>NC_051075.1:40566457-42053343 GCF_004664715.2 Peromyscus leucopus
GGGAATCCAATGCTCTCTCTGGTCTCCACAGGCACACATGTGGTACACACACATACATGCAAAATATTAATAAAGATAAAATAAGAATGTCAAAAATATATAAAAACCTTAAAATCAAGCAGGAAATTGGGTAGGCAAAGATGGAATTTAGAAGAGCATAAATGAATCCATCCATATGTAAGTCAGTGACATAATCATGCTTAGAGTGTAATAGAGACAAGGAGCCAGCTGAAGACAGTGGAAAACATTTATTTTGACAAGACTGAGAACCAAAAGATACTGTGCCCTAGGCTGAAAAAATGGGTCCCTCCCCAGAGATATAGACAACTGTTTCCTGGAATCTGTGAAAGTTATTGTGTAAGGCAGTATCATTAAGTTGAGGAACTTGAACTGGGGTGATAGTCTGAATCATATCCAACAGATCCTAAAGGCGCTGCTTACATCCTTATAAAAGAGAAGCAAAGGGGATTTCATATACAGAAAGGACACATGTAGGTAAAACAGAGAGAGATCTGGAGATGACAGTTGGGATAGGTAATTTTATTAACTGAATATGGTGGCCAATGGCCAAATACCTCTCTAGTTTTTGCTGTGGAGATTTTTTTTTTTTTTTTTTTTTTTGGTTTTTTGAAACAGGGTTTCTCTGTGTAGCTTTGCACCTTTCCTGGAACTCACTTGGTAGCCCAGGCTGGCCTCGAACTCACAAAGATCCGCCTGGCTCTGCCTCCTGAGTGCTGGGATTAAAGGCGTGCGCCACCACCGCCCGGCGGAGATATTTTTTTTAAATGTGATTAGTTTTTTTTTTTTTTTTTTTTTTACACAGGGTCTCATTAGGTAGCCCAGCCAGCCAGGAATTCACTATGTAAGTCAGGCTGGCCTTGAACTCGAAGAGATAGCCAAAGAGATAACACCACCTCTGTCTCTGTAGATGCAAATGGTCATATCTTGATCAACAGCATGGAGACAGGGTAGCAGGGTCTCACAATCCCTTATGCACGATGACCCAGCAACTTCCCACTCTCAAAACTTGTATCACCTCCTATAGTGTCTGCCTGGGGACCCAGCCTTTAGCACATGGACTCTCAGGATTTAACGTACAAACTCTTAACTCAGCACTCTTAACTCAGCAACCAAACCGTACCCACAGAATGAACCATGTTGCTGAATTACTTGAATAAATTTGTTTCATTTTTGTTAGACAGACACTAACAAACATGTACACAGGTAGAGGTGTGTTGTATTCCTTCAGCAGTGATATCATAGAAGCTATTGTAAGCTTAGATACCCATGTGCTTTGAGAATGTGACTCTTGACTACTTTTGGAGTAGTACTCTTATATTCTTATTAAATCTTTCCTAAGCAGAGACAAGATTAGCTTAATGTGGTGGTTTGAAAGAAAATGGCCCCCAAAGGGAGTTGCACTATTAGGTATGGCCTTGTTGGCGGAAGTGTATCCACACTTCTGTGTGGGTGGGCTTTGATGTCTCCTATGCTCAAGCTTTGCCCAGTGAACCTGTCTACTTCCTGTTGCCTGCAAAATGTAGCACTCTCAGCTCCAGCATCATGTCTGCCTGCATGCTACCATGGTCCACCATGATGGTAATGGATTGAACCACTCAAACTATAAGCAAGCCATCCCAAATTAAATATTTTCCTTTGTAAGGGTTGCCATGGTCATGGTGTCTTTTCACAGCAAAAGAAACCTTAACTAAGACATCTGATTCTATTAAAATAGGTTTTTCCTCAAACAAAATTAAATAGCTGAGTGGTAGTGGCTCGCGCCTTTAATCTGAAAAAATGGTGGGAGGGGGAGAAAGAAAGAAAAAAGGAAAAAAAGTCAATATGCATTGATTATTTTTCTTCCAAATGTATTAGCAGATTCTGGAATTTGCACCCCTTGTCTCTGAAATTTTACTAAAAATGGGGACAGTTTGTTGGAAGTGGTGGCATATGCCTATAGTCCTAGTATTTGGGAGTTGGAAGCAGGAAGATCAGGAGTTCAAGATCATCCTTGGTTATAAACCAAATTCAAGGCCAGCCTGGGCTATGTAAGGCCCAATATCAAAAAAGAAAAAAGTGGAAGTAAGTTTGCAATTTGAAGACAATAGCAGATTTATCTCAAAGGAATACTTTCTGATTTTTTTTTTTTTTTGGTTTTTTTTTTTTGGTTTTTCAAGACAGGGTTTCTCTGTATAGTTTTGCCCCTTTCCTGGAACTCACTTTGTACATCAGGCTTGCCTCGAACTCAAAGAGATCCGCCTGTCTCTGCCTCTGGAGTGCTGGGATTAAAGGCATGAGCCACCACAGCCTGGCCCTTTCTGAAATGTATCTTGAGTATACAGTGATTGGGCAAGATATCTAAGGCTAAGCGCTAGCCTCCACAGGTATTTGCATACACAAGCATGCACACCTGCTCACACAAAGCCTTTTTTTTTTTTTTTCTGAGACAAGGTTTCTCTGTGTAGTTTTGATGCCTGTCCTAGATCTTGCTCTGTAGACCAGGCTGGCCCCAAACTCACAGAGATCTGCCTGGTTCTGCCTCCCAAGTGCTGGGGTTAAAGGTGTGCGCCATCACAGCCCGGCCACAAAGCCATTTTTTTAACAGAAACACTGCACATGCTCCTGCTATTGGATGATGTGATATTTAAATGGAACACAACCTGTAAAAGGTAGTTTTTTCTCCTTTTTACCTTATACCAAGATGGTATTTAGTCAAATGTATTTCCTTTAAATACACATTTTTTTTTCTAATTTTGGGGGCCAGTGGAATCAAACCACAGGACTAGTTATGATGCCCATGCACCTGGACAACTGCAACTGCCCTCTAAGTGGTTTATCTCTAGTTCTCTCAACACTGACTACATTGTCAGTTTAACTTCCTTGGTTATTCCATTTTGTGAGTGTGAGTGTATAGAAATGTGAAATAAGAGCTCAACCTTGTTCTTCAGATGCCATTCACTGTCTTTTGTTTTTATTGTTTTGTTTTGAGGCAGGATCTACTCCTTCCCTGGAACTTACCCATTATGCAGCCTGGCTGGCCAATGAGCCTCAGGGATTCCCATCTCTGCCTCCCTGATGCTGGGATTACAACACTAGGGTTTCATGTGGAATCTAAGGACAACTCAGTTCTTCACGCTTGCATGGCAAACACTGATGGGCTATTGTCTTCAGCTCTGGACACTTGCTTTCTGGTATTTAAAACACAAGTTCTTTATTGTCCTCAATTTCAAATACATCATGACCTACCAACTATGAGTTATACCATATCTATTAAATTCAACTTCCTGTTTTTCTTTAGTCCAGTAAGACTATTTATTTCCTTTTATATATAGTATTTTTCTTTTGCTGATTGTTTTCCCTTCACATAGAAAGCTTTCTCTGTCTTCTTTTCCAATTAAGTTCTATTCTATTAATCAAGTATTTACTGAAATCCTGCTAAACATTAGCCATTAGAGTTGGCCAACATAAAAATGCAATGCCAACATGCCGTCAATTGGGGCCTAGAGAATGGCTCAGTGGTTAAGAGCATTTGCTATGCAAGCATGGGGACAGATATAAGCTCCTCGAATCCCCAGCACCCATGTAAAAAACTGGGTGTGGCTGCATGTGCCTGTAACTAACATTTCAGCGAGAAGACAAAGAGGATTCTGGGAGCTCAGTGGCCAGCCAGCCAATCTAGCTAAAAGCAAGAGCTCCAGGTTCAATGAGAGACCCTGTCTCAAGACAATTCAGTAGAGAGAGATGAGGAAGGCTTGTGCACATGCATGGGCATACACACCTGAACACTCACATTTATGAACACTACCCACTCAACACAACAGATAAGTAAACAAATAAATATAAATGCCATCAACTCAGAGCTGGAGGTGCGGTTTAGAGCCTACATGTGCAAGGTTCTGGGCCAATCTCTGAAAGGTTAATGATGTAAGGGCCTCAGATGGACTCCATACAGAAAGTTGACCGATAACACTTGTGCAAGCTTCTGACAAGGAGATTCACACACCAAACCCCACTGGGATCTACCACTTCAAGACAGACTGGAGGGGAACTGACCTGCAGATGGAATCTTCCATCCCCATTTCCAGTCTATACAACTCCAAACCCCTTGGTACTACATGCATAGTCTCTACTCCTACAAGAGATGAGGTCCTTCAGCTGTTCTGATAAAAAGACAATTCTGCTTCTGGATATGCCTGTCTGCTTTCTATTATTCCAAGTTGCCTCCATCAGTCGTAATTTAACAATCCCCAGTGCTCAATCAATTAGCTAATTAATTAACTAAAATGTATGGTTAGCAGCATCAACTTACTCTTTAACATTTTATAATTTACATACCTCTACAGTCCTAATTAAAAACCTACTTCTTACCGGGCAGTGGTGGCGCACGCCTTTAATCCCAGCACTCGGGAGGCAGAGGCAGGCGGACCTCTGAGAGTTCAAGGCCAGCCTGGGCTACAGAGTGAGTTCCAGGAAAGGCTCCAAAGCTACACAAAAAACCCTGTCTCGAAACAAAACAAAACAAAACAACACAACAACAACAAAAACCCTACTTCTTCAATGAATCTTTAAGCTTTCCAGTCCATGCCTTATTTTTTTTAAAGAAACCAGTGTCTGTTTCTACAACGTATCAGTATAGTCTATGAAAACAAAAGATAATTTTTCATTGTAGTGTTTTTTGTTCCTGTTTTGTCTTTTCAACCATGTTACATGTTCTTGAGTGCAAAACTAAACTATTCCTTTGTTCTCAAGATGACATGTGCAGTTAGATATTTTAAAAACACCATTTTGTTTCATTTATTGATTCACAATAAACTGAACCATACCAGTGTGCCACATATTACTAAAATAAAAATAAAACACTAAATTGCCAATCTAGGCTAAGATAAGTTTTGAGTCTCTTCAAACAACCGAATTCCAATTTTTTTCTTTTTCATATAGTCAGTATTTTTATCATATCAAATCCATGTCAGGTCATAAAAAAGTATCTGGTACAAAAACAAAAACTCTAGATTTTTAAAGTATATGTGAATTATACAAAGGAATTGCATTATGACATTTTCTGTGGCTATAGTGTGCTTTGATCAGTCTCTCTCTCTGTCTCTCTCTGTCTCTCTCTCTCTCTCACACACACACACACAAACTAATTATCCTGTCTTGAAAAACTTCAACTTTTAAAAAATGGATTTCTATTCATGACTATTTAGTTTCATATTTATCCAAAGAATGTCATATAACTGTAAACCTATATTTTAAACTAGAATTCCTTTTCATCTTTTAACCAGTTACTGAAGGTTTAGATTTTTTAAAAGTATATAGTCTGGGTCTGGATAGATGGTACAGAGGTTAAGAGCACTGGCTACTTTTCCAGAGGACCTGGGTTCAATTCCTAGCACTCACATGGAGGCTCACAACCATCTGTAACTCCAGTCCCAGGGAAACTTGGCACCTGACTTTTTCAGGCACCAGATATAGTATACATAGTGACATATATGTCAGCAAACATTCATACAAAATAAATAAGTAAATATTTTGAAATATATAGTCTAATGTGGTCTTAAATTCTATCGTGAGTTATAGATCAGCCTCCTGAAGTCTTTGGAAAGGCTTAATTCAATAAGCTGTGACATGCTGTGAATATTCTGAAGAAGTTAGACAGACTTTCCCTCTTTGTTTTGCACGCTGAGAATGATGATTCCACATACATGCATCAAAATATAGCAAGAAACAATTTTCTGCCCTTATAACAAGGATTTCTGGGGGTTGAGGGTTGGAGTGCAAGCTTGAGATGTCTTGAAAATGGCTTTAGAAAAGCATGAGTTTTAAATAACGACTAGGAGTAAGGGTTCCCATTAAAGGCTTTGAACTTCCTGTTGGCAGTGAGAAGAAACCAAGTGGGTTTTCTCTGCAGTTTGATCAGATGTAGGGAAAAAAGTGAAGGCTTAAAAATCTGTAAGCAATTACACATCCAAATACAGTCACACTCTTTATTACTTCACAACTCAATTTAAAGGCACACAGAGATATTAAGCAATGTATATCACTTAATTAAATTTAAATATCTTAATTTAATCTATGTCTAGTTGAAAAATATCGAACATAAAATACAAACATGAAATACAAATATGAAACAAAATATAAATGCAAAAACTAAAAATGTTAATATGAAATGTTCCTTGTTGAAGATGGAAAACAAAAAAATTTTTATTCTTCAAAAAAGGTTTACTCAAAACCAGGACAACCAGAGATATAACAATACAATTTTCAGATATTAGTCTTTCTTTAAGACATAGTAACAAATTAACAAAATTAGAATTTTACTGTTATTGCATTTAGAAGAAAATAACATAAACCTTTACTGTCATTGACATGAATTTTTAAAAAATTACTATCAGAATTCCATTCTGCATCCTGCAATAATGAAGCCTAAATAAAACCCAGTGATTCCAAGACTTTTAATTGCTAACGTATGAATTCTGCACAGCTACCATTACGAGGTCTTCTGATTGTTTGAAGGCATTCTTGTTATTATCAAAATAATTAAAATACTCCAGACTAAATCTCAAATTCCAGAGAGAAATGGACTTAATATCATACAAAAATTAATGGAAAAAAGTATTGACGTCTCTAAGATAGAAGGACTGTCTGATAGGACTTACGATGTCAAAGCCAAAATTAAAATAAATAATGATTAACTAATGTCACAAATAAAAATGAAACATTCAGTACTTAAATAACCTCAATCAAATGACTCAACTGTAGTAACAAATTACTACTTAATTGACAAAAATGTATCTTCATGCATTCAGTGATAATACAGATTTTTTTCTAGATTATTGTAGAGCAATAATAGTTCAAAAATAATAATTCAAAAAAACATAAATTGGGTTTTATTTTGTGAGGATGAAAAATCTTTTGAGGAAGAGGAAGGCATTGTATTTTGATCCTGTTCAAAAGAAAATGGAAAACTAAAGTCATCTTTTCCAGCTCCAAATGTATGAGTTGAAGCGTCTGAGGGAAAAGAAAACGTGAAGGTATCTTCTCCTTCTGATTTCCCAAATAAGTTTCCTGAAGAATATAAATATTAAAATATCATTGTATTTATGTTATATGAAACTTAAATCTACTAGATTACAGAGTACTGTACACAACAAATAGATGAACATTGAATCACTTATCTATTTAGCAGATATTTAAATGTATTCTTCATATACACAAAGCATTGCCTTTGGTACTATGGAAAGGTACACTCCAACTTAAGCCCTACTTAGAAATACTTTGAACTCAAGTGTGTAACGAACTTGTATACACAGCAGGAAGCAGGGTAAGACATCTCAAGTAGAGAGAACAGCACACAGTCCCAGAAACAGGTGTGCACAGGAAATAGTAGGGTAACATAAATCCATTCAACTTAGCAGGATGCTGAGTAAAATAACAAAGATATATTAAACAAGAATTAATGAAGATGAGTTTGCAAAGACTACTGAATGTCTCACTAATGTAGACTTAAATAGATAACAGGAAACCATTAAGTATTTCTGAGCAAAGATATAACATAACTTAAACTGCTTTATTAGGTTACTTTGGAAAACATGAATAGAATGGTGGAAAGGAACATCTAGAAATGTAACTAAAAGGGGAAAATACATTATCCAGCTATTATTTATTGAGTAATTACAATATATGCTTATAGCAGTGTTCAAAGTCTTTGACAAATCTGTGAAGATTTCCGCCGTTTTGAAAGAAAATTTATAAATCAACTTCACATGTAGATTTGCTTTATGTCAATTCTCATTCATTATTCATTATTTAAACCGAAAGCAGAAATATTTTTCAGTATCTTTAAAATCAACTATAACTCAACAATTTAAAATCTACAGCAACACAAAGGCTTATTTGAAACAAGTGGCATAAAGCAACCAATATCAAATGAACTTGCTAGCAGGATGAACTGATTAGCAGATGTTTGTGTTCCCCTACTCCCCTTTTTTATTTTATTCTTTACTAATTTCATTTCATATCAGAAAAAATAAAGCCTTGAATTTCTCTTTGCATAAATGAGTTTTACTTTCTTTTTAAGAAGTTCCTATGAAGTTTTCATAAAATTCCTAAGCATTCTATAAATAAAAGTCTATCCCTGGGTAAGGCAGTATTTTAGGTGCTCTGAGAAATTCAAAGGTAAATATAAAACAAGTCCTTGTCTTCAGAGTTCCAAAGGATGTTTTATATGTATTCATAAATACTTAGTGATATTATATAGAATATAAGCATTATTTTAAAAAGAAGAGGTTCAGAAAAGTAGAAATTCTTTTGTGGGGGATGGAAGTTAAAAGTTGGAAATAGAGGTTTTATGAAAGAGAAGTTAGTCTTTAAAGAAGATGGAAGTTGGAGGCTGTAAGAAACAAGCAGGAAAAAATGTCTGGGTATATTTGAGATATGCTGAACTCCTCAGTCTGATCAAAGCACAGGTAATTTGCTTTTAAAAAGAGCTTCAATGTTATATTGAGGAAGATGATAAATAAACGACAGTCAGTGAGAGCCACTTAAGGATTTGACTATGGCAGATAATAGAATCAACATTATGCATAAAGAAGATGAAGCTGTGATGTAGAGGTAAGCTGAGAAGAAAAGATCAATTAAGATGGCACTGTAATAGCCCATGTGAATAATTATGAGTTGGAAACAATAATCTCAGAAAAAATTGAAAAAGTATTTCAAAAAAAGAACTAATAAAACGGTGACTAGTTGAATTTAGTGACAACAAAGAAAATCTAAAATTATCACTGATACTCTGAATTTTGGCAAGCACAACAATGGAGATACCACTAAGGATATCAGAAGGAGAATAGCTTTTATTTCAGATATACTGAGTTTTTAATGTCAAAAGATATCTTACATATAAAGAACTTATGACTAGCCAATCAGAGCTAAGGGCCCAGAATTTGTAAAAAAAAGTTTTAGCAACCACCAGTTTCCACTTGAATTATTTTAATCATGCCAATTATTTAATGCATGCTGATCATCTCCCTGCATTTACCCTTGTTTTTATACAGTGTTTTCTCCACACAGCAATCCACAGTAATCCTTAAAACAAAACAGAAACCAACCAACCAACCAACCAAAAACCTGTCAGAGCATTTCAGTCATGTGCTCAAAACCCTGCCGTAGCTTCCTGTTTCACTTAGAAGAAAATCCAAAGATTCCAATGATTGAAAGGTTGCACATGATTTGTTCCTTCTCACACTTCTGATTTATTGTGCTGCACTAGTCTCCTTTCTCTCACCTGCTTTTCACTGAACACCCAATTATGCTACCATGTCAAGACCTTTTCACTTTTTGCCTAGAATACTTTTTTAATCACCTACTACCTCCATCTCCTCAGGTCTGCGTTCAAATGTCTTTAATTGTGTTCCTGAATGCCCTGTGGCACAGCAACCATTTTCCTAAAGCAGGAATTTCCTAGTCTTCTTATTCTGATTCATTTATGATCAATAATAAGGGTTAACTCAAGCCAGGGCTGAGTCAGGCCCACACAGAAAGATAACTTAAGAGTTCTACTTCTCATAATACCATTTTAAAAGAAAATACAGGATTGCTGAGCACTGGTGGCTCACACTTTTAATCCCAGCACTCAGGGAGGCAGAGGCAGGCAGATCTCTGAGTTCAAGGCCAGCCTGGTCTACAGAGTGAGTTCCAGGACAGCCATGGCAGTTACACAGTGAAACCCTGTCTCAAAACAAAAACAAATGATTAAAAGGGATTAAATATGATTAACAATTGCAAGATACCCATGTTTGATAATTGAGAAGTCAGTAGTACAGGAGGCAACAGCGTTGGCAAGTTGTGAAAGAGTTTCCGTGCTGAAAGAATGGAGAAGGAAGAGTTGAAAGGACAGGAGGATAGGAAAGGAGAACAGATCGGTTACGGACTGCTTTCTGTGTGAGGAGATGGCAGCACTGTCTCCTTAGTTAACACTGAGGGCCTAAAAGATCAGATGGAGATAAACCAAGTACCACGAAGGAGAAGTAACATGTTTTATATGTAGAAAACTTCAAATCACTTACCAATTTCTTGTTGTGATGAAGAAGGATTTAGGTTTTCTTCAGAGTAATGTTCATTAAACTGGAAAATATTCCCATTAACTATTACTTGTGAAACCAAAAGAACAGTTTATATAGTAGCATTTATATTTGACACTAGAGTCTGGACTTTTTTAGTATATAATATTAGAATAGACATGACAGTAACTTTCTACATAGATATCACAAAACTTAAAAAAAATCATCTGTCTTTGGGCTCAGGATGTAGCTCAGTGGTAGAGTCCTTGCTAAGCATATGAGGTTCTTGGATCAATTTCTAGCACTCAATGGATATCATTTACTTATATTAAAACAAGGATTGGTCTGGAGGGTGTGACTCAGTGGTAGAGTGCTTGTCTATAGCATTCCTGAGGCCTAAGGTTGGGTTCCCAACACTGTAACAAATAAATAAATAAATGAAGCCTTTAATAATTTGATTATAGCAATATATAAAATATTTACACTTAGAGAATCATCCTAATATTTCTTCTGAATATTTTATGGTTAATATTTTTAAATTTAATTTAAAACTTAAACTGGTAAGTTTTATTGGTGTAATGTATAAGTCCCTAATTTATTCTTACAACTAATAGTCCCACCTTTATCACATTCTAAATTCTTTTGTTTCAAGACTTTCTAGCCTATACCACTGACTACTGGATCAGTCCTTATTCATCTATCATACCATTTTGGTTACACGAAAGTTTATACAGTTTTATGCATTTAGTGATTATGTGTGTATGTGTAGGGGCACATGTGCCATGTTGTATATGTGGAGGTCAGAGAACAACTTGTGGGATCAGTTCTCTCCTTCCACCATATGGGTCCCAGGTCAAAAAAATCAAGAGGCCTGAACCCCACTATTGAGCCATTTTATCCAGTTTTAATGTGTAGAATGAGTTCCTTTCCCCAATTTATTTTACAATATTTATGACATAATTATATCCTCTTAATTTCTAATAGAGGTAAGTGACCTTTTTTCTTTCCTTCTGACGATCTAGCTAGAGTTGGTCAGTCCTCTTAGTCATTTTCAAAGAATCAACTTTGGCTTTCTAATTTTCTGGGTTTTTTTTTCTAGCTCGTTGATTTCTAGTGTTTCTTATTTCTTCATTCACTTTGGATTTGCTTTGGTTTGTTGTTCTTTTTATATCTTTTCAAAAGAAAACCAATGATCATTAAATTTAGATCATTCTTTTCTATTAATTATCTGCTTTATTAACTAAATTATCTAACTACCATCTTTGCTCTGGCTGTGTTATCATTCTACAATTTTGAAATGGCTAAGTTTTCATAGTAAGTAATTCCAAAATCTTCTCTGATACCTCTCATGACTATTTTCTTGCCTCACAGTCTAAATGTTTAGGATTTTTCTAGGTATCTTTTTTTTGTTTGTTTGTTTGTTTTTGTTTTTGTTTTGTTTTTCGAGACAGGGTTTCTCTGTGTAGCTTTGCGCCTTTCCTAGAACTCACTTTGGAGACCAGGCTGGCCTCGAACTCACTGAGATCTGCCTGTCTCTGCCTCCCGAGTGCTGGGATTAAAGGCGTGCGCCACTACTGTCCGGCACTAGGTATCTTATTAAGTTCCAATTTAATTGCACTGTGGTCAGAGAACACACTCTGATTCCAATACTTCTATATTTATTAAGATTCAATTAATGAACCAAAACACAGTCTATCTTGTAATTATACCATTAGTGATTGAAAACTTAAGAGTTGTTGGATATGGTGTTCATCAAGATTAACAAGACCAAAGAGACTGATTAGAGCGTTCAGATCTTACAAGACATGCTTACTATGTTATCTAATTTTAACAACTGTTGAGAAAAGGGAGTATAAAACACACAGAGTTGGGTATCTATTTACCTCTTATGTAAATCTGACTAATTATCCAATTAACTCATTTATTTTATTTCTTGCAATTGAACCCACGGCATTGTAAACACTAGGCAAACACTCCACCACTAAGTTCAATATATAGCTCTATATTACATGTTTTAAAGCTGTCCCTAGACATAAACCATATTTGTGAGTGGTGTATCTTCCTTATGAGTTGAACTTTTTATTTTTATAAATTATCTCTCATTTCTAGCAATGTCTTTATCATGAAGGGTACCCCAAGTGATCATGTAGCCTTCTTAGACTTAGAATTTTTATAAAATATAATTTCATACCTATTAATTTTCAACCTATCATCAGCTTTATATTGAAATAAGTATGTGGGTGTGTCTCTCTCTCTGTCTTTTTTTGTTTTTGTTATTTTGGTTTTCGAGAGAGGGTTTCTTTGTGCAGCCTTGGCTGTCCTGGAACTCATTTCCTAGCCCAGGCTGGCCTCCAACTCAGAGCTCTGCCTGCCTCTGCTTCTGAGTGCTGAGATTAAAGGCGTGCGCCAACACCACTGCCTTTATGCTTTCTTACTCAATTTCTTCTCTATTGTCTTCTTCTGGGGTAACTTGTTTAGAATTTCATTCTATTACCAGTTTTACTTTTGAGCATTCTCTTGATAATTCATCATGATTTGTCCTAAGAAATATATTAATTGGATGGTCTTCTTCCTCAACTCACCACAACAAAACAAAATGAAACAAAAATTAAAAATACAGTTTTCCATGATTTCTTCTTTGCTGCTGTTCATTTGTTTTTATTTCTAGAGACAAGAGTTTCTCCGTGCACCCCTGGATGTCCTGGAACTCGCTCTGTAGACCAGGCTGGCCTCAAACACAGAAATTCACCTGCCTTGGTCTCCCAAGTGCCAGGATTAAAGGTGTGTGCCACCACTGCCCAGCTAATTTTCTAGGATTTCAATTATATTAAGATTAGATTATATTTAAGTAGCACTGAAAAGAAATAAATTTCCATAATGTTCCCTTCCTATGTAAATACCTCATGTATTTACCCTTTCAATAATTTTTCAGTGGTTTTACAGTTTTCTTTATGCAAAATGTATATGCTTCCTGCTGAAGTTATACATATTTAAGTTCATGCTACTATTGTAAAAAACAATTTAGTTCTTGTGGTATGTTTTTTCATGTCTAGACATTCCTTTTACAAACTGCTTATGAAATAAATGTATGAATAACAACAAAAGCTAAACACATTAAATACTATAAAATGTATAATACCATATCTTCTATCAATAAATTTGTAATTTTTTTCAATTTAATATATTGTAACAAAAACTTAAGCCATATAAAATGCTAGGTATGATTATTTAAATGAGCAATAGCAAGAAAATATTTACATTTGTACTACACAGCATTAGTGAGTAGTACTTCTGAAAATCCTTTATGTGTATAAATTCATTTAATATTCATAAACTCTATGGCAGCCACTGTCATTATTTCTACTTTATAGATAAGGAATTTGAATTATTCTCACCAATTTCATACTCTACATGTCCAAGTACTGAACGAGTTAATATTGGGTTTAATTGCTAAATTCAGAAGTAAACAATTTATAGTGATTTGCATCACTGAAAAGTAACAACACTGGTACAAGTTCTTTAGGCCTTTTAAAATTAATGAATGAAGTGTTGCCATATACATACATAACTGAAAACACTAATATAACACAATAGCATTATGAATTAAATGAGAATATGTAGTTTATTTTTACACTTAAAATACGTAACACACTAGTTATAAAACCAAATTCATGTTAATCTGCTTTTAACTACAATTGAGATCATCCCTACCTTAAGGTTTTTCTTTTACTTGATTTGGGTGCTGGAAATCAAGCTCAGGACCTCATGAACAGTAGACAAGTACTCTACCACTACGTGAGCCATATGCCAGGCAGAGATTTCCTAGATTTACTTTTATTTCTGTGTATTCCTGTGTAGACGTATGTGTGCCGTGTATGTACAGATGCTGTAAGAGCTGTTGGCTCCCCTGGAACTGGAGTTTCAGGAGGTTGTGAATCCCAACATAGGTGCTAGAAACTGAACTCGGGGCCTCTGAAGGGCAGCAAGTGAATCTTAACCGTGGAATCATCTCTCTGGCCTCAAGATTTTCTTTTAATAAATAAATATGAATCTGGCTTGTCTGAAGTTAAGAATGAAAAAACAGTAGGGAATTTTTCTATACTCTAAATACTCAGAACTTTTTTCCATGCTGGAGGTGTCCCCCAGCCTCAAGGACACTAGTCAAGCACTATCCCACTGAGTTATATCTATAGCATTTTTTTTAAAAAGTTGCCTCTGTCCTAAGAAAGCTTGGTACTAAAGGACTAAAACTGCCTAAAGCTCCGATGTACAGTTTTTAGAAATAAATCACACTACCTGATCTGATGAGATTTCTGAATCAGATACAGAAGAATCAAATAAATTTAGTCCAGGTGATCTAGAAGAATAACTCATAAGAAATGAGAATCCAGGAGAATCCTTTTGTTTTTGTCCTTCAGGTCCTATGTTTCTAGTTCTGTTACAGAGAGATTTAAAAAATCATCAAAATGTTAAAAATGAATTATTAAACAATGCAGACTGGGAATCACTATAAGCAATGGCATACAGGTAAGAATTTGTAAACAAAGGTTGGAGGTGGGTTTGGAAGTGACAAACTTATGGAGAAAGGATGGTTTAGTAGGGATATAAAATCAATCTGGGGTGATAACTGTCAATTCTTACCAAGAAATGACAGCACTATTCTAGACATTTACATAAGTGTGATTTACTTCTGTAACAATCCATCAAAACAAAGTATTGCTGTTATCACTTTTCATTTTACAGCAAGTAATTTTGAAGTTTAGAAATGTTAAGTGATTTGCTTAAAAAAATAGTGAGTGCCTAAGGTGAAATTTAGATGCAGCCATTCACATTCAAAATGTAAGCTCTCATCTCTGACACTGTCTTCAAGATCTTGAAAACTAGACACAAGACATGTTTTAATGAGAAGTCAGACACTACAGAATGTTAGACAAGAGAAGATAAACTATAAATGACCTGGAAAAAGTAATTAAGCAAGAGAGTATAAAATATAGATCGAGAATGGTTTGAGTTTAAAATCTCAACTTTAAGCCAGGTAGTGGTGGCTCATGCCTTTGATGCCTGGCTGTCCTTGAACTCATTCTGTAGACCAGGCTGGCCTCCAACTCAGATCTGCCTGCCTCTGACTCCCACGTGCTGGGTTTAGATGTGTGCACCACCACCACCCAGTTTATAAAATGTAAAAAAAAAAAAAAAAAAAAATGGAATGTACCTCTGGTCAGTGTGTACTTGGCATGAGTGAGGCCTTAGATGCATTCCCCAGCATCCCCAACCACATAAATAAATAAATGTATAGTTACATATTATATGTAAGTCTGACAATACTGCCACAGCAATCTCTATGATCATAATCGAATCACATACCTTTACAGACCATAATATTCTCACCCACAGAATTTAGCATATAATACAACATTCATTCACAATTTTAGGATTTGATGATAAGTTCTATTTTGAATACATCTTGCTTGAGTCAAATGCATGGCATTCATACATAAAATTCTTACTAGCAATTTAAGATACATGAGTAGAACACAGGTGAGTAATACCTGATGAAGCACAATCTGACTTAGGTCTAAGAAGGACTTACGTTTCAATGTTAAGGGACAGTCTGAACAGTAGCCAAAGGCTAAAAAATTCAGCATTGCTTTCTTGGCTGCAAGCCCTCAATCAGTGGTCTCCAAGGCTGTATATTTACATTAGAGACACTTAGTCTTAAGAAAATGGGAACACTTGCTTCAGACACTACACATAGGGAACTGACTGCTGAAGCTTTACTCAAATAAGTAGTCCACGACTCCTTATGTATCAGTAGTTCTTGAGCTTGACACTAAAATTTTCCCACGTATGCATCCTTTGTAAAATCTGAAACCTACATACTGTCACAGTGGATATTCAGTATCTTCTCAAGTTCTAATTAAGCAGGTATTTTACTACTCCTATAAATTACTTATATAAACTCAATGTATAAATAATTCAATTAGAATTATTAATGAAAATCCTACATTTCAAAGAAGGGGCTTTTAGAGAACTGCATTTTCTCCACAGATTCAGGTGTCTTCATAGTTTCTGGAGTTCTTGGAAATAAAGGCGTTTCAGGAGTTTGTGGGAAATTCTCAGTCCTTTCTTCTTCACCACTATTATTTTCGATTGGCTTTCCAAAGTGTTCTATGTACACAGCCTGCAGATGGAAAGTAACACACCACTTTCACAATGACTGTTACTATTTAATAAAAAAAACCCATATAATACATAAGGTAGGATGTACATTAGCCTGTTATCACTTCGCAGATAAGGAAAATAAGAACTGGTGAAGTAATATATATACTCAAAAAATAGAAAAATAAAAAAACATAAAAGTTATTTTGTCAGTAAAGTCTTTTCTCCCCAGCCCCACCTCTTTTATCTCTACATGAAAAGAGTAAATGATAACCAAAACATACTGAAATTGACGGAAAATACTGAGGAGTGGTTTTTCTTTTAAATTTCCACATTATACTCTGCTAACTCCTTGAAAAGGAAATTTATTTTTAAGCAATTTTCTTTATTGCTTTATGCTATAATTTAGATCTGTGTTGAAAGCTTAAGCCCCAGCATGGTATTACTGGGAGGTAGGATCTGAGAGTTCTTTCTTTTTTTTAAAGATTTATTTATTATGTATACAGTGCTCTGCTGTATGTACCCCTGTAGGTAAGAAGAGGGCACCAGATCTTATTATAAACGGTTGTGATCCACCATGTGGTTGCTGGAAATTGAATCAGAACCTCTGGAAGAGCTGCCAGTGTTCTTAACCTCTCAGCCATCTCTCCAGGCCCCAAATCTGAGAGTTCTTTATATGATGGTGGGTGGCATGCTCTGAAACGGACTGTGAGATCTCTTCAAAAAAAATTCCTGGCCATAGATGAGGGTTTGATTCTATTATGTATACTCTGTCATGATATGTGTACTACCACTGGACCAAAGCAACAGACCAACTAATCATGAGCTCTTAGACTATAAAATGTAATAAGTCTGTCTTCATAAGTTATCCAAGGTAACTGTGTTTTAATGTGAATATTATCAGACAATTGCCTTTTTTTAAATTTTTTGCCATTCTAATTTTATGCTACTTTATCCCTAAAGATTGAGAACCTGAATATTAACTTTTCTTTTATCTCATTTTTGTACACACACACACACACACACACACACGAGGGAGGGAGAGAGAGAGGGGGAGAGGAGGAGGGGGAGGGGGAGAGAGGGAGAGTGAGAGTGAGAGAGAGAGAATTATCATATATGATTATACCTAATCCTATTACAGAAACAATATGGGTCTGTGTAAAAAAATTATAATGTGCTCATTACCTGTATTTCCTTTACAGTAGATTACTACTTCATCATTTCTCATTTTAATCCTTGGTACCTTAGTCTGTATCTGTCATTATTAAAGCTTTCCACTACACTATATTATCAAGATACTTTCATGGTAACCACTGGCCTCGAATTGCCATAACAAATCATTCAATCATGTCTAAATTACTTTCTTCAATCATGAATTGGTTTCCATCTCAATATGTATCATCAATTATGAGTAACAATTCTTGGTATTTGCTCATATAAACTTTTGTGTATTCTTTTTTTTAATCTGGAAAATAAAATTTCTAACTTCCTAGAACCTGACTTCCAAGCTAATAAATAATCTTAATTGTAATAAATCTAAAATTTAAATGGTCACAGAATATTTTTTAAATTAGGATGCTATGCTTAAAAACTAAAAACCTAACATTTGACTTACCTGTGGAGTACTTTTTGATTCTCTTAGTTGTCTTCCTGTCTCTTTATTTCCACACTCAGCATCTATTTGTTATACAAGAATGAACTACTTCATTTATGCAATTTCATTATGAAATTAAACAATTTACTTTTCTGCTTTAAAATGTCATGCTACATTATACATATATCTTATGTCTTTCTTTTTGTTTAGCATGTTTGCACAATTCTCCATATTACTGCATGTAGACATAGTTTTCTTATTACTGGTACAAATATTCCCTATATTGATGCATTCTACAATAAATGGTATTCTTTTATGTGCATTCCATATTTATATTTCTCTAGATATATCTAAGGTATAATTATGAGACAGAGAGTATGTGTATCTCCCAATATCATGTGTCAAACTTTTCCAAAATGACTGTATCAACTTTGGCTGTGATAACTAGCCATTGTAAAAATCATGAGATCTCAGAAAATGAGTACTATCTTAGTGGTTTCAATATACAGTGATCTATTAATTATGGTTCATATCACTAGCTTATGAGAGCCCCTACTGTTCAACACTCTCATGAATATGAATATGGGTAGACTTTTTAGATTTGCTAATCTGGTAGATGTGTAATAGTATCTCATTGTAGCATTACACTTCCATGATTTGCTAATCATCATGTTCATCTGCCAGAAAAGTTTCTTTCGAAGTGTCAATTCACATATTTCTATTTCCCAAGTTTTAAATTTTTTATCTTTGCATATATGTCTGTGTAGATATTCACATGCACATGAGAGTGTGTGTGCGCGCACATGTGGAAGTCAGAAGACAGTGTTGACTGTCAATCACTGTCTTTAATCTTGCTTGAGACAGGCTTTCTTGTTTGTGGCTACACATGGCAGGCTAGCAGGCCTACAAATTTCCAGTGACTGTCCTGTCACCACCTCCCAGCTCACCATAGCACCACTGAAATCACAGACACATGCATCCAGCTTTCTGAGTTCTAGGGATCCAAACTGAGGGCCTCACCTCACACTTGCATACCAGTGCTTTACCTACTAAGCCACCTGAGCCTCGATCCTGAAATATTCTAATTGAATTGTCTGCTTTTATCTGCTTGGTTTGTAAAAGCCCTTTACACTTTGTGGAACTACTCTCTGGGCAGTTTTATGTATTACAAATATATCCTTTGGCTTCGTGACTCATTTTCTTCCTTTTTATTGTATCCCTTTTTTAGATTTTATTTTTATTTTACAGTGCACACAAGAGGCCAGGAGAGGGTGTTGGATCCTCTGGAACTGGAGTTACAGATGGCTATCAGTGGCCATATGGGTGCTGGGAACCAAACCCAGATCTCCTCTGCAAGAGCAACAAGTGCTCTTAACCTCTGAACTATCTCTACAGCCTCCTTTTTATTGTATCTTTGGATAAACAGTTTTTTATTTTAATGCAACAAATGATCCGTTATTAATTAAGCTCTTAATTATCATTTAAAAAATCTTTTTCTTGAGATTGGAAAGATGGCTTAGTGGTTAAGAGTGAGTACTACTCTTACAGAGGACCTGAATTTGGTTCCCAGCACAGGGCAGCTCACAACTGCCTTTAACTATAGCTCCAGAGGATCCAATACCTTCTTCTGGCTTCTGTAAGCATCTGCACTCATGTGCACACACCCACACTCTGACACATATACATAATTAAAAATAAAACAAAAGGTAAATCAATCTTTAAAAATTGGAAATGCCTTTCTTGAAGTCACGATTGAATCTACCTATCTTCTGTAAGCTTTGTACCTTTTGCCTCTTGCATTTAAATCACAACTATTACTTTTAACACATGTTAATTTCCTCAAATTATAGCTTTAGGGATTGTTGAAAGTCTTTGTTTTTCTCCAAAATAATTACATGTCTTCTTGAGTATGAAGCCTCATTACACATGCTTAACACAGGTAGGACTATGCCAATTATATCTATATTTCCCAACATCTCTTTGTCAAAGGTGCATTGTTCTTAAGGGATTAGCTATTCCTTCTTGTCTAATGCAATCAGCTTAGCTTATGAAGAGGATTATAAACAGCTGGAGCAGATCCCAAGCACAGGAATGGCTAATGGTTTTTTCTCTTAAAAGAAAGCAAAGAGTATTAAGCTGTATAGGATGCACATGTTGTTTCAGTTGAAGCATATAAGTGAGAAAAATAGGCTGACAGAATATGACTATTCAGAAAATATATGCATCTACAAATATTTTAGAGATTTATTTTACTTTATTTATGAATATGTATCTAAGTGAATGTATGTCATATGTGTGCCAGCCTAAGGAAACCAGAAGAGGCCAACGATCCCCTGGAACTGGAATTACAGGTGGCTGTAAGCTGTCACTGTGGGTACCAGGAACTGAACTTGAGTCCTCTGGAAGAGCTGATGTACCACTCTTAACCACTGAGCCCTCATCTCTCCACCCCCAATCGACAAAATTGTATAGTGTCACATGACTCATTGTAAAACTTCCAAAAAGTAAAGTGATGACTTCTATATAAGCATGATACAGGGAATAATGTTACTCATTAATAGGTTACTAAAATATATATGTATATGCACAGGGTACAAAATATACAAACATATAATCATACATGTATGCTTTTGTAACTACACATCCATGCATATACACCCATATACAGATATTTGGAAAAGATAAATACTCTGCATTGTATGCTACAGTTCTAACAGTTAAGTTGATCTTGGAGAAATAAACTCATATATATATATATTCCTATGACCTTTCTATGATGTTCAGTCCAAGAAAATAGTCAAAGCAGCAAAAATTAATATAAAATATAGGAGATACTATTTACAGTAGCAAAAAAACCTGGAAACGAAGATATTCAATGTGTGAGAATAGTTGAAATCTGCTATTCAATGGAATAGTATGTAGTCATTACAAATAAAATTAATGATATGAAGAATAATCTCATCTTTTATTTGTAAAGACTATATTGTTGAGTAGGGAAATGGGATATAAATTACATATATTGTATAATTCAAATTTTGGGGGATAGAGAACAAAATATACCTGTGTATTAAAAAAAAAGACAAGACTATACATCAGGATGTATTATGTCAGTTATGTCTGGTTAGTGATATTTTGTTTCCTTTATATTTTTCTGTTTTCCAAATTTTCTACAAGGCAATGTATCCATTTTATTTTTGGATTAAAATGTATTTTTTAAAGATTTATTATGTATAGTGTTCTGTCTGCATATATGCCTGCAGGCCAAAAGAGGGCGCCATATCTCATTACAGATGGTTGTGAGACACCATGTGGTTGGTGGGAATTGAACTCAGGACCTCTGGAAAAACAGTAGTGCTCTTAACCTCTGAGCCATCTCTCCAGCTCTAAAACATTTTTTGTTTTGTTTTTTGTTTTTCAAGACAGGGTTTGTCTGTGTAGCTTTGCGCCTTTCCTGGATCTTGCTCTGTAGACCAGGCTGGCCTTAAACTCAACAAAGATCCACCTGGCTCTGCCTCCCAAGTGCTGGGATTAAAGGCGTGCGCCACCACTGCCGGGCCTAAAATATATTCTTAAACCACATACGTATCTATTAACCAGAGATGAAAACATTCAGATAATTTATTTAATATAAAAACTGGTAAAATTGGTTGTTTAAGAAAAATATAAACAAGAAATACCTATATGTCCTTTTTCAATCCATTGACTGTAATTTGACTGATTCAATCTAAAATGCAACAAATATAATTTTTATTATTTCAGAGTCAATATTTACAAGCTATCTCAGAGACTATAATGTTTCTTTTCCTTGAGAGAGGCAGTTCTAGGAACTGAAAGCAGACAAATACACTAGCGCTGAACCATACCCCAACCCTTTGGGCATTTTCTTATTTTTAAAAATTACCTGAATTGCATAAAACCTTGTGAATTTTTGACAGCTGTAACATGTGAACATTTTGAACTACTATCCATATCAGAGAAATTAAATATCTGAAAGAAAAAATTAAGCATTAGATTTCCTTTATAAATAATAATCATGTATCAAATAGAGACATTGAGGTCTCTAATTACATTAGTATTTCATTCTCATGATCATCACCATTATCAATATCTACAACTACATACATTAACTGAAATAACTACATAGGAAACATAAAGGCATATATACTGAGAAACAAGAAGGTTTAGGATTCTTAAATAATTTGATGTTTTTGACAAGTATGCTAACTATTTGTGGTCTTTCCACATTTAAAGTAAACTTTTAAAATTTTATCCATATTCATTATTCAAGTTTTAGAATATTGTTTTCTTTATTGACTACTCTATTTCCATGTCCTTTTAAAAACATTTATGAGGTGATACAAATGTTCTGGGATCAGTGGTGACAGTTGTGCAACCTGTATGCTAAAAATCATTGAACTCAAACTTTGAAATAGTAAATTTTATGGATGTGAATTATGCCTCAAAGAAACACACTTTACTTTGTAAGCAAAGAGCTAATTAATTTTTTTGATGGCTGGCAGTCTTCATAGGATCCTCTTATGGTTCTTTAAAAAATCTCTCTCAGTTCAGCCGTGGTGGTGTATGCCTTTAATCCCACCACTCAGGAGGCGGAGGCAGGTAAATTTCTTGAGTTCAAGGCCAGCCTGGTCTACAGTGCGAGTTCTAGGACTGCCAGGGCTACACAGAGAAACCCTGTCTCAAAAAACATAATAATAATAATAATAATAATAATAATAATAATAATAATGAGGAGGAGGAGGAGGAGGAGGAGGAGAAGAAGAAGAAGAAGAAGAAGAAGAAGTAGTAGTAGTAGTAGTAGTAGTAGTAGTAGTAGTCAGTAGCACTCCTGAAAGCTTTGCTGGAGTTCTCCTGAGAACCCGAGTCTAGGTATGCATGCTGAGAGGAATAAGGGAGAAGAATAACAATAGCTATTAGAGATTGCACTTGTTTACCTGGGAGACTATATACCTGTGTTTTTCTTTATTTGCTTTTCAGCCTGTTTATAACTTAAATTGTCTTACAGAAATATCCATCTTATCCTAAATTTAGTGGTAAAAAGTCTTACATAGCATTCTCTCAGTATTTTTAAAAATTATCTTCCACATTTAGGATCATCTTCTGTTTATCCAGAGATAAACAAACTTATCTTTCCTTTTGTCTCAACTGTTTTAGGGGGAGGAGGGTTAAATTGCTGGCATCTTATTGATACTTAAAGTATGTTAACTTTGATCAGATTTATCAACCCAACCTTTTAATATCACTAATTTTTGCTTTTCTGTTCACTAATCTTTATTGTGAGCATTTTGAAGAAAAAATACTTGATATTTAAATTTTTCACTGTCTTCTTTTTTTTTTTTTTTTTTTTTTTTTTGGTTTTTCGAGACAGGGTTTCTCTGCATAGCTTTGCACCTTTCCTGGAGCTCACTTGGTAGCCCAGGCGGGCCTCCAACTCACAGAGATCCGCCTGGCTCTGCCTCCCGATTGCTGGGATTAAAGGCGTGCGCCACCACCGCCCGGCTAAATTTTTCACTTTCTAATGTTTGTTTTTAATATACATCTTGCTCTGAGAATCAGTCTGTTTCATGTTTTATAGTATTTTGTTAAATCTTATAAATTCTAATTTGACTTCTTCTATAATTCCCCCAAATAATTTGAAAGCATGTAAATTTCTTTTCCCTTGGCAGCCTAGTTTTCCCAGGGAAGGGCTGGTTTTTTTTCTCCTGAGACAGGGTCTCACTATGTGGCCCTGGCTGCTCTAGGACTTGCTATGTAAACCAGGCTGGCCTCGAACT
Source organism: Peromyscus leucopus (assembly GCF_004664715.2). Taxonomy (NCBI): domain Eukaryota; kingdom Metazoa; phylum Chordata; class Mammalia; order Rodentia; family Cricetidae; genus Peromyscus; species Peromyscus leucopus. The sequence goes on from NC_051075.1 coordinate 40,590,058, forward strand.
CACAGACCTGTTTGCCTGTTTCTTGAGTGCTGTAATTAAAAATTATCTACCACTACAGTGAAATGGTTCTTTTTGTTTGACTTCTATCTTTCATTATGACAAGACAGCAATTATTATCTAATTACTAGAATTAGTTAAGTGGTGTGTGTGTGTGTGTGTGTGTGTGTGTGTGTGTGTGTGTGGTCGTTCATGCCTATAATCCCAGACATATGAGGCAGAAGCAAGAGAAAATTGAGTTTGAGACCAGTCTACACTATATCTCAAGACCCTGTCTCTCTGCCTCTGTTTCTCTCCGTGTGTGTGTGTGTGTGTGTGTGTGTGTGTGTGTGTGTGTGTGTGTGTGTATTGGGGGGGGGGCTAGGGCTTTGGTAAGTGCACTTGGAGGACCTGGGTTTGAATTCCACACCCACATAAAAGTTGGGCATGGGAGGCTGAGACAGGTAGGTCCTGGGAGCTCAATGGCCAGTTAGTTTATTTGAACCATCAAGCTTCAGATTCAATGAGAGACCTTGTCTCAATGGAATAAAGCAGAGAGTGATAAACACCCCACTGCTGTGGTTCACAGGCCTTATTGTTAGGTAGGAATATTATTTGCTTTTCTCCGTTGCCAGCTTAAATATCATCTTTGAATACTAAGAGAACTTGTTTTCAGGAGGGAGACTTCCAGGTCAGATCCAGCTCAATTCTTCCAAGTCCTGTATTGGAAATGCATGGTGTCTTCAGCAACAGGACCTTAAACCTTTAAGCTCCGGGAGTCAACCAAGAGCAATTGCAACAATCTATTTTACTGTAGGAGTCACATTTCTTTTCTCTTTGTAAGTTCACTGTCGCCAGGCCTGGTTGTGCATGCCTCTGATCCCAGCACTTAGGAGGTAGAGAGAGGCAGGAGGATCTCTATGAGTTCAAGGCCAGCCTAGCCTACAAAGAGAGTTTCAGGATAGCAGGGGCTGTTACACAGAGAAACCTTGTCTCAAAAAACCAAGAAAAATATGTTAATTGTCTCCGATATGTTTTAGTGACAGAAATCCCTATGAAAGAGTGCTGCCGGTACAGCCTGTGCAATCAGTACTGTGATGAAGGGTTTAGCAGATATTTCTCAGGAGTTCTGGTCTAACTACCAGGCTTGGTATTTTTAAAAAATATTTTATATGATATTTAGTCACAAGGGGGAAGTTTATACTGAATGCCATACTGAAACTCTTGAACATTTTAGACCATGAGGTAATAGCAGTGGCTAATTTATTATGTACATGCATGTATACACAAGCACACACATACATCCTTGTATCCTACCTACATTTATTATCTCATTCAATGTAGACATTTATGCTATTAAAAACAGAAAGACATACCTGTGAGTCATTTTCTTGTCTCAAATCACTACTAGCAAACTTTGACTGACTGACTGAATTTTCTTCTTTTTTATCTAGATTAAATATATTACTTCAAATTAATTCTGAAAACAAAACCAATCATGATCTCGAACTCATTGCCTTGTATATGCTAAGCTCACCCTCTGCCACTGAGCTACAGACCCAGCCCTCATCTCTCTAACATTTAATCACAATTTATACTTTGGCAAATCAAGTTTATAAGAGTATTTAGCTTAAAATATGAAATTACTTCAAACCCTTTCATTCACTCCTATATACTAGTTATTACAATAATCATGAATGTGAAATGACAAAATGGACGTGACAAAACTACTCTCTTAAAATTGTTTACTAAAGGCAGAGCAGTGACATTAATGAAGAAACAATTAAAACAGTGTAGTAAAGTAACCCAATGTGACTACTCTGCAGACCCTTGAATGAAACCTGACTTCAACATTTCAGCGACTAGCACTAGATCACAACAACTATCCCTTTACTGTAGAGCTGGTCACCCTCTTCTGACATTCCTGCTACCAGACTATGTAGGACACTTGGAAAAACATTACACAAATGCTTTCCTTCTCAAAACTGAAAAAGAAAAGCTATGTGAACAAGTCATATCCCGTTTGCACTCGGAAGACTTAAAATGGAACTTTCCCAGGCCTACAGGTCTTTAGTATTATTTGTCATTGCTTACACCAAGTGATAACTAAAATTAATGTTACTTCCTCGCTGTCAAGAAAAAATGAGGTTTCTGAATGATAAATTCTGTACCTGTAACTCTTGGTTCTGAAGAATGCATCTTTATTAGTCTTACAAATTTCTGAGACTCACGAGGTGGTAGTAACTGGCTACTTTGAGAGGATCTGTTCAATACATGCTCATCTTTTTCAAAAATTCTGAAGAGAAGAGTTGACATTCACTATTAGCAAAGTAAAAATTAAATTTAAACCCAGAAGGGTATTTAGATACTAGACAGTTCAAACTCTTCCCTTTTGCAGATCATGACACTAGGTCTGCAGAGCATTTCACAGACTTGATCACTAGTATTAAATGACCTGGTAATAGGGAGTGCCGGTATTGTCTGATTAAGTCCAATGCTCTTCTCAGTATACTATACTCTTCCTTTTAAACACAATCATTTCAAAGAAGATCAAAATTATTTTATACACTTTCACTATAAATAACATGTTTTAGATTTCAGAGTACTTCAGATTTTAAAAAGATTTATTTAGAAACAAATCAACTGCCGGGCGGTGGTGGCGCACGCCTTTAATCCCAGCACTCGGGAGGCAGAGGCAGGCGGATCTCTGTGAGTTCGAGGCCAGCCTGGTCTCCAAAGCGAGTTCCAGGAAAGGCGCAAAGCTACACAGAGAAACCCTGTCTCGAAAAACCAAAAAAAAAAAAAAAAAAAAAAAAAAAAAAAAAAAAAAAAAAAAAAAAGAAACAAATCAACTATCATAAATACAGGAATTATTAAAGCAATAAAATATTAGTCATAAATGTGTCTTTTAATCTTTTACTGTAAGAATAACTTCACTGAATTTTTTTCTAAATCAAATGAGTATAAAACACTATCAAAAATACATTATTCTCGGGCCGGGCGGTGGTGGTGCACGCCTTTAATCCCAGCACTCGGGAGGCAGAGGCAGGCGGACCTCTGTGAGTTCGAGGCCAGCCTGGGCTACCAAGTGAGCTCCAGGAAAGGCGCAAAGCTACACAGAGAAACCCTGTCTTGAAAAACCAAAAAAAAAAAAAAAAAAAAAAAAATACATTATTCTCCTTTTCTGAAGAGAAGATATATTCTGTGACCCCAACCTTCAATGGCTGCCTAAACCATAGCTAGTACCAAAGTTTACATATATTATACCTTTTCCTATACATAGAAACAGACATACACATACTCAATGTCTTTTCCATCTTAACTAAGAAATCATTACACACTGTAGCTGTAACTTCTGCATTAAGGTATGAGAGTAAAAGTAGTATTTATTTCTTCCTTCTTCAGAGTTTCATAGATAAATTTGGTATCATAAATCTTAACAAGCAAAGTGTATTCTTGTTTTTTTTTCCTTAATTTGAAAGCTATCACTTAAAAAAAACACTTTTTTTTTTTTACAGCCTCTCTCTGACGTATCACAATTGCCAGCATTGCTACTCTTATATGCAGGAGCCATTTTAAAAATAAGGATGACGCTGGGCATAAATACCAGGATATCACCACATTGATCTGATAAGTGAGAGGGATACTAAACAACCAACAAGCAGGTAGTATAGCTAACACTGATTCCCTGAACAAAGCAATGATTCGCATCTTATATGGAAAGGAACAGAATGGCATGAGACTTCATCATACTATTCAGAATAGTGTTCAATATTTCTGGAATTTTCCATTTAATATTTTCAAATCATGACTGGACATGAGTAACTGAAACAATGGAAAGCAAAAACATAAGTAGTAAAATAGCATATACTGAGTAAAAACAGCATGGTGATTATATCAGTTCCTCTTAATATAACACATTTTTATGATATTCAGTGTCTATAAAATAAAATTGTATATATTTTCAAATTTCCCAATCAATTTCATCAAAAAATTAATGACAAACTGTCAGGAAGTAATATGTAGGAGTGAAGGCATCAGTTTAACAGTTCCAAAGTAGGATCAGGGAAATTAACTCAGGAGGGGAGTATGTTGGGGATAAATAATAAAAGTCTGAGGAGTGAAAATAGGTTATATGCAGAAGCCCAAAAGAAGAACGTTGATCAGAAACACCAACAGTAATACACGTCTTTTCCCCTCCTACAGTAACAGGGAAAATCAGGGTGTCTTTAATGCCTCCCTGACGCCTTGTATCATCTCCACAAGTACCAGTGACAACATACAACGCTACAGACTGAGAAGAATGTGGGGTCTAGTCTTCACTTCCTTCACAGAGGTCAAGAAGAACTAGTCACACTGGTGAACAGTCAAGTGAAAAAAGGGTGAAAACTGCTTCTCTACTGTTTGACTCTTGCGTCCTACCACAGAAACGGGATACATTTTTTTGAACACTGACAAGTTATAGAACAGATGAATTAGGGAAGCAGAGGCAGGTGGATCTCTGTGAGTTTGAGGCCAGCCTGGTCTACAAAGCAAGTCCCAGGACAGCCTGGGCTGTTACACTGAGAAACCCTGTCTCAAATAACAACAACAACAAAAGGAACAGATGAGCTGCTCTTATCCTATTTCTTGTTGTATGATCTCTTTGGTCTTCATAACAACAAGCAGTTTTGGATATAAGTTCATAACATTTAAATAAATAATAGCTTCATAAAATTAATAGAAAACTAGCTTGCATAAAATTTTATTAGATACAGACTCAAAATTTTAGCTGCAGAATATCTATTCACATTAAATTCAGTTTTAAAGTTTACCTATACCTTTCTTTAAATTCTTTTCTCTTTTCTGTATTTTTATTCTTTTCTTCTACAGCTTCTGAAAAATTCTTTCTTTCAAAAAGTCTTGCAATCTGCTAAAAAGAAAAGTGAGATAAAAAAATAATTAGCTTCATATCGGCTCACACTTGCACCCATATACAAGCTAGGTATAAGGGTGTGAGCCTGTAATCCCAGTACTGGAGAGGTGAAGACAGTTGGATCTCTCAAGCTCACTGGCCAGTCAGTCAAGCCAAATGGATGTACTTCGGTTTCAGGTGGAGAGGATTTGAGGAAGATACCCAATATTGACTTCTGGCCTCTATGTATGCGCGCGCGCGCACACGCGCGCGCGCACACACACACACACACACACACACACACACACACACACACACACACACAGAGATCCTTCAAAACAGCCAGACATATATACTTTTCTTAACTAATAAATATCATTTTTTTTTTCTAGAACCTCAAATTTGTATTTTTGGTAGTATTGGTGAAAATTGCTGTGTCATGGTTGGAGAGAGGGCTAATAGTTAAGAACACCTGCAGCTCTTACAGGGGACTCAGGTTCAGTTCCCAGCATTTATATGATGGCTCGCAACCACCCATACTCCAGTTCTAGGGATCTGATGCCTTTTTTCACCTCCACAGGCACCAGGCATGCATGTAGTGCACATATATGTAGAAAAAAAACCCACCCACACAAATAAAATAAATAAATCTAAATTAGTTAAGAAACCCCACAACTCCAGGGATGATACTAAAATGTATTTTAGAAAAATCTTAAAAACTAAACTATTTTTATTCTAGCTCTCTAAATATTATAAACTATAGTTATAAGTCTTTCCAAATCCCTAAACTATTTACTATTTTGTTCCCTCTTTCAAAGACACAGTTGCTCTTTAAATTCTGGCTGAGGGCGCACCCAGTAATGCAGTTGCCTAACATGCCCTGCATGGTGCCTAGGTTTGACCCTTTATTGAACAAAATAAATCAGTTCTTATGACTAAGTTACATCCTGTTCCTTCTTTGTCTTTCCTCATACCTCAAAGAAATCCAAACTATTCCCCAAAACTAAGAGTTAAATATATTCAAAATCTGAAATACATTTTGGTTTCACTAAGGCACATAAATTGGCCTCTCCATATTTAAGCTGTCTTAAAAACAGCTCTTTTAAGACTGTAGACTAACATTACCATATTTATACATTAACAATGTATTAAAATATAATATATATACCTTATTTAAAGAATTAATTTCTATTTCCATATCATCTGCTTCTTTTTCCAATTCAAGTGATCTCTTGGTAAAGTTGTTGGCACATTTAAGAATGTCTTGTGTTTTATATCTCAAATTAACTCTTTTTATGTTAAGGAACAGGCATGAAATAAATTTTACATTTATTATATAATGAATATATACTATTGACATTTATTTTCTACAAAGTAATATTGATAACTGGTAACTGAAAAGACGGATAATGCTAATATAAATAGTTTACCTATAGTATATTAATGAACTTAAAATTAATATTCTAGTTCGAGGACAGCTTGGGCTACCAAATGAGTCCCAGGAAAGGTGCAAAGCTACACAGAGAAACCCTGTCTCGAAAAACCAAAAAAAAAAAAAAAATTAACATTCTATTAAGAATATTCATTGGTACTTTTTCTTTCAATAAAATATTTTTATACGGTAGAATTCTGATCTTTTTCTATGCAAGTTCACTGTGTCATTTGGCATAACTAATAAAACATAATCAATTCAACTACAAACTTAAGTTTCTATCACTTATTTATCCAAACTCAACATTAAAAATCCACTCAATTTCCCTTTTCTTTATCCATAATGTTCATCAATGTATCCTGTATAGCTGAAAAGAGCTCCCACCTGGGCTTCCTGCTTGAAGTAGTTTATATTTATAGAGTATTTCTCAGTTATTAACAGACATCTTGTGAGGTTACTAAATAATATAATTTCTTAAGTTACTGTACAATCCATTTAGGAGAACTAAGAACTGATTGGAATAATTAACCATGAATAAAACTGTTAGGAAACCTTTTTTAGTCCTTTCCTATCTTGCCTTATAACGTACATGATTTGTATGCTACAACCAAAACTTCAAGTGAATGTTCCATCGTGTTATTACTAAAAGTGTCTATTTAAAATTGTACATATAAATACTTAAACCCTAACCTTCAATTCTTTCTACCTCCATCTACCTCTCTTTGTCATTCAAACTTTGTATGCCATCTCAAATCATAGCCACCCCTTTAAAGTCTGGTTGTGTCTTAAATTACCTACTAATCTCTGACCCTTTGCATGGAGAATTTAATGCACAGCAAATAAAAAACTAAAAAAAGTTGAAAACCAAAACATGGAGAAAGGAAGGAGTAGAGGCATTAAAACAACAGTTTTGGGATGGGAACAAAACAGAATGCACGGATGAAGACAGTACAAACAGTGGAATTCTAATCTGATAAGAAAGCATATAAAAGATTCTAAAGGTTTAAAGAAGATTAAAGTTTTAAGTTCATAATTAGGGAAGATCTCTCTGACAAACAGGTGGTACTTATACCATTTAAAAATTACTTAACTATCTATTATAGTGGTCCTTATCAGATTTATTTATGACCTATTCCCATACTAAACTCGAGTTCTTTCCAAGGGAGGTCTGTAACTGCAGCATTTCCCAGCACAAGACAGGTACCCAATACACTTTGAAATGAATGATTATGACTCACTTTCTTACTACCTTCTCTACTAAAGAGCAAGTAATAATCAATTTAGTTGGAACTTCTTAAAAAACAGAGAAAGATAAAATTCTTCATTTGGTAGTCACTTTAAAGCCAGATTCATATACCATTTTATTTTCTCTTAAGTTATTTACTTGCTTTTGATCACATGGGCAATATATGGAAACTAACCCCTGGAGACTTTTAAAGTGATCTTTAAAATCTGACTTAAACTGAAAAGCAACTCATTGAGATTCTCAACAGGAAAACATATTAACAATTAAAAAACAGAAATTATACTTATCTAATAAAATTATAAGTGAAATCTGTTGTGGATACATGTGTACTGTCCATTTAGTAAGTGATGGGAATGGAGCAGGAACTGTAAAACAAATTTTCAATTGAGAATGATTATACTCTTTCCATTGTACACACGTTGTAACTAGAGCAGTATACAATAAAATGTCAATACCTAGAAGTTCCATAAGAATAGTTTCATTCTTTTTTAGTTGTTCAGTACATGCCAACACTCTGTTTTGAATTTCTTCATGTTCTTTTTTCTTCTCATAATATTTACATGAAAAACGTGTTTCTGAGTATTTTAGTTGGTATTGTTTCAAAACATTTTCATACTGACATATATAATCATGGTACATTTTTCTGTTAAAATTAAAAGAAATTATGTAGAAATCTACAAACTTAGCAAATATCATTTATTAAAGTCTATTCCATTAAGCATAAATGGCAATTATTTACTCATCTTTACTGCCTTGAATAGTCTGTCTTTCAAACTCTCTAACTCTCCCACCATACCTCTGTTTTATTACCTGAGCTATTCACGCACTCCTTAGTCCCCTTCAATTATCATCCATTCTCATCATTTTAATGACGACATTCTTTGAGAATTCATGCCATGCATTTTGATCATATTCACCCTGAACTCCTCACAGATCCATCCCTCCCTTCCCACTACCCCCAATGTTGGGTCTTCTTTGGTTAATTATTAACCATCAACTCTCATTTGTACTGTCCATATGATTCTGGGTGTGGGGCCATCCACTACAGCATGGTCAACCTACCAGAAGCCACACACTTAAAACTGACTCTCTCTACACCCCAAAGTCATCAGTTCTCCGTAACTCCTCAGTTGTGGTTGGGCTCATGAACCTCCTTCCCATTCCATGCTAGAATGTTGACTGTCTTGATGGTGTGCAGGCAACCACAGATGTTGTTCATAACTGCGGCAGCTCTGCCATGTCCAGAAGACACTATTACTAAACTCTGTCCTCTTTGACAAGATATGGGAGTTGAGCCCCTAAATAAGCTCTTTTTCAAACTCAGAGTATTTGCTAATTAATCACTTATCACTTGGAGTAACTAGGGAAAATAGTATAAGCTAATAAATACCTTTAAGAATGCTAACATACTGTATGAAATTAGCAAACATCTATCTTGTTCACAACATATATTTATGATCTAACATACTTCTCACATATTCCATATTGCAATTCCGGCATACCACATCACTTCCCTAAGTGATGATCCAAGAAGAGTATTATCTCACCTATTAGGAGCAATATTCGTTTTCATGAATGCCTTAGGCAGGAATAGATTAGAAGTAAGCAACGCGTAGAGTGAGACTAGAGAATTTAAATTTTGAAGCAAGTGTGGGCTATAGAGCAAGTTGAAAGCTAGTTGAGGGTAGATAGTGAAATCATGTCTGGAAAGTGAAGTGAAAAAGGAAGGCAAAATGGCTGGTGCATTATTTCATTTCGTTTTTAAGATGTCTGATATTGAGTCATCAATTCAAATTATCTATATGGCTGGTTTAGAAAACAAACAACTGTTCCACTTAAGTACCTCTGTTCAGCTTGAAAGGTTATCTAGAATAAACACTATTTTTAAAAGACACTTACTTGGATTGATTTGCTGTAGCTTCTCTTTGAAACATTTTTCTTTAAAAATTTTATATATATGTATGTGTGTACATCCATACATGCATACACTATATGTATATATAATGGGGGCTGGAGTGATGGCTTAGCAGTTAAGAGCATTAGCTGTTCTTCCAGAGGACTCAGGTTCAATTCCCAGGACTCACATGGCACTTCATAATTCTCTAATTCCAACTCCAAGTGATCTGACCCCCTCTTTTGGCCTCCAGATACACCAGATACACTTGCAGTGCACAGACATACATGCAGGCAAAACCCCACACACATTAAATAAATAAATCTCTTCTACATATCTTAAATGACCATGAATTACATTTAAATGATACAAGCACACATGTATGCACATGCATACACACATAATTCTAATCACTCCATTCTCCATTTCCTTCTTTTGAAGACCCAGGAAAGAAATTTCCTTGAAGCTTCAAAAAAATCTACTTATCTTAGGCAACTGAACTGCTTTTTAAATGAATAGTCTGAGTCCTAACCTGATGACATTTCTATAATGCCTTGACTATTAGTAATTTCAAAGTCTAATCTGCACCTATAACCAGTAATATATGTAGGACCACTTGTGTGAATTTCTAACTCAGTCAAAGGTTTCCTACATTATTCTTTGTTGTAGAATATTTTTTAAAGTATGTTACATTTGTTTATGCTGTGGAACATTTGTTTAGTGACACAAATATGTGCTGCATACCTTTATGTTGCATTTGTTTTATGCTGCACTCTCTGGCAGGCAGAGAGTGACTAGAAGGAGAAAAAGAGAGAAAATCAAGAAGCAAGAGAAGAAGGAGGAGGATACCAGGGGCCAGATATCCAGCTACACAGCAAGCCACAGAGTAAGAAGATTAGAAATAGAGAAAGATAAAAGCCTAGAGGCAAAAGGTAGACAGGATACTTTAAGAAAAGCTGGCTACAAATAAGCCAAGCTAAGACTGGGCATTTATAAGTAAGAATAAGTCTCCATGTGTATTTATTTGGGAGCTGGATGGCAGGCCCCCCAAAAGAGCAAAGAGCAAAAGAGCCAAAGTAAAACACAACCAACAAAAATTCTTATTCCCTAAAGCCTTGATTTTTTTTTTTTTTTTGTTTTTGAGACATGGTTTCTCTGTGTAGCTTTGCACCTTTCCTGGAACTCACTCTGTAGCCCAGACTGGCCTCGAACTCACAGAGATCTGTCTGCCTCTGCCTCCTGAGTGCTGGGATTAAAGGCGTGCACCACCACTGCCCTGCGAAGCATCGATTTTAAAAGCCATGTACTGTTATATAAATCATTACAGATTCTTTAGGGAATAAAGCATCATCTATAAAGAATAGCCTAACAGTCTCCTTTTCCTTTTCCTGCCTTCAGATGGTATACTCTAGCTTCTTTCTTGTCTTAGTTACTTTTCTATTGCTGTGAATACGCAACATAATCAAGGCAATTTATAGAAGAATTTATAGTGGAATGACAGTTCCAGAGGGTTAGAGTCCAGGACCATCATGGGAGCAGCTAGCCAAGCAAAGCCCTGGAGCAGTAGCTGAGAGCTCATACATCTCATGCCCAAGCACAAGGCAGAGAGAGAGAATAGAGAATAGAGAATAGAGAATAGAGAATAGAGAATAGAGAATAGAGAATAAGGAAAGGCATGGGCTTTTGAAATCTCAAAGCCCACCCCTAGTGACACACCTCCTCAACAAGGCCACAGCTCTCAATCATTCCCAAACAGCCCACTAAATATTCAAACATATTAGCCCGTGGAGCCATTCTCATTTAAACCATCATGCTCCTGGTTTTGCTCCAGACATTTCCTTGAGACATTTTACACATTTGCATGATTTCTAATGACAGTTACTCCAAATCTGTAACTTTCATCCCTACCTCTTTTAGGGCTCATCTTTGAAAAGAAAGGATTACAGGTTTTTTATATGTAGAACCTAGATTTAATCTGTATGTGTTTCTATATATGGGTATGGGTGTGTGTGTGTGTGTGTGTGTGTGTGTGTGTGTGTGTGTGTGTGTCTAACAAAACTAGAAAAGGGAGGAAGAGGTGAGGAAAAGGAAGAGATCTTAAGAGGTGGGAAACAGTAATGTTTTAGGAAAGCAGGAGAGGGACTACCTAGTGGACCGGTGGACAGCAGCTTGAGGTGGGGAGGGAGTGTTGGGGGGGTAGTGAGAGAAGGAAGCAAATGAGAGCAAGGTAGGACACACGTGTTAACACGCCTTGATGAATACATCAGAGACAGGGTTTCTCTGGGTAGCCCTGGCTGTCCAGGAACTCGCTCTGTAGACCAGGCTGGCCTCAAACTCACAGATATACACCTGCCTCCGCCTCCTGGGTGCAGGGATTAAAGTCAATACCCCCAAATTTTCATAAGCTAGTTCTACATAAAAGTAATCTTCTACATGGTTTCCTATAAGGATCATTGAACAATTCTGCTACAATAGTTGCTGCTGAGAAATAGTTCACATCTGAACACACATGAAGTTAAATGAAGATTTACAATAAATAAACAGACCTACTGCATCTGTTTACTTAAAATTCTCTCAGAATACAAACTTGCTACATTTTTCAATTACCATTCTTACACAGCGTGCCCTGATAAAACTAACTTATGGAACTGAGACTTAATATACTCTCTTTATATACACATATATATATACATATATACTGTACTTGTCTTTTTCATTGTTTTCTTGGTAAACAGTAAGTTGATCTTGCATATAATCTTCATGTTTATGAAAAACATCACATGTTGGCTTCCAGCTATGAAAAAAATTATAGTTGTGATTACCAATTTGAATGTGATTACCATCTCAAAGTGATAAATGAATACAGTGGGATGGGTATAGAAACAAAAAAGAATGTAATCATTTAAAGAACAACAAATCTTTCTCTTGCTAGCAAAAATAACTTCACATTAAAAAATGGTCATATCCTATCACCGCCACTACCAGCATTCATGTTCTTATATAACCAAATATTAATATTCATTACATTTTACATAAAACTTGCTTTCATTACTAGAGAAGTACAGGTCAGATTGTGTATTGCTGTGACATTTCTATTACATACTCTATTAATGTTCTTGTATTAACACCCCAACATTAGTCATCCTTTCTCATCACAGTTTTGTGATTTTGGCAAAGAAATTCTTCAGTAGTAAGTTTTTTGTTTTTGTTTTGTTTTTTTTAGTTTTTTGAGACAGGGTTTCTCTGTGTAGCTCTGGCTGTCCAGGAACTTGCTCTGTAGACCAGGCTGGCCTTGAACTCACAAATATCCACCTGCCTCTGCCTCCTGGGTGCAGGGATTAAAGGAATGTGCCACCACTGCCCGGCTCAGTAATAAATATTTAAAGAGCTAGGAAAGGGTCTAAAAAGAAGCTTTTTTTCCTTTGACTCTTAGGTTTTATGCCCTTTTGAGATTAAAGAAACTAGGCCAAAGTGAATTTCAAAATCAAACAGCATGAATAAATTGAATATCTAACTTATACTTTCCATTTTATTGCACAACTTGAAAAATATTTCCAAAATGAAAAAAATATAAAATTACTGTATACCATGGCACCTCTGTTCTAAGTAGTATGTGAATATTTTGTTTTCTAATATTTTTCAAATTCAAAAATTAAGTATGCCCATTCTGTAAGTACAGAAAAGTATATATAGAAAAATTACTATCCATATATTTTTCCTTTTTTTAAAAAACTTTTTCTGATACAGGGTTTCTCTGTTTAACAGCCCTGGCTGTCCTGGAACTTGCTCTCTAGATCAGGCTGCCCTCAACTAAAGAGGTTCGCCTGCCTCTGCCTCCCTAGTGCTGGGATTAAAGGCCTGCACCACCACTACCCACATTAAGTATCTAGTATTACTACTTTAATAAGTTATCTCCAGATTTTACTACTATTTAACAATATTGAGATCATAATCACATATAAAAACTTACCCCCTTTTGTCACTTGCTGAGCAGAAATTATTCTTAAACATTTGTCTAAATTTCTGATCAATTCTTAGCAAATATTCTCCAGAATTAGAGGTTCAAAGATTACATATACACATATTCTGTGCATTTAAAAATGCTCACAGTGGCCAGGCAGTGGCAGTGCATGCCTTTAATCTAAGCACTTGGGAGGCAGAGGCAGGCAGATCTCTATGAGGTCGAGGCCAGCCTGGTCTACAGAGCGAGTTCCAGGACAGCCTGGGCTACACAGAGGAACCCTGACTCAAAAAGTGCTGCCTGGTGGTGGTGGCTCACGCCTTTGATCCCAGCACTCAGGAGGCAGAGGCAGGTGGATCTCCATGAGTTCCAGGCCAGCCAGGTCTACAGAGCGAGTTCCAGGACAGTTAAGGCTACACAGAGAAACCCTGTCTCAAGAAAAACACCAACAAACAAAACAACAACAAAACAACAAAAAGGTGCTCGCAGTGATCACTAAGGAAATATTTAGGACAAGCATTTTGATATACAACCGATTTTCCTAATTTGGGAAATCCAGATATATAATTGGAAACATATTATTAGTTGGATTCATACTATAAATGATGTTTTATTATCTGCTTGTTCAATTTGTAATGTACTGTTAACTTCTTTCCAAACCAAACATACATGTCATAATTTCATTGACTGTTGAATGTTCAGTAATAAGTATATAATTAAATTAATGAAACCTCTAATGTTGGCTATTAAGAGTTATGCACAGTGTTTTCCTATAGTGAAAATACTGAACAAGAAATTCAATTGCAACCAAGTAAGATGAATGAATAAATCCAAAGACATATTTCTTAAGTCTTTATCTTGAAATTTTTTAGGTTTTTTTTTTAATGTGTATGGGTGTTTTGTCTTCATGATAGTCTGTGCACCAAATGTGTTCTGTGCCCATGGAGGCCAGAAAAGGCATTGGAACCCCTGGGACTGGAATTACAGCCTGTCATGTGCCACCATGTGGGTGCTAGGAACTGACCCTTGGGCATCGGCAAGAACAGTGAGTGTTTTTAACTGTGGGGCCATCTCTTCAGTCCTTAGGTTAAATTCTTACAGAAATCTAAGACCTTGAAAAGCCGAAGATCAACAGCAATTTTACATCCCAAGCTTATACACAAAATCATTTGTTTGTTTATCTGTAGACAGGATCTTATATATCCAACCTGGCCTGGACCTCTATGTACCTGAGAACAATGCTGAATTTCTGATTCTTCTGCCTCTCTCTCCTAAGTGCTAGAATACTAGCATGTGCCAATACCCTCAGTTTACAAAAGTCTGTTTAGACTAAGTAGGTCTGAATTAGTGAGATCTTATAACCCCTATTTCTGCTTTTCTGTGGAATCTTCTGTAAGTCCTTCTGCAGTTGCATATAACTAGGCAATGTGACATGATTATTTTGCAAATAGAGATGCTAACTTGGGAGTTGGGATTTAGTTCAGTGGGAGGGAAGAGTGCACAAGGCCTTGGGTTCAATTACCAGCTGGGAAGAGGAGGAAGAGGAAGACAGGGAAGGAAGACAGAGAGAACACTGTTACTTTAAAGTAAGATTTTTGTTTGTCTGTGGTAATCATAAAAAGGGCCCTGCAAATGTTAGGCAAATGCCTTACCATTGAACTACATTTCCAACTCAACATTTTCTACTAACAACTCTGAAACCTTGAGTAAAATTATCAAATGATAAGAAACGGAAGTTCATTTCTGTCAAATACTTACTTATTATAGCAGTCTTTGATTTCTTTACTATGTTTATAGTAATAAGCAATTTCCTCATCTGTTTTCTTTATAGCTTCACATATCTTAGAAACATTTGCTTTCTTTTCTTTAATGCATTCAAGGCATTCTGAAATAGGAAATATTTGTTTTATTTACCTAGAAATCATAAATTTAAAACATACCAGAAAAATAAAAGTATATGGCAGCTGACCTAAAAGGCAGAGAATCAGAGAATGGAAAGGAAGTGAGGCCTGAGAGAGACAGGCATTTACACTAAAAATCAAGAGAACCAAAGCCAGGCCCATTCCTAGGTCCAGAAGTTTAAGAAAAACGTAAGACCAAAGAAGAACAAATGTCCCTGCCCCCCATCTTTTACAACAGAGGGCTAGATCAGATGGCATGTAAAGCTAATGCACCTTGTGATACTGTGAATTCATATAAACACTTATTAATGATACTACCAAAGGCTTTTATTTTTGACAAACATAAAACTGCATCCATTGCATATCAATTATTAAATATACCAATACACTTATGGCTTGAAGTTAAATAAATAATAAAAAGATAAAATTGCTTTGAAAAATTGGTTTTTTTTTTTTTTTTTTTTTTTCTGAGAGAGGGTTTCTCTGTTTAGCTTTGGTGCCTTTCCTGTAATTCACTCTGTGGC
Source organism: Peromyscus leucopus (assembly GCF_004664715.2). Classification (NCBI taxonomy): domain Eukaryota; kingdom Metazoa; phylum Chordata; class Mammalia; order Rodentia; family Cricetidae; genus Peromyscus; species Peromyscus leucopus. The sequence continues at coordinate 40,605,886 of NC_051075.1, forward strand.
CCAGGCTGGCTTCAAACTCACAGAAATCCGCCTGGCTCTGCCTCCCGAGTGCTGGGATTAAAGCCACCACCACCACCACCACCACCACCACCACCACCACCACCACCACCACCGCTGCCTGGCTAAAAATTGGAATTTTAAATTTATGTGTATGAGTATTTTGCCTGACTGTATACACATGTACTATGTGTGTGTCTAGTGTTCAGTGAAGACTGGAAGAGGTCATAAAGATTCCCTGGAACTGAAATTACAGAAGTTGTGAATCACAATGTGGGTGCTAGGAACTGAACCTGGGTCCTTTACATGAGCAACAAGTGCTTTTAACTACTGAACCATCTCTCTAGCCCTGAAATAATTAATTAATATTCTATTTTCTTTTTGATTGCAGAAAAGATAATAAAATTCTTTTAGAATACTAAGAAATTAACAGTTATGTTTTCAAAACTGAAATTAGTACTAAACCATTTTAAGAATTCAAAACATGACCCTGATATTTTACTTATTATTTTTCAGAATCATTCTTCCTGTAAGCATGCCACTTACCAACCTTTTTGGTTATTTCTAGGGAAAAAAATTAAATATTTGAAATGACCTTGTTATTTGAAGGGTAAAAAAAAAAAACTGTATATAAGAGATTGTTTGTGAGAAATTCTTCACACAATGATGTTGAATACAAACATTTATCATTGCAACACTAGGTAAGTTACAACTATTATTACCCCTAAGAAAACTAGCTCATTGTTACTCAAAAGAATGATTCCTCTCACACACACAACTATAGGTTGCCCTAAGCAGTGCAATTATAAAATTAAAAAACTAAAATATTTATTTCATGCAAAACTACTTACTATTAATTCTTTGAATCATATCTTCTTTAGCACTTTTGTCTTGCTCATACTGGAAAACTAAAATAAACATTTCTTTTGTAATTTTACTTCACGGTTAAATGTCAAGTGTTAATACAAACTGCTGCTTATTTCTTTGTTTTCATTTTATACCTACCAAATTCCAACAAAAGCCTGTCCAAACTGACAAACAGGTTGTCATTCATCTTGGATCCTGTGTAAAATAAACAATAAAATTTCCGAAACCATACATAAAACAGCATATAGAGAGTAAGAACCTTTCAAATACAGCACTCAGGCTGGCCTCGAACTCACAGAGATCCGCCTGGCTTTGCCTCCCGAGTGCTGGGATTAAAGGCGTGCGCCACCACCGCCCGGCGAATATAGCATTCTTAAAAAAGAAAAACACAGATGGCTGAAGACCCGAGGGGAGAGAACCTCTATCAGGCAACGGCTGGATTCCTGGCCAGCGCTTCCAGAGCCCTGATAAGCAACTGAATGGGCACTCCAAGGGGAAGGTGGAATGTTCTGGAAGTTTTCCTTCGACTGTTGATACTGGGTGTTATTGCAAGAAGCCTTCGAATGACTAGAACCCACAGACATTCGGACCTCTTGGTTTACATTTTAAAACTTCTGGACCAACTGTAGGGGGTGGGAGATTCTTAAGAAAGTCCTGTCCCTGGCCTGGACCACGGAAAACCGGTAAGATTGGACGTGTATGAATTTTTTTTTGGGGGGGGGGGTTCTCAAGACAGGGTTTCTCTGGGTAGCCCTGGCTGTCCTGGAGCTTGCTCTGTAGCCCAGGCTGGCCTCGAACTCAAGGCCGCCTGGCAACGTTTTCCTTTTTTTTTTTTTTAAAGCCTTTCCACAGCTTCCGGTCCTAGCCCGGCCCAGGCTGCCGCGCATTCCCGGGTCCAGCGGAAGCGTGGCCTCCCGGCCCGGCCTGCAACACCCGACCCCGGCCCCGTGCGGCCCGCCCCGCGCCAGCCCACCTCACGGGACCCTCCGGACCCCCGAACGTCTGTCCGTTCGCTCGCTCTTCCCCGTGTCCTCAGCCGCGACCGAACCAACCTTCCGAAGTCCAAGAGACCCCGCCCCTGCGGATCACGTGGTCAGCCGCAAATCTCGCGAGATTGCCTGGGACCCGCTGGGCTGCGGTGGCCACGCCTTCCCGAGGTGGAGGCGTCAAAACTCGGGGGCGGCAGGAGTGAGAAAGCCGCGCCAAGGTTTTCCCATGAGCGGCCCCCTGTGCCCCTTACACACCACCCCGCCCTGGAGTAACACAGCGGGGTTGGGAGTCAGCAGTGAAAATGAACATTGAGCCCAGGAGCGACTGGAATTCCAAGTTCCGCTTGAATTCAGAATTTCCCAAAACTGCTTGCAAAGCACGTTTTAAAGACTGTTGCATCTGCTTTTTCTTTTTACTTTTACTTTTTTTTTTTTTTTTTTTGGTGCTAAGGATCGAACCCAGGGCTAGGCAAGCGCTCTACCGCTGAGCTAAATCCCCAGCCCCCTCATTTGCTTTTTAAAAAATTAATCCAAAGTTGTTGTTTTGTTTTAGCTTACTGTTCCTAGATGTAGGGTAAAAGGGCCAAGGAAAGACACTCTAACTTAACCCCGAGACCAGGACCCTGACCCTAACTTGACCCCAAACCCCAAACCAGAAACAGAATCCCACCAGTGCATCATCTTGCCTCAAGATCAGGCCACCCAAATCCCACCAATCCCAGGCCACCTCCGCCCCCAAGACACTCTATACAAACTCTGCCTTCTCCTCAGTTCCCTGCCGCTTCTGGCAGCCATCCTCCTGTTTTGTTTTTCCCCTCCCAGTAAATCGCTTGTGTGAGGTTTATTGTGTGGTGTGACTTTGTGGTGGTATTCCTTGGCTCTGGATTGCCAGGATACCTTTCCCTTCAGAGCTGCGACACAGGAGCAAAACTGTAGCACTTCCGTTGGGGAAACCTTTCCCCTCAGAGCTAAAACATATTAGATTATTTATGCTTTTGAATGTGTGTATCTAAAGTGAACATACAAGGGGAAAAATAGAAAATCTCCTAAATTGCTTCTTTTTTTAATTTTATTATTTTATTTTGAGTTTTCGAGACATAGATTCTTTATGTAACATCCCTGGCTGTCCTGGAACTCACTCTTTAGACCAGGCTGGCCTCGAACTCACTGAGATCCGCCTGCCTCTGCCTCCCAAGTGCTGGGATTAAAGGCGTGTGCCACCACTGCCCTGCAGCATTATAAAACTGTATATACTTTAAAGGCATTATTGTATCATAATGTAGTAAATAACTAACATTTAGAATTACTAATAATGAACAAGAAGGCTTTTCCATTGAGTTCCCTTGAGTTGGTAGATACTGATAGTTGGAAGGAAAGATAATAGAAAATGAGATTAGAATTTAAAGAATTGTTTGGAGTAGGGCTGTGATAACCGGCCATTCCTAATCTTGTAAATGAACCAAACATGATGCTTGAGAAATAGCCATTAATGAAGGTGAGTGATTATCGTGGAAAGATATAGGTCTCCCAAGATGGAAAGTTTTTGCTTACTCTGTGTAAGGTGAATTGCTACATGGTCTTATTAATAAAAAAAAAAGCTGGAGCCAGACATTGGGGTTAAAACCGAGATTTCAGAAAAGCAGAAAGAAGCCAGCCACGTTCTCATCACTTAGAGATCCTCCACCAAAGAGACCTACTTCCTGTTTACCCACCCATGCCTATACACCTTTCTGTTCTGCCATCTCATTTCCTCTCTCAGCCCAGCTACATCACTTCTTCCTGCCCAGCTCTGTCTGTACAGACCTCCAGACCTTTATGGTTAATGCTGGGATAAAATTATGTACCACCATATCTCAGGGGTTTGATTGTTTTTACTTGGTGATTAGTGATGCTGTACATTTCTTCATTCGCCTGTTGTGATTTGTATGTCTTTTCAAAAAATACCTACCTAGGTCCTTGCTCATCTTGAAATCAGATTATTTGTTTTTCTGTTGCTGAGTTCTTCCTCCTATTTTAGAAAATTAAACCATTTTTGTTCTTATTATGCTTGCTGTTTTATGTTTATTAACTATACCCTCCTAGGGAAGTTTATGAAAATAACTATGAAGGGTAGAGGCATTGAGTTTTGTTGGCACTATGATGCTAAAGCTACCAAGAAAATTTAATAGGAGTTGACTCACTTCAACTCAATATTAGACTTTCTAATGAAAATTTGTAGAAATCTAGAAACATCACCTTACTGTGATATAAAAAAAATCAATTTATTTGTATTTAAATTCACATCTATAGAAAATTTCTTAATAAAGAAAAATGAAAAAAAAATCACATCTTTGCATATCTTAGTCACTGTCACACACATGCACACATGTTCCCAAGCTGTACCACTACCACCATCACCTGTCCCATGTGTGAGTAATAAAAAATGTATTAAAAATTATTCAGTAGTCAGAGCTTCGTCCTTGCCAGAGCATCTTCAAAAGAGAATTTTGGAATGGGACAGGTACCAGGTCAAGTCCAGAGGCTCCATCATGAGTACTCACCTGGGAATGGGCCCACTACATTTGTCAGATGCTTAATTTACTAGCCTGATACTTAGTTCCAAGACAATATCCCGCACTGACTTTCCTACAGTGTTACCCAGCAGATGGAGTCCCTGTGTGCGTTGTCTGATTTTGGGAGGAGAAGACAGTCCTTTGGCCATCAGCCTAGCATGGCCCCAGAGGCTCCATTCACAAGACTCTGGTCTGAGGACAAGCGCCACAGAGCGCTGCTCAATGCAGGGTTTTCCTCTGCCTGATTCTACCTCTCTGCCTTCGACTTCCCTCCTTCAGCCCTTCTCCCCAACACGGCCTCTCTCCAGGCAAGCCCTCTTGAGATTAAGGAAGGGTTACAATCAGCTCCTCTTTCCTTCTTGACTTTTTCAACATGTTGTGCTAAAACCTCGTGTCCCCCCCCCCCCCCCCCCCCCCGCCAAGGTGCTTTTCTGCACAAATCACTGTTCAAGTTGATTGCTGGAGAGTCTTTCGCCTCAGCCGATTTGCTCGACCTCCAGCCAACACATTTTCAAACAGTTGTTCAAGCTTACGTGGTCTCCCTCCTGGCTTATTTCTCAGCTGACTCCAGTCCGCCTTCCAGGTCCATTGCATCATAAACTTTGTCCTTACTGAACATTACAATGACATTCTACCATTGTCTTAGTTCGGGTTTCTATTGCTATAATAAGACACCATGACCAAAAGCAACTTGGGGAAAGAATGACTTGTTTGCCTTACATATCTGAATCACAGTCAGTTGAGGGAAGCCAAGGCAGGGACTCAAACAGGGCAGGAACCGGAAGCGAGAGCTGATGCAGAGGCCATGGAGGACTCCTGCTTCCTGGCTTGCTCAGCCTGCTTTCTTATAGAACCCAGGACCACCAGCCCAGGGATAGCCCCACCCACAATGGGCTGGGCCCTCCTCTATCAAGCACTAATTAAGAAAGCACCCTATGGGCTTGTCTGCAGCCTGATCTTCTGGAGGCATTTCTCAATTGAGTTCTCGTCTCTCAGATGACTACAGTTTGTGTCAAGCTGACATAAAACTAGCCAGCACAGTCACTAAATCCACTAAATACGTTTTAGTCCTTTTGTGACCTGACCTCTCCACAGCATTTCAACACATGCTCAGTTTTTTCTTCCTCCCAAATTGCTATAGTGAGAATTCTCCAAACATAAGAAGTAGAATTAAATGAGCAGTCATTTAGAGTAGCAACTTTTCCATGTTACCTATCTCCTGGGTTCCATACTCATATATGTAGTTGCCAACATGGCAAGCTGTCTTATTTCATTTTTATTGTCATAATATAACAACACACACACACACACACACACACACACACACACACACACATACACACACACACATATACACACTTTTGTTCCTGTAATAAATAACAAAACTCTTAACATGGCTTATAGGCTCCTTTATAGAACTCTTTCTCTACATCTTCATAGTATATTAACTCCATCCATCCTTTTGCAATGCATCCATATTACAAATCTTTCTGTTCTTAACATACTCTTTTTCACCACAAATCCAGTTTCTGGTTAGGTCCTCAGCTTAGAAATCTCCATCTTCACTGAATAATCTATATACCATCCAAGTCTCAGATCCATAAGATCCCATTATAGATGGTTGTGAGCCACCATATGGTTGTTGAGAATTGAACTCAGGACCTCTGGAAGAGCAACCAGAGAGTATTACAGCCCTAGCAACGCCCATTATAAACTCTTACTTTACATTCTTATCCTTCACAGTCATTAGCATAGCTTTAGTTCTCCATTATTTTCTGTCTTCCACTGTACTGTAGGCTCCTCAAGAACAGGCCAACTCCTATAACCCTCCACACACACACCACATACACCTTGGTAGCCACAATAAATGGGGTATAGCAATAGTTTATCATAATGGCTACCATCTCAATTTACAAGCGTTTCCAAGGAGAGAAATGGACATGATTCTCCTAAGAATTGTCATTACAGGAAAAAGAGGCATAGAAGAAGTAAATAATGTGAGCCTGCTAAGACTAATTTATTTACATGCCTCAAAGTTAGGTCAATGGAGGAAAACGGGGTTAAAAATGTACCAGGGTTCATATGTATGAAAGAATTTGCACTTAAATATTAAAACAAAATTGTTTTCTTTATTTAATTCCCTGTCGCTGGAGCAGTACAGTGTCTTTCTGGGCCAAACATCACTTACACTACACCCATGTTAACTCCGTGCAGGTTAACCTAACCCATCTCAGGTAAACACCACTTAATTCAACCTAACCCATCCATTTTTTCACTGTTCATGTGCCTTTGTTTCTGTTCTAGGTATTCATCTGTTTCTCCTGAAATATGTCCATTTACTTGTCAAGTCGTATTAAATGATATTCAAAATCTCAGTGTGATAGCTTTAATTGTCAACTCAACACCATCTGGAATAACCCTAGAAAAGAGGTTTTTGTTTGTCTTTATACTGGACTGACCTGAAGGCATGTCTGTAAGGGATTGTCTTAATTAAATTAATTGATAGGGGAAGGCCCAGCCCACTATGGGAAGCACCATTCCCTAGGCAGAGGGATTGTAGCTGTAGAAGAATGGAGACATGGAGCTGAGCACAAGCAGAGTGAGCAAGTAAGCATGCATGCACCCATTTCCCTCTGCTCCTAACTGTGGGTGAAGATGACCAGCTAGCTCCAGCTCCTAATGCTGTCACGTGACCTAGGTGTGTAAACTAGGTGTGGTGGCGCACACCTTTAATCCCAGCACCTGAGAGGCAGAGCCAGGTGGATCTCTGCGTTTGAGGCCAGCCTGGTCTACAGAGTGAGTTCTAGGAGAGCCAGGGATACACAGAGAAACCTTGTCTCAAAAAACTGGAAGAAAAAAAAAAAGGACTGTAATGTAACCTGGAATTGTGAACCAAAATAGACTCCCTTTCCTTTAAGTTGCTTCTTTTTATTGGGGGTATTTTATCACAGCCACCAAAGCTAAACTAGGACACTCAGTCCTAACTTATTCCTCACTATTCTGTTCTTTATGTCACACAGGTCTCTAGCTTTACGTTTGCCCACCACTGTATCTCCAGCAGCCAGCAGAGGGTGAACGCCGTCATGGAGTGGAGACAGGCTTTTCCTCTTTGATCTGCCCTGTTCTTTCCATTCCATCCAAGAACATACTGACTTTTTTTTTAATGTATGAGTGCTCTGCCTGCATGTTTGCCTGCACGCCGAAAGAGGGCATCAGATCTCATTACAGATGGTTGTGAGCCACCTTGTGGTTGTTGAGAATGGAACTCAGGACCTCTGGAAAAGCAGCCCGTGCTCTTACCTGCTGAGCCATCTCTCCAGCCTCCATGCTGATTTTTTTTCCTTACACCTATTCCATCATATTATTTACCTGATTCGAAATAAATTAATTAACCCAGGCAGAGTGGCACACACCTGTAATCCCAGCACTCAGGAGGTGAAGGGAGGAGGAACGGGTTCAAGGTCATCCTTGGCTGCATAGGGAGCTTAAGGTCAGCATGAGCTACGTGAGACTGTCTCCAAAAATATAGCTATTTAATTAATTATGTCCTGCATTTCCCTCTGCTTCAGATTGGAATGCTTCTCCCCTGTCTTAAACGTTTCCCCCGTTTGGGCCCAGTAGAGACGCTGTGCTGTGCGTACCCCTTCCTTCCCAGCCTTCATCTCGGACCCTGCCGCGTTGTTGATGCCTAAGAACCAGATTGCCGTCTATGAACTCCTTTTCAAGGAAGGAGTGCCGGTTGCCAAGAAAGATGACCATATGCCCAAACACCCCGAGCTGGCAGACAAGAATGTGTGCCCAGCCTTCACTTACCGAAGGCCGTGAGATCTCTGAAGCCTCAAGGCTATGGGAAGGAGGAGTTGTCTGGAGACATTTCTATTGGTACCTTACAAATGAGGGCATCCAGTATCTCCCAGATGACCTCCACCTATCCCCGGAGAAAGTGCCTGCACCCTGCCATGTAGCCATCCTCAACTGGCAGGCCTTGGCCCAAAGATCTACAGAGTGACCTACCTGCAAGATTCGCAAGAGGAGGGGACAGACCGAGACACATACAGAAGAACTGCTGTGCCCTCTGGTGCTGACCAGAAAGCTGAGGCTGGGGCTCAGTGAAGTTGGAGACTGTGTTGTATTGAATAAACTTTAAAGAAAAATGTGAACAAAAATATTCCCAATTTGATCTCAACTTCATTTCCCAACAAAAATCTCTCTACTTTAATCAAACCGGCTTCCTCAGTGACCCATGAAGACATTTTGATTATTTAAGCTTCTGTAGCTTTGTGTTCATGTTATTCCTCTCAACTGGAGAAAAAAAATGTCTCCATTCTTCAGTTCTCAATTCCTAATCTCCCTAGAAGCTTCAATGTGACATCATAGCCCTTTTCTCTCAAGCCCGTGTGCTTTCTAGAACACTGTATATAGTTGAATAAAGAGATCGCAAAGATAAACAACCCTCACCAGCTAACCATGAGGACAAGGATGATGGTGAACACTAACTGAGATGCTGATGGGGGATGTCAAGTCGATGATCTCGATGACCTCCAGTTCTAAGTCAGCCGGCAGCTCAAAGTCTCGGCAGGGGACACCGTTCTCATCTGATAATTCAAATCAAAATGAGGAACCTGCTAGTTGGTCACTGGGTAAAGGTGTCTGTCACCAAGCCTGGTAATCGGAGTTCAGTCCCTGGGGACCCACCTGGTCAAAGAGGAGAACCATCGTTGTGGGTTGTCCTCTGATGCCATAAGCACACAGCGGCACGTGTGTCGATACCACCGTCAACACACATGCACAAACCATATCGTGACCAAAAATTAAACATGAATTAATAGAGAGACTACTTAAAGACGTATAGGCAGAGATGAAGTGTGTGGTGTTTCACGGTTGAAAGTGAATGTTGAGAAATCCAGATACTAGCAGTGAATGCCTGCTCTACATGCCAAAGGCCGGTTGCCCACCAGCACGTACCCCAGCAGACCAGAAAAGAGCCAAAGAGCATCAAATACATCCAAGGCCATGCCAACCTACCACAAGTTCATGTCTGTCTCATGTAAAGATGCCTGGTTTAGAGAGACAAAGGGATTTTTAAAGCTGCATTTAACAAAAACACAAAAACAAAAACAAAGCAAAACAAATCCCACTTGATTTACCTAAAAAATAGCTTTAAGCCATCTTTAATTGAGAAGTTTAAAGATGCCCCCCTCTCACCCCACTGCTCCTGGTATATTTCAGGGAAGAGACTAAAGAGGAAGATGAGATCAGTTATAGGAAAATAAAGGTTCATGACATTCAAAAGTCACCCTCAGGTAACAGAGCTGCGCGTCCTTAACAAGAGATAAATCAGGACTCGATATAGTGGCACGTGCCTTTAATCTCAGTATGCAGGAGGCAAAGGCAAGTGAATTCCAGGCCAGCCAGAGCTACGCAATGAGATCCTGTCTCAGAAAGGAAGAAAAGAAGAAAGGGGAGGGGAGGAGAGGGAGGGAAGGAAGGAGGGAGGAAGAGAGGCAAGGGGTAGAAGAAAAGGAAATCAAACCTTTGAGCCACAGGACCTGACCTTAGGGTTAGACATGTGAATTGACCTGGTTACTTAAAGCCATCTGTCCTTGGGGCCAGATTTTCTTAAATGATAATGTACAGAACAGTAGAAGGAAAATGTCCTTTTAGGTTGGTGGCCTCCAAAATCATTTGTATCTTTCACATCGGATTTAAAAAAAAAAAAAAAAAAGCAAGCTTGCTCAATGGAGGTTGAAGAGATGGCTCAGTGGTTAAGGAACACTTACCATGCGAACTTGAGGACAAGAGTTTGAACCCCAGCACCCATTCAGCCAGCTTTGTGTGGTCTGTAAACATCTGGCAGGAGCATCATCTAGGGCTGGCTCGCTATCACCTTAACCAAAGAAAATTTTTTTTAATTTAAAAATGGAAAATCAAGGTTAGCAAGAGATCCTGCCTTAAAGGAATAAAGCAGAGGATTATAGAATTGAGGGAGATGATACGCTATGTCCTCTTCTGCTTTCACACATGCGCGCACACACACACACACACAACAACAACAACAACAACAACAACCTTTGCCCTGTTTCAGGTTCCATAATTCATTAGGTCCCATTTTTTGTTCAAGGTTGCCTAGGTATGCACCTAAAGAATGCTACTAATGCAAAAAAAAAAATACAGATGATAAACTTTTGTCCTATTACACATTTCACTTGAAATTTTACTTGAATCAATTTCCCAAGCAAAATCAACTAAAATTTCCTCTGTTTATTCTCCATAAATTGATTACAAATATGCCATGGTTTAGATGTTTCATTGTGTGTGTGTGTGTATGTGTGTGTGTGTGTGTGTGTGTGTGTGTGTGTGTGGTGCATTCCAGCATTCATGTTTGCACTTGTGGAGGCCAGAGGTTAATGTTTAGTGTCTTCCTCTACTGCTTTTCACTTTGATTTTTTTTTTTTTTTTTTTTTTTTTGGTTTTTTCAAGACAGGGTTTCTCTGTGTAGCTTTGCGCCTTTCCTGGAGCTCACTTGGTAGCCCAGGCTGGCCTCGAACTCACAGAGATCCGCCTGCCTCTGCCTCCCAAGTGCTGGGATTAAAGGCGTGCGCCACCAACGCCCGGCCTTCACTTTGATTTTTAAGACAGAATCTCTCACTGGACCTGGAACTCATCCACTGTTTAGACCGGTTGGCCAGTAACCTCCCAGAATTCTCTGTCTCCAACCCCCAGCCCTGGGATTATAGGCACATGCCACCATGTGGGTACCAGGGATCCAAACTCAGGTCCTCAGGCTTGTGCAGAAGCACTAATCCATTGGACCATCACCTTGACCCTCAGTTTTTCCACTTTTATCCTTAACTTATTATATATATTTTATTTTCCCTGGAATTTCTAATTGTATTTCTTCTCCCCCCCTCATAGAAGAATTCTGTGTTTTTCACCATGTTGTCAAAACCCCATTGGCTTCTTACTTATTGTTGGTTGAGCAAACATAATTTCTAGTCCCAGAGTAAGCAAAAACTTTCCGTCTTGAGAGACCTATACCTTTCCATGATAGTCACTTACCTTCATTAATGGCTCTTTCTCAAGCATCATGTTTGGTTCATTTACAAGATTAGGAATGGCTAGTTATCACAGCCCTACTCCAAACAATTCTTTAAATTCTAATCTCATTTTCTATTATCTTTCCAATTATCAATATCTACCAACTCAAGGGAACTCAATGGAAAAGCTCTCTTGTTCATTACTAGTAATTCTAAATGTTAGTTATTGTACTACATTATGATACAACAATGCCTTTAAATTATATAAAGTTCTACAATGCTACAGGGTGGTGGTGGTGCATGCCTTTAATCCGAGCACTTGGGAGGCAGAGGCAGGTGGATCTCTGTGAGTTCGAGGCCAGCCTGGTCTCCAAAGCCAGTCCAGGACAGCCAGCACTGTCACACAGAGAAACAGAGAAACCTTGTCTCAAAAAACCAAAATAAATAAGTAAATAAATAGTTCTATGGTACCTAAGACCATCATCATCACCATCATCAACATCATCAACATCATCATCATCCTGGTTTGCTTTCTATTGCTATGATAAAGGTTATGACGCAAAGCAATGTGGGGAGGAAAGGGTTTATATCACCTCACAGCTTACAGTCCATCATGAAGGGAAGTCAGAGCAGAAACTCAAGGCGGAACCTGGAGGCAGAACTGAAGCAAAGGGTGGAGGCCATGGAGAAATGCTGCTTACTGGCTTGCTCCTCGGGGCTTGTTCGGCCAACTTTCTTTTACAACCCAGGACCACCTGCCTAAGGGTAGCACGTCCCATAGCAGGCCACATCTGTCCGCATGAATCCTTACTCAAGAAAATACCCCCACAGACTTACCTATAGACTGTTCACATGAATCCTTAATCAAGAAAATGCCCTTATAGATTTGCCTACAGACCAATCGTATAGAGGCATTTCTTCAATTGAGAGTTACTGTTCATAGATGATCCAAGCTTGTATCAAATTGACACAAAACAGCAACAACAAAATGCTGTAGGATGTTCTGTATGTTAAATGTGCTGCTCTGATTGCTTAATAAATAAAACACTGATTGGCCAGTAGCCAGGCAGGAAGTACAGGTGGGACAAGGAGAGAGGAGAATTCTGGGAAGTGGAAGGCTGAGGCAGAGAGCTGCTGCCAGCTGCTGCCATGACAAGTGAGATGTAAGGTACTGGTAAGGCACGAGCCATGTGGCAACTTATAGCTAATAGAAATGGGTTAATTTAGGATATAAGAACAGCTAGCAAGATGCCTGAGCCATTAGGCCAAACAGTTTAAATAAAATATGCATCTGTATGTTTATTTTATAAGTGGGCTGTCAGGCTGCTAGGGCTTGGTGGGACCCAGAGAGAAAACTAGATAGCAAGAAGCCTGCCATGGCCATACAGTTTGTAAGCAATATAAGTCTCTGTGTGTTTACTCAGTTGGGTCTAAGTGGCTGTGGGACTGGTGGGTGAGAGAGATTTGTCCTGACCATGGGCCAGGCAGGACTGGAGAAAACTCTAGCTACAACAAAAAATTCACCAGCAGAATTGACCTTCTGTCAGCTTGGCATACAAACATATCACTATTAAACCATAACCTTTCCTTTATTGTTTTTTTCTCATGATATCATATTAATATCACAGTCTAAAACGTAGTATAAATTTTAAAGTTCTACAGTCTTTAAATACATTCAACACTTTAAAAGTCCAAGTTCTCTTTTAAAAAAATCCAACATCTCTTCATTGTGGGATACTTTGAAACCTAAAATATGTATATACTTTCTAATTCCAAGAGGAAAGAACCAGCAAAGGCCTACAGTTAAATCAAATCAAAGCCAACATCCAGCAGTACAATCAAATCCTATAGGTCGATGTCCGGCATCTGGGATTCATCCACTACCTCCTGGGCTCTGAAGGGGTTGGGCAGCTCTGTTCCTCCATCTCTGACATCCAGAACACGTGTAGCTCATCTCATAGGCTCTGGCTGATTCCACTCCGCACCTGTCACTGTCCCTGTGGTCATCCTATAGTCCTGGTATCTCCAGTGTCCTGGAGTCTCCACAGCAACTGTAGCTGTGTCTTTACTAATGACCTCTTCTGGTCTCTCACAGTGCCAAGCTTCAGCTGCTCTCTATGATCCTACTAATCTTGTACCTTTATGACCCCAAACACCGTTCCACATGGAAGACTCTCACATGAACATTACCAAGTTCAGTTACCAGCTTAAGACACAGACGCTGTCTTCTCTGGCACACAGCTTCTCTGTGATATTCTTGAGTAAACACTTCCTTGCAGAAGTGATGCTGACCATCATCCACGAAGTATGGCCTCCATGATGCTGGCCTCTTATTAATCAACCTATTTTTCAGCCTCAGCTAACCAGTATTGACGGTCCCAGTAAACATTTCACTTCTACAGATTCTTATCCTAAAATGTCCCATAAATGATCTTGATAGAGTCTTGGCTTCCCTCCGAAACTTCACGAGCCAGGTTTCCATCAACCGCATTGCTCTCAACCATTCTTATCTTCCACGCTCCCACAGGACAGCCTGTTAAGATTTGAGTCACAACCATAAGCATCTCGAGGGGAAAGTGGGGGGGGGGGGCTTATCTCATCTCACAGCTTACAGTTCATCATAAAAGGGAATCAGGGCAGAAACTCAGGTCAGAAACCTGGAGGCAGGAGTCGAGGCACAAGCTATGGAGGAGCGCTGCTTACTGGCTTGCTCAGCCTGTCTTCTTATCCAACTCAGGTCCGCCTTCCTAAAAGTGGCACTGGCCACCGTGATCTAGGCCTGCTCACATCAGTCACTAGTCCAGAAGATCTCTCACAGACTTGCTTGTAGGCCCATCTGATGGAGACGCTCTCTCAGTCAAGGTCTCCTCCTCTAAGATGACCCCAACTTGTGTCAAGTTGGCACAAAACCCACCAGTACAGCCCCAAATCATGACGTATTTCAATTCTCATCTCTGCTTTTCCTATACAAGGAAACTCCAACATTTTACTGATGCGCGTAGAAGAGTACTTGAACAGGGCGTGAGGATGGCCCAGAGGTGAAGGGCACTTGCTGCTCTTGCAGAGGCCTGGGGTTTGGTCCCAGCACCCACAAGAGGTGGCTCACGACCACTTCCAACTCTAGTTTTGGAGGATCTCTCATCCTCTTCCGGCCTCTGCAGGCACCTGCACACATGCACTACATACACAGACAAGCAGGCACACACATATACGTGGTGGGGGAAGTAAAGGAGAAAAGGACTTAGCCATCTGAGCCATGCCCAGGGCACTCTTCTGATTCAAGTCCACAGTTTTGAGACATGTATTTTCCTGACATCTACTTGTTTTCCATATGGTGAGATCTTAACAGGAGAGTTCTTGCTTGAGTAATAGTTTTCACCCCTCTGGTAAGAGGGGAAAGGAAAGGCTGAGTAACCCAAAAGAGTTACAGCTGACAGGGCACATCACCAAACCCAAAGAAGCAGCTCACTGCTTTATATTAAATGACACAAATTATACTGAATAGCTAACTCAAAATTCTGTCATAAGATTCCTCTGACTCCTCAGTGATATACTAACAGAGATCAATTGCCTATACTATCATTTTTAAAAAGTGTAAGAGTTACTTAAACATTCCATATTTGAACAGAAAATACAAAGAGATGTGGAATCTTTTCTCATTTGTTTAATCCCAAGATATAAATCTAGTACTTTAATTATTTTTTCATGCCTATTATTGTCCTAAAGAAAATTAAACAATTTCAAATAATATGAAGAAATTAATGAAAATTCATCTTTGATTGGGCTCTTTCCAATCTTGATATGGAATAATTTGAAATGAAGTAAATAACTTATTTAAAAAATAATAAAGCTGGGGCTGGAGAGATGGCTCAACAGTTAAGAGCAGGGGCTACTCTTCCAGAGGACCTGGGTTCAATTCCCATCACCCACATGGCAGCTCACAACTGTCTGTAATTCCAGTTCCAAGGGACACCAGATGAGGTCTGTGTATGCTTCTCTCTCAGGGAAGCTAGGAACACTGCAGGAGGTAAGATTTTAGTTCTGAGCTCTGACCTCTCAGCTTTCTCTTTTACATTGGCTCTGTGTTTCTTATTTTAATAAGACGATTGGTTACATCTACAAACACCCATGGCAAAACACCAATGAAGGTAAAATAAAAATAAATTAAAAATTAAAAAATAAATAAAAATAATAAAGCCAAAAATGGTTTTCCTATTTCTAGATCAATCAATTGCAATATTCTATCTTTCCATTTACAAAAGCACTTGAGACTGGCGTGAACATCAAGTAACTGGTGTGTATGCTGGAAGGAAGAAGATTGCAAAGATGAATTCACTTCCTAATCCCCAGAATCTGTGATCTGACTTTATGTGCTAAGACAAGTGATTAAGTCAAAGATCTTATAAGGAGAAACACCCTAGATTACCCAGATGGTCCCTAATACAATCTTCTGGATCCTTATGAATTATGGGCAGAGTTCACACGCATGCACGCAAGCACGCCCAATGACTGTGATGTAAAGTTCAGAGCACAGACTAGAGAGATGCAGTTGCGAAAGAAGAAGGAGCAGCAGCCTAGAATCAGAAGAGGCATTCTTCTGAGCCTCTGCAAAGAACATGACTCTGCCAATACTTTGATCACATGTGTGGCCCCCCAGACCTGGGAGAGAATATATTTCTGGGTTTTGGTACCATTCAGCTTTGAGACATGTTGTTACACCAACCATAGGAAACAAGCACAGTAAAGATCTAAGTTAATTCATGTAAGGCACTTGGAATGTTTTAGATTAGTTTATTGCAACGACAAGGACTGAGAAAGCCTACCTCAGAAGAGCCTATTGTTTTCAACGTTCCCAGGGGCTGAGAAGACGGCTCAGTGGTTAAGAGCATTTGTTGCATCAGACCTGGGTTCAATTCTCAGCACCCACATGGTGACCCAAAACCATCAGTAACTCCAGTTCCAGAGGATCCAACACCCTCCTCTGAAACTCCGTAGACACCAGGCATGCATGTGGTATGCATGCTTACATGTAGGCCTAGTACTCATATACATAAAATAAAGTAAATAAATCTTTAAAGCAAAAAAAAAAAAAACAAAGGACATTTCTAGGGACCCAAAGACAACACCAAAGGATGGTGAAATGAAGAACCAAGTGGAAAGTGAGACATCATGTAGACAACACTTGACGCCCAGTTGCTAGATTAAGTCAATGGTTGGTCACAAAAGGGAAACTAATTCTTGTTGAAATGCATTTTGTCGGGCACTGAGCAAAGGCTAGTCATTCATATCTCTTTTAATCATTGCAGTTCCCATCTAAGGAGTACTGCATTTGTTAGGTAAGAAAATTGGGGCCCCAAAACATGTGGGTAATGCAATGGTATAAACTTCAAATATCTAAAGTCCCCCTGCATCTACTACTTCATGACTTCCGTGAATTTAGGCTAAGAAGCATTGCTGTCCTGAGACATCACTGTAGTGACTCTGTTCCTCGTCTCCGAGACCCACTCCTTCGTCCCAGCTTCTTTCAGGAGTGAGCATTTTGTCTTTGTCTACCTTACAATTTAAGCTTAGTCTACTGAGGAGGTACTCAGCAATGGAGGCTAGGGGACAGACAGACGGAAGGCGGCACAGATCAGACCAAGTAGAAAAGAGAGAAAGCAGGGTATTAGTAAAAATAGTTAGCACTCATTAAGGAATAAGATAACGGAGAAGCACCAAAAAGGTTAATTTAGTTTTTTTTTTTTTTTTTAAAACAGAAAAGATACAGAAGAAAATTTACTAAAGGAAGATAAAAAATAAATATGAGAAATTTCTGAAGTTCAGTTCAACCCCAGTGTTAATACCTGTTCTAATAAATTTTCTTATTTTTTTTAAAACAGGAAA
Organism: Peromyscus leucopus; assembly: GCF_004664715.2. Lineage (NCBI taxonomy): Eukaryota > Metazoa > Chordata > Mammalia > Rodentia > Cricetidae > Peromyscus > Peromyscus leucopus. The sequence continues at coordinate 40,623,211 of NC_051075.1, forward strand.
AAAGGAGAGCTTAAAATCTTGCAGTCTGAAGGGTCCAAAGGAGAAAAAAACTGCTGTTAAAGAAACACACACATTTCTCCGCCTCTTATTTTTTTCCATTCTGTTCTCCCTGTCTGTCTGTATAATTCCCTGCCAGAGCTTTGCAGCTGGTCCTAGCGAGGCTTAAGCAGCCTCCTCTCTGGGTTTCCATTTAAAAATCTTTATTTCAATAGGTGGGCCTGAAGCATCTGCACTTCCAAAATTACCACACAACTGATCCAAAATGATTGAAACAAAATTGGTTTCAAAAATTGCCCCTAGGCTGAAAAGAAGATGAAGGCTAACATTTCAGACCTAAAGAAACACTTATCACAATTCTGAGGTCTGTAATCGACTTCTGTAGACGTAATAGAAAATGTTGACAGCTTGTTAATTATAGAAATGCTTGTGAGCATCACTGTTATTCTTTTGAAAGACCTGACAAAAGAGTTGAGAGTTTTTTCACTTAAACCCAGCCTTACAACACCTCAAGTCCAATCCCCTCTCCCCCTGAGGCCACACTCAGTTCCGTTTTCCTGTCAGCCAACAGTGTACTGACTCAGGGTGCCAGCCCCAAACTCCAGCAGTTTCCGGTCTCCAAAGACGACAATGGAGACCCAAAGCCACATTTTGATTCAGGGACCCTTTGGGGTTTGCAAGTTACACCCAAGACAATTTAAATCTTCATGAGCCCTTTGAACTAGAGGGTCCCAAATGCTGAAGTCATAGCCACAGGAAATAGTACAGACCTTCTGCACCCAACTCTGCTAGAATTAAACCCTTGAGTGAGAAGGGTAGAGTGTGCAGTGGATAGAATTTGAATTTTTTGTTTGATTCCCCCGTCTGCCACTAATTAGATGCCTAAGGTGGGTAGTCCTTGGTCTCTGTAAAATGAAGACAGATTGATGACTATTGATGTCTGTCCTACCAATTGCCCAAAGACCACAACTCCATCATGTTAAAAAGAAAAACATCCTGTTCTCAGGTTCGTGGCTTACTGGTATGACTACTGGTACCAACTACAGTAAATTTTAAGGAAAAAAAAATAGGTCCTAAGAACTGATTTTATTAACGTGGCCTACAAACCCAATAAAATTAAAAGTATACCGAGTCCAGGCTTGGAGAGATGCTCAGTGGTTAAGAGGACTTTGGCTCTTGCAATGGACCCAGGTTCAGCTTCCAGCACCCATATGATAGCCGGTAACCATGAGTAACTCCAGTTGCAGGGGCTCCAACATCCTCTCCTGATATCTTCAGGCACCAGGCGCACACTTGGTGCCCAGACATACACATAGGCAGAACACTCATACACATAAATAAAATAAATAAATCTAACAAAACAAAACTGAGCTGATTCCTTTGCAAACAACTCACCTCTGAGGTAAACCGAATTCTAGCCAGGCTTCATGCCTTATTTATGTTGAAATCCTTTGGTGCTGGAGTTCTTAGCAACAAGGCTATTGGTGTTTATTGTCAGGGGCTGCTCTGCTCAAGTACTAAGATGTTGGCACCTCTGGCTCAGTCCCTAGATGGCAGTTTTGACAATTGAAAATGTCTTTGGGTGTTGACAAATGTCTCCTGCAAGTAGGGGAAGGGAATGGTAAGATTGCCCTCGGCTGAGAACGGCTACTTTGAAGGTAAGATGACATATAAGTGTATTTTTTATAATGCAATTTTTAAAAAAAGTGTTTTCTGCTAACCAAGGAGACTAACTCAGAGGAGGTAAGGTATTTATTAATGGTGTGTGTGTGTGTGTGTGTGTGTGTGTGTGTGTGTGTGTGTGTGTTTTCAGAGGTCAGAGGACAACTTGTAGGAATTGATTCTCTCCTTTCACTATGTGGAATCTGGGGATCTAACTCAGGTTGTCATACTTGGTGGCAAAAATTTTATCTAATGAGCCACTTTGATTTCCCATTATGAGTATTTTAGAAAGATATTGATCTTGGTCTTGAAAATGGCGAGAAAAAGAAAGAAATAATGTTAATGATAGTGGGGGAAATGTTAACTATAGTGTTAAATTATAACAGGGAGAGGAAATAATGTTCCAGTAGAGAACTACGAATTAATGATTCTTTTGGTCAATCAATTAACATCTTAGTACTGATAATAGTGTATTTATAAGTCATAGGCCAGTCACATAGCTAAGTATTAATCCTTCAGATCCGTTGGTGCATAGTCCTAAATAAGCAATGAGATTGTGTGGTTAGTCCTGTACACTTTGAGGCCTGCCCTAAAGAAGCAGGAGAGAGATGTGTGCGCCTAAGATCATAGTTTATATTAGGGGGACCCTAGCTCGCCGTGTATTCTCTGCTTAGATTCAAATTTTCATGCAAAGATCCTGAGTCCACCACAGATGAGAACTTAAAATGCAGTTGGATGGGCAGCACAATTTTTAAAAAGATCGATACTCACTGCTTTAAAAATAGTACATTTACACATATATTATTCTCTACTTAAAAATCATAAGCAATTTTGCATCATTTAAAATGCCATTTAAACACCAGCTGGTGAATAATAACAACAAGATAATAATAAACATCCATCTCTGAAAATTAAACCAATAGTTTCATGGCAACATTTCTCCTGCGTCGAGTTAAGTCTGCAAAGCTAGGACAGCCCCAACCATTTCAAAGACAGCATTTGTTTGTTCTCAGGAGGAGGCAATAAAGGGCTCTGTCTGCTCACTCTTTGTTACAAGGTGCGTCCTGAGAGAAGAAATGCCAAAATGTGTGGGAAATTACAGCAACAATCTACCTTGGGAGGTGTTTGCTTTGCTTTGTTTTAGGACAGTGTGTATTTTAAAGTAGGATCTAGAATTCATTCCACAATCTGAAGAGCTGGACCACCAAAGACATCAGCAGACACGCACCTCTACATGGACAGTCTCACTGGGAAATCAGAACTAAGTTAAGGAGTAAATGGAAGTTTTTTAATTCTCATACTGCCATTTAAAAGACTACGAAATACCTTTGGACACTTTGTAGATTTTTTTTTTTTGCTATAAATGAGATATTTTTAAGTAATTATTTCTAAGTAAAAATATAAATCAGAGGTATGAACGATTAAAGGACAAAACAAACAAACAAAAACTCCAACAGCTTTTATTGTCAGCGTCAGGCTTTGAGAGGGGAAAGGAAGACAAGACTCTCCAAAAGTCCACAGGGACACACAAAAGACTGGAGCCTCATTGTCTTCCAGACTGACTCGCTCACACACAGCACAACGCCTTTATTAAGGAATTCAGATAGATTCAATTACTACATTCTTAAAGCCCCTGGCTATTCAAATGTGGCGAGGTGAGGGGGAAACACACCATTATTCTTTCAGGCATTGCAGCTAGAAACAGGAGCAGGCAATGAAAAGGTAAGGTTGGAACTCAGTTAAAGTGTATTGACTTCTAAGCTCGGAGCTCCTCGGTCAGTGTGAGCTACTGTGAGCATCCGTCTTTCTACCCTAGAAGGAAAAAACAAAAAAACAAAACAACAACAAAAAACTGGTAAGTGCTCCCTGTGTTCACAGAAGTGTGGTACTCTCTAAATCTGAAGTTATAATCTGCGCTGGAGCATTACCTCTACGTATTTTTCTCCACATCCCGCCTCCAAACTAAAACTGACAGCGAGCAGAATCCACATCTCTGGATTCTTGGCCAGAACTGAGCGCTGACTGGCCGGTCTCCCTTGTAAAGCATAGGGCCAGAAAGCACCCCAACAGTGTCGAGGCCACAAATTAAATAATAAAGTGGGGAGTGAAGGGGGCGCCACTAGAGGGTTGCCACGACGCCCCCACGTTGGTTTGTTTGTTAACCTTTCTTTCCTTAAAATTAAGAAAAACCACCCTGAAGGTACAGCTTTCTGCCTGGCTAACGCGAACTGAGCTGTGAGAGCTTGCAGGTGGGGTGCAGGCTGCATTTTGCACAACTAAGTCATTTCTAAGAAGCCCCCGAAGCGCCCCCCCCCCACTTTTGGATGGAGACTCAGCCCACTCATCTCTTTCAGTTTTTCTCCAGGTGAAGCTGAACAAAGGCGATTCCAAGGGACCATTTATTTCTTTTGAGTTAACAAAATTAAGTCCCTGACGATGGCCGAAGAACTATCTCCCACCCCAGAGCTCAACCTCCAGGGCCCTCCGGTTGGGTAACGAGGCACCTGCCCAGCACTGACTGACTGCACCTCCTGGGAGTCTTTCCGCTGCCAGCCCCGATGCTGAGCCCCAACTTCCCGCTGGGACCCCAAACACGCATAGGCCAAAGTGTCCTTTTATCTCACGTTTATGGAACTGTTGTTCAAGAAGTGGGCAGTGGGATAAATATTAGCATTTCCCGGATGGGGCGTCTTGGCTCGGAAAATTAAAACCGATCGCTTGCAAAAGTTAAAGGCAAAAGGTGAGCGAGTCCGCGTGGTCCCTGGCCCGCAACCTGCAGCTTTTAAACTTTGTGCGCTGACTCAAGAGTGCTGGGCGGGAGGCTGTGGCCTGCGGCCCCGAGGGCCTGCACTGGGCCTGGGAGAGCAGCTGTAGGTTCCGGGAGAACCTCAGCCTAGTTTCCAAGATCCGGGACAGAGGTGAAGCCATTCTGGCACGGTGTGAAAAGAGAAAAGGCCACGCACACCCGAGCTCGGGCATGCTTTCCTTCCCTGGCCAGAGGGGAAACCTCTGTTTTTCCGCAGCCCGGCTGGATCTCTGCTTTGTCTTCAAAGGTCCCCGGGGCGTTTTTCTGCACCATGGATTCACCTCCTCAAGGGTTCTAGGACCCCTGTATGCGACATTTCTCACTAAAATTTGTCCCTGGAGCTGATTCAGAAGTCGCTCCCAGGCAGAGAAGGTCTGTGCTTTGTCACTGGCCCCATTGGCTCCTCACTTTGCCCCTGCTCTGTCTCACTGTTGAGGCGGCTGGCCATCTCACAGAAATGATGTAAATGGTTACGGGGCTTTTCCCGCCCCTTCCCCTCTGCGGCTTTTTTTTTTTTTCGAGTGAACTGTGAAGATCTGTGAAAATAATATCAGGGGTTTCCGTCAGAACGAGCTTTACCCTGCACTGAGGCGTGTGTGATCTGACCCGACACATCCAACCATCTGTGCTATCTATCTGCCTTCTGATGTACTCAGGCTGTACAAGCCGCACACAAAGTGTGTTTGATACTAAAGCAAAGACAGCCAGGCCCAGTCCAGTTCGGTGGTGAACCTTGTCAGGGGTCCTGCTTTCTTGGGACGCCTTTACCCAATATTTCCTTTCTACCGAAGAAGCCTCATCAATGGCCCACATGAGATCGTGGTTCCCTTGACGGGAGCCACAGAAAGCGGTATGATGTGGATGTCAATTGGGAATCAATAGATGTGGCCAATTCAATCTATTGGCCAGAAGGCAGGATGCCAAAAAGGCCCATGCTCTCTGCGGGAGGGGTCAATGCCCCGCGGCTCTGACCCCTCTACCTTGCCACCTTAACACACGGTGTAGTGGAACACACCGCCCTCCTCCCCCTCCACCACCCCCATTTACTGTCACTGACCTGCTTCTGATCTAAAAAGCCAAGATTTCTGCCTCTACCCCAGGAATTGTATGTTCTAACGCTGGGCAGAGTCAAAACCAGCCTGCCACGAGAGAACCTATGTTTAAAAAAAAAAAAAAATCTTTGAAAGCAGGCTTTTAAGTTGCTGTCCTGACCCATGGATGACTTCTCACTCTAGATACGGCTGGTGCACATTTGTTCAGGATCGCTGAACTGGAGAGGGGAACTATGAAGTATGACTTTATTTGGGTCAGAAGCCCCTCCAGCCCGCCTTTCTTGCTGTTGGACTCCGTGGCTAGCACCTAGCTATCAAGTGTGTGTCCTTGCCGCTGCCGTCTAAAACAGTTTCTGAAGTCTCTGAAGGGGGTGGAAGTTAGAGTCCAAACTGACCTCTTCTACAGATCCCTGGTCCTGTTCCTTCTGTTCCACGCCTGCTTCCCACGCAGCTGCTTTTGCAGGAGACAGAGAGGAATGGGTGCCTGGGGGCGGGGGGAGGGTGGTAAAATAAAATGAAATAAAAGCAAGATACACTTCCCTCCCTGTCCCCTTGGTGCGCACGCTCCCCGCGGGGTTTGCCGCTTCGCTACGATTAAACTTAAGAGTTCTGGGAGGGTTTGTCTTTGCCCAGTCGTCTTTGTCCTCTGAAGTCCTTTTGACCCAGGCATTGCGTGGGCCCCCAAAGTGAATTCCTGCCGCGTCCTGCCTCCCGGGTGGGAAAGCAGGAGGGCGGAGCCGGGGAGGAGGAGCTGGGAGGGTGAAACGCGGCGGTTTCCGTGTGTTCCAGCCACTCCTACCTCTTTTTCATCCTTGGAGTCCGGCAAAACCTTGAGCAGTCTCCAGGCAAACCGCGGGCGCTGTCGAGTCTGGGGAGGTGCTGAAATGGCCGGGGCGCGCTAGTGGCTGCCTTGATTGGCAGAGCTGCCCGGTGACTGACAGGGGGTCTCCATGGCGCCGGCGTCTCCAATCCGCCCACCCCAGTAGCGGCGCGGGCTAGCTCACTGGCGTGCCCAAGCGGAGCAAGCGCAGCCGAACTCAACCCACAGCTCTTTCCCGGCGGGAAGGCTCCCCCCCTTCCCCGACTCTGTAGCCCCCAGCCGCACCCCGATCGGCCTGCGGGCATCTGCTGCGCATCCTGCTCGGGGCGTCCGCACAGCCTCGATGTTCCAGCTGCCCATCTTGAATTTCAGCCCCCAGCAAGTGGCCGGGGTATGCGAGACCCTGGAGGAAAGCGGCGATGTGGAGCGCCTGGGTCGCTTCCTGTGGTCGCTGCCCGTGGCCCCGGCGGCCTGTGAGGCCCTCAACAAGAACGAGTCGGTGCTGCGCGCGAGAGCCATAGTGGCCTTCCACGGTGGCAACTACCGCGAGCTCTACCACATCCTGGAAAACCATAAGTTTACGAAGGAATCGCACGCCAAGCTGCAGGCGCTGTGGCTGGAGGCGCATTACCAGGAGGCGGAGAAGCTGCGTGGACGGCCCCTGGGGCCGGTAGACAAGTACCGGGTAAGGAAGAAGTTCCCGCTGCCCAGGACCATTTGGGATGGCGAACAGAAGACGCACTGCTTCAAGGAGCGCACGCGGCACCTGCTTCGAGAGTGGTACCTTCAGGACCCGTATCCCAACCCCAGCAAAAAGCGCGAGCTCGCCCAGGCGACTGGACTGACCCCCACGCAGGTGGGCAACTGGTTCAAAAACCGCCGACAAAGGGATCGGGCGGCGGCAGCCAAAAACAGGTCAGTAGTACCTAGAGGCCTCCGGGCTCGGTGCCCACCGGGATGGGCAGGACAAGGCATTCCGGGCGGGCGGCGCCCTTACCTGGTGCCTGGATTCAGCGGGAGATGGGGGTGCCATCTGTCTTGGGTTTAGGAGACCACTGTGTTCTGGACTCCAGTGCAGGCTCCTGGCTCCCCACTATCTCTCTGGTTTTGGGGATTTGGGGTCACTGTGGCAGCTGGTGTGGGTCACCAAACCAAGGTGTCACTGGAGTTGGGGCATGGGGGGGGGGGAGAGAGAAAGATTACAAGCCTAGAATCAATTAGAAATCCAAAGGCCCAAAGCTAATTCTTGCTAGCGTGGCCCCAGACTCTTATCAAGTGAAGCCTATTTAGTTTGCTTCATTTTTTTTAAAGCCCGGCTACATCCTCCCCTGGTGCTCTGAGAAGGTTTCAGTTTTCGAGGGTCTCAGGTTCTAAGAAGCAGAAAGACGGGTATCCCCATCTCAAACCGACCATCCTTGCCTCAAAGCGAGCAAGCTAGTCGGCCTATGCTTTCCATTCTCCAGCGCCGTGGATCTTGCATCCCAGGCCCAAACTCTCCGGGCAACCTCCAGGCGGCGATTTTTGACTTTAGCTGGAATAGATCAGATTCCGGGGGTACCACCTCAGGCATGAGCCCTGTACAGATGTACTACTAGGAAAGGAATCCCGGGTCCCGGAGCCTTTTCTGTCCCGCTTTGCTTTTTCTGACAGTCCTCCAGTAAATCTCTTAACGGTGGGTGACAGCTGAGAAAAATTCAGGGAGGCTAAGGAGGAATTCATGGTGAGCCGAGAAAGGGCATGAGGCAATTGGAGGGTTCTGCAGAAGGGCGGCTGTGCATCGGTCCAAATTCCGGGTCCAAATTCCGTAGCCTCACCTTCCTCACCTAGTCAAGGTCTGAGAAAGAGCAGTCTTGACGCGGAGCTGGGGGGAGGCAGGTCAGAGAAAGGGGGGACGACATCGCCGCTTGGTTTCTTGCTGTGACCCTGTCCCTTCCTTCCTCCGTAGACTCCAGCAGCAGGTTCTGTCGCAGGGCTCCGGGCGGGTGCTACGTTCGGAGGCTGAGGGCCCGCCAGAGGTGTTGGGCGTCGCCTCCAGCCCCGCTGCTAGTCTGTCCAGCAAGGCAGCCACTTCGGCCATCTCCATCACGTCCAGCGACAGCGAATGCGACATCTGAGCTGCCCACACTCATCATGCTTAGAAACAGAATCCAGTGTAAAAACGAGATACACAACATAAAAGGAGAGAGGATGAGACCAGCAAACGTAGCCTACGCTCCCTGGTAGAAGCCCGGTGGCCAGGGACCCGCGGGCCTAGGTGGCCCGATCTGTTCCACTGCCAGCCGGCTCTCCTAGCGCTTGTCCATCGCGACTCAGGGGCCCGCGGTAAGGCCTGACCCAACGCCACTTCTCTTCGCTTTGGTTTTTTCTGAAGGATCTGGCTGCAAAGACCTCTTTGGGACGGAACTGCACGCTGAGCGTTTGCCCGCGAGTCTCCTGTGGGTATTTCATGTCGAAAGGACACTGTTATATATGTATAACTTTTGCTTTGAAGGTTTTTTTTAAAAAACAAAACAAAACATATATATGCTGTTTATTTACTTATTTAAAAGACTTCCACGATAGGTTTCTCTGTAGCTCGGGGAACTTGCTGTTCGAAACGAGCAAGCTCAACGCATTCTGTGTGGAGAAGCCAAATAATAAAACAACTTGGTGGGTAACCTTTCTTAATTAAGGGAGCAGCTATCTCAGATTTTTTTAAAAATCACTCTTATTGCCTTTACCAGGTATGGAGGGTGGAATCTTATCCAAACAGTCTCATTAACTTCTCTATAACCTTTGATATCTCTCAGTATGTATTTTTAAACAGCCATTGATAGATTGCTAACTACCTGCTACATTGAATTGTATATATGCATGTATATGTATACATGTATGTATCCATGGACGCATACACATTACCACATTAAACCTAGAATTTGCAACAGGAGCATGCCATCTATGGCAGCGCTTTACATTCACCACAAAAGTGATCAAGGTTTGTGCACCTACTCATCCTTAGGAAGTGGCAGCGATTTTTAAGGGCAATTTGGGAAGACAAATTCTAGACTTGGGCAATGAGTCTTACTTTACAAAAATGCAAAGACACGAGAACTTGATAATCTAAAAAAGCATTTCCATTTCTTTAGAGGCTCTCTCCCATTCAGAAGCAGTGGGCACTCATGATCATTCCTGGTAAGCATATAATGCATGTAGAATTGAGCTTTTATTAAGAAAAAAATTAGGAGAGGTTGTCAGTAACTACATTAGCAGCTTCCTGCCTCAGAAGTGGGTTTTAGTCAAATAAATAATTTCCAACAAAAGAAATACTAAGATAGGAGACAGTATGCAAAGGTTATATATTGACCATAAAGCAAGGCCACAGAGAAATGACAGGCATTTTCTAAATCAGCGCTCTACATTAATATGCAACAATTTATCAAGAACGTCATTGTCTTGGGAAGAGCCTCAGTTAAAATATAAAATACACTTAGCATGTAATTGTTCTTCCTGCATACAGACATGTAACACACACACACACACACACACACACACACTACCACCTTTTTGCTAAGTAAATGATATCCAGATTATCTAAGATTTTGTTTTTCCTACTGAAATGGATTTCATATTACAAAATCTGACGTTTATCTTTAAATCACTTGGACTGGACTTCTCACCCAGTTGGGGTCCTCTTAATTCACCCCTCTGTTCTTAGAAGGTGCTCCGTGGGTCAGATGCCTGCTAACATTTCTGAAGGCAAAACATGCTAGAGTACCAAACACGTGAAGACTGGAGTCCAGGAAGACAATAGACGGGCAGCCAGATGGCAATTGGAAGCCCAGGACACGAGTAAGGGTTGATTTTTGTTTGTTTCTGTGTCACTTAAACTGATTTGGCTGCTTTGGGCTTTATGAATAGGTCATCTCTGTGTGCAATGCTCCTTATCCAGAACATTCTTGAAAATTGAAACTCTCATAGCGAAAGGGCACTAGATGGACAGATACAGAGAGCTTTTGTGATCAAATAGGTAATTCCCAAATCAAACAAACGCCCTTCTGTGGCCCGTGAAAGATTTCCGTGGTAAAGCTCCCTCATTTGATTCCTAAAGCCTCTGGTAGTTCTTGGGATGACAAGGGGTGGTCTGGGGCACCAGAGACCCCCCCCCCCCAAAAAAAAAGGCACCAAGGTGAAAATTTTAAGAACGTGTTCACTTTCTAGGTCATGTGAGTGACAAGTGCTAGGGACCTGAAATTGTCTCCTTAATTTTGCAGCCTTGGTTGTTGGCAGTGGTGCGCCTCTAATCCCAGCACTCCCGAGGCAGAGGCTGGCAGAGCTCGGTATGTTTGAGGTCCTCCTGGTCCACATAGTGAGTTCCAGGCTAGGCATGGCTACACAGTGAGCCTGTTTCAACAACAACGACAATTTGCACCCTAGCGTCTCTTGCCTCACCCGAGTCTAGAATCAACCAACAGGATTGCACTCCAATCTTATGATCCAGCTCCACCTCATTTCAGCGATGGGGTGATCCAGAATCAACACTTGGAGAAACGGATGGGCAAATTTTAGCTTTCATTTTTATGAGCTCAGGTGGGGGTGGTGGTGGCGGAGAACTAGTTAGTGAAATGATGTAGAAGAATTTGAGAGTCTAAAAATACCAACCGACTTGCCAGTACAAAGGAGGACTGAGAACATCCGCTCTGTGCTCTCCAGAAAATAGTGTAACACTTGGAGGAACTAAGCTTTCTCTGTACAAAATAATTTTTAATGATAGTTGCAGAAAATTAGAAGGCCTAACCGTGAAGGATTTCTTTTTCTTTTTCCCCCTATCTGCCTTGGTGAAAGCTTTTAAAGAAGATCTACTGTTTACCTAAATTAACAAGCTGCCCAAGAATTACATTTAAAGTAGCTATGATGCTTCAGTACATCGGAGATTTATTCATCTAATTTCATGTTGGAATCTTAGGGCGGTAACACTGTTTGAAGGATGCTTTTGTGTGTTTACCTGAAATCTGGTGACACTTAATTGCTTTGTGATTAATCAATTCTTCAGATGACCCTAGATTGGAAATTAGCCCAGATCTTCACACAGCGACTTATCCAATCACCCGAATCCGCTCATAAACGTGCATTATAAGGATTTTCCATAACATTTTTTAAAAATCAACTTCATCCTGGCCTGGAGAGTGTTAACCTCCCGGCAGCAGGAAGGCTCCACAAGGTTCTGAATTGAGGGTACTGTCCACACATACAGCACGTTTCCTTTCTTAAATCCCCCTGTCACGATTTCCTCAAAAGCAATTAGTCCAGCACGGACGAAAAAAGGCCTTTTTACATTTCCACAGACCTGACCAAAGCCAGGATTTTTACCTCAGCCTCAAGTCGGCTCTCCCTTGGCTTCTCCAACCAAAAACACTCCCCACGGGCCTCTGCGCCCCTTGTCTCCCCCGAAAGCCACTTGTCCGCGGCCACCCCAGCGCTCCCCCTCACTCCCCACACCGGTTTGTTTATAAAAATCCGGAGGGAGGAGGGGAGGGGAGCCCAGGCTGGGGGTGGGGGGGTGGGGGAGGGCTTGCTCTTTGTTTACATTAAACAAATGACAGGCGGAGAGCTCCTGCAAAGCCTTCCTTGACCTCGTTCTCTCCCTCCAATTTTCACAAAAAGGAAGAAAATACTGTATCCGAAGCGGCGCTGAATGGGGCGGGCGGGCGGAGGGGAGCCACAGCTTCTGCCTCTATTCAGCCGGGGACCCCAGCGCGGCCGATTTCCGCTCCCATTGTGCGGCGGGCGCCGGGGACCGGGGGTCCGCGGGGTGGCCCGCGGGGCTGTCAGGCGGCTCAGCGTAATCAGGGCTAATGACAGCGGCCGGGGGCCCCGCGGGACAAAGCGCGGGGCCGCCGGGCTTTGTCGGCCTGAATGGCTAATGGCTTTGCCCGCGGGCTGCGAGGGGGCGGCGGCGAGGGGAGACCGGGTCATTGTCCCCGCGCTGGCCCGGGCGCGTCCCCCGGAGCTCGGCGCGCCGCCGTGAGGCCCCCCGCAGGCCTGCTGCACCTCGGGTGGCGGGCGCCTGGGTTCCCGAGACCGGGCGGCCGGGTCCTTCCTCCCGGCTCGGCCTGCGGATCTGTGCGGAGACTCCACGCCGCGCGCACCCACCTTTTGCGCCCGGCGCCCCCCGGCGGGGGGGATCGCCCGGACGGAGGCCTCGAGCGGCTTCTGCAGCGCTCGGCGAGCTCGGGGACAGAACCCTCCCCAAACTTGGGGACCGAGTGAAACGAAACCCAGGTGAGAGCCGAGGCTCCAAGGCCCGCCGCAGCCCGCGCAGGAGCGTGCCCTCCGGAGGGTCCCTGACCGCGCTGCGCTCCCGGGGTGCAGACGCGGGGCCTTGCAGCAAATCTGGGCCTCTCCGGAGGCTACAGCGAGTGAGGCCTGAGCTGAGCTGGTCGAGCCTGGGCCTCTGGATGCCATGGTTCGGGATTCACGGGAGTCGGATTTGCAGATGCTAGGGCTGGGAAAGGGCTCCGCTTAGGGCGCAGGGAGAGGGAGCGGGTGCGATCACCCAACGTGCGGGATAACCCACGGTTACGTCTAGCAGACTTACGGGACACACGCCCTTCTTTAGGAAACTGCTACTCCCTCAGGCTCGATCCTGCCTTGCATTTCATCCCCAGACATTTTAGGGGTACTCTACCTTGAGACAACCAACTGCTTTCGTTTTCCATTCCCCTCCATTTCCCAAACCCAAGGGTTGTGAGCTACATCCCAGAGTAGCACAGGTAGGTGAGAGACCGCTTACCCCATCACACGGTCCCTAAGGTTAGGTGGTTTGTCTGCCCGGATGCTACCCCATACCTGGACTGCTAATCAGTCAACCAGGCTCACAGGACTCCCTCGAAATCTTTGGACTCAGCTGGAGCTTTTGTGCTTATAATGTTTTTAAGCATTCATTTCATTTATTTATGTAATTCCTTTCCCTTTTCGGAGGAGAATGGAAGCCCCTTAAGGGCAAGGCTTGACTCTTAGTCCTCTTTGTTCTCCCAGAGTCTACCCTGAGCAATAGGTGTTCCGTAAATATTTAAAAACACCTCACGTATTACTGTATCTTCCTTGAACCCAGTCTGTTCTACACGGTTCTCCATAGGAATGCATTTGAACAAGCAGAGGTGACTGGAACGAGCTGGACCCCAAGCTCATCTAATTCTCTGGGCTTGGATGTTGGCTATTACTTGTCGGGTCCCTGGAATGACTTTGAGTAGTCTCTTCATCCGCTTTTTCGGAATTTTATGGCTTGGGGCTCATAACATGAAAACCATCTTCACACACAACACATTTTCGCAAGCAGTAAGACTTAGGTTCCAAAATTTCTTGACCGTTATACTTCCTAAACCTGCCAAGACATTTTCTGATATTTTTGTAAATGCTAGGGTGACAGAACCCACTATCTGATAACTGCTACGCTTTGAATGTTGTGTCCCTCCGCGTCTCCCCAGTGCAACTGCACTGATGGGTAGGACCTTTAGGAAGCACTTGAGTCAATGTGTGCTCCGGGCCGTTTGTTACAGGGAGAGATCTCTCTCCTGCGCCAGCGATCAGAAGTGAGCTCTCAGCTTCTGCTCCAATGCCATGACTGCGGGCTGGGCTCCTGGTCATGCTCCCCGCCATGATGGACTGTAACCCTCTGGAACTGTTCCTGTCTAAATCGGCAATGGGAACTTTGGGGGGCGGGGGATGGGTGGAATTCTGAATTCGAAAGACCACAACTGTCTTGCGTGTGGGAAAGAGAGAAAGACTCATGAAAGTGAAATGAGAGTATATTTTCCTGGATTTTTCTTTTTGGAGGCCTGAGTCTGTAAGGACCACAGCTTGGTCTGGAGCTCCCCAAAGATGAAGAAGGCCAGTCCAGCACTGGTCCTCTACCATACACACTGAGCCTTTAACCACCAGGCAGAGATGGAGAGGGTAAGGATGAAGTGGGAGAGAGGCTGACAAGAAGCTCGCTTTTCACCAGAAGCTCTGCCCTGGGCCGGCTCTTGGGGTGGTTGCCCTATGGCTTCCCCCAAAGAGATGGGGATGCTCTCATAGTCTTAGTGTCTGACTGGCAACCGCTTCACCTGTGGGCTCCCCATTATTTATTATTCTTACATTCTCCCTGGAACAGATTTCTCTTTGGCCCCTCAGCAGGGCCACCATTAGCCCACACAGGACCGTTGTTCAAATGATGAAAAAAAAATTACTTTGTCAACACATTTTGCTAATATCTGTTGTACAGTTGTAATAAATACACAAATAAAAACAAAACAAAAACTAAACGACAAAAGAACTTGAGTGAAAAGACCTCTCCTGCCGTAGATACCAGGAAGATACCATTTTTTCCAGTTCAAGACAGGCAGCCCTCACCAGACACAGAATCTGCTCGCCTAGTCTCCAACACTGTGAAAAATAAAGTTCTACTGCGGATTGCCTTCCCAGGCTAAGGTATTTCTATTTCTGTTATAGCAGGAGGGCACACTCCCTCCCTCCCCTCTCTCTTTTCTGCCTCAGCCCTCTCCTCCACCTACCTCTTTTAGCCTCCCATTCGTCTTGATCCACAAATTTAAAAAGTAATGAACACTCAGATAGAATCACAGACTCAGCATCCAATTTCGAGATAAAGGGTGATACCTCCCTTCCATGCTCAACCTCATTTAAGCGGAAGGCAAATAGAGCCTTCACTGAAATCTGAGATCACGAAGTCCTTATGAAAATCCACCTGATAACTAACTCATCTCAACTTTAAATTTTAATGCACAGAAGCCAGTGAACTGTATAATTTCAAATTCTGATAAAATATATATATATATATATATATATATATATATATATATATATATATATATATATATATGGCTGTCTCGTAGAAAATAATTTTAGCCTGACACTGTTAACTTGCAGCTCTGTTAACTGAGAATACTGATTGGGATGTTTGTTTTTCCTCAATGAATAGATTAGTCTTGAGTTTTCTTCCTTCCTTCCTTTCTTCCTTCCTTCCTTCCTTCCTCCCTCCCTCCCCCCCTCCCTCCCTCCCTTCCTTCCTCCCTTCCTTCCTAAGATTTGTTTATTTATTTTACATGTATGAGTGTTTGGTCTGCATGTATATATGTGCACCACCTGTGTCCCTGGTGCCCACAGAGGTCACAAGAAGGTATTGGGTCCCCTGGAACTGGAGTTACAGATGGTTTTGAACCACCATGTGGGTGCTGGGAATGGGTCCTCTACAAGAACAGCCAGTGCTCTTAACCACTGAACCATTTTTCCAGTCCCTACCTAGACTTGAATTTTCTAATGATGAAATCAGACACCTAATGTGAGGTGAGAATGCACACATTAATTTGGTGCATGAGCAGTCTGGATAGTGATAAACTAGTTTATGTGGCATGTCAAACCTTTTCAGATATTTAGGATTCTTAACTGTCCAAATTAAGCACCATTTAAAGCCTGTTTTATTACACTGGGTATACTCTTGGCTTTCTACAGCTAATTTCTGCGATAATTTATATTTGTAATTAAGGCCTATGCACGTGCTAGAACATTTCTTTTCAAAATTATTTTTGCAGGTAATTGTGACTATCTGAGAGATGTAAGTTGAAAATACACCAACCAGAGGAAGAAAACTGACATTTAAGCAGTCTGTAGCTGTGACTTGGGACCTGATGAGGCCGAGTCAACAAACCTGGTCAGAAATTTCCCATCACTGTGTGAAGACGGACAAGCTGTTCTTACTTCCATAAAATAGGGCTCACAACATCTAGGGATATGAGTGATGGCTGGGAAGTGCCCCTCATGGCCCCCCCATGTAACAGACTTTGAGAGAATGAGTCTTCGCCTCACTTTTCCTGGTCAAGTGTTAAAGGAACGAAATGCTATCGTTTCCCTTTCAAATTTTTGTTTATTTTCATTGTGTGTATGTGTATGTATGATGGCACATGATGTAAGTATGTGTCTGTGTGGAGCACATATACTGTGGTACACATGTCAGTAGACGACTTTGTGAAGTCAATTCTCTCACTCTACCTTTATGTGGGTTTGGGGGATGGAATTCAGGTCACCAGGCTTGCATGACAAATGCCTTTAAACACTGATCCACCTCCAAGGTCCTACGTTTCCATTTTAAAAATGGAGTTGGGGCCAACAAAATGGATCAGTGGTTTAAAGCACTTGTTGCCAAACCTGAAGGCCTGGGTTCCACACTCGGGATCCAAGATCCCGAGGCTACATGGTGGGAGGACAGACTGACTCCTGCACATTGTCCCCTGAGCCCCCATACACAACCTGGTGAGCAGCAACCCCCAACAAAATAAATAAATAAAAACCTAATACATGGTTTAATGGGGTTTACTTTTGTTCTGACAAAGGCTTGCTATCCAAGGCTGACTTAGAAATTGTGATGCCCTGTGTGGGTCTTCCTAGTGTTTGGATTACAGACACATTACCATCACAACTGTTTTTATAAGTTGTTTTCAATAGTCATCATCTACATAATTGAAGAGGTGCTGACACTCGTGTGTACTGTAAGTATGCTGGAGATTGAGCACAGAGCTTCATGGAAAATTCAGCACCTGCTCTGCCTTTGAGCCTCACCCCAGGCTAGCTGCCACTGCCCTTGGCATCAAAAGCAGCTCCTGTTTACCACCCCAGGAGGAAGAACTGGATATCCTGGCCTTTCACTGGAGGCAATGGACAGGTCTGTGCTCACACCTGGAGCCACTTATCAGTTACATGGAACTAACTCTTCAAAGAGGTCCTGGTCAATGTCCCATGACCAAACTTTATAGGTAAATATGCAATGTTCACGGTATAGCTCAGTGGTAGAGTTCTTGACTAGCATGCCCAAAGCCCTGAGTTCAATCCCCAGCAACACACACACACACACACACACACACACACACACACACACACACACAAACAGAGAGAGAGAGAGAGAGAGAGAGAGAGAGAGAGAGAACATTCTAAATTACGAATACAAAGTTGGATAAAAGAAAAGAAATAACAATTTAAAAGGAAATGTACATGTACACTCTTCAGAATAACCAGAAACTGAAAAGAGCCCAAGTGCTTATCAGCTGGTGAACTAGCTAAATAAAACGTAGTAAAATCATACAATGAAATAGTATATACCCATAAAAGAAATGATATAGGAATTATGGAGATGGCTCAGTGCTTAAGAGTACTTGCTGCTCCTAAAGAAGATCAGAGTTGAGTTCCCAGCACCCACCTAGGGTGGCTCTCAACACCTGTACCTGCTGTTCCAGGGGATTTGACGCTCTCTTCTGGTCTCCACAGGCTCCTTCAGTCAAGCACATACACACATACATAAAAATAAAGGTTAAAACTAACAAGTGGTGGTGGCAGTGGTGGCAGTGGTGGCACACGCTTTTAACCCCAGCACTGAGGAGGCAGAGCAGGCCGGTCTCTGAGTTTGAGGCCACCCTGGGCTACAGAGTGAGTTTCAGCACAGCCAGGGCTACACAGAGAAATACTATAACATGCATAAGCCCTGAAAATATGGTAGACACAATAGACTACATACTGTATGTTACATTTATATATGAGAAAAAGAACAGAAGATGAAAAAAAAAAAAACCCAAAAACCCACGTAAGAATTACAAGGTTTTTGGCCTAGCAAATAAACTACAAAAACCAGACAAACAACAAAATCATTTTGCTATCTGCCCTCCACACCTCTAGGAAAATTCTGCCCCACTTTTTCTTTCTGCTCCCTGATGACTTCTTTATTTGGTAACAATTTTACAGTAAACTTCAAACGGAAAGGTCATTTTTTTTTTTACCGGTTTTTAAGCTGATTTAAATGCTTTTTATTGGAAGTTTAGAAATGTTTTGCCATCTTCTTAGTTTATTACTGCTAAGTTCATATATTATTTTTTAGATTGATATGAATTTTTTTCATATGTGAGCAGTAGGATTCCATGATGCCTCATGTCTCCTTGAGCCACGACTCAGCTGAAATGGTCTTTGCAGGGACAATAGTTATTAGTAAGTTTGTGATCAGGGATCGTCCATGTTCCTTTCGTGACATAAATCAGTACATTAGGCATTGGGGATATTCCTGTGAGACATTCTGCACTGCAGCCGCTAGCCACGTCATCCAGAAGTGCCAGCAAACCATAAAAATGTATGACACTAAACCAAATCATCTTTTCCTTCCCTTCAGGGACCACGGTTATCCCAGCACACCAGGCAAAAGAGGAAATAGACAAAGACTGGAAAGAGTCTGCTGTAGCAAATCATATGAGTTTTACAAATTTTCAAAAACTGCATGATCGTGTGAACACATTACCAGGAATTGCTTACAGGGCCTTAGGAGAGGTTGATGCAGGTGAGGGATCTTGAACCTAAGTAAGCATCTACTTCAAGTTTAGTCTGACTCCAAATAAACAGGGGATGATGAAAACAGGCTCTCTGACTCCAAGTCCATTATCCTTTTCTATTACCTGAGACAATGTATTTTCCAAGAAAGTTTTAACAGGGTTCTACTGAAAACCTGTTCTTTAAAAATGATTCAGAGGCCAGGGTGATATGTGCCTTGTAATCTCACCACTGGGCGAGGGGGGCGGAGGCAGGGAGTATTAGGTGTTCAAGGCCACCTTGGGCTACATAGTGAGGCTAGCACAGAAACCACCACCACAGCCAGGAAAAGAGAGAGAGAGAGAGAGAGAGAGAGAGAGAGAGAGAGAGAGAGAGAGAGAGAGAGAGAGAGAGACTCACTGGAAAAAGGAGGGAGAGTTTAAGTTGTTCATGGAAAGCTAGAGCTGACTAGAAGCCTGCTCCATCTTGCCCCCTTGCAGATTCTACCCTCAGACTGTCAAAGGCCCTGTGTTCTTCATCCTCCCTTTAACAGGCTCTTCTCAGTTGTCAGAGGAAAACAAGGCAGAAAAGCCAATTCACACCAGCATACAAATAACTGCTGAAAGATTAATGAATTACCTACAGATGGGGCGCTGGCATAGTCCTTACTAACTGCCTGAAGATAATCCTTTAATTCAATACCCCCCATCACTAATAATAGCAATTCAGACATCACTAGAAGGCTAGTAGGAAATTATTTTTGTTGGAAGAGAGCCAAGCGTCCTTCAAACCTTTGCAATAAAGTAAATAGATAAAGGACTGATTTTTTTAAACTGAGATATCATAAATTTTTCTGAAAAAAAAATTAAAGGTCGTGGTAGCACACACCTGTAATCCTAGCACCTGGCAGGTGGAGGCAGGCAGATCAGAATTTCAAGATCTTAGACTCCTGCAGGCTAGCCTCTGCTTACGGCTCTCGTGAGCCTCATGAGCATCCTAACCCTCAACGCAGGACCAGAATCAGGTTGAGGCAAGTGAGGTGCCCGAGATGCAACTTCATGGAGTCATTTACTCTCATGCCCTGCAAGTTCAGGCTTGGCATTGCAGAGTGAGTAAGTCCTTGAACTTTATTCCATGGACAACCCCCCCCCCCCATCCTAGTCTCCACTTTCTTCTGGAACTCCGTGGGCTGCAAACAGTTGTCTTCATGCTTCTGCTCACGGTGCAAGCATGGATGCTCTTTACTTCCGTGGTTGTGTTTGTACCGCATCCCTTCCCATTCCTTCTGCTAGCAGCACCCTTAGGAAACTCCGAGCCCCCCCCCCACACCATTTCAGTGTATTTCTAGAAGGGCTGCTGAGTACAGACTCCCAACACACCAAAACGGGCACAGCCTTTCCAGAAAGTTTTGAATTGACAAGAGAGGAGTTGTTCTCTGTACTCTTGGATTGAAAGCGTGAACCTGTGATGATGCTGTGGTCCATATGGGTCACTGAAAGGAGCTTCAGAAAGAAGAGGCAAGCTCGGGATGTGGAGCAGGCCTGCAACCTGTAACCCGTGGGAGGCTGTGGCAGGAGCATTGCAAGTTCAAATCCTGCCCCGGCTACAGAAGGAGAGGAAGCTGCAGGAAGCAAAACTAATGCTGATACAGTCACTGTAGGCTGAGATGCTGCAGCCAGCTCCGGCTCTGCCTCACGGGTTTACCAGAGGAGCTAACATAATCTCCATTTACTGAATTGTTCAAACTGCTTGGAAGACTTGTCCCTGAAAAACAAGCAAGACTCAGAATCTTTGTAATCTCCCAAGAACTGCATGTAGACTCTTTCCCACAGCAAAAAGTCAATAGATCTTTGCAGAACAGATGAACTAAATGGTCATAATAATTAGAGGATCACCAGAACCATGATATCTCATTTCAAGAAATTTCATTCTGAATGAGCTAAAATTCAAAACACTTTTTATTTATTTATTTATTTATTTTATTTTTTTTTTTTTTTGGTTTTTCGAGACAGGGTTTCTCTGTGTAGCTTTGCGCCTTTCCTGGAACTCACTTGGTAGCCCAGGCTGGCCTCGAACTCACAGAGATCCGCCTGGCTCTGCCTCCCGAGTGCTGGGATTAAAGGCGTGCGCCACCAACGCCCGGCCAAAACACTTTTTAAAAAAGAATGTATTTTGTCCAAGATTAAATTCAAGTGTTCCATTAATTGCCAGGGAAATAAGTAAAAATTAAAAGGTGTCAGAATTTTTTTTTTAAGTTCAGGAAATAAGACCTTCTATTTACTTATATCTAAATGAATAAATAAATAAAGCTAAAAAGACGAGCAGGAAACAGTGGTTTCAGGGTTAGGGGAACCACTGTGGCAGAGAGGAGGGAAGACATCCTGGAATTGGAGAAATTCTCCATGTGTAACTTTATGTATTTGATAATGACTTAACATTATGAACCAGTGCCTCTTCAAACGTTAAGTTATGGCTTGGGGAGGTGATTCAGTGGTGATGTGCTCCTCTTGTACCGCCCCCCGCCCCCAGTTTGGTTGATGGCCGGCTTGGACTATCTCTGACTTCTGATCTTAGCTGTTAGGAGAGCCAAGCTCTGCTGCCGGGAAAGGAGGAGGATTACAGGAGACTAAAGAGAAGTTGTCGAGTTTTAGGCAGATAAGACATACTTTCTTTACTCCAGACTAAGAGTGCCACATAAGCAGCTGATGGCGGGCACCCAAGCACACCCTGGTGTACACAGGCCACGAACAGGTGAGCACAGGCACACACACAGACCAGAAGACAGGCAGCATGGAGTGGGTCCACAGACCTACAGCGAGATACTCACAGGCAGGCTGAAGGCTTCTGACCTCAAGACCATACTCATACAGAATCACACACAAGTAGCACTCTATCCCAAATAGTTATGTAACAGATTACAGGACTTCCACTTTTGGGGTCTCTCAAATACCTAATAACAGCCATGTTGTGCTGACTCGTAGATTCCTGGATGTCCAGTATCAGACATTGCTAATGCTTACTGGATGTTCATAACAGCGCCAGGTTGTCTAAATATGAACCGGCCCGTGCGGCCCTCTGTTTCCAATAGCTCATGACCTTGATTGTCTTCGTTGTTAATCACTGGCTGCTGCTGCTACCTCAGACCTTGCGGGTGTCTCAAGTCCTGTCCACTATACTGAGCTCTCTTTATTTTCACACAAAAGTAGTTTCATTTGTTCTTAGCAAATTCCTTGTCCAAGGGAGGGTTTGGGGTGTCTTTCCAAAGTAAGTAGGGGCCTTCTCTTGGAAGCCATCCTTTCCTTTCGTACAGTTTCGTCTACTGCAGTTAGTTGTATCAGAATGTGTAAAAGGCAATGGCGTCTAGCATAGTTCTTCAAGGACACTGAGGTGGGGGAACAGGCAGCCTGATGTCGCTGGCCCGAAGCTTGTCTTTCATACCCAGTCTGCTTGGTTACCTCATACCCAACTACAAGACCTCTGCCTCTTCCTCTGTGCTCCAGACTGCTAATTTAACCCTTGGTCTTCCCTTTAACCCCAACCCCTGTACTTACTGCCACATGGGAGCAGCTTGCAGATCCCACCACTGGTCTTTGCCCCTTTCTACTTACTGAGAACAAGTCCCACATCAACATGCAGAGCTAAGGGAAAACAAACTCCTAATTCTGAATGGCCAAGGCAGGCACCAGGTGAGGTTCCTTAGCTCAGGATAGTTTGGATGTCCTTCCAAGACCAAAGTCAGCGAAACACACAGAGGAAGTCACACACAAAAGTCTGCCCACCAGGGCAGAGAGCACACAGGGCTTCTAGGAGAAATCAGGAGGACTCCAGCATATTCATACTTCTGGGTGAGAGTGATAGAGTCTCTATCAAATAAACACGCGCTTATGCATTTGTGAAATCAAACTGCAAAAACAAGGAAATTATTTGGAATTATTTCAATTCACCTTAATGTAAAACATTAAATTGACTTCCTCTCACACTTAAAAAATGATGGAAGAGCATGATGGAAAGAGCATCCTGCCCTAGGCACGAAATTGCTTTATGGAGTCTCTGTGAGTCACCACAGGAATGCTATGTTTTAATTTGTATCTCCTTAACATCCTGCACAGTGTGCTTCCCCGAAATTTCCTATCTCAGCCATGACAGACGCTGTCTCTGGTTTTCGTCTCACACTCTATGACCTCTGAGGCTTTCAGCAGAGGTAAGACTGGTCTAAAAGAGAGGTGGACTTAGCAGCTATCCCAAGGAAATAAATGATTCATGACCACTTTGCATCTCAAGTAGAGGTTGGCAGTGAAGACCATGACTGACTCTCTCATTCAGCAGAGTCAGATACTGAGGGCAGTCTTGGGATGTCCTCTCCACTTCGAAGCAAGCCCCAAAGACTTCGAAGGGAAATTAATTCTACAGTTGATAAATAAATAAATAAATATTTATAGTGAGTAAGTAATTAATTCAACTTTTCTCTTCGATCCCAAACCTTATTTTTTGACCCCAAACCTGCTAGTAAAAAAAGAACTAGCAGGACCGCTGGGCAGTTATACACACTCGTGTTGAAAACCCACGTGTTGGGCCAGGAGTGTCATCCGGAACAGTCCCTGGAGCGTGCTAGAAGCTCACCATCTCAGGACTCCATTCCAGGCCCACCCCATTGGGACTATCAACTCAGGTTATCAGGCTTGCCCAGCGAGCCCCTTCCCTTGCTGGGCCATCTCCATTCCTCCACAGCTTCTGTAAGCAGACCACGCCGTCCTGGGGCTCTGGGGTACCACAAATCCGATGTCCCAGTCCCTACCTATGTCTCCCACCAGTCGGTCCGTTTACTCCACCGCCTCTTGGACTCCCCTCCCCAGGTCCCAGCTGATGTGTGTTTCTTCCCTGATTGCTAATGTTTCAGCATATTTTCAGGTCTTAATATCTGAACACTTACTTAGTGGAGAGAACAATAGATTGCCCCATTTATGAGGATTCTGCGGACGGTTAATGGAAGCCCCGTACATTAATTCTCCGAGAAGAGCCGCTGTGTGCCAATAATGACACGAGATCTAAATGGTGACGGCGTTGTCAAACACACGGAGTGTACCATGACCGTTTTAAAAGATCGCTTCAGGTCGGATCCTTTGGCAAAACTGAAACAGGCCAGCGAGGACATTCACAGAGCAAGCGCAAACGGTCACCTTTATCCTTGGAAATCAACAGACAATGAATGCGTGTCCAGTAAAAACAGGACATAATCTAAGATAATTTTTGCTTTCATCTTGAAGGGACATGGCCACGATAACATGGCGGCACTCTTGACTTTGTTTAAAAATAACCACTTGTTGGGCCAGGGGGAAGGCTTAGCAGATGTAAGCACTCGCCACGAGGCCCGATAACCTGAGCTGGATCCTGATCCCTCGGACCCTCACAAAGCAGAAGGCAAGGACTCCTGTACCTTCAAGCTCCTGCCCCTCTCCTTAAAGGAATGGATGGATGGATGAACATAATTTTAAAGTAACTACTTCTTTCTGACACTGCTGTTAGGCTATTAGAGGGAAGACCGCCCTCCGGAATCACCGCTCACCCCTAAGGCGCTGCTCGAACTGTGTAGATAGATGGTCAGCATCCCTGGCCTGGACCACCCTGGGCTAACAGTTCACACCGGTGCCCTGCCTCTGCGCTCCTGCACTGTGTCTGCCTTGTTTCTTCTAACTGCTTAGGTGGGAGGAGATCCTCCTAGCCTGCGTGTCCACTCTTTCCAGGTATAAATCAACTTGATAGTAATACAATCACAACCACACATCATGAATTCACAAGAAAAAGATAATAGCAAGCCTATAAACGTGTTCCTTAATACCCCAACCAGAGTCATTTAAAATTACAGCTCAAGGCAGCACTGGGGAGGACCATGATAGAACATCCTTAGAAAACCAGGAGAAATCCCAGCTACTTGTGCATAAGTAGGAGCTTTGCAGGCAGATCTTAACCATGTTGGTTACTGACCTCAAATGCCCGAATGTCTACATGTGTGCTGTCCAGTGCAGTAGCTGGCAACCGCTGTAACAATGAAGATTCACATATAATAAGAAGTTTGCTGAGGTGTGCTCAAAGTTCAAAACAGTTTTTATAGACTTTTTTTTTAACTACAAAAGGAATTTAAATAGCTCCTAATACTGTTTATATTGATGCTGAGATTAGAGCTCAGACGTAGGAAACTGTCTCGTGTGTGTGTGTGTGTGTGTGTGTGTGTGTGTGTGTGTGTGTATGCCCAACATCAACAATAACAACCACTTTTCCTGAATAAACATTCAAAGAGTGTTTTTATCTATCTGGTTAAGTGAAATATATTGGCAAATAAACGTTACCTGTTTCTTACAGCATTTTTAACGTGGCTGGCCGAAGAATCGCAGTTCCCTGCCTGATTTTCACTGTATCTCTGCCGGACTGAACTGTTAGATACAGCTCAGGGGTTGGGGCGCAGTCTGGAGTCAGATTGCCGCCTATCTTTTACGCCACCACAGCCAGCTGCTGACTTAGATAATGCTGCTCAGTGATCTCTGGCCATCTGTTCCTCCTGAATGACTTGAATAGGTCCAGAGAGTCATGGAGGTTCCTGTCAGGGGTTAGATATCAAATATGTCCAAAGGCAAATATATTGAAGACTTGATCCTAGGCGGTGTTCATATTGGTAATTTGGATCACAGAGCTGCTAATCTCATCAATGGCTTTAGCTAACAATTGGTTCATTATTGAATGAACGTTTTTTATCTGAATGTATGTATGTGTGCTACATACATGCAGTGCCTGAAGAAGCCAGAACTAGTATCACAGAAGGTTGTGAGCCACCAAGTGGGCACTGAGAATGGAACCCAGGTCCTCTGCAAGAGCAATAAGTGCTCCCAACTGCTGAGCCATCTCCCCAGCCCTAATTCATACTGTTATTAAGTCTGGGCTGATTTGGAACTGTACAGAGCAGTTTTGAGGACGATGTCTGTAGGGAACTGTGTTACCTTTCAATTGCTGTGATAAAAATACATCAATGACTTAAAGAAAGGGAGATTTCTTCTGGCTGGTGGTTTCGGAGGCTTTAGTCCCAAGGTCATTGCTTTGGGCCTGAGGTGAGGTAGAACGTCATCGTGGTGGTGTACAAAGCAGAGGAAGATGCTTATCCTGGCAACCAGGAAGAAAGAAGAAAAGAGAGGGAAGAGGAGGAAGGTGGGAAGAGGGGAGAGAGAGAGAGAGGCACACAAGCTATGCCCTTCAGCTGAACCTCCCTCTTATGCACTCATTGTGCTGAAGACCACCATCTATAACTCCAGTTCCAGGGAATCCACAGCCCTCTTCTGGCCTCTTCAGACACCAGGCACGCATGTGGTGCACATACATGCAGACAAAACAGTCACACTCATAAAAAAATATTAAAAACCAGTATGATTGTATAGTTCTGAATTTAACCGAACACAGTTTATATGACCATTTAGAGCACTGAGTTTCATGACAGCTGTTGAAAAAAAGCTTTTTCTTCCTGTCTGTTTGGAAACTGCTTCGTCAAATACTGAAGTGTGTTGCAGTCAGAAACTTATGGCAAGTGGAATTTTTGTTTTGTTTTGTTTTGGGGATTCAGTTGATGTGGTGGTTTGAAAGAAAATGGCACCCATAGGGAGTGTCACTATTAGGAGGTATGACTTATTGGAGTAGGTGTGGCCTTGTAGGAGGAAGTGTGTCACTGTGGTTGTGGGCTTTGAGGTCTTCTATGCTCAAGCTGTGCTCAATGACACAGTTCACTTCCTGTTGCCTGCAGATCAAGATGTAGGACCCTCAGCTCCTTCTCCAGCACCATGTCTGTCTGCAGACCGCCATGCTTCCCATTGTGATAATAATGGACTAAACCTCTGAGCCGTAAGCCACCCCAATTAGATGTTTTCCTTTAGAAGAGTTGCTGCGGTCATGGTGTCTCTTCACAGCAATAGAACACTGACTGCAACATGGTAGATATTGTCAGTTTTCGTCTTTAAAACTGTTTCTTGATGATTATAGTTTTCTGTCAGACTTTGTACTTCTGTACCAAAGACCCGTGCTGCCAATGTGTCTTCACTCACAATTCCTTTGTTCTCCTCATCTTGCGGTTTTGTAAAATGGTGAAATTCCCAAAGTAAAAATCCTTAAAACATAAAATCCCCCAAAATTTGAGGCTGGGAAGATGCCTCAGTTAATAAAGTGAAAGGGAACAGATCTAAGTTCTATCCTGCAGAAACCGGAGCACGGAGGATTGTGCCTGTAATCTCAGCACCGAGAGGTGGGCACAGGAGGGTCCTTGGAGCTTGCTGGCCAGTCAGCATAGCCGAATTCATGAGCTCCAAATGAGACCATCTCCAAAAATAAGGTAATCTCCATTTCACTTCAGGAAGACCCCTGCTGTCGGCCCCTGTCCTGCACATGCATGCAAACACACACACACACACACACACACACACACACACACACACACACACACGAGAAACAGGAAAAAAAACCCTCCCCAAACCACAATCCCACAATCTCCAAGATTATAGTCATGAATATTGAAATGCTGAAAGTCAAAATTTGGAAAATTGTAATTCTTATTGAAAAAAAAAAAAGAGGAGTGGGATATGTAAGAAAAGTAGAAAGCTGAATTCTGGGGGAAGGCGTGGGTGAATTTTCAGTTGTGAGCAGGACAGTACCAATGACAGTGCCGTTCTTGTGTTCACAGAGGGCTCGTGAGATTCTGTGTTCACAAGCTCCCGAGATTCTGTGTTCACAGAGCTCCCGAGATTCTGTGTTCACAGAGCTCCCGAGATTCTGTGTTCACAGATCTCCCAGGAGACTCAGGAGCAGTTTGGTGGTTTAGATAACATTTGTAAAGCTCTCATTTGTTTCTAAATCCACCAAATTTAAATTTTATTATGCCTGTTGCCCACAGAGGTCAGAAGAGGGTGTTCTGTCTCCCGGAACCGGAGTTATGGGTGGTTGTGAGCCACTCTGCAGACGCTGGGAACCAACCCTAGGGCCTCTGCACGAGAAGCAAGTTTTCTTAACCCCTGAACTCTCTCTCCAGCCCTTAGATTTTATTATCAATTTTTTTACATTTATTTAATTCTGTAAGTGCAGGTATGAGTGTGTGTGCACACATACCCCCGTGCATGTGTGGAAGTCAGAGGACAACTTTGTAGCATCTCTTCTCTCTTTTTTTATGTGGGTCCTGGGATCAGTCTCAGCTTGTCAGGCTTGGTACCAAGTGCTGTCACCTGCCAATTCTAAGGTAAAATATTTAAAAGCCTCTGATGGAGCTCAGCAAGAGACTTCTCAGTTAAACACATGTGACTCAAAGGTCTGTATAAATGTCCCTCTGGTGATATGAAACACAATAGTGACCTTCTTGCTTAGGACATTGACTGTCAAAAAAGGTGATACTTATTTTTGTTGTTTTGTGAATTTCAAGATGTCACCAACAGATGCCTTGTTTATTTCTGATTTGGACTAATGCCTTTCTCAGAAAACATTCAGGTGAGCAAATTGTCCGTGTGAGATCATTAATGTGGATTTCACCGGCTCTAGACGAACCTAGAAAACAAGCCCCTGGGCACACCTGGGCGGGAATTTCCAGTTTGGGTTCCTTAAGATGGGAAGACCTACCCTAAGTATGGACGGCACCGTTCCAGGGGCTGGGGTCTCCGTCGGTTTGAAATGAAGAGGGTGAGCTGAGCGCCAGCGTTCTCTCTCTGCTTGCTGACTGTGGCCGCAGCGTGGACCAGCTGCCTCGTGCTCCTGCCGCCAATCGCTGACTGTACCCTCGGACCCTGAGCTGAAGAACCCTCTCCCTTCCCAGGAGAACTATGGCCCACCAAAGTATCTATCACGATGGAAACCTTATAAATACAGTTAAAGATGGGGAAGCTGGCTGGTTCTTATGGATCTATGGACCACTTCCATGCAAACAGTCCTACTCTAGCCCTGCGGCACATGATTTATTTATTTGTTTGTTTGTTTGTTTATTTATTTTGAGACATGGTTTCTTTGTGTGTATCCCTGGCTATTCTGGAACTCACTCTATAGATCAAGCTGGCCTCGAACTCACAGAGATCCACCAGCCTCTGCCTCCCGAGTGCTGGGATTTAAGGCGTGCGCCACCACTGCCGGACTGCAGTACCCTTTTTCATGTCAAATTTTCTATTTTTTTTCTTTATTTTTGTTTTGTTTCCAGAATTTTCACCATTACTTGAAATTGTTAGCAGTAGTCAGGGCAGACTTTATTAGGTAAAAGCTCTTACCTTGTAAGCCAGAAGACATGAGTTCAATCTCCAGAACCCACAAAAAAAGGTGGGAGAGAAGTGAACTTACAAAACTGACCACTGATTTCCATAAGCCCTGTGCCTGGACATTCTCACATGTGCACTCACACATGCACACACGCGCGTACACACACACACACACACACACACACACACACACCATACACCATACACATGCACGAACCAGGTCAACACCTTCAGAACAACGCTTCAGGACCTGCTCTAGCGCCATACCTGTGAGACCTGTGAGCCAAACATTGCCGCTGCACCCAAAATTAGCCCAACCTGGCTTAATTACATCCGGAACACCGGGGACACGTAGGATCGTCTCTTGAGGATCTAATCTGAGGGAAATTACTTAATAATTTCACACCTAAACTGACTAATAAAAATTTTTCTTTCTTTACAAATTTTAAGTATTTCTTTCACCATGGCAAATAATATAACTATTCAGGAATTTAAAACTTCTTTGTTTATACTATGGATGAAATTTTAGAAGACATATACAACCTTCCTGGGATGTATTCAATTTTCACCATAATGGCAATTAGCATAGTTATTCATATCATATCATCAAAAAACTGGTTTAATAACAATACCAAAATGAGATATTACTGGGACTGATACAGACTTTGCAAAGTGGTAATGAAAACTTAAACAGAAGGATTCTTTCTTCGGAATCTGCTAATTTACCACAAGAACTTCAGTCCACTAATAATACCTGGACAACCAGATTTAATTCTATTGATAATAAATGTGAATACCTACTGGATAAAATAGTAAATCTTCAGAGCAATCTTAATGCCATACAGATAATTTCTAAGGAAAAAATGATCATCATTAATTGATAGAATAAAGTCTTTGGAATTATATGTTTCTAATGAACATAAAAAAGTGTGTGATTCCATGAAGCTACTGGAGTCATTTACAGTACAGGAGGTATAAACATTAGAAAAAGCTGTGGTTAATCAATTTCAAGCTTTGGAGGAGTCTGTTCGAACTGATAATAAGGGTGCTAACAAGCAGAAAGTCAAGGCTAAAGCAGTCATAACATTGCAGTCCCTTACAGAGTTAGAGATGACTTACCAAAGGTAACAGGTGGTTCTTATGCTATGGCAGACCCTGTCACCATTTGTGAAAAGGCAGCAAACTATAAACATCCTGAAGGATGTGTAGAATATATATGGCAGCTCATATACATGAGTGATTTAAAGAACATCAAGTACACTGTAGTTACCTATGGCATACATTCAACATATGTGAAACTATAAAAATGACAAAAGGTAGACTAATGAATCTATTATGAAAAGAAAATATGGATATGATAACATAAAAAGGGAGATTATGGAATCTACTTTTAAAAAGGAACTACTTGTTTTAAATAAAATAAGTAATGAAAATTTTTTTGGTCTGAGTTTATCAGATGTTACTGGACTGGACATTATTGTTAATATATATAATGGAGTTTTTATCTGAATCTGTCAAATGTTAATGGACTAGACATCATTAATGTAATTTTTGGCTGTATATATTGTATATACTTATTGGATAGTTTTTCTTGTATTAGTTATAAGCTTCTTTAATTTTAGACAAAGAGAGAGGAAATATGGTAGTATTGTGTTCCCCAAAATATTGTGTACTCTAATAAATTTATCTGGGGTCAGAGAACAGACAGCCACTAGATACAAAGGCTAGAAAATGGTGGCACTCACACCTTTAATCCTAGCATTCCAGAGATAGAAATCCCCCTGGATCTCTGTGAGTTCAAGGCCACATTGGAAATAGCCAAGCATGGTGACACACGCCTTTAATCCCAGGGAGTGGTGGTAGAAAGCAAAAAGATATATAAGGCGTGAGGACCAGAAACTAGAAGATTTTGGCTGGTTAAGCATTCAGGCTTTTGAGCAGTAATTCAGCTGAGATCCATTCCGGATGAGGACTCAGAGGCCTCCAGTCTGAGGAGACAAGACCAGCTGAGGATCCGGCGAGGTGAGATAGCTGTGGCTTGTTCTGTCTCTCTGATCTACCAGCATGGACCCCAATAACTTGCCTCGGGTTTGATTTTATTAATAAGAACTTTCAAGATTCCTGCTACATGAAACAGATGTTGAATGTGTGGTCTTATAGAAACAGGATCATGCCAAATGATTGGGATCAGTTAATATCAGCTGTGTTAGAATATAGCCAGCAGTTCCGGTGGAAAAGGTCTGAGAGAAGAAGCAAAGGCCCTTGAGCAACAAGGTAAGATTAGAGGTTTTGAGATCTCCCAAGATCAAATTCTAGGTGAGGGCTGCTTTGCTGATATAGATGCACATTCTACATTTAATGAGCATACATTATCCATATGTGTACAGCAGCCTTAAATGCTTGGGAAAAGATTCCAGAACCAGGGAAACCAACTGAGTTATATATGAAGGTCTTCCAGGGGTCAAAAGAACCATTTACTGATATTTTACAAAGACTAACCAAGGCTATAAACAAGACAATATCAGACCAAGACTTAAGACAAGCATTAATTCAATCTTTGGTTTTTGAAAATGCTCATATAGGATATTTGCACCTTAAAAGATCAGATCAGCACCCATAGAAGAATGGAACCAATGCATGAACAATATTGAGTTTCTTTCTTTCTTTTTTTTTTTTTTTTTTTTTTTTTTTTGCTTTTTCGAGACAGGGTTTCTCTGTGTAGCTTTGTGCCTTTCCTGGGACTCACTTGGTAGTTCAGGCTGGCCTCGAACTCATAGAGATCCGCCTGCCTCTGCCTCCCGAGTGCTGGGATTAAAGGCGTGCGCCACCACCGCCCGGCTAGTTTCTTAACTATTGTAATGAGACTTGGATAGGAGAGGCAATTTCCAAAGGTGGAACGAGGCATCAAAGTACCAAATGTTTTAACTGTGGTACACCAGGCAATATAAGAAGAAGTTGTACACAGGGTGCTTCTAGAAGCAACGCTTCCTCTAGAAATAACCCAAACAGGAGACCTCAACCTTTAGATTATGCAGAAGATGCAGCAAAGGCCAACACTGGACCAATAAATGCAGATCAACAAGACACATACAATGCAACCCTTTACTATTGGGAAATGCCTCAGGGGGCCTCTCACAGGTCCCCAAATCAAACATGGTCCAGTCATTTCCAGTCACTGTGGAGGAAATTCCTCCCCAGGACAATTAAATCATCCAGTACCTAATGTGAAGAACAATACTGCACTGGATGACAGAACAGCTTTGATAATTGGATCAAAAATTCCAAAAAATACCATAAAATGAATATTCTGGCAGACTTCCATAAATGAACAAAGACCAAAACTTAGAGTATGACTAATAACATTATTCTAGAAGGCTTAGGAGACACAGATATGGATGTGATTATAATTACATCAAAATCATGGCATCTGCATTGGCCTCTTCAGGAGGTAGATGTCCAATTTCTAGGGATTGGAACCCTACCTCAGGGAAAACAAAGTATGAGATGGGTTGAATGCATAGGGCCAGAAGGACAGAGAGGAAGGCTGAAGCCATATGTAGCAAATGTAGCAGTGAATCTATATGGCCAAGATCTGTTACAACAGTGGAATACCCAGATTAAAACTCCTCCAATCTCAGAAGTAGAATATAGACCAATTCATGTATCTGGGAATAATATTATAAGATACTATAAAAAAATAGCCACCAACCATTCAGGCTGTACATAAACAGAACACAACTACTGTTGAACTCTCAGAGGTACCAACAACCCTACCTTTAAAATGGCTAACTGATAAACCTGTCTGAGTTGGACAATGGCCTATGACACAAGAGAAACTTCAAGCCTTAGAACAGCTGGTTCAGGAGCAGTTAAATGCTCAACATATTGAAGAATCTACCAGCTCTTAGAATTCTCCTGTATTTGTTATTAAAAAGAAATCTGGTAAATGGAGAATGCTGACAGATCTGAGAGCCATTAATGAAGTAATTACCCTACAGAATGGGATGCCCTTGCCCTCTCTGTTACCCAAAGAATGGCATATTATAGTTATTAACTTAAAAGACTGTTTCTTTGCCATACCCTTATAAGAAAAGGATAAACAAAAATTTGCCTTCACAGTACCCACTTATAATAATTCCCAGTCAGTCAAGATATATCAATGGAAGGTCCTCCCTCAGGGAATGTTAAACAGCCCCACCCTGTAACAATATTTTGTGCAAAAACCATTGGAAATCATTCATGCACAATTTCCACAATCTATAATTTACCATTATATGGATGATATCATATTAGCCGATCTGAAGTCAGATAATTTAGAAAGTATGTTTGAAGAAGTAAAGAAAGTTTTGCCTCACTGGGGATTACAAATTGCTCCTGAAAAAATACAAAGAGGAGATTCTATTAATTATTTAGGATATAAGATAGATCTACAAAAAAATTAAACCCCAAAAGCTACCAAGTCAGGAGAGATCTATTGCAGACTCTTAATGATTTTCAAAAACTGTTAGGAAGCATTTCCAACTTACAGATTATCCTTGGAATACCTAAAGATGGACTAGTAAATTTGGCCAATACCCTAAATAGGAATAAGTATTTAAATAGTTCAAGAGAATTATCAGCTGAAACTGAGAAGGAATTGGCTCTAGCAGAAAAGAAAATACGAGAGGCACATATGGATTGTATGAATCCAGAACTTAACTGCATTCTGGTCATACTCCTCTCCAGACACTCCCCCACAGGTATTTTGATGCAGAGGGAAGATATTATATTGGAATGGATATTTCTGCCATGTAAACCAAGTAAGAAATTAAAGACATATGTGGAAAAGATCTCTGATTTGATTCTAAAAGGAAAATTAAGACTTCATCAATTGACAGGAATGAACACAGAAGAAATTGTAGTACCTTTAACTAATGAGGGAATTTCCTCTTTATGGAAAGATAATGAATTCTGACAAAGAGCCTGCCATAATTTTTGGGAGAGATTAATAACTGTTATCCCAAAAGCAAGAGAATAGAATTCATAAAAGGAACTGAATGGTTCCTTTCTCATATTGTGTGGCAAATAACAATCTCTGGAGTCCCTACATTCTATACGGATACAAGTAAATCAGGAAAAGCAGGATGTAAATCTGGAGATTTAAGTAAAGTAGTTCAAAGCCTTTACAATTCTGTACAAAAGTCAGAACTGTATGCCATTCTTATGGTACTTATGGACTTCACAGAACCTCTCAATATAGTTACTGACTCTCAGTATGCAGAGAGAGTTGTTTTACATACTGAAACTGATTAATTTATTCTTGATAATACAGAATTAACTTCACTACTTATACAATTATAGGAAATCATCAGAAATAGGGAACATCCTATATATATAAAACACACACCAGATCCCTTATGAGTCTATCAGGTCCTCTAGCACAAGGTAATGATGAGATTGAACAGTTATTAATAGGTAATGTGCTAGAAGCCTCAGAATTTCATAAAAAAAAAACACCATGTAAATAGCAAAGGTTTGAAAGGGGACTTTTCCTTTTTTTTTTTTTTTTTTTTGGTTTTTCGAGACAGGGTTTCTCTGTGTAGCTTTGCGCCTTTCCTGGAGCTCACTTGGTAGCCCAGGCTGGCCTCGAACTCACAGAGATCCGCCTGCCTCTGCCTCCCAAGTGCTGGGATTAAAGGTGTGCGCCACCAACGCCCGGCTTGAAAGGGGACTTTTCCATCACTTGGCAAGAAGCTAAGGAAATCGTAAAAATATGTCCTACTTGTTCCTTCTATAGCCAAACTCCATTACCTGCAGGAAGCAATCCTAAAGGTATACAAAGAAATGAAGTTTGGCAGATGGATGTGTTTCACTTTGCAGAATTTGTAAGATTAAAATATGTACAACATACCATTGACACCTATTCAGAATGTCAATGGGCACACCTATTAGACGTTATGGCCATCATGGGAATACCTGTACAAATTAAGATTGACAGTGTTCCAGCATATGTCTCAAATAAGATGAAACAGTTTTTTGCTTATTACAATATAAAACATATTACAGGTATACTACACAATCCCACAGGGCAAGCAGTTATAGAAAGATCCAATCAAACTTTTAAAGGGTATGCTAAATAAACAGGAAGAGGTAACAATGGTCCCTAGAAATAGATTATGTAGTGCCTTATTAACCTTGAATTTTCTCAATGCTGATGAGAAAGGAACAACAGCTGCAGAGAGACATTGGAAAACAGAAAGAAAAAAAAAAAAAAAAAAAAAAAAAAAAAAAAAA
This sequence comes from Peromyscus leucopus, assembly GCF_004664715.2. Lineage (NCBI taxonomy): Eukaryota > Metazoa > Chordata > Mammalia > Rodentia > Cricetidae > Peromyscus > Peromyscus leucopus. The sequence continues at coordinate 40,658,392 of NC_051075.1, forward strand.
AAAAAAAACTCCTGAACTAAACCAACCTGTTTGGTTCAAAGATGTATTGACCTCGGAAAGAAAAATAGGATATGTCCTACTTTGGGGAAGGGGTTTTGCTTTTGTTTCTGCAGGAGAACAAAAGCTATGGATACCAACAAAATTAATAAAAATTTGATTCAAATGGGAGAAACCCCTTGATGAGGAGAAATGACAGCTCATCCACCGATGTGACATCTCTACAAGTTGTAAGGAAAACTCAACAAACAAGGGTCAGGGCAGGGTTCTGTCTTTTGTCTTTACAGAATAATAGGAATACCCACATTCAAGAAATCACAAGGCCTTGAACATCCAGATGTCTACAGCAGAAGGGAAGACCCTATTGGTACGACTATACTCCACAGGGTAATATCTCACTGCGTACCATCTACATCTCTTTAACTCTAGAAAAGTTGTGGTCCCGTGTAGCAGGAATCTTAAAAGTTCTTATTAATAAAATCAAACCCGAGTCGAGTTATTGGGGTCCATGCTGGTAGATCAGAGAGACAGAACAAGCCACAGCTATCTCGCCTCGCCGGATCCTCATCTGGTCTTGTTTCCTCAGACTGGAGGCCTCTGAGTCCTCATCCAGAATGGGTCTCAGCTGAATTACTGCTCAAAAGCCTGAATGCTTAACCAGCCAAAATCTTCTAGTTTCTGGTCCTCACACCTTATATATCTTTTTGCTTTCTACCACCACTCCCTGGGATTAAAGGCTGGCTTTCTGGGATTAAAGGCGTGTCACCATGCTTGGCTATTTCCAATGTGGCCTTGAACTCACAGAGATCCAGAGGGATTTCTATCTCTGGAATGCTAGGATTAAAGGTGTGAGTGCCACCATTTTCTAGCCTTTGTATCTAGTGGCTGTCTGTTCTCTGACCCCAGATAAATTTATTAGAGTACACAATATTTTGGGGAACATAATACCACCACAGTCCCGGTTCAGTTATGAATCAAGCTGGCTTTGGAGTTGGAATGTGGCTCTCTCCTTCTCTAAACCCAAGCATGTTGCTAAAAGAAAAATTAGGAGATTCTGTCTCGTATCAGAAGAACTAACTGGTGTGGGACAGAAGAAAACCAATTATCAAGAGACTATTGTCGTCAAGATTCTATTTCTTTCCATCCTTATCCTTGATTTTTGGGAATCCTTCCTTGAATCATCCTAAAATCTAAACTTTCCTTTTGATATTAATAATGTTCAAGTTTTCCACAGTGAAATATAACTCTTTCCAGTAGCAAGCTCTGATGTCTCCAGAAGGAAGATGGGGCCCCATGACAACGACTCTACCTGGTCCATAGTGATGCCATTCAGCCTAAAAACACCACTCAATGATCAGCTTTGGACTGCAAACTCTTCAGAACAGTTCCAAGATGGGATGGTCCATCATATTACACTTCTAGCCAGAACCTCAGATCACCTTACCTATTACTCTGAGACTGGCTACAAACATTACAGCTAGCACTATTGAGACTTAACCATTTAGCTTTCTTACAAGATCCTACAGAGATACCATCGCTCCCTAAACAGCAGGAAACAATTTAAAAAAAAAACAATGCCCCCTCTCCCAAAAGTTTTCACTTTTTCAGGGTTAATGGGTAAGTTGTTATAGGGTTGGGGGTGGAACAATAAATTTTACACTCAGAATTCTTTTTTTGGAAAAGAAAAAAAGGGGACTAGATAGGTATAGTATATTAAGGTAGATTATTGTATTTACTAGTAAACTAATTTAGCAAACTATCAGTCTTAGATAAATTACACTGATATGGATTCTTGTCTGTTGATACAAATATAAACTATTTTTTACTCCTATTTAAGATAATTTGTATACTGATACAAATTTAAAACTATAATTGTCATATTGTACACATATTCCTACTCCTATTTAAAATGCTTTGTATATTGATACAAATGTAAAATTATATTTGCCATACTGTATGTATGTTCTACCTCCGTTTTGGATAGTTTGTATACTGATACATATTAAGGATATTGTTATCATATTGCACTATACATTTCTACCTCTGTTTAAGATATTTTGTGTGTTATCACAATTTTGAGGTTATTTGTCCTTACATGTTTACAGATTGTTTACCTTGTTAATGTGAAACCTTAGTCCTTAGGTTATTTAGGTAGATAAGACTTACAGATTAATAGTCACCCATGGTTTTCATATCTATAGTTATGTTAGTTAGGTTCTCCAGATTTACAGAAACTTATGTCAGATGGACAGGTAATCATTAAACACTTCATAGAGAATATGGCATTTAAATGTTTTGATAACTTAGAATTCTGTTGATGTGAGAAGCAATTGCTCCTGGAAGCACCGATCTGATCCAGAGAGAATGTTGGGCTTCTAAGACACTCCATTTGGAAGTTTGTCTTCTTCTTGGCACAAAATGGCCTGCTGGGCAAAGAACTGCCCTTGCCTAGGCTGCTGACATTATGGATGCTGTCCTCTCTGGATGAGCAGGACACAAGGAAAAGTGACTGCTGAACTCTGCCAAGACAGGGTAAGACAGTCTTTCAAATTTCCTGCTTCTGAAGATGGTCTGTCAGATACTCTAGGCCTGTAGCCAAATTGGATGCCCCAATGGTGCTGAGAATCATTAGGTGACTGTCCAGGCTGCCAGCTGTATCTGTCTATTCTCACAATTTTTTCAGAAATTGCTTGCTTGTACTTCCTCTTTTCTCAGGTAATATTATTTTTCTTCTCAGTTTTTTGATGGGATTGAAGACTAGATAGTTACAGTTACAATCCTCTCATATGTTAGCTAAGGACAGTTCAGATAATAAAGTTATCTTTAGGATAGGACAGCTATTAGAGTAATCTCTGGAACGTGCTATTTACCTATGATCTGGACTTTACTATGTGTCTCTTGTTTGATGTTGTTCTTGCTGGTTGTATTCCTATTTTTGTTTATGTTATTACCTGTCCCCTCTCCTGGACAACACTTAATAATCGTTCCTATTGTATATAGTTTGTATGAGGTTAGAACTTTCTTATTTAGACAAAAGGGGGAGATGTAGTGGATACTTGTTCTATCTATGACCTTGAAGCACCACCCCTAGAGATACAGCAGGTAACTGTCCTACCTACCTATGGCCTTGAAGTACCTGCCCCTGGGGCATGGTTCGGGGCTACCTTAAGACCTGAGACTCAAGTATGTCTCTCCTCTTCTCTCCCTGGTGGGCTTGGATGCTAGGACGGACTAAGGTGGAAGAACATTGTGGGACTGTACCTGGGCCTTCCAGGACCTTACGATAAATCTTCTCTGCTGTAGTGAGTTTTTCTTCCTAATAAATTCCTTTACCCTTTAAGCAGACTCCACAGATTTCTCCTTTTGTACACTCGAATTTGTAAGATTTCAGAAGTTCGGAACTGGACAGGTGGCTCAGCAGTTAAGAGCACTGGCTGCTTTTCCAGAGGATCTACATTAGATTCCCAGCACCCACATAACAGCTTACAACCATCTCTAACTCCAGTTCCAGGGATCTAATGCCCTCTTCTGGCCTCCTCTGGAACCTGGCATACATGAGGTGGACAGATGTGACAATATGTAAGCAAAACACATAAATAAAACCTTTTTAAAAATGTGATGTTCTCAGCTCTTTGAATAAGATATACATGGTGGGGAACCATCCAAGTTATTGACTGATTTCATAAAAAAGACAGGTTGTCCATCATGGTCTCCCCAATGTAGTTATAAAGCCAGATTTATACAACCCTGGGATCTCTAGCAGTGTATTTTATCTGTGCAACTGTGTAACCATTGTTAGTCTGAGTGGTTATATATGGAAAAATGTTATTCTTGCTATTTTATTGTATACAATAGCCAGTGGCAATTTCTATCATGTTTTTATGTTTCTCAAGTTAATCTCTTTTTTAAAATTTAAAAAAAAAAATCGTTTTCCCCCCAGAACTGTATCTGAAGGTTTTAATCCTTTGGCCATGTCGAAGTTTGGGAATCTGGGATTATCTTTTGGGATTATCGCCCAAACTTCTCCCAGTCTTTCTGGGCACCTGTGTTCCCGGTCCTACAGAACAGAGATCATGGGGCTGTGAGATGGCTGAGCCCGTGAGGGCTCTTGTCATCAAGGCTGATGACCTGAGTTAGATTTCCAGAGTCCTCGTGGTGGGAGGAGAGAACCAACTCCTGCAGGTTCCCTCCAACCTCCACATACGTGGTACAATACAAGCAGCCATTACCCCCCCACCCCCAGAGCGCATGAGATCAGACTTGGTCTTTCTCATGTCACGTGCTAGTGACTCTGTCCCCAGAGTGTCTGGGCATCAACTCTGCCTCTCGGAGTGCAGAACCACAAAAGTTAAATGAACAATAAATAAAACCACTGGAGGGAGCTGAGGGACTCTTCTCTTCAGGACACGCTACAATCATTCATCTTTGCAAGGCTGTTTCTCTAAATTTTAAGTTTTTAGACTTTCTTATTTCCACCTCCCTCTCTGCCAATAGGTAACCATTCTAATGAGTTTGATTTGATATGTATCCTTTTATTCACATGTGGGTTTTCTTGTTTTCATTTTCTTTTCTTTCTTTTTTGGGGGAAGGGGTCCTCAGAGTTGAGGACTGATCAGTTACTATACATAAAGAATTTATAACTGTGCATTTCCTCTAAGTGATGAATAAAGGATCGTGTGTGTGTGTGTGTGTGTGTGTGTGTGTGTGTGTGTGTGAGTGTGTGTGTGTGTAAACTTAAAAATCAACCATTGAAAGTATTTTCAGGTAAGGACAGATTTCGAGTGAAGAGGAGAATATTTTAACTGTTATTACAAAAATATCACAGATCTTAAGCTTCCTTGGGGTATGTCCTGACTTTGAAGATGAATATTAGTCCCTATAAAGTGATAGAGTCACCTCCAGGGAGATGACAGTTTCTTGCCATCTCATCCTCTTCATGTCATAGACTACATCTCATTCATTCATTCTCATTCATTCATTCATTCATTCATTTGTCCCACTCCTGACTCTAGGGTCTGGCCTTGAACTCACTAAGTAGCTGAAGACAACCTTGAGCTCCTGGTCCTCCTCCCAACTGTTGGGATGGGTTGCTGGGCTGCAGGCGGTCTGGCTCACTCCCTTGTGCATGCAGGGTGAAGTCTCTACCAACACACCTCTGTTCCCTGTGTTCACTTACAGTCTTGAGGACCGTCTCACTTGTGACTGCAGATTCAAGCCCACAGACTGGTTCTCAACCAGCTGGTTTTGGCCAAGTCTTTGGCAATCTAGACACAGGCAGCTTCCCCTTGAGGTTTTGGATACAGAACTACCTTTCTCCACAGCTGCGGGTAGAGGTGCCCTTTGACACTCTGCCTCTTCCATATTTCCAGGTCATTTTGATCCCCTCCAGGACCTCCAGGTTAAAAGAACTTCGACAAAGCTTCTCAGTACACTGGCTTCTCCATTTCCCTGTGCTGGATCTTGTACCTACTTAAAAATTAATAATTTTATTTTATACAGCTATTTCAGGTCTATGGAAAAATTGGAGCAGAGTGAATAGCTGGTTGTGGTATACTTTCTCTCTTTGCCCCAACCCTGCTTTCTGTTTTCTGTTTCCCTGGTTTTATTTTATTTTATTTATTTATTTATTTATTTATTTATTTATTTATTTATTTATTTATTTATTTATTTATTTTGGCTTTTCAAGACAGGGTTTCTCTGTAGCTTTGGAGCCTGTATCCACCTGCCTCTGCCTCCCAAGTGCTGGTATTAAAGGCTTGCACCACCACCACCACCACCACCACCACCACCTCCCAGCTTCCCTGTTCTTAATATCTGGCAGTGTAACATTTGTTATAATTAATGAACCTGTACTGAACTAAACTATTTTATGAACTAAAGCTCCTATTTTTACCCCTGGGAACTACTCTGTGTTGGGCAACCTCTGCATTTTGACCCATACCTGATGATGGGAATCTATCACTTCAGTATTGTTCTGAAGTCTCCTGTACTACATCTGCCCATCTCTGTCTCTTTCCTCCAAACTCCAAGGAACTATGGCTGCTGAGATTTAGATGTGGTTTGTCCTGCAAGGGTGTGTGCATTGGAAACTTGGTCCCCAGTATTAAGAAGTAGGGTCTAAGTGGTGGTGCACTTCTTTATCCTTAGCATTTGGAAGGTAGAGGCAGGTAGATCTCCGTGAGTTCAAAGCTAGTCTGGTCTACATAGCGAGCTTCAGGACAGCCAGAGCTACATAATGAGACCCTGTCTCAGAAAAGAAAGGAAGGAAGAAAAAAAGAGATGGGGGAGAGAGAAAGAGAGAGAGAGAGATTGAGATATTCAGGTGGGAAGTCAGAGGACAATCTAGTGGCAGTCAGTTCTCTGACATGGGTCCAGAGGTTGGTGGCAGGCACCTTTCTACCTGCTGAGGCACCTTGAGGGTCTCATCGCTGTTCTCATTTGAAATCCACTGACAACAGCATGTGTAGTCGGTGTTTTTTCACCCTTTACCATTTGCATATCTTCTTTGGTAATGTAACTCTTCAGGTCTTTTTGATTGGGATCAATTTTTTTTTTTAACTTTTTAAAATTTTTGGATTTAATGATTCTTTGGGTATTTTGGATATAAGTCTTTTATTAGGTATTTACTTTACAAATATATTCCTCCAGTCTGAAGTTTCTTTAAAAAAAATTATGTTGGGGCCTCAGAGATTAAGAGCACTGGCTGCTCTTCCAGAGGTCCTGATTCAATTCCCAGCAACCACATGGTGGCTCACAACCATCTGTAAGGAGATCTGGCGCCCTCTTCTGGCATGCAGGTACATGCAAATAAAATTTGAAAAATTATCTCAATAGAGTCTTTCACTGGGCATAAGTTTTAATTTTAGTAGAGTCTAATTTACCAGGTTTGTTTCCCATGGGTTGTACTTTTGTTGTTCTGTCTAAAAGCAATCACCAAATGCCTAAATTTCCCCTTACGTTATTTTCTACACATTTTATAGTTTTGCATCTTATATTTAGATTCACAGCATGTCTGAGATAAATTTTGTAAAAAGTATAAGGTTTTTCTGGATTTATTATTTTGTCATTTGATGTCAGTTACTCTAGAATCACTTACTGAAAAGATTAGCCTTTTTTTAAAAAAAGATATTAAAAAATTTATGTGCAGCCAGGTGCTCTGGAGCATACCTTTAATCCCAACACTTGGGAGACAGAGTGAGGCAGATGTATGTGAGTTCAAGGCCAGCTTGGTCTACAAAGTGAGTTCCAGGACAGCCAGGAATGTGACACAGAGAAACCCCATCTCGGTGGGGGTGGGGGGCTGGGGGGTTGGAGGTGGGGGTGCCTGGGGGTATGGGTGTTGGGGGGGCAGTGCGTGGAGAAAGAAAGAAAGAAAGAAAGAAAGAAAGAAAGAAAGAAAGAAAGAAAGAAAGGAAGGAAGGAAGGAAGGAAGGAAGGAAGGAAGGAAGGAAGGAAGGAAGGAAGGAAGGAAGAAGGAAAGAAGGAAAGAAGGAAAGAAGGAAAGAAAGAAGAAAAGGAAAACACAAAAAGTCTGTGCATGTGTATGGGGTGGGTGGCGTATGTGGTCATCGTGGGCAGCACTGAATCCCCCAGAGCTGGAGTTACAGAAGTCCTCAGGAAAGCAGGAATCTGTCTAAGCCCCGGGGCCACCCTTCCCTTTGGAATCACCTTTGCCCTTTTTATCAAACTCAGTTGACTGGACTTGTGTGGGTGAAGTCCTGTCTCGTGTTCTCTATACCCTTCACACTTCTAACAGGTTAAGGGTGGACACAGACGTCAGAGCAAGTGACCCTATCTGCTGAGCCATCTCGCTGGCCCTCTTGCTGGCTTTCATTGAATAATTTATGACTCCTTTTTCTGTCTTGCTTTAGCATGTCCATCAAACCTCTCTTTAGGAGTATTTCAGTGGTTGGTCCACAGTGACAGTCTGCACTTTTAATATGGTTCGCTTCCAAGTATCACTGAAACTGCTCTGCTTCTCTTGCACAAACTGCTACCTGTTAGATCAGTTAACAAGAAGAAGAGTTTTGCTTCGAGTTGGGTTGGGTTTTTTGTTTTTTGCTTTTCTTCTCTACTGATCTCCTTTCTTTACATGGGCCTGAGTCTCTGACCGACCTGCACCATTTCCTTCCCTCTACAGAACAGTTTGCCAGGAAGGTCTGCTGGTGACAGCCATTTCTTACCTGTTCACCGGAGAAAAATCTAACATTGCTGAACACAGGATTCGAAGTTGATGAGATCAGTTTTCAATCTTTTTGACATCTGATCGTCATTGTCCCGGCTGTTCTGAGTAGAAGCAGGGGGTCTGTTCTACAGTAAGGCGTGTCTCCCCGGTGTCTCACTGGGTCTGCTCTTTGCCTTTGATTTCCCTCAGTTTTATTACTATCTCCTTGGTGGATAATCTTCTTGGTACCTCTGAAATTGCTGTATCTGTGATTTAATATCTGACATCAACTTTGGAAAATTCTCAGCCATTGTTACTGCAAATACTTCTTTTGTTCTTTTGCAGTTGGTCTTTCTTTGGGATACCAGGTCATAAATAATAACACGGAGACTTAGTAATTATGAAAGCTCAGCCTTAGCTTAGGCTTGTTCCCACCAGCTCTTATAACTTAGCCCATATTCTTATTAATCTATTATGTTCTACCACATGGCGTTACCTCTCTTCCATCTTGCACCTCCTATTTCCTCTCCATGTCTACTGGTGTTTCCTGCACACCTAGATTCCTCCTCCTCTTCCTTGGAAATCCCACCTATACCTCCTGCCTAGCTATTGGCCATTCAGCTTTTTATTTCAGCAATCACAGCAATATATCTGCACACAGTGTGTAAATATCTCACAGCATTCCTTTCTCTCCTCCGGAACCCCCATCACCCGCATGTTACATGTTTTGAAACTTACTCTCAGTTATTGAGTGTTTTGTTCCACTTTTTTCATTTTTTCTGCTTTACATACCAGCTTTGGAAGAGTCTATTGGCATTTATTCAAGCTCACCTTTTTTAAAAACTAGGGATGTCCCTGTCCTTAAATGTATGGGCAATAGGTCATGCTCAGTATGTGCACTGGTTTGGAAGGCAGTGATGTTGGAAGCAGGAAGATCATTTAGGCAATAGTGGTAGTTTAAACGAGAACCTGAATGAGGATGGTGGCCATTGAGGCAGTAGGGATAGGCAACAGGTATGCATGTGATTCATGGACGTACATGAAGGTAAAAACACTCATATATATAAGAGGAAATAAACCTAAAAAAAGAAAAGACACAAATCAATGAAAAAAGAGAATGAACAGTGAGAGGAAAAGGAGAATCTGAAACATGGACCACACAGCCAACACCACACAGCCAACACCACACAGCCCACACCACAGCCCACACCACAGCCCACACCACAGTCAACACCACAGCCAACACCACACAGTCAACACCACAGCCAACACCACAGTCAACACCACAGTCAACACCACAGTCAACACCACAGTCAACACCACAGCCCACACCACAGCCCACACCACAGCCAACACCACAGTCAACACCACAGCCCACACCACAGTCAACACCACAGCCCACACCACACAGCCCACACCACAGTCAACACCACAGTCCACACCACAGCCCACACCACAGCCCACACCACACCACAGCCCACACCACAGCCCACATCACAGCCCACACCACAGCCAACACCACAGCCCATACCACAGCCCACACCACAGCCAACACCACAGCCCACACCACAGCCAACACCACACAGCCCACACCACAGCCCACACCACAGTCAACACCACAGCCCACACCACAGTCAACACCACAGCCAACACCACAGCCAACACCACAGCCCACACCACAGCCCACACCACAGTCAACACCACAGCCAACACCACAACCCACACCACAGTCAACACCACAGTCAACATCACAGTCAACATCACAGTCAACACCACAGTCAACATCACAGCCCACACCACAGCCAACACCACAGTCAACACCACAGCCCACACCACAGTCAACACCACAGTCAACACCACAGCCCACACCACAGTCAACACCACAGTCAACACCACAGTCAACACCACAGTCAACACCACAGTCAACACCACAGTCAACACCACAGTCAACACCACAGCCCACACCACAGCCAACACCACAGTCAACACCACAGTCAACACCACAGTCCACACCACAGTCCACACCACAGTCCACACCACAGTCCACACCACAGTCAACACCACAGTCAACATCACAGCCCACACCACAGCCAACACCACAGTCAACACCACAGCCCACACCACAGCCAACACCACAGTCAACACCACAGTCAACACCACAGTCAACACCACAGCCAACACCACAGCCAACACCACAGTCAACACCACAGTCCACACCACACAGCCCACACCACAGCCCACACCACAGCCAACACCACAGCCCACACCACAGTCAACACCACAGCCAACACCACAGCCCACACCACAGTCAACACCACAGCCAACACCACACAGCCCACACCACAGCCCACATCACAGCCAACACCACAGCCAACACCACAGCCAACACCACAGTCAACACCACAGCCAACACCACAGCCCACACCACAGTCAACACCACAGTCAACACCACAGTCAACACCACAGTCAACACCACAGTCCACACCACACAGTTCATTTCTGGGGCTCCCTTTACAGCCGCAGCAAACTAAATTAAGAAACTAACTTTCTCAGCTTTCGTTAAAATGCATCCTCAGAACTAGAGATTCAAATCCGGATCTCTGGTTTGTAACAATTCCGTCCAGTGGGCCTCAGGATCCCCATCTGCACTACACCGAGAAAGCGGGAATGGAGAGGTACATTGGACTGGATAGCCTCCAATTCCCTTCTAGCTCTACAGTTAGACATGCAGTGAACAAAGTGTGCAATCCTTGGTGGGCAATACTCGGTGTATTCTTCAGACCTTTATTTCTTTCCTTCTAGTAGTGGGACAGAGCAGACATGCAATACAATGTTGCTGAACTGAATTCAGGCACACTTCATCATTGCCAAAACAAGTTCACAGGGTGCCCTTAAGTATCCATTCATGCGGAGGGCATCAGAGGCACAGCTGGGATCCATTAGTAAGTCATCATAACCTGCCCCAAATCCTCTTGAAAAGTGCTGTTGTTTTCCGTTCACCCACCCCAGTAGTTTCCTCTTGGCCTGACACTATCAGCATTATTGCGGTACGAAACCATGATGAGAGGTTTGAAAATGGGACCACTCAACACACGTGGGGTCCGAGTGTTTGTGTGCGCCTGTAATTTGCATAGTAAAACCTTCAGCTGTCAGGCCTGGAATTTTCAAATCAGAAAGGAATGTCTGGGTTCAGTGTTATTGAACATAACGACTCTACCAGTACGTTTTCAGAAAATGCCCTTCTTGCTGGAACACCCAGGATAAAAACCAGACAGATGTGGATAGTCATTTGTTAATGTGGTGGTTTGAATGATTAGTTCACCATATTCTTGAGCATTTGAACACATTGTGTGGCGATTATCTAAATTATTCTATTATTAATAAAAAAAAACTCGGGAATCGGATATTGGGGTTAAATCTGAACGAGCTACCGAGAAACAACCAACTGACCTCTATTCTCCACGCACCCCAGCTCAAAAGGGCCATGCATCTGTCTCCACCCATCCCTGGTTCTCCCGGTCTCTCTATCCTCCGGTCCGTCAAAAAAAAAAAAAAAAAAAAAAAAAAAAAAAAAAAAAAAAAAAAAAAAAAACCTTCTATGGTTCATTCTGGCCAGCTGAACGTGGACTCCGCCCTGTGGAATCGAAGTAAAAACTTTATTGGCCGTCTCGGAGTGAACAAATCTCCCACAACAATTTGGTCCCCAGTTGGTGGCGCTTTGGGGATGTTTAGGAGGTGTGGTCTTGTTGGAGGAGGGGTGTCACTGGGGGTGGGGTTTAAGAGTTTGGAGGTTCACGCCATTCCCAGCTCTCCTTCTGTGTCCCGCTTGCAGTTCAAGATGTGAGCTCTCAGCTGTTGCCGCCGCCATGATTCCCTGCCGTGATGGACTCAAATCCCTCTGGAACGGTTTGCCCCAACAGACTTTCTAGCAGTTCCCTTGGTCATTGTGCGCCATTACAGCAGTAGAAAAATAATTAATACAGTTGGTAAAGGACCCACAGTGAGGGAAGAAAGATTGCTTCTTCATCATATCCTTCCTCAACAACGGCCTCACTCCTTATCTCTCTGCTTGGAACAGAACCCACAAATCAGGGAGACAAACCTGGTCCTGTTGGTCTATTTTTTTATGCCATAGTTTAATTTCACCTCAGAATTCTACGTTTAAAAAAATGTTTTAAATCAACTATTTGGGGCCGGGGAGGTACCTGGGCAGTTAAGAGCACTTGCTGTTTTTGCAGTATATAAAAGTTCAGTCCCTGGCACCCATGCCAGGCAGTTCAGATCTCCTGTAACTCCAGCCCCAGGCAGGGGATCGGACTCCCTCTTCTGGCCTCTGTGGGTTACACATATAGACATACAACAAACACATAAATAAAATGAATAATTTTTTAAATCAAATAATCCACAGGAAATTTCTATGTCTTTTAAAGAGTATGATAGCTCCTCAGAACAAATTAAAGATAAAAGTATCATATATATGATCCAGACATTCCACTTTTGGTTATACCCAAGGGACTGAAAAGAGGGACTAAATCTGATATTAAACACCCTGAAGAGAGTGAAATTCTGATGCAGGCTACAGGAGACCTGAACCACAGAAACAAGGAGCTAAGTAAAATTGTGCATTCGTTTACTTATACCCAACACCTAAAGTAGTCAACTCGTGGGGACAGAGAAGACTAACAGGGACTGGGTGATTTCTTGTCCCTGCAGCCAAACATCTGGAAAGCAGCTTAAGGGGGGAGGACTCATTTCTGTTCAAGGTCGACGACAATGGCGTTCCTGTGGTGGCGGGAAAGGCGTGGTGGCAGACGCCTCCACAGCAGAGGTAGCTTGGGCCTGGGATTCCTCCTCCTGTCTTGCCAGAACAGGAAGTAAAGACCTGACAGGAAGGGGAGAAAACTGTAAATCTGGAGGCCTGCCCCAGGTGACCTACTTCCCCCCAGGGAGGTTCCACAACCTACTAAAACAGCACCGGCAACTGAGGACCAAGTGTTTAAACACATGCATCTGGGGTGAGAGGGGGCACTTGACACTCAAGCTATAACACTTGGGGGAAGGGAGAAATGTGTGTGTGGGGGTGGGGTGGGGAGGTTGTCGTTCGGTGAGGACAGGTTCAATTTTGGATGAAGAAGTTCCTGAGATAGAGAATGGTTATGGTTACCTGGCGGTGTGGAGTATGCTGAATACCATCAGCTGCAGACACAGAGAGCTGAAACAGTACATTTTATTTCCATGCTTATTCGTTTTACCATTTGAAAAAGCTACTCCTGAAGCTTCCAGAGAGTGTATAGAAAGAATCACAGTTTGGGGAGGAGGTACTTAAGAGTTCCCCTTCAGAGCCTTACACTCTATGTGACTGGGGAAAGTCACTAAGGATGCAGAAAAAGTAGGGTTTCGTCTTTCTTTTCTTCTTCCTCTCCTCCTTCTTCTTATTCATTACTATTATTTAGCTTTTAGGTGGTTTATTTACTTATTTGTTCATTTATTTTTGAGACAGCGTCTCACAATGAAGCCAAGGCTGGCTCAGTATATAACCCAGGCTGGCCTCAAACTTGCGTCATCTTCTTGACTCAGGCCTCCCAAGTACAAATAGTATAGGTGTGAGCCAATGTGAACAACTTTTTAAGAAAGCAGTTTTTGCGAAGGAAGTTTGTAGTAATCAATGCCTAAATCAAAAAAGAAAGCTCTCAAATAAGGAAACTGACTTTATATCCCAAGAAACTAGAAGATGAACGGAGCCTGACTTTTGTAGGAGGAGGAAAATAAAGATGATCACAGAGATAATCAAAACAGAAAGGAGAAAAACAGCAGAAACTGGTCAACAAAAGTAGGTTTTTGGTGTTTTTTTGAAAAGAAAAAGTAGGCTAAGAATAAAAAAGAGAAAAAATACAAAAAAAAAATCAGAAGAAAAAGACACATTGCAACCAACACCTTGGTCATACAAAAAGCTGTAAGAGACGACAGTGAACAATTATTTGCTAACAAACTGTTTAACTTTAGAAATGAGTGAATTCCCAGACACGTTCAGTGTCCCAAGCCGGAAGTGTGAAGAAGAAAACCCAGAGAGAGCAAGTGTGGAGGCTGAGTCATCGATGAAAAGTGTCCCAACAAAGAAACCCTGGGACCTGATGGCTTCACCACGTGTGGGGACATCACATTTAAAGGACTGATAACCACACCTTCCCAAACAGTTCCACAAACTCAAGAAGTGTTAAAATGGGCATGGGTCATCTCGCATGCTAGCTGTGAGTGTGAGGCGGACAAACAAAAAAATAAGTTTAAAAGCATGTGCTTCAATTTCGAAGATAGTCTCGGACGATGAGTTGACTCTTCAGAGTTTCTAGGTAGGTAGACATGTTATTTAGGTCGTTCTGAAATGATGAACATAAGGACAAATTGTTCGATGTCAAAACTTGGGAGTCTTAATGGGTCTTCTTTCTAATTTGCCCATAAATCATAGCAGCGAAATTCTGCTCCACGTAGGTCTGAGTCAGTGAGCTCTGAAAGCCGAAGGATTATTTTGTTTTTCATCTCCCTTTGGGTTTCAGCTTACCAATATTTTCATTAAACATTTAATTACTTGGCTGTTAAGTAACTCTTTCTGCATTTAATGTTCAATTCAAAGGCCCACAAGTGAAGGGATTTGATGTAATTCTCATAGTTAAATATCGAGGGATGGAATTAATCCCTAGATTACCTGTATGCTGCTGCAACTTCAGGAAGGCAGGATGGAGACCCAGCAAGACTGGGCAGAAAAACAGCGTCTGCTCGGAGGAGGCCTCAGTGAATTAAGGTTAAGGGGATTTGCCCTTGCGGGACCCCAGGTCTTTAATTGGGACCTTCAATTCCTGTAATCCAGAAGGATTGGGACCAGACACATCTAGATTATTGCCAGAGCCCAAAGGTGACTCACAAGGAAAAACAATTATTAGTGCCTCCAAAACCTTCAGATAGAAAAGAGGTGTTTAATGAAACCTGACCCAAGCCAGCCAGGGCAAGGTGCTTACAGAATATTCCCCTATTAGCAGAGAAGGGGAGAATCTATGTGGACCCACCCATTTTAACCTCAGTCATATCTGGGATCCTTCTTCCCGAGAGTCCATCCATCTGTTGCTTCATAGGGAATATAAAGCTAATTGGACTTATATTTAAGAACAAGGCTTTTCTTTGTAGCACCACAGTTTTTCATGTAGAACTAATAAAACGAAACACATAAAGTCTGTATGAAGAGTCTAAACTCTTACGCGTTCAATCGACTGCAAGGGCAATCTAAGTAGGAAAGATGAATGTGGAAAGAGGATTCTAGAAACAAGGCTTCGAGTTCACAGTCGGTGTCAGCCCGGGGCTACACACTCGAGGAGTTTCCGGAACCTTCCCCAGACTGTGGTGTTATTGACCTGGGTGGGTGGGTGGGGCATCTCTGGCCTCTGAGAGCTTCAAAAAATCCCACAGATGCAACCAAGGTACCTCTCTAAGGGAAAGCCAACAGGGTGTGGCAGGAGACTAAGGCCTCTCCTACTGGGACTGGCTACACAATTGTTGGTACAAAACGAAAACATGGAGTCCCTTTAAAGATTCGTAAGATTTCGAGACAACAGGAGAGCATTAAACAAAACAAGACCCTGTGTGTCCGCACAGGCACACGCCCATGAAGCTGGCCCGGATTCCATCCTTTACTAAAACAAGTATTTGCCTAGCATTTTAAGAACTGATATCTTTTGAGTAGCCAGGGGAAAGGTCACCTTTCAGTGTGGCGTTCACATCTCCAGACTCTCACGAAGGACTTACCTCTGGGGAGCATTGCTGTCCTTTCAAGTGGCTTGCCCTGCCTGAAAGACCCTCACTCTGTCGAGACTAATAAAAGGCAGAACTGGAGCCAGCTACAGAGACACTGAGTTTTCCCTTCATATCCTCGTCCACAGGGGAAATACTGTACAAACCTATGAAGCAATGGTTCACCTTGGAAATATTGACTCTGAATGAAGGGTTTTAGCTCAGGAACAAGAAGCAGAGGAAATGTTTTTAATCTGACCAGGTTTATCACCCAGGGCAGGCCCCGTGCTCATGAGTAGTTAGCCAACACAAATCAGACTTCACCGTGTGTGTGTGTGTGTGTGTGTGTGTGTGTGTGTGTGTGTGTGTTGAGGGGTATCTTTATCTTTGTTTTATTTTAAGAGAGAGAAAGGACATGACGTTGGATGGATAGGGAGGTGGAGATTATCTGGGAGGAGTAGGGGAGGGGAACGAATATGATCGAAATAAACTGTGAATTAATAACTTGTTTTTTTCAAACCCTTTGTCTGAAACAGAAACATTGGAAAACTTAGTGATCCCACATCTGACAGTTATCACACTACAAATTCCATTTTTCCTGCTTCTGGGGGTTAAACCCAGGACCTTATGCTGCTAGGTAGTCATTCACTACTTCCATTGAGCTATCTATCCCCAGCCCTATAACGAATTTTATATTAACTTACAAGTCTCCACTTATTTTAACAAAGTCTCCTTTTGTATTTGCTAATCATGGTATTTAAAATCTTGTTCTAATTTCAGGGGAAAAAAAAAACGAATAATCAAATGGTGTAGAAACCCTTTATTGCAAATTGTGTTTAGGGCTCTCTTGCCTGTCTCGCCTGCCTACGTTTCACCATGTTAGGAGAGCCCCCTGGTGGCAGCCTGAAGTACTACCTTCAGGAATGTTAGTGCAAAATAAAGGCTGGTCAGAGATGAACCGGTCTAGAAGAGGCGGTTTCTGTGCCCTGTGTCCCCTCACCAGGCTAGCCCTCCTTTCTCATTGCTGCTGGAGCTAGCAGGGGAGAGGGTCAGGGGAATTAGAGAGAAGAAGCTGCAGAAAGTGGTTACTGACTTGCATGGAATAAGTGTCAGACTAAGAGATTTCAGACTCCTCACCTCAGTATACAAACATCTGCACATGTGCGCGTGCACATGTACACACACGCGCACACACGCACACCCTTTTCAGCCTCTACCCAGAAGCCCTAATCCTACACTTCCAATTTTTCATTTTGCACTATCTGAGGCCCATTGGATTCAAATGAATGAGAAACCGGAAATCCATTAAAAAAAAAAAAAAAAGGAACCCACTATAGGTTTCTGGTGTATGCCACTGTAGATGTAATTCTGAATGCTTTTATTAAGTAAGAAACACAGAGCCAAATGCAGAGTTAAAAGCCCAGAGATCGAGCAGCAGCCAAGAGCTAAGACCAAGACCGCCTTCTTACCCCTCGCTGTCACTGTCACCCTTCCCCTCAGAAAGAGACCTACTTCCTGTGTGTCTGTCTTCTTATAGACTTTCTGTTCTGCCTTCTCATTGGATCTAAACTCAACCATATGACCTCCTCGTCACTGCCTGTCTATACAGACCTCCAGGTCTCTATGGTTGGTATCGAGATTAAAGGCGTGTGTCTCCATGCTGGCTGTGTCCTTGAACACACTGAGATTCTGCCTGTCATGTGATCGGGATTAAGGGCATGTGCTACCACTGCCAGACTTCTGCTAAATGGCTTGCTCTTAGCTCTGACCCCCAGGCAACTTTATTTATTAACATACAAATAAAATCACATTTCAGCACAAATAAAATATCACCATATGCCACAGTTCGAGAAACACTGGTTTATGATATTGAGTCTTCTCCTGAGGAGAGATTTTACTTCTGAGGTACCCCATCTAAATAAGCATAAACAGTTTACAAAGATTTTATGACCCTGGTTCCCAAGCCCCAGCCTTAGATATTCTACTGGGTGGCTGTAGACTGGGATCAGACACCTGTGATTGACAGGCACCCCAAGTGGCCCTGGTGTATGTAGGTGGCACAATGACCTTGTGTCCTGTTTATGTTTGTTTGTTTGTCAGTTTGGCACAATCTAGAGTTACCTGAGAAGAGCAACCTCAACTGAGAAAATGCCTCGTCAGACTGACTGTGGGCGAGTCTGTGGGAAATTTTCTTGATTAATGATTGCCCGCTGGGGGAGATAAAACCCCTAGGTAGGTGGTCCTGAGTTGCATAAGAAAACAAGCTGAGCAAGTCAGTAAGCAGTGTTCCAACCCAGGTTCCGGTCTGGCCTCCTCAATGATGGACCGTGATTGGGAGTTATAAGATTAAACAAACCCTTTCCTCCCCAAGTTGCTTTTGGTCATGTGTTGTAGAATATCATTTGAAGGTGTGTTATTTTTGTTTATGTTGCATTTGTTTAACTCTGTGAAGCTGTGTTACTGTGCCTGTCTAAAACACCTGATTGGTCTAATAAAGAGCTGAACGGCCAATAGCGAGAAAGGATAGGCAGGGCTGGCGGGCAGAGAGACTATATAAAAGGAGAAATCTGGGAGGAAAAAAGAAGTAGCCAGAGAAGGAGGAGGACTCCAGGGGACAGCTACCCAGCTACACAGCAAGCCACGGATAAAAAGAGATATACAGAAGTGAGAGAATGGGAAAGGCCCAGAGGCAAAAGGTAGATGGCATAATTTAAGGAGAGCTGGTGTAGCATGAACCTTAAAAGTTCTTATTAATAAGATCAAACCTGAGGCCAGTTATTGGGGTGAATACTGGAAGATCAGAGAACCAGAACAAGCCACAGCTAACCTCACCTGGCCAACTTCTCAGGTGATATTGTTTCCTCAGACTGGATGCCTCTGAGTCTTCATCCAGAATGGATCTCAGCTGAACTGTGCTGCTCCAAAGCCTGAAAGCTTAACCAGCCAAATGCTTCTAGTTTCTGGTCCTCACGCCTTATATAATACCTTTCTGCTTTCTACCATCATCCCCTGGGATTAAAGGCTCGCTTTCTGGGATTGAAGGCATTAGTCACCATACTTGGCTGTATCCTTGAACACATGGATTTCTGCCTCTGGAATGCTAAGATTAAAGGTGTGTGCTACCACTGCCTATCCTCTATGTTTAGTGTTGTGGCTGTTCTGTCTCTGACCCCAGATAAGTTTATTAGGGTGCACAATATTTTGGGGAACACAATACCACCACAAGCTGGCAAGAAATAAACCAAGCTAAGGCCAGACATTTATAATGAAGAATAAGCCTCCATGTGTGATTTGTTTGGGAGCTGGTTGGTGGGCCCCAAAGAGACAAAGAGCAGAAACAAACAACAGTCATGGTGTTTTATCAGAGCAATAGAAACTAAGAGGCCGTGCTTTTAGTCTTGATGTCAGTGGACGGGGTAACTCCAGGGCAGAGAGCACAAAGAGAGAAGGTCAGGTAGGAGCCACAAGGTACGGGGCATTTGAGAAAGTTCAAGAATCCTGGACTATCAGGAAATGGGGGCAGAAGAAAAAATCGGCATGGGACAAATAAAAGGTTTTCTTCTTCCATTATGTCTATCTAAGACTAGTCTTTCTTCTATAATGTCCATCTAGGACTGGTCTTGACTCATGAAAGTGTCACCGAAGTAGATAACTTTTCTCTGTGACCCTGAAACCAGGCTGAAGGTGTACTAAAGCTTATTATAACTTAACTGACCATTTGCTAGTTAGTCAGTGGAACTAACCATCATACATAATTATTTTGTAAGAATGTATTGTGGTTTCCAAATGATGGTTTAATTTATTTATTTTGTGGATATATATATATATATATACACACACATGTATTGTATGAATGCAAACACACCCATGTCCTAGTACACGTAAGGAGGTCAGAATTTCTCTCCTTCCATCTTGTGGGATCTGGGTATGGAACTCAGATCACTAGGTCTTCAAGTAAGCACCTCTACCCACTCAATCATCTCACTGGCCCCAAAGATTTATTTAATTTAATACTAATAATTAAATGGAAACATTTAAATAATGTTTCTTTAATAGCTCATTTATATTGGGGATTGACAAATTCATTTAATTTTTCATAATTCTGCCTTGAGTTTATGGATATGTCGAATAGTAGCTAGAAAAGTTCACCAGAGAATGGATGCTAAATTAATATTTAATTTGAGCTCAAAATCTGTAAGTATTAATTTGTATTACCCTAAGTCTTATTGAATAGCTGTCTCTTTATGGCCATCTGACTCCTATAATATGCGATGAAAAGCAACTGCATCCATTAATATCTAATTAAAGAAGTATGCATTATGTCCACATATTAATATCACATAAGTCAAGCCTGGTGGTATTAGCTTATAATCTTAGCTTCCTGGGAAACTGAACAAGTTCAAGGACAATCTAGACAACTTTGTTTTTGTTTTTGTTTTTTTTTGGTTTTTTTTTTTTTTTTTTTTTTTTTTTTTTTTTTTTTTTTTTTGGTTTTTCGAGACAGGGTTTCTCTGTGTAGCTTTGCGCCTTTCCTGGGACTCACTTGGTAGCCCAGGCTGGCCTCGAACTCACAGAGATCCGCCTGGCTCTGCCTCCCGAGTGCTGGGATTAAAGGCGTGCGCCCGGCTCAAAATGAAAAGTTTTTTTTTTTTTCTTGTTTTTTTTTGTTGTTGTTGTTTGGTGTTTTTTTTTTTTTTTGAGACAGTGTTTCTCTGTGTAGCTTTATGCCTTTCCTGGGACTCACTTGGTAGCCCAGGCTGGCCTCCAACTCATAGAGATCCGCCTGCCTCTGCCTCCCGAGTGGGCTATAATAGGTGTGAGGTCCTAGGTTCAATATCCAGTATCCCACAGAAGAGTCACATACACATCAATCATACTTACAATAAATTACATAATAAGTATATGTACATGTACAATATATTATATAAGTATATGTACATGTATTTTATGTAATATGGTATAATGCACATAAATAATCATGCACAATCTGCTAAAAAAAACAAACTCTATCATGAGACATTATGTGACACTACACTCTGTTTTTATGTCCTTAGAAATGAAGAGATTAGAAGATGAACACGGAACCCATCATATTCATGCCACTATTCAAAACAATATCTTAAAAAAGAACACCTGTTTCAATTTTCTTAGATTTTTTTAGGCCGTATAAAGTTCTCTGCCCCCAGGACATTCTAAACTTTGAATACTCAAGTGACTAGATGACAGACTAAACCTGCAAGTGTGACCTGCAGATTCCACAGTGGATCAGTTAGGAGAGTGAGACCAGACCAAGGCTCACCTGCCTTGCAAAAGTCAACCCAAAGCAGCTCTAAAAGTGGGGAGGGAACTAGAGCTTTCTCTAGCAGCCACTCATTGAAACCATGCATCCTCTTGGTGTACCTTAAGGAACTTTAATACATTTTGTAACCTCCTTCTAAAAGCCCGCTTTCTGCTGGGCTCCCTGGAAGAGGCAGATTAAAATAGGGAGAGCCCTGCTCAGTTTCTGGAGCAGGGCTCTCCCTATTCAGGTAGACGGCGGGTGGGCAGAAGAAAAAATTCTACAGTTCCGTTCTACGTGGCCAAGCTAACTCATCCTCCCCGGGCTGTTTCTGGCAATCCTGTGCTCCTGGACTGCATCCAGCTAACACCCCTTCCCCGCACTGGAAGCAACTACCGCTTTAAGCGGCTCACACCCTTAGCACTCCCAGCTTGGGTTCTGTTCGACGTGTTAAAGAGTCCCCAGGTGTACATTTTAAACATGGGATCTGCATTTCCCCCCGCCCCTTTAGTCTTTTGAAACATCCATAAACACCTAATAACTTTTTCTTACCAGAAATACTGCTTCAATTGTATTTTTAAAAAAACAACTAAAAAACCCTAAACAAAACCCATAAACCCCCACGACAGTTCAGCGTCTGAGAACCGCCCCTCCCCTCCATTCTTCCCCAAATGCCCCTCCACGGCTAAGGCAATTCCAAAAGTTTGTTAGGCCAACCCCAACCACAAAATAGAAACTCCGGGGATTTAGGTAGTAAATACCCTCTTTTCCAAGAAAGCCTGGATACCTTTTAGTAAAAGCATCCCCTGGTAAGAGAGGAGGTGGAACCGCGGAGAAGGAATGCGGCGCAGGGGGAGGGAGAGCTCTAAGACCGCAGCTTTTCGACTCAACCCCGGTGGTGACAAGCTGCCCGGGTCTCCCGGGTGACCACAGTCCTCACCGCAGAGCGGCAGCGCCACCTTGTGGGCAGAAGCTCTTGGCTCGGTTTTCGGTCCTGCTGATGGGCAGCTTGTCTCTCTCCACCCCAGGCGTCTGCCCAGAGACAAGGGGTGACCGTCCCCGCCAGGCGCCGGCTCGCAGTCTCCTTCGCCCGATGAGTTGGGACTGTTCCCTCACTCTCCTGTTGACTGGGGTCTCCTTCGGAGAGGAGCCCCTCTTCCATCTGAGCACCCCCAGCCTGCAGCGTGGCATTTGGCCGACGGTGGAGATTCAGAAACGTCGGACAAAGGAAAAGATTCTGTTGAATGTTCAGTTGGGAAACACATATCAGTCCTACTATCAGTACCAAATGTTTTCCACCAACTCACTCTGCAGGTTAAATGGTCAAACAAACCTTTAGAAGTCGATTAAATTTTTAAAAAAATTAAACCAGCTTTGAGCTTATTATAAAAGCACACTGAAGCGATTGGAAATGCCAGTGGAAAATTCAGTATTCACAATTGGCTTATCTGGAATAAGTAAAAATTCCCTTAACAAGGAAACCCAAGTCCTAACATGCAAACGAATCACCGGAATAATTATACAAATTCTCACAAACCTAGGACGCATGCTTTTAGGATTTAGATACTTTCAGAATTCCCGTGGCGCTAAAACAACCTAAGACTGTCCTCTACCGGCCTGTGTGATGCTCTAACATTAAAAAAACCAAACAGCCGGGCGGTGGTGGCGCACGTCTTTAATCCCAGCCAGGTGGATCTCTGTGAGTTCGAGGCCAGCCTGGGCTACCAAGTGAGTTCCAGGAAAGGCGCAAAACTACACAGAGAAACCCTGTGTCAAAAAACAAACAAACAAACAAACAAACAAACAAACAAAAAAACGAAACAAAGAGATTTATTAAAAGCTGCCCGGTTAAAATTTGCCCGATAGGATAAAGGCATCACAGCCAATGCACGCACACCCTTCATCCGTCAAGCCCCACAGCAGCGGGTTCAACAAGCCAAAGAAATTTGAGCAAAATCACACAGGCCCCAGCTTCCAAGAACGGCTTCTCCATCCAAAACGCTTGTGAATTCCAAGGCCAGAGAACAGTATGACTAATTCTAGCTAAAATAAAACCAGCTGCTTGAAGCACTCCAGTAAGCACACATGAAATGCTGAGAGCATTGCTCGCTCTGTGATTTGAGTGGGGCTGGAACAAGGCACAAACCGGGAGGAAGCAGGAGTTTAAACCAGCCAGGAAACAGGGGTCTGTTTAAACCAGCCCCAGCCTGCGCCCAGGGAAACCTCTCTGAGGTACTCACGTCTCACCACAAACTGTCAATGGTGAAAAGAATTCCTGGTGGGATTCAATGATAGAAGTCACGATGGTGGCATCTTTTCAAGGCACCGATTCCTGAAACAACTTCACAAAAAGCTAGAAACATGATTTATTTATTTTATCATGGATGAACATTTGTTTTTAGCCATTTAGGACCCGTAGTCTATAAAATTACATGAGAAATGTGCAGTGGCCCTCCATGCTTCTAAAGGTATTATTATTTTCTTTCTTAAAGGTGCCAGGTGTTAGAGAATAGGTACTTTTGGAACTTCGGGAGAAACATAATAAAACACTAACATTAAAACTTAAAAGCATTCCGGGCATAGTGGTGCACACCTTTAATCCCAGCATTTGGGAGGTCTCAAGCAGAGGCAGGTGGATTTCTGTGAGTTTGAGGCCAGCCTGGTCTATGTAATGAGTTCCAGGACAGTTGGGGCAATATAGAGAGATCCTTTCTCAGAAAAAAAAGAAAAGAAAAGAAAACCTGTAAAAGAAAAGAAAAGAAACTCTTTTATACTTAAATTCTTTTTTTAATTAGACTTTTATTTCATTCGAGTGCACACCCTCACAAACACACACACATATACACACAAAGATGCACACACACACACACACACACACTCACACACACTCACACACACTCGTGCAGCCATGCATAGGTTAGGGAATATAGCCTCAGTTTACAGAATGTCTGTTTAGCATGCACAAAACCCTGAGTTCAATCCCCAGTGGCACGCATCTACAATCCCATCACTCAGGAGGCAGAAGCAGGAAGAGCTAGCAATCTTCCGTTACACAGTTACATAGCAAGTTTGAGGCTAGCCTGGACTACATGAGACCATGTCTCAGAGGTAATCATAATAGCCAGTCATGCTGGAGTGTGGTGGTGGATGCCAGAAATTCCAGGACTTGGGAGGCAGAGGCAGGAGGATCACCACAGTCTCGAGACCAACCTGGCCTACACAGCAAATTCCAAGACAGCCAGGGTTACATAGCAAAACTTTGTCTCAAAGCAAGAAACATAAACTGTTCACCACAAAAGGCCACAGTGAAGGAAAGCTGTACCAAGGTTCCCAGCAACACCAGTAACTGGGACCTAACGACAGTTGCACCAGCCCCTGTGGGGAAGGCCATGTCTGCTTCCTTTGAATATTTGCAAACTGAGGGCACATGAGTGACACTGAAGTGCTATGTGGACATTTGCATTTGTTTGTTTTCACAGCAGCCCAAGGAAGCAAAGTGAAATAATTAGCCCTCCCTTTCCCAGGCAAGGAAATCAAGACCTGGAGATTCAGAACACTTAACCAGGATCATAACAGGCAAGGTGGAGCTAGCATCCGGGAGCCAGTGTGTATGTCAGGGTGAGGGGCTTGTATACCTAAGACCCCGCAGGCACGTGATGTGAAAATGAGTCCTAAGACAACACCCCCCGAGTCCAGCTGGGCAGAGAAAAATGCTCACGCTGAACTCTGAGCTAAAAGGGAAGACGTTCGTTGACAATGTGCCTCAACTTCAGGGGAGGGGGACACGTTGTCACCACCAACAGAGATAGATGGGACTGATCACACACACGAAATAACAGACCCGACCCGAAAGCTGAGCAACATCCCCAGCTCCTGCTCAAAACTCTTATACAGAATAGTTTCCTGCACACTCAGCTTCAGAGAATAAGGGTTCTCTCCAGGGCCATGATTCCTGAACACACACCAGGAGGCTCTGAGGACGTCTGACATGAGCTTGCACAAGCCAGGCTTTGAGTTTCTCTTTACATACACACTATATCTCATTTAATCAAAGGCATGACAGTGTTGAGCTAATATGACCAAGGCCACACTGCCGGGAAGTTGTGCGTCAGGGCTAGAAGACAAGTCGGTAGGTTCCAGAACGCTTGTTCATAGTGGAGTGGCGTTGTCCATCCATATCGCCTGGGGAACTTTAGGAAAATACTTATGCCAGGTCCCCAACCAACCCCAAGGAGTCTGAATCTCTAGGGATGAAGTCAGAGCACCAGTGATTGATTGAGATCTTGCCTCAGTGTGGTTAAGGTGCAGCCAGTCTTGAAGGCATGTTATTTCACGCTCCCAGAGACTCAGGGCTGGGGTATCTTTAAAACAGGTGATTCTAGTGCAGACTCCACAGTCCTATATGGCAGTGGTTCTCAAGTTTTAGCGTGCATCAGAACCGGCTGGGAGTCTGAAAGCCTGCATTTCCAGTAAGTTACCCAGGATGCTGTTAACCTTTGCTCGAAGGGACCACCACGTCACTCTCATTGTAGTAAAAAAAAAAAAAAAAAATGTTTAAACACAGATATTAACATAAACTAATATTTATGAGTGGGAGTACTGTAGGGACAAAACTTTCCTAATGAAATCTAAAGCCACTTGGCTAAGGTGGCATATACTAAGAACCCCACACTTGGAAGACCCAGGCAATAGGATCATGATTTAAAAATCCATCCTGGGCTTCTGCATAGGGAGATCCTAATTTCAAATTTTATTTTTTTAATTTCAAATTTATGCATCGTAAGATAACATTCTTGTTTTCCCAGCTGTAAAATATAAAGTCCATATTTAATTCACAGGCTATACCAAAAAAACTAGCAAAAAACTGGCCATTTTACCCATGACCTTAATCGCCAACCTCTCAACTGTACACTATTACTTCTGAAAAAGCTTACTTCAGAATATCTCATGGAAAGGAGTCCAGGTTACTTAAATAGATTTGGAGTTCAGAAGATGGATTTTGGCCGGGTTTCCACATTTGAGAATCATGCACAGAAGAAAACGTAAGTGATGAGATTAAATAGAGGTTTTTTAAAAAGCCATTTAGGCCCACAGTTTTGGAGGTTCATCACGTGACCTATTGATCTCAGAGCTCTGGGCCCCGGCGAGGCAGCACATCGTGACACTTGGCACTCAGCAGAGTGGCATCATTTACGTCACAAGCCAGAGAGCAAATGAGAATAAAGAAATGCTCAGGGTCTTACGATCACCTCTGCAGGCGTGCCCCCCCCCCAAGACCTAAACACCGCCTACTAGGTTCCATCCCCTAAGGGTTCCATCAACTGCCAGCACTGTCACTCTTCAGACCAAGCCTGTAGGACAACATCTGCACGACATCAGCGCCTTCCAGGAACATGAGAGAACTGTAGTCCTCCGCTCTCCTTAAAGCTAGACGTTAGCCAGTGGAGAGCGGCAGATGAGACGTGGGTCTCTGCATTGGACATTATTCCAGATGCCAATGCTCCATCACCTGGAGTCCGGGGACAAGCAGACATGGAGTGGAACACCCCCTGCCCTCACCAATGCAAAACAGATGCGCGGTAGAGGTAGCAAACAAATCCCCACTGTTGCTAGCCACTAGGATTTGGAGCTTATTCGCCACCTTGGCAGAATAAGCCTCTCCTGTCTGATACAGAAGTCAGATCTAGATGGACGTAATGATATGAAAGAAGATGAACATGTCAGGGACCAACTAGCACAGGGACAATGTACCCCATGATTGATCAGAAGATACATCAGCCGATAATGGGGTGCTAATGATGGAATCCAGCAGTGAAAAGTAGGCAGGGATAGGAACCTAGAGTGGGCCTTTATTTTCTCTTCTGAAAGATGGACTGAATTGTGGTGGTATTTGGTGTTCCCCAAAATATTGTGTACCCTAATAAACTTATCTGGGGTCAGAGAACAGAAAAGCCACTAGATACTTAGGATAGGCAGTGGTAGCACACACCTTTAATCCTAGCATTCCAGAGGCAGAAATCCATCTATTCAAGGATACAGCTAAGCAGGGTGACTCACGCCTTTAATCCCAGAAAGCGAGCCTTTAATCCCAGGGAGTGATGGTAGAAAGCAGAAAGGTATATAAGGCGTGAGGACCAGAAACTAGAAGCATTTGGCCTGGTTAAGCATTTGGCTGGTTAAGCTTTCAGGCTCACGAGCAGCAGTTCAGCTGAGATCCATTCTGGATGAGGACTCAGAGGCATCCAGTCTGAGGAAACAGGATCAGCTGAGAAGTTGGCCAGTTGAGGTTAGCTGTGGCTTGTTCTGTCTCTCTGATCTTCCAGTGTTCACCCCAATAACTGGCCCTGGATTTGTTTTATTAATAAGACCCTCTAAGATTCATGCTACACTGAATGGCAGGGGGTAGCAGGACAGACGAATGGAACAAAAAACAAACCACTGGTAGCGGGAGTAGATTTGGGCTGGGGTGGTGGCGTCTGTAAGTAAGGTGTCTAAAGCCCTTAGCACAATGTCTACTCATAACTGAAGGCACGGCTAACACCACCCCTGGCATCCACATTGTGAATGCTATGGAAGAGCCATGAGAAACTGCTGAGAAATGGGCCAGCACGAAAGCACTCCTTTCATCTGGCAGTTTTGCACAAGAGGATTTAAGAAAGCACGAACATGAGAAAATTAATTAGGCAGTGGTCCAAGAGGGACCGTAAGAGAAAAACAAATTCTACTCCAACTAGTGTTTTTCTTATCTATCAACCACTTCGCACAGCCACCAAGTGAACACTCATGAGGACAAAATCTTCCCTCATTAAGAACCTGTTAAATTAGTGCTTGATAATTCTATAAGTCATGAAGGGATTGCCTTAGAGGTCTCTAGAGTGATTTGTATTATTGTGCTTCTGTGAGAATGAAATTAGGCAACCAAGGGACCTTTTAGCCAGTCCCTTAGCTTGTTCTATTGATTTGGGGCTTAGTGGTAGCCACAGTAACTCTTCAGGGAACACCGTAACTCCTTAGAAACTGTGAGTTAGTCAGCTTCCCATAACCAAGTAAAACACCCAAGAGAGCTAACTTATGGATTGAAAAGGGATTTGGGGGGATCATAGTTTTTGGGGCTCCAGTCCATGATGAGTTGGCTTTATTACTTTGGGCCTATAGCAAGGCAGCATTTCTTGGAAGAAGTGCATGGCACAGAACCACCTATATCACAAGCCAGGGAGCAAAGAGAGAAGACTCCCCTTCAAAGACATACCTTGTACTGGCTGATTGTGTGTGTGTGTGTGTGTGTGTGAACTTGGCACAAGCTAGAGTTGTCAGAGAGGAAGGATCCTTCCTCAGTTGAAGAAATGTCTCCATGAGACCCAGCTTAAGGCATTTTCTCAATTAGTGATCAATGGGGGAGGGCTCAGCCCACGGTGGGTGGTGCCATCCCTGGGCTGCTGGTCCTGGGTTCTACAAGAGAGCAGGCTGAGCAAGCCAGTAAGCAGCACCCCTCCATGGCCTCTGCATCAATTCCTGCCTTCAGGTTCCTGCCCTGCTTGAGTTCCTGTCCTGACTTCCTTCAGAGATGAACAGCAATGTTGAAGTGTCAGCCAGATAAACCCTTTCCTCCCCCACTTGTTTTTGGTCATGGTGTTTCATTGCAGCAATAGAAACCCTAACTAAGACACCCCTCCAAAGTCCTGAAGACCTCTCAACAGGCTCTACCTCCTGAGCGTTCCACCACTTCAATAGCACCCTGGATACTAGACCTTTAAAACGCAAGCCTTGGAGGAGATACTTACTCCAGTTATGGCTCCCCGCCTTGCAAACTCCACTGAATATCTATGGACTCTACCCAACATAGTGGGAGGGGGTGAGGGAGGTGAAGCCTTGTGAAATGAAGATAGGCTCAGCCCGCTTCACTGTAACTTCCCCCCCCCTCCCCCCCCCCTCACCCCCCCCCCCCCCCCCCGCTTGATAGATTTACATTCACTTCCACTCGGAAGACAAGCACTCCCAGGTTTCGCCGTATCTGAAAGGTTTTGTCCGCGATGCCAAGGCCAATTGGTCTTACTTCAAATGTTTCCTAGGTCAGAGCAAGCAGCTTAGAAACAGCCCCTTCGCTTGCTGCCAGCCCTGTTCATCAAAGTCACCCTGGGCAGCTGCCGAAGGGCACTGTGTTCCAGCTTGCTGCTCTGGCTACTGGTAAATAGTCATATTCATTTCACAGAGAAGATGCAAGCCTTAATGACTGTTTGGAAGATGTGAGCGTTAATGACTGTTTGCACAGCACTCCAGCATCTCCTCATGAAAAGTCCTGGATCTGGGCGACATAATTACAGGCGTGTTTGTTTTTATGACCGAGAGAAAAAGGAACACAGAGAAACAATAATTTGCACGTTTATCCTTCTTGTGAATTCAGTGATTCCTAGCACACATCACTACCCTAACATTCTGACCAAAGAAAGCAAGTCTTAAGTAGCTAAATATAAAACCCATAAAATTACCACATCACCTTTTCCTTCCATAACCAAGGACACATTTTCCTCTTTTACCAGGCCAGCATATCTGGGATTCCGTCCAGCGTATTTACACACAGCAGAGGAAAGGATCCAGACCCAAAGAGCTAACTGACTTGCCCAAGATCCATCTAAATTTGGCCCCAGAAACTTTTATTCCCATTCGATAGTTCTAACTTTTCTTTCTCAAAATAGTTGGGATTGACAAGTCAAGTCACTAAAGAGAATTTAGGAGGCAGAAAGGATTTCTTTCTCCTGGTTGGATTACCAGACTTTTAGGAAGTAAGAGTCATTCTCTACCCAGAGGAAGGACTCTTTAAAGGTCTTAATTGAGTGGGCATGTGAGCAGTTGCTACAGTCAGGGGCAGAGCATGTGGTCAGTCTTCAGCACCAAAGAAAGGTGGACATGGGCCAATGAATTCTCTTCCCAAATATTTTAGTCTTGCAGTAATGTCCTTTCCATATCTGGGAGAGTGAATTTCTAAACACATAGCAGATTTCTCATATTTTCTCTGGAAGCCTTCCCCAAGCTGTTTCGTAATAGTGGCTTTGCTAGTAAAGCCTGTGATGGTCCCACAAAGCAAATCTCTCACAACACATTCGGCTTCTTGGCTCCAGAGACCAGCATGTGGACAGGTCCGGAACCAAAGAATCAACTTCAAAACCCCCACGGTTCTGCATTTAAATGCCCAACTTATGTGCTTTTCTACCAAAAGGAGCTGTGGGTGTGCACACGCACAAGCACACACACACACACACACACACACACACACAGAGAGAGAGAGAGAGAGAGAGAGAGAGAGAGAGAGAGAGAGAGAGAGTGCTAAAATATGGGTTTTGAGTATTCTTTGTTTTAAGATTTATTTATTTATTATGTACACAGAAGAGGGCACCAGATCTCATTACAGATGGTTGTGAGGCACCATGTGGGTGCTGGGAATTGAACTCAGAACCTCTGGAAGAGCAGTCAGTGCTCTTAACCTCTGAGCCATCTCTCCAGCCCCTGACTTTGAGTATTCTTAACACAAAGAAATGATAAGTGATAGGGATGAAGTATATACTAGTTGTCTAGATTTGATTATTATATAATTCATACATGTATTGTGATATAATGTGGTGCCCTGTAAGCATGTACAAATTATTATTATATGTCAAGTAAAAACCTAAAGAGTAGGGCTGGGAATGGACCTCAGTTAGCAAAACCCTTGCTATCATGAACAAAGCTCTGGGTTCAATCCCAAGCACCACATTAAATCAGGCATGGTGGTACTCACCTGTAACCCCAGCATTTGGGAAGCTGGATGATCACATGTTCAAGGTCATGCTTAGCTACAAGATCAAGGCAAGCCGGAGATACATGAGAACCTGTCTCAAATAAATATATAAGTTTGTGAAGGGTAAAGTTATGTTTCTATTTTATTTTCTTATGAAAATGTGGGGGTAGAGCTGGCGAGATGTCTCAGTGAGTAAGGGCGCTTGCCATCAAGCCTGAAGATCTGAGTTCGATACCTGGGACCCAGTGATGGAAGGAGAGAAACAACGCTGTAAACTGTCCTCTGATTTCCACACATGTTCTACGTCCTGCACATACAAGCACACACACACACACACACACACACACACACACAAGAGTAAACAAACACATAAAATGTTATTAAAATTTTGACATGAGGGCCATGGAGGGTAACTCAGTGGTAACGTGCCTCCTAGCATGTGTGGGGCCCCGGGTTCATTAACCCCAGTGCTGCAACAGAAAATGTGAAAAAAAACAATCATCCTGACCCCAAAATAACAGTTTATGTGGAGTAACTGCTTAGACCAGGTCAATGTCCTATTTGTCTCTACAATAGCACATTTTACAAAATCCCCACAGGAGAATCCTGAAAAGGAGTTACATTGTAAGAATACTTCTTTCACTTTAGTAGTTTTCAGTGATATTGTAACCAATGTATGAAACTTAAAGACACCAAGTTATTTTATGTGGGTTAAAGTGAGCAATGCCCTACTATTTAGTTACTTTTAAATACATTATTTCTGTTTTTTTTTCTCCAGTAAGAACTTAGAATGATTTTTTGGCTTTAGACAGGAAGACTCTGGATGGGAGCTAGCTCAACTTCAGAGAAGAAAAGATATTCTTCCCATGATAATATACAAAATGTGTTTTTACCTCATTACTTGGCTAGAGAGTTGGCTCAGTGGTTAAGAGCAGTGGCTGCTCTTCCAGAGGTCCTGGGTTCAATTCTCAGCATCCACATGGCAGCTCACAGCTGTCTAATTCCAGTTCCAGCCTGACACCCTCATACATGCATACAGCCAGGCAAAACACCAATGCACATAAAATAAAAATAAATAATATTTTAAAAAGAAAATAACATGGTAAAAAATTCACTCAAAGATTCTGTTACTCAATACAATGTTTAAAATCCTGGTTAAATGATATAAATCTACCACTGGCTCTTTATTTTTCAGTGCTGAGATCGGTAGCACCAGCCAGAAAACAGAGCATCAGGAAGGGCGCTGTGACTTCACGCTCATGGTGAGAATCACATGTGGAAAGCAACCTCTGTCCCTAGAGTTAACACAAGCCAGACTCGGAACGCCTGTGGTTCGTGGTGCTGCTTTTTGAGAAAACATTGTAGTCACTCATAGAATGTCTTAGGGAGAAGAAACAGAAGCGAAAAGAAGTAACGAAACACCCTCCTCATTGGTTAAGAATGCTGGGATGCCATGTTGGCGGGGGTGGGTGGGAGACCAAGAATGCCTGTAACAGAAGACTTGAATGGGTAGCCTTCCTCCTGAGGATGTCGCAGACCTCGCCTGTCCCCAGTGCTCATGGGAGGGTTCCACACTTAATGACTGTCTCAAACTCCAGCCCCAAATCTATGCTCTTTGGCAGCACGAAGCTGCCTCATCCCTCTCTGCCTCGGTGTCCTTATTTGTGAAACAGTTATTAGGGAAATACAGACAGAATTTAATGCTTTACTGTATGCAAGAAGGGCTTTTATACATTACTGTTTATATCCGTATTAACATTTCTGTTTAAGATATAACTAAAGCATCTTTCTAAATAGAGGAAAAAATTGTAACTTGCATGCTAAACCATCATTGCTGGTTTTCCCGGACAAGCACGGCACTACCTCCTTCCGACCCCAGGAGCTAGACATCTGCATTGATAGGGATCACTTACAAAACACGAACACATCAGACACAGGCAGGAACGAGACACAAGGCATCTGTGAGCAGTACATCACACACACACACACACACACACACACACACACGCGCGCGCGCGCGCGCGGTCCAGAAGAGGGCAATTATGTCTAACTGGAGGAGTCAGGGAGTGCTTTATGGTTGAGCTAGGTCTCCCAGTCTCCTTATGGTGTGCAAAGAGAAGAAAGAGACGAGGGAGGCTTAACCAGGACATGAGAGCCAATATCCTGTGCGAAAGGGAGGAGGTGTGAGAGGGAGCCCGCACTGTGGAGGATGAGAGCGGGAGACAAATGTGATGAGGGGGGTGCTTAGTGTTAGCTTGACTGGACCGAGGGGTGCTCAGACACTTGGCTAAATATGGTTGTAGGTCTGTGTGTGACAGGGTGCTGCTGGATGGGAGAGGTTTCATGTTAGTATACTGAGTAGAGCAGATTGCCCTCTGTGATGTGAGTGGCTCTCACCAGCGTTATTGTTGTTATTGTTATTATTAGCATTTTGAGACAGGGGTTCTCTGTGTAGCTTTGGAGCCTGTCCTGGAACTCACTCTGTAGACCAGGCTGGCCTCGAACTCACAAAGATTCACCTGCCTCTGCTTCCCAAGTGCTGGGATTAAAGGCATGCGCCACCACCGCCTGGCCCACCAGCGTTATTTTATTAAAAGGTCTGGAGAGAAAACCATAAGGATCCTCATATCTGTAAGGGAAAATTTCTCCTGTCTGACTGGCACACCCTTTTTTTCTGCCTTTGAATTTAAGTTGAAGAATAGATGCCCTGGGTGTTGTCTGTTCTGGCATTCAGAGTGGAGCTACACCATCAGCTCTGCGGGGGGACCCTGGGTACTGTCCCCCAATGTCAGGACTTCTCAGCCTCTGTAATCAAATGAGCTAATTCCTCATCCAAAAAAAAAAAAAAAAAAAAAAAAAAAAAAAAAAAAATCCCTCCATACTATTGCTTTGTCTCTTGAGCAAACCTGACCAATGCATGAAATAAAGTATTCAAATGTCCCTAATTGCACCCCCTCCCCCCGCCTCAGTTGCCCTCTGAGGACAATTCTGTGCCTTCACGTGAATTCTTTTTGTTGTTGTTTGCTTAACTGTTTGTTTTCCAGGCAGGGTCTTTCTGTGTAGCCCTGGCTGAGACCACGCCTTCTAATGGTACCACTCCTTTTGAGAGCTGTTTTCTTTCAAACCATCACATATAGTCTCTTCCCGTAATTTGGTTTTAGTTATACTCATTTTCTTTCTCCTTTTAAAGGTTTCTTATTAGTGTATATTAACTATACCAAGTAATGTTCTTCAGTATGGCATTTTCATATATGTGTATAATATACTTTGCTTATGTTCACCCTCCTTCACCCACACATCTAATATCCTACCTCTTCCCTAGTGTCCCCCCTTATACTTCTTTTTTTTTTTTTTCTTTTTCAAGACAGAGTTTCTCTGTGTAACAGCCCTAGCTGCCCTGGAATTAGCTCTGTAGACCAGGCTGACCTTGAACTCACAGAGATCTGCCTGTCTCTGCCTCCCAAGTGCTGGGATTAAAGGTGAGTGCCACCAACACCTAGCTTTTTTCTTTTTCTTTTTTTTTCCTGACCCCCCCTTTATACTTCTTAAAAACCTGTATCTGGCTTATTTTCAGATCGTATTTCCCTTAATATGGTGATCTAAAAATGTAATCAGTTTTCCTGAAAATGAAATGACGCTTTTACTTATATTTTAAAGATAGCAGCAAACTTTACCAAAGTAGTTAATCACTTCTACCACATATACCATGAGGACACTGCCTAGGTTTATTTTCACTGTGGTTTCGAGTGTGGTGAACTTTCTGAGATCTACGTAGCTGAGACTGTTTTTCGAACGTCTTAGAATTTTCAAGGAAGTTTGACTAAATATAAATTCCTGTTATTATTTTTGAAATATTTCTTTTTACTTTTTAAAAACATTTTTGTGTTATTCATGAAATTAACTTACCTTGAGTATAAAAAATACGAACTTCTTAGATGATTTTCTAAAATCTTTGAATTTTAAATTCTTTAATTTCTAAAATCTTTATTTGTATAGTTCTTTTATTGACTCTGAATCTATATCCGGAGTATGGAAGATGGAGCATCAATTTTTAATTTTCCCTTCTGGATAGTCATTGGCTCAGGGCTGTTACTAAACAGTTGTCCTTTATCCACCAATATGCAGTTCTCCACTGTCAGGGCTCAAGCGTCAGTGTTAATGTGGTCCTGTTGAGAGGCTTTACCGTAAAATCCACTTGGGTGTGTTTATCCAGCCTTGCTGTACCATCGCCCAGCCTTTGCGGTAATGGACTTGATTAAATCTCGGCGAGCTGCAGAAATTTTTTATTTTGTTCTTCAAGACCATCTTGGCTATTCTTGGGAATTAATTTTTTTTCCTCAAGAACTTCAGTGTGAATCCATCATGTTCCTCATTTCCACAGGAAGCAAAATCTGTCTCTTGGAGTTTTGAATTGGTATTGCAATGGTTTGACATTAACTGGGGAAGAATTATCATTTCTATGGTTCTGATTCCCTTTAGGAACATGATTTAAGGCTAGAGAGACGGCTCAGTGGTTTAGGGCATTTGCTATTTTTTAAAGAGGAACAGAGTTTGGATCTCATCACCCATGTTACACAGCTCACAACTGCCTCTCACTTTAGCTCCAGAAGATTCAACACCCTCTTCTGCTCTCTGCAGACACTGCACTAGTGTGCAAATAGCCACACACAGGCACACACATAATTGAAATATAAAACCCACCTTCCAGAAGACCCAGGTTTGAGTCCCAGCACTCACATGGCCTCTCACAACCACTTGTAACTCCGACTGCAATGGATCCATCACCCTTTTCTGGCCTCGGTGGTCTCATGTGTACATATGGTACACACCGACTTGCGCAGGCTTGCACACATGCAAATAAATACAAAATAAATAAATAAACATGCCTTTTGAAAAAGAAAAAAATTGAAAGCAAAAGGAATGTGATACATGTTTCCTTTTATTTATGTGCTCAATATTTGTTGTTAAGTCAGTGGTTCTCAACCTGGGAGTTGAACAACCCTTTCACAGGGGTCCCCTAAGACCATCAGAAAATGCAGATATTCACATTATGATTCATAACAGTAGCAAAATCACAGTTATGAGGTAGCAATGAAAATAATTTTATGGCTGGAGGTCACCACAACATGAGGAACTATATTAAAGGGTCACAGCATTAGGAAGGTTGATAACCATGGCTTCAAATGATGTTTCATAGTTTTTCTTCAAAACAATCATATACACGTGGTTTTCCAAGACAGGGTTTCTCTGTGTAACAACAGTCCTGGCTGTCCTGGAACTCCCTCTGTAGACCAGACTGGCCTTGAATTCACAGAGATCCACTTCCATCTGCCTCCTGAGTGCTGAAATTAAAGGTGTGTGTCACCACCACCTGTCACATGCATGTATTTTGCCTGGTTTATTCTTATATAACACTCTTCTGCTGTTATTTTAAATAATATATCTTATATTATTTAATATTTAATATTTTAAATAATTATTTTGGAATTATTATATAACTAATTATTGATGTTTAGAAATGCAACTGATTTTTGTGCATTAATCTTATATTCCATGTTAATAATCTTTCTGAACTCTAAAATTAATTATAGTCATGTAATCACTATAGATTTTCCTGTTTTGACAATCACAGTGTATTTGATAATGTTGTTCTTCCATTTTAAGTCCTTTCTGTGGTTCTGCTCACTGGCCAGTCTCAAATGTAATCTCAATATTCTTATTTGATATTTTTAGAAAATATTGTATCACTACCCAGATTTTCTAGTTTGCTAGATCTTTTCCTTCCTAAGATTATAACCCATCTTGTCATTTTATCTATAAAAGTCTACCTGAATTAGCCCATTACGGTCTTTTCTCAGTGTCCACCTCTCAGTATTTTTTTCTGGTTTCAATTTAGAGCTCATAAAAGGCCAGGAACTGCTCTTCAAATGCTGTTTGTGTGTATGAGTGTGTAATCATCTGTTGTTAGATGTTCAGTAGAATGTTGAAAAGTCACCTGGTTCTTGTGGGTTCATTCCATGGGTAACATACATACAGAGGGCCGAAAGGATAGCTGGTCATCATCGACTCAAGTTCCTGGCTGCTCTTTCTCTCGAACTATATGGGTTTTTCTTTCTTTTTTAAAAGCTCATTTTATGCATTTCATTTATGTGTGTGGGTGTTTTGTCTGCATGTATGCCTGTACGCCACATATGTGCCTGGTGTCTGAGGAGACCAGAAGAGGACTTCAGAATCCCCGGGACTGGAATTAGAGACACGTGAGCCACCATGTGGGTGCTGGGGATCAAATCCCGGTCCTCTGGAAGATCACTCAGTGCTCCTAACTGCTGAACCATCTCTGCATTCCCTCTACTGTTTTTAGGATCCATCTTCACAAGTGATGCTTCTAAGACGTTGCCGACTTAATTTGTGTTTTCACATTGACTGGCGTAAATCCAGTCGTGGCCTCTGCCTATCATTTCTAAATTTCTGCTGAATGTGCTTTTTAAACACTAATATTGTTTTATTTGTTTTATATTTTCTTTCATAACCACTCCTACAGATATTTGTTTATCTTATTAGTCATTCCAGAAAGACCAGCTTGTGCTCTTGCCTGTTGTGGTCACCTCTAATTTATTTTTTTTCTCTTTCATTAGCGCCCTGCTTTTATCTTTACTTCTTCCCTTTTATTTTCCTTGGGCTTATTCTGCTGACGTGTTCTTGCTTAACTTGGATGCTTATCTCATTTGTTTTCTGCCTTCTCTCTTTCTAGTGTAAACACTCTCCAAACCAGAAAGTTTTGGCTAGGACATAGCTCTGTGCTAGAGACTCACTCACATGCAGGAAGCTGTGGATTTGATCTGTCCCAGGGCAGAAGAGTGGTAGATCATGAATTCTGGCTGAAGAACTTATGAACAGCTGTGAGCGTTTACAAACTTCTATTTGGCTCTGCCCTTATTCGTGGTATTTTTATCAAGCTGCTTTTAAACTTCCAAATTTAATGCCGAATTGTTATTTGTATTATTGTTAATGTATACATGTATATGGTGTGTGTGAAGGGGGAGAGCGTGTACATGGAGACCAGAGGACAACTTTGAGGAATTAGCTCTCTCCGCCTGCTCTGAGTCCCAGGAACTGAACTAGGTTGTAAGAACTGCCTGGGAAAGCGCTCTGCAGGCTGAGCCATCTTGTTGACCCTAAATTTAAATTCTTCATGGATGAATGTGTACATGTATTCATCATCTCATAAATGCGTAGCTCACTGAATTTTCAAAAATGAAATTGACCGACACCAAGGTCAAGGAGAACTTAGACTGTTTGTGGTGTTCTTCCCATCTCTCCCCCTCCCAAAAGTAAGTGCCATGCTGACATGTACAGATGGGCATGCTTTTGTGACTGATACAAATAGAATCAGTCATACAGCATGTAAGCTGTTTTGTGCGGTTTCTTTCCATTTGGAAGATGCAGCCTCACCATCGCCTGTAAATACGGTCTGTTATCCTTGCTATGGAGTAAGTCACGGAACAAATGTTGCCCATTTCTTCATTCTTTTGTTATTGGACACTTGCTACTGTAATGGTGCTGCTGTGAAATTCTAGCACTTCTTCGTGCTGCTGAGGACCAAACCAGGACTTCACACAGGCTGCTCCCGCACTGCACCACTGAGCTACCCCACTAACGGATAGCACACGGGCGGGAAATGTCAGGCTCGTTAGGTATTTGCATATTAAACTCTGTTGATATGGTCAGTCATTTCTCAGAGTGATGGGGCCAGTTTAGACTCCCTTCAACAGGTATGGACAGGCTTTTGTTTTAGTTTTCCACAACACTCAGAATGAAGCTCAGGGTCTCATGTATGGCAGGCAACTTCAGTCCAGATAGGTTATCTTTATGCGTGATGTCTAACTTAGGCTCTTTGCAGTTGGCAAATGGGATTTATGTACTGGCAGTTATTTGATATTTGTTAAGACTTGCCAATGATGTTTCACTACCTCTATATGTGCTTGAGAATGTCATTCAGCCCAGGTTCTGTGTGTGTGTGTGTGTGTGTGTCTGTGTGTGTGTGTGTGTGTGTGTGTGTGTGTGTGTGTACACGTACACATGTGGAAGTCATTAATTAACACTGGTTGTCTTCTTCAGTCACTTTCCTCCTAATTTTTGGGACAGGCTATTTGCTGACCCTGGAGCTTGTTGATTTGGCCAGACCATCTGACCAGCTCCAAGGACTCACCTGTCCTGCCTCCAGTAAACGGGGATTATAGTCATGTGACCAACTTTTCACGTGAATACTGGGGATTCAAACTCAGGTCCTCATGCGCAGCAAGCATTTTCCCAACGGAGCGTGCTGTGGGATGTTCTCTTTGCTGTGAATGTGTTGCTCTGATTGGTTAATAAATAAAGTGCTGATTGGCCAGTAGCCAGGCAGGAAGGACAAAGGGAGAGGAGAATTCTGGGAAGTGGAAGGCTGAGGCAGGAGAGCTGGCAGCCGCTGCCATGAGAAACAAGATGTAAGGATACCGATAAGTCACAAGCCATGTGGCAAGGTATAGATTTATAGATAGGTTAATTTAATATATAAGAATTAGGTAGCAAGAAGCCTGCCATGGCCATACAGTTTATAAGCAATACAAGACTCTGTGTGTTCACTGGTTGGGTCTGAACAGCTGCAGGGCTGGCGGGTGAGAGAGATTTGTCCTGACTGTGGGCCAGGCAGGACCAGGAAAACTTCAGCTACAGAGCTGTCTCTCTTACCCCATACATCAGGGTCTTTAACATCTCTTTTGTCATTCCCATATTCCTGTTACACAGATGGGCAAAACTGTGCTTTTTTAAAATCTATTCTTGTACGAATGCTTACTTCCAGACTTTATACTTCAAAGTTCTATTTTTACATGGTTCCTTTTTTAAAAACTGCTTTAGCTGTCTC
Source organism: Peromyscus leucopus (assembly GCF_004664715.2). Classification (NCBI taxonomy): domain Eukaryota; kingdom Metazoa; phylum Chordata; class Mammalia; order Rodentia; family Cricetidae; genus Peromyscus; species Peromyscus leucopus. The sequence continues at coordinate 40,698,284 of NC_051075.1, forward strand.
AGTCAGGATGACTAAGGATTTTTCCAATCTTTCAATATGATGAGGAAGCATACCTCTATTTCTGTACTTTGAGTAGTCATCCTTAAACTTTAACTCATGTTCTTGGTGCATAATTTTCCTCTCAACAATGTCAGGAACTTACAATAACATGCACTGATGTTTACTAGGGACCTGCTATTTATTAGAAATTGCTCTAAGCACTTCACTTTGTCACGTTATCTAAAGTCTAAGAAATCAAGAAATTTGCCATGGTTACGCAAAGAGTACATGACAGGTCTGGGAATCAGTGGAGCCAGGCACGGTGATGCACAGCTATGGTCTCAGAATCCGGAAGACTGAGGCTGGAAGACTGTCACAAGTCTGAGGCCACTCTGGACTACACTGGGAAGACCATGCTAGCTAAGGCTACAAAGCAAAGCCCTGCCTTTAACAAAATGACTGGCACTCAAACCCAAGCAGTGCCCTGGGATACTGTACTTTTCACCAGAGTCACCTGGGTTAAGATACTGAAGGTGAAAGTTCTGTTTTCAATCGTCAAAGAGAATTTTTATTAAATGATAGCTTATTTGAAGGTGACTGTTATTTAGTTATTTCCTCTCTCCCACTTCACGTATATCCTTTCCCTTTTGTGTGTGTGTGTGGGGGGGGGGGGGTTGTTCAAGACAGGGTTTCTCTGTGTAGCCCTGGCTGTCCTGGAACTCTCTCTGTAGACCAGGCTGGCCTCAAACTCAGAGATCTACATCCCTCCCCCTGCCTCCTGAGTGCTGGCACTAAAAACTTGCACCACCACCACCTAGGTTTATCATTCCTTTTATCTTTAGTGCCATGTGCTTAGTACAAGTCTGTGGTCTGTCGCCGTCAGAGCCGGTGAGCGATCCCCTACCCACCACCGCTTGCTTTTGCAAACTTCTTTTGTCTTTAGCGTTACACAGTCATACCCTTGCATATCAAGTTGTGAATTTCATCCTGCAGTGCTGATAAATGGGTTGGTGACTAAGAGCGCGTACTGCTCTCACCGAGGACCTGAGTTTGATTTCTAGCACACGTGTGCACATGTTGGGCGGCTCAGAGCTGCATGTAACTCCAGCTGCAGGGGAATTCGGTGCCTCTCATCTCTGCAAGCACCTGCACTCACATGCTCAGATTTCACTCAGATACACATGCATGCACACAATTAAAAATAATAATTTTTTTTTTAAAAAAGGAACTCCTACTTGGGATTCATTGAGTTTCTGAAAATTTATATTTTCATCAGTTCCATAGAATTGTCAGGCAGAATCTTGTTAAATAATGTATCTCTCCTCTCCTCTCTATTTTTTCTTTCTAGAACTCCAGTTGTATGGATGTTAGATGTCAGCCCTCTCTCCTTGCTGATTGATATTGGCAGTGGTTCATTTTATGTATCCAACTGACTGAGTTTTGGAGTGTCTGAATACTTAACTAAACATTATTTCTGAGCATGTATAAAGGTGTTCCTAGATGATATTAGCATTTAAATGAGCAAACAGTAAAGAAGGGGGCCCTCTAGTTGGGCGTTATGGCCCATGCTTTGAATCTCAACACCCAGGAGGTAGATGCAGGTGGGTATCTGTGGTATCAAGGCCACACTGGCTAGTGAGTTCTAGGTCAACCAGGGCTAAAAAGGAGAAAGAGAAGGAGGAGGAGAAGAAAAGGAGGAATCCCTCCCAATGTGGGTAGACAAACAAAAGCAGAAGCAGCTACATTTTTTTTTAATCTTTTTTTTTTTTTTTTCAAGAATGCTTGACCATGAATACGTTACTAAGAAAATATTCAGGAAAAATTTCTTTAAAGATTGGAGAAAGGAAATGACTAATGATGAGAAAAATATGATTACCAACCTAAGCAAATGCGACTTCACACAGTTGAGCCATTATTTCAAAGCCCAGTCAGAGGCTTGGAAGCAGATGAACAAGAAAGAAAAATTGAAAATCAAAGAAGAAAATGAAAAGTTATTGAAGCCAGGCTGTGGTGATGCACGCCTTTAATCCCACTACTTGGGAGGAAGAGTCAGGCAGATCTCTGTGAGTTCAAGGCCAACCTGGTCTACAGAATGAGATCCAGGAAAGGCACAAAACTACACAGAGAAACCCTGTCTCAAAAAAAAGGAAGAAAGAAAGAAAGAAAGAAAGAAAGGAAGAAAGAAAGAAAGAAAGAAAGAAAGAAAGAAAGAAGGAAAGAAAGAAAGAAAGAAAGAGAGAGAGAAAGAAAAAATTATTGAAAGAATATGGCTTTTGTGCTATGGATAATCACAGAGAGTGGATTGCCAACTATAAAACAGAGCCCCTACGGCTTTTCAATGGTCAAGGTAACTACTCCAAGATGGGCACGCTGAAGAGAAGAATCATGCCTGATGATATCATTATCAACTGTAGCAAAGATGCCAAGGTTCTTTCTCCTCCAAAAGAAAAGAAAAAAGAGAAGAGAGAGAGATGGGGTGGGTGGTTTTTGGTTGTTCAATGAGTTATGAATATTTGACACTGATTAGGGTGGTTGATTACAAGTCATTATTGGTAATGGTCAAGAAAAAAGCTTAACAAAGGAGATTAGATTCATGGTTATTGTTTGAAATTTTTTTTTAATTTTAAAAAGGGGGATCTAGATCTAAGATCTAAGATATTGAATCTACTCTGAAAAAATATAGAAATGATAGGATAAAAGGGTAGATTATTGAACCTACTCTGAAAAGAGAAAAGGGAGAATATGAATATGATTAGATTAAAAGGTAGATCATTGAATCTACTTTTCAAAAGCAACTACTAGTTTTAAATATTTTACATTGGATTGGATTTTTGTATATTGATACAAATTTGAGGTTAATTTTGTTAGAACATACTCTACATACTTTTTTAATCTTATTCAAAGTATTGTACCTATACAACTCATTTAACAATGTAGTGCAAATTACTAGTCCTTGAAAGTTATTATTACCAGCTAATTAGGATATAAAGAAATGCATGTTAGTAGTTAGTCACCTATTACAATCAAACTTATAGTCAGGTTAGTGTGTTTTCAAAGTCAAACAGATATATTTTAGATAGACAGGTCATCCTCAAATACTTCAGAGATCTACAGAATATGACATTTAAGATGTTTTAATAACATAGATTCTTTTTTTTTTTATGACATTGAGACATGTCTGCTCCTGGCAGCACCAATCTACTTCAGAGAAGATGATGGGCATCAAAAAAAACTCCATATGGAGTTTATTTTCTTTGTGGCAAAAGTTAGCCACTGAGCAAAAAAAAAAAAAAAAGTCCTTGCCTCAACTGCTGACAGTTACTATCCAAAATGGACAAGCAGGACACAAAAGAAAGGACTGCCAAACCTTGCCAAGACAAGGTAGGACAGCCCTTTAGAATACGCTACTTCACAGAAAAGTCTGTCAGATATGCTAGACCTGTAGGCCGAAAATGGATGCCCCAACATTGCAGAGAAACCTTGGGTGACTGTCCAGGCAGCCAGCTGTTTCTGTCATTTCTCACATTTTTGGAAGTCACTTGCTTGCACTTCCTGTTTACTCAGTCAATATTTTTTCCTTCTCAGGTCTCTGAGGGAGTTGAAGACTAGATAGTTATAATTATAGTTTTTCTTGTTAACAAATTCAGAAAAGAAACTCACTAAAGAGGTGTAAAGTGTATAATTTTGATAGATATCAAAAGATCGTTTTGGGTTGGTAATACAAGTTAGGATAGAAAGTGAATTAGGTATAACACTTTGGACTCACCAAAATAGGATAAATAATGGAGCATTTTCTCTGAATTTGTCAAGTATTTATGAACTGGACATTGTTAATGTATGTAATGTAATTCTTGTATATATTGTATATAATTATATTTATTTGTATATTTTTATATTATTTATAACCTTTTATTATTTAGACAAAAAAGGGAGATGTGGTGATATATTATACATATATATACATGATATATACAATCTAAGAAATAAAGCTTGCCTGAAGATCAGAGGACAGAGCCAGTCACAGAGTTAGCCACAGAGGTCAGACAGTGGTGGCACACACCTTTAATCCTTGCACTTGGGAGGCAGAGGCAGAGATCCCTCTGGATTTTTGTGAGTTCAAGGCCACAACGGGCTACATGAGATTAATCTAGTCTAAAAGAGAAATGGCCAGGGAGTGGTGGCACACACCTGTAATTCCAGCACTTGGGAATCACACACCTTTAATGCCAGCATTAGGAAGGTTGAGACAGGAAGTGATATGGCTGGGCAGAGAAAGGAATATAAGGCAGGAGGAGACAGGAATCCACTCTCTTGCAGAGGCTCTGTCAGGCTGAGGAGTTGGTGAGGTAAGAGGTGGTAGCTGTGGCTTGCTTTGCTTCTCTGATCTTTCAGCTTTCACCCTGATATCTGGCTTCAGGCTTTCATTATAAGACCATTTAGGATTCATGCAACAGCCCTGTCTTTAAAAAAAAGAAAGGAAGGAAGGAAGGAAGGAAGGAAGGAAGGAAGGAAGGAAGGAAATAAGGAAGGAAGGAAGAAAGAAAGAAAGAAAGAGAGGAGAAGGAGGCCTTCCCAATGTGGGTAGACATCATTCAATCCACAAGAGCCTCAAATGAACAAAAAGATGAGGAAGGGAGAATTTGTTCTTTCTTATTGCTTGGGCTGTAATATTGGTCCCTCCTCCTTAGGACGAGGTTGACATGACTGGTACTCCTTTGGTGTTGAGCTGGATCTCATATAATTTGCTCACCTGTTTCTCTGGTCTTCAAATTTAGACAGAAACTGTATCACCAGGCTTGTGGATTAGGCACCAAAATTTGGCACTACCATTATCGTTTTATTTAATCAAGGTTTTTTTTTGTTTTGTTTTGTTTTTTTAGCCAATAATGAAATATTTTTCTTCATATCCTAAAACCTCATTTATTTTCCTTTTAAAAAAATATTTATGCCAGGCGGTGGTGGCGCACGCCTTTAATCCCAGCACTCGGGAGGCAGAGAGGTGAGTTTGAGGCCAGCCTGGGCTACCAAGTGAGTTCCAGGAAAAGGCGCAAAGCTACACAGAGAAACCCTGTCTCGAAAAACAAAACAAACAAACAAACAAAAAAAAACAAAAAAAAATTTACATTGGGGGCTGGAGAGATAGCTCAGCAACTAAGCATGCTAGCAGTTCTTGCAGAAGACCTGACTTCAATTTCCAGCACACACACATGACAACTCATAACTATCTATAACTTCAGTTCCAGGAGAACTGACATCCACTTCTGACCTCTGCAAGCACCAGGAAGGCATGTGGTGCATAGACATACATGCAGGCAAAACATGTGTGAGTGTTTTGCCTGCATGTATGTCTGTACACTGTATGTGTGCATTGCTCACAGAGGCCAGAAGAGCATGTCAGATCCCACAAAACTAGAGTCATAGATGGTTCCGAGTCTCCAGTGGTGCTAAGAATTGAACCAGGGTCCTCTGGAAGAGCAGCCAATCATCTTCACTGCTGAACTATCTCCAGTTGCTCATTTATATTTCTTTTCTTCTAATGTGCAGGTATATAACCATGCACTATTGGTTTGTTTGTATTTTCTTTATTAATTTAAAAAAATGGTTTATTTATTGGAGGTGGAGTTTTCCTGTCCCAACTGCCAGCTCCAAAATAACCACAAAGAGGCTTAATATTACTTATAAATGCTCAATCAGCAGTTAAGGCTTATTACTTACTAGCTCTTAGAACTTAAATTAACCCATTTCTATTCATCTGTATATTGCCATGTGACTCTGGCTTTACCTGTCCTCCAGCATGTCTTGCTCCCTCCAAGTCTGATGGTGTCTCTCCTCACTTCAACCTTCCTCTCCCAGAGTGTGTCTGGCTGTCCCATCTATACTTCATGTCTGGCTACCAGCCTGTCAGCTTTTTATTAACCAATGAGAGTAATACATATTCACAGTGTATAGACGAATTATTCCACAGCAATTTATTTTTATTTTATCTGCATTGGTGTTTTGCCTGCATGTATATCTGGGTGAAGGTGTCAGAACCCTTGGAGCTCAAGTTACAGACATGTGAGCTGCCGTGTGGGTGCTAAGAGTTGAACCCAGGCCCTCTGGAAGAGCAGCCAGTGCTCTTAACCACTGAGCCATCTCTCTAGCCCCCTCTTTATTAATTCAAAGTTTTTTGTTGTTTGGTTTTTCGTTTGTTTGAATTTTTAAGTTTAGTTTTTTTGTTTTATTTTGTTTTTGTTTTTTGAGGTTTTTTGAGACAGGGTTTCTCTGTGTAGCCCTGGCTGTACTGGAACTAGCTTTATAAGTCAGGCTGGCCTCAAACTCACAGAGATGGATGCCTGTCTCTGCCTCCAGCTAATTTTAAGGTTTTTAATTTATTGAGAACATTAGCTTGTCGTGTGGCTTCTATTGGAACAACGTGAACAAGTGTCTGTTCAGTCCAGAGAGGACACAGACAAGAGACAATAGACTAAAGAAATGATCCCCCCCTGCTGGGCGGTGGTGGTGCACACCTTTAATCCCAGCACTCGGGAGGCAGAGCCAGGTGGATCTCTGTGAGTTCGAGGCCAGCCTGGTCTCCAAAGCGAGTTCCAGGAAAGGCACAAAGCTACACCAAGAAACCCTGTCTCGAAAAACCAAAAAAAAAAAAAAAAAAAAAAAAAAAAAAACCCCCCCCCCCCCCCGACTCCTGCCAAATCTAGCTTGTTGAATCAGTAAGTTTATGGGGATTACTTACAGGAACACAGGGTAGGGGTCACTCAAAGACATCTACATCACCAAAAGGCCCGCCCCAGTATGGGTGATGACACCCTAAAGCTGCATCTCTGGAGCTCCCTCTGAGCTCCCAGGTAGTCAGCCAACAGGTTTCCCCTTTTCTCAGCAGTTATGTATTGTTTTTTATATCCTTAGGGAGGGGCCTCGAGACTCTAGCAGCTTCCATAAGTTTTCTGAGCCTTGTAAGCTTCCTTAGCTCCCAAGAGTCTCCCTCCCACCTCCAGGAGAGAGGGCTTCAACTCTGAGAAAATAGTTACCCAACACTCTCCCTCGTTCCTTTAGCTATTCCATTCCTTATACCCCTCTCCCTGCTTCCTCTTTGTCCCACAAGAGGGGTTTATACAGATGTGGGTAGTTCCTTCCATTTGCGGCTGAGCTTTCAATCACTCCATCACGGTAAGGACAGTTGTTCTCAGAGCTTGAGGACTTATCAAGTCTCCGCAGTAAGTGCAAACAGGCAGTTTCCCTTCAGCACCAGAGCTGACAGCAACAGTCATCTGTGGCCAAACACAAAGTTTAGAGAACAATTGGACAGGCACATCACACTCGGTTAACAAAACAATAGCAAGCCACCCTCCCCAACCAGTGCCTGTTACCCTGCCACCCGCAGATGTTGGCTGAGACTGATAGTATCAGATACGGGTTCTCACCTGTGGAGCAGTCTTTAAACCCAGCAGCAGTTGACTACACTAAAAAAGTCATGTTACTTGGAGACGCACGCAGTTGATCTCAGAACTATTGAGATCTATTGCTGGGAGACAGAGACTGGGGGATCCATGGGGCTTTCTTGCTAGCCAGCCTACTTTAATTGGTGAGCCCAAACCTCAGGAAGAGGTGGGTGGCACCTGAGGAAGAATACCTGAGTTTGACTTCTGACACACACACACACACACACACACATACACACACAAATGCACACGAAGATAGACATACTTACACATGAAACCAGGGTGGTGGCCCACACCTTTAATCTCAGCACTCAGGAGGCAGAGGCAGGCAGATCTCTGTGAGTTTGAGGCCAGCCTGGTCTACAGAACTAGTTTCAAGGCAGCCAGGGCTACACAGAAAAACCCTGTCTCAAAAACCCAAACAAACAAACAAAAGAAAACAATAACAACAACAAAACCATTATATTGCAATTAATTAAGTGTCTTATCTGTGATTTTAGATTATCAGCTCCCTGAGTCTATCTTGTTCACCCTTGCCAAACTCTAAAATAAAGAGCACAGTCAGTAATCAAACAAGGAGCTAGAGAGACAGCTCAGCGGTTGAGAGTATGTGCTCATCTTCCAGAGGACCGGAGTAAAATTCCCAGCACCCACATCACATGGCCCACAGCTGCCTGTAACTTCAGCTCCAGGAGATCCCCTGGCCTCTTCTGGCCTCCACTGACACTGTACTCACCTGCACAAACCCACCCCCACACAAAGATACACAAACTTTAAAAGGAATAATAAAATGCAATATTTTTAAAGCACTCAAGCAATATTTGCTGAGTGAATTAATGAGTGAGTGAGACCAAAAGCCCCGGTACTGTTTTGTGGCTCACTGATAGCCTGAAAAGAGAAAAATTCATTCACCATTAAACTTCTCTGTTGATCCCTGTTTCCTCACTCTCCCGTGACCCTGATCCCTGGATTATCACCCAATCAACTTCCTGCACAGAAATCTCCACCTCAGAGTCGGTTTCCCTGGTAACCTAAAATATAGATGGCTTGTATACCGTCAGGCGTTACCCATAAACATTATGTTACTAAACTGACATTTGATAAGTATGACGCAGTAGAGGGCTTTGGGTACTACTCGCCAACAAGGTTTTCTTCAGTCAATAAAACTTTTGTCTATGTGCTTATGGAAACTAGGGTCCCAGGAAGTTATCAGTTCAGGATAAAATGCACGCCAACTGTGAGCTTTGCACTTTTCTTGAACATGAATTATCTACGTTGCATTTTAAGCTGGACCTGGTGGCATGTGTCTGTATCCTTGTACTTAGACAGAGACAGGATCAGGAGTTCAAGGCCAGCCTCACCTGCAGAGTAAGTCCAAGGCCAGCCAGGGCTTCACAAGACCCTGTCTCAAGAATAAATAAAGCTAGGCATGGTAGCACACAACTTTAATCCCAGCACTCAGGAGGCAGAGGCAGGCTGATCTCTAGGAGTTTGAAGCCAACTTGCTCTACATAGTGAGCTCCCAGCCAGATAGGGCTACACTGTTAAAACCCTATCTTTAATATATGTAATAATATAATTAATTATATTTTACTATGAGACGGTTGCATACAACATATCACATAACAGTTGTGAGAAATATGCATTATTTCAATTTTGTTTGTTATATTCTGGATATTGTTGTGCCCTGAAATTCATAGGTTGAAATCTATCACACATCCTCTCCTCATCTGGTGCACACGTTGCAGATGTTACAAGAAAAAAAAGCAAAATTTGACCCCTGACTCACACATATATAAAATCTATTCACATAGATTACAAAGCTAAATATTAAAGATAAAATATTATGCCTTCTGATTCCTCAAGATTTCTATGATTCATATGTTATTTAGTGGTGTGTTTAGTATTTTATAGCTATCTTTTTGTTTTGGGCACATAGTTTAATTCCACTGTGGTCTGAAAAACATAGTAACATGGTATAAATGGATTTTTTTCTGCTTATTCAAGTATTTTTTGGTCCATAATATGATTTATCTTGGTGACTGAGGCATATGCATTCACCACAGTTAAATGAAGTACTGTATAAGTATCACTATTAGATCAAGCTGATGGATGGTGCATCTATGTTCTTACTGATTTCTGCCTGTTTGATCTATCAATTACTACAGAATCACGACTGAGTGGACAAAAGAAGGCTGCTAGGAGACCGATAGTGTTTTTATCTTGATCTTGGGTACTTACTGGGACATGCTCACATTGTAGAACTTCACAAGCTGTCCCCTGATTATCCACATAATTCTCTGTATGTGCATTATCAATTAATGAGAACGTCACTCTATGTCCATAGTCCTCAGTACATTTTTTTCCTAAAACAAGATTTTTTTTGTGTGTGTGTATGTATGTCAGGTAGACACAGGAGGTGGGAGAGAGTGTCGGATCCCCTAGAGCCGGAGTTGCAGGCAGCTGTGAACCACCTAATGTGGTGTGTAGTATTTTCTGGCTAGACCACAGGAAAGGGGCTTTCAGCTCAGATCCAGGTTGAATCATCCGAGTTTTGTGTCCTAAGGGTTAAACCAGAGTCCTTAGTTCAGTGCTGGCTTCACAAGGTCCTGCTCAGGTGTGTACCCCGTGCATGAGCCCAGACAAGTCATTGTTCAAGATTTATTTAAACAAACAGGACCCCCTTTCACTTCCCACTTAAGATTCTGGGGGGAAAAAACGCTTATAATCATGCTTCGAGGGTGGATTTGTTCAATGATATAGTTCTTGCCTAGCATGCACAAGTTCCTGAGTTGAACATTAAATATTGAAACAGTTTTCCATTTTACTCTGCGCGCGCGCGCGCGCGTGTGTGTGTGTGTGTGTGTGTGTGTGTGTGCGCGCGCGCACATGCAGGACAGACAGAATCTCTCACTGGCCTAGGACTCACCAAGTAGCCAGACACCAAGTTCCTGGCATCCACCTGTCCCCACCTCCCCAGCACCAGCTCATGTATGTACCACCAAGCTTGGCTTTTTTACAGGCACTCCAGGGGCTTAAACTCAGCTCTCACACTTTTCAGGCCAGGGGAGCTATCACTCCAGCCCCTGCAAAAACAACAAACAAACAAACAAACAAACAACAACAACAACAACAAAAAATCTATCTGTGTGGACAGTCCTGAGTGATAACATACACACACACACACACACACACACACACACACACACACACACGGAGACGATTCTCCCATACACTAAAACAGTCTCTAGGCCATGCTAATCTCCTCAGAATGCACCATAATCAGCATACTCAATATATTTGGGAAACCAACCAATTTACTATCTTTATTAACAGAACTCTTCTTTCTTTCTCCTCCACACCCCCCCCCCCCCGCTTTAAAATATGTAGCCCAAGCTGGCCACATGCACTCTGCAGCAGAGGAGACCCTGAAGTTCTTCCTAATCCTCTGCTTCTACTTCCCAAGTACAGGGACGACGACGACAGGCCTGCATGACTCTGCCCGGCTTCCAGCTCTCCTTTGTGGGATGTTTGTGCGTACCCTTTCTCTGTTTTCCTAATTTATTTGTATTGATTTCCTTATAAGTATAAAGCTCTCTACAGAGCAAAAGTAGCCATCTTCCTTGATCTTATTTTCTATAAATACTTTCGCATCATGCTTCCTTAATTTTTTTTTAAATGAAAGTGGTTTCCAGTCATTTAAAAATACACTTGAAAGAGTCTGGAGAGACGGTTCAGCAGTTAGAAGCACTCACTGCTCTTGCAGAGGACGCTGGTTTGGTTCCCAGCATCCTCGTGGTAGTTCACAATCATCTGTAACTCCATTTCTAGGAACTCTGATGCCCTCTTCTGACCTCCTCTGGCACCAAGCACTCACATGGTACACATACATACATACAGGCAAAACACTTACATACATAAAATAAAATAAATAAATCTAAAATATGTTTAATATATACTCTCAAGAAAGAATGATAATGGTGAATTTTTAAAAATTTCATTCAGGTATGTGATTTCACGGGATATTAATTATCTATCCTTAAAGCAATCAAATTATCTAAAATGACATTTTCCACAATCAAGCCAATACTTTTGCACAACATTTCAAAGCAAAATGGCAATCGACTTTGGACAAGAAGGCAAGGACATAAGTTGACCTCTGCAATTAACATTATTTAGAAGTCTGGCTGCTCTGTCCTCTACCACTGGAATCACTCTGTAGGATAAAGTGTGTGTTACTCACTGTTCTTTTCAGTGCTAACAATGACTACAGACGGTCTCGTTTGTGGGACAGACCAGAAAGCTAAAAGACGTCACCAACATTGCAATGTCACTATTGAGAACAAGACTGAGAAAGAATGAGTTGTCCTTGGGAGTGATGGCGCATACCTTTAATCTCAGCATTTGGGAAACAGAGGCGGATCCCTGTGAGTTGGAGGCCAGCCTGGTCTACATAAGCAATTTCTAGGTCAGCCCAGGCTACACAGCAAGATCCTGTCTCAAAACAACAACAACAACAAAAGAGTTGTTGGTAATTTCCATACATGGAGCCTTTTTTGTATCTCTATTTTGAGAATAAAATAATTTAATTTAGGGGGAAAGATAAAAGAGATCTCAAAATGGAAAATATAGAGGTTGTGATGACCTCGAGCAAGCCACGGGTAGTCCTGGGACATTTGCTTATGCACCTGGGCGTTTATGAAAACTAGAGGAAGAGAGAGGTGCGTGTGTTGTCACAGCGTCACTGACCCCGCTCTGCAGGAAGGGAGTCCTCCTGCGGCTTCTCTGCCCACACCTGACATGCAAGGGCGCTTTGCAAAAGAAATCAGCGAGAATGAAAATCCAAGTCATTTGATGGCTGCCTGACTCAAAAGGCAAAACTAGTCTTGGCTCCCCCTTTTACCCAAATCGGAGAGAAACTATAACTTTGTGTGTCCACAGGGAGTGGAATGGATAGTACTGTCACCACACCGGTTACCTTGGCTTCTGAGATCGAAGGCTGTGAAGGAAACCCAAGTCAGACTCCTGGGATCCACAGGCCCAAGGCTTGCAAAGGTGAAAACTGAAAAGATTCCCCTCTGTGTTAAACAATGACAGGCAGAGATATACTCAGTCTGTTTTTGTCACAGTAATAAAACATTAGCCAGTACCACACAGCCAATAAAGCAGCCTTCACAAAACACACTCTTATTAATTCATTTGAACCTCTCTATCACCCTGGGAGGAACGTACTTATGTGTCTTAAGTATGTAGCTTAAGATGCCTTCCATATAGCATGCACTCAATAAATACTCAAATTGATCACAAGAACACATCAACCATCAAATCTCTAACATAAAGGTCTGGGAGATAGCTCATTTGGTAAATGCTCGCTGCACAAGCATGGGATGTGAATTGGTCCCTGGCACCCACATAAGATCCAGAAGCAGTGTGCATACCTGTAATCCCACTGCAGCAATGGGATGGGTATGGTGCAAAAAAGGAGGATCCCTGGGCCACACTGGCCAGACAGTCTAGCAGACTAGCAAGCTGAGAGTTGGGGAGGGGGGTGCTGGGAACTGTGAGGGTCTGAGTGAGCTTTGATGCCCACGGTGGAGGGACAAGCCTGGAACTCCAGCGCTCCGACAGCAAGATGGGAGATGAGATGGAGACGGGAACAGCCTTAGAAGGCTGTGGGTTAGATAGCCTGGGAGACACAGCAGAGACCCTGTCTCAAACAAAGTGGATAGCAAGGACCAGCATCCAAGGCTGGTCTCTGACATCTACCACAGCAAGTACACATTCATATCCAGAGAGAGAGAGAGAGAGAGAGAGAGACAGAGAGAGAGAGAGAGAGAGAGACAGAGACAGACAGAGACAGAGAGACAGAGACAGACAGAGACAGAGAGACAGAGACAGAGACAGAGAGACAGAGAGAGTAAGAAGATACCTGTCTACCTCTGGCATCCATATGCATAAGTACACTTATGTACAAGCACACACACACACACATAAATACACATATGCACACACATACAGTGAATAGCAGCAGTTTGTTATTTAATGATTCACACAAACATATGATACGATTTATTAAGTGAGAAGGATAATTGATATATTTTTAAATGTTTCATTAGATAATCACAGTAATATAGCTTTCCTTTACACAAACTCAAGAAATTTTTTTCGTCTGATAACGAGGTCTTCTGAAATATTCATATAGACCAGGGCCCCACACATGCTAGGCATATGCTAATTAATTCACTCTCCCAACCCTGCAATATATACACACATATATATCCCTGTGGAGGTGGGACTGGGCTGTGTAAGAAGGCAGCTGAACAAGGCAGAGGAAGCAAGCCAATAAGCAGCGTTCCTCCGTGGTCCCTGTTTCAGTTCCCACCCACAGCTTCATGCTTTCCATTTCTGCCCTGACTTCCCTCAGTGATGGATTGTGAGCTTGGAGCTGTAAGATAAAATAAACCCTTTCCTCGACCAGTTGCTTTTGGATGTGGTGTTATCAAAGCAACCGAAGGCGACCAGGATACCTGGTATCCACTCTCAAACAGAAACAACAACAAAAGAGTCTCAGGTATTTGGAAACTGACACCATCAATAAAAATTATTTGTATACATATGCGTGTGATGGGTGTGACGCTGGGTGTGTATGTCCCACAGTGTATGTGTGGAAGTCAGAAGACAGCTTCCTGAAGTACGTTTTGAGGCAGGATTTCTCTTTCTATTTATTTTATTTTATGTGCACATTTGTCTGTGTGAGGGTATCATAGCCCCTGGAACTGGAGTTACAGACAGTCTTGAGCTGCCCTGTGGGTGCTGGGAATTGAACCCGGGTCCTCTGGAACCTGCTGAGCCATCTCCCCAGCCCATGGAGATTTTTTTTTCTATTTATCTGCTATACTGTGTATGCCAGACTAGCTGGCCAGTGAGCTTCCCAATGATGCTCCTGTCTCCAGCTCCATTTCTCTGTGGGTGTCTGGGATCACAGGCATGCACTACCACATCCAACTTTTTACGTGGCTTCTGGGGATCTGAAGCCAGTACCTTTGCCCACTGAGCCATCTCCCTAGCCCAACAAAAATTATTTTATGTCATCATTTATTTTGCTCAATATTTCTCCCAAGACATTTACATTCTGCCATTATTTTGTAAACTGGGTCTTTAGTATCTGGTGTTCAAACACACAGTACTCGTACTCATGTATTCTCTGAAATGGGAACACTGAGGCTGACAAGAAAAAAAATCTTTTTTTTATTTTTAAGTTTTCATGGTGGTAGTAAGTTCTGTGTGTGTGTGTGTGTGTGTGTGTGTGTGTATGTACACGTATGTATTAGGTCAGTGAACTCACATGCAGAGGCCAGAGGAGGATGTTGGATGTCTTCTTCTATCACTCTCTACTTTCCTTTAAGACATGGTTTCTCGAGGCTAGAGAGATGACTTGGTGGTTAAGAATACTGGCTGTTCTTCTAGAGGACCTGGGTTCAATTCCCAATACTCACATGGCAGCTCACAACTGTCTGTAACTCCTGTTCCAGGGGATATGACACCTTCACACAGACATACATACAAGTAAAACACCAATGCACATAAAATACGAATAAATAATTTTTTTTTAGAAGACAGCATTTTCAGTGACCCAGAAGCTTGATTTTTTTTTTTTTTTTTTTGCTAAGCTGGTTGGATAGAGAGATTCCAGGTCCTGCCTACCCCTGTTCCTGTGCCCCCCACCACACACACACACGCGCGCACACACGCATTATTGCTGGGGATATAGGCATATACAGTCATTCTCAGATTTTAGATGAGTAATGGAGACTTTTTTTCCCCTTTTCGAGACAGCGTTTCTCTGTATAAGAGCCCTGGCTGTCCTGGAACTCGCTCTGTAGACCCGAGGTTAGTGCTGCAAATCTGAACTCAACACTTCATGCTCACACAATGGGCACTCCAACCCACTGAGGCGCCTCTCCAGGCCCCAGGGAAGGAATTTGGAAAGACTAAATAAACTCATTTCATCTCTTCTTTCTTACTCTTTTGCCTATCCACTCTTGTATCCTTTATTTATTCTTTCCCCCTTGGTAATGAGTAGCTCTGGAGGACTAACATTATTTTGCTCGCATTTCCTGCCCTGGTTCTAACCATCACTAACTGTGGACCACTCTTTATCCCATGAAAAAAATGCACCTGATCTTCCCTAACCCGCTAGTGTTCGACCTTAGCTATGTCTGCAAAGCCCCCTGCACTGATGGGTGCTCACTAGCCTTTGGTACTATCGAAGGGAGGCAAACCCAGTGAAAGGAAGTCGGGTAATACGAGAGTGCTTGAAGAGATTTGGGGGACCCTGCCCCTTTCTTTGCTGTAGCTGGGAGTTTTCCTGTGTCCCTCCTGGGCCCTGCAGACAGTGTGAATCTCTCCCACCTGCATCCCACAGCTGCTTGGTCCCAAATAAAAACACAGAGCCGTATACTATTTTAAAACTATATGGCCTAATGGCTTAGGCTTCTCACTAGCTAGCTCTTACATCTTAAATTAACCCATTTCTATAAACCTATACCTTGCCACGTGGCTTGTGGCTTACCTGTACTTTTACATCTTGCTTCTCCTGGGGGCGCCTGGCAGCGTCTGCCCCACTCTTCTTTCTCCTCTCTCTATCTCTCTCTTGGATTTTCCCACCTGGCTCCATCCTGCCCTGCCATAGGCCAAAACAGCTTTATTTATCAACCAATCAGAGCGACATACATTCACAGCATGCAGGAAGACATCCCACAACACTTTGCCTTTGTTTACTGGCCACCACAAGGGAAGCAGCCTTTTATACTCTCCACTATGACATTCTGCCTCTTCACAGGTCCAGGATAGAGGCTGTGAAACTATGGAAGCAATAAGCATTTCCTCCTTCTAAGTTGTTTATCTTAGATATTTTTTGCCACAGTGATGGAAACCTGACCAACTCACAGGCAGAAATCCTACAGACATTCTAATAGAATCATACTCCAGAACTCATGCTGAGAGACTCACAAAAAAAATTAATCAGAAAAATCAAAGGCACTCCTTTGGGGAGGGTGGTTTTTTTCAAGATAAGGTTTCTCTGTGTAGCCCTGTCTGTCTTTGAACTCACTCTGTAGACCAGGCTGGCCTCGAACTCAGAGGTCCGCCTGCCTCCGCCTCCCGAGTGCTGGGATTAAAGATGTGCACCACTACTACACATCCAAAAATACTCCTTTCATCGTTTCTGTGTAGTGACAATCATAGACTGATCTGCAAAGCTAAGAGGCAATTTGGATCCTCTGAAGGTGGAGAGATCACGTAGCAGAAGAACACGGAGGAAGGCTCCAAGTGTCAGAACAGGGGCAGCCTTTGCAGCACCAGACTACCTTCCTCCCCCAGTGGAAACCAGAGGGGTGGGGACCAGAGATGGAGCTCAGCTGACAGAGTGCTTGCTTAGCATGTACAATGTCCTAGGTTGAATCCCCAACACCCCAGATACGGTAGCACAGGCCTATAATCTCAGCACTTGGGAGACAGAGGCAGGAGAATCAGAGGATCAAGGTTATCCTCAGCTACATAGTGAGATCAAGACCAGCCTAGAATACAAGAAATACTACCTCCCTACCCTCCCCCCCCCAAAAAAAAATAGGGAGCTAGGGGGTGGTTCAGTGGTTAAGAGCATGTACTGCTCTTGAAGAGGACCTGAGTTCAATTCCTAGCATCCCCATTGCGTGGCTCATAACCTCCTGGTGCTCCAGCTCCAGGGAACCCCAGGCTTTCTTCTGGACTCTACGGTCACCTGTATTCACGTGCACATGCCCACACACATATATGCATACACATAATTTTAAAATAATTCTTAAAATCTTTTAAAAAATTAAAAAATAAAAGCAGTAGGCTTGCAAGATGGCCCAGCAGATAAAGGAACCTGCCTGCCACCAAACCTGTTGACCTAAATTCAATCTCTGAGATCTACATGGTGGAGGGAGAGAACCAACTCCCACATGTTGTCCTTGGTCCCCTGTCCGTGTGCCATGGCACACAACATGTACACAGACCGAATATACAGACAAAATGTAAACGTTATAAAAAAAATTCAAAACAACAACAAAAACATCACTATCCAAAGGGTTCTCTGGGAACTGAAGCAAAACCAAACCAAAAGTGAGCATCTAACCCCAGAATGAATGTTTCCCGAAGGTTCTCAAGGAATTACAACTGCAGCCTTTTAAGAAAACAAAACATAGCTGGACTTGATGGTATGGGCCAGACATTCCAGCACTTGGGAGGCTGAGGCAGGAGGATAGTGAGTTCAAGACCAACCCAATCTACATAGTGAATTCCAATGCAGCTCGAGCTAGGGAGAGGGAGAGCTAGCAGAGAAAGGAATCCTTTCTTGAGACAGAGTCTTACACTGGAGTCCAGACTACCTTTGAATCCTCAGCAATCCCCCCGTCTCAGCCTCTCAAGTGCTGGGATGACTGTCAGGAGCCGCCATATGTGGCCTAAATAATTTCTAGAAGCAACATCTCACATGTCTTGTTGAATTAGCACCCTTATAACCACCCTTCTTCTGCCATGCTCCCCATATTCTAGTCCATAATTCTAATCTAAATGAATGCATTCAGACCTGAAGATAACTTTAAGAGCTCTCTGGTGGTCATCTCTAACAGAGTGGAGATGGTATTTCTGGCTAGAGTCTGCTGGATTTTAAGTTCTGAGCACTCTCCTTCAACGTAAGTTCATCTAATTACTAACTGGCAAGTTCCCACCATGAGAAGCATACACAGTAATCACAGCAAAATAAAGACATCCAAGTCTTTAGCTACTGTCAGAATCTGTCCACGTTTGCAATAAGAAATAAAAATCAATAGAAAAGCAACTGTTTTCCTGTTTTTGTTTTTGTTTTTTTTAAGAGACTACTCATTTGTGAAACAAATAAAACTTTCTATGGGTTTATGTGGTTCCTTGCTCTCATGGATGATACAGCTGTGACAGCCCTAGGAAGAATCCAGTGATGTCTACTTTTTTTCTATTGAACAGTAGACGCACTATTTTCTCATCTGAGTCCTAAACTGGTGACATCACTTCTTATGTGACTCAAAGACGCTTAAAACTTAAAGTCACCATTCCCCCAAACGAAACTACTGTTTCTTCCACTCCTGGAAACTTGGTCCTGTTCCAGCAATCTCAGAGTGTGTTCTTCCACCTCCCTTCAGTTCAACAATTCTGAACCCTGTGCATGTTTAGCCTCGCCCTCTCACACGCTACATTCAATATCCCCAGACCCTGTTCATTTACCTCTCAGTGTCTCTCTAGCCAGCTGCCCAGCTCTACCTCCACCTCTCCTACCACCCCAACCTGCTGTCTCTCCCACCATGACAACAGTGGCCTCCAAACAATCAGACCACACCCACTCTGGCTCCATCAAAGGGCTTTCCACACTTCAATTAGTCACCATTTCAGAACACAAGGCCGACTGTGTCACACACATACTTTGTTTAAAACCCCTTTGTCTTTGCTTTGGGGTTCAGAACAAAACCTCTTGGCATAGTCCGAGACATTCCAACAACCTGGTTCCTGTTCACCTCTGCAGCCTCAGTTCACGTGGCCTGCGCTTGTTAGGAAGAGAGAGGAGACAGCACACACATCAGGGTGTGATCTCCCGAAGTGACAACTTCCCGGCCATCTTCTTTCAGGAAATGTGCTGACAAGAGCCATGATGGCTGCTGTTGATGAAAACAGCCCAGCAGACAGAGTGTGCGCTATCGAAAGCCCCACACGAGCACCTCTGGGAGCCGCCAGCACACTTCTGCCTTTGCTGTCCCTGTCCCAGCCACACCCACTCCCTTCCCGGGGAGTCAAACCACAACTTGTGTGACTTCTCAGAGAGTGCACTTTCTACCATCTCTCCTTGTCAAGAACTGTTTCTCCATGGGAATGTGGGCAGAAAAACGGAAAATCCTAGACATAAGTAAGCCTCAGAATCGGAGAAAAGCTGGAAAATGTGTCTTGCATTCTGTTTCTTTTTTATGAAGTTTCAAACACACATCAGAATAGAGAGCGTACACAATGAACTGCCGCATATACAGCGTCTATACCGCCTCACCGACATTTTGTCATTTTATCTATTCCTTTTTCTTTAGATTTTCTTTGCTGAGGGACTTTTTAAAGAAAATATGAGACAGCATATGACTTTATCCTTACCTGCCTCAATGAATGTGTCCAAAACTGTAGACGTTTTTATGTAACCACAAATCCATTAGTACACTTAATAAAACTAACAATAATTTTATATGTATTTTAATTGTATTCATTTATTTTATTTGTATGTATGTTTTGCCTACATATGTGTCTATGCACCACATATGTGTCTGGTGCTAGAGGAGTCCAGGAGAAGGTGTCCGATCTCCTGGAGTTAGAGTTGCAGATAATTGTGAGCCGCCATATAGGTGCTAGGAATCAAACCCAGGTCTTTGGAAGAGCAATGTTGTGGAAAAATGCTGTTGTACACTGGTAACGAACTGTAGAAATGATCCCTGAAAGTATAGTCTTGTACACTGGTTTAATAAAACACTGATTGGCCAGTAGCCAGGCAGGAAGTATAGGCAGGCCAAGCAGACTAAAGGAATTCCAGAAAGAGAAAAAACAGAGTCAAAAATCACCAGCCAGACACACAGAAAACAAGATGTAAAGACAGAACTAACAAAAGGGTACCAAGCCACAATGGCTAAACATAGATAAAAATTATGGGTTAATTTAAATGTAAGAGCTAGTCAGTCATAAGCCTGAGCAAATGGCCAAACAGTTATAAATAATATTAAGCCTCTGAATGATTATTTTATAAGCAGCTACAGGACGACGAGTGAGAGAGATTTGTCTGGACCGTGCCGGGCCAGGTGGGACACAAAAAAATATCCAGCTACAGAGCAACAAGTGCTCTTAACCTCTGAGCCATCTCTCCAGCTCCAAACAGTAAAATGTTAATACCATTTATGAAGGATTAATTAATTAATTATCAGTTGTCAACTTGACAGTGTCTAGAATCAGCTGGAAGACGATTCTTTGGACATGCCTGCTGGTTGGAAGACTCACACTAAATGGGGTAGCACAGTTCCACTGGACCTGGACTAAGTTAGAAGGAAAAGTCAAACTGAGCATGCTCACTCATCACTCTGTTTTCTGAGTGTATGTGTGTGAACAGCTGCCTCACATTCCTGCCACGGTGACGCCCCACCATGATGGACCATGTGGACCCTCCATCTATGAGCCACATAAATCCTCCCCTCCTTAAATAGCTTTCACCAGGTATTTTGCTGTAGGAACAAGTAACTAACACATCATCCAATACCAAGCTATAATCAAATTTCCATCATCGCTTTAAAATATGCTTATAGGTAGTGTATCTAAACCACAAGCCAAAATGTGAAGTAACTGTCTCTTAAATATCTCCGTTTCCCCAATACCAGGTCAGGGTGCACACATGTGCACGCCATAGTATGATGTAGAGGTCAGAGGACAACTGCACCATATGGGTCCTGGAGTTGGCACTCAGGTCATCAGTCTTGATGACAAGCACCTTTACCCAGTGAGCCACCCTGCTGCCTGGCTTTATAAGTCATATTATGCACTTCAAATGGCCTCTTACCAGGAAAATCACAGGGTTCATTGCCCTACGTCTAATGATACTCAGTATTGCTTTTCTTAAGCCATTTCTTATGAAGAGTCATAAACTGAACAAAAAATAATTAAGTACCTGCATAAACTAGGTTCCTTTCCAGGTTTTCAGCCTAAGAAGAAAACAAGAGCACAGACTCCTACTTTGGCAATGTTTCTCTGTGTTATGATTTCATTATCATCTTACTGATTGCACTACATGTCTGCAATGCTACTGTTCGTTTAGAGTTTATATTAAAACAGTTTGCAGCCAGGCAGTGGTGGCGCACACCTTTGATCCTAGCACTCAGGAGGCAGAGGCAAGTGGATCTCTGTGAGTTCAAGGCCAGCCTGGTCTCCACAGCAGGTAGTCAGGACAGCCAGGGCTACACAGAGAGACCCTGTCTCAAAAAACTAATAAATAAATAAATAAATAAATAAATAAATAAATAAATAGTTTGCATATAAAAATTCTATATTTGCTTGCATCTGTGTAGAAACACAGAATTGGGTCTTCCTCATGTGAGAACCACTTTCTTCATGCATTTGTATTAAAACTTCTTCATTGTGGAGAATGTAGCTCAGTGATGGAGCACTTAGCTAACATGTGCAGGACCCTGGACTTGATCCGCAGCACCACAAAAAAATTTTTTTAATACTTTGGGTCAGTAAGATGTCTCAGCAGGTAAAGATGCTTATTGCCAAATTTGACAACCTGAGTTTCATCCAAGACCCACATGTGGAGAGATCAGACTCATACAGGCTGGCCCATCCATATCTGTCTGTCTATCTGTCTCTCTGTCTCTCCCTCACCTCTTCTTCTCTCTCCATCTCTCTCTCTCTCTCTCTCTCTCATTCCCACCTCTCTCTGTCTCTCTCTCCCTCTCTTTCTCCCCCTCCCTCCCTCCCTCCCTCCCTCCCTTCCTCCCTCTCTCTCGATCTCTCACTCCCTCTTCCCTATGAGTAGAGACACTGCAAAAAGGTAGAAAAGTGGCCTGGGTTCTAGCAGTTTCCTAACCTCTGGTTCTTTCCTTTCTTGGAAAACTAACTTTTAATTTCTCCTTGCATTTCATAATCTATTTTTTATTATTTCCAATTACTTTCTGTACCTGGTGAAATAAACAAACAAAACCCACACTTTAGTTAAATATAGAGTAGAACCAAACATGAACAAAAAGATCACATCATTGTCAAATAATTTATTTATTTTTTTCAAATAAACAGACTTTAAAAAAAATTGTTGATTTTTATTTTATGTATATGTGTCTGTCTGCCTGCTTGTCTTTATATATACCACAAGAGTGTGGTACCTGTAGAGACCAGAAGCAGGCAGTGGATTCCCTGGAGCTGAAGTTACAGATGATTGTGGCTGACTGTCGTGGATGCTGGAAGCAGAGGTAGCTCCTCTGCAAGAGGAGCTGTCACTCAAGGCCCTGGACAGACTTTCTTAACACCATGAACATGAGCCTCTGCCCAGCACTGCATGCACATGGAGTAATCCGAAAGCCACCAAGCCAACTGGTGATTACTACAATCAAGGTCACATCTACCAAAATACCTCTATCACAGACACCGAGATATCGCCATTCCTCCAACCATAAATCCTCACTCCTCAGTCATGTTTTGATAGAATAACAAAGATAGAGGCATTATCTTTAGATATCAGTTAGTGTTACCATCCAAAGGAAGGGCATCCTTCCTTTCCTTTGGAAGAGCAAAACAACTTTTCAAGTCAGCAAACTCCGTCTACATTTCTTAAATCTTGAGTACCATAACTTTTTCGTGAGAAGTGGGAAGGCAGGAGGGGGAAAGTGTGTATGTTAGTTACTTTTTGTGTGACAAAGAAGGAAGATTTTGACTCATGGGTTTAGGGATGGCAGCAGTGTGAGGCGGCTGGTCACATCACATGTGAAGTCAGGAAGCAGGATGAGATGAATGCTGGGCCTCAGCTTGCTTGGTCCTTTTTATCAGTCTAAGACATCACCCAGTCGGGATGCTGCCACACACATTTTGAGGTATAACTTCCACATCAGTTACACCTCTCTGGAAATGCCTTCATGTGTGTCTCCTAGGCGAGTCTAAACCCTATCAAGGTGACCATCAGGATTAAGAATCACGAGATGTCTGTGACAAAAGAGTAAGGTATAAAATTTGTCCGCCCACATCTGTTATGAAACTGATGTTCACTGAGTTGAAGTAAGAGCATTCAAGGATTTGAAAATTATCTATTGTTTTTCTGCCTCATCAGTTCCCTTTCCTTTCTCAAGAGGCTGAGTATGTTGCCATCAATCACCAGAGTTTGGTTCTCCCACACCAAGGGGTGCCACTGGGAGACATGAAACATGTGGAGAGGAGGAGGTGGAAAGAGAATGAGGAAAAAAACAAAATGAAAAACAAAACAATGAGGAAGGAGAGGGGGAAATTAGGGGTTTGTAAAAACTCTTTCCTGTTGTTTTGTGACAGACTGAACACTCACTCTGTGGTCTTTCTTTCTCAACCCCCCAAATAACTGGATTCCAGGGGTGCACCGCAAGCCTGGCTTGTGAAGACATTTATGCTGGAGGGATCAGGCTCGCAATGCCCGAGCACACCAATCAGTTTTAACCACTAGAAACCAGGCATCCTAACACCGTGTGCCTTAGAATGTGATATAATCAGGAAGCCCATGGTAATGCCTGAATCTACCAAATTCTCCAGCTAGAATTATCATTTTTCAGGAAGCATAGGAGGTAGAAAAACCATTGACTATAAAAACCATACTATAAGAAAACCATCAACCAAATCCTGGCTATCAAATACTCTACTGACTGAATGACCTGATTGTAGAACGAAGTGTTAAACAGTCTTATTAATTAAAAACAAACAAACAAACAAACAAACCCGGAGCCAGATATCGGGTTAAAACTTGAGATATCAGAGGAATAGTAAACAGCCACAGCTAACCTCACCTCACCAACTCCACAGCTTCCAAAAAGAGCTACTTCCTGTATATCCATGCCTATATGCCTTTCTATTCTGCCAACTCATTTCCTCTCTCCGCCCAGCTATATTACTTCCTCTTCCTGCCCAGCTCTGTTACTTCCTTTCTGTCTGTACAGAACACCAGACCTTTATGATTAGTGCTGGGATTAAAGCTATGTACCACCATGCCTGGCTCTGTCCCCAGTGTGGCCCTGAACTCACAGAGATCCAGATAGATCCGTGCCTCCCAAGTGATAGGATTAAAGGCATGTACTACCATTGCTTGACTTCTATGTTTACTATAGTGGCTGGCTTTTTCCTCTGATCCTCAGATAAACATTACTGGGGGACATAGATAAAATATCACCATACCTGGTATCTTAGCGTTCTCTGGAAAATCGCTTCTGAGACAGAAAATCATGTGCAGGGGAAGTTATTAGTGATACAAGAGGGGAAACGTCCACAGGGCATGAAACAAACATGATGGGCAGAGAAAGGTTAAACTGCACCATGGTTGGAATGAAGAACTCAATCAATCTACCTGGGAATGCCGATCCTTCAAAACCAACTTGTGCAGGGGTCAGAAAAACAGCCACGTGTCTGCACCGTCACAGTGACGTGACTCACATTTGTTGTGCAGGAAAGGGGCCAGGGCACCACTGCAGGGGCACACTCTGATCAACTCCCTGCACCTTATCTGTGTCCTCTCACCCATGTGTTCCGAATCCCAGAAGCAATGCCCTGATGATTAGTCTTAATTATCAAATTGATCAGATTAAAAGGCACCTAGGGGATTAGTTACTTAAGCCTCTGGGTCTGCCACCAGTGAAGACTTCTCTGGAGACAATTAGATGACGAAGACATTAGCTTGAGAGTGATTTGATCTATTTGGGGATTCAGATTTTGGCTGGATGACTGGGGAGTTGGTGGAAGGATAGAAGGCAGGGCCTTGTTGGAAGACGTAGGCTTCTAGGTGGGACCTGAAGGTTCTTGTCGCTGTGCTCCTCTTCTTGTCCACGCGTGATGAACAGCTTCCTCCTCCACTGGCTAGCTCTCACTGCTGTAACGTTTTACCTCACTGTGCAGGCTAATGTTACGTCATCTTGACCCAGGCTAGAGTCATCTCAAAGGAGGGAACTCTAGTGAGAAAATGCTTCCAGAAGATCCAGCTCTAAAGCATTTTCTTCATTAGTGATTGATGAGAGAGAGCCCAGCCCATTGCGGGCAGAGCCATCCCTGGGCTGGTGGTCCTGGGTTCTAGAAGAAAGCAGGCTGAGCACACCATGAGGAGCAAGCCAGTAAGCAGCACCCCTCCATGGCCTCTGCATCAGCTCCTGCCTCCAGGTTCCTGCCCAGTTTGAGTTCCTGCCCTGACTCCCCTCAGTGATAGACCGTTACCTGGAAGTATAAGCTGAAATAAACCTTTTCCTCCCCAAGTTCCTTTGGTCGTGGTGTTTCATCATAACAACAGTTATGATGTATGACTAGAACATACACCATCAGCCCAGTATCAACTGAGTCAAAGGCCATGGACTAACACCTCAGAAACCATTAAGCAAAACAAATTTTCTTCCTGTATGCGGCTCTCTTCAAGTATTTCAGTCATCATTGTGCAAAAGTGCCTAACACACGCTGCCACTGTGTTATAGTGGATTGCTGTGGGATGATGCTCTCGTACACTGTAAGGATTTGTCACTCCTGTTGGTTTAATAAAACACTGACTGGCCAGTAGCCAGGCAGGAAGTATAGTCAGGGTGAGCAGACTAGGAGAAGGCTAGGAAGAGGAAAGAGAGAGGAGTGGCCAGCCAGACGCAGAGGAATTAACATGAGAATGCTGGACTGAGAAAAGAAAAGGAACCAAGCCAAGTGGCTAAACATAGACAAGAATTATGGGTTAATGTAAGCATAAGAGCTAGTTAGTTATAAGCCTGAGCAATAGGCCAAACAGTTTATAATTAATATAATTAATAAAGTTAACAGTTTATAATTAATATACTATAAGTGTTTATTTGGGACTGAACGGCTACGGGACCAGGAAGGACAGAAATTTCCATCCACAGTGGATTGCTTCTGTACCCTACCAATTGATCTCATAACTTGATAATCCTGTCAAAACTCAGCTCTGGCACAAGGTCATTATAGCCCAACACTGCAGGGCCTGGGGACTTAGAAGCAGTTGTTTTATGAATGATATATCATTCTCTGCTACAATGAACAGAGAGCCTTGAGCCAGAACCCTAGAGACATTTGCTGTGATTTTTTTTTTCTGAGAGTTTGCCATACACTCTTTGTGACATCTTTTCCTATTTTCTGTATTTCCCATACTGTGTGTACAGGGCATATGCCCCAAACAGGGCTGCTTTCACTAATCTGAACAAGGCTGCAGATTCCCCCCCCCCACTCCCAGAGCCGCACACAGGCCAGAAAACCTCCGTGTCATTCAGCAAATGGGTCAAAGCAGTGTTTCTACACGTAGACTATCTGTTCCCAAGAACCTAATTGACTTATCAAATGTTTTGCTTCTTTCTTAGCAGGAAGAAGATTAAAATGGTATCATTTGTCCATCACTTGGGGAAGTGGGGGGGATGTGCTAGCATACTCCTGATTTCTGGACATTTCTTTGAAAAGGTAGACCCTTGGATATTTGTAGGGATTATCTTCTATCTGCCGGAAAGCAGGTGTCCTAACAAAGTCCATAAGAACTTGTCATTTATTGATCGTTCAGTCCAATTAACATGTCTCTGATAAATTGTTGATAGGACATTCTGAAGAATTCCTAGTTGGTCCTTGTCCCCTCAAACTGTGTAAGGGAAGTTACTTCTGTAAACAAGGGGAGAATTAACTGTAATAGAAGGAAAATGATCATTTCTTTAGGGCCAGCCTGCTCAGGGGAACCTGGAGATTTCGTTTCTCCGGCGCATTAATTCAGACACAGGTGCCTCCAGCCCCAGTCACAGGGAACAACCTCTTTCCAACCTGGGTCTGACCTCCACACCACAAACTTGCCAAGATGACACCCCAGTCTTTCTCAGACTCATACTACCCTTCCATTTAAGTCCTAGATCTGATAGCCATTTCTGCCTCCTGGCTACAGGAGATAAGAAACCCTTCACCTGCGACCAAGGAAGCCCCCTGGTGATTGATCAATCAGCCTCAGATTTCCACTGTCTCCCCCCTCTCCACTGCATCAATAGCCCCCAGGCAAAGCTATCCAAAGTGCCACCTTTGTTATGCTTCTTATTTCCCTCTACCAACCGCCTGGGAGGCAGTCCTTACCAGTGCATCCCCTTCCACAGCGCCCTGTGACAGTTTGTCCTAGTTTGAACTTTGAAAACGGGACCCCTGTGCCCTACCTGAGCTGCCAGGATCCCACCTACCAGCAGTGGCATTTGTACTGCCAGTTGTCGGGTGGGCCACCCCACTCTGGAATCCCATTTTGGATTCTGCTCGCTGGAATCACTCCTGGCAGGCACTCAACTAGGAAATAAACTCTGTCCCCAAGACTTGTGGTCGGGAGTTCTGGGAAGGAGCCTCAGGAAGACGTCCCAAGGGGAGTGAAGGAAACCGGACCGACCGGGAAGGGGAAGAAACCCAACTGATGTGGTCACCTCTGACATCTCAAGTCACCTTGCAGAGGGCTTGGGAGTTAAGCTACCCCTTTCTGAGTTGTTTTAAACTGAGGCAAGAAGGCCCGGCGTTTTTACCCTCTGAACAACTTCTTGTTCAATGTCTGAAACCTAAGAAGCCCACACTTCGGGCAGCTGCAGAGAAGAGCGCACACTGGTCATGAGGAAGAGACCACATGTAGCAAACCACAGCTCCCAATGGTTTAGAGGGAAGAGAGGGCAGGGCTGAGATCATAGAATAAGAGCACTGAGAACAGATCAACCAGAGGTAGTGCGTTGGTTTGGCTGTGATCCCGGCCCATACAAGCCAGCCCTAAAAAGGAATCTTTGAGATAGAGAAAAGTTCACGCAGACTTCGCGTTGGCTTCTATTACAGAACCATTGTTACTTTGGTTGTAGGTTATAATGGCAGAGTAGCTATCGAAAGACAGCCTTTGCCCAATTGGAATGCATACTGAAACGTAGGTGAAAAGGCATGACGTCTTAAAATGTTTCAGGGAAATACTGGAGGGAAAGGTGTTTAAAGATTGATTTAGGGGCTAGAGAGATGGTTGAGAGCCTGTACTGTTACTGCAGAGGACCCACGCTCAGTTCCCAACACCCACCTCAAGCAGCTCACAATGCCTATAACTCCAGTTACAGAGGATCCATTGACTTTGGCCTCCTCAGGCAACTGCACTCATGTCCACACAGCCACACACTGATACACACACACACACACACACACACACACACACACACACACACACCCCACAGGATAGGGGGTAAAAATAAAATAAATCTTTTTTAAATATTAAGTATTGATAATTACTGATGTAGAATGATAAGAAGCAAACATTTATTATGACACCTTTATGTTTTCTTAAAATTTCTGTACAAAAATAACCAGGTATGGTGGTTTACACCTGTAACCCACATACCCGAGAGGCTGAAGAAGGAGGATTCTAAGCTCAAGGGCAGCCCTGGTTATGTACTGAGACCTTGTCTCAAAACAATATTTTTAACTTAAAGATGAAGACTAGATAGTTATAATTTCCCTTAGTTATGATAAAAATAAATTAGATATGAAACTTTAGAGTCACAAAGACAAGATAGATGATAAGATAAGCTGCTTTGGCCCATGGCAAGGCAGAACAGAGCCAGGCGAAATCCAAGCAGAGATACAAGGAGAAGAAGACAGAGTCAGGGGACATGCTGTGTGCTCCTGGGGAAGCAAGAGGTAATGGAACACAGGTAACACCATGAAGCCCCATGGCAAAACACAGGTTAATAGGAATGTGTTGAATTAAGCTGTAAGAGCTAGTTAATGAGAAGCCTGAGCCACAAGCCAAACAGTTTGTAATTAATATAAGCCTCTGTGTGTTTACTTGGGACCAAGCGGCTACGGGACCAAGTGGGACAGAAACTTCCGCCAACATAAAAACATATGGTTGGCCAGGCCTGGTGGTGCACGCCTTTAATCCAAGTACTCGGGAGGCAGAGGCAGGAGAATCTCTGTGAGTTCGAAGCCAGGCTGGTCTACAGAGTGAGTTCCAGGATAGCCAGGGCTATATATAGAGAGATCCTATCTCAAACAATAATAATAACATAATGATGATGATGATGACACATGATTACTAATTGTGGCATGTCACTAGTCATTCCTTATAAGTGCCACAAAACCTATTGTTGTCACTCAAGTCCCAGGTATCCCTTTCCATGGCGTTTCCAAAGATAGAAAACTGTATCCCAATTTAAAACACTAGGTATTAATTTCAGGGAGAAGCCAACTTTTTAAAATGCAGCTGGAACACTGAAAAGCTGTCTAAAGGCAGACATCTTTTTGTTTATGCTCAATAAATTATACTCGGAGCCTAGCACATGATTTAGCTCAGGGTAAGTGATGAATAAATGTTTGTGGAAATTAAAATGACAAAAATATTCCCTGGGCTCCCTCCTTGTCACCACCCACCACTCCCTTAGTTGATTTCTGCGCTTTAGGTTCTCTGGATTCCGCGTAGGCTCTGTACCCAGTGGACCAGGGTCATGAGTTTCCCCAGCTTGTTTTTGGCCCTGTGTGAGGACGGGTGCTTCGTGCGTAGCTATCATTTTTATTGCTACTATCAATATGATGCGCTCCCCTTAGAACAGCCCCCCTCCAAGTGGGCGCTCGGCAGTAGAGAAGAACACGATATGTAAAATGTGCTTCAGAGAAAGCAGGAAGTTGAGGAGGGAAAGCTGGCCTCCAGGGCAACAGGGTAGAGAAACAGGGTGGGAGGAAGAGAAGGGAATCAAGCCGGTCCAAAAACCCTGAGGACTCGTGGGAAAAAGTGTCAGACTTCAGGCCAGGAACTGAAATGTGTGTCTGCGAAATATGGAGATCTGTGCCACTGACCACTTCAACCTCCCAACATCCTTTCCCTAAGCCCCTTAAGAGCTGTCCTCCCACACCCCACCCCCGCCCCTTCCCCCAGGAAGGTCCAAAATCAGCAATCAGTGTTGACATCGATGTGCAAAGGGCTTACAGCCCCAGGTAAAACAAAAGACCCCTGGAAGAAAAAAAAATGGCAAATGAGAAAAGAACCCAAAGAAAGATCACGATGGAAAAATAAACACAGGCAAGACAAACATCCACAGAGAGGAGAAAGAGGGGGAAACCAAAGAGACAAGATCAGCCAGAAAAAATAAGAACAAAAACAAGGAGAAAGGCCAAGAACGGGGGAGGGGCGAAGGGGACTACTAAAATAAAACACAGACCATAATCCTCTGTACAGAACCCGAGAGAAGGACAGAGAGCGCCGGGCACAGGCCTCAGCACTTCCGCATACACTGCCTCGGTTAATGTTCACATCAAGGCCCCAAAGTAGATATTGCTACCCATTTTCCAGGGTGAAAACAGAGGCTTACTAAGTTACAGTATAGGTCTACACGATTTAAGAAAGAGTTGCTGGCACACACCCGCAATCTCCGTACTCAGGAGACCGAGGTTGGAGGAGCGTGAGTTCAAGACCAGCAGTGACTACACATAGTGAGACCCTCAAAGACAAAGGACGAAATGGTAGGGCAGAGTCTAAACATAGCTCTGCAGGATTTCCAAATGCACTGTCTCTTGCAGTCTACCCTAGATTTGAAAAACGGGGTAAATACGACTTCTAATCTTAGTTGATTATGTTCTTTAATACTAGTAATCATATGCGCAACTATTTCTTAATTTTGTAGTGTGTTGATGAGATCAAACCCAGGGCCTCATGCATGCTAAGCACATATTATTCTACTGAGTCACACACTCGATCAATAATTTGGATAATCTCTAGAACTTAATCCTGAATGTTTTTATTTCATCATCATCATCATCATTATTACTATTTTATGTGTATGAGTGTTTTGCCTGCGTGTATGTCTATGTGCCTGGTGCCCATGGAGGCCAGAAGAGGGCGTCAGATCTCCTAGAACTTAGAGTTACTGGTTATTAGCCAGGTCCTCTGCAAGAACAGCCAGGACTGGGAACCACTGAGCTACCTTTCCAGTTCCGGTTTTATTTCTTTAAAATCACTATCCTCCTCGTCACGCTCGACGACCTCCCACTGTGAATCTCTTCTATGTGGACATGCCACCTAGCTACATCTAAGCGGTTAAAGGAAAGAGAGAGAACACTAGCCACCTATTCAGGCGACTCTGAGGTTTCCAAATATATATCTATAAATATAAAATATTATATATGTATATATAAACATTAAAACAAAAACATTTCCTGATTTGAAAGAGTCCAAGGTACCACGTAAGGGAGACTACCTCCAGTGTGAAAATATCTCTATAGGGCTGGAGAGGTGGCTTATCGATTAAGAGCACTGGCTGCTCTTCCAGAGGACCTGGGTTCAATTCCCAGCACCCACATGGCAGTGACAACTGTCCATAGCCATAGTCCCATTGAAGCCAATGTCCTCTTCTAGTGTGCAGACATACATGCAGACAAAACACCCACATACATTAAATAAATGAAGAGAGAGCGGGGAGGGAGAGAGAGAGAGAGAGGAAGTATATCGTGTATCTGGTGTGTGTTGAGGGCCCTGAGTGACATATCTCTTATATCTGGATTAAATCATAAGCTCCAAGTGGGCAGAGACCACATACTACATGTTTATCTTGTACAAAATAACACTGTCTTAAATCCAGGTCTGATTACCGTGTGAGTTAGGGTTATGGTGAAATAGTTCTTTTCTGCCAGGCAGTGGTGGCACACACCTTTAATCTCAGCATTTGGGAGGCAGAGGCAGAGGCAGGTGGATCTCTGAGTTAGAGGCCAGCCCGGTCGATAGATCGAGTTCCAGGACAGCCAGGGCTACACAGAGAAACCCTGTCTGGCGGGTGGGGGTG
Source organism: Peromyscus leucopus (assembly GCF_004664715.2). Classification (NCBI taxonomy): domain Eukaryota; kingdom Metazoa; phylum Chordata; class Mammalia; order Rodentia; family Cricetidae; genus Peromyscus; species Peromyscus leucopus. Next base: position 40,730,280 of record NC_051075.1, read on the forward strand.
AGGACGCTCCTTTTCTTGAGCTAGGAATGTAGTTCAATGGTAAAGGGCCTGTCTACCAAGCATGAGGCCCCGGTTAGATTTTTGGCATCAAAAGAGAAAGAAAGAGGAAAAGAGAGAAATCAGAGTGAGATAGCCAAGTTCCAGAGCTAAACCTTTCCGGCAAGGAGGGTGCCAGATGCTTCGGAGCAATCAGAGAGAAGCACTAACCTCTCAGCTACCAGCGCCCCGCCCCCGGCCCCGCCCCCGGCCCCGCCCCCGTGGCTTTGGGGCATCATCTCTTAGGTCTCTTCTCTAGTAATGGTTCAGGTTTCCCACCTCCTAGATTCTACACTTAGCTGTACCGCCTGCATGTTCCAGGATTAATTCCTCAGCCAGTGGCTGTTCGGATACAGAGAAGTCCTTCCCCCTTCAACATGATTTTACAGGCCCCTCAGATTTACGGGCTGGGTTCTGAACACCGTGTTGATCTTCCTGGTTCATAAAGCCAAGCAGGGTGTCTGCTTGCCAGACAGGTGTGTTTGTTTTCTGAATGATAAGGCTACTCTCTTGTGCTGTTTAGGTTAATAATAAGCACTTCAGAAATCCTTCTAAGTCTGAAAGCGGAAAGAATTAAAAAAAAAAGAAAAGAAAGAAAAGAAAACAGAAAACCACTTCAGCAGCGAAGTCTGTTAATGGAGTCCTTGTCTTCAGAGAACATAGGGTCTTGGGCCAGAGCTGGGTGCTTGCTGGCTGACCCTGCTGGCAAGCAAACCCCGTGAAATATTGCCTTTGAAAGCCCTCTTCCATCAAAAGAACCCTCAAATTATGTTTAATGGGTAGTTCCACAGCGAGGAGAAAACAAATGATAAACACAAGAGTGGTGGCCCCGAAGAGACCAGGGGAGTCTGCAGCAGGAGGGAGGTCCTTCCTCCTTCAGCCTAGTGGCCTCTGGGAGGGGACGCCCGCTGGAACCTCAACAGCGGCCAGGAACAACAAGTGTGGCGAAGGACCGGTCCAAAGAGCTGCCGGGAACAGTCTCCATGGTCCTTGAAGCCTCCTAAAGACTCAATGCTGAAAAAGAGAAAGCTTATAATAGGACCTGCCTGCAAGTCGCTTTTACAGCCTTCCGCCTTGGTTACCAAAGCTGTGGCGGATGACTTTCCAGGGTCAAGTTGTCACAGCACTGAAAAGAGGGGTCCAGCAGCCCGAAGGCAGCCTCCTCCCCCCGACCCCACGCCCGGGGCAGGGATGCTGTCATCCGCTCCTGGACTCACGTTGAGGGAGCTTGTGCCTCTTGTCTCAGATCCCCTCTTAATTCTTAATCAAGTCCCTTGTTATTGGCTCCACCACCACACAGAGAGAGAGACTTGCCGAGGCTTCCGTCGGATGAGCCTGCAAGTCACCAGCTGCAAGTCGGCCCCTTCTGAGCTCTTACGCTGAGATGACCTTAAGGGAAGAGGCACCAGCTCGGCCCCACTGCTCCTCCGTGGCCTCCCGAGATGTCTGAGGTTGGCACTCAGGACTGGCCTGCAGTGATGATTCAGCTCCTTTACTGGGTAAAACTCGTGAAACTTGGACACCCAACACACACAGATACACACACATACACAGCTAATGCACACACATCAGCTCTTTCTCCGAGACAAGCATGAGAGAGTCGTCTTGTCTCTTAGTTAAGGTTATATCACGGCAGCGATGAAACCCCAGGACCAAAAGCAACGTGGTAAGGAAAGGGTTTATTTCACTCACAGTTCCATAGCACAGCTCATCATTGAAAGCAGATAGGGCAGGAACTCATACAGGGCAAGAGCCTGGAGGCAGGAGCTGATGTGGAGGCCCTGGAAGAGTGTTGCTCCTCATGGCTTGCTTGGTCTGCTTTCTTGTGAGACCCAGGACCACCCGCTCAGGGACGGCCCCACCCACAATGGGCTGGGCCCTCCTCCATCCATCACTAAGGAAGAAAATGCCCTACAGGTCTGTCTGCCTATAGCTGGATATTTATGGAGGCATTTTCCCAACTGGGATTCCCTTCTCTCAGATGACTTAAGCACAGCTTGCTTTGTTTCTCTTTGTATGACTTTCTTTTCAGGTTTTTGGAGTCTCTACAAATCAAACCAACCCTTCTGTCCCCGGTAGTTTGGATTTGTGTTTGGAGATAGGCCTCACTACATAGTCAGGAAATCACAATCCATCTGTCCCCACCTCCCTAGTGCTGGGACAACTGGCTAATGTCACCCCACCTGTCTCACGTGGAGTCCTCTTTAAGGATGCTGTGAAATTGGTCCCTCCTGCCTCATAGATTCCTCTTGCCTGGACTCCTCTATAAACCATCACTCCCCCCCCCCAGGGTTTCTTTAAACCATGTGATGGTCCAATCAACCATCTAAATATTCAGGGGCAAGAGACTGCCACCTACTTAAATAGCTCAGAGTCACAGATAAATAACATATATATGTGTATGTATGTATATATATACATATATACACATGTGGATACATCATACAAATAATTATATGACTTCTATTATCTAAAAGATAAGATAAAATGAGTAAACTTTGAAACTTAATGGGAAGTGTACACAGTCATTATTTCACTCTTTGTATGCTGAAACTTTTCATAATTAAAAAATTGAAAGAACAAATCAGAGAAAAACGAGATAAAAAAAAAGAATGGAAGGAAGAAAGGAAAGAAGGAGGGAAAGAAGCTGAGTGACTGGCACAGGCCTGTAATCCCAGCACTTGGAAGTTGGAGGCAGGAGGTTCAGTTGTTAAAGACCAGCCTGAGCTACAAGGGAGGGATCGGAGGAGGGAGGAGGGAGACAGACTGCTTCCTTAAGACAGACAGCCCTGAAATATGTAGTGTTTGGCCTATTTACTTCTTCTAAGGCTGCTAATGGTCATAGTTGACAATAATCTACATTTTTCCTTAAGGACAGGGTCTCACTGGGTATCCCAGGCTTGCTTGCAACAATCTATGTAGAGCAAGCTGGCCTCGAATTCATAGATATCCTCCTGCCCCTGCTGAGATTCAAGGTGTGCATCACCATGACAAGAGCATTACGTTTTATTCATTTATTTGTTTTATGAGTTTGGGTGTTTTGTCTGCATGTCTGTGCATCACGTACGTGCCTGGTGCCCACAGAGGTCAGAGGGGTGTGTTGGATGCTTCAGAACTGGAGTTGCTAATGGTTGTGAGCCACCCATGTGGGTGCTGGGACTCAAACCTGGCTCCTCTGGAAGAACAGCCAGTGCTCTTAAGCACTGAGTTATTTCTCCATCCCAAAGCAACATTATCTACTAAAAAGCTCGTGTCAGCGACACAACTGGGTTTCGAAATCTAACTCCAGTCTCACCGGACCTTCACCGAGAACCTTTCTTAGGAGCATTCCCTGAAATTTGGCTGTGACATGCTTGTGGCCATGCTTACGTCTGCGGAGATCTTGCCTTGGCGTGAGCATGTGAAGTTGCAGGGCGCTGTGGATGGGCTAGTTACAGCAGGCTTTGCTTTTTACATTTATTTTTTTATTTGCTCCTTTGTGTGTGTATGTATCACGGCATGGGGGAGGAAGGGGTCAGAGGACAACCTGGGAGAGTCGCCTTGGGAGTCAGGGGATGAGACTCAGGTGGCCAGGCTTAGATGCAATGCCTGTGCCTGCTGAGTCACCTCTCCAGCCCACACGGGGTACAGGAATTTCTGACTGGATGCTCCAACTTGGCCACCCAGCCCTCATCATCCTGTGGGAGGCATGTGTTCTTACAGTTCCAGCCGTGATATACTACGTGTGACAACTTGGCAGTTTGGCTCACTGTGTCATCTGGATAAATTCTGATTTTTTTTTTCCTCCTCAAATGAACGTTTCCTCTTAAGCTTTCATCCTCCATCTTTCCCTTTCTATTACCAGAGATCAAACCCAGGGCCTCACGGCCCCTAGGCAAGTGTTCACCACCAAGCTGCATCTCAAGCCCCTGCCCACTGACGTTTGGCGCCTTTTCCTTCTGTCTTGAAGGCAGGCGTGAGGTCCAGAGCTGTAGCGGCCATTCTCCAAATGAAGAATAACATCGAAGCAAGTTCTGTGTTCCTGATCGGAAGGCCTGTTGAGATGAACACTGTAAGATCAGAACCACGTAGAAGAGCTTTGACCAAAGCGTAGCTAAAGCATAGCCAACGGATACGGACTTTGCCACCATCTGAAAGGCACGGTCCTGGCATAACCAGTGTCAGCATCACACCAAGCATGGATGAATTGATACTACCCACAAACTATCCAGGACGTGAGCTTCTCACATGCCACCTTTCCCAAACCGCAATGGCAAATGACTGTTTCTTTTGTTTTCTTCAAATCCTTAATACTACAAACAAACAGACCAAATAAATAAATAAATAAATAAGATGTTTTCACGGGTTTGGGGTTTATTTACTGATTTTAGGTCATTGGGTGATGTCCAGTTCCTTCAAACTAGGCAACATTTACCTCCAGAGAGCAACCCAAATATTGGGCCAAAAGAATTGAATATTGCTTACGAATCCTAGTAATCACAGCCATGAGAATTTTCAAGAAATAAATCTTCCCGTGGTCTGTAGAAATGTCTAGAGACTTTGGGAGAGAGAATCTGGCTTTCGTACCAGACAGAGAGATGGAGAAAAGAACATGATTTGTTCTTCCCAACGTCCCGAGAACAGTTTAAGTAAAAATGTTTCAGCCGGTAACTCTGTAGATAAAAATCCCTCGCCTTTGGCATTGTTGAAGTGCACACCAAGACAGAATAAGTTTCCACTACCCCTAGTCCGCAGGCCTCAGCTTTGTACTGGGCCCCAAAATAGTTGTGTTTTGGAAACCCTGAACCATGCAAAACTCAATAGGCCTGGTGTTTGAATGTATGAATAAAGCAAGCCAACTTTCCATCTGACCTTGGCTGACCTTGAAACCAATCGTTCTTCCAGTGCTAGCCCAGTCAAGAGTGGAGCTTGTGGTTTCATCTCAGTTTTACCACAAGACTTCGTGATGAAACACTCAAAACCCACTGAGACTCCTGCTTCCAGGCCTGTCTTGTTTCAAGCTCCTTTTACAGAACCCGGTGAGTCCTCAGGTCTACGACCACAGAGCTCTGTGATTTCTGTTCCACAGAAGAGAGACAAATTTCTGCTCCGTGATGAAAACACCAGAGAATCACAGCCAGGCTTGGTGGTCCACGCTTGTAATACCAGCCCTTGGGAGGCGGAAACAGGAGGATTACGTTGTGAGTATGAGGCCAGCCTGGGATAAATAGAGAGGCCTTGTCTCAACACCTCCCCCACCACACACAAAAAGAAATGCCGATAGTATTACTAAAATACATTCAGTATAAAAATCACAGATCCAACACAAATCTACATAATAATAATATTAGGCCAGACGAAACAGGAATTCAAATAATTTAAAAGACACTGTTTGAAAAATTGCTGGGGGGGGTTGGTTTTTTTTTTTTTCTTTTGAGTAGAAGATCTAGGGGAAGGAAATGCAAGAATGGACAGTTTTACCCCAGAGTAGAAGCACAAAAAGTATGAAATGGGGATAGAGAGTCTGGAGACAAAGAGCAAGTGAGGAGTTAGCCTTTTGTGGAGTAGCTCCCTGTTCCCAACTCTGGAATAAAGAAAGAGTATTTGCTTTATCCCAGGGGAGGCTTTTGTGAATTATGCATTATGTTTTTCAGGGAACAGGAAGCCATAGCAGGAAAAGGCACACCACCAGTTACAAGAACATTCTAGAAGCAGAAAATTAGTCTCATCACGTTAAACATGTGATATATAGCCTTCACATCAGTGATGTTGTAGGGAACAACTCCTAGAACTTTAGATTATCTACAAAAATGGCCAAGAGTGACCCAAAGAATGGGTGGGGAAGGTAGAGATACGTTGCCTAGCATGCGCAAGGAAAGCCCCATGTCTGTTCCCTAGTACCAAAGGGAAAGAGAGAGAGAGAGAATTCCACAGGGAGACACAGCTGGGGTGGCTCACACCTGTGATGTCAGTATTCAGGAGGCTGAGGAAGCAGGACGGATGTCTTCGGGTTTCTACTGCTATGAAGAGACACATGACCACGGCAACACTTATAAAGGGAATCATTTCATTGGGGTGGCTTACAGTTCAGAGGTTTGGTCCATTATCATCATGACAAGAAGCAAGGCAGAATACAGGCAAACATGGTGCTAGAGAAGGAGCTGAGTTCTTACATCTTAACCCACAGGCAACAGGAAGTGGTCTGTTTCACTGGGCATAGCTTGAGCATATATGAGACCTCAAGGCCCACCTCCCCAGTGACACACTTCCTCCAACAGGCCATACCTACTCCAACAAAGCCGTACCTCCTAATAGTGCCACACCTTATTAGTTAAGGGGGGGGGGCAATTATATTCAAACTACCACCATGGACATAGAGCTCAAAGCTAGCCTGAGCTACATAGCAAGACCTTATCAAAAGCAACACAAAATGAACAAAAAAAAAAAAAAAAAAAAAAAAAACAACAACAGCAAAACAAGGAGAAAACTGAAGATTCCCCTTTACCAGGGCCCACCTGGTGTTACACATTTTTTTCACTGACCTGGTAGACTATGATGTAGTTTGAGTGTTCCTGCCTTGCCCACAATCAGGACAAATCCTTGCCACCCGCCAGTCCCACAGCCGCTCAAACCCAACCAAGTAAACACAGACACTTATATTGCTTTCAAACTGTATGGCCGTGGCAGGCTTCTTGCTAACTGTTCCTTTACCTTAAATTAATCCATTTCCATAAATCTATATCTTGCCATTCCATATATCTATACCTCGCCACGTGGCTGGTGGCTCCCGGCACCTTCACATGCTTCTTGTCATGGCGGCAGCTGCAGCATCTCTGGTCATGGCGGCGGCTGCAGCGTCTCCTTCTGCCTTTCTGTCCTTTTATCTGTTAGTCCCGCCTATCTTTCCTGCCTAGCCACGGCCGATCAGGTTTTATTTATTAACCAATCAGAACAACTTGACATACAGACCATCCCCCAGCACAGCAAAGTGCAGACCATCTCAAACACCTGCACTCAGGCCCATGGTCCTAATCATCTTCTATACGGACCTGCTGGGTAACGCCACAAGGAACCCAAGAAGGGCTCCCACAGGACATACAGAACATCCCACAACACTATGAAGCACTTTTTTGTTTGTTTGTTTGTTTGTTTTGTTTTTCGAGACAGGGTTTCTCTGTATAGTTTTGGTGGCTGTCCTGGAACTCACTCTGTAGACCAGGCTGGCCTCAGACCCACAGAGATCTGCCTGGCTCCACCTCCCTCGTGCTGGGATTAAAGGTGTGTGCCACCACCACCTGGCCTTCATGAAGCTCTTAATAAAGCAAAATCAGTACTAATTTCCCTTACAGTCCATTTCTTCCTTCTTGGCCTCAGTGGAAATTTGAAGTTGACCAATGATCCTAGATTCCTGTGTCAACTGGATTGCCCATAGGCCACAGGTGATGTCATCTCTTCAGAGCTCACGGTAACGGGACACACCTTCCTTAAGCACCAGCTGGGACCCGTGGCTCCGAAACCAAGATTCTAAGGCAAGATGACATGTTTGGCTTTGAAGCCAACACATGGTCACATAAAAGGGGCCACTAATTGTCTACTCTTCTGTAAAATATATATGCAGGCTCCCTATGGTAAGAAGCCACCCACTAACGGCCTGTGTCACTAATGTATAAAACCCAGTGAGCTCATAAGATAGAGGACTATTTACTAGCTCCTCGGCACTAGTGTGGTTAGAAACAATTGCTCAGTGGAATATTTTTGCACTTGAGTTTGTTTCCTAAGTATGTTTTTATTATAAATCTGCACACTTACCCAAAGACCACATTATTCACTAGGATTTACCGCTGTCCTTGTGACCTGTCTCTTGGGCACTTCCCCATTAAAAAGTGCAAATTGGAGCTGCAGTAGAGGTCCTGTGTATCCAGCAGGGGGCACTCACAGGCAAGGCTACGGGCCACTTCCACTGTTCACAAAACTTGGTTCGTGAAGGCTCTGTGAAGAGTCGACAGATGCCTTCTTTGCTGGGGGAAAAGATGGACTTTATTCTTAGTGTCTTAAGTGGAGTTTTGATACTGGGTATGAGTAAGAGTTTTCCCCCCTTAATGTAATCCAAAAGTGGAGAAATTCCATACCGAAAATATGGTTTTATGAGCAATGGCAATCAGGCTAAGAAATATACCTGTCTGTCACATCTTTCTCAATTGGGCAATGTTTGGAATTGGATTAAGAGCTCACACAAAACCCACCTCACAGGTGAGAGCTAGGGATATAAAACCCATCAGCTTCACCTAGGATGTCTAGGGTGAGCAAGGCCTTAGATCCCATGCCCAGCACTGCAAAAACCAAACAAGAAACTCACTCACATATTGGGGCTGGAGAGGTGACTCAGTGGTTAAGACTATTTGCTGCTCTTGCAGAAGACCCAGGCTTAGTTCTTAACATCCACATGGTGGCTCACAACCCTCCATAACTCCAGTTCCAAGTGATCTGATGCCCTCTTCTTACCTCTTCGGGTTCCAGGTATAGATGTAACACACATATACATGCAGACAAAACACTCATGCATACAAAATTCTTCAGAATTTTCTAAAAGCCTCATATGTTAATTTGAATATTTTGAAAGCAAGCCCAAACTATTTTGGACAAGACTAAATTGAGCAGAGAAAAAAAGTCAAAAAGGAATCTTCTTGTGAAGAAGCTTTCTCCTTTTTTCTTTCTTTCTTCTTTTTTTTAATTTTTGTTTTGTTTTGGCAGTTGAGTTGGTGGGGGAGATAGGCAAACAGAATCTCCTCATGTAGTCTAGGCTGATATGGAATCGAAATCCTCCTGCTTTTACCACTGAGATCTGGGTTTACAGGTATGGAGCATAACATTAGGCTAAGGCTATCTTAATAAATAGTAGCCACTATTTTTAATTAATAGTTCATAAAGGCCCACAAGGTATTTTGTAAAAGGGGTGACAATCTCATAACCAGTAGGCTATACTTAGAATTTACCCTTGAGTCAAATGTACTAATTATTATTAATAACTCATGCTCCTTGGACAAGAAAAATCAATCATTCTATTATTTTAGTAAAGTACATGGAAATACAATATGATTTTATCGGCTATATAAGACCATACGAGCTAATAGTGGCTGACTCTGCCATTTACTGAGCACTTAGGTACCATACGATGAGAAAAATCTGCAACATACAGCAATTTCATCATTACGACAATCCTTTAGGGAAGGTAGCCCAGTTAAGTCCACCTTACCAAGAAAGGAAAATGAAGTTTAGAGGCAAGTTTAAAATATATATATTTATATTTTTTTTAACTCCATCACCTCATTATCTGGGTGTGAATAACAGTGAAAATGTGAGTTCGGCTTATGAGAATTGTCCCTACAAAGCACATGGACTGTATTTTCTTTTCACTGTGACCAAATAGAAGACGTGGAGCGACTTGGAGGAGGAGGGATTTTTTCAGGCTCATGACTGGAGTGGGTATGGCCAGGCACAGCCAGGAAAGCATAGCACTGAGGAAGGACTCCAGTCTGTGGTGCCAGGAGCCACCTGCTGCTTGCCCACACCTAAAAAGAGACCAAGGGTGGGGCTCAGTGACTAAGAGCCCTGGCTGCTCTTCCAGAGGTCCTGAGTTCAACTCCCAGCAACCACATGGTGGCTCACAATGATCTACAGTAGGATCTGATACACTCTTCTCCCATAAAGTTGTACATGCAGATAGAACACTCATATACAAAAATAAATATTTAAGAGAGAGAGAGAGAGAGACAGAGAGACAGAGAGACAGAGAGAGAGAAAGGGCAGTCAGGAAGCTGGGGGGCTATAGAGCCCCAAGGTCTACCCCCTAGTAACCCACTTCCTCCATTGAAGTTCCACTTCCGGTTTCCAGACCTCCCCAAACAGCGCCACCTTGCTGGGGACCAAGTCTTCGAACATGTGAGCCTGTGGGGGCAGTATCATTCAAATCCCCACAGGCAAGTGAACATAAATCTTTCATGATTACGATTACAGTTACTGTTGCTACAGGGCTTTCTACGAGTATTTATTATTATTGTTACTATTTTGAGGTTCTTCGCTTAGGATCACAGACAACACATTACAAAGTCAGAATATGAAATAATGCCTATATGATTTCAAACCTTCAACTCATAGCCAGTAAATGACTAAACCGTGGAGACCCTATCCCGAAACTAGAAACATGGAAATCCTCTTCTTTTTGTTGGAGGAACACATAAGAATAGTCTTCAAGCCACAGAAACCATCTTTTCTTCTTCCTTACAAACCCAAATACACATATGAACAAAGGTTTCCCCGCCCATCTTGTGGGTAAGATGACCTTTTATCTATTTGAACAAAATATGTTATCTTAATGGTCATAAAATTGCATCCCTCTCAAAAGAAGAGGGAAAAGAACTAAAATTACTGGGGTGAGCAAGAACTCCAGTCTTGAGCCAGCATGACCACACCATAGAAAGGAGAGCCAAGTCTTTAGCCTGGCTTACCCAGTCTTACCCAGTATCGGTGACATAACCGTCGTCTGGGAATATAAATCACAATGATCTTGACATACGGCATTAAAAGAAGTGTCCCTGAACAAAAGCCTTATAAAACAGGGTGGCAGTAAGTATTTTGGATATTCTCTTTCAAGTTCATCATCCGGTCGATTTTACTCCTGTACTATTCCTTGAACTACTAGAAGTTCATGTGTGAAACTGTGGGCTAATAAACCCCATGAAACCTCATCCCTAGTTTTTTCAGTGAGTTGATTCAAGTATTTTGGGTTTCTGATGCTCAAGATTTCTCTGTGTGTCTGTATTTTTAAGCTATGATTTATTGAACACCTATTATGGGTCAGACACTATGCATATATGTCATGTAATTGAATCTTTAAAAAAATTTTTTTTTTTAGTTTTGTTGTATTTGGGGTCGAACCTGGGACCTCTTGCCTGTGAGGTGAGAACTCTGTCTCAGTCTCTTTTTACTTCCTGCTTTGAGTCTCAGTAAGCTGCCTGGATTGACTTAGTTTGCAGTCCTTCCTCAGTCTCCAAGTAGCTGGGATTATAGGCCTGCACCACTGGCCCCATCATTCTTAGAACATTTACTCATCAAATGATTCTTCTAGACCAGGCACGGGAACCCAGAATGTAGGTGAGAGTATCCATGCATTAGATGAGGGGAAACTCCACGCATATTTTAGTTAACCTCCCCAAAAAAGTAACATTTTTTTTCTATCAGTGAAGCCAGCAAACCAAATGCTATTCATAAAACTTGTACCTTTGCCACGGACAGAAATTGAAGATATTTTCAAGTCACAGTTTTAAAAATCATCTCAAAGTATCTTTTATGGCCATCACTATTTAAAATAACTCTTCATGCCTATTAATCCCATCAGTATTATTAAAATCTAGTTGTGGGGGATGGTGGTAACACACTCCTTTAATCCCAGCACTCGAAAGGAAGAGACAGGCAGATCTCTGTGAGTCTGAGGCCAGCCTGGTCTACAGAGCTATTTCCAGGACACCTAGAGCTGTTACAGAGAAACCCTATCTCAAAAAACCAACCAACAAACAAACAAAACACACACAAAAAAATCTAGTTGTGATCAATAAAAGACAGCATATATTACCAGGCCACAGATTAAGTAATTTTGGTAAGTCTGGCACTTTATAGTTGATTCCAGTGGCTTTTTAATTAATTAATTAATTTGTTTGTTTATTTGTTTGTTTATTTATTCATTTAACATCCCAACTGCAATTTCCCCTCCTTTCTCTCCTCTTATTCCCTCCTCCCAGATCCCAATGGTTTAAGGCTAAAACATTACTCTGGGGAGGCCCTGGATTTTTACAAAACCGTCCAAGGCACACAAAGTATGAAATAGACCAGGAACCTGTAGTCGGGATCAATAACAACCCGCCACTGACTGGTGTATGTGACTCCATTCTAGCCAACGAGACGTGAAAAGTCTGCTAGAGCAGGGGCCTCTGGGAAGACTTCTTCCCTCAGGGAACGCCAAGAAGAGCAGTTACTTCTATCCCTCTGCATGCAGCTGAAACTCGATGCGGTGCCTGGAGTGGCTACAGCAGGCTTGCAGCCAACCTGAGGATGACATCAACACAGAGAATGTCTTAGCCTTGAGCAGGCTGCCTGACGGGTAACACCGAGAGCCAGCTCCCTGTCCTATCTAGTTTGGATTATGGCTTCAGAATCACCTCTACCCAACGCTGCTATACTTAGGCCTTAGAGAAAAGCTCTCCCCGAGAACTTAACCCTTCAGCTGGGCCAGGAGAGAGCAGGGTGATCATAAGAGTCAGAGGGAAAGTGGCCTGGAAAGCCCTTGAAAAGTGAAGGACTTCAATCTGTCTAAAGTACTTTTTTACAAAACTTTGGCAGACATTGTGGTGTGCACCTTTAATCCCAGCACAGGCAGGTGGATCTCTGAGTTCAAGGCCAGTCTGGTCTCATTGGGCTGAAGCGGAGCATGAAATAAGATAAGAAATAGATCATGCAGAACCTGGTGAGAAGTTTACCCTAAATTCTAATGTAATGGGAAGTTATTGGAGAACTTAAAACACATAAGCAGGTAAGTATGACCCAAGGCATAACACGGTCCGTGGCTCACTCTGGCTGCGGCTCTGTGGAGGTTTCACAAGAGAGAGGGAATATAACCATGGGGGATCCCCACAAATGGCTATTGCAGGAACCCAGATAAACCACGAGGCCTGTTCCCATCATTCGTTGAGTCTTGTGTTTCCAAACTTCATTCTTTCATCTCTTTAGAAAGCCTTCAGGAAACACTGCCTAGGAGCTAGGCACTGAGCTGGGCCCTACTCACTCCAAACTGAATGAAAGCAGTTTCCATACCATTGGTACTTATCTGTTTCCTCTATCTTCCCACAGATGCCACCCATGATACATAGCTTAACACGGATGGAGAAAGGCAGGAACACAAAGACAAACTGGGTTCTGTAGAAAACAGTTGCAGGAGAATGTTCAGGAAGACCAGCCAAGTATGGAGCACATACCTGTAATCCCAGGGCTCTGGAGGTGGAGGCCGGCAGATCATGACATGAAGGCCAGCCTGGGCTACTAGGAGGACACTAAAAAATAAATAAATAAATAAAACTTTTAAATAACAAAACACCAGAGTTGGGTGTGGTGGTGCATACCTTTAACTTCAATCCCAGCACTTGGGAGGCAGAGGCTGGGGGATGGCTGTGTATTCAAGGCTAGCCTGGTCTACATGGTGAGTTCCAGGACAGCCTATGTAGAGAAATCCTGTCTTGAAAAAACCAAAGGAAAAGAAAAGAAAAAGAATACAATGCCAGAAAATATGAGGTTGATGACACCCTCCTCAGGTCCTCCAGGACTAATGGTTCCCTTCTCTGAACCTTAATGAACAGTCGGCCCCTGTCTCAGAACCTCGGGCAATTCGGGAGAACTCCAGGAATGCTGATTAAATACTCAGAAAAGAAAACTGCTTGTCTAGTTGTTTACAAACCTCTGGGACTGAGGATTTCTCCCTGAGAGAAAGAAGGAGAAGAACTGATGGCATCTTCTGAAGCTGACCAAGGCAATGGTCCAAAGCATCACACACCGATCCCATGGGACGTGCAGACCATTTAAGAATCTTGAGATACTATTTGGTTTCAGCCTGAGCCCTCGCCCTTTGAGGTTTAATTAATGTGCTCAACCAAAAACTTATCTGCACCCGTCCTGAATTAGACTCGAAGGGTTTTATAGAGAGCATAATAGCTCCTTTTGTAAGTAACACTAGAAAGTCTTTTCTAAAGGCTAAATATGATAGTTCTGAGTAGGCCTGGGAGCTGGCAATAAGTTTTATACATATCTGCATAAACCCCTTTTAAACAACTGTAGTTCAGCAGGCAACTTGGGCTGTCCTCATGGGTTACCTAGAACATCAAATGTGGATTCCCTGCTCCCCCAACCCCTAGTCACTCCAAACTCCTAACAAGAAAAAAAAAATATGTTAGATGGTTGTAATAAAAGAAATTAATGACAGTTTAAACTAACTTTGCCAAGATATTGGGCACAGCAAGGCTTTTAGGCTGCTAAAATACGTACGTGTTGGCAGATCTTTGAGGACGACATGGTTCTGATTAAGAATATAAAATATGGCCAACAAGTTAACTCCATGGGCCTCCGAGCCTGACCACCAGAGTTCAAGGCCTGGGACCCACATGGTGGACAATAGAAGCAACTCCACAAAATGACTTGACTCCACATGCCTGCCACGTGGCATATGTATATGCACACACACACACACATACACAAACACACACACAAATAAATACAAGCAAAATCTTTTAAATATACATAAAATGGAATTCTTAATAACAAAATATAGAAAGAAGCCCCTGTGGTCTGAAAGTGTTGGTGTGCCTTAGGAAATATCTGATTCACTGGAAAGAAGGCATCTGAAGCTGACTGCCTACTTTAAATTTACAAACCAAGCCTGGAGTGGTGGTGCGTGCTTATTAATCCCAGCATCTGGGATGCAGGCAGATCTCTGTGAGTTCGAGGCCAGCCTGATCTACAGAGTTCCAGGACAGCCCCAGGGCTACACAGAGAAACCCTGTCTAGGAAAAAAATTACAAACTATTTATAAGATTGGAACATGCATAAAGCACAGAGCAGTTTCACTGTACTCCGGTAGTGTTTTATGGAACCATAACGCTCCTTTTATGTAGGCACAGCCTTAGGCACTTGGAAGAATCTGATATGACTTTCCTGGTTTAACACAGAGTAAAACACCAGTAAATTCACTGGATCTGATTAGATAAAATCTCTCTTTCATTACTTCACAAATAGTTCCTATGGCTAACACCTTTCCTGGGGCACCCAGGCACCATTTTTGTTTGGAGTGTTTCAACGCACACTGCCTTACAAACGTCTAGAGTCACAATCTAACATAAATACCCTCTTTTTAAGACTTTTATGCTAAAAAAAACATTTATCATCCTCAAACATAAATGATAGTCTTATTGTGTATCACTCAGTGAAGCCAGCCTGCATCTTCCTTATAAAAATGTGTGATACTTGCTGGACTGTGCTTCCCATTTCTCTAAGGCTGCCTGAACAGTTTTCAGTTTCTACCAGTATGATATTGTCAAGATTGGGTCAGGGAAATAAGGCTATCCCATATACAGTTATAACTGAAGTCCATGGCCAAATTCTCACTGCTGGGGCTACTTTTGACCCAAGAACCATTTTGTGGAATACTCTTGATTTTTTTTTTTTTTCAAGACAGGGTTTCTCTGTGTAGCTTTGGTGCCTGTCCTGGATCTCGCTCTGTAGACCAGGCTGGCCTTGAACTCACAGAGATCTGCCTGGCTCTGCCTTCTGAGTGCTGGGATCAAAGGCGTGCGCCACCACCGCCGCCACCACCACCATCATCACCTGGCTGATGAATATTTTTTCAACTATAATTCCTCACTCATGTTTGTTTGTTTGAAGACTTCTTACTATATACTCAACTGGTCAACTCTTTAACATGGGTATAACCTCAGCTTTAACTCTGTGAATTAATGAGTGACCACAAGCAGATTCCTTCTGAGACAAGCAGCTTAAATCATACAACCAGGAGGACAAAGAGGCCTTTCAAAATCATTGGCTTTCTAACCATTGTCAAACTCTCAAGGTAGAAAAACGTTCCCATAAGAGCTAAACAAGCTCTGGAAATAGCTTAGTACGAAGTACTTGCCTAGGCTGGGCGATGATGGCAAGCTCCTTTAATCTCAGCACTCAGGAGGAAGAGGCAGGTGGAGCTCTGTGAGTTCTGGGCCAGCCTGGTCTACACAGTGAGTTCCAGGACAGCCAGGGCTGTTGCGCAGAGAAACCCTGTCTGGGGTTTAAGGTGGGGTAAGTACTTGCCTTATAAGTTCAAGGCCCTGGCTGGATTGCCTACACTCTGAAAATGGAAAGGGGTAGGATAAAAGGAACCAAAGATACACTCCTTTCTTTTCCTCACATTTATCACAAAGACAGTACTGAGTCTAAATTCTCCCGAGACGCTTCCTGTTTTAGGCCTGACGTTTCCTGACATTTCTTGCACATACATGGCCAGCAATTTCACTTTTCTTGAACTTTCGTTCTTGGCAAAATGTCTAATTTAAATGCAACACTGAGAACATATCTAAATATTTGGATTCATTCCTGGTGAAAACAAAAGGCACAGAAGTTTAGCAGAGATCTCTGTGCCGGCATGTCTAGGGTCGGGGAGGGGGCTGTTTTGTTCTGTTTTGTTTTTCTTTCTGACAGGTCTGCTTCCCACATGCAAAGCCATCGGCTTGAGCAGGCAGGACAAGCTCACCTTGTCATCTAATCCCTTCTAGCATTACATTTTGCCTTTTTCAAATCCTTGGCTCATTATAAGTACAGCTTTATCAGGAAAAGAGAAAATATTTGCTTTTATGCCCTTTAATCCAACTTCATTGCCAACTCTAATGTTGCCTCCCGCTAGGCTTGCTTTAACTACCCACTACTGATGAATGAATCAATCATTCAATAAAGATGGAGTCTGAAAGACAACTGCATCCATTCCACCTAGCACAAGTCGTTAGAATGTGTCAAATAGAAAGATAACAAAGAAATAAGGGATATAGAGTGTTAGGAGAAGACTAGATGGGTCAAACTGCTGAGGAAATAGAGATCTGTTATTTGCCTGTTTTCCAAAACCGTATTCCTTAGGAACTCACTGCTCATCTGATTGACTGTCTCTAAATAGTCGGTTTAAAATAAGACTTTTCTTTGACATTAAGCTGACCTAACTACAAATTCTACAGCGATGGCGCTTCATCTTCAATAACCCACTGGTTTATATAAAGCCCAATCATTGATTTTTTTTTAACTAAAGTTTTACTAAAAACATTAACCAATAGTCACAAAGACACATAGTAGGTAAAATGACATTAATACCAGAGTCTCAATAATTCACCCAAATTTATTAAATACCATATTTTCTCTAATAGAGATATTCATGTGATAATTTTTGTTTACTCTTTAAAAGTTATACCAAGGAAATATATCAAAATAGACTGCCTTCCATGATCAGCCATTAAGGTGACAGCCTGCCCCCCAGCCCAGCCCACTAAAGTCTAGAATAGGAAGTAACAAAAAAAAACAAAAAACAAAAAACAAACAAACAAACAAACAAACAAAAACACTACTTCTAGTTACAATTGGAACATAAGTGAACACATGCAAGGTTTCACTCTTAAATTCCAGCTGGGATATCAGGTTTATTGATATCTCTGTCAAGAGAATAAAGAAATCACAAGAAATCACAGGGAACTGTCTCATCGGGAATTGAGCTTTTCTCTCTCAGCTAAGAAATATGACCAGCTACAACCCCCTTAGTCTATAAAGAACTATAATTCTAGCTTTTACCAGTCAGTGTACTGGGTCAGAAAGGGCCAATGATGAATTTACAAGTAATGTCCTGTGTGAAATTAGTCAATACAATATAGACTGTCCTGTTAACCAAGGAGCCACAAAGCCTGCCCTGGACCTTGTCCTTCTTCTCTCTCACTCTACCAACCAGGGCAAGCAATCACCAAAAGCATTTCCCACAGGAAACCACAAACCCAGTGCCCCTGGTACCACCTGCAGGCCTCCTGTACAATGCTTGGCCCACCCCAATTCCCTTTAATTCTCCAGAGCCAACGGGTATACAACTGCACCAAACCACTGCATTTCACAATGTAACCTGAGACAAACTGAATCTGAAAGGCTATTTTATGGGTATTTTGCCTCCACTCCTGCGGGTAATACAATCCGTAGTACACCCACTGGCTTGCAGTGTTCGACTCTCCTAATCCTCATTACCATACTTCCCTTGGTTCCCCCTCTCAAAGGAAGTATGGTTGAGAGGACCAGCTAGGAAAATTAGTCATTCTTCATCATTGTGTTGTTCATAATGGGACATAATGGAGGACTAGATCGATCTTTAATTTTATTTGTGAGTTTTACCTCAATCTTCGCCAAAAAGAATGGTTCTTTTTGTTTTTAATGTATTTTCATCGATTCTTAAGTAATTGTTTAAATCAAAGTCTTCATTATCTTGACGTTGTTCGTGATCTGTTAGTAGAAAGGAGGGTGGTCTCAAGTCATAGCATTTGCCAAGTGAATCTTTTGACTGCAGTTTTGCCACTACCTGGATACTGAAAGTTCAAAATCTGAAAAATAAAATTTGGGCTTCGTATCTTTTGCTCAGCTGACTAATATTGAAATTTTGGACTTGTCATGAAACTGTGATATTCGCCTGTCATTTTTTGGTCTTAATCAGAAGGAGGGGGGGATACAATCAGTAGCTGAAAGACTACAGGGTTATCTGCAATTGACCCATAATTAAAATGATAAAGTGCCATGCATGAAATATGCTGAAGGCAGCTTTGCTAGCTTGTAAGCGTTCCATGAGGGCTATTTCATTTTCTCTATAAGTAATTTCCAGTAGGAAGAGAGTGACTGTATTTCTGAGCATATCGACAAAAAAGTCTTTCAGTTTCATGGCAGCTGACTGATTGAGCAGGAACTTCCAGCCTTGGCAGTCATGTGCAAGTCCTTTAGTCTGAAAAGGGGGCCTAGATTGCCACATTCGCTTTATTTCACTACGATGCATCTGCAGAGTGGAAACAAAACTCCCAGCTTTATCCAGCCTTCAAGTTCAGTCATATATTTTCTATTTGAAATGAACTGATGCTGATTTAGAGCGGACATGCCTTTTGGAATGCCCTAAGGCCTTTCGTTTCTTGAATGATATGCTAAGGCTTGGAATCTACCCAAACCTCCCTGAAGCACCCTCTGCAAAGTTTAATCTAATTTAAATGAACTTATTCCTCAGCATAAATGATCTTTCTTGTTTCTCCTTGTTTTTTCAGTGAGCACAAGGACATATTTTTGTGTTTCTAAACATGTGGATGCTGAAACAATTCAGAAAGAGAAAAAAAATGCTGCATATTTCTTTACTCCAGTCATGTTAAGAGCAGTGGCAGAAAAACAATTCTAAAAACTCTTGGCCCTGGCACTGTGCAAATTATTTCACAATATGCAAAGGATTAAGCAGCAATATACTCATAGTTCCTGTCAAATGTTTCTCTAGTATAAGTAATTCCATAAATTCTGATAGCTCACTTTATTTTCTACTCATTTCTGTACAGTGCTTACATCCACATCTTTACAAATAAAAGTAACATTACAGCATGCCCAAATATGCATGCATGTAGATAAATGCAGTCATATATGCACAAGACACCATATAGGTTTTGGTGCATTTAAAAAGATTCATCTCTACAAGGAATATGGGAGCATAACATAGGATTTCATAAGCACACAGAAAACAGGTGTTGGGTTCTTCTGAATACATACAGGGTGACTGGTTGTAAATTTGATTTTCTAAACCAAAAATTCGAACATTTACAGTTTTTAGTTGACCAGGATTCTTTTGAAGGAAATGAAGATACTGGAGAGGGGAAAATGTAATGTTTAAAGAAGAGATACAAAAAGTTCCTTCTAGTAAAAACAATGATGTAATTGTGAAAGATCACTGTGCAAGAGGCTCCTCCTTAAGGTCAACACTCTCTCTCTCTCTCTCTCTCTCTCTCTCTCTCCCTCCCTCCCTCCCCTCCCTCCCTCCCCTTTCTCCTTTTTTCTTCAAGCAATTTTCAGCTTAGTGCTTTGCTTTCAGTAACACAGGGGATGAGAAAGTCCTTGACATCAGAGAAGGTGTGTTTTATATGTTGAAATGAGCTATTCATCTCCGGTGATCACTAGAAAATGTCACCAGAGAAGAAACGTACCCAAGAGGGCCTTGCAAAACTCCAACCCTGGGAATTCTGTTCTATCTGAAGACTTTCCATCGTCTCAGCAGCCCATTCATTTACTCAAAAAATATTTATCAGGTACCATGATACCCAGCACTGTGTTAACATCAGCAAGGCATTAAATCTTCAAAGTAGTTTCTTATTCTACACTTATGTTGACATATTTAGGTGGGGCCTTAAATTCTCTATTCAGCTGAATGCCTTAGTTCCCTTCTAAGTAATTTGTCATCTAAGGCACCTTGAAGAGGGTTTCATTTTTCACCAATGGAATTCTACTATGTATGATGGTATCAACGTAGGAGTTCAAATCATAAAGAATATAGATCGCAAATCCAAGTACTACAGACTAAATATCATTCCAGGGTTGGGTTACTGGAATTAGACCTCTAGATTTTGCACTTAGAGCTTCAAGAAATATTTCAGTTTTGACCATCCTCGGAAAAAAAAAGCCTAATCGAACCTTAGTTCACTATAAAATAATTTGTTTCTTTCATTGTTCTAAACAAAAGGAGGAATGACTATAATCTGCCTTCACTGGAAACTCTAGCATCATGGGAATTTTCCCAGGCAGCTTTGTGGCAATCCAAGGAGGCTTCAAGGATGTTATAATTATAGCTACTATTCATTATACGTCTATTGTGCTGAGCATTTTATATTCAATACTCCGGCTTATTTTAGGCTTCCCCACAGTGTACCATAATTCCTGTTTTCCCAAGGAGGAAATCAAGGTTCGGAGAAATTAGCTAACTTTCCCCAAGGCGCACAGTTTGCAAGTGTGTGCAAGAGAGGGATCTCTGATGGCGCTCTTCTGCTTCCTGGATCAGTATCAGTTCTCTGTAGCCTGTTTCTGCGCTTAAGGGGTAGAGGGGACCTCGCCATCACCGTGAGGATTCAGGAGATGAAGACTGATAATGCTGTCTGGGGAAGATTTCTTGGTGCAGAGCAGGAAAAAGGAAAAGGAGAAGAAGGGAGAAAAAAATCGGGGGTGAAGGGAACAGTCGCAGCTGTTGCATTAAGAAGGAAAACTCTCCCTAGAGGGGCCCTGGCTCGGTTTCCTCCCACCTCCCCGGAGCTCGAGCCCACTCTGGGCACGGTGATTGACAGGCTCCTAGCAGCCACCGACGGAGGAGCGCGTGGGGGTCGGAGCAAGCGTTCACTTCTCGGCTTCGCTTCTCCCATTACCTCCCCCGCCCCCGCTCCTCCAGGCACCCGCTGGAAGCTTCCACCGCCAGGGCCGCGAGGCCCAGAGGCAGATGGAGGCCGCTGACTGATGAGGGCGGCCGGGGCGGGAGGGTGCTGAGTGAGGCCTAGGCGTTCGTTCGCGCCGCCTCTCGGCCTGGGGACCCAGGCAGCGGCACCCGCCTGCGGGGCCAGCTCGGAAGGGACGCTCAGGCCCAAGGCCTGGCCTAGGAGGGTTCTGGATCCCCCACCCCACCCCACCCCGGCCCCGTGCAAACGGGCATGGCAGAGGGGAGGCCTGGGCCTGCGCTATGGCCTCGGGGCCTCGGAGATCGCCAGGCCTCCGGACGGAGGTGCTAAGGCTCAGGCTCTCCTCCCACCGGGGGTTGACCCTGAAGACGGATTTCACCGCGTGGCTGGCTGCAGGAGCAGCCCACGAAGGCCGATGGGACGCAGCAGAAGCGCAGGCCCAGCCGCCCTGCTCGCCCTGCTCGCCCTGCTCGCCCGCCGCCGCCTCCTCCTCGGGCTCCGGGCAAACTTGCCAGCCTAAGCCCCAGCCTACCACCACCACCCCTCCCTCCCTCCCTGCGAGCCGGGCTCCGCTTTCCCTCCACCGACTCCAGGCCGAATTCAATCCGAGAAGGCTCCTTTGAGCTTTTGTGTTGGCTGGGGGAAGATGTGGGCGCAGGGGGGGATCGCGTTACAACTTTCATTTCCTGAAATGTTTGAGGGAACATCCAGGGTTTTTATCCCCACATCAGGCCCGGCCGTGGGCTCGGGTTTCAGGCCTTGTCACTCAGCTGTCACCAAACAAACGAGGCTCTCAGAGCCCAGGAGAAGGAGAGCTACCTGCTATTCATGACCCCTGGAGCAGGTGATCGCTCATGGGAAAAAAACAGGTAGAATTAATCATAGGGCTGGTCTCTGCTTCCTCTCCTTTTTGGCAGACCTGGCCACCGTGTGAAACCTATCAGAAATCAAATTAACTCTTTCTTGTCGTCGTCCCCCCCCCCGCCCCCCGCGGGAACAGAAAATACTTTTCAGAAAACTCAACATACACAAACACCCAATGATGACAGAACCTGAGGCAACACCTTGCATCCCACCCTCCTTGGCATTTTCTTGGCCTCTAGTGTTCCCTGGATTGGGGGTAGAATGAGATGTCTCCATGTCGCCTGTTAAAACTCCTGCCTATTAGAAGCCATGGGTATAACCCCTAAGCTCAGGTAGATTCCATTATCTTGCCTACCTGGATGCCATTTGCTTGCTTGTACTAAAAGGGGGAAACCTCCAAGAGGAGTTTCTAAGAAATTTCTGTGAGTAGATTCCCCGCCCCCGCCCCCCCCTGTCTTTTCTTCCCTCAGCCATCAGTATGTAGAGTATCCACACTGAGCTCCGTGTAAGACCAACCTCTCAAAATCTCCCCATCATTTTCTTATTAATTTATCACTTGGGAATTTCATACGTGTATGTAATGTGTTCCGATCAAATTTACTCCACTTCCTCTCCCCAACGCCTCTCATCTCCCCCCAACCCCCACCCTAACTTCATGTACTTTATTTTTAAAAAGCCCACTCAGTGCTGCTACTATGTACATGGGTGTAAGGTCACCCATGGGAGCCTGAGCAACCTACTAGGTGCTTCATCCCTAAAGAAGAGCGAGTCTCCCTCCCCCATGCATTTTAATTCTGATTTCATTCTTGCTTTAGCTGGACCAAAGCAGAAAGGTCTACATTCTTGTGCTCTTTGAAGATAATATTTTTTTTTTGCTTTAGAACTGTAGTATGAATTTTAAATCATACTATTTTATGTTTTGTTATGTCTTTCTTTTTCTACACTCCTTCCTCTCTCTAGGGAGAAATTTTTTTAGAGGGAAAATAGAAAAGCATTCAGCTTTTTTTTTTCTAAGCTATATTGGAAGAGCTAACCAGGAACAGTTAGTTAGGAACTGTTAAAACAGACTGGTTTCAGGTAGAAATACTAAGGAGTCTGTTATTATCATTCTGCCTGTTAGTTCTTCCACACAAAGTTTTTTTTTTTTTTTTTTTTTGTGCGAAACCAGGAGATATACAGCATGTAAAATAATCCTCCTGACCTTTTTTTATGAAGATTTTTGTCTGTTTATTTTGAAAATAGCCATTGGTTCCAGATTCCCAGAACTGATTTTCTTAGATTAGTGATTTGTACTTAGAGGTAGAGCCCTGAGCAATATTATTCTTCAATTAAAATGTAAAAAAAAAAAAAAAAAAAAAAAAGAAAGAAAAGAAAAAAGAAAGGAAGGAAGGAAAGAAAGAAAGAAACCTTGCCTTGACTTCAGGGGAAGCATGTCATGTTTATATAGCATCAGCAATGCATAGAAGATATTCACCACAGGTATCTGAAGGCGGACAAAGGTCCAATTGTGTAAATGTTCTTTTCACCTTATAGACACTAAGGAGTGCTGACATTCTATCCAGCTCAACCTTTAAAACATGGCTGCCCCGACGTCCACCTTTAAAGCGCCCTAAATCAATTCAGTACTAAATGTACTAAATAGGCTTAGAGGTACAGTGAACTCTGCACAGTGTTGCAGAGTACACCATCTCGCTCTCAAAGCGGTCATTTCTCTGTAAGCTTGTTTCCATCCACCCCCACCCCCATACCAGTCCCCACCACTGCCACACAGAAGCAGCATCAACTAAAAGGAGCGCTGTCACAGACAGAGGCTTGCAGTAATATAAGATTGGTGTGAGAGCCAACCAAAGATGTCACACTTATGTGGGCTTGATGTGTTGGATTGTTTTGTTCTTGGGTGAGGCAGAGGTCACAATCCCATTGTCTTTTTCAAGTATTTAAAACACTTAGGTGATGGGAAAGTCAAATTAGAAATTTTAGCAAAGCAGCTAAAGCCTTGCCCGAGGGCAAGAGGAAAAAGGTGTGTGTGGAGAGGGTGGGGGAGTAGCTGAGTTTGTAAAAATACTTAAATGTCCATGGAACACCTAAAAAGTCAATTTCACAGACATGCTGCCTGGAATCTACAGATTGCCAAGGACATTGGCTCCCTCTATGAGATGTATTCTCTAAAAATCTCAAGACACAATGTCTGGTGCCAGTAAAGCTATGTATTCTGGGACTGTTGTTTAAATTCCACACGGGCATCAGCTCAGACCCTGAACCACCACCTTTCTCCCTCCCCCTCCTGCCCCCTCCAAAGTCGTTTCTATTATGAATGAGTCATGGCATTTTAAAAGTCATAATCCATTTAAAGTCCCAAATTAAACTAACTTGTATGGCATATTAAAGTAAAATTGGCTGTATCAGTCCATGGTGTTCCTGTTTGATTCGATCTGTGTCAGTCTTATAAAGTATCTGGTTTTTTTTTTTTTTAATATATATAACTTTGAGGGAAGGTCAGAAAAGGGACCAGATAGATGTAGGTGGTATAATTTGCAGGCGGTGTTATTATATAAAGGTCCAGAATCTCTCTACTTATTTTTCTTTCCATGGCAGTCACTGACAATAAGGAAGAAGAGCGCTCAGTATCTTTCCACCTTTTTAATTACAATTGAGTGATCACGTCAGGCTCCCTGAAGTGTATGTAAAAATCTATTTCCCCTTTCAATAATAAGGCTTGGTTTTGATGTTCGGTTTTCCGTGTCTTCCCTACCTAGTTCTGTTTGACCCTGGAGAATATTTTCGCATCCGGTAACAGAGCATAGTGAGCACCTTTCTTTCCTAAAGGCGGTGTGGGATTGTACTCTACCTGCTGAGAACCCGGTTCTCAGCTGTCCATTAACAAGTTAAAAGGAGAAGATCAGAGGATTGGAGAGCGGGCGGGCGCTTTCCACGCGCCTCCAGCGGCTCCTTTTCTTTGTTTTTAAATGCTACTGAGGTGTTGTTTCTCACTGTCTGAAAGGACCACAGCGTCTAAAACCCCGATTGTCGTCCTCAGTAGGAGAACAGGTTTCCAATTTCATCAGCTGGAACGACGAAGTTGTGTGTGTGTGTGTGTGTGTGTGTGTGTGTGTGTGTGTGTGTGTGTGTTTTCTGAGTTTAAAACGCGCAAGAAAATGAGGCCTTTTCAGGGCAGCGCTTTTTCTGGGTAGAAGAAAAGCCAACATTTCATACCTAAATTTTTTATAGTTTTTTGTTCCCGGCTGGTTCACCTACCTCTTACCTAACCCACCCGCCTCTTAGAGACGTTTCCAGATGGATTTTCTGGACCCAGTCAGACCTTCGAAGAAGTCTCTATGAACGTGGGGCTCTCAAAAGTTCCCACTGGACTAAAGTAACCCAGCATGCCCGCAGCCTATGGAACTAAGTCCTCGCTGGGGTACCCTCAGTGTTAAATGCTCCTGGTGGCCACAGACACTGGTTCCTCTGGTTTTGAACCGTTGGAGGAGGTGGTCTAGGAGTTTTTTAGAGCCTTCTGGGAGAAAGCTTTGGAAAAGGACTAACACACCTGTGCTTGTCAATACCACCCACCTCTATAAAATCTGGGTAGAGTTTGTACTCCAACAGCCAGAACCAAGAATGCTGCGCAGCTGGGTTGGTTCTTTCCCACTGGGTCTGAGACTGGACAAAGGGAATAGGTAGCTGCCCCCCAGGACCCCCCGCCCCCCGCGACCGGGCTTCACTGGAAGCAAAGCTACTTGCCCTGCACGAAAGGATATACTTTAGAAGCCAGGTACCACTCACTCCCCAGGCCTGGTTGGCACTGCTTGGACAGCATTTGCGTAAGGCGTTTAAGCCACAGAACCAAAGCCGAGGCCCCAGTCTAGTGGGAAGGGCCGCTGGGGAATGGACTGCCGGAGCCGGTGGAGCCGAGGTCGCATGAAGCCTGAGAACTCTGGGACACCTGCGTTGGGAGCCACAGGCAGCCAGGAGACAAACTCCACTTCAAGGTCAGATATGCCACCCTGCCATGGAGCGTCCTGTGCCACTGGCGTGTGGCAGGAACTGATCAGAGAGGTCGAGCCTTGAGTCTGGGAGATGACCCAGGATGACTGCTGCGTTGTCCCACAAGGCTCTGCCCAAGGCCTTGTGTTCTCCCCCTGAGGCCAGCCTGGTCTCCTCTGCTCTCCGGGACTTCTCAGGGGCCCACCGGACTCTGCACCTGGAGGTGCCACAAGATCCCGGTCCCGAGACAGGTGCGATTCTCTTTGGCAGTCGCAGGGAGCAGAGAGCTGCGTTCCAGGATTGCCTGGGCCTCCTCAGTGCCACCAACAGCCTCCGAGTGGACAGATGACAGACGCTCGCCCGCCCGCTGTCTGCAGCCGAAGAAGCACAGGCCACGAGCTTCTTGATCCTGGGTCTGGAGTCCTGCCCGTGGGCCCCGCGGAAGACTTTCAGGCGTGGGAGGCGGTTACGAACGCGCCTCTGCAAGCAAGCGGACGGTGCAGAGCCGGAGGACCACTGCGCTGGGGTGCCTCTCACAAGAGGGCCCTCGGCGGAGGGTGCAGGAAAGGCAACCTGGCCCGGGAGTCAATGCTTGGCAACCTTGGAGCTAGCCCACCAGCATGGTCCCACTGGGAGCTTCCACCCTGTCTCGAGATGAAGACCAAGCTGTCCTTGCCTAGAAAATAGTTTTCAATACCTAAGGCGACCAGCCCCAGTGGTCCAGGTTCTTGAATTCCTACCTGCTAAGCCAAGGACTCAGGAACTGCTGGCCCAACACCTTGGCCTCAGAACACTTAGGAAGCCTCTTTCTCAGCCAAGGGGTCACCAGCGTCCTTGTAGTGAGATTAAAGACGTTTTAGAAATCATCACTCGATTTGGTGGTTTTTGGTTTTTTTTTTTTTTTTAATCTCACTTGGCAAATGCCGTGAAGTTTCGTCCTAAAACCACTTTATAAGAGGCTGCACAATTATTTTTGGCTATCGCTATGAAATCTGTGGAGGAGAAACGAAAAGTGGCTCGCATTCGGTTAAACTTTGACTCCGAGAAGGTAAATTGGATGCCCCTCAACAGCTGGTTCTCGAAGATTTCCTCGAGGGAAAAAAATATAGTTAGTCCCCCTCCCCCGCCCCAATGATTGCTCTAAAACGATTGCCAAGAAAACTCAGCAATATCCAGCTTTCTCGCCTCCTCCTGCTTGTCCTGCTCTTAGGCAGACTGAGCCGAGGATGGCGGAGAGAGGCAGATTGTGCAATTTCTTATTAAACACATCTGGAATATGCACATTCTGGATCGAGTGCCAGGGATTTTACAAAGAGTTTATGGCTATGACAGAAAACTGTCCTTTTAACGAGTTTACAAGCAGTAATCACGGGGGCTTTTACAGGACCCGCCGTCTTAGCTGCGAGCCAGACCTGCAGACTTTTCCAAGCTCCACCAACCAAACCAGCAGGAAGTGGGCCGGCGCGCCCTGGGAGACAGAACTTCCACGACTCTAAAATTATTGCCAAGAGGAGCTACAAGAGTGGGGGGTAGTTGGAGTAGGAAGCGAGGGCATGTAAGAAATTAAAGTAATTGGCCCTTCCTTATTTTCCAGAGAGATTTCCGCGGTCTCTTTTGAAGCTTGTCAGGGTCACTGAAAGCTATCTTTGTGCCGGGTGTTTGTTTTGGGGAGTGAATGTGAAGAATGTGTGGCGATTCCCTGGGAGAGCCCCTCCTGCAGAGGGTGGCATTTCTCCGTGGCCCAAGACGTGGAGAATAAACACCCTAGTGACTTAAATAAACACCGACTTAATGATCCAAAACACTAACAAGGGAGATTGGGACCCGGAGCTCCTAGCCCAAATGATGGTCTCTGAGCGGCTGTGTGCACATCTGTCCATCACCAAGGGAAAATGACTTTATAAGTAAAAGTGATTGTATTTAAAAGCACAGTGGCCATCTCTTTTTTAAACACAAAACAATTCGACGATTAAAAAAAAAAAAAAACTCATGACAGGGAGGCCTTAATTTCACACACATACACACTTCATTCCACTCAGGCCAAGAACAATGGGGAAAGGTAAGAAAGAAATATATTAATGTTGACATTTATAGATGAGGAAAAATCAAAATTATGAAACTGTCATGTCAGGAAATAAATAGACTCTCCCTGGGGAACAATATTTTACAAAGCACAAGCCAGCCAATCCCGTTATCCTGAGTAGAATTTTAATAAATAACGCCGTTTGTTTCACTAGTCTTAAAAGCTGAATACAGAAGATACATCAATTTGCCCCAGGCAAAAAAAAAGAACATGGAGCCTTCATGATTACTGGGATTTTTCTGGACACTATCTGAGAAAAGAGCTCCTGGTGGGCCTGCTTTGTATTTGTACAGATCAATTCATAATTTTAAATCCGTGTTCGAGTTCCCTTTTCAAAACAAAAAAAAAAAAGCAGATAAATTATTTTTACTTTCACAGTCTTTTCATACGTGGTTAACACAGAAGAGCCGAGTTAACATGTGAACGCCGTGGAGAAGCAACAGTGGTAAACAGAACTGCATTTCTAAATAATAAAAAAATAAATAAATACCCAAGGCCAACGTTCTTCTCTTTTGTCCTGTCATTAACCTAGTTGATATCCTTGGTTTCAGGTGATAGACTTCAAAAAAAAAAAAAATACCCTGCAATTCATAACTGCTACCAAGTAAGCAAGAAAACTTGTTTTTAAATAGGCCCCGTGACAGCAAGGCACGACTCACCTTTTTCAGAAACAGAACCGAACTCCTGGTGGTCTACTGAGTTTTAATTTAGACTGGTGTGGGTACAATAGAAAAGAAGCCTAGAAACACATGCTGTTTGAGTAACCAATGCCAGGTCGTGGCCAGGTTGGTTGGCACCCTTTTGCAAGGAGAAAGTTGGACTGCAGGAGTCCCCTTCGCAGGGGCAGCCTGACCATAGGAAGCCCGGAGGGCAGAAGTGAGGACCTTTTGGAAAGTGGGTTCCCCTCCCTGGTTGGTACACTTTTAGAGTTTGTCACCAGAAGAAAAAGAAAGAAAACAATCACCAAAAAACCCCCACTAAATTTGACAAAAATAGTTGTATTACTAATGTCGCTTCTATTTCTAACCGCCTCACAGAGAGAGCATTAAGACATTTAGGCACTTCTTTCCCCCACTAATACTGTTATTTTATTTTAATCTACATAAAATTATTTAACACTAAATATGAAAAATGTAAACTTAATTTTCCCATCAAAACCAGCTATGATTATATTTTTTTCCCCCTAGTCATCTTAAGAGTGCAGCCAGCTCCTCTCAGCCCGGAGGGTTTCTGCTTTCGTTATTTTTGACATGTCTCTCTTTCTCTTCACTACCTTTTCCTCTTCCCTAAACCTTCCTCCATAAATAAATTAAAAGGAAATAATTAAAATCCAGTTGATTTGTATTTTTTTTAATCTCCACTAAAAGAAAACGAAGAAGAGGAGGAGAAGGAAGACGAGCAAGACGAGGAAGAAGAGGTGGAGGGAGAGGCTACTGAAATGGACGCCAGGGTTGCCCAGGACCAAGACGGGGTGCTTTTGTCCCCTGACCTTTCAGTGGGAGGGGAAATGCAAAGAGCATTAAGAGAGAGGAGGGAGCCTGTGCTCGACTGAGATCGCTCTTGGTTGTAATTTTTTTAAAAAAAGACATTTGTGAAAGCCCGTCATTCCTTTATGCGCAAAGAACCCCAGAAACAAGCTGCGAAAGTTGTTCCTGACTTCTATGTACAAGTGTCCCCAGGTGTCGCCACCCCCTTCAAGGCCCCAGTACCTCCCTACTTAGGAACCCAAGTCCACCAGACTGGAGGTGAGTGGGCCTAGTAGAGAGTCCTGGAGCTGGTGCTGATGGGGCTGCAGGCCGTGGCTGGGCTGGGAGGCCGTGAGGCCCGGAAGAGAATAGTTTGAGCTCCTGGCGTGGCCCATATTGCTCTGTAGCAGGAGGACCGAGTTCTGGTCTGGACTTTGGGGAGGTGAGAATTCCTCTTCTGAGCTGGACATGAGCGGCTTGCCCCCTTCCAGAGGAGAGAGTTGATTCTGCTTGTTGGAGGAGGAGTTATTGTTTTCAGTGTTCTCCCTGAGAAATAGAGGACAACACCATATGGTTAAAAAAAAAAAAAGTGTGAGGTGAAGGGGGGAGGTGGGGGGGGCTGGAAGGAGGAAAGGGCGTTGTGCAATCTGTCACCAACCCAAATGGAGGAGCTATGCCTCCCACCCATCCCCAAGGGTCATGGGGGAGGTGAAGAGGCCGACTGGAGAAACGGGGGAGTCTGCTGCTTGGAGACAGCCCCGTTTCTTCCGTGCTCCTCAAAGTCGGATGAGCCGTGTTTATTTAAAATAATAACAATAATAATAAAGTGTTTTTTTCAGTCTGTTCAAACAGCTATGGGTAAGTACCGATCAACTAGCCCCGTCCTCCCAAGTAACTGGAAGCCCTCGGACAAACGGTTGTCTCGATAAAGAAATGATCCGGGGACAAACTGCCCAATGCACACACACATGCTTGCGGTGACCCAAGTCAGTGGCCTGCCACCATCTGAGGAAACAATTAGATGACCGGTTTCCCGGCCCCTGTCCGGAGACTGGGGTTTCAGAGACCTAGGACAGGTCATGGGAAGCCGTGCCCAGAGCGGCCCAGTGACCTGAGTAAACACAGGGAGCTTAGCCAGTCTCTCGGATTTCATCCAGGGAGTGGGCCCTCGCTTGGCTTCGGGGACCGGCCGTTTTGTAAACTTAAAGGCTAGCTGGAAGCGGGCAACCTCTGGGTCGTCGCTCCAAGTTCGTTTCTCAGCCCCTCCTGCCCTCCTCTCCAGCTGCTCGCCAACAATCCATAGCCTCCCACCCTTTCTCAGCAGGGAGAACTTCGCCGCCCCGCCCCGGCCTGGGCGCCGGTCGGTCCCGGCACGGCCGTGGGTCAGTCCCCGCACCCGGTCCCGGTCAACTTCTGGACTTCCCTGCACGCCGCTTCCGCTTTGCCAGCGCCGGCAGCCACCCCTCGCGGCGCGTTGGCCGGTCTGCACTCCCCCTTCCCGGCAAGGTCACTCTGGGGGAGCCCCTTTCGGTGGAATTTGGGCAGGCTCTGTGGTTTCCCACCCAGAGGGGAACTTGGAAACCAGATCTGGGGACCCGGAGCGGCTAGCGAACAAAGGACAGCCTGCGGGGGCCCTGCGCCCGGGTCCCCAAGACCAGCAGCTCTGCTCGGCGCTGCGCTCGCCGCCGCCTGCCCTGCGCGCCTCCGAACCTCGGCCAGAAGCTCCGCTGAGAACCCCCCGGGCCTAGCAGCCGCCGTGGCTGCGCCAGGAGGGAGAAGCAGAGACGCCCCTCATCCCACCCCCCACCCCCTAAAAAAAAGCCTCTCTCCCGAGCTCCAGGACGCGAGAAGCCAGCGACTGGAGCCCCTCTCCTCGCCCGCGGCGGTGGTGGCGGCGGCGGCGGGGCCGGAGAAAGCAACCCGGCCACGCACGAGGGAGCGCGGCAGGCGGCAGTCTTCTCCCGGCTTGGGGCCTCGGATCGGACACCCGGTAGCGACTCCCCCAGATCTCTCTTTTCGGGGTATTTCTTCACAAGACTCTTCCCTTTGTCCAACTCAGGCGGAGTGAACTCTCATCCGTACACTAGCCGGAGAGAGCGAGCGAGAACAGAGCCCCGGAGGCATTGGGGGCTGGTGCTGACGTTTCAGACCAACTTCAAGCCGGAGTGAAAGGGCGGAGGTTCGGGACCCTCCGCCGCCCCCAACGGCTTCCCTCGCGTACACCGAACCATACACCCCCTTCCCTCCCACCTACAAACTCCCAGGCCCACCCCCTCTCTTCGCCGCAGCCAGCCAGGAAGGCAGGAAAAACAAACCCAGAGCCAGCGGTTCCCGACACTCTTCCCCCACCCAAGAACCCCCACGCGCGGGTGCTCAACGCAAACGCGGCCGGGTCCCTAGCAAGCAACCTCGAGAGTTCGTGAACTTTCACTGCAGCGCCGCAGTGAAGAGGCCGGGGCGCCACCCCACGGACCTCTGCTCGCAGCGGGCGGGTACCGACCCGGTAGCGATGCCTGCCGAGGAGGGTGGGAGCGGGGCAGAGAGGAGCGAAGGGTGAGACTCCCCGGGGTCGCCCGAGCCCGGGCAAGCACGCTGCGTACCTTTCCTTGGCCTCGGCGGCCCGGTCTCTTTGCCTCCGGTTCTTAAACCAGTTGCTGACCTGGGTGGTGGTGAGGCCGGTGGCCTCGGCCAGCTCCCGCTTCTCCCGCGGCGAGGGGTAGGGGTTATGCGCGTACCACTCCCGCAGCACGCCCCGCGACTTCTCCTTGAAACAGTAGCTGGTCTCCTCGCCATCCCAGATGGTTCGCGGCAGCGGGAATTTTCGGCGTACCCGATATTTGCCCACGGCACCCAGGGGTCGGCCGCGAAGTTTCTCGGCCTCCACGTAGTGCGCTTTCAGCCACAGCTGCTGCAGTTTGGGGTGGTTGTGGGGCGAGAACTGGTGGCTCTCCAGGATCTTGTAGAGCTCGCGGAAGTTGCCGCGGTGGAAGGCGACCACCGCCTTGGCCTTGAGCACGCTCTCGTTCTTATGCAGGTGATCGCAGGCGGGCAGCGACCACAAGAACCTGCCCAGGCGTTCCAGGTTCCCGCCTTGCTGCAGAACCTCGCACACGCACGCCACTTGCTCTTGCGTAAAACCAAACGACGGCAGCATCGACATGGCTGGCGCTGCCGGGGCGCACCGGCCCGGGCGCACGCGGTAGAGAGAGGATCTGAGAAAGCAGGGGGGGCTGGGGGGGCCGCCGCGGGGAGGGGGGGCGCGGCTGCTCCTAACCCCCTCCCAGGTTTGGCACTGGCGAAGAGACCAGTCGGACCTTGCGGGTGGGAGGCGTAGGAAGACGGAGAGAAGTAAGGGGCGCGCTGGATTCCGAGTAGCCGGCGCACTCCGCAGCCTTCCGGGCCTCGCTGGCTCCTGCCTGCCGCCGGGTGGATGCTGCTGGTTGCCGGGGAACTTGGTTTCTGTTCTCCCCGCAGCGGCCTTAAAGCGCGCAGCGTCCCCGGCACGCTGATTGGCTGCGGGCGGCGCCTATCCGAAGCTGGCCAGCCTGCGCGCCGCCCGGCCGGGCAGCAAAGCCACGCCGCCCAGCGGCCCCGCGTGGGGAGGGCGAAGCCGGCGAGCTAGAGGGAGATGAGGAGTGGTAGGAGGGAGAAGAACCTGGAGAGGTGGGAAGTGGGGTGGGGTCAGGAGGAGGGAACTAGGGTGCTGGAAAGGGTAGCGAGCAAGTCAAGACCTCGCAAAGCGGCGCCCTCTTTGGTGTCGCCTAAGGAAGGGGAGCCTCGCGCATCTCTACACAAATCAATGACTGTAGACGTTCTAATGACCCTCTTCGCCATACTCCTATCCCTGTCCCTTGCAGTCCTGGCTTTTCCCGGTGAGCTCATATTTAATTACCTTAATGTTGAGATGAATAAATAATGGATTGATGAATAGCTTATGGAACGCGATAAATAATACAAGAGCAGACTAGGGTTCTGGGCTGCGGACACTCAGAGAGTGGCTTCTCCCAGGTTTGGCATCAGCTCCGGGAGCCAAAACTAATTTCCTCCCCCTTTTCCCTTCCTAACCCCCAGTGCCTCCCAAAGGGCGCAAACACTCTGATCCGGGCAACATTCCCCTCATTCTCAAAGGGCCTCTGGATGTGGCATCAGGAGAAGAGTTGGCCCTGGCACAAAGGCCGAGCAGATGGAGACAACCCGTGCTTCATTTGCAGTTTAGTATCTTGACGCTGCCGACAGACTTCTGGACTCAGTTTCCCTATTTGCACGGTGGAGTTTTTCAGAGCCACCTCGTGTTGCCCATGAATGCAGAAAAGCTTTACTTGCCGGTTAGCAAGCATGTATTGAGAACCTCACGCAAAAGGCTCTGGATGGGGTGTAAATTAAATAAAACTGTGCCCAGCTCCAATAACCGTAGGGCTGTAACATAATCCTTGCCCTGCTCTGAGAGGGACACTGCCCTCAAAGCTAGAAGCACCATGGCTCCAAGAAGATTAAATAAAGTGCGTGTGTGTGTGTGTGTGTGTGTGTGTGTGTGTGTGTGTGTGTGCGCGCGCGCGCGCACGCGCACGCACGCGCGCCCTTCAAGGCTGGCCTATTTTGCTCCCGAATGAGAGGCGTCCTGCAAGTTAAGTCCCATCGTCTGCTATTTTGTTTCTGTGTGGAGAATGCTTAGTAAAACTACACAAACAAATGGAGCCGTAATTATCTTAAGCCTCATTTGCACACCTTGTTCCAAAGCAATTATTAAAAAGATTTTGAAAACAATTAGCCTCTCTAAATAAAGATAATCTATTGTCGGTAGCTAAGACCAGCAGCAGATAAGAACAATGTGTGGAGATAAGGGAAGCCAAATGGTGGTTGGAGAGTGACTTTATGACTATACTTATCTCTGATTAGATAAGTTCAAAACAGAATTTTAAGTACACTTCAAAAATGCTTTTGATTTCAGGGTGCCCTCTTAGAGAATAGCCAAGAGCAAACTCTGGGCTC
Source organism: Peromyscus leucopus (assembly GCF_004664715.2). NCBI lineage: Eukaryota > Metazoa > Chordata > Mammalia > Rodentia > Cricetidae > Peromyscus > Peromyscus leucopus. The sequence goes on from NC_051075.1 coordinate 40,764,731, forward strand.
TTTAAACTTGCTTGTCTTCTTTCAGTGTTTTGATTTCATCAGCCAAAGAGACTGCACCACAGAACCTTTTGCATTCTGAGGTCTAAGTGAGGGCAGGGTTCCCCTTTGTATTATTTATGTGGTTTTAAAATAATGCACCCAGTCCAATGCGCCCCGTAACGTGCATTTCACACTCATAAAGGGTTCCCACCTCGAGGCTGCTTCCCCCGAGAGACTGCAAGCAGACAGGAAGGCTCTCCTCTGATGAGCTCCCACACAACGCTTTCTGCCTCCTTGAAACTCCGTCTACCCCATGCAATTAAACCTTGGAAGCAGATGCTGATACATCGTTACATTTAGGCTTTTTTTTCTTTAAAAAATGTGTTTAATGGGTGTGTATTATTTCAAAAGAGCTGCTGCCACATGGTATGCCCAGTGGCTTACTTTCTAAACTGAAGCCTGGCACTGCTGAGCCCTAGGCTATGTGCCTGGTAATTTTCCCTCCCTGTCTTATTTTAGTGCTCATGACGTTTCAGATGAAGTCTTAAGGAACGGCAGTGTCCTGCCAAGAGGAATGTCTCTGCTTAGAACAGTCCTTATTGACATGGCAGCTGTGTGAGGACCAGAATGGGGACTGATACGGGCTCTCAAAATCAGTACCCTAAAGCCTGGAACAAGTGTGCACCATTAAAATGGGAGGAGAGTTATAAGCACAGTCGTGTCTTTTAAAAGACAATTACTTTATAATTAACAGTCTTTGTAGAGAAGGGAGGTATAAAGCACTGATAACTACAGGTATACATTTACAGAGGATCACAGGAGAGAGATGGCAGTGTATGGCCACCAATTCCCTGGCATTCTCCAGATCCCCCTGGCCTTTTTTTTTTTTTTTTTTTTTTTAAATCTCTGTTCAAAAGGAATCAGGACTGTATCAGATGCTGGTGACAACTGGAAAGAGGAGTGGGGTAAGTTCTGTGACAACCCGCACCCAGATAAATGAGAGGTACTTTTTTCCCCCATAGGCAGAGACATGACGGTCTCCCCCGCCCCCATTTAATCCAATAGATCACTTAACTGAAAAGGAAAAAAAGTGCTATGCACTTTGTACCAAGGAGCCTACCTGCTCTTTGGATCCTTCGGTTAAGGGAACCAATTGTTATAAATGATAATTATTGGCTTGGATATATAAGGTTTCCCCAAATGGAACCTTTCACTGAAAACCACTAAAAGAGGTAAAATGACATGAATTTACAAACCACATAAACCAAATGATCCATTTTAAATCGCGCACAGAAAGGTTTGAGTTGTTCTGTAATATAAAACCTTTGCTGTCAATGCAAATCTCATGAAAAGCAGAGATGCGTCGGGAATTTAAAGGAAACCCAACAACTCAGCCGGCTCCCTGCTGCCCTGGCAGCTTCCGGACTTGGTAGGGTGACGCTGGCCGAGAGACTCCGGGTGCCTCTGCAGTGCGGGTAGTGGTCGGGCACACAAGCAAGGGACCAAAAGGCCAGGGCGAAAACATGAGGAGCTGGTGGACTGCCATAGGCCTTGGATCAAAATCCTGTATCTAGGATCTACTTGCTTTTCTCCTGGCTTGAAGCAAGACGCCTTGAGTCTCCTAGCTGGGTTTCTTGGAGTTCCCTTACCATCAAGAAGAACTTGGGGGCTCCTACCCTACCTACAGATTTGGAAGTCAAGGGCATCCTCAATGAAACTAGGGTCATCTCAGTGCAGCCGTGCGGAGACTCGGATCCCAGCCGAGACAACAGTGTTCATCTTTTCCCTTTGCTTTGACGGAAGCGGCTCCTGCCCGGGGGTCCTTGGGAACCCGGTTCAGATTCTGGGCGACGCACACGGGAGCTGCCACCCACCTGCCTTGTGCAGGACGCCATAGCCTGCGAGGGCTGACTAGGCCAAGGGATCAGGAAGGGAGATTTGCGGACCCAGGGAGGAGAAACTCAAAACCAGTCCATTAGTAAATGAGTTTTGTGTTGTCAAGGTTCTTTCCCATCCACTTGCTGTTCTGAAAAATAGATCACGTTTCGTTATCTTTAGTGGGAATCTGCAACGCGACACCGGATCCGCGCGGCCCCCGCCTCCCTCCCTCCCACCCATCCTCTCTGCCTGGTTCTGCCTCGCTGAGGGGAGTCGTCCGGCCTCCTCGGCTTATTTCTGAACAATGAGGATTTGTCTGTAGCCCTAATGTATTTATGTATGGAAGTAGGGGATGGTAGTGGCTTTCTCCTGGAAGCGGGAAGCGTGGGGACAGAGGCTTCTGCTTCCGTGGTGCGAAAAAGCCGGGCTAGTCCAGGACGGCAGCCGACCGCCGCCCCCTCCCACACCTGGACAAACAGAACCAGCTGGAGTCCTACGCCTGAAACCCTGTCCCCTGTCCACCGCCGCCGGCAGCTCCAGAAAATGCCATCTCAATCTCCAAACCGTCCCGAGAAACACAGAGGGACAGACAGAATATGACACCTCCAAACACAGACATCCTAAACGCTGTTCTCCACCAATCTGAGCTCCTAGCCCAGTCTCCTCCTCTCCCTATACTGAAAACACAGAAGGGAAAGGGAAGGGGTGCATGATCCCTGTGGTTGGGGGGTGTTATGGCCTCTCTCCCTGTGTGTCTCGGTCTCATTCTCTGTGCTACTCAAAGGAAAAAAAAAAAAAAAAGGCTAATTTTGTCCACACCTGAGCTGTCACTCACTCCGTCACTCTCCATTCTTGCTGTCGCCCGTTCCACCACGACTCAGCATTTACCTTTCTCCCCACCCCCACCCACTCTGCTGGCTTCTTCCTGTTCCTTCAGCTGTGCTCTGAGGAAGCTCAGCCTCGGGACACCAATGGCTTGAGTCTGAACCATAAGCTCCCATTCAACATGAGGTGGCAGTCACCTTTCTGGAAAATGAGGCGTCACAATCCCTTCTTATGAATGTGGGACACACGAGCCCCTTTTCCCCTTAAATGCTTGCTACCTTGGAGCAAGTTCACAAAAAGGAGAGCTCCGGGGAGTGCTTATCTTCCATTGGATTTTCACTCAGCTTCTCTCTCTCTCTCTCTCCCTCTCTCTCTCTCTCTCAACTAATGTACATCCTGAGTACCACATCTGTCTAAGCTAAGAAGAATTTCCTTTTGGGAGGTGAAAGCCTGCAGCTCCTCCTGTTCAGAGGAAAGTGCTAGTGACGGTAATGCAGGATGACATTAAATAAACAGTTAGGGTGGACTGGCAAGATGGAGTTAATTATCCAGTGAGCTGCATTGCGGCCCAGACCATCAGGGGCTGATTTGTTTTGGCTCTTACTCCGAGGAAGGAGACAAGCCACTCTCTTCTGCACATCTCTTTGGGATCCTGATCATTCAAATCTCGAACAAACAAAACAAAAACCGCTATCCGGGCACCACTGCTTCCATTTTATTACTCTTCTACAGACTGAAAAAAAAATGTATATTTTGTTACCTCACTGCCCTAGAGAGGAAAATGCAAACACATTCATTCCTATGAGAGGTTAAAAACAAACAAACAACAACAACAAAAAAAAAAACCAGGGTAGTTAGAGACCTATTTATTTATTATTTATATTTTTTAGAGTTCCAGTTGTAAGGAAAGCAGATAGCTTGTGCCTTTCCCCATCTCTTCACTTTGGATCTTTACAATCAATTTATAAATCTACATGCTTATTTTTTCAAAGTAAAATGTTAGCCTGCCATATGTATGTATGTATGTATATTCATTCTCTCTCAAAAAAAAATCATACTTCGTGAAATTTTAGATGCAATTAGATTTATTGTTTGTGTGATTCCCTGACTATCCGGTTCCCTCAGGTAAGCCTGTACTTATACATAAATCCCAGTAACTTAAAACGTCTCCCTCCTGAGTTTGCTCCACCCCCCTACACACACACACACACACACACACACACACACACACACACACACACACATTCTGATATTAATAATCCCCGGCTGCCCCTCTTTCCGGGTCATTACGGTACTGCTGGTCTCTAATCAATCCTAATGCGATGGCAATTGGAGTCCCTGATGACTGCGGCTCGGATTTCTTGTAATGGCTCTACCACATTTTCCTGGACCTCTTTCTTCAACCTGAGATGCCAGGGGGACGAGTCCCTTCTCTGCTGCTGATTACTTCAAGATGTGGGGGCTGGTTTGAACAGAAGGAGAAAGGCGCACACAGTGTGGCCGACACAGCCTGCAGGGGTGAACAGACGTCTGCATCCCAGCAAAAGCACCCGAGTGCCTCTCACTGTTCTTTCCGGTGTCCATTGCCCAGGCCCAATTCACCCTGGAGGACCGAAATGTAGACTTTCAGACCATCTCCCCTACCCCCGCCGCCTCCTGGTGTGCGGAAACCGAGCGGTCTCAGGGCTTCTCTAGCTCTGGCCCAATCTCACCTTGGCAGCCCGCTCTTTGGCTCCCGGGCCCCTAGCCAGGCCTGACTTTTACTGCTCCCCACCCCTCAGAACCCTCTCCCCTTTCCTCGGCTTCTTCCCCGGACTCAGTATGGTTTCCCAGAAGGGACCAGATTCTCCAACACTAGTTCACACCCTTGACCTCTCTTCGGCTCCTCGTCCTAGTATTGTCTGAAGTTCTCAGCCTGCTACAGCCTCAAAACCAGCTCTCAGTTTGGCCTGGTCATGTCAGGACACGAGCCTTTCTCCCCCTGAACTCTGAGGGTCCGTTGCTGGGGAGACCTTAACCTTTACCGGCAAAGGACCAACTCTTCTTCTTCTCCCTGGTGGAAAGACAGAGCCACCAAGCAAGCAACCCTGTGCGTGGTCTCCTTCTCCCTGGCCGAAAGTTCCTCGAGCTGCCCCCCCCCCCCCATCCCTTGTCCCAGGCTCAGCCCCGAGGCGATCGACACGTTCGCAGCATTTGTATTCTTCCATTTCGCAGTCTAAAGCCATTTAGAGTAACCCGAGCCCAGGATAATTGCCACGTCTCTGCCGCGATACTTTTTAAAAAACAGGGTAATGCTTCTGAATTGCGGAAGAAAGTGCTGCGGACAAATTGGGCGCTGAGCCGCCGAGATAGATGGCTTTGTTAGGAATGGCCAGTGGTTTGTGACTCAATTAGTTCTTTGCTGGGAGCCGCCTGTGTGTTCGACAGAGAGGTCACCTCGAGACGAACTCCCTCCGTATCGCTCCAGGGAACGAGAAGGAGTTCCAGGGTGTGGGATCCTTTTAGGCCTGTACATCTGTGGATGAATGCCCACGTCGTAGGAAATCTGTTAGCTATTGTTGTTTTTCTCCATTCCTACAAGAGTCGAGTTTTGGTTTTCACCGGCAGAACTGAGATGCCCTCTGTTTCTGCATGGGCCGCCCAGCATTGGGTTGTCTGCAGCCCTCTGGGGACTGGGAAAGAAAATACTGGGCAGAGGGTACTGGAAAGGTATCCATCCGCCCATATCTTTCTGCCAGTCTTACCCACCCGCCTGTACTTCGACTTTGCAACACCGTTGCAGTTCTTGGCAAAGGCCTCCTGGAAGCCAGCAGGGGTAAGGCTGCCGGGAAGCCTAGTGAACCTCGAGGGACGCGTTTAGGACTTGGAAGAAGGCTGTAAGATTTTTTTTTTTAATTACCCCCGCCCCCTCACCCACCAACACACACACCTCTACCCAAGTTCAGTCGCCATCCCCCTCCCCTCACTCCTCGTGCAAGGTGGGTCCTGCATTAGGTGCTCAATTGGGTGCGCACCCCGAGTGTTTCCATCGGGACTCGCAGAGCCGGGCCTCACCGCAGACCCGGGCACCGCTGCCGTGCGGGGACGCTTCCGCCCGGTTGTGCAGACCGGGGTCGGGTGCTCTAGCCGGGCGGCCGGGGGACCCCGACCCAGGCGGGCTCTCAGGTCGCTGCTCTCCGGGATTGATGGGCAATTAGTAGTAGGGCGGATCGCGGTACGGGCAGGAGGAAGGAGGAGACCCAGAGAGGGAGGGCGGGGACCAGAGGGAGGCGCCCCGAGGTCAGCCGAGCAGGGAGGGGGCGCAGGCCCACAGACTGGCTGGCGGAGAGAGAGGGCGCTGTCTTCCTGGCAAAGCAGCCTTCGGCCTGCAGGAATCGAAACAAAAAAAGGAACCCTGAGGGCCGAGCGGGGAGATGGAGGAGCAGGGACCAGAGTGTGGCAGAGCAGATTCTCAGCCGCGAGCCGCCGAGCCTGGGCGAGGGGTCTTAAAAGGTAGAAGGGCTTCTTTAGTCTTCTAGTCCTTCCTGCCTTTATCCTTTTCAACTTCAGGCATATCTCTCCTTAGCCTTCTCCCTCCCCAAACTGGAGGCGTCGGGTGTCAGGAACTTTGCAGGCGAGTGAGGTTCACCAGTTCGCCCTAGGCAAGCAAGGAATCCGGACCCCTTTTCCTAGAGAAGGCTGCATTCTGTGGCCTGGGACCTGCAAGCAGGAAACCGCGATTTCTCGAAGCACCTCGGTAAATGGTCTCACCTAGTTTGGCAGCTCCTTGCCCAGGAAGAACAAAGACAGGGTGGGGGAAAAATCTCTACTTTAACATCTGCTGTTGCCCCGGGCGCTCTGGTAAACATCAGAAACACCCCAAATCCAGCTATCAATCACTCTCTGTCCAGAGCCATAAATATGAAAATTATGTTATTGATAAATTGATATTTTTCTGTCCCCAAAGTTCATACTTCTCTACCACCTACCGAGGACAATGTGTTCTTGTCTTCTCATAAGCATAATAAACCAAGCAAAGCAGAAGAGCAGGATCCCAGAACCAAACAAATGCTGCTTTTCAGGGAGCTCTCTTGAAAGGTCCTTCTAGGTGAGTAGATGTAAAGGACCTCCTGGTTTGGGCACAGACAACAGAACCCGTCGTCGTCGTCTCCATGACCAGAGCATCTCGAGTTGCAGACTCCATTTCGATTTCCAGAGGAGACCCGACTCTTCGGTAGCCCCTCCAGCAGAATCCAGGTGGCCTTGTAGTTCCGCCTTTGGCTGGAGAGCTTATTCCCAGCAGCAACTGGGTGGGCCGTCGTCGGCCTGACTCTTCACTTTGACAAACGCTTCTCTTGTGGGGACGTCTGTTTCTATTCATCCGATTTTCTAATTTCTTTGATCAGACTAAATATTTTCTTGGCAAACGGAAATTGACCGTGCCATGAATATGATAACAACCCGCTTGGAAAAGAGCTATTTTGTTTCCAAGCAGCAGGAACAAGGGGGGATTGAGGGTGGGGTGGGGGCTGGCTCCTAGAAATGCCTGTAACAAATTCCAGAACACACATCTTTTTTCCCAGCCTCTGTGAAAACTGCCTCTTCCTCCTGGTGTAGCGCCTTCTCTTTCTCCCCTCCCTTCAGGTAAACACACACCTGGCCTTGTAAGAGACTCTTTGATACTCTTTATTAAAAAATAGAACTTCAATGGATGCCTCTGGAAATTTTCCCTTTAAAACGCAGATGAAAGGCAAGGTTAATACAATGTTCTCTTAATCCCCCTTTGCCTTCTGAGTCAAAATAAATATTTTCTTCTGCATGCGATTGTACATCCTGCCATTTGGCTGTGGCTGTGAGCGAACCAACTGGTAATAAAAGTATTTTTTGAAGCTGTGTAGTAAATGCAATTGTCTTGAAATCAAGGGGGGGGGGAGGGGAGGAGCCTGACTTCACAGGCATGAGTTGGTGGCTTTCTGAAAAAGCGGCAAGAAAGGGACCTTTCACCTCTCATTAGTGATGCCATCAGTGCTCAGGCAGAGCGGGGCTGAGGTCATGTTACATATGGCACACAGTCTGCTCAGCACTCGAAACGTCAGCTTTGAAATTTCAGAGAGGGGAAAGGTCATCTTTAATAAGCTAAAGTCTGGAGTTCCCTTTGCCCTCGCTGCCTACTGGGTGGGTGTCCATATGCTTCAGACCCTCTGCTCAAGTTTTTTTTTTTTTTTCCTTAAGTTTGAATTTTAGGCTGATTTGGTTTCCCATCTTCGGTTAAGTCCTAATGTTTTCGGCTATCAATACACCAAAAGGCCTCTCGTTTTTATAACAACTCTGTCGTCCTCCCTTTTCTTTTTATGCAACCATAAAACTGTCTGTTCTGAGTGATGGCTTTTTAGAAATCTAAGTTCCCAGGAGAAATGAAGTATATCTGTCCATCTGCATACATAGATCCAGACATGTGGGCTATAGGGTTACCCCTCTGAGTGGGTAATTTACCTCTCACTCCTGTACACGGCTACATAATTTACTGAACTTTACAACTTCTATGTCATGTGAAAGCTTTTATTTCTGAAAACTTCCTGAGTACTCCTAAAATGTTTCAGGCCAGTTATTGAAATTTCATTTTATTTTTACCATGTGGGGAAAAAATGCTCAAATTAAAATACACTGATTCCTCTACAAGGCATAAAATGAAGGCTAATGGAAAGATGGTATGATGGTGCATTCAGGACTGAGAGAAAGTGCTAACATCCTTCTTCCTCCTTCAGGAGATATTAGGAACATTTGTGAGTGTTTAATCCTTAAATTTGTTCAAGAAGTGAAGTCAGCTGAACTCGGACAACTAAACTCGCCCCAGATCTCTTTGTAGCCATTCTAAAGGTGGATAAAAATAGTTTTCTGTCATAAAACTCTGGAAGGAAGTTCTCAATATGATTATTCAGTTTACCCAGTTCCAGAAACTTCTCCACATGAAAACCTACTGCCTGCAGCCCTCAGACGCTGTACAAAAATCACTCACTTATAGTTTTTCTTTATAATTGTTAACTCCGTTATCCATTTCTCTCTGTATACCAAATTTGGGGTGTTTTTCCTGCCTTTCCTTCCCTTCCATAATAATTACCAATTTTGCTCATAAAATAAACTTTAAAAAGAAGACAACAATGAGGATGACCAACTCTAAACAAATATATTCAATGGTATTTCAGAAATCTTTTTTCCACTCTGTTGTTGAAAACCCTGGAGTGGTCTTTAGGCATCCTCTTGAGCCAATCAGGAGCTGTTCCTTTGTAAAGAATGTAACGATTGTAACATGTAGAGAGCTTTGGGGTTTTCTTTATAACTATTTAGAATCTCAGAAATCCTTACTGTTGAATAAGCAAAATTTTAAAAGAGGGGTTTGTGCATAATAACAACCGAAACAAAGGATGAGCCAAATGATTTCACAACCAAGAATGGCATCAAGTAAATAATTTATTTCTAATCACTCTCCTACATTAGGGTTTACTGCTAATGAGCTAGTGGACTTTGTGATACTTTAGCTAACCCAAAGCCCAAAGCACTTGAGGCTTCGATGACCCAAATGGTTTGGTAAGTTCAATCAATCTAGTCAATAAAAAGTGAAAATAAAGATGCACACTATAATCAGAGAGAGAGAGAGCGCAAAAGACAGGGAGGGAGGGAGAATGCATGTGTTTGTGATATATATATATATATATATATATATATATATATATATATATATGTGTGTGTGTTTGGAAAAGAGGTAATGTTGCTTGTTTTATTTAATTTTATTAAATTTTAAAGTCTCCATCTCCCCAAAACTCTCAGGATAGTTTATGTCTCTCCAGTAATCCTGAAAAAACAAGGAGTGATTTATTTCATGCAACAGATTAATCAATGACAGGTTGACAACTCATTAAAGGCCTGTAAAAGGAATAGTAATAATTTTCTCCTCTTACAGCATCCCTCATTGAAGAACCCTTCACATTTTACAAGCCTGCGCCCATCCATCGTCTCAGATCTTTGGGGAGTATTATGTCTACTACAAAGGATGATTATACCTATTATTAGAACACGGCCGAATGGAGCATGGCAGCACATGTCTGTAATCCTAGCATTTGGGAGGCTGAGGTAGGAGCTTCAAGAGTTCAAGGCCAGCCTGGGCTACCTAGTAAGACCTTGACTAAGAAAACAAAAACATGGCAGTGAGTATATACAATTTTCCCATGGTGGTATAATTGAAAGGCAGTTTGGGGACAAGTGCTATGAATTCCAGAGTCTTCCTAATGCATCAATTCATTTGTTGTGGTCTCGAGAATAAATCCAGGGTCTCCCAAATGCTAGCCAAGTGCTCTAACCCCTGAACTTATGCTTCCAGGCCCCTCCTGGTTTAAAAAAGCAGTTTTCCATACAGAAATAAATGATTAACATTGCTTTTGCCTAGTGGGCTCATGGCCGTAACACCAGATTCAGTTCCTAACACTAAAAAACAAAAACAACAATAATAAAAATAAATCTCATAAAATGCCTTTCTTCTGAAAGTAGACTCTGTAATACAGGGTCAAGATACCTGAGACATTTCATAAATGTTTTTAAATTGCCAGGAAGAAAAGAAGTAACATGAAGTAGAATTGTCCCACGTAGTTCTTCCATCCTGCCAGGAAATTGCTGTTGTCTTGGTGCAAATGTTACGTGGGAGACCGAGATTATGGGGCCATGAACTGTCCCACGAAGTTACTAAGTGTTCACAAACAGGGTCACGATAGAGAACATGTCCTTGACAAGGTCTGCTCTATTTTTGAATTGCTTATTTGACTTATTGGAGAGCAAAAAAAAAAAAAAGTTCTACAAAATTAAGAATTGGATTATTTCTAGGGCAGTGCTTCCGGAACTTTGAGTATGCAAATGAGACGCTGATGAGAATGCAGCTTCCGGGGCGTCCTTCCGGTGGCCAGTTCCTCATGTTTAATCTTTATTATTATTATTTTTTTAAGATTTATTTATTTATTATGTATACAATGTTCTGCCTGCATGTATGTCTGCAGGCCAGAAGAGGGCACCAGCTCTCATTACAGATGGTTGTGAGCCACCATGTGGTTGCTGGGAATGGAACTCAGGACCTCTGGAAGAGCAGTCAGTGCTCTTAACCTCTGAGCCATCTCTCCAGCCCCAGTTCCTCATGTTTAAAGGAAGGTCCTGGACTTGTCACTTGAGCAAACACTGCAGGTAACTTGGATGCAGCTGGTTGGGGATCAATATCTTGAGGGGAAAAAATATCATTCTCCTGTAGTCAGAGCAAAATAAAAGAAAGGACCTCTCAAGGAGAATAAAGCTAAATTTCCCAATTTTTATTAACCCAATTTTTTCCACACCATTTTGAAGAAAATTAGGTTCGATTTTGTGTGTGTGTGTGTGTGTGTGTGTGTGAGAGAGAGAGAGAGAGAGAGAGAGAGAGAGAGAGAGAGAGAGGGTGGGGGGAGGAGGAGACTGGGTTCCTGAATAATTCTGCAGAAATGAGAGGCTGAGCAGCTAATGCTTACATTAGTCAGTCACTGTCCTCCATCAATGATTATTCTGGGGCTGGGGGAGCAGGGTGTGCTCTGGGATTGAACTCAGAAACACAGTAGAGCTAAATAAAAATAAATGACTATTCTTGCTGAATGAGTTACTACGACTAACAACAGACCAGCAGCCACAAGAGACAAAAGGTCTCTGAGGAAAAGCTAAGCAAGTCTCATTGTCCAAGGGACAGTGTGATATCAGTGTCGTTCCTAAACATAAGCATAAAACCTGAGAGTTTTTTTGTTTGTTGGTTTTGGTTTTCATTTTTATTTATTTTTATTTTTTTGAGACAGGGTCTCGCTGTGTAGCTCCGGCTGTTCTGGAACTCACTATGTAGATTAGGCTGGCCTCAAAGAACTCGAAGAGATATCCACCTGCTTCTCAGATGCTGGGATTAAAGACATCATGGACCGTGTCTGGCAAAGCCAAAGGGTTTTTTTGTTTGTTTGTTTGTTTTTTGTTTTGTTTTTCTCTTTGGTACATCTCTCTGTGTGCCTGAGTATTATAGAAGAGCATAGCTCAGTTGGACTTTGCTTCTACATATACAAGAAATAGAGATGCTCTGGAAGGTTCTATATGACAAATTGAGTGGCAGACAGGATCTTCCAGGAAGTTAGATGTCACCTACACTGCATATGGTAGCCCTTTGTTACTTATAAATGTTTATAAATGAATTTTATATTATTTGCTATTTTTATTTATGTGTGTGTGCCTATGTGTCTATGTGTGTATATGTGTATGTGTGTTACTGAGTCCAGAATGCAGGGCTTCTCAAATGCTAGATAGCAGTTCTATCATTGAGATAAGCCTTTCTCTCTCTCTCTCTCTCTCTCTCTCTCTCTCTCTCTCTCTCCCCCTTCCTTCCTTCCTTCCTTTCTTTTCTTTTCTTTTCTTTTCTTTTTTTTTTTTTTTAAGAAAAAAAATGTCCAGTTTGGCTTTGACCCATTATCTTCCGGCTCAATATGGCATGTGCTGAGGTTACAGGGATACACTACCATGATGGGGTATACCTACCCATCTTAGAAGAATCTCTACAAAAACATTCTTAATTCTGTTTAAAGCACTCCCATGGGGGCAGCGAGGTGGCTCAGTGATTGAGACCCCTGGGTGCTCTTACAAAGGTCCTTAGCTCGATTCTCCCCCACATGCTGGCTCACAACCACCTGTAACTCCAGTTCCAGGAGTGCCAATGTCCTCTTCTGATTCCTCAGGCACCGGGCTTGCAAGTGGTGCACAGACATACATGCAGGCAAAACACCCAAACACATAAAGTGAAATAAAAATGAAACACTATCATGTTGGACAACTCATTACTTTACATCTGCCTTGTATGCTTCCAGATTCGCCAAGACAAGAAAGATACACGTAGTGACGGCAAGTCACGTGCATCTTTGAGCCTACAGAAACTAGACAAGATGTGAGAATAGTGTGCGGGGGGCGGGGGGGGGGGCACCTCCAGTTCCCTGTTGGTGAACTAGAAGGTTGGAGTGAACACCACTAGCTAAACCGCTCTCTCGAGTTTCCATTTCAGGTCTTTCTACTGTTTGCCCACTGCCTCCTAGGCTGCACACTCACTATAGGAAAAGTAAATATTGTCATTTCAAATAAAGAACTGTTTATTATATAACAGACAGAGGCCGCCTTCTATTTTTGAGTCTCTGGTGAGTTAATTGGGGACAGTCGGCAAAGCAGCTGCCCGGGAGACAGTGTTTTGCAGCAGCCGCAGTCTTTAATGCTGACTGAGTGCGTGTTTGTAAAATGGTAATTGCGTTGCTCTTTTCACCGAAAGCGCGCTTGGCTTCTGCTGGGCTTGAACAAACTTACTACCTTACCATCCTATGTGGCTCACATCGCAAGGGCAAACCAGAAGCCAAAACAGATCAAACCCAGCCGGAAGCCTGGTGACTGTGAATGGGAGTCAGCCCAGATTCTTCTCAATAAAAGAAGCAAGGGAGGTTGGGGGAATGGTTCATGATTAGCGCACTCGCTTAGCATGCACAAAGCCCTGAGTTCAATACTTAGCAACATACAAACAAAAAAAAAAAAAAAAAGGGAGAGAGCAAAGCAAGCGAGCGAGCCGGCTGGGACCATGGTTCCACGGTGAAAAGGCTTGCTTTGCCAGCACGAAGAGCAGAGCTTAGGTCTCCGGCATCTACAGGAACGCCATGTGCTACTGAGTGCATCTGCAACCCCCGTGCTAAAGGACAAAGACAGTGGGTTCCCTAGCAAACTGCTGAGTCCTAGGTTCAGTGAGAAATCCTGCCTCAAAAGGGAAGTGGAAAGCGTTAGAGGAAGATACCTATTGCCGGACTCTAGCCTTCACATATATCCACAAGAAGGAGCACATACGTATACAGGGCCAGGGGCCAAGGGAGGAGGAGGAGGAGGAGGAGGAGGAGGAGGAGGAGGAGGAAGAAAAGCAAATCTGGTTTAAAAGTACCTATGTTTGGGGGCTGGAGAGATGGCTCAGTGGTTAAGAGCACTGACTGCTCTTCCAAAGGACCCTAGGTCCAATTCCCAGCAAGCACATGGCAGCTCACAACTGTCTGTAACTCCAGTTCCAGGGGACCTGAAACCCATTGCAAAACTCTAATGCACATAAAATAAAATTAATTAATTAAAAAGGAGTAGCTATATTTTGATTAGTAAAAGAATGCTATTTTGTGAATAAGTAATACCTCTATAGAATTTTTTTTTTTGTTTTAAGACATAACTGGCCTAGAGCTTACTATGTAGACTCAAAGATCCACCTGCCTCTGTCTCCTAAGGGCTGGGAATAAAAGGATGTATCACCATACCTGGATGAACTTTTTGTTTATTACGATTCACTTGTTTTATTTTCTGTATATGAGTATTTTGCCTGCACGCACAGATATCCACACCACTTGCAGGCCTGGTTCTGTGCACCCCTTGGAACTGGAGTTACAGACAACTGTGAACTGCCACGGGTGCTGGAAATTGAACCCAGGTCCTTTAGAGGAGCAGCCAGTGCTCTTTCTTAACCACTGAGCCATCTCTCCAGCCCTGAACTTTCTGATTTTTAAAGGGCTTCTTACACTTGATGCTCATTTGTGAGGTGGATGAGAAGGACTAATATTATTAACTTCACTTTATAAATAAATTGATACAAAGAATGGCTAAGTGGTTACATATGGTGCCAGAAGCCAGGGGGGTGCCACCTTTTTTACATAGTTAGTTAATAGTCTTGTTTTTAATAGGACAAAATATGTAGATGTACCTGAAGCTTTTCAATGGCTCTAAGATGTTTCATGAATACTATTTTATTTGCCTACAATGAACATTTCCCCCCTAGTCTTTTTATATTATAAATGAGTCCATAAATGTATTTTTTAAATGTATCTTTGAGTATGAATATTGTGTTAGGATAAAAAACGCTGAAAGTTAAGTTGCTAAGTCAAAGATTTCATATGTTTGATTTTTTAAAAGGTGTGTGTGTGTGTGTGTGTGTGTGTGTGTGTGTAAGCCTGAGCACCTGTATATGTACCACATACATGAAAGTCCCCGCAGAGATCAGAAAAGGGAGCCAGACTCAGTAGAACTGAAGTTAGAGGCCATTGTGAACTTCCCAATGAGGGTGCTGGGAGCTGAACTTGGTCCCCTGCGGAGGGCAGTATGTCTTCTTCACTGCTGAGCTGTCTCTCCAACCCCTCACGTTTTAATTCTCATACTTCTTGATAAATTGTTCTTAAAGAGTTTGTACCATTATGAATTTGTCTTGATGGTATACAAAACTATTTCCCCTACATGTCTGTTCACACTTTGTTGCTGTTGTCTTGAGACCTGGTCAAATTATGTAGCTCTTGATGAGCTGGAAGTCAGTATGGAGAGCAGGCTGGCTTTGAACTTGTAGGAAAACTTCCTCTGGCTCTTGAGTGCTCTAAATGTCTCTTTAATCTCTGCCAGTTCAATTGGAAAGATGTGATGGATTTAAGCATTTCCATTTTTATGACTGTGTAGTTTAACATCTTTTTTAACTGTGTCTGAAGTAGATACTATGATTCAGGGAAGCATACGGTTCTAAAGAGAGCACACCACTTCGTGGCTCTTTACATCTGAAGGACCATCTAAAACACGTCTATCACCCCAGGAAGCAGCCCACTTTCCCTGGCTAGCCAAGAGTTATCACTCTTCTCATATCAACATTTACCCATCTAGCCTGCTCTTGAACTTCATATAAGTGAAATTAAGCCGTCTTATCATGTCTTTCCTGTCTTCCGAACATCTGAAGGATTCATCCATGCAGTTTTGTGTGAGTCAATAGTTCATATTGTTGTTATACAGGTATAAAATTCTCAAGAGCAAGGAAAACATTTTTAATTGTTAAGAATAGATCTTAAATTGCTGTGGATATCGCTCTATATAAATAAAACACTGATGGCCAGTGACCAGACAGGAAGTATAGGCGTGACAAGGAGGGAGGAGAATTGGGGAAACAGGAAGAAGGAGGGAGAGACACTGCAGCCACCGCCAGGACAAGCAACATGTAAAGACGCCGGTAAGCCACCAGCCACGTGGCAAGGTATAGATTTATAAAAATGGGTTAATTTAAGATATAAGAACAGTTAGCAAGAAGCCTGCCACGGCCATACAGTTTATAAGTAATATAAGCGTCTGAGTGATTATTTTATATGTGGATTGTGGGACTGTGGGGCTTGGTAGAACCTGGAGAGAAGCCCTCCAGCAACATTAAATGTTCTCAACACATGCACAGATAATTAAGTCATGTAGAAGATGTGCTAACTTACTTGTAATTGCTTAACAATGTGTTCATATAGCAGTATATCATAGTGTATACTATAATATATATGGTTTTTGTCAGCTGAAGCTCAACACAGCTAGTAAAAAGATCACCAAGTCCTTGAGTAGGCATGTTTTTTTGGTGTTGTTTGCTTTGTTTTCAAATACACTTATTTAGTGCCTGTGTGCACCAGTGCTTATGTGGGGGTCAGAGGGAAACTTTTTGGAGTCCATTCTCTCCTCTTACCGTGTGAGTTCCCTGGGCTTGAACTCAGGTCACTAGGCTTGGCTGAAGATGTGTTTACCAACTGAGCAGTCTCACTGGCTCTTTTAGATTTCATAGATACTCTCAAGCGGTTGTCCAAAGTCCCACCAATCATACAGACTCCATTGATCCATGTGCTTCCCGCTTTGGTACTTTCAGTCTTTTCAAAGTCAGACTTTCTCATGGATAGCCAATGTTATCTTGTGGTTTGGATTAACTTCCCCGGTGAATAATGACATGACTTCTTTTCTTTTTCTTTCTTTCTTTCTTTCTTTCTTTCTTTCTTTCTTTCTTTCTTTCTTTCTTTCTTTCTTTCCTTCCTTCCTTCCTTCCTTCCTTCCTTCCTTCCTTCCTTCCTTCTTTCTTTCTTTTTGTTTGTTATCTTGTTTTTTGAAACAAAGTCTTTTTGTGTAGTCCTGGCTGCCTGAAACTCTCTTTGTAGACCAGGCTGGCTTCAAACCCACAGAGATCTGCCTGTCTCTGCCCCCGACCCCAAGTGCTGGGATTAAAGGTGTGTGCCATGTGATCTGGCCCAACATGACCTCATAGGTACACTGGCCATTTGGATACTAACCTTTATGTAGTACTTATTCATGTCTTGTGACCATTCTTGTGGGTATCTTAGTCAATGTTCTATTGCTGTGAAGAGAAACCATAACCATGGCAACTTTTATAAAGGAAAGCACTTAACTGGGGGCTTGCTTACAGTTTCAGAGGTTGAGTCCGATATCAGCTGGCTGAAAGCATGGGGGGAAGCATGGCAGCGCACAGACAGATACAGTGCTGGAGGAGCCCAGAGCTCTACATCAGGATCCTCGGGCAACAGGAAGAAGACTCGGAGCTTGTCATAGGGTTCTGAAACCTGAATGCCCCCCACCTCCACCTCTCACCCCCTGTGACACACCTCCTCCAACAAGGCCACACCTCCTAATCCTTTCAAATAGTGCCACTCCCTGCTATGAGCCCATGAGGACCATTTTTTTTTTTTTTTTTTTTTTTTTTTTTTGGTTTTTTGAGACAGGGTTTCTCTGTGTAATAATAGTCCTGGCTGTCCTGGATCTCGCTTTGTAGACCAGGCTGGCCTCGAACTCACGGAGATCTGCCTGCCTCAGCCTCCCAAGTGCTGGGATTAAAGGCATGCAGCACCACCACCCAGTTACCATGGGGACCATTCTTATTCAAATCACCATAGTGGGCAAACACTCATTCACGTAAAATAAAAAAAATGTTATCTTATTTATTTACTTCATTATTTTATGTGCAAAATGCTTGCCTGCATGTATGTCTGTGCACCATGTGTTTGCCTCATTCCCAGAAAGTCCAGAAGAGGGCCCTGGATCCCTTGGAACTGGACTCACAAACAGTTGTGACCTGCCATGTGGGTCCTGGGAATCAAACCCAGGTCTTCTGGAAGAGCATCCTGAAGGGACTCTAGCCAGCTCAAGCACAGCAAACATGGCAGGGCTTGCCTTCTCCCCCATTTCCTCTGCCTTGCTAAAAACCATTAGGTTACATTCCTAAAGCTCGCCACCAAGGTCTATTCCTTGTTTGGCCACTTCCTCCTCCTGAGGCTGACTACCAAGGTCCAGCTTTCAAAGTATTGAAGCCCACCAATCAAAAGCCCCCTTTGGCTCACCTAATTAACATGGCCAGTTAAAATTAAACACCTCATCCTGACACTGGGTTTTTCCTTTTACCTCTATAAACCGCCATTTGCCTATGGGCCATGGCTGTTTCCCTTCTATCCTTCTTCTCTCTGGGGACAAATATCCCTTTTCTCTCTCTCTCTCTCTCTCTCTCTCTCTCTCTCTCTCTCTCTCTCTCTCTCTCTCTCTCGTTCCCTTCCCCTTCTCCCTCATCATCTATCACCTGTCTTTGTCTCTTATTCCCTGCCCTCTGTCCCTCTGGGGCAAATAAATCTCTTTTGCTCTAAGAACTTAGTCTTGGGGATCCTGATCACTTCACATCCAAGGCTTTTAACTCTCCAGCCCAACAAAATTTCCAATAAATAAACGAAATGACATAAATTGTTGAAGTTGGGCAAAGTGGCGCACGCCTTTAATCCCGGTATTTGGGAGGCAGAGGCAGGTGGATCTCTGAGTTTGAGGCCAGCCTGGTCTACAGAGTGAGTTCCAAGATAGCCAGAGCTACACAGAGAAACCCTGTCTCAAAATAAAACAAAACAGAAAGGAAGAAATTGTTGGGGCTAGAGAGATGTCCCCATGGTTAAGAGGATCTGAGTTCAGTTCCTAGCACTCAAGTGGCTGAAGTTACAGGCAGTCATGAGCTGCTCATGTGACTTCCGAGAAGAGAACTGGGGTCCGGTTGGAGTTGGTTGTGTATGTGTTTCCTCTGAGATTGAAATATTCAGTCCAGCAGGGAAGTTCCTTAAGCCAGAAGGTACACAACTCAAATAGCTTCAGGAATTCCCTGAAACTGACCAGATTCACTAGGCGCCCCCTCTCAAGAGTAAACAAGGCAAGCTGCAAAGAAGACTCGAGACCAGACCACCTTCCTGGAAGAAGCAGAAGCTAACGGCGCCTGTGGAAGAGGCTTAGACCAACGGTCTTACTTGGAAGGGACACTCTCCAGCAGTTGAACTGCCTGCCGGCAGTGCCGTGTGCCCCAGGTTCCCAGCTTTTGTGAGCTGTCACCCATGCTGGGGTGGGCTTTGGTGATGTCATTTCTGCTTCTGTAACTACTAACCCCAGTAAAACTCTTCTGCTCTCCAAGCTGAGTTTTGGTGGCATCCACACTTTGGTCAGTTGTGGGCTCCCTATCTGGGGTGAGTGTGTGCTGCGTGTCCCCAAGGAAAGGCTTGTCACACAACAGAGCTACAAGTATTCTTAATCACTGAACCATTTCCCTAGCTCCCCGTTACTCTGTGTAAAGAGCAAGTTTTTGGTTTTGAAGATTACTTTCTGTATCACTTTATTATTTCCTTTCTCCACTTCCAATTTTGTTTGCTCTTCTTTTTCATAGCTTCATGAGATGAAAACTTTTCTAATGTATTCAGTAAAAAAGGTCATAGATTTCCTTCTAAGCACTTTTCACTTTGGCTATGGTGTTCCATACATCCACCAAGTCAAGTTAGTTATTAGTGTTTGACTTTTTTGCCTTCCTTTTAATAATTGCTGAAAGATGTACATTAAAACTTCCAATTAAGATTGTAGATCTGAAAAAAAAAAGAATATAGATCTGGCTGGGCAGTGATGGCACATGCTTTTAATCCCAGCACTCGGGAGGCAGAGGCAGGCAAATCTTTGTGTGTTCAAGGCTAGCCTGGTCTACAAAGCGAGTTCCAGGCCAGCCAGCACTACACAGAGAAACCTTGTTTTGAAAAACAAAACAAAAAAGATTGCAGATTGATTTGTTCACTATTCCCTTTGGCTTAGTTCAATTTGACTTAATGAATTTTATTTTACTTATTTACAATTTTTTGAGATTTTTGCTTATTCCTATTTTATGTGTATGGGTGTTTTTCCTGAATGTATGTCTGTGTAGTATGTACATACAGTGCCATTGGGCTCCAGAAGAGGACACTGGATCCTTTGGGACCAGAGTTAGAGATGGTTGGTAGCTGCCTTGCGGATGCTAGGAATTGAACCTGGGTCCTCTGCAAGAGCAGCCAGTGCTCTTAACTGCTGAGCCATCTCTCCAGTCCCTATTTATTCATTTAGAGACAGAGTCTCACTATGTAGCCGCTGACTGGCCTGAAACTCACTCTGTTGACCAGGCTGGCTTCTGATTCTTAGAGATCTTTCTGACTCTGCCCACTGAGTGCTGGGATCAAATGTGTATGCCACCACACCCATCAACTTTATACATTCTAAAGGTATAGTACTATATCCATATTAATTTAGAATTCTTAGTTCCTACTACTGAAACCAACACTCTGATTAGGCAAAGTCTCTTCGCACCAGAATGTCCATGTGCTGTACTAATATGCTATGACTGGCGTTTTCATGCCGGCCTCTTGTGGTTCTCTAAAATTATCCATGTCTTTGCTTCCAGAATGTTTCTGATGAACAGAGTATAGTTTAGTCTTATATATAAAAAACCCTGGAATATATTTCCAGAATGAGATTTTTGATATGACTTAGTGTAAATGAATTTTCTATCTTTTTTGTTTGTTTGTTTGTTTTTGTTTTTTCGAGATAGGGTTTCTCTGTGTAGCTTTGCGCTGGAACTCACTTGATAGTCCAGGCTGGCCTCGAACTCACAATGATCCACCTGGCTCTGCCTCCCGAGTGCTGGGATTAAAGGCGTGCGCCACCACCGCCTGGCCCTATCTTTTTTTTTTTTTTTTTAATTAGTTTTTACTTCTCATGCTCCTTCCCTACCTATGGAGGCGAGGAACCATAGGCAGCTCCTTATGTCATGGGAAGCAGGACACAGACAAAGGGGCCTGGCTGGAAGTTCCAAAGGCTGGCCCTCAGTGACCTAACTCTACCAGCAATGCTTAAGTCCCAAAAGTTCTACAACCTCCCCAAACAGTGCCACCATCTAGAGGTCACTTGTTCAAACATATGAGCCTGTGGAGGTACCTTTCAAGTTGTGGCAATCTTGATCTGATTTTTTTTTATATGCATTGGTGTTTTGCCTGTATGTGTACCTGTGTAAACATGTCAGAATTACTGGAGCTGGAGATACAGACACTGGTGAGCTGCCATGTGAGTGCTGGGAATTGAACCTGGGTTCTCTGGAAGAGCAGCCAGTGTCCTTAGCCACTGAGCCGTCTCTTCAGCCCTTGATCTGATTTTTATTATTCTTTTGGTATCATTCTTTTAGCAGTTACAAAATGGTTTATCTAAAATATTAAACCCTCCCATTCAGGAATACAGTCATTTTTTCTTTTCTCAGGTTATGTCAAGTGCTCAGGAAGTTATGTGTTATCTCTGCAAAATATACATTTCCTTGAAATCCTAGCATGTAGTTATATTTGGGAATGAGATCTTTCCATAGAAATTTAAGACACCCAGAGATGAAGCTATACAGGACTATTGTGGTCCCTAAATCCAATGGGAGACAGACAAGGACACACTGCCCACACTGCCGAGGGATTCTGGGAATTGACTGAACTATGGGAAACAGGTGGAGTGGTGTAGAGATTGCTGCCCTCAGAGCTGCCAAGAGAAGCCAATCAACAAACCCCTTTCTTCCCTCAGGGCTCCCGGGTTCTGAAATGAGACAGAATACCTTCTTATTGTTTCAGGCATCCCAATTGCTGGTGACCGACCTGTGGTGGTCATAGTAACTCAATACAAAGCACCCTGGGAAAGTTTTAGAGTTTATTAGCATAAATCTGGAATTTTAAAGTTAAATTTATTCCTAATCTTGAGTAGTTTTTATTGCTATTGTGAAGAAAGTCTTGGAGGGTTTTAAAATTAAAGCTGATTGTATTTTTGAGACAGGGTCTCCTATGTAGTCCTGGCTGCTTGGAGTTTACCCTCTAGTTGACTCTAGACTTGAACATCCTCCATCTCCCTTCATTCACCTTGCTAAGTGCTAAGATCACAAGATGTATCACCATGCCAAGCACAAATAAAATCTTTAAACTCCCAATCAGCCATCTGACCATTGCTGAGGATGTAGAAAAACAACTTTTTTTTGGGGGGGGGGCATTGAAGATCCACCAAAGTACAAGCTATCTTCGTTAATAAAGTCTTATCATCTAGCTCTTCTGGTGGGCAACAAAGAGCATTGGCAAGAGCTATTGTTTTGGACCTCCAGGGGCCTTCCAAACTAACACCTCCTAAGTGATGTGCCACCCTGTCACTGGGAATTTTGTTGAGAACCTAGAATCAGCATCATCCACCCATACAGGGTACGACTGCTCAGCCTTTATGTATTCACATATATAAAAATAAGTTTGTGTGCTTTTAAATATGTTTATTTATTTGTTTTATGTGTATGGGATGTTTTGCCTGTATGTACATCTGTGCACCCCTTGTGCAGTACCTGTGGAGACCAGAGGAGGGTGCTGGATCCCCTGGGACCAGAGTCACAGACAG
The DNA here is from genome assembly GCF_004664715.2 of Peromyscus leucopus. Lineage (NCBI taxonomy): Eukaryota > Metazoa > Chordata > Mammalia > Rodentia > Cricetidae > Peromyscus > Peromyscus leucopus. Next base: position 40,786,988 of record NC_051075.1, read on the forward strand.
TTGTGACCTCTAATATGGACGCTGGGAATGGAACCCAGATTCACCAGTAGAGCAGCCAGTGCTCCTAACCACTGAGCCATCTCTCCAGCCCCTGTATAACACACACACACACACACACACACACACACACACACACACACACACACACACACATTCTTTATGTATTTTATATATAGATGAAACCTCTGCTCACCCTTTCTAACTCCATCCTCTTGTCCCCATCCCTACTTAAACCTTGAGGTCCTCTCCTAAGAGAGACCTCCTCTCCTCTGCTTTTGCCTCAGACATATTGTCTATGCTCTAGTATCTTACTCTTATTTTTACTCTATTCAGGTAAATTTACTCTCTCTCTCTCTCTCTCTCTCTCTCTCTCCTTGTGTGTGTGTGTGTGTGTGTGTGTGTGTGTGTGTGGTACAGACCAACCTAGACTCTTCCGTATGCAAAGCATGTGCTCTACCACTGAATACCTTCAGCCTTACTATTCCTTTTAAAATAAACTCTAGCACTTTTTCCTTTTAAGAATGTCTATTTAATGTCTATTATGTTGTATTGTCGTTATTTGAGGATAATTTTCTTTTGGAATCTTGGCCCTTAGACTAAGGCAATTTATAGTGAGATTATTTTTAAAAAAATTTTAAATTATTTGAAGCCTGTGGATATAAAAGAGTTACGTATAAACTTATCATTCAGTAGTTCTAATGTAGGTGAAAACTTATGCAATGATGAAACTATCTTTTTCTCTTTCTCTCTAAATTTTACATTTCGTATCAAGTCTGAGGGTTGTTCATCCCTGTGCCTTTTGTTGGGCATATGGTAGCTGTTCTTCTTACCTTGGCATTTCTTTCCTAATGTGTCTGTCTATCTGTTGAAATTTTGTCTGTCTTCCCAGGAGATATTTCTGCACTTCATCTTTTCTGATTTCTATGAACTTATTTTCTTTTGGTGACTGTGTTGTTAATCTCCACAAACTACTTTTTTCCAGTTGCTCCCTTGTTATGATAGTCCCTTCTGGTTTAATGATTGTAGTATCTCCTCTTGGAGACACTAGTGAGAATTATTTGTGGTTTCTAATGTTTCATGGATTAGATTTTCATGGTGGATTAGTTCTTTTGCTGTTTATTTTAATTGTTCTCACTAAGAATATATAGAGATCTTCCCTATGATCCCCTGTCTCTCACTCTTCTTTTTTTCTGGGTGTGTATGAACTAAGTTTGGTTGGTTTTTTTTTCCCCCTTTGCCCTGAATTAGAGCTAGGTGTTGCATATGTGGGTAGACAAATGAATGACGGGAGTCGCTTCAGGGTGTTAGGGGCAGATGGTCCAGATAGGCATTTCCCCAAATACCAAAGCAGATGAGGGTAGTTCTTCCTGACCTTTAACCTCCATTAGCACAGTTATGTGAAAACACCACATCCTCTCTAAATCTCCTCAGGCGTATGTGCATGCTGGTCTTAGAACAATAAGACAGGAGAACCAAAATCTAAGGGCTGAAAGACTCCACTTGTTCTGACAGACTTCATCAGTCCTGATGGTACACACCCATCTTCAGAGTGTGGGACTGAGAATGGGATATAGTGATCCTCAGCACTTGGGAGGCGGAAGCAGAAGGATTATTAATCCAGTTCAGACCAGTCTTAGTGGGAAACCCTGATTTAAATAAGCAAGCAAGCAAAAATACAGAAGCAAACAACAGCAACAAAGCCCAACTAGAGGTCAAATGGGGAAGATGTATTCCTTAGGAAACCCAGTGAGTTTTGAATTGTAAATTGGTTTGTTTGTGATCCGTTGTGCTGGAGATCAAGCTAGAGCCTCAGAACTTAGGGTCTCACATGTCCTAGATGAGTACTCTATCACTGAGTTACACCCCCAGTCCTCCTATGTTTTTGTCTGATGATTAAGCCAATAATAAATGTCTGCAATTATCAACAAGCATGATTAACCATATTTAATGAGCGGTTTTGGGAAAGCAGTGTGATGGAATCAGGGAGCAGCATGATAGAGTGAATCAGCTTCCTCTAAACATATTGCAGACCGCTGAAATTCAGCTAAAGAGTGACCAAATGAGTATTTCTGTCCGTTTCACTGTGGCCCCACCCCCAGTCAACTGTGAAGAGAGAAGGAGAGGCTTGAAGCAGGAAAGGGCTCTGCCATCTGTAACCACCACAGTAAGTTGGTGTTTCTAGAGCCCAAGGTCCACTGAAATCTCTGTTAAGATGAGCATATCAGGGCCTGGAGATCGGTTCATTGGTTCAGAGCACTGGTTGGTCCTGCAGAGAGGATCTGGGTTCCGTTGCCAGCAACCCATTACTTCAGTTCCAGGAGACCTGATCCCCTCTTTTGACCTCTGTGGGCACCAGGGAGTCACATGATGCATACACACACACACACACACACACACACACACACACACACACACACACACGCAAAACACTCATACACATAAAATAAAAATAAAAAATTTAAAAGAATGTAGCATAATCGGGAAAGGAGCCCATGACTGTAGAGAAGAAAATCTGGAGTTTTACAAGATGTTTGGGGCTCTGTTCACCCCATTTCTCGCTCTCCCTTCATTTGCAGAGCTCTTACCCACTTCAAAGACTTTCTTGAGTGCTGACAGAGAAGAAAGTTCTGCCAGATTGGAACCTTCAAAACAGATCAAGATTTTCAACATATCCCGAGCACCGTTAGATAAGACGCAGATAGTATCTGCGTATCATATCACAATGTTGATGGGATCGCTCATTTCCTTCCTTCCCAGCGGAAGGACTGTCATTCCCAGAGGCAGGCTAGTTGTTCAGTCTTTAACAAATATTGTAGTAATCAAAATATAGGGTGCTTAGCTTATCCAGCTTCCCATCTGGGTCTCAGCTGTAATGTTGAATTTTCATTTCCTCTTTTCAATTGACGTCTTAACCTCGTCAGGGAGGCCTGATGGGCCTTTCCTGGGGATGCTGTTACTTCCTTACTCCTGAATCAGGGTTAGAATTCCATCTGGAAAGAGACATTATGTTGGGTTTGATCAATAACCTCAAAGAACTAAAAGTCAAGAATTACCTGTTGTCTGGCTTTAAAATGTACTTCATGTCTGTGATTTGTGTCCCTGTGTTAATTTAGGGTCACTAGTTATTTGATTATCTATTGTTAAGATCTAAATGCAAAAAGAATCAATACTTGAGCTAACTGTTTAAGTATCAGAAAACTAACAAGAGAGTAATTCTTCTCAATTGAATTATTCTTTGCTTTATGCATTTTATAAGGATGGGAATATTTTTAAAAAGATTAAAAAAATCTACTATTTTATTTTATTTTATTTTGGTCTTCTTTTATTCATTTGTTATACAGGGTCTTACTATGTGGCCCTGGTTGTCCTGGAACTCACTATATCTTAGCCCAGGCTGGCCTTAAACTCCGAGAGATCCATTTGTCTTTGCCTCCCAAGTACTGGGACTAAAGGCATGCTTCACCACACCTTGCAAAATATATGATTTTAAATGTCTACATCAGTTGCTTTTAATGGCCATAGACATGACAGTGTCACTGGTGGGAAGGCTACTGGTAACACGTTCTACATAGTATGTGGTCTTGACACACAATTCTTTTTTTATTTGAGACGAGGCCCCAACTGGTCCAGGTTGACCTCAAGCATACTGTGTAGCCAAGATGGGTTTTGAATTCCAGATCCTGCCTCTGTATCTATCCCAAGTGCTGGAATTCTAAGAGTATACCACCACGTCCAGCATAGCTCTCCAATTAGAAAAACATAATGTTAATTGCAACATGTTTTAAGACAGGGTTTTGCTGTGTGCTTCTAGCTGACCTGGAACACATTATATACACCAGGCTTGACATAAACTCACAGAGATCAACCTGCCTTTTCCTCCTAAGTACTGGGATTGAAGGTGTGCACATCCATACCGGGCAATAGATGATGTGTTTTGTTTTGTTTGTTTCTTTGCTTGGCACATACTAGCTGCATGGTACTACTGTTTTATTTTTGTCATTTAATTTTCATAACAGAACATGAAAAGGGTGATAAGTAACTCACTCAGAATGAACCTGCCTCCCACCAAGTCACAAGTGGGCTGAAGGCCAGGTCTACAGAGGACAGATCTAAATCTATAACCAGTATGATATGTTTAAACACACACACACACACACATACGCACACATGCACACATACACAAACACACACACTGCACACATATATATATAGACACACACACATGCATACACACACATGCACATACACAGACACTCACACAAGCACACACATGAGAATACACAGGGCCTTACTTATGCTAATAAATATGGTACTTATATACTTATATAGCATACTTACTTATGCTAATAAATATGGTAAATATAAATATACATCTCCAGCTCAAAGTGACATAATTCGAGTCTTGACAAATCTTTAAAACAGTGAATGCCCAAAAGTGTGATGTCTTTGTTACTTTTCCATTGCTGAGGAGACACCATAACCAAGGCAACTTGTAGAGGAAAGAGTTTATTGGGGGTTACAGTTCCAGAGTGTCAGAGTCCATGATCACCATGGTGGGGAGCATAGAGCCAGTCATGGAAGCATGACACTGATAGCTGAGAGCTTACATCTCATCCAGAAGCACGAGGCAGAAAGAGAGAGAGAGAGAGAGAGAGAGAGAGAGAGAGAGAGAGAGAGAGACAGACAGACAGACAGACAGAGACAGAGACAGAGAGACAGAAGACAGAGAGAGAAACAGAGAGACAGAGAGAGAGACAGAGAGACAGAGAGAGACAGAGAGAACTGGGAATGGCGTGGACTTTTGAAACACCAAAGTTCACTCCCAGTGACACACCGCTTCCAATAAGTCCACATCTCCTAATCCTTCCCAAATAGTTCCATCAACTGGGGACCAGGTATTCAAATATATGAGCCCTATGGGAACCATTCTCATTCAAGTCACTATAGACGATATATTTAGATTTTGGAGTCTATCAGTTACTTAGCTATAACAATTTGCCTGTTTTACTCTCTTGCTAGGATTGATGTCACCATAACCAAAAAGTATTTATTTTATTAAATTTGATCCTACAATTTTAATGGTAGAACTCACAAAACATTTTAACATGTTCAAACCCGTTTTAGGTTTTCTAACTGAGGACTTTAAAGTGTGTACAATCATAGACCATAGCACTATTTAGGACTGTGAGCTCTGGGAAAGCTAACCTTAGCTCAGAGTGGATGGGTGGCCCTTCTCGTGTGTGTGTGTGTGTGTGTGTGTGTGTGTGTGTGTGTGTGTGTGTGTGTGTGTGCTTGAAGAGCCACAAGAGGTAGGTAGATTGGATGAGCCTGCAGCCCAGATACACTTAACACTGTCACTGCTTTGAAAACAGCAATATTCTCTGGGCTCTTTTTGTTCCTTAGAATCACGGGGGAATTGGTCAAATGTATGTCGAGTAGACCCCCTGGGCTCTAGTGGAAAGTGGTATAACAGAATCTTGTGAGTCTACAAAGACCAATTTTATCAATAGCCCTGGGTTTGCAGAGGTGGATCCTGCAGGGAGTAGGCAGTAGTAAAATGAGTGAGTTTCCACAAATACTCGAGAAATCAAACAAAACAAAACAAAAACTTTCCCCTGTGATTCAGTATTATCAAAGTATCTCTAAAGGACTGAGACCATCTTGACTGAGGAAAAAATGGCCAGAAAGGGCATCTATGGCTCCATGTAGAGTTACCCCCAAGGTGAGGGGATGTGAGCTGAGGGTATAATTTGGACTGGGTGTCACCTCTAGGTTTTGTCACTTAAGCATAGAGAATGTACTGCAAGAGTCAAAATGCCTGTGCTTGAGAGGGGTGAAGGAATTCCACCAGTGCCCAATCCTGCAGTGTTCTGGGTTGTATGTAACATTTGAAGGCCTAGCTCATCCTTTCTAGTTTAACAACTTTGAGAAGAAACAAGCTGGGGCTGGAGAGATGGCTCAGTGGTTAAAAGCACCAGTTACTCTTGTAGAGGACTTGGATTCAATTCCCAGCACCTAAACAGCAGTTCACGAAGTCTTTGACTGCTTTCCTGACTGTCTTCCAGCCTCCATGGACACCGGGCACACACACATGGTGCACATATGTACAAGCAAAACACCCATACATACAAAAGCAAAATTTTACAAAGATTTTTTTTTAAGCCATGTGTGGTGGCACACATTTTTAGTCCAAGCATTTGGGAGGCAGAAGCAGGTGGGTGTCTATGAGTTTGAGGTTAGCCTGGTCTACATTGCAAATTCCAGCCCCTAAGGCTACATAGCAAGACCTTGTCTCAAATAAAGAAGAGGTAAATTTTTAAAAAGAGGAGCAATATTTTAATACAAGCTCCAACAGTTCCCAAGTAGGTTATCACCCCCCATTTGCCAGGTTTGACATTACACTGACAGATAAGTCTTGAGTTCAATTTTATTTTAGGTGAATATGCTTTATTTGAGGATGTCTTAATAATACTGAAATATATTTTTGAACTCGATTTGCTCTGCCAAAGATTATTCCAATTTTGGAATCACAAGTTCCCACCATTTTTTTCCAAAGTGTTCATTTTTATATATTTGGAACCCCAGAAAGAAGGTGCTTTTCTAGAAGTGTTTAGGGTGGAAGGGTGGTCCCAGTCAAAGTGTGCACAAGTCCTGGTACAGCAGCGAGGCCACCAAGAGTGCCAAGAAACAGGCTGTGGCAGGAGGAGGGAGCGCTGGAGGCCAGCCTGGGCTACGTAGGGAGACCCTGTGTTAAACAAAATAAAACAAAAGGAAAGAAAAGACTTTCTATCAAGTAGTTCTGGAAACCTGGGCGGAATATTCTTGACCTTTTTTTTTTCCTTTGTCCATGCTTGTGTGTGTGTGTGTGTGTGTGTGTGTGTGTGTGTGTGTGTGTGTGTGTGTGTATGTGTGTGTATATGTGTGTGTGTGCATGGAATTATACATGTAGGATTGTGCGTGCATGTGGGTGCACCAGCATGTGGAGGTCTGAGGTTGATGTATGGACTCACCTCCATGGCTCTCGCGTCTTACTCAATGAGACAGTCTCTACCTCAAACTCAGAGCTCACAAATATGGCTAGCCATGCCAGCCAGCTCACCCGGGATCCCCCGTCTCCACCTTGCAGGGGTGGAGTTACATGGCATTTACGTGGGCTCTGGGGACTGAACTGCAGTCCTCACCCTTGTAAAGCCAGCTCTTTAATAAGCACTAAAGCCACGTCCCCACTCCTCTTCTACCTCCTCATCCCTTCTTGACTTCTAAGGCAGCTCTCCTCATCCTCTGGTACATGCTGCTCATCCTTAGGGAACGCTTTTCCAGACTGAAAAGTTTTTCTTAAGGCATTGGCAGATTTGGTTTTCAAATCTTGGAGCTTCTACTCATCTTTGGGATGGGTCAGGGCCCAAAATTCTGAGTCCTAGCCTGAGTCTTCAGCTGTGGAATGGGAGGAGATGGTGGGAAGTTCGCAGCGGTCTTAGGATTTAGTGAACTACAATGTAGAAGTTTCTGCTACTTTAGTATTAGCATGAGACGTATGCTGCCTCTCCTGATCATTCTCAACTTGTGCAAACTAGAATATAATTTGTCTCTAACTTTCTTGAGAACAAATCAAGAGTTTTATCCTAGAGTTTAAGAGTGTAAGGAAAAGGAAACAAATTGGGTACCAGCTTTCAGCACAGCATGGAATAATAATAATAATAATAATAATAATAATAATAATAATAATAACTTCAGACTGTAGATGGGTAGACGTGTTCTGATTCCTTGTTACCAATAATAATAATAATAATAATAATAATAATAATGACAAGCTTGCCTTCCATTGACTCATGGAACAGGTGTTTACTGAACATCTGTTATCTGCTAGGAATTATTCTAAATCCCAAGGAAACAGTGGTAACGCAAAGGAAGAAGTCCTTGCCCCTGACAGAGGAGGACTCAGAAGCTCTGGTGACAGGGCAGGCACATGTTCTTGTGGAATGGAACACAACACAAGGATCAGGGGCACAAAAACACACGGGCGGTTGGGGTGGTGACATGAGCCTGTCACCCCAGTACTCAGGAAGCCATGACAAGAGGATTAGGAATTCAAGGGCTATGAAGGGTGTGTGTGTGTGTGTGTGTGTGTGTGTGTGTGTGTGAGAGAGAGAGAGAGAGAGAGAGAGAGAGAGAGAGAGAGAGAGAGAGAGAACACATATTGTGTAATTCCACTTACATGAGGTACCTAGACTAGTTAAGATAATAAGATGCAAGATGGTGACGGTGCAGGCGAAGGGGAACAGCAATGTACAAAGCAAAGAACATGCTCTGGCTCTGAGCTATAGCTCCACATAGTTCCAGCTCCTAAACTGTACATTCGTTTGTTTTGGTTTTCTGAGATTAGTCTCACACTTGTGGCAATCCCCTTGCCTCTGGTTCCTGAGTGCCTGAACTGCAGGTATGAACCATGCCCGCTTAAACAGCGTACACTTTTTTAAAAAGATTTATTTATTTTATTTTACATATGTGAGTGTTTTGCTTCCGTTTGTTTACATGCATCATGTATGTGCCTGGTGCCTGAGGAGGTCAGAAGAGGGCATCACAGCCCCTGGAACTGGAGTTGTGGATAGTTGGGAGCCATCATGTGGGTGCTGGGAATCAAACCCAGGTCCTCTGCAAGGATAGCAAGTGTTCTTAACTGTTAAGCCATCTTTCCAGCTGTCAATTTCATGTTGTAAAAATGTTACAATAGTAGATTTGTGTGTGTGTGTGTGTGTGTGTGTGTGTGTGTGTGTGTGCATGTGTGTGTGGGGGGCTGTTTTTTCTTTTCTCCCCCCCTTTCCCCCCCCCCCCCCATAAAGTTTCTCTGTGTGTAGCCCTAGCTGTCCTGGAACTCACTCTGTAGACCAGGCTGGCCTTCAACTCACAAAGATCCCCTATGTGTGGTTTTTCAAGACAGAGTTTCTATGTGTCACAGCCTTGGCTGTCCTGGAACTCATTCTGTAGATCCTGTCTCTACCATTTTATCTAATCTTCCTTTTCTTCAGAATTTGAAGCAGTCATTAACAAGGTGTCTGGTGGTATATACAAAATGTAACTAATATACACAATGGAATTAGCCGATCAAACAAGGAAGGCAAACTCAGGCAGTACTTGTTGACCGTCAGACCGGCCAAAGCAAACAGAGGTGTTTTGCACTGTGAGTTAAAGGTTAATAAACAGACTTTGCCAGCTCAAGAAAGGCAGAGAAATGTGGAAACAAGGGCTTGAGGAAGGAACTTCATCTCAAAATCAAGCCAGCAGCTAGGGCTTGGATAAGATCCTTGTGTCCATGCCTGGAAGAAACCAGCTAGTGAGGCTCTGGGTATTAGAAAACAGTATTTTATCATCAGGCCAGTTTGCGGTAAACAAGCTCAATTCCGGGTTCTAACCTGTAGGTAAATGTGACTGATTTTCCCGGTCACTAAATGGTCTGTGAGGAAGTAGTTCAGGGGTACCACTCAGTCTCAGGGCCAGACGGAAAAAGAGAAGGGGCTGGTTTTTTACTTCATAACACCTCCACGATTATCATAGTTAAAATTTGTTCACTGGAAAGTCCGGTGGACATTGTGTGTGTGTGTGTGTGGTGTGTATTGTATGCACACCTGTGTGTGCAGGTGCTTGCCAGAGGAGAACTTTGGGTGTTAGTCCTTCTTTACTCCCTTGAGAACAGGTCTCTCTGGAGTTTGTTGGCATAAGCCAAGCTACTCCACGGCACTAGGTTTTCAGGCATTTCAGGGTGTGGCCACACCTGATGTTTTAAAATATATTTTTATTATAAACTGGGTGAGGTGGCACAGGTCTTTAATCCCAGTGCTTGAGAGGCAGAGGCAGGAGGATCTCTGAGTTTGAGACTAGCCTGGTCTACAGAGTGAGTTCCAGGACAACCAGGGCTATACAGAGAAACTCTGTCTCCAAAAACACACAACAAAAATATGTGTGTGTGTGCGCATTTTTATTATTATTTGTCTATTTATGTGTATATATCAAAGGAGATAAGATAGATGTCAGATCCCCTGGAGCTTGAGTTACAGGTAGCTGTGACCTGCCTGATGTAGATGGTAGGACTTGAACTCAGGTCCTAAGGACAATATACACTCTTAACCACTGAGCCATCTCTCCAGCTATGTGCCTCGGTGCATGCTTGGGCAGCAGGTGCTCTTACCTGCTGAGCATCTTGTTAGCCTGACAGTCACTGATGGCTAAGCCGCTGTATCCTAGGCACCTTCCATGCTACATGCCTCTGCCCTACCTGTCCACTGGGTGCTGCTATCCTCTCTTAAAAACCGGCATTCTGGTCCATGGCTTTCTCCAACTTGTCCAAACATAGTATTTCTACCTTGTCTGTCCACTGTGACTGGGTCATGCTTGGGATGTGATCAAATATGGGCATACGAGGATGCACAAAAACTTGGAAAGGTCCTGAGTTATGTGCTCAGCACCACAAAACAAACGAAGGAATGAATGAATGAGCAGGTTAAATGGGCAGATGAAGGCGTTGTACTGGGGTTGTTATAGTGAACACTCCCGGCCTTTTTAAACAATGGGGAACACCTCTCTCTCTCTCTCTCTCTCTCTCTCTCTCTCTCTCTCTCTCTCTCTCTCTCTCTCTCTCTCTCTCTCTCTCCTTTTCTTTCTTTGGGGAATGTCGTACTTCTGATTATTGAGCCAAGGGCTTTCTGTATGCATGCATTCTACCACCCAGCTACATCCCCAATCCAATTCTTTGTTTTTGTATGTAAAACTAGAATTTGTGACTCTAGCAGCTGCTGGTAACAGGAACGTCAGAATTATGGAGAAGACACTGACCCCCCAACTCATGGAGGAGCAGAGGAGGGATAGAAGGAGGCTCTGGTTCCGGTCATTTCTAGCAACTGGCCCATGAGTTGTCTACAGCCATATTAATTAAAAACAAAACAAACAAACAAAAAAACAAACAACCCCCACAAAGGGCCAGGAGATGTAATTCTGCTGATAAAATGTTTGTCTTGAATGCATGAAGCCCTGGGTTCTGTCCTGGGTGTTGTAGTACATGTGTGCACCCAGAAGTGCACCTCAGCACTCAGAAGATGGAGGCAGGAGGGCCATCCTTAACTAGCCTGGACTACATAAGGCCCTGTCCTAAAAAGTAATTTTAAAAATTGGAAGGCTAAGCCGGGTGGTGGTGGCGCACACCTTTAATCCCAGCACTCGGGAGGCAGAGCCAGGTGGATCTCTGTGGGTTTGAGGCCAGCCTGGGCTATGGAGTGAGTTCCAGGAAAGGTTCCAAAGCTACACAGAGAAACCCTGTCTCACCAAAAGAAAAAAGAAAAAAAAGAAAATTGGAGGGCTGGGGGCATGGTTCAGTGGATAAAGCCCTCATCATGCAAATGAAAAGACCAGAGTTCAGATGTCCAGCAGTCACAGGGACCCTCTGTAATTCCAGCAATCTGAAGGCTGAGGTAGGAGATTCCCAGAGCAATTCTGTAATCAGAACTACCGAGTCAGTGAGTGACCTCTGGCTTCAAATGACAGACCCAGCCTCAAGGAATAAGGTGGGCACTGATGGAGAAAGACACCTAACATCAACATCTAGCCTCCCCATCTGTAGGCACACACATACACCCACACAAGAGAACACACACACACACACACACACACACACACACACACACACACACACTAAAAGTTTTTTTAAAAAAATTAGAGAATATAAAAAATATTTTTTTCTGTTTTTTGTTTTGTTTTGTTTTTTGTTTTTTGTTTTTTTTGTTTGTTTTTGTTCTGTTTTGATTTGTTTTGTTTAGACAGGGTCTCACCATGTAGCCCTAGCTGGCCTCAGATTCACTTTGTTGGTCAGGGCGGCCTCTGCCTCCTGAGTACTGAGATGAAAAATCATGTACCACTACATCTGCCCTTTTGTAAAAATAGGATTACAATCATTGTGAGTCACGCCTGGCTTTATTTTTGTCCCAAAATACTCCCTAATTTCCAACAAAAAAATTTTTTGAGTAGTTCTAGGAATTGAAACTAAGGCTTCATACATGCCAGGGAAGTATGTTGTTGGGGCCCAGCAAGATGGCTATGCTGGTAAGGACATTTGCCATGCAAGCCTGATGGTTTGAGTTGGAGTTCCTGATCCACATAGTGGAAGGAGAGAAGGGACTCCTGCAAATTTTACACACACACACACACACACACTCATACACACACACACTCATACACACACACACACACACACTCCACATGTGTGCACATGCATGCACAGATAAAATGTAAAAATATTTTCAAACTACGTTTTTGTAGCCATGTAACTTGCAATCCCTATCCTTGCCGTTGGCATTGATTTGGATTGATTCTAGGGCCACAGGCATGGTGGGCAAACACTTTGCACATCTGGAACTCCGTGGGCTCAAAAGGAGAAATGAAAAGATCTGGTGAGATAGCTCTGGGTAAAAGCTCCTGCCACTCAAGCCTGTCCACCACAGTGAGAGGTGAGAAGTAACTCCTGAAGGCTATCCTCTGACCTCTGTACACCAAGGCCTACACACACACACACACACACACACACACACACACACACACACACACACACACAACTGTTTTGAAGGAGAGAGGGAGAAAGGGAGGGAGGGGAGGGGGCAGGGGATGAATCAAAGAACCCTTGTTTTCCTACAGCTATCTTACGCTTTAATTATCGTTAGTGACTTATCTTTTCAACACAGGAATCTTCTGGGATTTTGCTAGGCTCTGGGGTGGGAGAAACTACGCTGTTGTTTTCAGAAGATCCACAAGCTGGGTTTTGCTGCTTGATACCCAGCAGGAAGGGGTGTGCACAGAGAAGGACAAAGAATGACCTCCTCCAGGCTTTCCCATTTACCCAGCGCCTGTTCCCACCTCCAGTCCGGGGCTGCCCTTACAAAGGGGATGCCTGCTCTTGATTTAGTAATCCGCCACGAGCACGCGTTACTACGGCTTGATGCTTTGCCCTTCAAAAGTTTTCCGAAAGGCAGATTCCGCCCAGGTGGAGTGTTGGGCTCATCACACCTTAAACTGCTAAGCACCAACACCAGATGGTCACTTATGGTGTTTGGGGCAGCAGGGTAGAGACCAAGGGAAGGAAGCCCCATTCAGGGCCAGGTGGATACAGGGAAAGCAAGGAGTTAAAAACCAGACCTGCTTTGCCTAGCTGCATACCTTAAATATTTCATCTCACGGAGCTACACTCATAGCAATCATTTAAAAATTATTTTATTTTAAATATATTTATAAATTTTTGTACGTGTCTGTGTGTATGCCTGAGTGTATATATGTGCACCACATGCACGTAGAAGCCTGTGTTGGTCAGAAGAGGGCATCATATCCTTTGGAACTGGAGTTATAGACAGTTGTGAGCTGGGTGCTGGGAATTAAACGCAAGTCCTCCGGAAGAACAGCCAATGGTCTCAACCATTGAGCCATCTCTCCAGTCCCCACTCATTTTATTTTAAATCTGTTGCCCTTGGCCACTGTGCACTTCCATCCTGGTTTGATTGTCACTTCGGTGATACGTGTTCTACTAAATGTAAGGATTCTGTATAAGCCCAGCTGGGGTGGGGGTGGGGGTCTCGTCTGGCGCCTTATTACATCAGCAGCAGGCCACTGCGTCCCAGCCTAAAAGCCCAATGTGCACCCCCACGCGCTCTCTCGGTCTCTGTCTCTCTCTTTCTCTGCATCTCTCTCTCTCTGTGTCCCATCCCCTCTTCAATTCTAACTCTGGGAACCATGACTCACGATTCTTCCCCCGCCGACCAAACCAGCGTCGCGGTAGCCCATCTAGCGCCAGCCACCAGCGCCGTATCCCCTTTCACTAAAACCATTACATATACACGTTATACCTACCTTCACACTGTATAGATCTCAAGCAGTCTCGAAAGAGTTGATGTCCACTTAGCACAAGACAACGGAGCTGAGAGAGATGAGCTGATGTTTCCGAAGTCCTAGGGTGAGTTGGAACTCGCATCTTCTGATGCATACCTGTTCGTTTACTTTACTATTTCTCACAGATTCTGCATGTGTCTGATTGGTTCAGCTACTACTAGTACGGGTACATCCACACAAAACATTTTTGGAAAGTTGTACCTACACCTAAGTATCAACAGCTCTTCTGTGCTATTTTGAGACACTGGCCTAAGATGGCCCAGTGAGTGCATTCTTTTTGGCTATAAATGCTGCCCGTGTCTGTCAGACTATAAGGCATCGTCTGTCATCTGGAACCCAGCCTCAAACTTGGAAGTGAGTGAAAAAAAAAAAAAAAAATCCTCCGGAGCAGTAAGGAAAACAATTACCATAAAAACCATCCACTAATGCTGAAGACTCAAAGAACCACTCAGACTCTATCCCTAAATGTATTGATTGGCTTTTGAGCTTTAAAGGGTGGTAAGGGCCAGGATGTGCCTCGGTAGTATTAGCACTTGCCTAGTATATGAAAAGTCCTTGGTACTGTCCCCAGCACTGGGGGGGGGGGGGGAGGGGGTCGGGTGAGGAGGATAGCATAATGTTTTAACTACATGGTTCCTAATCTGTGTCAGTAAAATGACTTTAAAAGATGATGGAAATGCAGGCACCGCTTAATTTCAGAAGGTTCTTAATCTCTAAAAAGAAAAAGTCAAAGAAAGGAAGACACAAATCCCTGTTTGATCTCAGAAAAGGTCCTTTGTCATTCTACATGGGGGGTGGGGAGAGGGGGAGGCAATGCCTCCCAGGAGACACATGACTGTGACATTCAGCGATTCTTGAGAGCGGGGGTATGTAAGGAATCTGGTGCTTCTAGGAAACACTTTCATGTGGACTTTGGGCATTGTATGCTCCCAGTTTAAGCGATATTTCTTAGGATAACAGCATCACGGAGGCTTTAAGTTGGGTTATGTCTCTAGTTCTGAATGCTCCGTCTTCATGGACTTGTAATGTGGCCAAAGTGAGGAGCAGATACCGGGACACCAGCTAGACTCAGCAGCAGTAATTCAGCAGGGAAATGATAACCCTAAAAACAACAGGGGAAACCCTAGTAATGGAGAAGAAATTACCTTGAGGGGCCATAAAAAGGCAGACTTGGAGACTGGGAGACTCAACAGAGCCCGTTAGCATGCACAGGGCTTGGTCCTCTCCCTAGCCCTGAAACACAGCTAAAAGGCTTTGGGAGAAGGTAGGTTCTCATTCACAGGTAGGGTTAAGGGATGAGGACATTCTGGAGATGTCCACTGGGAGTCTGAATCCACTAGGCTAGGTTTCAGGAGACAGAGTGGCTTTGGCTTGCCTCAGCAGGGTGCCTAGAGGTCATACCATTCTGGAGACTTTTGTGGGCAAATGGCCCTCCCGCTGTTCCAGGGCTCCTGGCTATTTCCTGTCAGACATCTCAGGACAACCGAGCATTCACTTCCCAGTTCCTGCCTTTTGTCCTCCTTAAGTTCATTTTCCAGAGTAGTCACACTGACATTTTAAAGTGCAAATCATTATATGACTTCTTGCTTAAAAGCCACCAATGGCTTATTCAGACTCAAATCCAAAGTATCTGTCACCGATGGAGAGCACTGCCTTTGATGTGACCCTTGCATCTCTCTGAGCGGATTCACTACATGATGCCTAAAGTTAACCTTGAAATTGAGGTCTGATTCCCTCTCCGGAAGTTTAAACGTGCCGACTGACCCTTGTGTCGGAGGAATCTTATTTTAGCTTTTTTTTTTTTTTTTTTTTTTTTGGTTTTTCGAGACAAGGTTTCTCTGTGTAGCTTTGCGCCTTTCCTGGAACTCACTTGGTAGCCCAGGCTGGTCTCAAACTCACAGAGATCCGCCTGGCTCTGCCTCCCGAGTGCTGGGATTAAAGGCGTGCGCCGCCGCCGCCGCCGCCGCCGCCGCCGCCGCCGCCGCCGCCACCACCACCGGGCTTGGAATCTTATTTTAGTTCTGAATCACATCATTCAGACATCACTGCTGAAAGGGTTATTGCTCAGACCTTTCTTGGCCAATCTGCCTCCCACCCAACCACTCCCCACCTGCAGTTTCCTTTTTCTGTTACATCTATGGAACTGACCTTTAAGTATGTGAATGTATCTTGTTTATATGCTACCAAGGTGTCCTGGGAGTGGGTGTACAAGGGCAAATTTCCAAACATATTATTTCTCAGGGGAGACTGGAAAACCAGGCTGGAACCAGGCAGCCAAAGGCTTCGAGTTTCTGTTGAATTTTCTGAGATTTGCTATTTTCTGAGGAGCCACAAACATAGTTGAAACAGGGCAACCACCTTTCAAATGTTTTACAATGCTTGTTTGGTTAAAAAGTTATGAAATGTAATCACTTCACTTTGTGCTTAACTGGTTTAACTACTCTACAGAGCACTGCCCAGTGAGATGAGCGATAAGAATGTGTCTAGACATTCCACCCGACACTAACTTGATGGCTTTAACAAGATTAGTAAAAGAATTGTACAATTAGTTCCCAATCTGGTTTTTAAACATCTCCTGTGCTGTGTAGAAGAACAGGATCCACACTTTATGTAATTATAAAATTAGGACCAAACTAGATTAACGCTCAATCGTCTCCACTCAACAGAAACACAGTTCTGGCTAAATATATTTGTCAAACTGGGGTATAACCACAGCCCGGCTAACAGCAGTGCCCTAGGGGTGAGCAACAGAGCTCCTATTTTAATCAAGTCAGTAATAGAAAGATCTTTGGCTCTTTCTGTGTGATCCTGTAGAGTACCTACTATGTGCCATATTCCGAGTCCAGCTCTTGGGAGATAAAAACGAGGAAGGTATATTGCCTGCCTCTAAGGATAAACTCTGTGGTTTAGCTCTGAGTGTAGTACAGCTAAGTGAGCTACATAATTCTGTACAAAGACCAACCAACACATTACCTCTTTTAAACCACTCCAATTGGCCTTCTAAGTTTTTGCCAGCCGAAATATTTGTGTTTTCTTACTCTTTGCTTTTCTAGGCGTACATAAATCAAAATCATTTCCCATTTCTTGTCTACTGAAATGGGCTACTCACATTTTAAAAGAACAGTATTTCCCAAATAATATTTTTCAACACAAAATATGTATAAATATAAAGTTTATTCAGCATAGTGTTTAGAAAAATAAGTTCACATCATTTCAGAAAACAAATAAAACACTTAATTGTCCAGGCATAACCCCCCATTACAGTACAACATACATACTCTAGATCTCTTTGGTTGGGTAATTAAGCACAGAAATGTTCTGGGACATGCTGTGTGCCATCACCTAACAGTGCAGTAGAGGCTCTGTTCCCCACCCCACATTATACATTCTGTGTGGTTTCTCTTCATGTAAGGCACAGTAAAACCATACTGAGTACACAACCGGTTGCCTCTATACGTACAGTACATGCAACAAAATGGTACATTTGTTTTTGAGAAACCCTGAAAGCCAAGAGTCACATGCTATATAATTTTGATTAATAAAATATATGGTGATAATATTTAATTAAATTGAAATTATCAATTAGACATAAAATAACCATTAGGTTCTATCATCTAAGTTTTAGGAAGACTTTGAAACAGCCTTTGTAAAATATAATTATTTTCCCCACAGATTTCCTGAATTATTTTCACGAGGTGACCTGTCAAAACATTTTAAAGAATGACGGACTTGTGGTTATACACTAATGCACACATATTGAGAATGTAGCAAGATAGTCTGCTACCCATGCCCGATAACCCAACTTTTTAACATGCAGGATAACAAGGGTACGTACAGAGAGAGTTCAGGTCAGTGTGCAATTCAACTATGGATTTTTAAAAAGAAAATCTATGGCTATAACATCTACCTGCCTTTCACAACACAAGAAAGGCACCAAAACACATATAAGTCAGTCTTTACTATAAATCTACATGAGATATTTATGCAGTACAACACACGGGTGCTTTTGCTTGTTTGGGGGGAGAATGCACCTCCTTTGAAAGCTAGAGCATCCTCTCTACTAGATGTAACTAAGAGCTGAATGCCAGTTCTGGCTATAGAGTGCATAGATAGGCTGACACCAAAAATCCCACAGCCAGCAGCAGGGGTTGATGTTCCAAGGGAGTTATTTACACCCCCCCCCCATTCTGATTCCTCTTCCCGAAGCATCAGGGGGTGATTTGCAGCATCTTCAAGCAATTGTTTATGTGAAAAGGATATTCTGCCATATGGACTCCAAGGGCTCTGAGGCTGGCCCTTGGTATTGAAAAAAAAAAAAAGTCAGTTGCAATTCTGTGCAAGGAGATCATGGGGTTTATCTTACTCCATTCACATATACACAGGCTACATATCAAATGGCCCTTATTTTACTGAAAGAATAGACAAGAACAGTAAGTTCTTATAATGTGCGCTGATTCTTACCTGGTGGATTGTATAGCTCCCGGGAGTAATTGTAAGGTTAGAAGCACATCGCGTTGGACTATGAATACATTTCCTAGGTAAGTATTTAGTTTTGTGCTCTCTTTTCTTTTTCATAGGGAGAAAAAGAGGAAGAACTCGGAATAAAAGAGATACTTTCATTAGATCTATGAAAGTTTTCTAACACACACACACACACACACACACACACACACACACCACGCACACACGCACGCACGCACCTCTCATGTAACTTTTTTACTTTCTCACTTCCCTTACCAGTCAGGTATTCTAAAATAACTAACTCTTGATATCTGCAGCAGTCTAGTGAAAAATATCATTTTTTATGTAAACTATACTACAAGACCATGGAACTAATCACATTAACATGGTCAGCACACACCTGGGAGAGAGATGGGGACAATCACGCTGTGAAAGCAGGGGCAGAGCAGAAGACCAAGGACCACACTAAAACAACGGCCTTTGTTTACACAAAACAAAAACTCCAAAGCGAACAACCTCTGGCCCAAATCACATACTTCAGCAACTGAGGGATATTCACCAATTTCACAGAAATGGGGCTTAAGCTTTTTTTTTTTTTAAATCAAAATGGTGGCAAGGAATTCTTCATAGGGCTCTTTATCTAGACTGAAAGTTCCCTTTGTAATAACAACAAATGCTAGACACCCGGTGACCCATCCTGGAGAGGCTCAGATGAGGAGCGTGCCAGCAATCAAGTAGCAATCAAGAAAACAGGGTGTGGTACTATTTTGATGCCTAACGCTGAAAGTCGCCTTTGAAAAGATCACACTTTTTTAAATCCGAGATGCTCTGTACTAACGGCATGAAGGCATTTGAATTGTTACATCTTGGGTTCAGAGTCCCGCTAAAACTTTTAAACACAGCCAACAACATCATACAAGAGACCACCCTGCAGAAACACAAAGGAATTGCTTTTGTAATGGAGAGACATGATAACATAGGACAGGCAACAGTCACGTGTCACAGTGTACCAACCAATTCAAAACATCGAGAAGGAAGCTTCAACGCGACGGAATTTTGTTTAATACAATTTAAGTATACTTTGTTTACTTTTAAAAAAAATGGTTGTTTTCATAACCTGCAGAATTGATGTTTCACGGTCTTCCATACTTTTTTTTTTTTAACTTTCATTGTAATGAAAAGCATCAGAGCTAATTGTTTACCATTTGCATGACAAGCATTACACATGCCGGTGAAACTTAAGTCCTATGCATAAGGGGTTCTGCAGTCAACTTAACCCTGTTGGACGGTACGGAAGAGCCATCAACACTTCTGTACCTTACTGCTAATAAAAAGGCCACAAGGTAAAAAGGCACATAGGATTCTATATAAAACATATTTAAATGAATCTAAGTTTCTAAAGAAAGAAGGATATGACAAGAAGTACCAAAATTCCAGTATTAGGGGTTAAAAGTTCCTGTTTCAGTGTTAACATTGACCTTGAGAGCCTCTTGATTTAAAAAAAAAAAAAAAAATCACAAAAAAATAAAACTCGGTTGAAAACAAAAATGTTCTATTCCTGCTCAAACAATAAATATAAATTAAACAGTAAGAAAACATTTGTCTTTTCAGTTCATAGTGCCTGAAGACTAAGAGAGACATACATGGTATAAATAAAAATTCACCGTACTTACTCAAATCCTACTTATAGAACTGGCATATTTACATTCATAACCAAGTTACTTCAGAGTTGAGGGGAGTTCCAAACTCTCTCTGCCACATTTAACTATTAGCAATCACATTTGGAAACTCGTAGAGACTTAAAACCAAGCCTTTCCCCCAAATGCTGAAAACGATGGATGTGTGTATGGACACACAAACACACACATATATAAGCTACTTAATTCAAAAAAATATACCCTTATAATAATCTGGAGTACCATTGTTTCTTAACCACCTCAATGCCCATGGAGTAAAAGTAAACAAAAAAACAACCGCATTGCTTCTAAGAGCCTGTAGCTATTATTTAATTTTCTAAGATAGGTGTATAGTGTTTAAATTTAAAATACTATCACGTTCCATTTCAACCTTAGAATTATATTGCTGACTACATGATATATGATGGGTTGATACTCTTCACTTGTTGCCTCGTCGCCGTATATTTAAAAGCGGACATCATGGGAACAGAAAGGCTTCAGCAATGTGGTTCCACTCCTGTAAGCTTAACTATGATCTTCATGCAGATCAATCCAGATACTCTCACAAGTTGAGTGCTTTCCTTAAATGAGTAAAGGCTCTTCATCCTCAGGGCTTCACAGAGGAAAAAAGTTGCTGCTGATGAAGGAGAAAAGGGTATGTGCATAGTGAATCGGGCTTATAAGTCTTGCATATCTTCATCCAACTGGACAGTCTGGAGCTTGGCCAGCTCTTTTTTATCTGTTGCCAGCTCTTCGCAGACAGTTTCAACCATCCCATCCAGGACATACTTGGATTTGGAGTCCAACATCATTAAGTTGTTTGTTGCTTTGGTCTCAGAATTTTGTAGGAAATTCTCTTTTATGTTGGCCACTGACTGCAGAGCCAAGCGATGCTCCCTGACAAAATCCTGGTGGACCGCTGGCGAGGCATGACCCACCTGCTCCTCAGCTGTAGGGACAATTTCCCCCAGGGTGGCCTGAGTCATAGGGACTGACAGTAGGTCTTGACCGGTAATAAGGGGACAGTTCTGAAGGGCTGCATAGTTGGTGTTGCCGACAGATGTCACAGTAGACTTACTTGTCACATTACTCTCAGCAAGGTCAGAGTTCAGCTCAGTGGGATTGAGTAGTGTAGGGGGAGACAGGGAAAAACTGTGAGCTGGGGACACGTTAACTAGCGAAGAGGCCAGGGGATGGAGGCCACTCCCGGAGACGTCCTCAGGAGATAGGCTTGCGTTTACTTGTGCATTGTGACTGACAGGCATCAGCTGAGAGAACACCAGGCCTCTTTCTAAGCCTTCCTGTTTCACAGCTCCTCCAGTCTGGCCTGAGTTAGGAACCGTGTAGACCACTGCACTGGGGGCAAGAGGGCTCAGGAAAAGTTTGCCATGCTGGACTGGGGTGGACTCACTTGTAAACGTGCCTCCATCTGAAGTGCTTGAGTTTCCTGAAATATTACCTGGGGGAGAAAGGACCAATTGGCATTAATACAAATGATACAGAAAAAACAAACCAACCAACCAACCAGTTACTTCTGTAGCACACATGATGTTTCCTCAGGTATAGTATCAACTGAGAGGTGGTGACATTTACATGTGTCGCTGAGTCCAGTTTGGACACTGTAAGCTGCAGAGTCCCAGGCTCAGAACTCAGTCCGACTAACTTTCTCTCCTCTCTCTCTCTCTATATATATATTTTACTTCTTTTGCAGTGCTGCGGATTGAACTTGGAGCCTTCTACACACTGGGCAAAAATTCTGCCAGATGATTTCTATGTGTTAATTCCCCATGCAGTTGTCATAACCAAATGAAAGAGAATGTAAGTATAGGATCTGGGGAGTGAGGGTAACTGCATGGTGCAGGCCTTGGGTTCAATCCTCAGAATCATCAAAAATTAAAACAAAAATAAAAGCCAGCCAATCAAAGTAAGCAAGTATGTGGGAGCTGGGGATAAGGCTGAGGCAGGAAGACTGAATTTGAGCCCAGCTTGGGCTCAAAGGAAAAGGAAAAAAAAAATTAAAAAAAAAAAAAAAAAAAAAAGGAAGAGGAAAAGGAGAAATTCTTGTCCAAGTCCTGATATTTGTCAAGTTTCTGACTTTTTACCACAGACTTACCACCTCTTAACTAGTTGGTCGTGATCACTAACACTGCCAGTTAGAACAAGAGAACACAGATACAAAGTAAAATATTTTTGCTAGGGCTGCCCAGTTACTGACATAAGATATTAAATGAAAACGTGGAAAATACCACATAAAATGAGTTTCTCTGGAACTTACAGGTTAACCACATCAACCTGTCCAGACAAGTCGAAGAGTTTCACCAAACCACCAATAAAGACGTCAACACAGCCCTCACGTTTTTTTCAACCCCCAGGTTTTTTTCAACCCCCAGCGTTTTGTTGGGCTGGCTCTAAATTTTCAGTGTTGTAGTGATGGGATGAATGAATGGTAACACTGAAGAACTATTTTTAAAATACAGAAGAACACAAGGGTGAAATTAACGCCTCATTCAAAGGCTTGTGTCTTTCAAGACTCTCACTATCTCTCTGTGGAGACTGGAAGCACAAAACAGATGTTCAAACGAGACTTGGGAAGATGCAGATCCCATGTCTCCATCCAATAACCTCCCTGTGAGTCTTTACAAAGTGAACTGATGGCAATTAGATGATCCAGGTCCCCAAATATTACCAACGAAGGAAAGTGGATTTGAGGAGAGTTCTGGGGAAGAATTAGGATGGGTTACTTATCTACCCTGCACTTGAATTAGAGGTGAATCAACTCCTTTATGAGTGCAGAAAACAGGCCAATATTAAATTAAGCAATTCACCCAACATTGCCTTTTTGAATTATTAGAGTAACTGTGATTATAGTACTACCTATGTTAATGAGTGCCTTAGGGCCTTTTATATGTCGGCCAACATTTTTAAGCGCCTTATGAAAGCAAAAGAGTGTCTTTACAGGAGAAAAAAAGAGAAACTCCTTTAAAAAAGGTTGAGCTGGGCAGTGGTGGCACTTGCCTTTAATCCCAGCACTCAGGAGGCAGAGGCAGGTAGACCTCTGTGAGTTCGAGGCCAGCCTAATCTACAAAGTGAGTTCCAAGACAGCTAGGATTGTTACACAGAGAAACTCTGTCTTGAAAAAAACTTTAAAAAAAAGTTAACTACTAGTACAGAAGTATTCATCACAGAAAGACTGTTAATAAAAAACACTTCTGTGTATGTTTGGGCTGTTCTCTAACATAAATGTGTTTTTCAGGGCATGCAAATGAACAGACGGCTTCTATTTTTAAACCTTTTTTTTTTTTTTTGGCTTCAAGTGTGTTTTAAAAGTCTTGTAGGCTTCAAAATTGTAAGTGGGAAAAAGCCACAGTCAATGTTTACTTTGCTTTGTGTGAGTCTGGGAAACTGTTTACTAGCAGACCTGTGTACAAAATGTTACTTCTTTGACAGTCATAAATAACAACATATGCAACATTTCCCCAATAGTTATTAAACACAGAAGACTGACACTCTGTGCATGTAAAATCTTTAACGAATATAAATGAAGGGAAAAACAGACATATTCCAAAGGATAATTTTGACTTTTTTTTTTTTTTCAGTATTGGGGATTGAACCCAAGGCCTCACACATAAAACATGATTTTGTTGTTGTTTTGAGACAGGATCTGTCTAGGTAGTCCTGGCTGTCCTGGACCTCACGAAGTAGACCAAGCTGACCACAAACACACAGAGATCTGCTTGCCTCTGCCTCCCAAGTGCTAGGCTTAAGGAAGACATGTACCAGCATGCCTGGCTAAAACATGATTTTAAAGTGTAGCTGCAGCTGAGTTATAGATGAAACAATAATTTAAAAATCAGTAAAAACAAAACAAAATAAAAACCCCAACTTAAAAATCTCAGGTACAAAGTGTAATTTTACAATGATGCTAAGAGGGGGAGAAAACCTCTTTTATTGAAAATGAATAAAGATGGGGCTGGAGAGATGGCTGAGAGGTTAAGAGCACCGACTACTTTTTCAGAGGTCCTGAGTTCAATTCTCACATGGTGGCTCACAACCATCTGTAATGAGATCTGGCACCCTCTTCTGTATACATAATAAATAAATAAATTTTTTTTTAAAGTAAAATGAATAAAGATATAGACAGTCTGTTTTTCCATGTAACTATAACTTTTTTAGCTATCTAGGAAGACAGGACTACGTTTCTGGGCATTTTAATGAATGTTTAGTATAAGTTTGATTTGATTTGATTTTTGGAGACAGACTCTTACTACGTAACCTGGTTTGGCTTGAAACTCACTGTGTAGCTCAGGTAGGTCTTGAACCCCCCAATCCTCGGCTTCAGTCTCTCAAGTGTTGGGATCATAAGCATTTACCACCATATTGTATCTTAGCATTTTTTTTCTTATAAAGTTCAGATTCCCAAAATGCTTTACTGCAAAGCGTAATTCATCACTACTACGAAGGAATGTTGCCTCCGGGAACCATCTGGTTAAACTTTCCGGTGTCCCAGAGAGTCAAAGGGTCGACAGCCCTGTCATCTGATCTGAGCTATTTTAACTGACAATGCTATTCTTATTCCTAGTAAATATCTCACTTACAAACTAGTGATTGCCCGGTACTGCTGGGCGATGGCACGCACCTTTAATCCCAGCACTCTGGAGGCAGAGGCAGGAAGATTTCTGAGTGTGAGGCCAGCCTGGTCTACAGAGTGAGGTCCAGGACAGCCAAGGCTACACAGAGAAACCAAGAGAAAAAAAAAAAGAGTAGAAAACAACATTTCTCCCCCCCCCAAAAAAAAAACCCTAGCTATTACTTCATAATACTTTTCTATGATATCACTTTTCTTGATTACAGATGAAAAGCATTATTGTATTTCTCCTCTGCCAGCATATATGTTCATATTTCCCGTGCAACTTTGCTGTCTAAAATGTTACAAACTGCTTGGAAATTTTCATAAAGAAGGAAAATGGGTTAGAGTTGTATTGTATTGTAAAACTAAGCTCTTTTTGGCTTTCTCTAGGGCATTTGTCTCTTGTCCCTAAGTTGGGTAGTGACTTGGGTTAACTCTTTATATGACCTAGAGCAATGGACGTCTGAAGAGAGTATTACAAGACCCTGGTGGCTTACTTTAAGAGAGACAGATATGTGGAATGAAATGCACAACCATTTCTCACTAATGCCTTCTCCAATCAGTTGAAGGAGACCACAGCTACAGGAGCAAGAGTCGAACAAAAACTGACTATGCTTCAGAAGGTTAACCTTTGGTAAAAAGCTGGACTTTCAGATTTGCTTATAGGAAGGCAAGCATGATCACCCATCTCCGGCTCCTAAGAGCTAGACACCATGTAACTTTCAATGCCCACGTCTATCTGTTCCTGTTTCCAGATGGAGAAAAAATGACGAGTGATCTAGATTTTAGTCATTCTTGAAGAACTAACCGGCCAGCCTCAGGCTTGTTTCCTTTTTCTAACAGACATCGGCTAGTAAAGCCACAAATACACAATGACACAGTTGTTTTCATAAATATAAACCCACATAGCTGAGAAATGAATGTACATCGAGAGCAATACAAAAATCACATAGTCTTCTAAGTTTCTTTTAGGTCTTAGTATTAGTGATAGGAAGAACACAATGCAAACAAGAACAGATTCTGTCTTTTAGTTTATTCTTTTAAAACATTTTCTGGTCAAATAAATAACTGCTCGACTAATTTCATGTTCCTAGCAATTTTATTAATTTTTAATTTTAAAATGCCAAGTACCGGGTTATTTCATAAGCACTGATTGGCTTATCAGATTCCTATAATTGTAGAGTTGGCAAGATCTGCTATAAACTGTTCTTTTCCATTCTGTTTGGGGAAATTAAACTCCATGCTCTGGATGTAAGAAAATCAGGAAAGCTGAAGAGTATTTCAGGCACTGGGAATCATGTCAAGGCTATTCTGTAGCTGTGTAAACCAACGAAGTATCTGAAAAAATAACATCCATCTATACCTTTCACTAAGTGCGTCATTTACAGCAGCTGACCAACACACGCCCGGGTGCATTATGGTACCAAATGAGGCTCTTTACCTTGTGAAGCTGCTACTGAGACAGGGGGCAGCTGCAGTGGAGAGAATCCAATGCCTCCATTAAGGAACTGGCCGTTGGCTCCGGAATTGGGGATCTGGACAATGCCATACTGGTTAATTTGCACTGGTGTAGTAAAAGTCACCACCGAGCCCCCCTCCTGGGAGGCCGCTGTCTGGCCGCCTTCCCTCTTCACTTCAGTGCAGGGTATCAGCCCTGGGAACGGCACAGGGGCACTGGGGCTGTAGGAGGTGGTGGCCGCCGAGTTCACAGCAGAACTCTGGAGGACTTTGAATTCTTTCACATCCTGGGAGGCAGACCCCAAGAGGTCCGACATGGCTAGGCCATTGCTCACAATGTTCGAGGACATTTTTGGTGGGTTCGGCGACCCCGTCTGTGTATTTCCCACATTCAGTCCATTAAGGATAACTCCATTGTGTCCCTGAATAAAAGAATTACCATTAAGGAAGACAGGTGAAGTACTTGCAGGTACCAAGTTTCCATTCAACAAAACTCCAGAAGAGCTCAACGATATCTTAGCATTCCCAATTTGCTGCATATATACTGGTTCCATGTGGCTAGAAAGGCTGAGGTTGGTGACGGCATCAGATGCACCCGAAAGTGGGTGAGGAGACAGATCCTCATGTCCCTTGCTGGACTCATCTTCAGTGCTGGGGTTGCCATCGGATTCGCTGTTCAGGGAGAGAAGACGTTTGGAAGGTCAAGGGGATGACAATCTATGGAGTTTGTAAAACACCCTTCAACACCATTAAAGGCGGTATTTACGCAAAGCACAACAGCTCATCTGCTGACCCGGTTGAAACTAGAGGTTTTACACAAATTCTGCCCAGCCAGACAGTGAGAAGATGAGTTCAGATCCTAATAATTTTTTTATAATAAATTCAGAGAAAGGCCAGAGGGTTGGTTAATGTAAAATGCAACTAAAATAATTTACTACTGTGTTTTCTTTCTTATAGAATTTCATGTGCTACTCCAACTGTTAAATGGACCACTACCTCTGCCGTAGAAACAACTCATTAAATGTGTTTTTCCCCTGTTTAGGAGAGCACTTCCTTTCCTAAAGCCATTTCAGGTTAGTGTTGTTTTGAAGGTAAGATGGAATTGCCGAAGGAGCAGGAGGTGTGAGGTGTTCAGCTTTCTTTGCCAGTTAGTTAACAAGAGACCATTTTCTCACCTGCTCCCAAACTTCTACTCCGCCAGACTGGCAATTCTCATTCAATAAAGTGGTTGCCCTGGTGGGAAAGACACTTGCCACCCAAGATACGCACAGTTGCCTTTGAATCCAAAGGAAGCCATAGGGGCCTATTTAACATACACCGTCCAGTGCCCTGGGGAGGTGGGAGGGAAAAGGCGAGCATCACTCAGTGGTCTTGTAACGATCAGACTTCGTCCAGACTCTTCAGTTTTTACTCCAGGATCCCAGACTTAAAGGAAATGGCAAGTTCAGGTCATTTGGTTTGAGTCTGGGCGGGGCAGGACAGAAGCAGTTTGGAAGCGTGGTGGGACTTGGTCCAGCTGAGGATCCAACATCCCAGCGAGATCGGTTCCCTTTCAAGCTGAGGGGAGGGGATTACCCGGGCTTTGGGCTTTGGGGCCAGGAGCGCAGAAAGCGCTTTGATTTACGAGCTGAGGCTGAGCAGCCGTCGCCATTGGTGAGGGTGACTCACCAGGGGTGCGGGTGGGAGGTAGATCCGGAGAGGGGCCTATACCAGGCAATTGGGCCTGGGGGTTGAGGGTGTGGAGCTAATGGGGAGGAGGGAAAAGTCAGCAGAGCATGGCTCAGGATGTGTGTGTGTGTGTGTGTGTGTGTGTGTGTGTGTGTGTGTGTGTGTGTGTGTGTGTGTGTGTCCTGGGAACCGGGCCGGTTCCGTAGCAAGGTCTGCAGGACAGCTGGCTTGCATGTGGCATGGGCTTCATACCCAGTGCCCTGGCCTAGCAGATTCCTTCCGTGCATCTGCAGAGCTCTCCAGGGTAGATAGCGTCGCCTAACCAGTGCTCCTTCTCTGGGTCGCCCCTCAAGACCGAGGAAGGGTGCTCACAGGTCGCCGGGCGTGTTTTGTTTATGGTTACCGAGAGCCTGAGCCAGGGCTGCACAGTGAGCCTCTCTCCTGCCTGAGGCCAGCTGTGGGCCTCCGGACTCCACCCGGGCGGGCGCAGGGGCAAAGCAGCGAGGGCTGGCTGCTGCCGGTTCTGGAATGCGCAGGGTGATCACCTTCACCTGGCCCAGGCGGGCTGGCTCCCCGGATCGCCGGTTCCTTCCCAGGGGAGAACATTTGCATTGTATTGGGATTCTTTTCTCTCCAATCCCCTCAGGGCGGGAGACACCATCCTTAAACCTTTTCCTCACTTTACCCGTCCACCAATACACACACACACACGCACAGAGAGAGACACACAAATACGCACACACACCCAAGGGGCTGGCTTGAGAGGACACACAAAAGGTGTGGGGGGAAAAATGCACTTTCTACTAAAGAAGGAAAAAACACTGACAATAAAGTTAAAACCGGATAGAGTGGGGGCAGAAGGACTGAGTGGCTGGCTCCCCCACTTCTTTGCTGCTGTCCACCTTATGCCAGCTTGTCGCCCGTCCCCAACTGCCCCATCAGGAGGGAACCAGGCTGTGTTAGGGGGCCCAAGGAACTGCCCTTCAGCCCTGCCACCTCTGAAGCACTGTAACCCGATCCGAACTTGTTCAGAATCAGGTTTCAAAACACCGCAGAGACGAGCTGCACGGGCACCCCACGCTGCCCCAGCCGCGATGAGAACCGCGGCGGGCAGGGTGAATGATTAACTCTGTCATATTAAAGCCTCGACGTCCCCAGACCCCAGCTGGGCCACTCGTCTCCACTAACGCTCCCTTTCCTTCCAGGGCGGCTCTGGTGACCTCCAGGGCAGGCCAGGGGCTCAGTCGAACCCTGGGTATCCTGGAGCATGTGCGCGCACCAGGCTCCGAGTGATGACCCGGAGGAGCCAGAGACCCCCCGGCCGGCTCCGGCAGCCCCTGCGGGCCCGGAGCCGCAGTGAGAGCAGCCTTGCCGGCGTGCACACACTGCTCCCTACGAGAACCAAGGAGAGAGTGGCAACTTCAAAGGCAGCGGGATGGGGGTGGGAAGCCGGGCAGCAGTGACCAGCCGAGGTGGGGGCGGGGACTGAGACCTAGGCGGGCGACCAGAAACTTCTGGGGGCAGGAGGGGGAGGGGGAGGAGGGAGGATCCCCCCCGCTCGTTGCCACCGTCGTCTCACCCCCCCCCCCACTCCCGGTAGGGAAAGGAGGTGGGGGGCGGGGAGAGGTGGGCAGCCAGACCGGGCTGGTGGGGAAGGTAAGCGCCATGTTTGCGAGCGCTGGAAGGAAAAGAAAGCTGGGAAAGGGGTGGGGGGGGGTGGGGGGGGGAGGAAGGGGGAGGAGGAGGAAAAGTTGGCGCTCACCTTTTGGACTGGGTCTCGGAGGGGTTCCGGTCGCGCTGCCGCCGGTTCTTGAACCAGTTGCTGACCTGGGTGAGGGAGAGGCCGGTGATCTTGGCTAGGTGCCGCTTCTCGGCGGGCGAGGGGTAGCGATTCTGCTTGTAGAGCTCCTTGAGCGCGTTGCGCGACTTCTCCTTGAAACAATACACCGTCTCCTCGCCGTCCCAGATGGTGCGGGGCAAGGGGAATTTCCTGCGCAGCCGGTACTTGTCCACGGCGCCCAGCGGCCGGCCGCGCGCTCGCTCGGCCTCGGTGTAGCGCGCCTTGTACCAGAGCTGCTGCAGCAGCGGATGGTTGGCCGACTCGAAGCTGTGGCTCTCGAGGATGCTGTACAACTCAGGGTAGATGCCCTGGTGGAAGGCCACGAGCGCTCGCGCCTTCAGCAGGCTCTCGTTGCCACGTAGCAGGTCGCTCTGGGGCAGGGACCACAGGAACCGGGCCAGGCGGTCCAGGTTGCCCCCCTGCTGCAACGCCTCGCACACGCAGGCGACATGGTCCGGCGAGAAGGCCAGAGGGGGCTGCGCGGCGGCTGTGTGCTGGTGCCTGCCCAGAAGTTCCGAGTGGAGTTGTACCTGATCGGCCGCTCCCGCCGCCGCTGCCCCTTCCTCCCGGCTTACCCTGGAGGCAGCCGCGCCGTCCCCCGGCTCCAGAGGGAAAGGGGCTGGAGCCGGGGGGCTCAGCCCAGCCGCCGCGCCCCCCGCCACTTCTCGGTGCGCCTCCTGTCCTTCTGAGGCGCTTTCCATCCCATTCTCCTGCTTGATGTCCGCCGCACTTGCAATCTGCCCGGTGGGGGAGGAAGAGGACATTTTTTGTTGTTTATTTTCCTCCCTCCCTCACTCCCTCGCACTCTTTTCCTCTTTCTTTCCCCCTCTCTTACTCCTCCTTCTTCGTCTCCCTCCCCCCTCCCCCCTCCGGAAAGCCCACTCCCTCCCTCCCGGTTTCGGCTGGATCTGGCTGATCAGGTTTCCCCCAGGCCACGCAGTCACCATTAAGATAGCTGCTAGAGCAAAGTAGTGTAAACGGATAGCTGCTTTCTGCCGTTCCCCCAACGTGACTCCTCCGGTTGCTGCATACTATATGGCACTGGCCGCCCGGCCGGCCCGGCCGCGCCACCCCATTGGCTATTTCGCATTCAGAGGGAGGAGGAGACACTGTTTCTATCCCTGTCGATCACCCGCCTCCCACTCCACCCCTTGCCTTTCCCTCTCTCCCTGACCCCCAGGCACCTATACCTGCCGGAAAACACCGACATTCTTTTCTGGCCCTGCTTTTGAATGGGCAGTTACCTAGCGTCGCCTGCAAACTGGACAGCTCTTTCAAAGAAAGGCCCTGTGATTCCCAAAGGAATATTAATCGTGTGCCCTTAAGGTCTGGACGGCTAAATTTTTAACAAAGAGACCACCCTCAGTATGTAGATGACAAAACTTCAGGGAGTAATTCCAAAGTTTCCTAGCACCTCACTCCTCTCCTCCCCCACTTTGAGATGTCTTTATTAAAGTTGTGTATTCACAAGGGTCAAGAACACTACTAAGGATTGTTCTGAGGGAGAAGCATTGGTAGTAATGGGAATTCCGGAGGGGAAGACTGATCGAAAACAGTGTGTGCAACCCACTGAGAAGATAAAAGTAAGAAACATTAAAAGAAAAAAAAAGTCACCAAAAGGCCTGGAAACCCTAACTGAGATGAACCTGATACAAATAAGCATATAGAAAATGAAACTGGATGTTTATCCTGGTTAAGTGATGTGGAAGAGAACTAAATCTTAGGTTATAATGGTCTTCAAACACTAGTCTACCTACGGCCTCAAATATGTGCACCAATAAAAGGTCCTGCCTCCCCCAGGGGGGTGGGTGCTCGGATGGATAGTTTCTCTTTGAAGGTGATAGGTCTGGGAAGAACACCATCTCTATGTGCAGGCATCTTGGAGGTCAGTCCAGGATCAGCAGCCCTTGCCAAACACAGACAAATGGAAGACTGGTCTCAGGGTTTGAGGCTGAGGTCATAACTCAGACAGGGATGAGCCTGTCACCATCTCTGTGGCCACTGTGGATCAGTTAGTTGGATTTGTCTATGGCTGCTCCTTCTCAAAAATCTAACCGATAAATGCCTTCCCCTAACCTCTAGTCCAGGGTGGCCTTGTATCGTTTCTGCTTCCCAGTTGGTCATAACCGCCTATTTCAGCATATTATAAAGCAGCTGTTTGGGTCACCTGCTGTCACATCAATTTGGTGCAATTTGGTGAGGTTTTCATTTTTTTTTTCCTACCAGGCTGCATTTTATTTTTGGTCAGCCAAGATATTTGATACAGAACCTAATTTTTCTATTAAAAATATTTAGTGTGTGTGTGTGTGTGTGTGTGTGTGTGTGTGTGCATGCACATGCACATGCCAGCCATGATATGACACACATGTGGGGAGGTCAGAGGACAACTTTCGGGAGTCGGTTCTCTGATTTTCTTCTTCCACCATATGGATTGTGGGGATTGAACTCTAGGGGTCAGGGATTGGCAAGCGCCTTTACCAGTCCAGCCATCTCACCAGCCTTCACTCTTTCCTTCCTCTTTTTCTTTCTCTCAAAAACACTATGCTAATGTGACAAAACCAGAAGTGACATCTTTGGTAGATAGCTATCAAGTTCAGGATAATATCTGAGTTTCAAACTTCCTTGCTTTTTTTTTTCTTTCTTGCACTGAAATACACTTTTATTTTGAAATACTTTTGACTTACTGAGAAGTCACAAAAATTGTAAAGAGCTCATTCCTACTTAACCCTTCACATACTTGCCCTTAATACTGACACCTTATAGGGATACATTTGCATGAGCAAATTAACATTTGCTTATTAGGTACCGTTATTAATTAATTCTAGATTTTGTTATTTGGAGTTCATTTCTTTTTCTACCACTCTCTGTTTTGCAGCCCCATCTACGTGGCTATATTGTATTTGGTTCTCTGAATTTTGGAAGAATATTTATCAGAGCAAAGTAGACACGAAGCTGTGGTTTCATGGAAAAGATGCATATTTAAGGTTCAGCTGGCTAGACTTGGGTTTAGTCCTGGCTCTGCCATTTACTTGAGTATAAAAAAGTAAAGAAGGAGGTTATGGTAATGATTAAATAAGTTGTTCCAAAATGACGTGATATATAATTAATCTTCTGTAAATAATTGTTATCTTCCTACTGATAATGCAAAGTTTTATATACCTAAAATTCCTTGGGCCAGCTTACGGCATCATAGGAGTTGGCTTCAGAATTATTATCAATCAAATATAGTGCACAACCTAGAAAAGACCATGTTTGGCTTTTGCATGTCTTCCGGATATTGTCTTTAGTGTACCAAGTACATCAGGTTATACATAAGCACTGGTGGCCCTGTCAGGTCTACAGTAGTGCATCTATGAAACCATGGACCTTGGGGGTTTGAATGATTCCGTTCCTAGGAGATACAAGGAGTCCTGTTACAGAATTCAGTTTTGTGAATTTATATTCAGCTACAGGAGAAGGTGCTTCTAGAACCAGAAATCTTAGTCTTGGGGTTTCTTGAGCAGGCTGAGCTTCAGAGCATATCCCGGCACAATTCCTGGTAGATTCACACCTGGCCAGTGACATAGGAATGGAACGCTAGGTCTTGTGTCGAGTTGATCCTGGAACACTGGCTGCACCAAATGGCTTTGGAAATTGTCCTCTTTCATCCCTCTGCCACGTTGGGAACATTTGTTGTGCTGGCATGCACTGTCACGCTGTGTTGTGATCTGGAAGGCTGAGATTGTGTGAGTATGAGAAGACCAGGATCCTTGTTTCCCTGTCTTTTCCTTCTAGACTGACGACATTGGATGGAAACATGCAGATTTTCTTATCATCTTAGTGTCTTGAAGGAAATCTGGTTCAGTACATGCTGTGTTTGAGTTTCTATGATTTTTTTTTTAAAACCAAGAAAGCCGAGTTCTTTTTTTTTTTTTTTCCCCCAACACAGGGTTTCTCTGTGTAGTTTTGGTGCCTGTCCTAGATCTTGCTCTGTAGATCAGGCTGGCCTTGAACTCATAGAGATCTGCCTGGCTCTGTCTCTCAAGTGCTGGGATTAAAGGTGTGCACCACTACCACTCAGCGAAAGCTGAGTTCTTTAAAATTAAAAATACATTATTGTCCTTGTTATTGTGTGTTGGTGTAGATATGTGTTACAATTCATGTGTGGAAGTCAAAGGACATGTCTGTGGAATCAGTTCTTTCTTTTCATTTTTACATGGATTCCATCAACAGGCTTTAGCCATAGACCTATTCCTTCAGCCCCAGAATGGGAATTTTTACTTGCAAGTTGACATTGGCTTGCTTCTTGGCAGGCTCTTCCTCTTTCAGAGAGCAAATGTAGATTGGGTTCTAAAGTCAGCTCCCCTCCATTGCTATTTAATGTAGGTGGTTGGTATGTAGTGAGCATTTCTGAAGGATCATTCATTTAGTGGTCATTTTCTGAGTCCTGCCTAAACACAAGGCATTGCATTGGGAACTGAGGAAGGATGAACCTACTGAGTCTCTGTCTCTGTAGGATGTTGAATTCTTGGGGGGAAGATACAACATACTTTTAAATAAATATAATCTAGGATAGGAACGTGTGTGTGTGTGTGTGTGTGTGTGTGTGTGTGTGTGTGTGTATGTGTGTGTGTATGTGTGTGTGAACTTTTAGTTGAGTTTTTTGAAGGATGAGAAGTTTGAAAGGACAATGGTTCATTAGAGGCAAAGGGAACAGAATGGGAAATGAATGGATGTAGTTGGAAGTTTTCCTGTGTCCTGCCCCATCCCACTGCTGCTCAGACATAGGAAATAAACACACAAAGATTTATATTATTTTTAAACTATGGCCATGGGAGGCTTCTTGCTAGCTAGCTCTTATATCTTGAATTAATCCATTTCTATAAATCTATACCTTGCCATGTGGCTTGTTGCTTGCTGGTACTTTACATCTTGCTTCTCCTGGCGGCGGCTGGCAGCATCTGCTTTTTCTCCTTTCTCCCCTCACTATCTCTCTTGGATTTTCCCGCCTGGCTTCATCCTGCCTTGCCATAGGCTAATGCAGCTTTATTTATCAACCAATCAGAGCAACACATATTCACAACATGTAGAAAGACATCCTACAGTACATGGAGCCATGATTATTTTAGTTTTTTTCTGAAATACTAAGTAGTTAAATATGGAACAGAAGTTTTATATAAAACAGTAGTTGAAGAGTGGTTAAAAGACAGGACATTGATGTAGGAGGCTTGATCCAAAGTTATAGGCCAGCTTGGTCATCCAGCAAGATGTGGCCATGAAACAAAACAAAACAAAACAAAAAACCTGACTTTGAAATGTTCAGCTTGCTGTCACGTGTGTAGTTGTTGTCTATGGATCCTATCATGGCCACCGCCAGTTGGTTTAGAATGAGTACTTTCCCAAACCAAAACAGTCAGAATCTTTTTTTAAATGACTTTCTACTTGTGCTAGAAAAATTAAGATTTGTATTCGGAGCCTTGGACAAATGCTTACAAGTTCTTGGTGACCAAGTTCTCTGCCTTTGTAGTATACTGATCAACAGAAGGTAAGGCAGAGGGTGACCCAGTGAGTCACATGGGTTACAATGTAGAAAAGAAATACAGACACAGAAATAATGAATTGCAAGATTCTAGAGGTCTCCTGGGCATATAGGAATACTCCTTCCTTTTTGTGATGGTATAGATTTCTCCAGAAGCCCCAAACTCATTGAACTGCCTTCAGTAAATGAGTTAGTGACTTTTGTCATGACTCTACAAGATTTCACACATGAACAACTTATGTGGGGGAGGAGTTGTCTTATAGTTGTAGAGGGCTCAGTCCATGCCCAATTGGCTCCATGTTTCTGGGCCTGGGAGGAGACAGTCCACATCATGACCGCAGGAGCATGTGGCAGAGGCTGTCCACATCATGACAGAGGGGAAGCAGAGAGAAAGGAAGTTTCAGGGGACCAAGTATAACCTTCAAAAGTATGCCCTCAGTGACATACTCCCCACAACCTGGCTTCAACACATCAAGTTTCCAGAACCTCTCAATATAGCGCTACCGGCTGGGGGCTAAGTGTTGATCACTCAAGCTTGCAGGCATGTTTTATAGTCAAATCCTAATAGATACCAAACAATGTGCAGGGCAGGAATGGAGCTGGGTAGACTAAGACCTGCCATTCTATTTTGCTTATGTCTGCCTTCCTTCTCTTCTTTTCAAAGGAGCTTTCCTCAGGAGGGAAGTTCCATGGCTCCCAATAATTTACGGTTAATTCTCTGAGCATCATCAAAGAATGATGCTTTTCCTTACTGCCAGTTTGAAACACTCTAGGGCAGATGGATCTCTGATGAGTTCAATGTTTTAGGGCAATCTTTAGGTTTGAGGACCTGCATCCTACTGGATAGGCTCAGTAGGAGCACTTAGGCTGTACTGGAGGCCTGTTTTTTTTTTTTTTTTTTTTTGGTAGGAATTGGGGGAGAGATCTTATCTCTAGCCAAAGGACAGAACAGCCTGACTCTGCCCTTCCTGAAAAGGAAAGCTGATGAGCATCTATAGCCCTGAGGCAAGGAAGAAAGTTTGCATTTAAAAAACATTGCCTAGGGAGGTAGATTCATTGCTAACTTGGACCAGCAGATTTGGCGAGAGCAAGGATGTACTTAATTGGTTCACAAGGAAGCTATCTTCAGAAAGGAGGAAGCTTGTCAGATTTGTTGTTGTTTACCAACATTCTGATTCCGCTTGAATCAGAAGTCTGGTGTTGTCAATACTTTTCTCCAAGCTTTCTTGTCCTGTGTGACTAAGTGATGGTGGTGTACATTTCAGACTTTCTGTTTTGTACAAGGCAGTGTTTTGCCTCTGTTACGTGAGCCCAAGTGATGTTACAATTTCATCAATATAAGACACCTGAGAAGGAAACTCAGGTAAGGGCTAAAAAATGTTTGGCTCAAGTTGTCCAATTTGAAAGAGGGTCATGCTTCTCTTCTAGTTACACTGCTTCTTTTTGATGTTACTGGTAATGCATTATGATTATGAATGAGAGTCCACGGGTATAGTGTTAAGCATTTTAAATGAAACACCTCATTCCGTCTGTACAAGTGTTATCTTCACTTTATTATTGGGAAAACCAACGCTTGGGTCCTCACGCAACTAGTAAGTGATGAAGCCATTATTTCTACCCAGTTTTCTTAGTGCCATGGCTCACAGCCATACACAGCATTTTCTGCCGCATGTATTGCCAGGAGCAAAGTGTCTGACAGGGTTCCGGGTCAGCTGTGGTCTCTGGGCTTCTCTGTCAGCAGTTGCCTACATGGCAGATGGAAAAGTTTCTGGCAGCTTCCTCCTACAAGTTTTAGTGTTTGCTTTTCCTTGATCTTAAGGCTTGAAGGGAAAGAAGAGCAATTCACTTTACAGTGTGCTTAGGAGTTCTCTTTTTTCAAAGACTTTCCTGGTGCTAATAAACAATAGTACCAGCTGAGTGGATGACATCTTAACTAAATCTTGACTAAATTGTCTTTCTTGGCTCAGAGACCACACTAATTCACCAGAAGCTTCCTGCTCTTTTAAAACGTAGAGACCCTCAAGTTACCTTTATTTTTTTGGAGAGTTTTAATTTTGGTGATAGGTTTGCTGTGGCCCTTTTACAGTAAGTGCTGGATGACAGGCCTCCAGACCAGCACGGCTTTTCAGGTTTCTTAATTTAGTAAACTTGAATTTGGTTAACTTTTCTTAGTGAGCAGTAAGTATTACGATCAAGGAGAGAATATAGCTGATAAAGGGAGTCAATGATGTTTATACACTGATGCCAAGTCCTGAGCCATCAGAACCTGTTTCCTCTGGAATATGGTATGTAGCTCTTTGTCATGTCCCCCTCCACAGCATATGGAAATCCTAATTCTATTTGCAGCCTACGGATGACTACTATGCTCAGTTTTTAAAAGGTGGGACTGTTTATGTTTTTATTGAAAGGAGAAAATTCTGTAGAGAGGTAAAACGGCTGAGGTTGGACACAGTGGGGATTCAAGTAATGTGCAAATTTGGAAAACCTTGTCTGAGACAAGTATGGTGCACACTGGATACTGAGGCAGGAGGCCTGCCGTGAGTTAGAGGTCAACCTAGACTACACAGTAAGTTCCAGGCCAGTGTGAGAGCCTGTCTCAAAAACCAAAACCAAAACCATACCCTAAAACAGAAGTGGGCATGTCGTCTCACCCTTAGCTGAGGAACTATTGGCATTTGATAACTTTTGGGAAGGGAAGAGTCAATTTTCTTTGATGGAGTATCACTAGAATACTCTAGGGTAGGCCCCAAGTCTACGAGTAGTTGGCCAACACAAACTGGCCTGGATGGAGGGGTGCTCCATAAAGAGAGAGAGAGAGAGAGAGAGAGAGAGAGAGAGAGAGAGAGAGAGAGAGAGAGAGAACATGAAATTTGGTGGGTAGAAAGGGAGTGGGTAAGGGGTGGACCTAGGAGTTGGGGGAGAGGGTTGAATATGATCAAAATAAATTGTGTGAAGTTCTCAAATAAGTAATAAAAATAAGATCACAACCAAGCATGAACCAGGGCTGGTGAGATGGCACAGCAGGTGAGGGCGTTTGTCACCAACCCCAAGGACCTGAGTTCAGTCTGTAGGACCCACAGAGTAGAAGAAGAGAAACAACTCCTGCTAGCTGTCCTTTGGCCACCACAGGTATGCTGTGCACATTCACACACACACACGCACGCACGCACGCAGGCACGCACGCACTCGCTTGTGTGTGTGCACACATACTTGTAATAAAAAAATTTAAAAACAAACCACAACTCATACAAGCAGGCAAACAAACATCCCCCGCCAAAACCTTGTCTACAAGTTTACTTAAAACAGAATTTCAGTTAGATGGAGGTAATTACAAGAAATGCTTGGCATTAAAAATGTCCACATTTCACTGTTATTTGATGGCCATCTATTAATTCATTTAGTATCAATATCCTTGTCTCAGAGATGAATAGGATGTGTCCCTTACAGTAAGAATAGTTCATTATCTAATAGAGCTTTTGAAGTCTTCTTATTAATACAGTGAATGTGACTTACAATTCCCAAAAAGTCAGGCTCTCAGATTTTGGGATTGTTGAAATAAAGTTGTGTGGATTATTTCTTTTCTCTTCTTTCTTTCTTTCTTTCTTTCTTTCTTCCTTTCTTATTTCTTTTCTTTCTTTCTTTCTTTTCTTTTTTTTTTGAGACAGAGTTTCTCTGTGTAACCTTGGCTGTCCTGGAACTATTTCTTTAGACCAGGCTGGCCTCATATTCAGAGATCCACCTGCCTCTGGCCCTCGAGTGCTGGGATTAAAGGTGTGTGCCACCACTACCCGGCTCGAATTATTTTTGTAAAATAATTTTCTATTCAATATTTTTGGAAAATAAATGTACTTTCTTATTGGGGATAAGATATATGAGAGTCAGGTGGTGCGATTCAGCATGCCTGGCAGTCTTGAGGGGAAGGCTTTTGTGTGGAACAGGTGCAAGACATTATTTATAGAAGTATTCTGACATTTAGCAAGAATTTGTACTATGGGTGCAAAGAATAGCGTTTAGATAACTTTAATGAACTTAAACAATTACTTTGCTATGGTTTTTTTTTTTTTTTTTTTTTTTTTTTTTTTTTTTTGAGACAGGGTCTCCCTATGTAGTACAGGCTGTAAGGAATTCACTACGTAGCCTAGAGTGGGCTCCAACTCATGGCAATTTCCTGCTTTCAGCCTCCCAAGTGCTGCTATTATAGGTGTGGGCCACCACACTTAGTACTTTTCTAAATCTTCACATAAGTGAACCAAATTATGTTTCGATTACACAAGTATGAAGACGTATGCAGTAAAGAGTCTCCAATTTTCTGAAAGAAGATGCTAGTCTGTGTAACTGACTGTAGCCCAGCATAAATTTTTGAAATCATGTGGATGTTTCCAAACCACACAAGAATTTATCTTCCTAACACGAGGTGGTTCCTTGAAAAATGTACTTAGGCAAGGGGTGTGTAATTTAAAAGCATCCCTTCTCCCATCCCAAGATACTGAGCTGCCTCACCTAAGGTTATGATGGAATTGCAGCGCCGGGACCTGAGAACTCGCTCCCGGAACGTTTGTGTTGCAGCGCCCGGCTTCCAGCCGGGGCTCTTTAGCGAAGGACCATTCCGGCCAAGTGCCTGTTGGTAGGAGCCCGCTTGACGTCGGGTCTGGGGGTGCTCCTAGTTGGCAGTGGCTGAAGCTCGCGTCGCGGAAAAGCCAAAGCAGAGGAGACGCCATGGACGATCAGGGCTGCCCCCGGTGTAAGACCACCAAATACCGGAACCCTTCGCTGAAGCTGATGGTGAACGTGTGCGGACACACTCTGTAAGTCTGGAGACCCTGGATTCCTGGGGTGGGAGGACAGTCCTGGGAGATACTAGGAGGCAACTCCGGGGGAATGAAGGGTGTGGTTAGTTTCAACATCGGGCGAAAAAAAATGGAAAAAAGGAAGCGTCGTTCCTTTAAAAGGTTTGTAGCCCCTTGCCCCGGGCGTCTCTGGCCTACTTTGAACTTAAGTTTTGATTGTGGCACGCAGGAGTTTGTCTTTCCAGCTAGTGAACATCTCGGACAGTTTCCACGCCTTGTGTTGTTAGTTAGATTCCAGACAGCTCTCTGGCTGAAAGTGTGGGGGATTGGAGTGTTTAATTCCTTACGAAATGTTTTTTTTTTTTAATTGAAAAGAGAAATGCTATGAAAACTTCCGAAGGGTGTCTACTGTTGCTATTGATTGAATGAGTTAAATGGAAAAGTCTGTGTATTTATACGTGACCTGATGAATTCAGTTGGACGCTGATTGTGTAAAGGAAGAAAATACAGGCTCTAGGTAGTTATTTTGGAGATAGGTAATGGTTGGCTTTTATTGTGTGCACATTATATTCCAGGCACTGTAGCGTTTCACCATGAGCAATCTCACGGTGAGTTTATGTGGGTATCATTCCCTCATCCTAGGAAATGATCCCGAGACTTCCCAGGACTGTGGGTCTCGAGAGTCTGGAACCCAGGAAGTGGCTCTAGGAAGTAGGTGCATTTTGGTTGCTTGGTGGTGAAGGGAGGGAGAGTGATTTTGTGTATTTTGAAGAATAAGTGCAGAATTCGGTCCAAGTGTTTGTCAGAGTTTCATGGTGGAGTGGTTTAGTAA
The DNA here is from genome assembly GCF_004664715.2 of Peromyscus leucopus. Lineage (NCBI taxonomy): Eukaryota > Metazoa > Chordata > Mammalia > Rodentia > Cricetidae > Peromyscus > Peromyscus leucopus. The sequence continues at coordinate 40,827,772 of NC_051075.1, forward strand.
AAGGTGGCTTGAGGTTGAAGGTACTACAACATTTTCAGCACATGTGTTCCTGTAGTTTGAATCTTCTTATGAAAGGATTACAGTGTGTTAGACAAGGTCTTTAGACGTGAATTGTACCATGAGCTGTATTTATAATTGTCATAATGGGATTATTAATTTCATTAATCGGTTCCTTTTCCTAATTAACCATTATTTTAGACAGTGTAGCTGTGACTGAATGGTTTAAGATTGAACATACAGTAAAGATAGTCGACTGGAATGCAGGAAAATGGAAATGGGGGAATACTGTTGGTATATTATCAGGTACTTGTAAAGACTGGACCTCAGTTGGTAGCCCAGCCTGGCCTTGAACTTTAAATTCTTCTGCCTAAAAGTTCTGGAATTTCAAGTATGTGCTACTGTGACTGGCATACTATTAGATTTTTGGAGAAGTTTTGTTCAATTTCTCTGCAATTTTTCTTTTAGCTTTGATATATATATATATATCTGTGTATGTATACAAATATATATGTACATATATAAATATATAATACACACAATGTATGGAGATCATATCCTTCATTACCTACTCTATTCCCCTTCTTTTCCCTTTGAACTTCTTCCCAAATACTCTACCAGTGGCTGCACCATTGAAAAATGCTCTTTCCCCACCCCCACCACCTGGACATCTCTGTCTGTGATGGAATGTTGAAGGGCAGATGTTCATTGCTGCTGTGCACACAAGATTGGAGTGGCTGGGTCATATCTAGATGACAGTGTTTCATAGAACTCCCCATTCTGACTTTTAACATTCTTTTTGCCAGTCCCAGAGTTGCTCCCCCCCCCACCGTGTGTGTGTGTGTGTGTGTGTGAGAGAGAGAGCGTGCGCGCGTGTGCGCGCGCACTGTCTGCCTGCCTGCCTGCCTGGGATATAGGTGTTCCATTTATTTTCTGTTATACTGGATAGTTTGTGATGGAGTTGTCCTGCTGCTGAAGAATCTGAAGAATCTGAATTTTGTTTGCTGACTCTCTCTGGCTTTGTTTACTGTGTTTCTCTGTCCTCTGTATTATATCTGAATTGTTAGTTATATTGAGTTTTGTCGGATTAGCATTTAATTAATACGTTTGTTGGTGGGACTAATTAGTAAGTGATGTTCATTTATTTTAAGTAATATATAGTAGTGTGCAAATTAGGAAACAGCACCCTCTTTGGCTAGAAAGCTTTGGAGAAGGCACTCATTCTTTGGGGTTGTTAGAAGACTTGTGGGTATCCTCCATGAGTCTCTGGTCGAGGAATTGGCTGCATTCTGAATTTCAGCCACACCAACTTCCCCACACTTGATCTCCACCCATTCAGTAAAGCATAACTGATGTGTCTTTTAAAGACTTCTATTTATTTATTTTGTGTGTATGGGTGTTTGCCTGTAAGGTACATCTGTGCACTATGTGCATGCAGTGCCAACAGAGGCCAGAAGAGGACACTGGATCGCCTGGGACTGGAGCTACAGATGGTTGTGAGCCGCCATGTGAATGCTAGGAATTGAACCCAAGTCTTCTGGAAGAGTAGCCGGTGCTCTTAATCTCTGGGCTGTCTCTGTCCTTATTATTACTTTTTTTTTTTTGAGACAGTGTCTTGCCATGTAGCCTAGGTTGACCACGAATGTGTCTTGTAGCCAATCAAACTTTGAATTCTTGATATTCCTGCCTTAGTTTGAGTGCTGGTGTTATTAGCTATGCACTACCATGCTAACGTGTGTGTGTGTGTGTGTGTGTGTGTGTGTGTGTGTGTCTGTCTGTCTGTCTGTCTATCTGTCTGTGCACCCATGTGTGTAGGTGTATGCATGGAGGTCAAAAAGGATGCCCAGTGTCCTGGTGTATCATTCTCTGCCTTGTTCCTTTGAGACAGGGTTTCTCATTAAGCCTGGAGCTAGCTAAGTGTCCTTATAGTGCTCGGATTACCGGCTCCTGAGGCCATGCCCAGCTTTTTTATTGGGCACTGGTATCTGAGTCCAGGTCCCTGTGCTTGAACAGCAAGTGTTCTTACCCACTGAGCCATCTCTCCAGCACCCCTCTCCCCACTCCCCCTTCCCCTTTGGAGACAGGACTTTGCTTTGTAGCTCAGCTGGCCTTGAACTAGCTAGGTAGCCTCGGCTGGCCTCAAACTCAAGATCCTCCTATCTTGGCCTTCAGAGCGCTGATACTGGGGCACATGCAGGAGGGAACTTTGGTATCAGAAAGTTTCATAGGGTCTTTGGCCTTATGGACACCTTTTAGGACTTTTTTTTAGACTTATTTTACATGTGTTTTTCCTCTATATATGGAGTCAGATCTTCTGGACCTGGAATTACAGATGGTTGTGAGCCACCGTGTGGGTGCTGGGAATTGAACCTGGGTCCTCCGAGTCATTTCTGTAGCCCTCAGGGCTTCTTTTCTAGGAAGTCATATTGCCAAATTTGTGCCTTAAGCCTCAAACAGATAGTAGGAAATTGTATGTTAAACCTTAAGGATTATTATTCGTTCAGATGCAAATTATTTTATTCTGTATGAGCCCGACACAATGGCATATTAATCACCTGGCCTTTAGATTATAAATACAAACAGAAATAAAATTAATTTGTTTTTCATCACTTCTTTCTTTAGTGGGCATGAAGTATATCTAATAAGTATTATGATAACCCTCTTGACTCTTAATCCTAGGTTGGCTATTTAATGTGTAAATTTAGTGAAAATTAGTCATTCAGTTTAATAGTTGCGTTTACCCTACTGGGTCACTGTGAGGGATTACTTGAGGCATAGTTCAAGTAAATTTAAGAATTATTTACTCTCACCTATGAAGAGATATTGTCAATATTCTGTATTAAAAATAACTTCTTGGACTGGCAGTATGGCTCAGTGGGTAATTGTGTTTGCCATCAAGCCAGGTGACTTGAGTTTAATCCCTGGGACCTACAGAGTGGGAGGAGAAAACCACCTCCTGCAAGTTGTCTTCGGATCTGAGACACACTCTTTTCTCCCAAGGAAGTAAATGAATGTAATTAAAAAATGGTTTGTTGGGTTTAAGTTTTAGGAGTCTGATAATTTGCTTGTTTTTATTTTATTTTGTTTTTTCGAGACAGGGTTTCTCTGTGTAAAAGTCTTAGGTATCCTGGAACTCACTCTGTAGGCCAGAGTGGCCTCAAACTCACAGAGATCCACATGCCTCTGCCTCCTATATATGTCTGGAATATAATGTGCACCCAGTAAAAGCCAACCATTACCTATCTCCAGAATAACTGCCTAGAGTTTGTACTTTCTTCCTTTACACAATTAAAGTCCAACTGAATTCATCAGGACACGTATGCATACACAAAGTGCTGAGATTAAAGGCATGTGAATTGGCTTCTTACTTTACTTAGCAAATAGAGCCTAAAATGGTATGTGGAATGGGAATAATTTAATGAGAAGTAAGCCTGGAGATAGTTTGCTTCAGTGTATTAAATCTGTTTTCAAAGACAAAAAAAGCAAGGCTCAACAGTAATTTATTAGTTACTGCTCTTTAGTAATTGATATTTTTGCAGTCTTTCTTGTACACTCAATAAATTTCCAGGTCATTGATTCTCAAACTTGCCTCATATTAAAGAGTCATCCAAGATGTCTACTTAGAATACAGAATTCTGGTCCCTGTTATAATTCTTTCGGGGTGGGGAGAAGACCCCTACTTTATATTACTTATCTAGGTGAATCTTGTGTTCAAGTAGTTTTTAAACACTACTAGAGTATTCATATAACAAAAAAATGGCAGCCATTGTTTCTTCCTCTGTACCCCCAACCCCCTGTGTTTTTTTTAGCTCTCTTGAGTGACGCAGAGGAAATTAGTTTGTATTTTTACAAGGAAAATTTAGTTATAAAAATTTGTAATTGACGGGTTGGAGAGATGGCTCAGCAGTTGAGAGCACTGGTTGCCTTTCCAGAGGACCCAGGTTCAATTCCCAGCACCCACCCACAAGGTGGCTTACAACTGTCTGTAACTTCTGTTTCAGGGTATCTGACACCCTCACACAGATATGTGCAGGCAAAACACTGATATATCAGATAGTGTTGCCAGGCAGTGGTGGCGCATGCCTTTAATCCCAGGACTTGGAAGGCAGAGGGAGGCAGATCTCTGTGAGTTTAAGGCCAGCCTGGCCTACAGAGTGAGTTCCGGGACAGCCAGGGCTGTTAAATAGAGAAACCCTGTTTTGAAAAATAAAAAAAGTACTATTTGCTAAAGAAATAATTAACAGAAACTTGCCCTATTGGCAGGTCTGGTGCATGCCTTTAACCCCAGAATTTGGGAGGCAGAGGCAGAGGCAGAGGCAGAGGCAGAGGCAGGTGGAGCGCTATGACTTTTTTTTTTTTTTTTTTTTAAAGACAGGGTTTCTCAGCATAGTCTTGGCTGTACTGGCCTTGAACTGACAGAGATCCACCTGCCTCTGCACCCAAGTTCTGGGATTAAAGGCGTGCTCCACCATGCATGGCCTGATCTCTGTAAGTTTGAAGCCAGTCTGGTCTACCTAGAGAGTCCCAGGCTAGCCAGGGCTACGTAGTGAGACCCAAGAAGAAGAAGAGTCAGAAGTTTGAAACCCTGCAGCCTAACTGGTTAGGAAAAGGGTCTTTGATTAGTGGACATGCATTAACTGGTGAAGTTTAGCACCAAGGGAACAAATTTTTTGGTTGGCTTCAAATGCATAAATGATGTATAAGTCAGCCGATGAGGAGGGAAGAGAAGGGGGAGAGAGCCCTTAGGAGAGTCTGACTTGGCTCTTGGGCTTAGTGAGGAATTTGAACAAAAGCACAGGCTACAGCATGCTGTTTATTTTATTAACAGGATTGACAGGGAGTTGGAAGGCCTGTTATTAGAAAATGGAAAGGTCTTGCCTGTACTCTGTACCCACCCTCCTTTTCAGGCACACAGGGAAAGCAAAGCCCATTTCACTCTTCGGTGTATACATTTGTTAGGGATTTTCAGTTAAATTTTAATCATGTTTGCTAAGTAAAGTTCTCTGAAATTCTATGGATAAAGTGAAAATACCATTAAATGAAAATACTATATTATCAAGGCAATTCATCAACTTAGAGCAATTCTCTGTTTACATTTTATTTTTCAGGGTGCTGGTTTAAACAAACAAACAAACAAACAAGAACCACTGCCAACACTTGAAACATTTAGTCACGGTTCTGTGGGCCGTTGCTGCATTTTGCTGCATCTTTATCTTTGGTCTATAAACAATGTCAGTATTTATTCCATAACTACAATTAGATGACAAGAAGGCTCAATGAGTTTTACTACTTTTGAGAGGAAGTAATTTCAGTACCTTCACTTCTTGTATTTCATTTTCATGTTGTGTATCAAGAGATATCCTTTGTGTACATACATATATATGTACAAATATGTATGTGATTCCTCTATAAATAGAAAAGAAAATGTAAAGTTTAATGAACTTCAGTAGAAATGATTTGGAGTGTTAGATTTTTATTTAACTAAATTGAAACATGTAAAAAACAAGAATTTTGAGATGAAGGCAAATGATTACATACCCCCTTTTTTTTAGAACACAAATATGATAGTGGCTAGCTACATCATTGAAAATTAATGAGGGCTCCATCAATATGGTGCAGTGTTTCTGCATCATGGATTCATATATATTTAATGGGCCTGCTATTCTGATTCCAGGTATCCGAAGCAAACTGCATCTGACATTAACTCTGATTTACTTGTAAACAACTCATCCCATTAAAATACAAATGCCTTGAAATCTACCAATATTCAATAAAGTTTCTTCATAAGTAATCCCATAGTGTTTACTTTATTGCCACAACTAAGTTGTTTTTAAATAAGGCTCAAATTTTAGTATTGTTTCATATGTTGCCAAATATGTCATATTTAATTGATATTTTAAAAATGATTACTGGGGCTCGAGAGTTGGCTCAGTGGTTAAGAGCATTTGTTGTTCTTGCAAAGGACCGGGGTTCGATTCCTGGTACCGTATGGCATGTCACCACCTTCTCAGGCACCAGACATGCCTGTGGTGCACACACATGCAGGCCAGACACTCATGCACATAAAACGACAAAATAAATAAATCTAAGAGAATTATTACTGAAGGGCGGTGGTGGCTTATCGCCTTTAATCCCAGCACTTGGGTGGCAGAGGCAGGTGAATTTTTATGAGTGGTGGCCAGCCTGGTCTACATAGCAAGTTCCAGGACAGCCAGGGCCTAATATATATATATATATATATATATATATATAAATGAATACAGGGTTAATAAATACAAATTCTGTATCTGTACTTACTTTTTGCCCAACTGATAGCAAAGGGATCTGTCTTTGACACTGATGAGCAAATAGACGTGTGTGTGTGTGTGTGTGTGTGTGTGTTTGTGTGTGTGTGTGTGTGTCTGTCTGTCTGTGTGTGTGCGTGCGCGCGCGCTCACCTGTGCACACTTGGAAACCTAAGGAAGATGTAGTGGGTACTGCTCTATCACATTCCACTTTGTGCTCTTGAGACAGTCTCTTGCTAAACCTGAAGCAAGGCTGGTGGCTAGCAAGTCCCAGCAGTCTCCCTCATTCTCTCCCTAGAGTTACCAGGGCAGGTAGTTGCACCTAGCTTTTTTTTTTTTTTTCAAGACAAGGTTTCTCTGTGTAGCCCTGGCCGTCCTGGAACTCGCTCTGTAGACCAGGCTGGCCTTAAACTCACAGAGACCCGTCTGCCTCTGCCTCCCAAGTGCTGCTGCCGCCGCCGCCACCGCCGCCACCACCACCGCCACCACCGCCGCCCAGCACACCTAGCTTTTTACCTGGTGCTGGGAGTCTGAACTCAGGTCCTTGTTCTGTGCAGTGACCACTCTTAGCTGTGCAGCCATCTTCCCAGCCCAATAAGCAATGTCTAGAAAGTGAAATTTTTTAAACAAGTAGAACAAAAGAACTGCCTGAGAATAAATGTAATAAATAAAAGACAGCTGAGACCGCTGCACTGAACACTACTGCCCACCGTTGTCTGAAATAAAGACCTAGGTAAATGAGAGGCTATTGTCACCGTCACAGGTTAGCACACTCAGTAGTTTTTAAATGGCAGTTTTCCCCACATTTAATGTCAACCCCAATCAATTCTCTAACAGGCTTTTTTTTTTTAAGTTATCAAAATAGTTTAAACTTTATATGGAAATTCTAAGGGCATAGAATAATCAAAGAAACTTTTTTAATAAAAAGGTGAAAACAAATTGGGCAGGGATGGTGCATGCCTGTAATCCCAGTACTTGGGAGGCAGAGGCAGGTGGATCTCTGAGTTTGAGGCCAGCCTGGGCTACAGAGCGAGATCCAGGACAGCCAGGATTGCTGCACAGAGAAGCCCTGTCTGGGTGTGTGGGGAGGAGGGGTGCTGAAAGATTCACAGTGCCCCGATTCCAATATTTACTACAATATTCTGGTAATCAAAGCAACCTGGGTATACTGGCAAAGTTACATATAATCAGTAAGAAATGAACTCAGAAACAGACCCATTCTTGACTAATTACTGCCCCTGCCTTATTGGTTTCTTTCTGAAAAGGAGTTTCCTTAAGTATATAGCCCTAGCTGTCCTGGAACTCACTTTGTAGACCAGGCTTGCCTGGAACTCACAGAAATCTGCCTGCCTCTGTCTCTAGAGTGCTAGGATTAAGGTATTCGCCATCACCAGCTGGTGACATAGGAAATTTAATAAGGTGATAAAAATATGATGATGGTTTCATGGGTGTGTAGATGTAACCAACTGTCTTATTAAATAAGAAACACAGAACCAATGCAAAGAAGAAAGCCAAGAGGTCAGAGCCAAGAGCTAAAACCTTACCCTTCCTCCTGCGGTGGTCCTACCTCTCCGAACCTGAGCTACTTCCTGTGTTAAAGTCTTTATAAAGACTTTCGGCTCTGCCTTCTCATTGGTTGTAAACCCAACCACATGACCACCACCTCGTCACTGCCTGTCTGTACAGACCTCCAGGTCTTCTATGGTTGGTATTGAGATTAAAGGTGTGTGTCGCCAATTCTGGCTGTATCCCTGAACACACAGAGATCTACCTAGCTCTGTCTACCAAGTGCTGGGATTAAAGGCATGCACCACCACTGCCCAGCTTTCCTATGGCTTGCTAATAGCTCTGACCCCCGGGCAACTTCATTTATTAACATACAAATAATATTTTAGTACGAAATAAAATATCACCATATTTCCCCTTTTCTATTTTAACAAAAAGAAAAAAGGAAAAAGCTTATAACTAACATAAGAAAAACTATATACAAAAGTACAATAACTATATACAATATATACAAGTAATAAATACCTAAACAATATCTAGTCCATTTGTATTTGACAAATTCAGAGAAAATAATTCCATTATCTATCTTATTTTGGTAAGTCCAAAATGTATCTAATTCACTTTCTATCCTAATTAATCTTCAATTATAACTAACTAATCTTCAACTCCCTCAGAGACCCAAGAAGGAAATAATATTAGCTAACAAAAATAAAAACAGGAAGTACATGTAAGCAATTTCCAAAAAATTGTGAGTTGACAGAAACAGCCAGCTGTCTGGACAGTTATCTGAGATTTCTCCGCAGTGTTGGGGGCATCATCTTCAGCCTATAGGCTTAGCGTATCTGACAGACTCATTTGTGAAGTAGGATGTACACAAGGTCAACAGTTCGACCTCACATTTGGTGAGAGCAGTCCATGTACCAGAAACACCTGAATTCCACTAGTGTCCTGTCATGATTCAGGATTTTAAATTCTGGAAATTGTTGATGTTTTTTTAATTCAGCTGTCCATTCTTCTTGGCTGTGTATATGTGGCTTCATCTCAGTATCCCGTTCTTCGCCACATCCCTCTATTAAATGCCAGTCTACTATTGAGAGGTGTGAGCTTAGTTACTCTTCAAGAATAACTGTTTCAGCTGCTGTTCCATTGCACATCAGAAGCCATCGGCCCACTGCCTGTTCAGCTGCCTTCGAAGAAAAGGGCACTGTACCTTTTCCGGATTGCGAAGGCCACTTCAGGGATGGGGCCATATTGTCCTGGCCTCAGAAGATGCCTTTTGATAAAGCCATAACCACACTTGTTTTGGCAAGAATCAGTAGTCCTTTGTTTCGTGTCCTGTCTGTCCTGTTTGTCAGCAGTTGATTCGAGGATACTTTGTTGTCCAGTGGCTAACTTTTGCCACAATGAAAGTTAACTCCAATTGCAGTTTTTTTCAATGCCCATTTTCTCTGAAGTAGATTGGTACTGCCAGGAGCCGACATGTCTCATAGTCATAACAAAAAAGAAAAATTTTCTAAGTTATTAAAACATTTTAAATGCCATATTCTATAGATCTCTGAAGGGTTTGAAGATGACCTGTTTATCTAAAATATATCTGCTCAATCTTGAAAACATATCCCTAATATGACTACATGGGTGCATATTTAAAAGCTGATTAAACTATGTACTTCAAATATATGTTTTTATTATATCTTAATAAAACTGAGAAAAAGAAAAGAAAAAATGGTAGCATTTACCAAAACTATAAATATGCACCCTACTTCCAGAAATATACCCTATTGAAGGCAGGTGCAGTGGTGAGTATCTGGAACCTCAACACTTGGAAAGTTCAGGTGAGATACAAGTTCCAGACTAACTGAGGCTCACAGCAAGAACCTGCTGCAGGAAAGGAGGGATGGAGGGGTAGAAGAGGGACGGGGAGGGAAGGAGGGAAAGGGAGAGGAGAGGAGGGGAGGAAAGGAGAATGGGAAGAAGAAATATAGTCTATTGGGGTTGATAACGTGGCTTGATGAGGGCTCCATTACCTTGCCATCACCATAAGAAGGAAAAAGAAAATCCAAGTGTAGTAGTGCACACCTATAATCCAAGCACTCCAGAGGCTAAGACAAGAGGACTACTTCAAGTTCAAGGCCAACCTGCATAACATAGTGAATTCCAGGCTAGCCTGGGCTATGAAGTATGTCACTATCATAAAAAAGAGGAAGGAAGGAAGGAGGGAGGGAAGGAAGGAGGGAGGGAGGGGTGGAGGGAGGGAGGGAGGGAGGGAAAGGGAAGAAAGGAAAGAGGAAATGTATCCTTTATACTCACATATACACAAAGATACTCAGGCACTGAAATTACTACCTGTGGTTACATGGGATGACCAATAATGCTCAGTGTATCTGAACTTTCCATTATCGCAAACATCAGACATTCTGTAACACTTGAGACTGACAGCATCACTCTAAGTAATAATCACAATACATAATATATTGTGTACCCAAAGAACATCAGCCACCATGTGCCAGGTTCAACATGGCACATATCTTGTGAGAGAAACAGTAACTGGAGTGGGGACCCATTACAGCGGCAGAACAGGTCCTTAGCACACCCATACCCCAGTGCCTAAAAGAAAACATACACCCTGAGCTTATCCACTCTTAGGACTCTTTCATGAAATACTACAGTAATCAATCTACTTGGGCCATGTTTTCAATAATGTCTAGTTTATTACATACTAACTCCTTCACATAATGTATGTTTAGTTTCCATTCTCTTTTCAAATAATATAAATCCAAAACACATAAAGTAAACAAGAAATGCAATGCATTTTCCAAGGAAAAGTTAGAAGCACTAAATTTACCCTAGTCATGGTTGTTATCATCAAGAGGATTCCCACTTTAAAGTGTATGACTTTGCATTTAATTGAAGCACATTACATAGATCGCTTTTTGCAATTAACCTCCAAAAGAAATTAAACATTAATGAATGCCTGAAATACAAACAAGGCATTCATAATCTGAATAATGCAGAAAGAAACATCTATTTCAACATATATTTTAGATCTCTAAATTACATTGAAATTACCTTAAGCAAGAATTGTTTTCCTTTTCTTTTTGAGGCAAAGTCTTGCTATGTAATCCAGGCTGGCCTACCATCTGCTATCCTCCGCCTCAGCCTTCCCGGTGCTGAAATTACAGGCACATGCCATCATGCCCAGCTAAAAGTATACATTTTTTGTCTTTAAGATGTTGCTGGCACTGGGATGCAGCTCAGTTGATAGTGCTTGCCTGACATGCACAAACCCCTCCTCGGCACCAGGTAAACTGGGTGTGGTGGTGCACCCCTGAAATCCTGGCACTTGACAGGTAGCAGCAAGAGGAACCCAAGTCCATGGCTTCAGGGTGAGTCCAGGGCTAAGCTGTCACACATGACACCATGTCTCAGCTAATGTAATGAACTGACCTTTACAGAATATTGTAGTAAATATTGGAATCGGGGCACTGTGAATCTTTCAGCACCCCTCCTCCCCACACACCCAGACAGGGCTTCTCTGTGCAGCAATCCTGGCTGTCCTGGATCTCGCTCTGTAGCCCAGGCTGGCCTCAAACTCAGAGATCCACCTGCCTCTGCCTCCCAAGTACTGGGATTACAGGCGTGCACCACCACTGCCCAATTTGTTTTCACCTTTTCATTAAAAAAGTTTCTTTGATTATTCTATGCCCTTAGAATTTCCATATAAAGTTTAAACTATTTTGATAACTTAAAAAAAAAAAAAGCCTGTTAGAGAATTGATTGGGGTTGACATTAAATGTGGGGAAAACTGCCATTTAAAAACTACTGAGTGTGCTAACCTGTGACGGTGACAATAGCCTCTCATTTATCTAGGTCTTTATTTCAGACAACGGTGGGCAGTAGTGTTCAGTGCAGCGGTCTCAGCTGTCTTTTATTTATTACATTTATTCTCAGGCAGTTCTTTTGTTCTACTTGTTTAAAAAATTTCACTTTCTAGACATTTGATACTAATATAAGAATTGAACTTTTCAGTAGTGGTTTTATATAATACAATCCTGTTAAATTTGTTCCAGCAGTTGGCCTGTAGTCTTCCTTAGGATTTTCAGTGTAAAGCAATCATTTTAGTATTACAGTTATTATTTGTAAATATGACAGGTTTGTTTCATCCATTCCGAACTTTATTTAGTCAGGATTTTTTTTTTTTTTTGAATGGGTGTGGAGATAGGGTCTCATATCCTATGCTGGCCTCAATTTTCTGTGTAGTTGAGGATAATATTGAAGTTTTGAATCTTTTGCCTCCATTTCCCATGTGGTGGGATTTCAGGTGTGTGCCACCATGCATGCTGTTATTTAGTATTAATGCAAACTACAACTGTAGATAGAGTTCCTCTGTGTCTCAGCAGCCACTCCCAAATAACCATTCAGAGACTTATTATTAATTATAAGTGCTTGGCCAATAGCTTAGACTTGTCTCCGGCTAGCTCTTAAAACTTAAATGAACCCATTTCTATTAATCTACATGCTGCCCCAAGGCTCATTTACCTCATGAATGAACTTCCGAGTCTGGCTCATGACTCCTCAGACTCTGCCCTTCCTACCATCCTCTGGCTGTCCTGCCTATACCTCCTGCCTAGTTACCAGCCAGTCTGTTCTTTTATTAAACCAATCAGAAGGTGCCTTGCCAAAGACTTAACTCCACAGTATACAAAAAGATTATTCCATAACATACAACCTCTAGCCTGGTGCTGAATGAGGGTTATAAAAATGGGCGCTATCTTCTTCTTCATCTTTGGGGTGATGAGATGAAATCTTTTACCATTAAGTATGACATTAGTTGCAGTTGTTACTGGTGCTGAAATCAGCCATCACATTTGCTTGTGTGGTATTAGCAGGCCTGGGAAGATCTGCACATGCTTTCTCTCCACTGAGTTGCCTGTCATTCATGGTAGGGTGGCTTCCCCCAGGCTAAGTCCCCAACATGGAAACAAGTGTTTTTAGTTTTTCCTATTTATTTATTTTCTGTGTATAAATGCTTTTGACTGCATGTGTGTGCATCGTTTGCATGCCTATGGATGGTTGTGAGCCATCATGTAGGTGTTAGGAATTGAAACCTGGGTCCTCTGCAAGAGCAACAAAAGCTTTTGTGGCTCAGCCATCTTTCTAGCCCTGCAACTCTGTTTTAAAATCTAATCTTGGAGGCCTGGTGTAATTGCGCACGCCTTTAATCCCAGCACTCGGGAGGTAGAGACAGGAGGATCTCTGTGAGTTCGAGTGAGTAACTGAGTGAGTTACAAAAAACAGAACAAAATAAAAATAAAAATCTTATCTTGGACATGTCATATTCAGTTATATGGTAGTAAGTCCCCTAGGGGACTGGGGAAAGGACGCTGTATAACACGCATCCAGAGGGATGGGGTTGTTATTAGTTGCTTAGCACAAGACATATCATTTCCCCAAATAGTTTATAATTTTTGTTTGTTTGTTTTTTGAGACAGGGTTTCTCTGTGTAGCTTTGGAGCCTGTCCTGGAACTCACTTTGTAGATCAGGCTGGCTTCAAACTCACAGAGATTCACCTGCCTCTGCCTCCCGAGTGCTGAGATTAAAGGTATGCGCCACCACTACCCGGCCTAATATTTTGAAATTTTATGTTATATACTATTGATGCTATTCCTTCTTTGAGTCCTTAATAGAAATTGCCAATACAAGCTCCTGGGCCTGTGTCTTTTTCTTTAGGGAAGGTCTTTGAAAATTTAATGTTTTTAACAGTATATAATATAATGTTGTCTCTTGTCAGTTTCTCAAGAATTTACTCTCTTCTAATTGTTGAATTTGTTGGCATAAAGTTTTCATAGTAGTCTATTGTTTCTTTTCTTTCTTTCTTTTTTTTCGGTTTTTTGAGACAGGGTTTCTCTGTGTAGCTTTGGTGCCTGTCCTGGATCTTGCTCTGTAGACCAGGCTGGCCTAAACTCACAGAGATCCGCCTGGCTCTGCTTCCCGAGTGCTGGGATTAAAGGCATGCACCGCCGCCGCCCAGCAGTCTATTGTTCTTTTAATGTTTATAAAAATCAGTTTTATTTTCGTTTTATTATTCTTATTTAGAGATTTGTCAATTTTGTTTCTCCCTTCAAGGATCTGGCTTTCAGTGTGGTTAGCTTTTATTTTCTATTATCTATTTGGCCTCTCATTGATTTCTGTCCATTTTATTATTTTTCTCTTACTCTGGATTACTACTTTTACCTTTAAATTGTTTAGAAGTCTGTTGCTATGTATTTGGTGCTTTTGTACATATCTTTTGTTGTTAATTTATAATTTAAGTTCATTGTGGTCAGAAAATACGTTAAGAGATAGATATATTAACATTTGATATTTAGTGGCCTTCACCATTGTTTTGTTAAATACCATGTACACGTGAGAAAAAGAGGTGTGTTGTAGCCAGGTAGTGGTAATGCACGCCTTTAATCCCAGTGCTTGCACTTGGGAGGCCAAGGCAGGCGTATCTCTGTGCGTTCGAGGCCAGCCTGGTCTACAAAGCAAGTTCTAGGACAGCCACGGCTACAAAGAGAACCTTTGTCTAGAAAAACAAACAAAATAAAACAAAACAAAAAAAGAACCCAAACAAACAAACAAACAAACAAACAAACAAAAAAAGAGGTGTGTTGTACAGGACTGGTGTCGTGGTCTATAAATATAGACTAGGTCAGGCTTTTCTTGTTAGTCAAATCTATAGCCTCACTGATTTTTGTCTAATTGAGCTATCACTTGATGAGAATGAAGTCTTAAGACCTTCTGCTATAATTATGAAATTATATATATCTTTAATTCAGCCAGATTTTGTCACTTACATTTTGAATCTCTGTTAAAGCAAATGTATATTTATAAATGTTATGTTTTTTCATCAGTCTTTCCTTTTATTGAACATTCATTCCTTGGAATCTGGAAATGCTCTGTGTTGAAGTTTATTTATTTTATTTAAGTTTACTTTATGTATATTGAAGTAATCACTTTAGCTTTCTTAATGGAAGGCTTCTGTGTCAGTAACTTTCCTGTTGCTGTGGTAAAACACCATCACCAAAAGCAAGTTATGGAAGAAAGAGTTTAATTTGGCTTACAGTTCCAGAGGGAGGAGTCCATCATGGCAGGGAGGCGTGCCAGCAGGTGGCAGGCATGGCGGTAGAAAAGCTGCAAGATCACATCTTCAAACACAGACAGAAGCAGAGAGCTGGAAGGGGATGAGGCTATGAACTCTCAACCCTGGCTCCAATGGTACACTTCCCCCTGCAAGGCTGCATCGCCCCATAATCTCTCCAAACAGTGCTACCAACCTGGGAACTAAGTGTTGAGGTGTCTGAGCTTGTGGGGGAACACTTTTCATTCAGATTACCACATTTCACTTCCTGACCCACCATAGCCTCATGGCTGGATCATAATGCAAACTTCATCTCGTGGAACTTGAGAAGTTCCCATAGTCTCTCATAGTCTTTAATACTGTTTAAAAGTTCAAAGTCTTTTCTGAGACTCAAGGTTTTTCCAGATAGGATTTCCCTGTGTAGCCCTGACTGTTCTGGAACTAGCTCTGTAGACCAAGCTGGCCTCTGTCTCAGAGATCCATCAAGACAGACTTTTAACTGTAACCTCCTTAAAACAAACAAGCAAATTACAAACTTCTAGCATAATGGCACAGAATATACATATTCTAAAGGAAGGAGTGGCAACGTAGTGAGGAAGTTTTGGACATGATAAGAACCCTTTAATGCAAACACCCTATCCTGTAGCTCCATGTCCAATGTCTGGGGCTTTAGTTTCAAAGGGCTCATATGACTTTGCTCCTCAAACTTTGCTATTTGCTAAGTATATCTTGCTCTTGGGCTGGTTCTACTCCTTGTATGTAGCTCTCTTTGGCAGATATCCCATGGCTCTGGCATCTCCAACATTTCAGGACTCCACTATGAAGTAGGGTTCACTTTTACAGCTGCACACTGTAGCCTCTCAGGGCCATTATCCAGGGACTTCTCTGCCACACACTGCCTAGCCTCAGTGGCTCTCTGAAACTACAGAGGAAGAGTCCAGGTCCCCTTACTCTTTCATCCTTTATCCCTCTAAACTCAGCATTATGTGTACAGCAGTTCTAAGTTCTGTTACCAACTTGGGATGGACCTTTGTTCCCTTAAATCACATTAGCAGAAGCTTTTTTTCAGTTGTTTTCTAGGAGTAGAAAATGCCACGTGCTTGCCTTCATAGTTTGGAAGCTTAGCTGGGTAGGGTCTTGCTTGAGGTACTAATGCAGAGAAAGAGGCCCCTTTGTATCACCTATCCACCTAACAGCTCCAGCCTCTTCCTGCACATACCTGGGATGTAATGTTAAGCTTCCTAGTGCTTTTTCCCTCTCTAAAGTGTACATTTTGTATTTCTTTCCTCCCCACTTGCTCTTTTCCATTCTAGACCTGCATACATGCTATCAGGAACAACCATGCACAGACTCAACATTATGTTGTCTTGAAATTTCCTCTGCCAAAGGAATTAGTCCATTACTTTTTAATTTGCTGCAGGCAAGTTCTGAGGACAAGGGCAGAAGGTCTCTAGCCCAGTTGCTTTAAAGTTCTTGCTTCCCCAGAAACCTGAGCTGGGCGTCCACAGTCCACATGGCTGTCAGCACTGTTGTCTTCCAGGCTCTTACTAGAATGGCCAGATAAAGGTCTGCTTCTAGCATTCAGCTGCCTTTCTAGACCAGAGTTCCAAAATCTTCCACGTTTCTTTAAAAAACAAGACAGTCAGGGTCTTTCCAGCAATAACCCACTCTCTGGTACCAACTTCTTTATCCGTTGCTTTTCTTTTGTTGTGATAAACACCATGATCAAAAGCAACTTATGAAAGAAAGCATTTTGGCTTATAGTTCCAGACATATGAGTCCATCATGGTGGGGAGGCAAGTGGCAGATATGATAGCAGGAGAAGGAAGCTGAGAGATCATATTTCAGCCACAAGCATGAAGTAAAGAGAATGATCTGGAAGTGGAACAGTTCTCAAAGCTTGTCCTGTGCGTCCTCATTCAAGGCTGCATCTCCTCATAACTTCCCCAGATAATACCACCAACTGAGGACCAAGTGGTGCCTGAGCCCGTGGGGACATTTCTCATTCAAACCACCATGGCTTCTAAGGAAGAAGTACTTTTACCTTTTTTAAAACAGTGATTGCAGCCAAACTGAGGGACAAATGAAATGTTGAATTGTGTTGACGTACATATAATGCTGTATACTACATTTGTTCACTGGAAATTTGTCATTGAGAGATGATATTGGGGGGCTGGGGAAATGGCTCAGAGGTTAAGAGCACCTGCTATTCTTATGGAGGACCCAGGTTCCCAGTACTCACATGGTAACTTTACAACTGTTTGTAAGTGTAGTTCCAGAGGATCTGACACTCTTTTCTGGTCTCTGTGGACACCAGGTATACACAAAGTGTATGTCCATACATGCAGGCAAAACGCTTATACATACAAAATAAAAATAAATTTTACAAGGCGGGGGGAGAAATGGTATTGGTTCTTGGGGAGATAGCTCAGTAAATTGACTGCTGCATAAGCATGAAGACCTGAATTCAATCTCTAGTACCCCCATAAAGGAAAAAAACAAAACAAAACGAAACTGGGTGCAGTAATGTGTTTGTGTAATTCCTGTGTTGGGGAGGCAGACAGTAGGCTCATTGGAGCTCCCTGGCCAGCCAGTCTAGCTGAGTCAGCCAGCTCGAGGTTCTGTGAGAAACCCTGTCTCAAAAAGTAACATGGAGAGAGCTCGAGAGATGCTCAGTAGGTAAAGCACTGGCTGCTCTTGCAGAGGACCTGGGTTTGGTTCCCAGCACAGACATGGCAGCTCACAGGCATCCTTGACTCCATTTTCAGGCAATCCATTGCCCTCTTCTGGCCTCTGTGGGCATCAGGCATACATACAGTGCCCATACATACAGGAAGGCAAAACACTCATACACATAAAATAAGTAAGTTTTAAGAAAAAAAAAAAAAAACAACAACTGGAAAGTAATTGAGGAAGACACCTGAAGTAGCCCTCTGGCCTCTACATACATATGTACATATGTGAACACCAGTACACATACAGGGAAATAGTACAGCTCTATTTGGTCAGCATGAAAACAGTATATATAATATATTTTGTTGAAGACAGAGGAAAAGCTATATCCAAAAAGCTTAAAACAGAATTTCTTCATTTTGGGACATAGTGTGTTTGCTCAGAAAGTTTCTGCTTGGTAATGCCTCATGAATTGGTAATGTCTCATACTATATTGTACATGAAATTGTGAACTTTTACAGCATATAATTAAAAAAGGGATCCCCCCCCATTGTTAAAGAGATTGGATGTTCAGCAGTGATACCCAGAGGTTTCTTTAAGTCATATTCTTAGATTTCACAGTGTCTTAAAGATTGTTTACCACTTAACAGTTAGAATATAGAAAAAAACTTAATGTCAGTGGTAGGCAGGTATGTTCATTGGAAATCAGTTAAAATGGAAATAAAATAATGTGAAATTGAGCATTTTTAGAAATATACAGTTATTCACAAAGATGTCAAGATGTCATTTATTTATTTTTTAATAGTTACTACCTTGTTGCCTAAAGTTGTATGCTTTTGTGACTTAATTATTAGTAGAGAAACGTGTTTACGGATCCAAGATTAGTGGTGTGTGGGGGCGAGTGTACCCCTGTATTAATGAATGATATGGCTGAAGGACCCAAATGTATTCCTCTTTTTACTTTTGGTATATGGAATCTTATATGTGATTTCATAGGTTCTTGGCCATTTGCTCATAAAAGGGCAGGCTCTGTCAGATTGGATCTGGAAGTCCAGCCTTGTAGGCCGTCCCTCAGGTTACAAAGAGCTGACCACTTGTGCCTGAGAGACAGCCACAGAAAGTCACAGAGGGCCACAAGTGCAGCTCCAACAGTGCCCCCATGACCTGCAGAGACAGGAAAGAGATGGAGAGGCAAACTCACTTCATGTGCTTGTTTCAACCTGCCTGGTACCTCAGATGCTGAGGAAAGTGACTATGAAGATATGGTCACTTAACCCATGGTGAATTGCACCTTGGGTCTGGGCCACCATGAGATATGAGGGGAGGAAGCTTACCCTCTTCCCACAAACCTTGTTTAGGATGGAACATTTGGGGTAAGTCCCTGATGGTTTTAACTGCCTTCCCATGTTTGAGAGGCCTGTTCCGCAGGACCCAAACCAAATGGTGTGTTCTCCTGAGACTCTGCCTTTCAAATCCTTTCAGGACGTTAAACAGCATGTACAGCCAGCCTATGGGCTATGGCTCTATATACTCCAGGACTTACTCAGAGCACCCTCAGTGACAATGCCTGGCCTCCTTCCGATTGGCTAAGCATGACGGACATCTGACCTCAACCCAGAGGAGCGATTACTTACTTGTCAATCAGGACTGGCTACAGAATTATGGAAGGACCAGGCGCAGTGTCCTCTAGCCCAGGGAGCTGCTCTAACCGCACACGTGCCCCTGTACAGGACCTTTTGAATGCACGACACATGCTCACCAAAGGGGAAGAACCTTGTTGTAGCTTCACCAGGGTCCAGAAGAATTCTCCCGAGACGTTGTGCCCAGAGCTTCCAAGCAGCCCTGAGTGAGGCATGATGCAGGAGGACAACCTTCCTGGTGTTTGAGTTTTTCTAGTTCTTGAGAAAGGAGGACAACCCAGGCCGGAGGCTGCCCTGTTTTCTTTCTTTCTTAGTCAGGCTGTAGAGACTGCACAGAGCTGTGGCTGCACTAGACATCAGGCGCATCAGGAACATCTAGGAAATAAGATGGGGGCGGATACGGGAGTGAGTGTATTCCTGTATGAACGAGCGCTCAAGATAAGAGGCAGCCTTGTCAAGGACACCAATGCCGCAGACCCTCAGGAATGGCAAGGCCTTCCTGGTCGGAGTAGCATGGTTGTATCTGCAGAAAGTATCGACAGGGGCTCCTCCTCTAGGAAGTGCTTCCTGCCATGGCTCCCCTGCAGAGACCCCATCCTGAGAGTAGCTGACCCTCTGGGCTGAGTCTCCAGGAGATGGTCCCTCTCTCTCCGAGCCCACCACCCCCATCCCAGCTTTCCTGTAGATGCATCTGTCCTTTTGTCATTTCCTGTTGCCCCAGTCAGCTCAGTGCCGAGGCCCCGCAGGTGGCTGTGAGAGATGCCTCAGAGGCTGCGGCAGGAAGGTCGCGGAGTGGGAGGAGGTCCTGGATCTGGATGACAGGCCAGTGGGTAAAGGTGCTTGCCTTGCCGCCAGGCCTGGCCACTGCGATCTCCGGGACCCAATTTGGAAGAAGTGAACCTCAAGTTGCCCTATTATATCCATGAGCGCTGAGGCCTGGGCATGTGCACAGTTTTACACACACACACACACACATACACACACACACACACACACACACACACACACACACACACACACACGATATGCATGTATGCACGCATGCATGTCCACACACATGCTTATACTAAATAAGTGTAGAGGCTGTGTAAATAGCTCGGTGGTTCTCTCACAGAGGACCTGAGTTCAGTTCCCAGCACCCATATGGGGTGGCTCACAACTCCCTGTAACTAGCCCCAGGGGATCTGAAGCCCTCTTCTCTCTTTAGGCCCTTGTACTCAGGTGCCTGTACTATACACAGATACATAATTAAAAATAAACCTAAAACATGTGGAAAAAATTAAAAAAGATGAACAGGCTAGCCAGAGCTACATAGAGAGATCCTGTCTGGAAATATATATATATATATATATATATATATATATATATATATATATATATAAAATCATCTCTGTTGTCTTGACAGCAGACAGTCTCCTTTGCATTGTAGTAACGCCCTAGCACCTTCTGAACGAGACCACTTGTGCTGTCCCTGAGATAATGAAATGTGTCCTTGCAGTTGAAGTAGTGTCTCTTCAGTTTAGATTTGACTTCTTCTTTTAAACGAAGGTTAAGGTTTGTTTCTTCTCTCCCTCCACATTTAAATTAGCATTTTGCGTCTGTGTGCTGTATGTGTGTGTACATGTTTGTGTGCTGTGGGTCCGTGTGTGCAGGCACCTGTAGAAGGCAGAGGTCAACGTGGGCTGTCCTCCTCCATTGCTCCCCCCTTACTTTTTGAGGCAGGGTTCTAATGTATTCATTTATGTGGCTGTCAGAGGACAAGCGATGGACTCGCTTCTCTTCCCACCTGTGGGGTCTAGAGGTGGAAGTCGGGCCCTCAGGCTAGGCAGCAAGTGCCTTAGCGGGTGAGCCCTCTCTCAGGCCTGAGGTTTGGCTTCTTTAAATCCAAATGTAACCATTTGGCCTGATCAGAACTTGATTCTAAGGTGTCATCGTCTCCGAGTTCCCAATGACAATCTTAAATTTCACTAAGAGATTAGGCTGTTCGGCTTGTCAGTCTAAGGAAATCTGTATGGTTTTTTGTTGAGAAACAGCACAGGGTTCCAAGAAGCTAGACATTTCCTGTTTGAAATAGAGGTGTGAGAAGTCATTGTTGTGTGTAGACGGGTTGGTGTCTCAGATGTGGAAATACACACTCGTCTGTCAGTGTCTTCTCACTCAACTCTCTCCTCCTCCCTCCCCCCCCACCTCCCTTCCTCCCTCCCTTAGAATGGAATTCAGGGTCTCAGCTATGTTAGGTTAGTATTACATCACTAGGTTATGTCTCCAGCTCTCAATTTCTCATTCTCATTTTGTTATTTTTTTCAGTTTTTGGTGATTATTCCAAGCTATAGCAATTTATAAACTTAGGCCAATATGAAGCTTTTAAGAGTTATCTTTTCATTATTTTTGTGGTCAAATGGATTGAACCAAGGGCTTTATGCACTCTAGGCAAGTGGTCAATCATTTAGCTATCCTCACAGTCCCAGAATGAAATTTTAAAAAATTAATAAATTTAAAATTATTTTTTGAGGCAGGGTTTTACTGTGTAGTCCTACATAGTAAAAATGGCTTAAAATTCACTGTGTAGACAATGCTGACCTTGAACTCACAGAGATCTACCTGCCTTTGTCTCTAGTGCTGGGATTAGAACATGAGCCACCACTTCCAGCTCTAATATAAATTTTTTAACTAAATGTAATTCCAGATTTTGTAATATGTTAGTGTATTTTCCCTTTATCATCTAAGCATGCACAAACACACAAACAGAATGTTAGATATTTCTTGATGACCAGTTGAGATACAACCTTGAAATGTGTTATCTGGTAAAGCTATTCCCATACTGAGTTTTTATCATATATATATTTTTTAATTTTAAAGACAGACTTTTGTTTTATAGCTCAGACTGGCCTTGAACTCACATCAGTCCTCCCATCTCAGTGTCTTGAGTGCTGTGATTACAGATGTATGCTGTGATTACAGATGTGCATCACCATGTCTAGCTTACATTTCATTTTGAATTTATTTTTATTTTTGTTTTTCAAGATAGTGTTTCTCTGTATAGCTCTGGCTATTCTGGAACTCTTTTTGTAGACCAGGGTGTTCTCAAACTCAGAGATCTGCCTGTCTCAGCCTCCTGAGAGCTAAGATTAAAGGTGTGTGCCACCACTGCCTGACCATTTTGAAAACATTTTTAGTAGAGTGTTTTTAAGTTTTCATACCCAACAGCAACTGTAAATTTTGTGTTTTATGGCAATATTTAATTCCTAGAATGTCACTCATTTTACACCTGGATGTTATCATGAAATTTAAGAGACAAAGTACAGTTTGGTTTTAGTTAATATGATTGCCTCTTGGTATCTATAGGGAATTGGTTTTAGGACCCCCAAGATGCCAAAATCTGTATAAAGTGGCATAATAGTTGTTTGTGATTTATGTATATCTTTTTATCTGGATGACTTATGCTACCTAACACAATGTAAATAATTTGTCACTTGTTATATTATGTAGGGAATATATATAATGACAAGACAAAAAATAGTCTCTACATGTTCAGTACAGGTGTGATTCTCTCTCTCTCTCTCTCTCTCTCTCTCTCTCTCCCTCCCTCCCTCCCTCCCTCCCTCCCTCCCTTCCTTCCTTCCTTCCTTCCTTCCTTCCTTTCTTTCCTTTTTTCAAATTTATATCCAAAGTTAGTTGAATGTGTGAATGAAGAAGCTATGGATAATGAGGGCCAATAGCACTTTGAAAATGTCTACCTTTGGGGTACCAATCTTAGAAATTCTGGTGATGAGACATAGAGCTTCCTTTTTCTAGTCTCAGTCCTAGAATATGAAGATTTAAAAAAAGAGAGGACCAGGACATAGAGCATGGAAGAAGCTGTTAATGAGTTCTGGCTTCTTGATTTTCTGTAGTTGTTTTTTGTTTGTTTTTTTAAACTCTTTGGTCTTTGGGGGCCCACCACTCAGCTCCCAAATAAATTCAGAGAGACTTATCCTTACTTATTAGTACCTGCCTTAGTTAGCTTGACTTGTTTCTGTACAACTTTGTTAACTTAAATGATCCCATCTACCTTTTGCCTCTGGGCTTTTACCTTTCTCTAGTCTATATGTCTTTCCTTCTTACTCCATGGCTGGCAGTATGACTGGTTGGCTGGCTCCTGGCATCCTCCTCTCCTCCTTTTCTCGCTCCTCCTCTTATTATTATTTCTTTCTTCTATTTATTCTCTCTGCCTGCCAGCCTGCCTATCCCTCTCCTGCCTTGCTATTGGCCATTCAGCTCTTTATTAGACCAATCAGGTGTTTTAGGCAGGCACAGTAACACAGCTTCCCTGAGTTAAACAAATGCAACATGAAAGAATGCAACACATCTGTGCATCATTAAACAAATGTTCCACAGCACAACAGTTTTCTTCTACTTCTTGTCCCTGAGCTGGTCCTTGTGTCTAACTTCAAATGTCCTTTCACTTAGCACCTTCTATGTGCTAGAACATGGTGCTGAAGAGTGAACCAGACAGTCTTGCCCTGGGATGTTATTGACAGGGAAGCAGAGATGCCATGGCTATGATAAGTGCTGCTGAGGTCACCTCTGGGCTGTAGTTCAGGTAGCAAGAGAGCAAGGTACTGACACCAGTCAAGTCATTACCAAGCCCTGGGTAGTCTCCTAAAATTGTCCTTCAGGTTATAGATCTTATCACATCCCTTCTGTGTCACAATCTGTAGTCTCCTCTCGTGGACTGTTTTAGATGTCTCCTGTCTGAGGATCTCCTCTTTCAGTTGTACTTGAGGGTACCACTGGTCCCCTAACCCCAAACTGAGAAAATGGAAAGTTATCTTCCAACTTCGAAGAAAAGCCATGCTGTTTCCTGCTTAATCTCTTTCAGTGGTCTTATATCCTCCATCAGGTCTCTCCACACATTTTAAGTCTGGAGGACCTGAGTTCAATCCCTCAGACTACATGGTGGAAGAAGAAAGAATCCCCTCAAGCTGTTTTCTGACCTCTACACATATGCTCTCGCTGTCACATGCACACACACACACTTAAGTCACCTTTACAACAGGTGCCAGTTTTTATACCTAATTTGTCTAGAGATGTATGTAATTAGAAGTATCTATTTGGAATTTTCATTAAAATTTTGTAATGTTTTCTCTGATTGTATTAAAACAAAAATTATTTACCTTCCATGTTCTCTATCTCCCGCTCCAACCTCTGAATAAAATCGATACTTTAGGAAGATGTAATACATCATTCTGGAGTCCAGTGATTTCCAACTGTTCCTGAAGTCCTAAATTTTTCTGAGAAATTGATTGGAGTAGCAGATCTTTATCATCCATTTCAACCAGAAAAGATTACATTATCTGTGTTATATATTAGATTTCTGGGTAACATTTAGTGTGGAGGAACGCTTCTGATATAAAAGAAATGTGTGTTGGAAATGCTATTTTACTCCAGACCGTAAGGTTCAAATGCCTTAGTTTATCCTGGTAGGTCCCTGCCTACCGTCCCATTTCCTTATGTATCCTCCTAGCCCCCAGAACCCTTTCTAGAGACTGAAGCCAGTGAAGTTAATTCTGTTTGACCGTAGAGTGTTAGTTTGCACAGGACTCAGATTAAAAACTACATCGCTATTGCTATCGTGTTATAATCAGAGATAGATAAAGTTTTTAATCTCTGCTGTATCCTGAAAAGATGAGTCCACATTGGACCTGTATGTTTTACAACATGAAACTATGAGTTATTGCCACCACAAGGGTAAGCCTTCTCTAGTTGACTTGCTTGAGGAATCTTAGAGTGTTTTTAATGTTAAATATTTTAATACTTAATGTTCATCGTTAACTTGAAACAATCTAGAATCACCCGGGAGCTTGGCCTCTAGACATACCTCGAGGGATTATTTTGATTACATTAATAGTTGTGGTGACACCATTTCATGGGTCGGGTCCTGGACTGAATGAAACTGCTTTCAGACATAGTGTGACAGCTGCTTCAAGCTCCTGGTCCTTGACTTCTCCACCGTGTTGAACTGTACCTTCCCCTTGAGTTGCGTTTGCCCGGATATATCATGGCAACAAGAAAAGACATGAAGACATTCATTCTATGGGGTCTGTTCCTATTAATTAGTACATGTATATATGTTAAGTATGTATTCCATCACTGAACATAGCTAGCTGAATCTTGAAAATTCTTTTTTTTAATTTGCTGCTTTTATTTTTTGAGATTATAATACAAATTACATAATTTCTCCCTTCCCTTTCCTCCCTCCAAATCCTCCCATATACCCCTCCTTGCTCTTTTCCAATTCCTGGCTCCCTTTTTCATTAATTATTGTTACATGCATATGTGTATATGTAAACATAACCTGCTCAGTCTGTGTGTTACTGGCATGTGTGTTTTCAGGGCTGACCACTTGGTATTGGATAACCAGTTGGTGTGCTCTTTCTGAGGAAGACTGTTTCTCACTCTCAGCATTCCTTAGTTCTCAGCATGCCTGCAGTTCTTGTGTGGGGTTGAGGCCTCTGGGACACTGCTGTCCACTTTGGTGCATCTGTGTTTGTCATCCTTGTTCAGCTCCTGTTTGCAAAGTCATTCCCAAACTTTTCTTGACATTCCTGGGAGACACAATCACACAGAAAACTCCCTGATTCTTTTTGTCCTTACAATCTTTCTGCCCTTTCTACTGCAGTGCCCCTGGAACTTAGGCTTTGGGAGTCATTTTGTAGATGTATCTATAGGGACTGGGCTTCACATGTCTGCATTTTAGGAGTCTTGAAAATTATTAATGCTTTGATTAGAAAGTATAAGATTAATTCTACTTTTTTTTGAGACAGAGTTTCTGTTCTGGAATGTGCTCTGTAGATCAGGCTGGCCTTGAACTCACAGAGATCTGCCTGCTTCTGCTTCCTGAGCGCTAGGATTAAAGGCATGGGTGACAACTGCCTGGTGACTGTGGTGACTTTAAGAGCCAGTGCCTTTCAGGAAGAAGTGGATCATTGGGATAGGATTTGAGGTTTTGTATCCTGGACCCACTTCTTGTTGCCTCTCTGCTTCCTGAATGGGATGCAGACCAGCTTCCATGGGACCAGCCAGCTTCCTGCTCCCCGTGCTGTGATTTCCCTGCCTGTTGCAATGTCTTCCCCACCACGGACTTGTAATCGGAAGTTTCTGTCCTGCTAGCAACTCCCAAATAATTGACTTGGAGGCTTAACATTACTTATAAATGCTTGGCCAGTAGCTCAAGCTTATTACTGACCAGCTCTTACACTTAAACTAACCCATAATTCTTATCTATGTTTAGCCACGTTTCTTGGTACCTTTTCTCAGTACAGCATTCTCATCTAGTTTCCTCTGCATCTGGTTGGCAACTCCTGACTCTGTCCTTCTCCTTCCCATTGACCTTAGTTTGGTTGCTCTGCCTATCCTTCCTGCCTGGCTACTGGCCAATCAGTGTTTTATTAAACCAGTTTGAGTGACAAGTCTTTATAGTGTACAAGAGGATTATTCCACCGCATGCTCTCTACTCCCCTGGAACAGTAAGTCAAAAAAACAAAATATAAAAACCAAATCAAACCAAACCACCTTTCTCCCATGGGTTTTGTTTGTCTGTTTTGTTATTTTTGTCAGGGTATTTTTGTCACAGCAACAGAAAAGAAACTCACACAGCCTCCTTCACCCTCCAGGCTTCTCTGTTGTCACTGTTCTAACAGTGACTGTACTTAGATCCTGGCAGTGGTCACAGATTTAATTGAGGGATGAATGCAGACAGATGAGTGGACCTGCATTCCACTGGAGTGACTGAAGTTGAGATAAGGCATAAGAAACAAGCTTCATGTTCAGTGTGACTTTAAGTAGCTCTTAGTGAGAGCACCAGAATTCAAAGAGAGTTTCTTGAAGGGGGTCACACACCATTTTCAAGAGATACTTTCTGTAGTGTTAAAGTCCACGTGTGGATAAAGCCAAGGCACATGATAGACCTGGCTCACACACCCAGTTCCCAACACCAGACTTTTTAAATAATAATTTTATTATAAACTGGGCGAGGTGGCACACGCCTTTGATCCCAGGGGACCTCTGAGATCGAGGCCAGCCTGGTCTACAGAGTGAGTTCCAGGACAGCCAGGGATACATGGAGAAACCCTGTCTCGAAAAACAACAACAAAATTTTTTTTCTACCAGATGAAACAATTTATTGCAGGTATCTTATCTTGCCTGAAAAATCAGGCACAAGTTAAGTAAATTAGAATCTTAAGTAACACTGCTTTATGTGTAACACTTTTCTAATCAGTGACTGAACATAAAAATCATCTCTCCTTAGCTCAAATTTTTATATTCATTCTATAAAAAGAAAATGTTTTTATTACTCCAAGAGCAGCCTTTACTTATTTAATTTTTTTTCCCCGAGATAGAGTTTTTCTGTGTAGTTTTGGTGCCTGTCCTGGATCTTGCTCTGTAGACCAGGCTGGCCTTGAACTCAACAGAGATCCGCCTGGCTCTGCCTCCCGAGTGCTGGGATTAAAAGCATTCACCATCACCGCCCAGCTTAAATTAAATATTAGGAGATGATAATGTTAGTTTGAAGGAAAATAAATCTTCTAGTTAGATATTATTTAAGTAATAAATAAAAATGCACAGTGGTGCATGCTTCTAACTGTAACACTTGGGATGCTGAGACTAGAAGATTCTAAGTGTGAGGCCAGCCTGAGCTTTGTAGTAAGACTCTGTTTTAAAACAGAAACCAAAACCAGAGCCCAAAATTGAAATCACTTTGGGGAGATAGAGAGAAACTGAAACGTTTCAGTTTGACTAAAATTGGGAACAGTTTTGTATGACTGAGTAGTGTATGTATCGTAAATGGGTTTTATAAACTTAGGAATTAATGAAATGGTATGGCCGTGTTAGTTTGAAATTCCACAGGTGGAATCAGAGTGCACCTTTGCTTTCTTTTCCTTCAGTTCTGGATCCCGAGTGTCACTGTGTGCTACTGTATGTCCTTTACAGCAAGGACGGATGCTTTCCCTGTGGTACACTGTACATCCTTTACAGCAAGGACGGATGCTTTCCCTGTGGTACACTGTACATCCTTTACAGCAAGGACGGATGCTTTCCCTGTGGTACACTGTACATCCTTTACAGCAAGGATGGATGCTTTCCCTGTGGTACACTGTACATCCTTTACAGCAAGGACGGATGCTTTCCCTGTGGTACACTGTACATCCTTTACAGCAAGGATGGATGCTTTCCCTGTGGTACAACTGTGGAAAGCCACACTTTGGGTAGCTCTTCCTGCATTGTCTGTGAAGGAGTGTTCCATTTAATTCCCTGCAGTGACTTACAAAAGTGCTCCTTTCCCCAGATGCTTTCACTACACTGGGGATTTCTCAGAAGCTCTGTTTCTTTTAACTTACTAGGATCTCCAATAGTCTTCTAATATCTTTTGTCTTTGTATTTAGTTAGCAAGTTTCCAATGTGAAGCAGATACACAGGTTAAATTTTTAGCTTGAAATTAACTTTCTGAGTAGTAAAACTCTGAAGGGACATTAGGAATGTAATTATGTGAAATGGCTGTTGTTGGTAAGCACCCGATCCACTTCTTATTTCTGTAATTGTGTCATATTTCAGTCACCATGGGATCTATTTTTTGGTCAGCTGGAAAGCTTGAGAAGGAAAAATGACTCTCATGACTGGAAGTAAGTACATTGTGCTTCCCGGCCCAGACTTGTTCTCCTTCAGAGGAAAATGGATTCCACACGGTACCTCAGCTGCTTGTGGCCTTACCAGGACCAGGTGCATTATTGATTTTCATCATGGCAGTCTTGGTATTCTCATGCCAAGAAGCTATAACAAATGGAAAATAACCAGACATTCCCACCTTCTGGTTGCAAGAAAAGACTTTCCCGCCGGGTGGTGATGGCACATGCCTTTAATCCCAGCATTTGGGAGGCAGAGCCAGGCAGATCTCAGTGAGTTCAGGGCCAGCCTGATCTACAGAGTGAGATCCAGGATAGGCACCAAAACTACACAGAGAAACCTTGTCTCAAAAAACCAAAAAAAAAAAAAAAAAGACTTTCTCTCAACTTGTCTGGTCCACTACAGTTTTCTTGCTAGATGAACTGTAACTTCTTTGGAAAATGGGTATGATATGTACGTTACCTTTCAGGGCATAGATTGCGCCTCATGATCTACTTACTTAATTTAGACAATGAAGCTAAGTGTATTTTAAGAGTGGGAAAGATTCCCTGTACAAAGGTTTTCCACACACCAGATCTAGGAATAGTCATCTTCAGATTGTACTCTGGGCTCCCAGTCATTTGATTGACCTTTAAATCCTAATACCAAACACAAGTTTTGAGTTTCATCCAAGTCAGACATTTCAGAACAAACTTTAAGCAGGAGCCTTTGGGGCTGGGGATATATAGCTCGGTGTAACAGCACTTGCCTGATATGCCCTGAGTTTGATCTTTTAACACTGACACAGTCACATACACACATAGACAGACAGACAGACAGACATCCACAGTCACACACACAGAGACCAGAATACACACAAACACACAGATGACAAGCACAAACACTTCCATAGACACACAGACACACAGATACACAGACAGATGCACAGACACGTATAGACACAGACATACACACATATACAAACACAATAACAGATTCCTTATTAAAAACTAATCACTTTACTAACTGAGGAAGAGTAAGTGCCTCCTGCTTTAAGAGCATCTCTTTTTCAGGCTTATAAATTATGTAAGTAGTGGGTGAATTAATCTAGTGTTTGTGCACACGTGTGTGGGTGTACATGTGCCGCCACCAGTGTGTGAAGGTCCGGGCACAATCTGCAGTCCTGGAGTTTAGGCCACCAAGCTCTGCATAGATGCCCTTCATTGCTGAACCATCTCTCTGGCTCAAACTCTTTATTTTTTAAAAATTTAGCAGAGTGTTAACTATCATAGCAAGCATGATTTATTTTATTTTGATATTTAGTGGATTTAGGCATTATCAAGTGGTTGAAACAAAACTTTATTTTGTAATTTTTTCCTTTGTCACTGGGAATTGGACCTTGAGTGTACTGTGCAAGTGCTCTCTCTAACACTGAGCCAGCCTGAGGTCAGTTTCTTTCTAAAGTTGTATTTTCCTTTTATATACTTTAGTGAGTACTATTAATGTTAAACATATTAATCCTTACAGAATGATGTGATCTTTTGTCCTGGGTATTAGGATTCTTTGGTTATTAAATGTCACTCTTAGTAAACTAAAACTTTTGTGGTTGTTTCCCTTTATTATACATTGTTTTATAAATAGTTTTACGTGTATTGTTTAGCCTATTTTTTTTTGTGTAAGTTAACAATTCTTAGTATCTAGGTAATGTCTTGACTGGGATAAAAATGACCTGGTCTGTGGGTTTCATCATATAGCCCTGGCTGGCCTGGAACTCTATGTAGACCAGGATAGCCTTGAACTCACAGAAATCCATCTGCTTCTTGCACCACCATGCTTGACCCCATAAATGTATTTAAAAAACTCACATATTTATACGTTCCCTTTTCCTGTATTTTATTGGTTCTGTCTTTAAGTCTTTTCCCCTTTTCCTGTTACAGCCATCTGCTTTCCCGTCACAGAGCAGATTACTGCTGTAA
Source organism: Peromyscus leucopus (assembly GCF_004664715.2). Taxonomy (NCBI): domain Eukaryota; kingdom Metazoa; phylum Chordata; class Mammalia; order Rodentia; family Cricetidae; genus Peromyscus; species Peromyscus leucopus. The sequence continues at coordinate 40,858,611 of NC_051075.1, forward strand.
TCTGAGCCAGTAACTTGGGAGACCAAAGTTGGTTTAGAAATTTTGTATTTATCTGGATCTGGTAGTGCAGGCCTGTCATCTTAGCTACTTGGGAAGCTAAGGCAGGAGAATCACAAGTTCAAGGCTTGCCTAGGTTACAGAGTAAGATCAAGGCCAATCTGAGCAGCTTAATTAAATTATGTCTCAAACTAAAAAGTAAGGGGAGAGTGCTGGCGGGATTGTGCAGTGGGTAAGGGCTTGCCTCCGAGCCTAAGAGTCTGAGTTTGGTCCCCGGAACCCTCACAGTGAAAGGAGAGAACTAACTTGAGGAAATTGTTCCACACTTGTGCCACACCATGGCATGTACACGTGCCTATATTCACACATACATAGATAAATGAGTAAAGATTTAGAATAATTTTTAAGAGGTTAATAAACAAGGATTAAGGCTATATATAGCTCAATGTGGAATGCTTGCCTAGTATACATGAGGCCCTAATTTTAATCACCAGTAACACACACACACACACACACACACACACACACACACATTCTACATCTGAACAAGTAAGTCTCATCTTCATGACTTTTGAAAAGTACTTTCTTCAGGCTGGGTGGTGGTAGCACATGCCTTTAATCTGAGCACTAGGGAGGCAGAGGCAGGTGGATCTCTGTGAGTTCAAGGCCAGCTTGATCTACAAAGTGAGTTCCAGGACAGGCTCCAAAGCTACAGAGAAATCCTGTCTCAAACCCGCTCCCTCCCCCCAAAAAAAGTGCTTTCTTCAGTAGTGTCTAATGGGTTTTAGATAGCTAGACAGAATGATGGAAAGTGTTTTAAGGGGCTGTATGGTAAAATGGTCCTGTATGTTATGGTATGTTTTGAAAATGGATGTTACATAATTTTTCTTTGTGCCTCACCAAAAACGAAATTGTGACCACCGCTTGGTCAGAGAGTTTTGCTGAGCTGGGCAAGTTCACGTCCATACAGTTAAAGAGGACACAAAGGTTGGAGCGCCTTAGTGGTACAGTGCTTGCCCAGCGTGGATGAGGCCTTGAGTTCAGTCCCCAGTGCAGCAGGGAAGAGGGCTCGGTACCTAAAAGACCCTAGCGTTTATCAACTGCTCTTTAGAGGAGTTTATTACTATGAATAGACTTCATGAAACCCAAAGGCACCCCAGAAATTATCTGGCTGGCACAATTTATTTTAATGGATAAGATTACAGATTTTTTTTTTCCTTTTAGGATTTTTGGTATTGGAATCTTACGAATGCAGAGTGGTCTCCCCCTACCCCCAGTTAAACAAAATTAGTAAAGTTAAGAAATTTGTGTCTAAGAAGTTAGGCTGTGTAATTCTTGTTGGTTTTAATGCAGATTCTTTTCTCGGTTCAAACAAGCACACTTGTTTGTTTATTACTTGTCTTTACTTGTTAATTTGTAGATGAAACGGCCATTACTTCATTGCTGTAGCTATAACCTATATCATTTAAAATGATGAATGAGCTTATTTTGCAGCATGCATAGATAGTTTAATTTCTTAGGACCTTAAGCTTTTTGTCTTGTAAGAGATCACAGAGAGCATCCATTCTTTGCTTTTATTTTATAGATGAATGAAGTAGGTTACCATGGCATTAAGTGATTGGTCAAAATCTCTGGTCTCAAGCATTTTGTTTGTTAGAATCCACTGACAGAGACTTTAAAGCTGTCTGACTTCAACACTACTTGGCAAACACCCAGTTTATGAATGTGTTGGTTGTATCTGGTGCTTTCATACATCATTTAATGATCCAGTAGTGAAAACTCAGAATTTATGGTGAGTTCTAAATGAGCAGTCATTTTTCTAAACCTATTATTATCTGTAATTTAGAAACACAATGACCAGGAAGTAGTATTAGTGTAAGCATAGTTTAATAAGTTCATATTAATCCATCCGGTAGAGCATAACATTTTAACATACCTTTCAGAGCCACAGTGATGGGAAAAAATAATTGAATTACTTATTGTCAAAACAAAGCAGTGCTTTAGAAATGGCTCCTTAGGAAGCTGCTTTGGTGCATGGAAACTTGTTTGACTTAAGCTCTGAGAGATGCAGTCACATGGGCTTCTCTCTCAGTGACAACTGTTGACTGTCTGGGTTTACAGTTAATGCAGGTGTTGGTGAGTTATGACTCTCAACTTGCTGCTTGGCATGGCAAATAGTTATTTTGCTAGTTATATGTAGTACTGTCTTTTGAGACTTGCCTTTTAGTGCAGTAAAACCCAACTTTCTCTCTCTTTCGGCATAGCATCATAGTTGTTAGTGTTGTGCTGTGCATATGGAACTACTGTACATCTATTAGATGAAGAGTTTATGTGTAAATATCACTTATAACAATAATCTTGAAGTTACAATAGAGAACAAACAGCAAACATTGAAGTTGCACAGTGTTGTGGTAAGTAAGCCTCCTTGCCTAGAGCATCCACTGTCTTCAGTGGGTTACTTTCTTTTCGCTGGCTTCCAACTATATTTATGTCTGCAGTAACAGGACCCTTTGCTAAGGAAGCCTCCTTGTCAGTGTGTCAGGTAGCAGAGCTTGTTGTCTTTTGACTCTACCCTATCTACTAGCTGTCAAGTAGGTTAGTAAATAGATAAAGCTTATCACAAGAGGTTAGGAGTTAATGGTCTGTTTCATTTGGAACCTAGACTCTTGGTCACTTGTTTTATATTGAATTGCAGAGTGTGAGGAGGATATTAACTGAATCCTGAGATCTGAACTGATGAGAGGGAGGAAGATTTGAGACAGATTTAGGAGGTGGTTGAGATGTACTGATTTCGTAACTATGAGAGATTTGAGACAGATTTAGGAGGTGGTTGAGATGTGCTGATTTCGTAACTATGAGACTAAGAAATAGTTTGACATGATTTGTCACATTTGGCTTAGGTCTTTTTATGTAGCCCAGGTTTGACTCAAACTCTTGGCAATTCTCCTGCCTCAGCTTCCCAAATGCTGGGTTTACAGGTATGTGCCACTCTCCCTGATCTCGTTTGGAATTTTGATGGTTATGTGAAAAATGAAAATGCGAAGATTTAGTGAAAATCTTTCTGGAATAGGGCCAGTGATATATAGGTAGTTGAATAAGCAAATCCATTAGTAGCCATGGTCAGTGGAATGATATCTAAGCTGGTTATAGAAAGAGGTGTAACGGCATGAACTGTAATTAGAGCAAGAAAGTATAAATGATAGAGATCTGGCCATCCAGATCCGAGGGAAACCCAAGGGCTAAAGATTGGCAGTGCTGGTTCAGACAGACTTAGGCAGAGTTTGGAATGTGACCCAGCAGGCTGGTGACTTCGCCAGTGCTGGGGAAGATGTGGCAACAAGAAAACGCTCAACAATGGGAGGTACCGGTGCTTCCTAAACGATCGTTGGAAACAGATATAATCAGAATTTGGTTGCTCATGGCTGCTGTTTATGATTCCTCTGAACTTCTTGTTGATCTAAGACACTGTGTGCTGTTCGCCTTTGAACTTTTACTTTTTTTTTTTTTTTTTTTTTTTTTTTTGAGACAGGGTTTCTCTGTGTAGCCCTGACTGTCCTGGAACTCTGTAGTCCAGGCTGGCCTCAAACACATGTGGATCTGCCTGCCTCTGCCTCCCAGGTGCTGGGACCAAAGGTGTGTGCCACCATGCCCGGCTGAACTTTTAATGTGATTATGATTCTAGGAGAGATTGGAGATAGCCTTAATTAAGTGTACTGTTCTTAAAATCTGTCTCCAAAATTTAGACTTGTGATCTGAACAATATATAAAATCCTGACATGTAAAAGTAAAGTGATAATTTCAAAAAAATTGGTTTTAATATTGCGATTTGCATTTTTATTATCTTATTTTTTTTTTTTTTTACATTTGTTGTGTGTTTGTATATGGGTGAATGCACGTGTCCCATAGCATACATGTGGAGGTCAGAGGACAATTTGTAGAATTGGTTTTCTCCTTCCATCATGTGGGTTTCAGGGATTGAACTCAGTGAATGGTGCAGTGAGCACCCGTTAACTTCTCAGCCATCTTGTTGGCCCTTGTTGTTTTTTTAAAATTATTTTTATTTTTTTGTTTTAGCTGTGTATACGTATGTGTGTAAATGTATGCACACGTGTGCACATACTGTGGAGACCAGAGGTTGGTGTCACTCAGTCATTTGTGACAGTGTTACTGAACCTGGTGCTCCCTGATTGGCTAGCCTGGCTGAGTAGTGAGCCTCGCTTGTCTTTGCTTCTTCCGGCAAACCCAGGTCCCTCTGCTCGTGTGGCAGATGCGTTACTCCAGCCCCAGGTTCTGTTTTTGAAGATATTCTTAGAAGACGACTTAATTAATGTAATAGTTCATCGCTTAAATAATCCATGCTACTTCCTCTTCCTCTCATTTTCAGTATCTTGTTTCCCAGGATCTTTGAGAAATGCTCATATATAGGACATATAGTAGGGTAGTGAATATTTAATGCTATTTATTATATGATTGTAGATTTATTACATGGGGGGTTATTTATATAGTTTACTAATGTCATTATTTTTTAATGAGTTTTTACAGTGACTTGGGTAGATATTTGTTAGTACTTCATATATAATTGAAAACTTGAAACAAAATGAGAGAATAAATATTCTTTTTTTTTTTTTTTTTTTTTTTTTTTTGAGACAGGTTTCTCTGTGTATCCCCTGGCTGTTCTAGAACTCATTCTATAGACCAGGCTGGCCTTGAACTCACAGAGATCCACCCGCCTCTGTCTCTGAGTGCTGAGATTAAAGGCTTGTGCCACCAACTCCCAACTAAGAATAAATATTCTTTTTTTTTTAATGATTTATTTATTATGTATATAGTGTTCTGCCTACAGGCCAGATGAAGGTACCAGATCAAATTATAGATGGTTGTGAGCCACCTTGTGGTTGCTGAGAATTGAACTCAGGACCTCTGGAAGAGCAGCCATTGCTCTTAACCTCAGAGCCATCTCTCCAGCCCAAGAATAAAGAATGGTGGCACATACCTGTAAACCCAGCATTTGAGAAGCTGAGGCAGGAGAATTGCCAAGAGTTTGAGTCAAGCCTGAGCTACATAAAAAAGACCTAAGCCAAATGTGACAAATCATGTCAAACTATTTCTTAGTCTCATAGTTACGAAATCAGCACATCTCAACCACCTCCTAAATCTGTCTCAAATCTTCCTCCCTCTCATCAGTTCAGATCTCAGGCTTCAGTTAATGCCCGCCCCACACAATTCAGCAATTCAGCATAGAACAAGTGACCAAGAGAGCCCTTTAAGGAATAGGGCTGGGAATGTAGCTCACTTGGTAGAGGTGCTTGTCTGCCATGCACAAGGCCCTAGGTTCATTCTCAGCCCATCACCAAAAAATAAACAACCAAGGAAAAATGAGAAAAGTGGGCAAAAATATGCCTGTAATATGCTTATGCCTGTAATCTTAGCACTCTTGAAGCTGGGACAGGAAGATTTCTGTGAGTTCAAACCCAGTCTGGGCTACATAGTAAGTTCTGTGCCATTCTGTGGTATAGTATGAGGGCCCCTGTTTTAACCTGCCTTGCCTTGAAAAAAATTAAAAAGTAATAAGAAAGAGACGTTTTCAGATCATATGAAGGAAATGTGTTCAGTAGTAAAAACTATTTCTAAGTAAATCAAGTTTCAGAGTTTCTGCTTTAATGTGTAAGATTGTGTTCAGAGCATTGTTTCTTTTAGATGAACATTTGAAATATAGGAACAGATCAGGGCAATGGTTTCCATATGCTTCTGGAGGTGTTAACAGTGCACGGTTCGATTGGAAATGCAATAGAACTTGCACTCCATTCTGGAAGGTGAGTGAAAGAGCATGTCACAGTAATATTTACAAGTAACCCTGTGCTTCGTGGATTTGTAACTTCATTTTTATGAGTTTCTGGAAGCTGCAAATCATTCCTCCACAAAGTGTAGTCTGGCATGTGTGCTCAGTCTGGCCCAGTGTTTTCCTCCACTACATACAGTTTATCTCCACAGACTCTCTCTTGGGTAACCTATATTTGTAGGGAGAATTTAGCCATCTTGGGGCTCAATTTTAAGAGATTTAAGATATCTAAAACAATGACGATGATAGGGGAGTAAATAAAACCCAAGTAGTAATGAGTAGTAATTTAATCTCTGAGATCATTTAGGTTTTCCTAGTCATCTTGAAGGCAGGGACAATTGAGTTGTTTAATAATGGTGTGTGCGCGTGTGTGCGTGCGTGCATGTGTGCGTGTGCGTGTGCATGTGCATGCGCGTGCTTGCATGGGGAGGGACACAGATGTTTGTGCTGCTGTGTATGTACATGGATGCTAGCTAGATGTTGATGTTGAGTGTCTTTCTCCATTGCTTTCTACCTTATACATTGATGCAAGGCCTCAGTTGAACCCAGAGCTAGCCCGCTTCCTCTAGCTCTGTCTCTGCTTCCCACACACTGGATTGCAGGAGTGCTGCCTCCCTGCCCAGCTGATTTTTTATGGGGGGGGGGGGTCTGAACCCAGGTCCTCACAGCTGCACAGCAGCTGCTTTACCCACTGGGCATCTCCCCAGCCTCCGGTTTGGCTGATTTAAAAGCCTTGCTTCATTTGTTAAAATTTGTCGTGGTCTTTATAAATGGTGTGACCTTCAGAAAGACGGGGGAAAATTGCAATAGTTTTCAAGATATGTCTGCACAGGGTTTTTGTAACTGTTTGAAGTAACAAATTTATTAAAAGGAGTTGGGACAAGAGCATCCTAGGAAGGTTTTGAAAACTTCTACTATTCCTGAAGAAATGTTTAATGTGTAGCAGGTATAGTACTGAAGTTTCTATATTTACTATCTCATTTAGTATTTTTTAAAAGGATTTATTTATATTTATTCATTATTATTTTGCCATTTTCCCCTTTTATTGAAAATAGATTTTTTTCTCACATAATATATTCTGATTGTGGTTTTCCCTCCCCTGCTTCCAGTTCCTCCCCCACCCCCCTTTCCATATGGGTCTACTTCCTTTCTCTGTCTCATTAGAAAACAAATGGGCTTCTAAGGGATAATAATAAAGTAAATATAATATATTAAAATATAATATAAATATTTACAAATAAAATATAAAGTAAGAGCTAACCCATCAAGAGTTGGACAAGACAGACAAACAAGAAGAAAAGAGCCCAAGAGAAGGCACAAGAGTCAGAGACCCCCTCGTTTGCACACTCAGGAATCCTACAAAACATTAAACTGGAAGCCATGATGTAAGCACAGAGGACCTGCTGCACATAGGTGCAGACTCTGTGTGTGCTGTGCTGCCTTGGTCTCTGTGAGTTCATATGAGCTTTGCTAGAGGGCCTTGTCTTCTTGGTGTCCACCATCCCCTCTGGCTCTTTCCACTTCCTCTTGCACAGGGTTTCCTGAGTCCTGAAGAGAGGAATTTGATGGAGACTTTTTAAGATCTATTACTCTTTATATGGTGTCTGACTGGTATGTGGGTATCTGTATTTGTTCCTAGCTGCTGCAGGAGGAAGCTTTTCTGATGATGGTTGAACAAAGCACAATCTTTGTGTATAGCAGAATGTCATTAGGAGTCATTTTATTGCTCCTTTTTGTTTTTGCTCCTTTGGAGGGCCCCCGCCACCCAGCTCCCAAATAAATCACACATGGAGGCTTATTCTTAATTATAAATGCTAGGCCTTAGCTTGGCTTATTTCTTCCCAGCTTTTCTTAAATTATCCTGTCAACCTTATGCCTTTGGGCTTTTACATTTTTCTATTTCTGTATACCTTTTCTTTCCTTCTTACTCTGTTGCTTGCTGTGTGGCTCTGTGGCTGTGTGGCTGTGTGGCTGTCCCCTGGCATCCTCCTCTCCATGTTCTCTTGCTCCTTCTACTTCTCTTGTTCCTTGATCTTTTTTTCTCCTCCCACCCCCCAGATTTCTCCTTCTACTTGTTCTCTCTGCCCGCCAGCCCTGCCTATCCTTTCTGCTGCCTCACTATTGGCCGTTCAGTTCTTTATTAGAGCATCAGGTGTTTTAGGCAGGCAAAGTAACACAGCTTCACAGAGTTAAACAAATGCAACATAAAAGAATGCAACACATTTTTGCATTATTAAGCAAATGTTCCACAGCATAAACAAATGTAACATATTTTAAAATAATATTCTACAACAACTTTTTTGTTTGTTTTAGAGCAGTAGTATTTTGTTTTATCCTAGGTTCCTGGGCTATCAAGTTTCTGTTCTTGGTTACCTAAACAGTGTTAGGTATGGGTTCCATCTCATGGAGTAGGCCTTAAGTCAAATCACATGTTGGTTGGTTACTCTCACAACAAGCTTTGTGCCAGCATGGCCCTATCATATGTTGCTGGCAGGACACTGTTGCAGGAGAATCGTCTGTCCAGCCAATCCACTGTGCCAATAAATTTAGGATGGAGTCAGCGATTGGCTGACTGGAATTAGTCTTACTGTTCTTGGAGGACTTTTCAGGGTGGCTAGAGAGGACAGGAAGAGACTTGGGAGGAGTTCTGGTTGCAGGGGGAATTTTCCAATGAGAGAGGGTCAGACAATCGCTCTGCTTTTCTTGGATTTTTCAGGTCTTTATCTCAATTCTGACTCCCAAATTTTTATTATACTAGTACAAATTAGGTAATCAATTGCCATTACTATTCCTCAAGTGGCTCTTAATTTTAGCTGTCTATCTCCATATTTCCTCCCTCATCCTCTCTCTCCTCCCCCTCTTCACATGATCTTCCTGTTCCAGCCCCACCCATCCATCCATCCATATTTATTCTATTTCCCTTTCCTAATGAGATCTATCTGCCCCTCCCCCACACTCTGTACCTAACCTCCATGATTCTATGGATTGTAGCTTGGTTATCATTGATAACAGCTAGTATATCCACATATAAGCAAATATATACCATATTAGTCTTTCTGGGTCTGGGATAGCTCCACTCAGGATGATTTTTTACCTGCAAATTTCATCGTTTTAACTGGCTGAGTAATACTGCTTTGTGCAAATGTACCACATTTTCTTTATCCATTTTTCTGTTGAGGGACATCTAGGTTGTTTCCAGTTTCTGGTTATCACAAATAGAGCAACAGTGAACATGGTTGAGCTAATGCCTTCTGTGCTCATATGAAACAGTTTTGTGTATCTGCCCAGCAGTCATACAGCTGAATCTTGGGGTAGATTGATTCTCATCTTCCTGAGGAACCACCACATTGACTTTATAGTGGCTATACCCATTTCCATTCCCACCAGCAATGAATGAGTGTCCCCCTTACTCCTTGTCCTTGCCAGTGTGAGCTGTAAATATCTGTTAGGTCCATTTGGTTTATGTCAGTTAGCTTCAACATTGTCTGTTTAGTTTTGTCTGGATGATTTGTCTGTTGGTGAAAGGGAGGTATTAAAGTCTCCCACTATCAACGTGTGAAGGTCAGTATGTGATTGAAACTGTACTAGTATTTCCTTTAGGAACTTGACTGCCCCTGTGTTTGTTACAGAGATGCTAAGAATTGAAATGTCCTCTTGGTGCATTTTTTCTTTGATGGATATGTAGTGGCCTTCTCTATCTTTTCTGATTGGTTTTGGTTTGAAATCTATTTTGTCAGGTATTAAAATGGCTATCCCAGCTTGCTTCTTAGGTCCATTTGCTTGGCCTATCTTTTTCCGTCCTTTCACCCTGAGGTGATGTCTGTCCTTGATGTTAAGGTGTGTTTGTTTCTTGGATGCAACAGAAGGATGGATCCTCCTTTTGCACCCATTGTGTTAGTCTCTATTTGCTTTTTTTAATGACTGGCATGTTATTAGATGTTTGCCTGACTATATCACATTTCATCTATTCTCTTAATGGACATGTAGTTGTTTCCAAATTTGTTTTTTTCTGTAATACTTTAATTCTTTGGGGGTTTTATATATTTATACTGTTGTAGAATATTTTTTAAGGTATATTGCATTTGTTTATGTTACATTTAACTCTGTGAAGCTGTGTTACTTTTCCTGTCTAAAACACCTGATAGTCTAATAGAAATCTGAACAGTTAAGAGCAAGGCAGGAGAAAAGATAGGTGGGGCTGTCAGGCAGAGAGAATAAATAGAAGGAGGAATTTGGGAGGGAAGGAAGAAAGAGTGAGAGAACGGAGGAGGACTTCAGAAGCCATCCATCCAACCTTCCAGCTACACAGCCAGACAGGGAGTAAGACGGAAAGAGAGGCTATACAGAAATAGAGAAAGGTAAAAGCCCAGAGGCAAAAGGTAGACTGGATAATTTAAGTTAAGCCAAGCTGGCAAGAAACAAGCCAAGCTAAGGATGGACATTTATAATTAGAAATAAGCCACTGTGTGTGATTTATTTGGGAGGTGGGTGGTGGGCTCCCCAGAGAGCCAAAAGAACAAAGAGTATGAAGAGTAAAAACAACCAACAACAATTTGGCATTCCAGTGTGGGGCTGGAGTAACAGAAAATCTAACAACAGTATACTATGTATTTTTATCATACTCTCTTATCTACTTCTCTTAACTCTTGCTGAATCCATGCCCACATCCCAACTTCATGTCTTTGTTTTGTTTTTTTTTTAATAAACTCACTGAGTTCATTTTGTGCTGCTCATATATGCATAGCTGTGGGGCCATCTAGCACAGTTGATCTACCAGGGACCTCACCTTCCCCTAGCAGCTGTCAACTGTCACTAGCCCCTCAGCTAGGGGTGGGTACTCGTGAGCCCTTCCAAATTTTTATTTATTTTATAGTGTTAAGGTGGCTATTCTAAGATATGCATCCAGAATAAAATTGCTAGGTCATGTGACAATTTGATAACAGGAAGAAATACCAAATTGTTTTCCAGTGAGATTGTATAGTTTGAACTTCCCTATAAAGATTCAGTTTTTCTATGTCTTTGCTAATATTTGCTATTGTTAGGATTTGGGTGGGATTGAACCCAGGGCTTCAAATATGTTAGGCAAATATTTTACCGCCGAGTTACAACTCAAACCCAGACTTTTTTTTTTTGAGGTATATATCTTCTAGCTATGTAAACCTGAGCTCAAGCTAGCCCATTACTTACAGTTCTCCTGCCTTTACATCCTGAGTGCCAGGATTATAGGCGTATACTAGCTCAGACTTCTTGATTTTTTTTTTTTAAAGAAATGTTGGGATATGAAATGCTGTCTTACTATAGTTTTAAAATATACTTCCCCAATTGTTCACCTTTATATACTCCTCGATACTTTCAGTTTCTCCTTCTCTAATGCTTTTAAAGGCTAGAATCTGGCCACTTCTTAGTCCATTTTTATTGTGATACTTTCTTCTTTGATCTACCTGGATTAGGATAATCACTCCCAAACTGTTTCACTCACTTTAGCCTTTGGCCCTATAGTCAGTCCTTTTGCTATTCTCCTCTCACGGAGTTAGAGCCACAGCCTTGTTCCTTCTGTGACTTGACTTTCCAGGCTGAGTCTCGCCCTGCCCACCTTCCTCCATGCACTCACTGCCCTGTTAACAGTCTCACCCTGTTAAGCTTCTTCGCAGCGCTCGTCATCTTCTCACTCTCTGTTGTGTCGCTAACAGTCCTGGGTTAGAACACAGGCTTTATGGAGACGGAGGTCATCGCTTTGGTCACTGAGGTATTCCTAGTGTTTCAAACTGTACTAGCCATGTAGTAAGTCATAGTTATTGCATGAATTTGGCGAATAAATGCTCCCATTTGTCTGTCTGTCTGTCTATCTATCTATCTATCTATCTATCTATCTATCTATCTATCTATCTATCTATCTGCATTGATGTTTTGCCTGAATATATACCTGTGTGAGGATGCTGGATCTCCTGGGTCTGGAGTTACAGACAATTGTAAACTGCCATGTGGGTGCTGGAAATTGAACCTGGTCCTCTGGAAGAACAGCCAGTGCTCTTAACTGCTGAGCCATCTCTCCAGTCCCCCCCCCGCCCCCTTTTATGGTGTAAACGTTTCCAAGTATTTTCGCTCTCTGAAAAAATAGGAATTTTCTGTAAAATTAAATATAGGAGACAGTGTTATATTTGTTTTCAGTCGTAACAGACACTTTGGCTTTCCTTTGTCAGACACTTATTTAGCTGGATTGAGGAACATTTCTTGGATTTTGAGAGACAGGGCCCATGTTCCTTGGTGGGCCCTGAACTTGTGACCCCTTCTCCTCAGCCTATTGATGCTAGAATTGTAGGTCTACCATTTATTTGACTTCTCAGTGCACATTAACATTTCCTAACATTGCATGTAAATTAGTTAATAACGGTTTTGCATGTATATGCGGTGGTCAAAGCACATCTTTCTGGAGTTGGCTCTCTCTTCCCTTTCCTTGGGTTCCACAGATCCAGCTCAGGTTGTCAGACTTGTGTAGCCAGAGCCTTTGCCCACTGAGTCATCTACCTGGCCCTTTAGGAGTTTCCTGATAAGTAATCTCTGCAGAATTTTACTTTGTTATAGTTTACTTTTTGTGTTGTTAGAGATCAGGGCCTACCACTGATCTAGACCATGGCCTTGGGAATTTGAAATTAAAATCAAAATAAGTTATTTAGGTCCGAAATTCGGATGCATTATTGTTTTCACTTTCAAGATAACCTTAGTTCCTGTTTGTCACAAAGTGGACAGTCTCATGGTTGAAGAGTCAGGGCCCAAAGTGAGTGTGGCTCTTGTTTGTGTTGTTCCAGTGAGATGGAGGAGTCCCAGGGCACTGGCTAGAAACCAAAAGGATATCAAGTTTCCACAGTAGCAGAATAAGCAAAGAAGTAAGGGAGCCACGTTCCAAGAGCTCTAGTTGTTTACTTGCTAATTAAATAATTAATTTCTGGTTAGGGTCCTGCTGTGTAGCCCAGGCTGTCTTTGAACTCCTGATTTTTTTTTTTTTTTTTTGCCTTAGCTTCTTTTGAGAGTTGGAGCTGTTATCTTTGATATAATGCATTTGAATGTTTTTATATTTTACTACGAAGGTGCTACATTCATTCACCAAATCTTTGTTCTGAACATGAGACTGGGTTACTATAGTGAGCATAACTAGGATGTCCCTGTGTTTGTGTGGTGATTTAGCAGGAAAGATTAACAAATACAAAACCACTGAAATCAACTGCATATGTAGCTCATGTCTTGTAGTCCCAGCACTTGTGAGGTTGAGACTGGAGGATCACCATAAATTTGAGGTCAGCCTGTGTGCTACACAGTGAGAACCTGTCTCCAAACACACAAACACCAAAAATTATTGAGTCAGTCTTTTTGGCTCATGCCTATAAACTCTAGCACTTGGGAAGTAGAGGCAGGAGAATTGCCAAGAGTTTAAGGCCAACCTAGGCTACCTAGCATGAGACTGTGTCTCCGAAAAGTGATTTCTGTAAGTAGTTTGTTAACAGTAGGATGTGTATCAGTTGGGGTTTAGTCTTTCTGACTACACCAGAGCTATTTCAAGCCATTAGGCATTTGATAAAGGCGATTAAAGGCTTACAGACCGTTAAAAGTGTGGGGGCAGTAAGGGGAGAGAAACGTCCACATTCAGGAAGTCAGGAGGAACTGTGCTGTCAGTCACTGTTGTTCCTGTCACTGAAGCAGGGGTCCAGGGAGGCTCATCTGAAGGCCGGGAAGGAACCCCATGTCAGCTGCCGCCGCCCATGTGGTGTCTAGCCCTCTGGAAGGGAGTGACGCTGTCGTTTTGTCTCCCAAGACTTTTGCAGATACTGCTCGAGGCAGAAGGAAAACTGAAGCCGTGCTGCTAGAGACTTGCTTCTATCCTAACTGGAAATGTATTCTCCAGACCTGGAGAGCACGGAACGGTGGAAATGGTGTAGATATGCCTGCCTCCAGACAGTCTGCACAGACAGCTAACCGAGAAAGTCACGTGGTCACCAACTTCAGATTGGGTGATGAAAAAGCCTACTTTAAAGTGGAGCTGTTTTAGCTACGCCAGTTTCTAGTAAGAGTTTTGTCTTCCTTTATGGCAAAAGTGGAGGAATTAGCTTTAATTAGGAGGAGGGTTAGTTTTTCCAGTGGTTTTCTGCAAAGGTGACATTTCATTTGAGGAGAAGAGGCAGTCGTGGGAAGATCAGGAGGAAGGTTTATAACAAAGAGGATAGGTGTCTAGGACATGAGTGATCTTGCTGTGTTGGAAGGAAATCAGAAGGGTGGAGCTTGAGAGAAGTGACTATGTAGTCAGGTATGGGATCTACCTTTTAGGATCTTCAAGGATCTATGGAAGGCATTTCGATTTTATGCTGTTTAGCACAAGACAGTGTTGAGTCATGAGCAAGCGCATAAGTGAGCTAGTTTTCATTTTAGAGATTATTCCAGATGTTACATATAAAATCGTGGTGTTAGCAGGACTGGAGAGATGGCTCAGTGGTTAAGAGGACTGGCTACTCTTCCAGAGGACCTGGGTTCAAGTCCCAGCAGCTATGTGGTGGCTCACAACCATTTGTAACTCTAGTTCTCAGGGAATCCGACAGTCTTCTGGCCTCTGGGGGCACGAGGCATGCATTTGGTGCACAGACATATGTGCAGACATAACACTCACACAAAATACATGAATAAGTTACCTTAAAAAATGGGGGAGGGAGTGGGCGAGGTCTGACGGGTAATAACGTGGAAGTAAGGAGCAGTTGAAACCTTTAGTGCTGCTTCAGGTGATGACTGTGGTGGAGCAGCAGAGAGGCCAACACTGGGGATGTTTTAGCATTATTTCAGCAGTTGACTTAATCAGGCTTTATGTAAATTAAATGTGGGAAAGCAGGAGGAAAGAACCTAAGGAAGCCTCCGAGGTTTTTCCCTGGAACAAGTGGGTAGACAGCGGTAGGTAGTGTTTACTGAGCTGGATACTCAGCACGAAACAGAGGAGGATGGAATAGCCAGCTATTCTGTCTTGTTCTTGTTATTCTTGAGGCAGTTTTAGAAAAATGGCTGTACTTGAGCTGGATTCTGGAGTTCAGGGTACCTCTGAGGCCTCGGTTGGAATCTAGCTAGAGAGTCAGTCATGTTTAGAACCGTTTACATAGAATGTGGTCTTTTAGGAGGAAGAAGAGTGCCAAGGGTGTCACTCTGGGACACTAACTTCCAGATTGTTCACAGAGAAGTCAGCAAGAGACAGAAAAGGAGCAGCTAGGTGTGAGGGAACCTGGGCGAGTCTGAGGTCACAGTCTGTTCCCACCTGCGGGAGACGGTCAGCCACATTAGTGTTGTTCATTGTTTGCTGCAGAGAAGAGATGGTTCTTCTCCATTGATTGATCATTGGCTTTGGCAAAAGTGAGGACATTGGTAAGTTCTTGAGAAACATTTCAGTGGAGGGCAGGGGAGATGGTTCAGCGGGCAAAGCGTCTGTTGCTTGAGCTTGAGGACCTGAGTTGGATCTCCAACACCCGCATCAGAACAGTGCGCTTGCAATCCCAGCGCTAGAGTGGACAGGAGGGTCCCTGGGCGTCCGGGGCCTGCCAGCCAGCCAGCCAGCAAGTCAGTGAGAGTCCTATCTGGAAAATAGAGGAAGACACCGATAGTTCTCTGGTCTGTACACACCCCACCCCACCATACCATATACACCACACCACACCACACCACACCACACACACCACACACACCACACATACCCCACCCCACCCCACTACACATACCCCACCTACACCCCACCACACACACCCCACCACACACACCCCACCCCACCCCACCACACCACACACACCACACCATACCACACCACCCCACCACACACACCACACACACCACACCACACCACACACACCACACCCGCCCCAACTCACCCCACCACACCCCCCCCAACTCACCTCACCACACACACACCCCACCCCACCCCACCACCACATGCACAAGCAAAGTGTTTGAATGGAAAGTCAGGAAAGCAAAATTGATCAGAATGAGATCAAGGGATAATGGAGGGGTGAGGGTGGGTGGGGTGGGTGGGTAATGGGGTGGGGGGACAGTGAAGATATGGCATAGACTACTCTTCTTATGTAATTTTCCTCTGAAGGAGAGCAGAGAGATTGTGTGGTAGCTGGAAGGGACTTTTTCGTTTGTGGTCTGTGTGGTGTGTATGGTGTGGTGTGGTGGGGTGGGGTGTGTGTGGTGTGTGTGGTGTGTGTGGTGTGTGTGGTGGGGTGGAGTGTGTGTGGTGTGGTGTGGTGTGGTGTGTGTGGTGTGTGTGGTGGGGTGGGGTGGTATGGTGTGGTATGTGGTGTGGTGGGGTGGGTGGGGTGTGATGTGGTGAGGTGTGGTGGGGTGTGGTGTGGTATGGTGTGTGGTGTGGTGTGGTGTGGTGTGGTGTTGTGGGGTGTGGTGTGGTATGTGGTGTGGTGTGTGTGTGTGGTGTGGTGTGGTGGGGTGGTGTGGTGTGGTGGGGTGTGGTATGGTGAGGTGTGGTGTGGTATGGTGTGGTGTGGTGGGGTGGGGTGGTGTGTGTGTGGTGTGGTGTGGTGAGGTGTGGTGTGTGGTGTGTGTGGTGTGGTGTGTGGTGTGTGTGGTGTGGTGTAGTGGGGTGGGGTGGTGTGTGTGTGGTGTGGTGTGGTGAGGTGTGGTGTGGTGTGTGTGGTGTGTGTGTGTGGTGTGGTGTGTGGTGTGGTGTGTGGTGTGGTGTGGTGTGGTGTGGTGTGGTGTGGTGTGGTGAGGTGTGGTGTGTGTGGTGTGTGTGTGTGGTGTGGTGTGTGGTGTGGTGTGGTGTGGTGGGGTGTGTGTGGTGGTGTGTGGGGTGTGGTGTGTGTGGTGTGTGTGGTGGTGTGTGTGTGGTGTGGTGTGTGTGGTGTGTGTGTGCTGGTGTGTGTGTGGTGGGGTGTGTGTGGTGTATATGGTGTGGTGTGTGTGGTGTGGTGTGTGTAGTGTGTGTGGTGTGGTGTGGTGTGTGTGGCATGGTGTGGTGTGGTGGGGAGTGTTGTGTTTTCAGCTTGCTGTGAAGCAGTGCTGTTAGTGTGGACATAGAGTTAGGGAGATTGACGCCGTTAGTGTTCTGGAATGAAGTGATTTTCATCTAATCACATCTTATTAATTTATTATGAGGCTAGCTCACCAGCTCTGAGTGAGGTTAGATCAGGAAGTGGAAGTATGAGGAGCGAAAAGAAAGCATAAAGTATTTGTTCTCAGAGAATAGGGAAATAAATAGACATAGACAGTATAGAAGGAATGTCTGGCAGTGTTGAGTGTATGAGTTCAGTCTGTAAGATTAAAGGAGCATTTTCTCCAGCAAAACCAAGATGCGCAGATGCTCATGGACAGGTGGGTAGGTTTGATGACTTCAGATGCCCATGGACAGGTGGGTAGGTTTGACAGCTTCATATGTCCATGGACAGGTGGGTAGGTTTGACGGCTTCATATGTCCATGGACAGGTGGGTAGGTTTGACAGCTTCATATGTCCATGGACAGGTGGGTAGGTTTGACGGCTTCATATGTCCATGGACAGGTGGGTAGGTTTGACAGCTTCATATGTCCATGGACAGGTGGGTAGGTTTGACGGCTTCATATGTCCATGGACAGGTGGGTAGGTTTGACGGCTTCAGATGCCATGGACAGGTGGTAGAAGAGTGGAGGGAGGAGGGAGGGAAGAACATTTGCAGAGACTGGCTGTGCTGGTAGATGGGCAATCCAAGTTTGTGTAAGTGTGAAGTTAGGACCCTGGGGGGAAAGCTGGTAGGGTCATTATAGGGGAGGTCCTTGGGCAATCAAAGGTCATGCGTAGTGCAACTCATCTGAGAAAGAGGAAGAGGTATTCAGAGTGGAATCTTAGAAACAGGGGTCGCAGGGGAGGCAGCTACCAGTGACAAGATTGAAGGTTGAAGGTGTAGATAAATGTGGTGAAGGTGTAGATAAATGTGGTGAAGGTGTAGAGAAGGGGGTGGGCGAGGATCGTTGACATTAAGGATACTGACTGGCTCATTGTGAGTATGCTTGAGTTGCCAAAAATTATGTTGGCAACAGTGGAGAGTGGGCATGTCATAATCCAGTACACAAAACTGTTGAGGATGGAGAGAGTGATGAGTATTCCGTAACTGAGGTCAATGTGGTGGGTTCCAGTTCCAGTATAGTACTGGTCCAAGTGTCGGGAGTGTGTGTGCGCAGTCTCTGATCATTGTCACAGAAGTGTGAACAGAGTTACGTGGTAGATATTAGAGTGACTGGGACAGCAAGCAAGCATACCACATTGGAGACAGTTTAGGAGCTGCGTGGTGTGAAGAATCTGGGGCCATGGGTATGGCTCAGGGCTTGAGTACTTGCCTAGCATGTGTGTGAAGCCCTGAATTTGATTGTCAGCACGGCAGTCTCCCCTACCCCGCAAAAAAGTTAGTACGTGAAGATATGGCTTTAGGAAACTAGCTTTCTAGGTCATGTGTGTGTTTCTTTCTTTTTTTTTTTTTTTTTTTTTTTGGTTTTTCGAGACAGGGTTTCTCTGCGTAGCTTTGCGCCTTTCCTGGAGCTCACTTGGTAGCCCAGGCTGGCCTCGAACTCACAGAGATCCGCCTGGCTCTGCCTCCCGAGTGCTGGGATTAAAGGCGTGCGCCACCACCGCCCGGCTGAGTGTTTCTTTCTTTTAATAATCCCATTGGCTTAGATAATTTTTTTTAAAGAAGGTTGACACATCACTTGGAGATGTTTTTTCCCTCTTTTTTTTTTTTTCATTTTTGAAGCATGCACATGAACCCAGATACAAGCATTTGATTTGGTATTGTATACTTTTGCATACTTGTAAGACCTTTAACATTTTCAAATGCTATTTTTAAAACTTATTTATTTGAGACAAGTTCTCATGTAGCCCAGGTTGGCCTTGAATTTGCCATGTAGCCAAGGCTGGCCCTGGATTCCTGTCTTCTGTTTCCTCCTGAGTAGTAGTAGAATTACAAGTGTGTGTTGTCATCCTTAGCTTTTTGACTTTTATATAGGATTTTGATTTTATTTTATTTTGAGACAGGTTCTCACTATGTAGCGATGGCTGCCCTGGAACTTGCTATGTAGACCAGGATGACTTAGAACTCACAGAAATCCACATACTTCTACCTCCCAAGTCCTGAGATTAAAGATGTGTGCCACCATGCTGGGCTATATAGGAATTTCTAAAATTGTTATGATTAACCTGTGTTCTCCCTGCCGACCTCATTCCACAACATATTTGTGGAAAGGATTATGATTCTCTCCACATAAAAGTGTCTGTGTTTCCAGCTTTGTTGACTGTACAATCTATTTCTGTGTCATCAAGTATCTGCTGGAAATAAAATCCTGCATTAGTAACACATGCATGTGTGTTATCTTTACAAACATATTCCAGTGGCAAGGTTACAATTCGAGGCAAAGTATATGACAATAAATATAATATCCCTATAAGATGGTTATGTGACTTGGTTGAATTTAATGGGCTGGGTTCCAGACGCTATCTGAGAGTTCATTCTATTGGCTGCGCCCAAGGATTACCATGTTACCATATATTCTTCAAGCTCTTTATTGGGCTCTGCTAATACGATTTCTGACATGACAAAATACCTAAGAAAATCAACTTAAAAAGAAGGAAAGGCTGATTTTGACTCAGTGTCAGAGGTTTCAGTCTATGATTGCTTGGTTCTGAGCCCTGAGCCTGTGTGGCATCCCAGTACATCATGGGAGGAGTACAGGGTGGAGGAGACCTTTTCATTCATGGTGGCCAGGAAGCCTAGAGAGGCACTTGGGAGATAGCTCAGTGAGTAAAGTGAGGACCTGGAGGTCTCTCTCTAAATTCCTTTCATTAGACTCCACCTCCTAACGGTTCCATGACTTCAGTAGCACCATGCGCTGAGTGAGGGCCCTTAATCCATAGGCCTTTGTAGGACATTTAGGATTTAACCATAGCATGATCCTAACCTGCCAGTAAGTGTGCTGGTTTTGCTTCTTTACAGAGTCCGGAGTCACTATTCAATCTTACTATGCCCACAAAGCCTTAGTGAGGTTGGGGTGCAAACCTATGAATAATGATTGTGAATAGAATGAGAATTGTCATTCAGATCTCAGGACTCAGACTTCTACTCCTCCTCCTTGTTAGGAGGAGGAGCTGTCGAAGGCTCAGGTGAGTGTCACAGAGCCCTGACTCAAGGCTAGCGCATAGTGGGTTTCTGTTCTCACCTGGTAGTCATTCCTAGATGTGAGTTAGGATGGACATGCGTGGTAACTGGCAGAAGTCTCTAGTTGGCCTTAGTAGGAAAGTCAAGTCTTCCTCTGCTCTGCAAAGTGCAGCTGTTCATGTAGTCTGAGTTCAACATATTCGTTGGGTATAGATTTGATTTTTCTTTTTTTTTTTTGTCCACAGTCAGTACTACTTTCTGAGGATTTACAGTGTTTGATCTTGAGTATTACTGTTGTTACACTGTTTCTTGCCAAGAGTCCTACTTTATAGGAAAGGACTATGGCACTGAGCCTTAGTTCATGAATCTCTTGGTCTAACTCAGTTTTGCTCTATCCACGATCCTCTGATTGATATAGAAGTCATATTTGGTCTCATAAAGATATAACTGAAAACCAGGCTTGGTGACACACACCCGTAATCCAGCACCCAAGAGGCAGAAGCAGATGGTGAGTTTGAAGACATCCTGGGTTAAGCAGCAAGGCTTTCTCAAAAGAGAGAGAGAGAGAGAGAGAGAGAAAAAAACAACTCTTTTGAGGTGTTTGATTGGAGGCAATTGTCTACAAAAGTTGACAGCATCCTCCAGTATCCTTGTATATCTTGAATCCATGGCCATTATATGGATGGCTAATCGGTGACCTCAGCGGATATAATACATGAGTCCTTGAACACAGGGACAGGAGTAGGAGTGCTCACCTTTGGTACAGTTCTACTTCCCGGTCATGTAACTTTAGGCTCTGTGAGTTTAGAGGTCCTGCGTCTACAAGGGAAAATGTCCCACTGTGAGGGACCAGACACAGTGAGGGCTTCTTCAGGACGTACCTGCTGTCTGGTCACCTGGGGCTCCTTGTGCCAGAAGGTTGCTAGGGAAGCAAAGGAGTCACCATCCTAGCAAGGGTCATTGACTTTCCTCATCATCATGAAGGTTCAGGGAAGAGTGTGTCTGGCACTCAAGGGAGCCACTGGAATGTCTGCTGGTGCTCCCAAATGCATTACTGTGCTAAATGTACAAGGATAGCAGCCAGCGCCCGCAAAGGGGATGGGATCTGGCGTTTCGGGCTTTTAGAGATAAGGGTTTGGATAAACATAATAGCAAGTTGCCATGGCAGCAGCTGTTGGCAGAAGATGAGGGACTCTAGAGTGAGGTGATGCAGTAATGGCCAGGAAATGAACTGCAGCATCAAGGCTGGAGTTCGTTCCTCTCTTGAAAAGTTTCCTGTGGAATAAAGAACGAGTCCTCAATAGGTTCTTCTGGCTAAAGGGATCCTTTTTTAAGAGACAAGTGGTTTTTTTGGATGGTTTAATTTGAACAAGCCACTCATTTTTTTTTTTACAGCATTTTATGATTGATTTGTAGAACCTATATATAGTCTGAATAATTGACGCACTATGGGAAAACTGTCTTGCTTTTGTGGCTAGGCTTTCATAGTATTGTTTCCATCCTTTCACACAGAAGCTAAGTTTGTATAAAATGAAAATTATCAGTCTTTTTACATGATTTAAAGTTTTAAAATTACCTTTAGGGAATCCTTGTCACAATGTCATACTTATGTCTTCCAATAATTAAATAAAAAATTTAAAGTTTTCTCTCTTACCTATTTGTTCACATGAAATTGTTTTGTATACAAATATTTCCCCTCATCTAGAAAGCCAGTGGTGTCTCAAGCATTTAATGTGTAGTATTCCTTTGTATATCTATTATAATGCTGTCTTTCCTATGTCAAAATCTCAGGTATGCCTGTCTTTTTTTTATTATTTTTTATTCATAACTTCATCCAGGTTATCCTGGAGCTCACCATATGTAGCCCAGGTTGGTGTTGAACTCATATTCTTCTTTCTGTCTCAGCCTTCCAAGTGATGGGATTGTAGGCATGAGCCACCCTGCCAGGCTTTCCTTATGCTTTTAAAACTGAAGTATATTTTTTCCTTGGTAATGATACTTTAGTGGTAAATGAATCTGTACATATCTTCCTGGAATGTCAATTTTACCTAAGAAAAAAAATTTAGTAATTGATATTTATTTGAAGGTGTTTTTCAATAAGATAAATAGGATGATTATAGAGACAAATAAAATATTCATAAATTTTTTAAAGATAAAATATATTTTGTAGAAAGGTTGACCTGAGGGAGTGTTGTGGAAACATTTGAGGCTGTGTCCTCAGCCTTTTTGGAAGTACCTTATTATCCTCTAGTATTTCAGAGTATCCTTGGAAAAGAGTGGGGCTACCTTACAGGAACTTACTTCTTTCCTTTTTTTTGGTCAAAATATTGTTTTTATTGTTGTTTTTCTAAATTAAGAACATCGTGGCCCTTATTTTTGTTGTGCTTTATGCTTTGTATTGAAATGTCAGTATTTTGTGCTTTAAAGACCTTGATATTTCTCAAGACCCGGCTCAGTCAGCCTATTTCCTCTGGGCACTTTGATGTTTAGGATTCTTGCTACCAGCGTGCCTTTGAGCTGCGGTCCCGATCTGGCCGTTGAGTGGTGGTTGTGATAGTTCCTGTTCTCTGAGAGCATGTTAGGTGCCTGGGCATTTCTGAGCCTGTAACCTGGGGAGAACTTAGGGTTCAGGTAGCACGGCGGGGGTGAGGCTGCCGGGGTGCAGGGGAACCACCGAAAGATAGCTCTGCTGCGAGCTGATAGAGAGCGGGAGCCTAGCTCAGAACCGCCTTCCGCCGGCGCACAGCTCTGCTAGTCCCTTCTTTGTGAAAAGATTAGCTTGACTTGATTTCCCCCTGAACTTGAGATCTTCCTGTCTCAACCTCCTCAGTGCTAGGTTACATTTGATAACATAACTTCTTTCCCTTTTCTCTTTCTTCTTTGTCTCTGTCTCTCTGTCTCTGTCTGTCTCTGTCTGTCTGTCTCTGTCTCTGTCTCTGTCTCTGTCTCTCTCTCTCTCTCTCAAGGATCTTGATACGTTTCTAAACTTAATCTCAAACTCCTGAGCTCATGATCCTCTTGCTTTGGCCTCCAAAGCAGGTGAGACTATAAGCACATGCCTCCACCTTTGTCTGTAGATTTTTAAAAATGAAAATAAAATTCAGAGCTGATCATGGTAACTCATGTCTAATAATCCCAGGAATTGGGTGGGAGGCTAAGGCAAGAGGGTTGCCATAAGGTCAGCCTGGGCTACATATTGTCCTCAAGACCAGCCCAGATTAGAGAGTGAGACACTGTCTTAAAAACTCCCCATAAAATGAATAAATACGAATAAATTACAGAAAAGTAACCATTTTAAAATGGAGAATTCAGTGCACTTTATACTCTTATGTGTTGTGCAAATATCCCCTCTCTAATTCTAAAACATTTTTATCACCACCAAAAGAAACCCTTTATCTGTTAAGCAAATTATTTTTTTATCCCCAATTCTAGTAACCAGCAGCCTGTTTTCTTGCATGTTTTGTGTCTTGCACAAAACATGCTTGTGTAATGTGTGGCCTTTTGTAAAGTCTTACCCCTTTGACTTGGCATATGTTTTCTAAGTCCTTTCTCTGGTTGAATGATTCAATTGTGTTTGCATACCACACTTAGTTCTTCTATTCATCTGTGGGTGGACATTTGGGTGCTGTCTCCTTCAGTTGTTGTGAACACTGCTGTTGTGAACGTGCTTGCACATGCGTTTGTTTGAGCACCTGTTTTTGGGTTTATGCTCAGGAATAGAATTGCTTGGTCTCGTAATAAATCCTATTCAACTTCATGAGGAGCCACCAAGCCGTTTCCCATAACAGGTGAACTCATTTACATCTGCACTAGTCATGTTTGAGGGATTGGATTTCTCTGTAGTCTTGCTGACACTTGCACATTTAAAAAATTATAGTCACCCTTGTATGAATAAAATGATGTTACAGTTAAATTTGCCTTTTCTCTCCTGACTAATCGCGAGCATTTCATGTACCTTTGCTGACTTGTCTGTCTATTTGGATTCTGGTGTTTTATTATCTCTTTTGTTCTGCATCTGTGGGGTTTCTTCATCTGTTCTGGACAGCAGACCTTTTCTTTGTCCTTTCCATTTTGTAGGTTGTCATTTTACTTCTGAGTAATATCTGCTGCTGCACAAATAATCTCTCTCCCCTCCCTCCCTCCCTCCCTCCCTCCCTCCCTCCCTCCCTCCTCCCTCCCTTTCTCCCTCCTTCCTTCCTTTCTTTTCTTTTTTAAGATAGAGTCTTTCTGTGTAGTCCTGCCCATCCTGGAACTCACTCTGTAGCCCAGGTTGGCCTCGAACTCAGAGACCTGCCCGCTCTGCCTCCTGAGTGCTGAGGTTAAAGTGGTGCCACCACACCTAGCTCCTGTGCAAATACTTAACAAATAAAAAGATTTAAAAGAAATTCTGTGTCGTGTGTCTTGTGTGTGTAGGTGGCTGCAGAGGCCAGAAGATTCCTTCAGATCTCCTGGGCTGTAGTTTGTGTTTGTTAGATATCTGATGTGGGTGCTGGGAACTGAACTCCAGACCTCTGGAAGAGCAGCCAGTGCTTTTATTGCTGAGCTGTCTCTCCAGCTCCTGCTGTACAAATTCTTAAAAGTTTGATAAAATTCAGACGGCCTCTCTCTTTCTTTTGTCGCTGTGGTTGGTACCATGAGGAAGAATCCCGGCTCACAGCCATTGACTTTCCTCTGTGTTTTGCTAGTGTTCAGTTTAGCTGGTCTATCTCTGTTATTAATATGCTTTAAGTAAAGTTTTGTACATGTGTCCTCAGTCTTCTGCATGCAGGTTTAGCTTTGGTTTTTAAAGTAATTAATTTTTTTTGGGGGGGGGAGGGTCAGAAACTCCAAACCGTTTTGCTTTCAGCATGACTGGCACAAATAGACGTTTTCTCTTTGGTGTCTGTCTGGTGAAGGCCTGGGTTGGCTGGGGTGGGGAGCAGCAGAGGCTGGGGCCGCACTAATGAAGCCAAAAGAAAGCCGGGCCAGGTCTCCAGGAAGGGGCTGGACCATCAGAGAGGTTTTGAGGTAGGGCTTTGCTCTGTAAACTAGCTTAAGATAGAACCTCATAGAATATAGAGCCTCAGGCTTTCCTACAGGTCATTATGTAGCCTAGGTTGGCTCAAATTCATGGCAGTACTCCTGCCTCAGCTTTCCAAGTTCTGGGATTTACAGATGTGGGCAGCATTCTTGACCTCAGCTTTTCATGAAAGAAAATAAAATCTGACACTAATAAATGTCAGAAGGAAAGGGGGGCATGTCATCTTGGTCTTTAAAAAAGACAAGAAAAACCGTCAATATGTCTTTGGAAGTGCACATAATAACTGACGATTTAGATCTTTTCAGCAGTTTTTCTTGTGTTCTGTAAAATATAAGATTCTGTTTGAAAGAATTCCCAGGACTGTTGGAGGCAAGCGACTGCCCACGTACTGCTGACCTGGTACGTCTGCTGCCAGAGAAATACAACTGGCAATTTGTCAACTTCTCTTAGGTTCTTTTTGTGTGTCTAGTTTTCATGTCTGTAGTCTATAAATACATAGAAAAAGAGGTGCCCACATAAACAAAACCAGCATTTGTTAGATGCAAGATGCAGAGCAGAATGAACTAAAGCTTTGTTTTTCTCTGTATACCTCACCTCCTGTTGTTTAAACATCAAGGGTATTTGCAGGTAAACTCAGAAAGAGAAAGGCTGGGAGTGTTGGTCAGACAATGTGCTTAGCATGCGCAGAGCCCTGGTTTCAGTCTCTAGCCCCCAAATAAATTAAGTAAATAAGCAAATAGATAAAATAAAAAGCTGTGTAAGAGAATTCTAAAGTAGCTTGTTGGGGCTGGAGAGATGTCTCAGTGGTCAAAAGCATGCAGTGGACCTGGGTTCAGTTCCCACTCACATGGTGGCTCAGAACTGTCTGACTCCATTTCCAGGAGATCCAGCATCTTCTTCTGACTTCCATGGACACCACACATAACCATGTTGCCCATACATACATGCAGGCGAAACATGTACACATGTTTCAGAAAAAGTAGTTTTTTCCCTACCTCTTTCTGGAGAGAGAGAGAGAGAGAGAGAGAGAGAGAGAGAGAGAGAGAGAGAGAGAGAGAGAGAGAGAGAGAGAGAGAGAGAGAGAGAGAGAGAGAGAGAGAGCGCAAGAGCAAGAGCAAGTGCACAGAGAATTGAACCTAGGGCCCTATTTATCCTTAATCACACATTTTACTATTCAGCTAATCCACAACATACTGTTTCACTTATTTTGGCTTTAAAGCAGAATTTTTAATAAACTAGAACAGCTGATAATTTTATTTTCACATTTCATCATGCAAATGAAAAGTGTACATTTTTATCCCATTTTTCCCCTTCAAAACTATTCTCTTTGCTAGGAAGGGGAAGTCTTCTTTATCATACAGCTAGAAAACACTCAGGCCCAGCATGAGGTTCCCTGGGGAAAGAGAATAAGTAAAATAGACCCAATGAAGAACCCATCTGCTCTGTCTGTCTAGCTTGGTCATCCAGACTGAGTGGGCACTGTCGTGGGGCTAACAGGAGGTCTTATAATTGAAGGCCTGGGCATCTTGGGCATGTGGTCTCTCATGTTTGGCCCTATTTCAGGAGCCAGTCCCCTGGGCATCATCCCAGGAGGAGGAAGGTCCATCATTGGCATCATGGGAGGGCCTGTCATGTGGGGTGTGGGTATCATACCAGAGCGAGGAAGACCAGAGACTGGGAGGAATCAGGATCATGACCCCTGCAGAAGCAGGAGCAGTGGATGGGGCTGGAATGTCTTTCCCTGTTGAAATTCAGCTGTTGTTTTGTCCGTCAGGCTCTTTGTAGCTCAAGTTTTCTCCAGTCCTGCCTGGTCCATGGTCAGGACAATTCTCTCACCTGCCAGTCCTGCAGCCACTCAGACCCAACCAGGTAAACACAGAGAGACTTGTATTGCTTACAAACTGTATGGCTGTGGCAGGCTTCTTGTTATCTACTTCTTTTATCTTAAACTAACCCATTTCTATAAATCTATACCTTGCCACATGGCTCGTGGCTTACCAGTATCTTACATGTTGGTACTCATGGTGGCGGCTGGTAGCGTCTCCTGACTCAGCCTTCCTGTTCCCAGAATTCTCTTCTCTGCTTGTCTTGCTTATACTTCCTGCCTGGCTACTGGCCAATCAGCATTTTATTTATACAGAGTGGTATCCACAGCAGCTCCTGGCCTGCTCTTCATCCAGTTCTGGTACTAGTTTTTCACATCCTCTTTCCTGCCACTGCAGTGTGTCTTTCTCATCGATAGAGAATAATGGGTAAGATATACATTTGTGGTGGTTTGAATAAGAATGACCCCATAAGCTCTTAGATTTCAAGGCTTGGTCACCAGGGAGCAGCACTATTTGGAAGGATCAGGGGGTATGGCCTTGCTGGAGAAAGTGTGTCACTGGGGTGGGCTTTGAGATTTCAAAAGCCCATGCCAAGCCCAGAGTCTCCCTCTCAGCCAGAAGATCAGGATGCAGCTCTCAGCTACCTCTCTAGCACCATTTCTGCTTGTGTGAGTTATGCTTCCTGCCATGGTGTTAGTGGACTGAACCTCTGAAACTGAAGTGTACCTCAATTAAATGCTTTCCTTTGTAAGAGTTGCCCTGGTCACGGTGTCTCATCCCAGCCATAGACCAGGGACTGAGAGAGTACTGCAGTAGTCACAACGAAACGTGGACAGGTTGCTCTGCAGGCTCTTGGCCACCCTGTTCCTTGCTGCAGGCAAATGATTAAGGCAGATTTTTTTTTAAAAAGTGGAAAAATACAGTTGATTAGAAATAAGCAATATATATCTAATACATAATAACACTGTAAGAAATATTTGTGCTTTTTTTGGTGAGTATGTTATATGTGTATATGTTGAGTATGGTGTATGTGTGTGTAGTGTGTGCACATGGGCACGTGTGGGCGCATACATCCCTGTGCTTGCTTGGAGATCAGAGGACTGTTGGGTGTCCTCTTCTGTCACTCTCTACTCTGTGAGACAAGGTATCATTGACCCTGGAGCTAGGCAGTAGCCAGCAAGACTAGTCAGTTCTCATCTCTGCTCTCCTCAGCACTGGAGTTACAGTGCATATGTGACCACGCCCCCTCTTGACTTAGATCTGAACTTAGGCCCTCATGTTTCAATAAAGCAAGTGCTCCTACCCACCGACCCATCCTTCCAGCCTGAAATATGAAATATTAAGGTATGTAACATTCGGAGTACTGAACTATTAATTGAATCTAGTCTTTAATACCTTGAAATATGGAATTTTTTGAAGCTCTGTACCTTTCAAATATGTCAGATGATTCCTTGCTTATAAATGTCTGTAGGTGGTTAAAATACGTCCATTTTGAACTTCTGTAGTTGAGTTTAATTTCTTCTAACCTCAAGTTATAGTAGAAATGAAATATTCCTTTACCCCCAAGTTCAGAGTGGTTTCCCTAAGGTTTGGTTCATCTTGGGAATGACTGCATGATTTGTGAAATTTTTTATCCTTAGGATTTTTAAATTTATATTGATTTAGTGTGTGTGTGTGTGTGTGTGTGTGTGTGTGTGTGTGTGTGTGTGAGAGAGAGAGAGAGAGAGAGAGAGAGAGAGAGAGAGAGAGAGAGAGAGAGAGAGAGAGAGCGCATGTGGAGGTCAGAAGACAATTTGTAGGAGCTGGTTCTTCCCTTGGATTCTGAGTAACACCCAGGTTACCAGGCATGGTGGCGGCCACCTCTGTGATCCATCTTACTGGCCCTCTTTAAAACTTTTCGGAGAGACCCTTGCTTACAGTTGTTTCTGTAACCAACTCTTTGTGGTTCCAAGTTTCTTGTTTGTTTTTGTTTGAAGCAAGGGCTCCTCTGTTGTCTGCAGCTCAACATGTAGCCCATGCTGTTCTTAAACTCACAGTGATCCCTCTGCCTCATACTCTGAGGACTGCCATGAGCAACCATGGATGGCTTTGAATTCTTTTTCTAGTCATCCGTCCATAATTTCATTACATACGTATGTAGAGATAGAGATACTTACACTTTGATATTCCCCCAGTATTGCCCCCATTCTCTTCTCTTTTCCCCTTTTTCCTCCCACTGAATCCCTCTTCTTCCCAGAAAGTCTCCTTCCCTTTTTCATGTCTTGTTTGTTTGTGCCCCACTGGTTTAATTTTTTTTTCTTTTTTAAAAGTGTTCATTTGTTCATTCATTCATTTATTCAGTCATTTATTTTGAGGCACTATCTCACTATGTAGCCTCACTACTCACCATATAGACCACTAGGCTGGCTTTGAATTCATAGATCCACCTGTCTCTGCTGTGGGATGGTCTGTATGTCAAATTGCTCTGATTGGTCAATAAATAAAACACTGATTGGCCAGTGGCCAGGCAGGAAGTAGGTGGGACAAGGAGAGAGGAGAATTCTGGGAAGCGGAAGGCTGAGGCGGAGAGACACCGCCAGCCACTGCCAATGACCAGCAGCATGTGAAGACACCGGTAAGCCACCAGCCACGTGGCAAGGTATAGATGTATGGAAATGGATTAATTTAAGCTATAAGAACAGTTAGCAAGAAGCCTGCCACGGCCATACAGTTTGTAAGCAATATAAGTGTCTGTGTTTACTTGATTGGATCTGAGCGGCTGTGGGACTGGCGGGTGACAGAGATTTGTCCTAACTGTGGGCAAGGCAGGAAAACTCTAGCTACATGTCTCTGCCTCCTGACTGCTGGGATTAAAAGTGTGTACCACCACTCCTGGCATTTAATTAGGGCTGTCTGCTGGAGTGTGGGTAAAGGTGTTTTCTTTCAAGACAGGTTCTCATATCTCCCAGGCTGGCCTGGAAATTACTGTGTACCTGCTGTTTTTTTCTTTGTAATGAGACTATTAAGATGGAAATATACAAAGGTCATTGTTAGTATCTTGCTAACGTGAGTGTGTGTGTGTGTGTGTGTGTGTGTGTGTGTGTGTGTGTGTGTGTGTACGCTTTGAGACAGGATCTCAATAATCACGGCCGGACTTCAACTTGCTATTTAGCCACAGATGATCTTGAACTCCCAATTCTCCTGCCTGTGTATCTTGAGTGTTAGGATCACAGGTTGATGTCATCATACTTGGCCATATTCTAAGATTTTGTTTCTTTTCTTTTAATGCTTTTTGGTCTTCTTGAGACAGGGTCTTGTCTGTGGCCCTGGCTGGCTTGGCACTATCTATAAGGCTAGCCTTGAACTTGCAGTGGTCTTTTTGCCTGCCTCTGAACACTAGGATGAGGGTGCCACCACACTTAACCATTTGAAATTCTTACACCCCTTTTTACTTTTCGCATCCTGTGTATCACATAAGTCAAATACTTAGAAAAATTGTTTTTGCTCTTATTCATAAGGATTTCTCTTTCTTGTCGGATGTGGTGATGGTGGCCTTGTATTTGGAAGGCAGAGGCAGGCAGATCTCTGTGAATTTAAGGCCAGCCTGGTCTACATAGAGAGTCAGCCAGAGATACACAATGAGAATCTGTCTCAAAAAAAAAAAAACAAAACAAAAACAAAAAACAAAAAACAAACAACAACAAAAAAACAAAAAACAAAAAAAAAATCTCCTTCTCTCCTGTCATATTTTTTTTTCATAATATTTACTTACTACCTGCAGTCAGGCAATGTGGATAGAGTACTAATTGACAAATTATACTATTAATACATTCTTGTAGGAGAGACCGATATCAAAGAAATAATTCCAGATATTGCTATTAAAAGGAATGGCTAGGTCACTGTGTTCCTGATACACAGAACTGCACAAGATTACAGCTTGAGGATAACAAATGTTTGAATATTAAGTGACATATAAAGTTATGAGTTAAGCTACATTTTGGTCCAGCCCATGTGCTTGTCCTGCATGGTGAGTTTCCAGAAGCCTCTATCCTCAAGATTGCAAGCTAAAGAAGCTGCTTTCTCCTGGCGTCCAGCCTTGTTACCCCCCTGTCTGAGCAGCAGCAGGAGCTGTTGGGAGGCAGAGACCCTTCAGGAGAGTGTCTTGTCATCTGATGTAAGATGCTGTCTCACTGTGATCTTACAAACCCATCTTACCATCTCTTAAGGAAGGAATCCCATTAAAGAGAGGAGTTCCGTTTCCAAGCATGGCCCTTTCCAACTGAAGACTTCAGGAAGTTGTGAGCCCTTCCCAAAATTTCACTACCCAAGAGGTTCGGAGAGATGACACACAGTCTTGGGGAAACAGTCTCTGTCACCTAGGTAGTTAGTCTGGTTGGGTCAGAGTGGGTCACTGTACGTGCGTGCCTAAAGCTTAAGAAGCAGCCATTCTCCCTCGGGTTTCTCACGGCACCTGCTGTGGTGGATCCTTCCTTCTATAGCACTCTGGGAGTTTGCTTGTTTTCTTTCTACAGCCTGTGAGATAGTATTCATTTGGCAACCTTCCCTTACAAACTGAATTTTCAAAGTAATTTCCTCGCAACACTGAAGGGGACATGTCAGTCTTAGTGTCCGTGGTGCGCAGGTCCTCCTTAATCCAGGCTCCTGGTAGAGGACTCTCCTGCCCAGGGAGGCACTGGTGAGAATCCTCTATCTGACACAGTGAGTTAGCTTGGGGATGAGAGTCAAGGTTTTGGGTTTTCCTTGTTTGTTTTTTTTTTTTTTTTGAGACACAGTTTCTGTGGAACAGCCTTGGTTGTTCTAGAACGCACTCTGTAGTCCAGGCTGATCTGGAACTCACAGAGATCCGGCGCCTTCCGGTGCTGGGATTAAAGCCCAGTGAGATTCAAGTTTTCTTAAAAAGTACTTATTTCTGTTGTTTTGAGACAGGATTTCTAACATATCCCAGGCTGGCCTCAAATTTGTTAAATGACTAATGATGACATTGAGTTTCTGGTCGTGTCTAGACTTCCCAAGTGCTGGTATTTACAGGATGCACCGCCACAGCTGGTTGAGATTCAAGCTTAAATACTACATTTATTTGTTTCTTACATATACAAAACCCAAATATAATTTTATATAATAGTTTTAATAATTTAGTTTATGAAACAAAATTTTATGATGTGTAATTTCCTACTCAGTGTCATGTTAACCACTAAAACATTTTAATTTTCAGAACCTTTTAGGGTGTGTGCGCGTGCGTGTGTGCGTGTGTGCGTGTGTGCGTGCGTGTGTGTGTGTGTGTGTGTGTGTGTGTGTGCGCGCGCGCGCGCGCGCGCGCGCGCACCAGAGACCAATATTGGGTGTCTTCCTCAATTGTCCTCCACCTTATGTTTTGAAACGAGGTCTCTCACTGAATCTGGGGCTCACAGGTTACCTAGGCCATTTTGCTAGTGAGCATCAAAGAATCCCCCTCTCTGTCTCCTCAGTACTGGGGTTACAGTAGAGCACCGCCACAGCCTGCCTTTATGTGGGTGCTGGAAGGCCAGGCTCATGACCTCATTGCTGACTGAGCCATCTCCTCCTCCCAGTAGGGGTTGAACTGGGATGCTGAGCTCATTTTGAACGAGACTTGACAGTGCTTTGGGAAGTCTTTTCATTCCCCTTTCTTCTGTTTCCCTCGCCTGAGTCTTCTTAGTCCTCATTCAGTTATTTACTTTTTACATTTCCATAACTAGTATCTCTTCAGCTGTCTGTGTCTTAAAAGTAATTGCCAAATAAAAGTGATATTGCACAGTTCTTTTTTTTTTTCTCTAAAATTGTAAGTAGCCATGAAATTTCATCCCCCAACCTTAGTCCTTCCCTCAAGGGCAGACTGTTCAAGCTTGTAGATTTGAAGACTACCTTAAATGCTATGTTTTTTGTCATTTAAAGTTTATTTATTTTTGAGAATTTTATACATTGAATACTGTATTTGCATTATTTCATCCCTCCCTCTCCCCACTCTAGGTCTTCTTGTCTCCCTCAACTCCCTCTCCTATTCCTGACCTCTTCTTGTTTAACTGTTTAACTACTATTACTACCATTGCTACATGTGTGTCTTTATAGGTGTGAGAGCTGTGTGGATTTGCTGTTCGTGAGAGGAGCCGGGAACTGTCCTGAGTGTGGTACTCCACTGAGAAAGAGCAACTTCAGGGTACAGCTCTTTGAAGATCCCACCGTTGACAAGGAGGTTGAGATTCGGAAAAAAGTGCTCAAGATGTAAGTGTTACTGTTGAGGGATCGGCCAACAAAGACAACTTCAACAGTTATTTCTATAGTCATCATTACTGTTTGCTCATGTAATTTTGAACAGCTTAGCAGGTAATGAAGTAGTTATAAAATCATCTACATACCTATTTTACAAAATGTATTAAGTTTATGGTAACTGTAATATCTAACCTTTGTTAGAGAAGAAGTTCCTTCATGAATTTCCATGTCATCTGTGCACAGGGCCATGCTCCTCTCTGTATCATTCCAATTTTAGTGTGTGTGCTGCCAAAGCGAGCACAGGAAGAACTTTCTTGGTGTTTTCACAGCTTATCCATTTGCTATTTATTATTCAATTAACAAATACCCCTGTTATATGTATTAGCAGTAATTAAGAAATGATGTGTAG
The DNA here is from genome assembly GCF_004664715.2 of Peromyscus leucopus. NCBI lineage: Eukaryota > Metazoa > Chordata > Mammalia > Rodentia > Cricetidae > Peromyscus > Peromyscus leucopus. Next base: position 40,892,081 of record NC_051075.1, read on the forward strand.
GATAGCTTTAAGCCTTGTTCTCATGAGGCTTACTAGTAAAGTAGTGTAGGATATTAGGGAGTTAGAAAATAGAGTAGCAGGCAAAACGAATTTACTCTAAGGACTGAGGAGGTAACATTTAACTTTCAGTTTGAAGCTTATTTAGATAAAATATTGGCTATGCTTTATTTTTGCATGTATGTGGGTGCATTTTTATGATTTGTTAGGAGTTTTGAGGTTCATTTTATTTCCCTTTTGCTATAAGGTACTTTATTATTTTTAAATTAATACATTTTCTTAAGGTTTTGTTTTGTTTTGTGTTTTTGGTGTTGGGGGATTGAACCCAATGTCTTGGGTACACTAAGCTTTTGCTCTGCTTCTGAGCCAAACAGCTAACTCATGATTGACACACACCCCCACCCCCCCCACCCCACCCCCGATACAGGGTTTCTCTGTGTGGCCCTGAATGTTCTGGGGCCAGGCTGGCCTTGAACTCAGAGATCTGCCTGCCTCTGCCTTCTAAGTGGTGGCATGAAAGGCATGCCACCACTGCCTGGCTTGCTTCTTAATTTTTAAAAATAATCATTTTATTTTTTTATATTATCTTTCTTGTGAGTGTGTATGTGTTTGGATATGTACATATGAGTGCGGTTACCCTGAGAGCTAGAGGTGTTCTGTTGGCTCCACCAGGAGCTGGAGTTACAGACAGATGTAAACTACCAGATGTGGGTGCTGGAAACTGAACTCAGGTGTTCTATAGGAGTAGTACAGATTCTTTTTTCTCTTTTTTTTCCATGTTATTAGTTTATTTACAATCTTATTTAGTATAAGAATTCAACAGTTTAATCTACAAGAGTTAGAGATCACACCTCTTAAACATTCTTTATATCTGTTAAAAGAGTGAATTAAACATCCTTGTTTCTTAAGTAATTGGTGTCTTGCTATAAAGAAAGGTGCAGCAAATCCAGATCCAAAGTACAGGGTCTCATAGCTGGTAGGCACCGCTTGTTTTCCACTGAGAGTGGCAAGTTCTTCCCCAGGCCCTCCCCGCCTCATGGTGCCTGCAGCAGACCTCGGAGCTGGTGGACCCCAGATGCTCTGGCTTAGCATGCTGCTGCTGGAAGTTCTGTATGGACACAGAGAAGGCAGGCGGAAGAGGGGGCTGCAACACTCCTGTTTCCTTTGCTTATGACCTTGCTGTCCTCAGCAAAATACAGGCTCCTAACCACTGAGCCACCGCTCCAGCCCCTTTTAGTCATTGTTTGGGTGGCATACATATGGCTTAGTGACATCTTCCTAGATACTGAATCGATAATACTTCATCAGTGGCCAGCTGATCTTGACTTATATTTCGTTAAGAAGTCATCTTTTCCTTCTGATCGTTTACCTTTAACCTTTTCAGTTTTGTTGTTATTCACTGATACATTACAATATTTATGTATTTTGTGACCTGTGTTTTAGGTCACTATTGTCATGAAAAACTTTTTTCATTTGAGCTTCAGTTTTCTGTAATTAATAACTATAATAAATAATATAATTTTTAATGATATGTCTTATTTAAGTTCATTTCATATCCCTGAGGTACCTTATTAAATCTCTTTACTTAAGTCCTTTAAGAATTGATATGTGATAGCATTCTCTTCTGATTTTACATCTTCTGTTAATCATAAGAATCTTGAGAACGGTGTTTTTGGGTTGCATGCATAGCTCCATGGTAGAACACATGCTTATCGCGAACAGAAGTCAGCCTTCCACACCCCACAAAAAAACAAAAACAGAAAAACAAAACAAAAGAAAAATCAACCCAAAAAAACCTCCCTCAAACCCAGCTTGCATTCTTGGTCTAGTTATAAACCCAGCATCAAGAAAACAATGTTTTACACTGTTTTATATCATGCATCAATTAAGTAGGGATGAGCAAGCTGGTTATATATAATGGTCTACAATGATATATATAACTTGGATTTTTTTTCTCTGTAGATACAATAAAAGAGAAGAAGATTTTCCTAGTCTACGAGAGTATAATGATTTTCTGGAAGAAGTGGAGGAAATTGGTATGTTTTAATTGGATGTGCTGGCCTTGATATCTTGTGCTGTTATCTTTTAGATGCCTAGACAGTGTCTCAACACAAAAGGCTCCTGATGGTTTTTTTGTGGTAGTGATGTTTACAGGTTACTTTCTTTTGCAATTGAATTACATTTGTCAAATTTAAATCATACAAAGTAAAGGATATTCTTAAGTAATTTTGTCTTAGAGAAATTATTATAGAGGTAATACTCCTTACCTGGGAGGAAGGGTGGTGTCTGTGTGTACCAATTCTACCAATGCAGTTTAAGCAAAAGGAAATACTGTGACTTGCTTTGTAGGATTTCTGTTAATGTTGTCTGTGATAACAAAAGACAAAAATGTTTATCACTGTTTATGCTTCTGTGGAACAGCAGGTTGGAAAACTTTGAAGCAGATGGCTGTGGAGTAGCATTTTACTAGTTAGTGTTTTCCAGGCAGATGTAGAATGATCTTAGTTCTTCTTTTCAATGTGATTAGTCATAAGTGTCTTCCTCACAAAAGTGTGTTGTCTCTGCTTGCTCCCTTTACTTTCAGTGCTGGCTAGGGATTGAGCCTTGCTTCTCTTTTGCTAAAGAGAATTTCAAAACTGTTAAATGGTATGGAAGTTGTGATACATTGATTAAAAAGTTATGCTTTTTAAAGTTGTGATAATTGGAGCTGCTGAGATGACTCAGCTTCCCACCACACCTGAAGATTTGAGTTCCTTTCTGGGACCCACACAGTGGAAGAGAGCCCCAGCTCCCCACGTTGCCTGACCCCCACACATGTGCACTAAATAAATCATTGTAAAGGACATACTAAATTAGTAAATATGAAACAAAAAGTCACTGTATTTATTACAAAGTACAGGTTTGGAAATGATATGAGAGTGTAGCCTATGAAAATTAGACTGAAACTGTGAGGATCAAACAGTCATCTTTTTAGTCTCCCAATTTATAACTTTATTTTTTTTTTAAATTTTTTTATTTTTTATTTATTTTTTAAATTACACTCATCACTCATGGTATTCATTACTTACACTCATGATATTAATCACATTTGTGGTATTCATAGATTACATTCACAGTATTCATTCAACTATATATATATATATATATATATATATATAGTTATATATATATATATATATTTAATTTTAAATGTCGAATGTCATTTCTTGAAGGGGGTAGGAGGTTAAATACAGGCTTATAGCACAATGGGAGGACCCTGGAGGGCAGAAGTTCGCTACTGATGTTTTACAATCTTGCATCTAAGCTGTTAACGCCCATTATTCAGGATACTCAGACAAGGAACTTCCCTTAAGCATTCAGGAGGGAGGGTGGAACCTGGCAGGGAATTAGCATTGGGAGGATATCAAGGTCAAGGTCTGCAAGCAAGGCAACAGTTACCCAAAACGGGGGCCAGGGCCCTGCAGGTCCCCCTTTTATTAAAAAATGAGCTTCTGACTTGGGTTGCGTGGGACGTCAGCAGGTCACCTTACCTGTCATGGAGACGCCTGCCCAGGCCACACAGGTGCTCTGTCTTAGGCTGGTGAGTGCCCCCCAGGCATTACCTGTCTCTGAATACTCATTATTGTACCAGCTCAATCATGTGTGAGCTGCATGGTTAATTGCTGCCAAAGATCTCAAAGTGGCACTGGGCTTGCAATCTGTGTGTTTGATACAGAAAAGACCAACAGAGGTTCTATCTCACCCATAGCCAGTAGGCTAAAGGCAACTGAGCCATTCCCTTTCTTAACGAGCCATATTGTACGTTGGAGTCTTTGTAAGATAGTATCCCAAAAGCAACTGGAACTTGAGTTTATAAATTTATAATTTTCAAAGCCAATCAAGATGTATATAACTACTGAATTAAATTTATCATGCCCAATAGAATGAAAGATTAACTAACTGTGGTAGCTACTTTTGTTGCCAGTAACTTTATTATTAAAACACGATTAAAAAGAATCATTAGAAGGTTTTTATATGTGGCAAATTAAAAAAAATTCAAATTCTTTAGGTATTAGTATTATAATTTTTAAAAATTTCCTTCTGAGAAAGTCTAGATATCTCCTTCTTATTAGGACTTTTCTAAAGTGTCCAGGTTATTTGTTATGCCCCAGTAGAAGCATATGCAGAACATAAGTTAGGATTTTTCTGAAATATTTTAGTGCCTTAGAACTGTTGCTTCTTCATTCTAAATGTTGTCATATGTGCTTTATATGTATTAGCAAGCGTGAGTCCCTGTGGTTTTACTGAGAAGCTGGTAGAATTGTGGATGCTGATGCAAAGGGCCTGTAGATACAGACTGAAGATGCTCAGGTCAAGAACAAGCAGGAGGATTGCCGTCACAAAGAAACGGTTTGCGTATGCCCTAAAGTCAGTGGGATTAGTCAAAACTCTGTGATAGAAAGCAGGTAAAAGCACAGGGCAGGTTGAATACACCGGCACAGTTCTAACCGAGTGTTCTAGGTAGCTAAAGGAAACTGAAGGACAAGGAAACCGGGATGAAACAGCAAGGGGGAACCTTGACTTTTCATGAAGTGCTGGTTGGGCCTGTGTATGTACTTTTTCCTGAGATGAACTAGTTTGAAGCAATGAGCAGCCTGGGGCCCACAGGTTCGTGTTTAGAAGTAGGCACTAGCAACAGGACAGGGTAAGCTTGGATAGTGAGACTCTACAGCATGTAATACTTTCTTCCTTTTCTTTGAGGTGGAGTCGCACTCACTCTGTGGCCTTGGGTGTTCTGATAATTGTTATGTAGGTCAGGTTGGTTTCGAGCTTGCGAAGTCTTCCTGCCTCTGCTTCCTGGAGTCCGAGATTACAGGCCTGCATTATCACAGCTGGCCTGTAATATTTTCTCTTTCTCTGTGAGCATGTGGGTATAGATACCCATGCATGCGCATATGGAGGACAGAGTGAGTGTTGGGTGTCTTCCCACTTTCCTTCTTTCTTGAGACAGGGTCCCTTTCTGAATGTGGAGCTCACCTATTGGCTAGACCGTCTGGTGAGCAGGCCCCTGGGATTTTCCTGTCTCTGCATGCCAGTGCTGGGGTTACAAGTATACGCTGCTGTGCCTTGGTTTTTCTGTGGGTGCTGGGGTCCGAACTCAGGTTCTTGTGCTTGTTTGGCGAGCACCTTACCCACAGAGCCACCATCTTCCCCTGTAATACCTCACCAATAGGAACCTATAGACCAGTGCCTTTGATCTGAACGCGACCATGCCATTATGTGTATTTCCTGAAGGTGTGTCTGGAAAGTATATAGAGACTCTGACCCAATGTCTGGTTAACTGTCCCACTGGACAGCTGACATTTCCCGGTCCTTCCATAGACTGCTGACTCATGCCAAAGCATAATGATGCATAGCAAGTGCTTTTCCATTAAAGGCTGGCCTCAAGTTCGTCTCTGTTCTGCTCTCCAGTTCAGTTATGCACCAGGAATTATTTGCACCAGTGATCAAGCTTTCCTAGACCAATTGTGCTTATTATTTTATGCAATTTAGTCCAATAATATATAAGGCTGGGAAAATTCCGTAACTGTGTGCTTTTGCTTCCTTTAAAAAAGTGGAGCCAGCACTGTAGATGATAGTTATAATTTATACAAGAAGCTGAGCTCCTGTTAAAGACTAGACATTGGCTGTGCATTATTCAGTTGGAGATGGACTGCTTGTGTTAGTCTCTTTTCTGTTGCTGAGATGAAACACCATGGTCAAGGTAACTTATGAAAGATAAGAGTTTAATTGGGCTCACAGTTCCAGAGGGTCAGAGTCCATGATGGTGGAGGAAAAATGGAAGGAGGAGCTGCAGCCGAGACTTGGATCTTCATCTACAAACAGGAGATGGAGAATACCCTGGAAATGATTTGAATCCTTTGAACCTCAAAGCCTACCTCCAGTGACACACCTCCTCCAACAAGATCATCCTTCCTAATCCTTCCCAAACAGTTCCATCAACTGGGGACCAAGTATTCAAACATATGAGCCTATGAGGACCATTCTTACTCAAGCTACCACATTGCTGTGTTAGTCAGGGTTCTCTAGAAGAACAGAATCAATAGAGTGAAAATTATATTAATTCATTTTACATTTGATGTGATTAGCTTTTTTTGAAATAGTAACTATAGCTACCTCACATCTGAGAGGCTGCCAAACCAGTAGTTGCTTGGTCCTTGAGACTGGACAGTTTTCCAGTCAGAGTAGTCCCACAATGGCTGTCTCACACTGGAGAAGTAGACAACTCAGTAGTTGCTCAGTCCGTGAGGCTTGGTGCCTCAGTAACCCCAGTGTGGTGCTGAAGACCTAGAGGGTGGTTGGAGAGCTACTGTTCTACAGTCACTGATAGACGCCTGGATGTGCTGGTTCTAATACCGACAAAGGAATTGCCAGCAGCAGCAGCGGCAGCAGGATAAATACACTTGGCAGCAAGCAAAAAGCTAGTAATCTTCCTTCTGCTATGTCCCTTTTTTAAATCTTGGCTGCCACCAGAAGGTGCCACCCACATTTGGTGTGGTCTTCCTGCTTCTGTTAATAATCAGTATTATTCTCAGGTAAGGCTCATTGCTCAGATGTTTCTAATTTGTGACAAGCTGACATTAAAACCAACTGTCCCAGCTGCATAGTTATGGTGTGTGTTTTTTAAGTTAAATAGTCTGAGGGAGGAGGTAAGGAGGAAGGCAGAGAGGGGAAGAGAGGAGGGAGGAGAGGAGAAGATGTATCAAACTCAGAAGCTCCACTGGGCAAAGGAGCCAACAGAGTAAAGAAGACAGTCTGCAGCCGGGGAGAAAACCTTTGCAAACCAGACAGCCACTGTTACCTTTTGCATTTGTTCCTCTTCCATTGCTGTGATAAACAACCACGGCCTAGGCAATGTTTGGAAGAGTTTATTTTGGCTTACTGTCCCAGAGGGAAGCATGACAGTAAGCAGCAGACATGGTACCTTGAGTGGAAGCTGAGGATTCAGATCTTGAACCTCATGCCTGGAGCAGAGAGCGCACACCCTGGGAATGGCAAGAGTCTCTAAAGTCTCAAAGCCCACCTCCAGTGATGCACTTCCTCCAATAAGACGCTGCCTTCTAACCTTCCTGAGTAGCACCATCAACTGGGACCAGGCTTTCAAATGTCTGAGTCTATGGGGGGCATCTTATTCAAATTACTGCATCTCTGAAATGTACAAGAACCACTGGCAGCTCAGTGGCAAGAATACCAATAACCTTATGAACAAGTCGACATTTCTCAAAAGGAAACATACAAGTAACTAACAGGTATATGCAACATTGCTCACATCACTAATTACTAGGGAAATGCAAATTAAAATCATAATTAGATACCACCTGTTAAATGTTCCCACTGCAAAAAAAAAAAGAGCATGTGATGTGATAGGTTTGTTAATTAGCTTGCTGTAATAATTCCACAAGTGTATGTACATAAACCAAACATCACAATTTACTCTATACGTGTATACAATTATTGTTTGTTAAAAAAGGCTGGAGAGATGGTCAGTGGTTAAGAGTGTAGCTAGAGTTTTTCGCCTTGCCCAGAGTCAGGACAAATCTTTGTCACCCGCCAGTCCCACAGCCGCTCAGACCCAACCAAGTAAACACAGAGACTTATATTGCTTTCAAACTGTATGGCCATGGCAGGCTTCTTATTAACTGTGCTTATAGCTTAAATTAATTCATTTCCATAAATCTATATCTTTTTTTTTTTTTTTCGAGACAGGGTTTCTCTGTGTAGCTTTGCGCCTTTCCTGGAGCTCACTTGGTAGCCCAGGCTGGCCTCGAACTCACAGAGATCCGCCTGGCTCTGCCTCCCGAGTGCTGGGATTAAAGGCGTGCGCCACCAACGCCCGGCAAATCTATATCTTAAAGTAATCCATTTCTACAAATCTATACCTCGCCACATGGCTGGTGGCTTATCGGCGTCTTCACATGCTGCTGATCATGGCGGCGGCTGCAGCGTCTCTGGTCATGGCGGCGGCTGCAGCCAGTCCTTCTGCCTTCCTGTCCTTTTATTTCTCCTCTCTGTTAGTCCCGCCTATCTTTCCTGCCTAGCCACAGCCGATCAGGCTTTATTTATTAACCAATCAGAACAACTTGACATACAGACCATCCCCCAGCACAGCCAAGTGCAGACCATCTCAAACACCTGCACTCAGGCCCATGGTCCTAATCATCCTCTATACGGACCTGCTGGGTAACGCCACAAAGAACCCAAGAAGGGCTCCCACAGGACATACAAATCATCCCACAGCATAAGAGCACTGGCTGCTCTTCAGAGGACTCAGGTTTGATTCCTAGCACCCAGGTGGCATCACACAACTGTTTATTATTCTGCTCCCAGGAGATCTGAAGCCCTCTTCTTGCCTCAGAGAGCACTAGACATGCACAAGTTGTCCATGTCGGCAAAACATAAATAATTTTCTTTCAAAAGGTAAATATGAAATAAGAAGCTGTAAACTTGGCTTTCAGTAAAATTTAGTCTGTGGCCCACAATGACCAGTGAGGTTTTTAAGGGACACCTCCATCCAAGACAGGGTTTTCTGTGTATCCCTGCTGTCCTGGAACTTGCTCTATAGACCAGGCTGGCCTTGAACTCACAGAGATCTGCCTGCCTCTGCCTCCCGAGTGCTAGATTAAAGGCGTGCGCCACCGCCGCCCAGCAAGGGACCATTTCAGTAGTGTGGATGAGAAATAGGAAATCATAGAATGGACAGTAGTGGTGGGCATAGTAAAGAAGACATTTTAGAGAGAATATTCACCGATTTGACATCCTAAGTGGGTTAGAAAGACTCGACAGATGACTTAAAATATGACCCAGAACACTTCAGTCAGGGGTGTTAATCAAGACAACGCAAGTGGGAGCGCTGGGGAAGTCGGCAGAGCGCTGGCCGTGCAAGTGTAAGGACCTGAGTTCGAACCCCGGGCCCAGGTGAACAGGTCAGCTGTGCTGGCCTGTGCTTGTCATCCCAGTGCTAAGGAGGCAGAGACCGCAGATCCATGGGGTTGAGGCCAGCCAGCCAGCCTACTTGGCACTTATTGGCCAGTGAATACCCTGTTTCAGGAAACAAGGTGGATGGCTGTCAGGAAAAGTGACACCTAAGGCTGACCTCTGTCCTCCCCTGCACGCATATGTGTGCCTGTACCCTCTGCATGACCCCGCCCCCACAGAAGGTAATGAAGGTTGTAGAATCGTGGTTTTTATTGTTTTGTCTTGTTAGATGGGCAGTGTGCAGAAATGAGGGGTAGAATAAAGACATTAGTTTGGGGCCCTTAAAACTGTTGGGTGTGGTTCTACCACTTTCATGTGGCATTGTTCTGATTGTTACTATAGAAATAGAACTTCTTTCAAATCTTGTTTCTATAACTGTCTCCTTTGTGCTTGGGCTTTCAAAGATACTTACATGTTCTTGCCATCTGTATTGACTTTCTCTGTTAGTCAAAAGAACAAAATGCCAATTTAATAAACACCTACTGATTACGAGAGTGAGCTGCACACACTATAATTTTCAAAATTCTAAAAGCAACAGGCGTTAATAGCCCTCTTGTATATGGAGAACAAGCACCAAGAGCTCAAGTTGTGAATCGTGACTCAACAGTCTTCTCTCAGTGCTCTGAACATACGTGATAGGCCTAATGAGTGGTTAGTAGTCTATGTCTGGGTATGGGATGCTGAGAAATAGTTAGAGATACGAGAGGGGCATGTGGGTTTTGGCTTAGTGTGGTGATGTATGCACGCAATTCTAGTACCCAAAAGACTGAGGCAATGGTCATGAGTTATAGGCCAGCCTGGGTTGCAAAGGAAACCCTGTCTCATAAAAGAAGCAAATAAGCAAATAAAAAAGACCTCACACCAGCTAACTAGCCCACCACCAGTAAGGAAGTTGTCTAGAGCTTTTTTTTGACAGGTGTTAAGAGTTTTGATTTTAGTTTTGTAGTAGAAGTGTAGCGTTAAGGATGCTTAAATATACGAGACTTAGAGATAGGAGGTTAGTTCAGGTCTGAGGAGTCACAGAATGAAGATGAAGACATTTTATTATTTAAATATCATTATGAATTCCTTGACCAGCACATGTATAAAATTAAAATGGGCAGTCTTGAATAATGATGTCAAGAACTTACAATAGAAGGTACACATGAAGATGAACTTTCTTGTGGCATTAACAACAGGCCCTTCTCTGTGGGGATGACAATGGGCACATAGAACCTTTTGTTCCTCCTGCCCCAGGGATCTCCTCAAACGTTTGTTCTTAGCTTCATAATAACCAGATTATTCTTTGGGTGCAGAGAATACTTATTTTAAAAGGGTGAGAAACCCTGAAGGGATTTAATTGTAAATTCTGAATGTCAAAAGACTTTTAAAATTGTACTTAAATAACATTAAATCTTCCAGAAAATACAATAGGGTTTTTGTTTGCTTTTAATTCTTGATTAGAGTCAGGTCAACATCTGAGCCACACCAGCAAACAGATAAAGGGTCAGATGGTTGTTACAGGAAGTCAGCTCCTGCCCCTTCTCTGAGGCTGCCATGCCGTGCCTTCCCGATTCACTATGGCTCAATAAGCTTGCTTCAGCTAAGACATTTTTATGTTAGTAATACAATTTCATGATTCTTATTTTTTGAGAGAAAGCGATTGTATTATCTGCAATTTGATTCACCTCTATTATATTGCAATACCTCAATTTTCCAAGTTAAAAATGAAATAAACATTGTCTCTTTTGCTTTTATTGGGATTTATCATGGCATTTGTAATTACAAAAGAAACAAATTGCATCTAACCATATGAATTGAACTCAGAATTGACATTTACTTACTTTTTGGATCATATTTAATAGCAAGTTTAAACCAGTAATAAACAGGAACATTCTAGTAGGTCTCACAACACATGTACATTGAAAACATTTATATAGGGTAGAAAGAAAGTAGAAGAGACTAGTAAGAAGTCATATACTTTCGGCATTCACAGAAGGGGAACTGTGTCTGCAAAGTAGTTGTGTGTGGGGGGGCAGTAAATACCAAATCTTTTATTGGTAGAACTGTGTTTCTAACTCAGAGCATGTATTTCCATTTGCTCCTGGCTCCCTACAATTTTCACTTTTTAAGGCTTTTTAAAAAATTGATTCTTTGTGGATTTCACATTATGTATCTCTATCCCTTCATATCCACCCTCTGCCCTTGCAACCTCCTCCACAAAATAAAATTAAAAGAAAACTTAAAAAAAAAACCAAACCCAAAACTAACACAACAACATCAACATTCTTAGTATGGAAGCTGTGGTGTGACACAGTGAGTCACACAGTAGACCCTTTAGTCCATACATCTTTACTCGTAAGTGTTCATTGCAATGAGTCATTGGTCTGGCCTCTGGCTTCTGCTGTACCACTGATAACGGCTCTCCCTGGAGCTCCTCTTGGATATCCTGTCGTCCTGTGTCCTGTGGAAATCCTGCAGCTTTGGATCTGCAGGTCCAGCTTTCACATGCTCCAGCAGTTCATAGATGCTGTGGTTGTTGGGGTGGGCCAAGTCATAGCTCTAGTTCTGAGCCTGGGTGGTAGCTGGGTTGGTCAGCCTGCCAGCTTCCCTCATCGAGAGCACTAGGGCAAGCTCTCTGGCATTGCCACAGCTAGCTCACCCACTGCAGCAGGCAGCAAGGAGCGAGGCCAGTTCTTCTGCTCTCATGCCCTCTGGGCAGCTCACCCACAACCACCCCACCAGGGCCAGCTCTACTCTTGCCGAGGCAGATACAGGGCCCGCTCTCCCGTCTATTGCAGGACCAGCTCTCCCATCCTTGTCCCCCCAGAGCCATCTCTCCTGCCTGCTGAAGGAGACTGGGGTGGGGGGTGGGGGAAAGGCATCCTTCCCTCACTGGTGCTACCACATGGCAGATGAGAGTGGGTGGGGTCAGCTCTCCTGCCCTCCTGCTCCCAGGACTGGCTCACCTGAAGAGGTGAGTGATGGGGGAGGGCAGTCCCTCCATGTGACAGATGAGGAGTGGGGTCAGATTATTTTATGCACGTTTGAAGGGTCAGATCACCTGCGCCCCACCAGCAAAGTGATTTGTAAAGGCACCTGTTGCAAACCTGATGCCCTGATTTCCACCCCTGGAACCCATGTGATGGAAGGAGAGAACTAATGCCCACAGTTGTCCTCTGACCTCCACATGCACTCTGTGGAACACACACTCTCTTTCTCTTATTTAATAAATGTAGAAAACACAACCCTATATCTGTAATGTGTGATTTAGGCTAAGTGAGGTAATAGGTCAAGTGCCTGTGTTACATATTCCATAGGTGTTTGCAATGTAGAGAAAGTAGACTTTAATTTATTTTTATTAACTTTTAAGTGTGGTGTGTGTGTGTGTGTGTGTGTGTGTGTGTGTGTGTGTGTGTGTGTGACTCCATGTAAGTGCCAGTGTCTGTAGAGGGCAGAGGTGTCAGATACTCCCGGAGCCAGGGTTCAAGGTTGTTGTGAGTGACCCAATAAGATTGATGGATGATTAAAAGACACAGGAGAGCTATAAAGACTGATAATCCAATGAGGAAGAATTCACAATGCTGAATATTTGGCTTTTATAATCACCGTAAGATTTATATTAAAACTATTTCATGACGTTTCCTTTCTTTCACAGTCTTCAACTTGACCAACAATGTGGATTTGGAGAACACCAAAAAGAAAATGGAAATATATCAAAAGGAAAACAAAGATGTCATCCAGAAAAATAAGTTAAAGCTGGTCAGTTGCTAAGTGTTCTCTTCTTTTGTATGAGTGACAAAATTTTTCACATCATACTCAACAAGATTTTATTAGTTCTTGGAGTGTTTCATACAATGTCTAATCATATTCACCTCACTCTTTCTGATTCTTCCTCAATTTATCCCTCCCTTCCCTACCCACCCAGTCTTGTGTCCCTTGAAAAAAGTATGTCACAAGGAATTGTGCTGCTCAAATATCCTTGGATGTGTGGTCTTCACTGGAGAGTTACCAGCAGCTCCACTCTGAGAGAAAATTGTTTCTCCCCCTCACAGCAGCTCTTGGTTGCCAATGGCTCCATGGCCAGGGCTGGGATTGTGGGCTTGACTTCCTCTCCACGCTGGGATTTGGTCTGGCTTGGGCTTGGGCAGGTTTTGCACATGCTGTCGATATTGCTCTGAGGTCCTGTGTACAACTGCTTTGCTGTGTTCAGAAGACACTTTTTTCTTGCAGTCCTCTACTTCCTCAGGCTCTTACACTCTGCCGGCCACCTCTTCAGCCTTGGGAGTGGGTGTGCAGTATATATGTTCATTTAGGGCAGAGCATTCTGCAGTTTCTTAGTGTTTACACCTTGGCCAATTGTGGATCACTGTTAATCACCGTCTACTGTACATAGAAGTTTCTCAAATTAGGGTTGATAGATATGTGGATCTATGGGTATAACGCTAAGTCATTAGGAGATGGTTTAACTCTGTATCCATTTGGTGGCATAATGGTAGTGAATTCCCACTATTACCTGTCTACAAGCCATAAGTTCTTAGCCCAACAATGGTGCCAAGCATGGATTTCATCTTGTGGAGCAGGACTTACAGCCAACGAGAAAGTGGTTGGATACTCTCAAGATGTTTGTGCCAGCCACTGTGTACCAGTGGCTGTGTCTTCCCAGGACAGTGGTATCTCACAGGGTTCATAGCTGAGTAGGACGGATGAATAATTTTCTCTCTAGTAGTTTGTGTAGCACCTTCCAGAGCTATGGAAGCTAGGATAAAGCTTTTAGTTCCTTCCATTCTGGGCTGATTTGACCGGGTTCCAGGACTTGATTATGTTTCTTTGCACTGTCAAATTCGGAAGGTAACCAGTAGTATTGGAAATAGCCTGCAATGTTTGGGGTTCTCTGGGACCTCACTGGCCAGTAATTCCAAAAGAAGTAACTCATACCTGGTATGGGCTGTTTATTTGTTAACCTCTCAGATTTTTTAGGGATATTGTTAGCCTGTCATAGTGTAACTTCATTTTAACTCTTTATGTGTGTATATGTTTTACGTTTTAGAGTGCTTCTACAGTAGTAGGTTTCCATGTATCCTTTTTGAAAGGTCTTTAGTGTTAGGTCTCTCTCCCCATGATACTTCCTCCACCCTTCCCTCCATCCCCGGTTTAACTATTCCTACTCCACTGTTCCCTTTTAGCTCTTCATGCCGGTGCAGTCTCACTGCTCTGCCTGGGAAGCCCCTCCCCATGGCCATTTGTAATGTTCTGTCTTCTATGGGCATTATAGATGAAGCAAGCACACATCTGAAGAGTCAAAGCTAACATCCACAGATAAGAGAAAACGTAACAACTCTCTAGGTTTGGAGTACCTCACTCAAAATTATTGTTTCCAGCTCCAGCCATTTACCTACAAATTTCATCTGCCATGGGTCCCTCAATGTGGCACTGGCTGTCCTGGAACTCTATATAGCCCAGACTGGTCTCAAACTCTCACAATTCACCTGCCTCTGCCTCCTAAGTGCTGGGATTAAAGGCACATGCCATTAAGCCTTGGAATAATTTTTTTCTTAGAGCTGAATAATATTCTATTGTGGAAATATTACCATATTTTCATTATCTGGTCATCAGTTGATGGGCATCTAGTGATGTCCATCAAAAACAAAATGGCTGTTTCTATTTCCTGGATATTGTGAATAGAGCAGAAATCATCATGCATAAGTAGGTATCTTTCAAATATGATATGGAATTCTTTGAGTATAGACCCCAGACGGGTATAGCTGGATCATATGGTACAGCCTCTTATGGAAATCAGTGTGGAGGTTTTATATAATAGTTTAAGAAGCTACCCTCCTTTTAAAAGCAGTTATATTCACAGGGAATTTAAACAGAAATTTAAATTCCTAGAAATACAGCCCTACTGTATAGATGCATGTAGTTAGGGGGATATTCACCTTACTGTAGCAAAAACCATTTTGACAACATTAGGTTAAACTGTACTTCTTAAGAAATGGATCTTTAAGGTAGACAGCTGTTGTTGCTAGTGTCTCTTTTATTACCTCTGAGCAGTTAAGTTTGCATCTGAACACTGATCAAACTCATTTCCATTCTTGGACTTCACCAACTAAGCTTTCTTCATAGCTCTGAGTTTGACTGTTTTATACACCTCATGTAAGTGAATACATAAAGTATTTATTATGCTTGTTTAAGTTTCCTTAAAATTTCTAAGACTTATTTTGTGATCAGTCCTGACTAAAGTTTTGTATGTTCTTTGAAAGAACATGTAGTCTGCTCCTTTTAAGTAGAATATTTTGTGTATGTATTTTTGTGCCATTTTCTATGTAGTATTGTTTGAGGTCTGTGTTTATTGACAGTCTGTTTGGATATTTTATCCATTAATTAAAAGTGGATAATTTAATTTTTTCTTGTGTTGCTGCCTAATTCTCCCCTCAGTTGTCATTGTACGTGCCTTATATATTTAGGTGATCTGATACTGAATGCACGTATAACTTTTATATTTTCTTGTAGGTTATACTTTTTATCATCCTATTATGTCTTTTTTTTTGTCTCTTGTGATATCTTTTGACTTAAAGTCCATCTTGTCTCTTATTGTATTCATCATCTCAGTGAATGGTGCTAGTATCCATCAGTGCTGAAGCCATTGTTCAGTCTCCATGATTTGTTGATGGCTTATGTTGGAAACCTGGCTTTTCTTCTAATTCTAGTAGTACATAGTTAAGGGGCCTTTTTACAAAGTTATGTGAATACTATTCTACCGGTCTTCCGGTTAGCTTGAGCCCAGTTCTGTTTGTGTGCCTGTCTCACTGCTTCTAGTTATTTTTCTAACCCTCTCCTTGGGTTCTCAAATGTCTTCCCAGGGATCCTTTGGTGTTCTATAGGGAAGTGCCATGATCGTCCTCCTCCTTCTTTCTCTGGCTTTATTGAAAACACTTTTCCATGCCTCATGACTTACTCACACCAAACAATCTAACTTGTTTCATATCTTTGTCCCGTTTGCTTAATAGGTTGTTGTACTGTTGGGGGGGGAAGGGGGGGCGCAGGGGGAGGGGTATCTAATACCTACTGTGTGAAGTTCTAAAACTATGTATTGCTTTCCTAGGGCTACCAGAACAATTTGCCAAAACCTAGGTGGCTTAGCCATTATTTTCTCACTGTTATGAAGGCTAGAAGCCTGACATTCCGGTGTCAGCAGGGCCATAATATCTCTAGGCTCCAGGGCTGGATCTTTCTTAGCCTCTGGTGGTAGCCAGCAAGCATTGTCATGCTTTGTCTGTCTTCACATGGTCTTTCCCCTATGTGTCTGTGTCCAGATTTCCAGTAGGATATTTGTCTTAACATGATTATATCCGCAGAGATCTCCCCTCTCACTCTACACCAAAAATAAAGTCATATTTATTAGTACCAGGATGTCGATCTTGAGCCTCTCTCTTCATGGGACACAGTTCACCACCAACACTATGAAACCCTTTCTATTTCTACCTGTAGTCCCGAGGAAAACTTATGAGCAGATCAGTAGTGTCATTACTGTGTATGCAGTATCCACACCTGATGTGCTCAATTGCAGATACTCAGAAACATTATGTAGATACATCTTTTTACAGATGCTCTCACTAATCCTTCTTGATGATGTTTGCATTTCCTTCTCCACTGGAAGCTTGCATTAAAAGCACTGACTTATTAACAGGGGTGTAGGAATTTGTAAAACTGATTGGGAGAAATGCTCACAAGACTTAGCAGCTGACTTAGGGAGAACAGACAGGAGAGAGCAAACTGAAGGCCTTGAGAACGAGGTCACCCGAGGGGTGGGTTTGCTGTCATCAGGATAAGGACTACAGTGGACCTGATCGCTTGATCTTGCACACACTGAGTTTAGGGTACAGGAGCGCAGCTCCTTTTCTCCCTGAAAACTTGGTGTTTTTGTTAAAGGAGGAATCTGCCCAATAGATGAACTGAAAAAGAACGTCCATGATAAGTTCCATAAATTGAATGACTTTAAATTGTCTATAATAATTACAGATTACCACACCCACCCAGTATTAACCAGTTACTCCATTTCAGTTCTGGGCTTGGTCTACTTGGTTGGGTGTTTGTGGGCCCCTGGGATAGTGCAGGCTCACATGGAGTAATAGGCATCCCAGTTTCTTCTGTGTAGAATTGTTCCGTTCCAGCACAAGTCATGCCATTGCTGTTTCCAGGAATACAGAGGGAGGGGACAGCGTGGACTGCTGTTGGTTGCTGAAGTCACCCATTCCCTGTGTCTTTTCTGTTTAGACTCGGGAGCAGGAGGAGTTGGAGGAAGCATTGGAGGTAGAACGGCAGGAGAGCGAACAGCGAAGACTGTTCATCCAAAAGGAAGAAGAGCTGCAGCAGATTCTGAAGAGGAAGAACAAGCAGGCCTTTTTAGACGAGCTGGTCAGTACCAATGCTGATTACCACTTCAAAAACCAATCTTCCCATGGATTTTGCTGAATAATGGCATTTAACGGCAGTTCAGAGTGCTCCTACTCTAGTTTACTTTCAACTTTTCCCTAATATGTGTAAATTTAAAACTATTATTTATTATTATGTGTGCAAGGATGGGGTGGGGTGGAGAACATGTGCATGCCATGGTGTATGTGTAGAGGCCAGAGGACAATGTTGTTGGGCTGGTTTTTTGCTTTATGTGGGTTCTTAGGATTAAACTCATGTTGTTAGGGTTACAAGGCAAGTCAGGGCCTTTATCTGCTGAGCAAACTTCCCTTTTGTTTCTGTTAGTTGGGTTTTTTGGGGGGTGGGGAGGAGGCTTTCCAGACAGGGTTTCTCTGTGTATCCCTGGCTGTCCTGGAACTCTGTAGAATAGGCTGGTCTTGAACTCACAGAGATCTGTCTGCCTCTGCCTCCAGAGTGCTGAGATTAAAGGCGTGTGCCACCATGGCCTGAGACAATTTTTTTTTTTTTTTTGCTTCTGATAGTTATTGATGCCATCATATATATTGTTGAATAGTAAGACATATCCTTCAACCCCTCATCTCAAATAATTTTTATGCTTACAGTTCTGTGAGTCAATTCAAGCGGGCAATGTGGCGCACGGCTTTAATACCAAGACTCAGGAGGCAGAGGCAGGTGGATCTCTGTCAGTTCAAGGATAGTCTGGTCTACATAGTGAGTTCCAGGACAGTCAGAGTTACATAGTAAGACCCTGTCTCCACAAAACCAAACCAAAAAGAATTTAAGTGGGTCTTTGGAATCCTCTCCTCTGCAGTATATTCTCAGGTCTCTATGCCCGCCGCCAGTGTGGCTTCTTAGTTGGACGTCTTGTGCAGTATCTCAGAGCTGGAGGAAGGAGTATTCTAAGAGTAAAGAAGTAGACATGGTGTGGTTTGATGTGGTGGCAGCGCCCGCACTACCACCACTGGTTCACCATGTTGGAGCGAGGGGCTGTAGATCAAAAAACAGAGACAAAGACAGTCGGTCATTTGCCTCAGCAGAATGCCAAATGCCGCTTATTGAAGGAGGGAGGAAACCTTAAATACAGGCTTACAGCACAATGGGGGAACCCGGTAGGGCAGAAGTTTGCTACAGATGTTCTACATTCTTGCATCTAAGCTGTTTACACCCAATATGCAGGATACACAAACAAGGAACTTCCCTTAAGCATTCAGGAGGGTGGAAACCCGCAGGGAATCAGCATAGGGAGGACATCTGGTCAGGGTCAGCAAGAAAGGCCACAGCTACCCAAAATGGAGGGCCAAGTTTGAAAGGCTTGGGCTGGGAAACTAGCACAGCACACCCACTGATGAGTGAAGGACCTGCTCCATTTCAGGTGCATGGGCGTAGATTCTGCCCTTTGTGGGTTGATTAGAACCACTTTATAGTATCCACTCAAAAAAAAAGTGTGTGTTCCTAGAATTTGGTATCCAATTTCCACCCCAAAGAGAGTTAAGTGATAGGATCATGAAAATGACTTTAATTATAGTTTTAACATATACTCACATACCCCCTTGTTATATCTTGCCAACTTCTATAAAGGAGTTAAAGTGATTTATCCTAAGATATGAAGATGCTTGTAGACACGACACATTTTTGGACTTAAAGAAGGCTGTCAATGGCTGAGTGTGGTGCCCACCTTTAATCCCAGCACTTGGGAGGCAGAGGCAGATGGATCTCTGAGTTCGAGTTCAGCCTGGGCTACAAAGTGAGTTCCAGGGCAGCCAGGGCTGTTATACATAGAAACCCTGTATTCCTATTCCTTTCACCTCTCCCTCCCTCCTCCCCTCCGCTCCCCTCTCCCTTTCTCCTCCCCTCTCTCCCCCCTCCTCCTCCCCCTTTTCAGCTTTTTGTCTATATTCATTTCACTTACAGATGAGAGGGTAACATTAAAACTGACATAAATATAAATAACACTCAATAGATTGTTTATGTCTCTAAGCTTACTAAAACATTGTTTTTAGAGCATTTTCTCTTAATAGTTTCCCAACAAGCTGGTATTTGAATGTATTGGTTATGTGCTGAAATATAATGACTGCATGTCATTTTTGCATGAAAAATAATATATTTGGATGAAAGGGGAGTGTTGTTAGAATATTAGTACTTTCTAGCAGTTAGCTCTGTATTCAACTTTGTTAGTAAATAGCACTAGTGACTATGGTCTGAGAAGTGGTTCATGGAATTGATGCTTTATTATTGATACTTATTTTAACCCTTTGCGATACTGGTGACATCACAAGCTAGAAAATGTTCCTCTCTGGGGAAGTCTTTCTGCATTATTCCCTTCCTATTCTGTCTTTATATATTCATTTCCCTGAGGCATTTCTTCAGTGTTGACAGGCTCCCAGTCTTAATTCCTGTGTTGGATTCTATGATGGAATAAATGTAAATGTATTTTCTATTGTGTCTTTGTTCAAAAAGCATTTTAAACCAGTTAACCAGAGGTAAAATAAAAAGCAAGATTACATCTTAAATTAGATGTAGGTGAGAAAATAAATACAAATAAGGAAAGAGGATTAATGAGGATTACATAGGAAGTGTTCATCCTGAAAGCCCGTCTAGGGCTGGTGAGATGGTCTAGCAAGTCAAGTGCTTGCTGCCAAGCCTGACGACCTGAGTTCAATTCCCAGGACCCACTTGGTGGAAGGAGAGAACTGACCTTCACAAGCTGTCCTTTGACATCCATATGTGCTCCATGGCGCACGCGCGCGAACACACACACACACACACACACACACACACACACACACACACACACACACACACAAATGTAGTTTAAAAACCCTTCCCCACTTTCTGGGAGTAGAAAATGAATTTGCTTCCGACTTGCTGGCCGCATCTAAGCTGGAGAACGTGTGCCTCAGCCACTGTGCATCTGGAGCGGTCTCTCTCTCGCTAGTCCTTGGTGGCGTTAGGCTGGCTCAGAAGCACCGGCCGCTGCCTCCCGGAGCCGCTGCTGGCGTCCAGCTCCCTCAAATGCAGCGAGGCGTGAAGTCAGCCGTTCGCTCCGGCCTTGTACAGTGTGTGTGATCTGGAGTTAATACCGGTTCTCGTGAGTTCCCGCCTCTCGCTTCCTGTTTTCTTCACCTGCAAGTCATTACTGCACATATTTTCCTCACTGTTTAGACCATGTAACATGGTGGTTAAATAATGCTTCATAATTCGCTGTATTCATTATTAGTACAATACCACTGCAGTTGGGCTTTTTGATTTCAGCTTTTAAATTTGCCTTTATAGATTTTTAGTTTTAATGTTTTGATCTTTATTTAAATTTTTTTTTTTTACTTTTAGTCCTTGACTAACTGAATTAGGTTTATTTTATCTTGATTAATCTTTATTAATGAAGTGACAATGTATTCTTCTGTGTTTTCATGTTAGATTTTTTTTATAAAAAAGGAAAGCTAACATTGACATTTGTAAGTATGTCTAAAAGATTTAGCCTTCGAATTATTCCCTGGACCACACTTATGCAAGGAGGACTTATTAGAATTCTTTTCTTTCTGTTTCTAAGTTTGGTCTTTGTGCCCAAAGTCACTTTTTAACCTTCTGAAAAGCCCTGGCAGCACACTGTACTGGATGGCAGGGTTTAAGGTTACAGTCTGAATGTTTATGGCTTAGCATTTGCCATAATGTTGGCTAAAAAGTCCATTTATTTTAATCCTAACTGTAAATTCAATTTTTTAATAGTTTGGAAAAAGATTTTTAATCAGGTTCTGTGTTATTAAATCTTTTTATATTCCTGTTTGAAAATTCTGTTCCGTTTATGTCTTAAATTTTATGAGCTAATGCTGTTGTCAAATGCAGTAGCTGATTCTTATTAGGAATATTGTTTGCCAGATGGCTTGCTTAAAGTCAGTTAAAATAATCTTTAAAAATGGTCATTATAAAGCTTTTAATGAGCATTACAGGCAGTCTTATTAAAATTTCTTTAAATATTAAACAGTGTGCCTTTAGGCAATTACTGTGGACTCTGCAGCCTTCCAAGGGGGAGTATGATGCTCAGAACAGAGAAGTAACCCCCAACTGGACCTGCGTGGTCTCTGTTCTCCAGAGCACCTTTCACAGGCTTATCCACTCTGGAGATGCGTTTGTCATACGTTTTAATTCTGCTTTAGCGCTCACAAAGGCGTCCAGGCTCCCAGGGTTTGAGCACTAAAGCAGAAGTGATGGGTTTAAAGGAAATTCTGTGGCTAGGTAGTAAGTGAGATGCCCAGAATACTTAGTGTTATAAAATTTCAGCTCTCAAGACATTTAAACACTCAGTTCCTTTAATGAGAATGAGAAACAAGGATTATAACAATCCACTCTTGGTTAGCAACTTATTTGAAGTGAGCACTCTGTCTTACATTAAAATTAAAACAATATATATGTACGTGTCTACGTGTCTCTTTGTGTGTGGGAGTTAACTGTCTGATGGAAGTGCTGGGCCAGCAAGCACCCTTAACTGTTGGGCCATAGCTCCAGCCCCGTTTTCTTCCTTTTATATGTGGAATTTTGCCTTTTTAGAATAAATTTCAGTTATATATAAGTATTTGCATTCACTTGCAAATATAAATTAGAAGCCAGTGATTTAACTTTAAAAATGATTAATTTCTTATGTATATGTGTGTGTATCTGTATATGGGTTTGTGCATGTGAGTGCAGGCACTCCCAGAGGCCAGAGGAGGGATCTGGATTCCTGGAGCTGGAGTTATAGGCTGTTATGAGCCGCCCAGTGTGGTGCTGGGAACCAAACATTGGTCTCTGGGCCGGACAGATAGTTCAGTCATTAAACACTAAGGCTTATGCTTTGAAATGGAGAGTTCAGTTCTAAAGCCAGATCCTCTGGACGATCAGCAAATGCTTTTAACCATTGAGTCTTCGTCTCTCCAGCTCTGGATGTGACTTTAAAACATCAATTAACTAGTTCTTATGTGTGTGTGTGAGTGCATGGCGTGTGTGTTTGTGCATGAATGTGGAGCTTTTTATTTCTTTTGTCTTTATGTGCTCTGGTGGGTCGAACTCAGGTCTCCAGACTTTTGGGCAAGCACCTTTACCTGTCCAACTATCTTCTTAGCCCAGTGGTTTAGTTTTTAGCTAAGAATGTTTTTTTTTTTCTTTTTACAGTTTGTGCACATGAAAAGATATATTAAAAAGGCATTTTTGGCTGTAGCCCATTTAAATCCTCTTTAGTGTTATGGATTATTACAAAATCCCTGGTGGAGGTCTAAAATTGTCACAGGAGTGCACAAGAGTGCAGTGCACGTGCTTTGTTGTGAGTATGAAATGAAAGGTATCGAAGACTATTCTCTTATCGTTTCTTGTTCACCCTTATTATTGCTAAACCCAGGTTTAGGCTCTATTTTATAAAGAAATTTGTGTCCTTATGTGTTTTGTGATACTGCTCTTGCAAAATTATTTTGGTTTCTTTCTTTCTTTCTTTTTCATGTATTGGTGTTTTACCTGCATGTATGTATGTATGTCTGTGTGAGGGCATCAGATCCCTGAAACTGGAGTTACAGATACTTGTGAGCCACTATGTGGTTGCTGGGAATTGAACCTGGGTCCTCTAGAAGAGCAGCCAGTGCTCTTAACCACTGAGCCATCTCTCTGGCTCCTGGTTTTGTTTCCTAAGACAGGATCTCATGTAGTCCAGGCTGGCCTTGAACTCACTGTGTAGCTGAGGTTGTCCTTGACCTCCTGCTTTTTCTATTAGATATTGCAGCCTTTACCACCACGCCTTACTATGTTATAAAATCTTAATGTTAGTGGAAAGAGAGAACCAAGTCCTGCACGTTGTCCTTGGATCTTTGCCCATGCTCTGTAACATGCATATGAGACAAATATTCAAACACACAGAGATAAATGCAATTAAAAAAATAAAGTCTCGATGTGCATCTTTATTCTCAAACAGTTCTGTTGACTGGAGTTGCTTGTTACTGCTTCTAAGCTGGAACTTTAAAACAGTTACTTTAAATGTATCATTCAGTTACATTTGTGCTTAAAAATTATTAATGGGTTAGATCTGGGAAGAATATGAGAATCTGAAGTAAGGTTTGTTTTTGTGTTATGAAATGTTAACAGGGGAGTTTCTTGAGGATTAAATTCTGGGTGACTGCTATTTTTATTCCTCAATACCCTGCTTTTTGATGGCCCTGTGGATTGAACTTAGAGTTTCAGATATGCTAGGCACAGCACTGCATCACTGAACTGCGTCCCTTTCTCTATTTGTGTTTTTAGATGACCTCAATAAACTGCCCAGGCTGGCCTTGCACTTGCTGTATAGCCTTTCACGTGTTACTTCAGTATGAGAAATAGAAAAGTGGTGGGTTTTGTACTGTTTCGATAGTTTTTATCTTGTTTCTGGATACAGAATATACATGGGAAGGGTGGGGCTGGAGAGATCCTTTCGCTGCATGTGTTTCTGGGTTCTTATTTAGCTGACACCTCAGAAAGGAAAAAGTCTAGGTATTATTTAGGTTAGACATTAGCTCCACTGCACCTCAAGCATGTACATGCTTCATGTTGAACAGGATAAATAACACTCTCCTTATTAAGATAAAGTGATTTGCTGTTCAAATATGGGTGTATACAGATTTGTGTAAATAGTGGTCCTGGGTAGTAACAATGTATGATATTAAATGTTTATCATTTTGTTACTTGATTAAAATGTGATTTAAAATTTAAAAATAAAATATGCATGTGGTGGAAGTTACAATAGTTCCATTGTGCAAAAACAGAACAAGGATTATTTGCAAACAGCCTCAGGTGAAATCTAATGGGAAACATTTCAAATGGTCTGAACTCTGGGGTGAAAGAATGTGTCTCAGATAAACCTCTGATCTGAGTTACAGCCTTTTCTACTGCTCTTTTCCTGATTAGCTTTCTTTCTTTAATAAATGGATTGGTGGTAGATGAAATAAGACCCTATTATATTATCTTTAATGTGGATTTTATAAAAACACCTGTTTGCAGGTTATTTTGATTTATGAGTCTACAGCAGCCTTTTCTTATTATGAAATGTTAGTATTCTTTTGTAAAGTGTTGTACATAATGTGAATATTTAGCTGACATGATATGCTTCTGGAAGAGGCATACTTTGAAAGTTGTGCATTTTATTCTTTCTGTCATAAGTTTCACGCTGAACATTCTTACAGGAGAGCTCCGACCTCCCTGTTGCTCTGCTCTTGGCTCAGCACAAAGACAGATCTACTCAGCTGGAAATGCAGCTAGAGAAGCCCAGATCCACGAAGCCAGTGACCTTTTCCACGGGCATTAAAATGGTAAGCCTTATTTTAATTGCTAATTTGAAAGATAGTTTTCATGGCTATGCTTTTAAATTCTCTAGTAATTTCTACAGTAAAGTGAACAGTTCAGATGTTTAAGAACAGGTATGTTCTAGACCAAATGTCTGGAAATAGGGACACATATAGTATAAGGAAAGTGAAAAGTAGTACTATTCAAAGTATGCAAAACTGTTTTGTTGAGTATGCTATGGCGTGGTGTGGTGTGGTGGTGGTGGTGGTGGTGGTGGTGTGTGTGTGTGTGTGTGTGTGTGTGTGTGTGTGTGTTACTGGAGATGGGACCCAGGGATTGTACATGCTAGGCAAGTGCTGTTTTGCTGAGCTGCACCCTATTTCATAAACCTGGAGTTGTAGGTGAACATTCCTTGAAAGAAAAGTACATAAATATGCTTATTTAATATGCTGTTTATCTGCTGGTATAATAGAACAGTGGATTACTTTATACTTCTCTGCAGACAGTTATATTCTATATAAATATATTTAAGAATGTATGAAAGTCATTTATAGTTTCTATACACTCTACAAATAGAGAGATTTGAATTAAAACATTGTTTAAATTTAGCCATTCAAAAGTAAGGATATGTTTATGAAGTTTTTTGCTGTAGTTTAAGAATTACTAGTTTTTATTTTATATAACTTTTTAAATACATCTATTAGTATGTGTGTGTGTGTGTGTGTGTGTGTGTGTGTGTGTGTGTATGCATGCATGCATGTGTGGAGGTTAGCTTGTAGGAGTTGATTCTTTCCTTCCATCACGGAGGTTCTAGGGATCAAGTTCAGGTCATCCGGCTTGGCAGTAAGTCACTGAATCATCTCACTGGCCTATGACTTATTTACACTTTTTATAGTAACTTTTATGCGCTTTCCATCCAGGGTCTTGAGATGTAGCTATAATAAAATGTATGATTGTCAAATGATTAAGTATATTTTAAAACAGTTTCACTACAATACTATAAAAGTATTGCACATGATGAAATTGTAGCTAAAGATTTGGACTGTGAAGTCAAGTTTGTCCCCTCATCTGTAAAATGGAAATGACAATAAATAGTTCACAAATACCAAGGATGTTAAAGGAGATAATGTGAGACAAATGGCCAACATCATGCCTGGCTGGTGGTGAGCTCTCAATAAGTGAGGGTAATTATTATCAGTGATAGCGTGAGTTGATTACATGGATGACTATTATCATTTATTCCATAGTGGTTACATTCTGCTCTTATATATTGAGTTGGAATTCGACATGCATTTAAATGTGGGTGTACGACCATGACCGATGTGCCTACTTTCATTCTTCTCCTCTATGACATTAAGTCATTTACTTCTCTGTAATATTGTGCTAAGGGCCGAATAATGTCTTCCTTAACTGCTGATTGACATTTACATAGTATCTGTAAGTGTGAAATAAAATTAGCGCTCTGCAGTATTCTGTAATAATCTTGTTTTCATAACATATATATTCTATATATGGTGGAGGCCCACAGAGGTTTCTTAGTGAGATCTGAGCTTGCTTTACCCAGCAGAGCTACATTAGAGGATTACTTGACCATGTACATGGTTTCTAGGTGATTGAAAGGGTCAACACTTGGCTGAGCTAGGGGAGGTCTTTTGTTCCACCCCTGGCATTCCTATAAAAGGCCCTTTAGAAAGACAGGAGGGGCCAGTGGATAAGGATCCAGGCCCTCCCGAGGCTATCCTGTGTTTCTGTTTCTCTCCCCTCTATCCTTCTCTCTAAATCTCTTATCCCCCACTTTTCAAGAGTACCCTGAGGTAAAATGTGGGAGCCGGTCTCCCAGCTGGCCTCCCACAACATATATGTAGTATTTATTAATACAGCTGTACAGAATTTTTATGTATTTACCATTTTTCTTAAAATATTTCACTTTAAAATAGAAAGTTCTACCAATTAAAACTTATAGATTTATAGCTGTTGTGAAATGATCTTAGTGTCTAATATATGTTATAAATTTTGTCAAATGGAACTTATTTTATCTTGTTGTGCTAGTTATGTTCTCTGCAATTTTCTTTCTTGTACCACCACTGTCCCAGTATTAATTTCCCATGAACATTTCTTTATATTAAGGCCTTCAGTCATCATATTTAAATGGTCAGTTTACCTTTCTTTTTTCTTTCCTCTAAAAATATCACCTAATAAGCATTCCATAACTCTTGTTTGGAAGCTAGTTTGTTGAATGGATGGATGGAGAATAGATGAATAGACAGTTGGTCAGAATTGTACCAAAGTCCATCTTAAAGAAAATCATTAAAACTCTTAGTGAATGATATAGACTGTAAATATTTGTCACTTTGACATTGTGGTGAATGAATACTTTTTCATCCTTAAGTTAATTCATATTGCTTTTAAAAATATCTAAAGTAGAACGCTGGGGTGATTCTAAATTCTAAAGTAGAATGCTAGGAGTCAGCAGAGCCTGGTATATTCAGTTGAGGTAGGTCCAAGCCCCTCCTCCCTGCACCAAGGCTGATAAAGTGTCCCACCATAGGCACTAGGCTCCAAAAAACTGGCTCATGCACTAGGGACAGGTTCCGATCCCACTGCCTGGAGGCTCCTATACAGTTCAAGCTAAACAACTGTCTCTCCTATGCAGAGGGCCCAGTCCAGTGAAAGCTAGGCGTGATGGGGTTTGCTTGTGATCCCGGTACTGGGTAGGCGGAAACAAGTGAATCCTTTTGCTTGCTGGACAGCCGCTCTAGCCCAGCCAGTGAGCCACAGACCTAAAATCAAGTTGGATAGCTCTGGAGGAATGATGCCAGAGATTGTCTTCCGGTTTCTACATGTGCACGATGCATTCACATCTGCACCCAAACCAAATATCTACTGTCAGGTCAAGCAGCCATAGAAGCAGCAGTAATAGAATTGTGTAAATCAGGGCAAGGTGAGAGGATATAGTACTTGCTGAGCACTCTCAAGCATGATGCTGGGCTCAGTAATGCACACCAGCAATCCAACACTGGAGTATAGCAGGAGGATCAGAAATTCAAGGTCATCCTCGACTCCTTAGTGAGTTTGAGGCCAGCCTGGGCCACATGAGCTCTTACCTCAAAGATGCAACAAAAACCAATGTGTAGAAAAGTCTTGCCATTGGAGTTGCTTCTCTGAGGTGAATTCTAGAGACAGAAGTGCACTCATACCAGGGTGTACTTTGCTTGTGTTGTATTAGTCAGCTCTCTAAGGACGTGTGTAAGAACTTGGCAGATTAAGAATCTGCTCTCCCACACACAGTGAAAAGCTTAAGAGGATGGGGTGTGCCGCTTTTTGGTTGACATTTGTCATTTTTATCATTGTATACACGTGAGTATTTCAAAGCTGTTCCTAAGGACATGCAATATTGAGGTGGCAGAAGTTAGTCGGAAAGACTAGTCGAGTCATTTTCTGTATGAAGTCTGGTGCTTCGATGACGCAAAGCAGTCACATACTCAGAAATGTCTCTTTCCCTGCTGTAAACAGAGCATGAATGGAATGCAAGAATGAACTGCTCAAAAACGTCCAGGTTTGGTTCTCATTGGAGACAGTACCTTAACTTTAAAACACGCAGACTGTTTCTTCTTACCCTTTGCATGTGATAAGACACAACCTTAGTTAGCAATTATGCAGCACTTGCTTCTATTGAGTTTTTTCATAATGTATATAATCAGACTTGACAGTCTAAGCAGAAGCCACAGAACCCATCATAACTTTCTTCAAGTTCATTGTCCCTACTTGCTAGCGACAGCAACTTGAGTATCTCAATGACTGTTTCAGAATTGATATGTGTTTCGCCCATTTTTCTTCATCTTTGCCTTCTAGGCTAGTTGCTATCCATTGGTCTCTTCTGAGCACCCATGGTCTACTCTCTAAACCTTTTGGGTGGTTCCCCAAACGAATAGATAATAATAAGTAATGTTGAAAAAAATTGATAACTTTCTTGCTTAATATTTTGTTGTCTCCTCAGTTCACTTAGAGTAAAATGCAGAATATTAACCATCCTTCCTTCTCATATATGAGAAAGTGACATTTGAACTGATAAGTTTGTGATGGAGAGTTAGCCATGTGAAATTCCTAGCAGAATTAACAGAGTAACAAAAACCTGTGTAAGAAATGGCTGTTATGTAAACAAAAGGTACCAGTAACAGAATATTTTCCCTGCCCTGCTTGTTCATTCTAGTCAATTTTTGGAAACTTTTTTCAACCTTCACTTTTTGAGACAGCATCTTAAGTAGCCCAAGCTGGCCTTGAACTCTTGAGGTAGTGGGAGATGATCTTAAGCCAATCTGTCTCCACCTCTCAGATGTTTTAATTACAGGAGTGAGCCACTGCACTGAGCCACACTAAATTTTGGGTTTTAGTTTTTTGAGACAGGGTTTCTCTGTGTATCCTTGGCTGTCCTGGAGCTCACTCTGTAGACCAAGCTGGCCTCGAACTCACAGAGATCTGCTTGCCTCTGCCTCCCAAAGTGCTGGGATTAAAGGCATGTGCCACCACTGCCCGGCTGCACTGAATTTTTTTGATAGTTCTGTCTAAAGTATCTTTTTTTCTTTTACCAACATGCCAGTATTTATACTGTTAAACTCCTTAAATGTTTACTTCTATGCTTAGCATATAAACTTTGCAATCCTAACACTAAGAATAGGACAGGATTTAATGAAATGTTTTGGGAAAGTGAATGTTATACATTATGTTGATATTAATGGAGACTAAAGATATATAAATACTTCGAAGCCTCTTTCTCTTTGTGGAATACCATGCTTGGAATAATCTTAAATGATTGTGAAAACACTGGCCATAGTTTATAAGCAGTCATCATTGGTTTTCACTGAGGGCTTTGAGCAGAAGGCGGCATTTCCCAGCCATTCTTCTGTATTCCGGCGCGTACATCCTTTTTGCCTCCTCTTCTGCAGTACTTCCTGAGTCTTAGCGGGATGGTATAAATAAATGTCTTGTTTCTGGCTGGACACTTGTCTCTCAGCTTCGTGCAGTAGCCATGAGTCTGTATTCACCACCACTTGCTGGAAAGATGAACCATTTTATTTTAAGGGCCTTGAATGTCCTTGGATTTTGGTGAAACCAATACCCCACAGTTAAAAAGGTACAACTACATTTAAGGTCAGCTTTAAAACTTTTTGAAGAACCATCACTGATTAACAAATGTATTGTAAACACATCACGAGGAAGGTTTCTGTCTGTGTACATGTGTTTCCTTGATGCGATTAGGAAATGCAGGCCCAGCTGGCCCAGGAGCACACCTTCTCACGAGATAGGAAGAAGTCTCAATTTCTGTTCATTGTGGACACTTTAGTCAACTCCTTGAGTGTGTGTGGCTGTTACAGCGAGACTTGAGTGTTTAACAGGTAGGTAATAACCCCTGGCTTGGGTCAGCAGTGTTGAAGACTCACAGAATACCAAATACTAAAGAATGGACTCCCTGAAAGCAGCACCGTTTCTGAATTCCCATGATTGTTTGCTGGTGGAGATGCCCACTGTTTATCTGACCATTTGTGGGTGGTGAACTGTACTGAACAGATTTCTCTCTCTCTCTCTCTCTCTCTCTCTCTCTCTCTCTCTCTCTCTCTCTCTCTCTCTCTTCCCCTCCCTCCCTCCCTCCCTCCCTCTCTCTCTCTCTCCCCCTTCCTCCCTCCTCCTTTCTCTTTTCCTCTCTGGTAGAAGCTGTATCTTAGTGTGAATTTGTTTTTTAACCAGGTTTAGCATTTACCCACGGCTCGCTCTTCTGTCTCTATAGTGCCCTGATGTTCTGTGTGCCACAGAGTGCTCTCATGTGGGGACACAAGGCAACCTACAGGAGTCGGTTCTTTCTCCACCATGGGAGTTTTGAGGATTGACCTCAGGTCATCAGGGTTGGTGGCAAAGCACCTTTACTTGACAAAAGCCTTTGCTTACCGACCCCAAACACCAAGTTTGATCCACAAATTGATGTGTATTTTTCTTTTTCCTTTCATAACTCTCTTCATCCAGCTACTTTTTTCAACCCTTAAAACTGCCTACTTCATGTGTTGGAATGTTGAGGTGCATGCTAGTTACTAGACGATAAATGTCTTGAGGGTAGAAGTGTAGCATGAATCTTAGAGAGTCTTTATTAATAAAACAAACCTGAGCCAGGTATTGGGGTGAACTGGAAGATCAGAGACAGAACAAGCCACAGCTACCTCACCTGGCCAACTTCTCAGCTGATCCTCTTTCCTCAGCCTGGAAGCCTCTGTGTCCTCATATCCGAATGGCTCTCAGCTGAACTGTGCTGCTCAAAGCCTAAAAGCTTAGCCAGCCAAATGCTTCTAGTTTCTGGTCCTCACGCCTTATATACCTTTCTGCTTTCTACCACCACTCCCTGGGATTAAAGGCTGGCTTTCTGGGATTAAAGGCGTGTGTCACCATGCCTGGCTGTTTCCAATGTGGCCTTGAACTCACAGAGATCCAGAGGGATTTCTGCCTGTGGAATGCTAGGATTAAAGGTGTGAGTGCCACCATTTTCTAGCCTTTGTATCTGGTGGCTGTTCTGTCTCTGACTCCAGATAAGTTTATTAGGGTGCACAATATTTCGGGGAACACAATACCACCACATAGAAGCTTCTTATTTAACTTAGTTTTATATAGTCATGAGTCCGTAGTACTTAAATAGTGTTAAGTATTTGTAATCAGTTTTAAACGGCAAATACAGGTGATATTAATACATCCTTATGCAGTGTAAAGAAAACAGTACTAACTAAGAAGTGGAGTTTAAACGTGGGAGTCATGAGACATGATGGTAAGGGAAAGAAAGTGGACGTGTAGAGATGAGATGGGACAAGACCCTGACCTCCTGTGGCGGATGTGCATCCGAGGCTAAGCTACTGCTTTCTGTTCGGAGTTTGCTTTCCATCCTGAGTTCTGTCATCTGTGCATCCTTGCTGGCAGTTCGGAGTTTGCTTTCCATCCTGAGTTCTGTCATCTGTGCATCCTTGCTGGCATTCAGTGTTGTGAGTTTAAAATCTATCTTAGCTGTGTTAAGGTACTAGTGACATTGCAATATGGTTCTGGGATTTCCCCAAATTTACTATTTATCATCTCTTTGCACATTTATACATACACACAGACACACAGACACACAGACACACACACACACACACACACACACACACACACTTGTTTATGGGTTGCAATATGATTACTTTAGTAATATTGCTAATTCAGAACATCTGATATTTCCATTCCTTTAGTATTTATCATTTCTTTGTCTTGGGAACATTCAGAGTCCATTCTACCTGCAGTTTTGTCTTTGGCTGTAGTTACATGCATGCAGTAGAACATTAGAAATTGTCGTCTCCCCTGCTTCCCCAGCTTGCCCTGGACCTGTTATCCACCTTTCCCTTCAGTCACTGCTAACCACTCACTGTGTCTGTGGCATCAGCTACCTAATGTCCCTTGTTCCATTCATGCTGCCGAGAGACGGAATTCCATGTAGTTTTACAGCTGCTGTTCCATTGTGAGTACACACATTTTCTTTTCCTCGTTCTTCTCTTGGTGCACACTGTGGTCATGGCGTGGTGAATAGTGCAGCAGGAAACACAGGCTGCTGATACACTCTTGGACGTGCTGATCTCTGTAGCTAGAGTTTTCCTGCCTGGCCCACAGTCAGGACAAATCTTTGTCACCCACCAGTCCCACAACCTCTCAGACCCAACCAAGTAAACACAGAGACTTATATTGCTTACAAACTGTATGGCTGTGGCAGGCTTCTTGCTAACTGTTCTTACAGCTTAAATTAATCCATTCCCATAAATCTATACCTTGCCACATGGCTCGTGGCTTACTGGCATCTTCTCATGCTGCTTGTCCTGGTGGCAGCTGGCAGTGACCTTCCGCCTTCCTGTTCTTTCTTTTCTCCTCTCTGTTAGTCCCGTCTATACTTCCTGCCTAGCCACTGGCCAATCAGTGATTTATTTATTGACCAATCAGAGTAATTTGACATACAGACCATTCCACAGCAGATCTCCTTACCTTTGGGTTTTTTCTGGTGGTAGAGTTCTTGCTGTCCGTTAGTGGTTCTGTTTGTAGTGTTTGGAGGACCTTTCCTGATATATGACAGTGGCCCTGCTGGTCCATACCCTGCCCTGCCGTGTCTGAGAGCTGCCTCCACTGCACCTGCCCAGCCCTTGTCATTGGGTGAGAGCTGCTTTTCTAGGGGGTGGAGGTGGGTGATGCCGACATCTCACCATGGGTTTTACCTGTGTGCCTGTTGGTTAGTGCTGCTGAGCACTTTTCATTTACTTGTTGGTTATTTGTATATTTTAAAGAAATATCTGTATTGTCTCCCCATTTCTAATTAGTTTATTTACTGTTGTTGGTTGGTTTTTACTCTAATGGCTCTTTACTCTTGCCAGGGGTGGCCTGCAACCCAGCTCCCAAATAACAGCTTGGGTTTTTTTTTTTTTTTTTAAATTGGTTGGTGGTTTTTTTTTTTGTTTTGTTTTGTTTCTTTTTTGTTTTTGTTTGTTTGTTTTTTGAAACAGGGATTCCCTGTGCAGCCCTGGCTGTCCTGGAGCTAGCTCTTTAGTCCAGGTTAGCCTCAGACTCACAGAGCGCTAGGATTGATGTTGGTTTAAAATACATTTTTAAATGCCTTATTTATTTTTATTTATGTGCATTGGTGTTTTGCCTGTATGTTTGTCTGTGTGAGGGTGTCAGACAGATACCCTGGAGTCAGAGTTACAGACAGTTGTACGTGCTAGGAACTGAACCTGGGTCCTCTGGAAGAGCAGCCAGTGTTCTTAACAGCGGAGCCATCTCTCTAGCCCTCTAGCTCCCGATAAATACACAGAGGATTAGTCTTTCTTATGAATGCCTGGCCCTAGCTTGACTTATTTCTAGCCAGCTTTTCTTAACTTAAATTATCCCATCTTCCTTTTGCCTCTGGGCTTTTACCTTTTCTTACTTCTGTAACCTCACTTTCACCCTTACTCCGTGGTTGACTTTGTAGCTAGCTGGATGGCTGAACCCTGGCATCCTCCTCTCCTTGTTCTCTTGCTCTTCCTTCCTCTTCTTGCCAGATTTCTCCTTCTATTTACTCTCTCTGCTTGCCAGCCCCTCCTATCCTTTCTCCTGCCTCACTATAGGCCATTCAGCTCTTTATTAGACCATCAGGTGTTTTAGACAAGCAAAGTAACACAGCTTCACAGAGTTAAACAAATGCAACATAAAAGAATTCAACACATCTTTGAATCATTAAACAAATTGCTACACAAATGAAACATATCTTTAACTAATATTCTATAACAATCTACTACTGTTTTTCACTGTTGGGTTGAGTTTCTTACATTACAGATAGTAATTAATCCCTTGCTGGATGGATAGACTGTATCTTCCATTCTGTATCTGCTGTCAATTTTGTGTTTGGGTTTGCCTTTCTAGTTCCTTACTTGTATTATTAGTTTTGTTGTTGTTGTTTGTTGATTTTTTTTTTTTTGAGACAAGATTTCTCTTTTTAATCTTGGCTGTCCTGGAACTTGCTCTGTAGACCAGATTGGCCTGGACCTCAGAGATACACCTGCCTCTGCTTCCCAGTGTTGGGATTAAAGGCATGTGCCACCATGACCAGCTGAATTACTAGTTTTTGAAAAAAGTTTGTTGATTTTTTTTCTGAAATTTTTTAATAGGCATTTCTCATCTTGAACTCACTTATTAGTGTGGCTTTTTGCTATATCCCATAGGTATCTATATGTTGGGTTTTTATTTTCATTTATTTCAAGAAGTTTTAAAATTTCCTTTATTTTTTTCATTGGTCCATTGTGCTCAGGAGCACATTGCTTAGTCTTGGTGTCTGCCCAGTTTCTGAAGTTACTTTGATTATTTATTAGGGAAGACACCTGATGTTTTCATTGCTTAATTTTTTGGGACTTGTTTTGTGACTTAATATAAGATCTTTCTTGGAAAATGTTCAGTCTGTTGAAGAGAAGAGTGTGTGTTCTCTAGCTATGGGTTACACGTTTTATAAAAGTTCTCCTGCCACGTGGTTTAGAGTTCCTTTCTGATGATACCTTCTTATTGATTTTTTTTTTTTTTTGATCTGGATGATTTGTCTCTTGAAAAATTCTGTCAAATTGGGAAGTTGTGTTTTATTTCTTTGTATAATGTTTTTGTTTTTCTTTCTCTTCACTTTACTCTGCGATTTTGGTTTGGTTTGGTTTGGTTTTTTGAGACAGGCTTTCTCTGAGTAGCCCTGGCTGTCCTGGAGCTCACTCTGTAGACCAGGCTGGCCTTGAACTCCAGAGATCCACCTGCCTCTGCCTCCCAAGAGCTGGGATTAAAGGCGTGCACCACCATTGCCCGGCTCTTATTCTGTAATTTTAATTGCCCTTATGTTATCTTCCTTAATAGTTGATGCCTTGTCCATAATGTTTTTCTGGCCGTTTCTTGTATTTGCTGTGGGAGCTGCTGTTTCTGTGTGCTCAGATTTATTAATTTTTCTTTCATACTGCCTAATATGCTGTTTACCCACTGTCTGTTTTTCATTTCTTCATCCTTTCTTGCCCCTCTCTTCCTCTCTCTCCCCCTCCATTCCTTCTTTTCTTCTGTTTTGTTTTGTTTTTGTTTTTGTTTGAGACAAGGTCTCTCTACAGAGCCCTGACTGGACTCAAACTCACGGAGATCTGCCTGCCGCCTCCCCACCCCCAGTGCTGGGACTAAAGTATGCACCACTTTATTTTTCATTTCATGAAGTACATGTTTTTATTTCTGGAATGTTCTGTTTGGGTATTTGCATCTTTCATTTTTCTCCTCATGTTTGTTTTCCACCCTATCTTCTTGTGCATATGGAACATATTTATATTACATATACTAGCTAGGCATAGTAGCACAGACCTGTCAACCAGTTCCTCAAGAGGTTGACATGGAGAGTCAGTATGAGTTTGAGGTCTGACTCAGCCACGGGACGAGTCCAGGCAAAGTGAGACCCCTGTCTGAAAACACAAAACCAGACCAACAAATATACATCATCATCATCACTAATATCCCTTCTGACAGACATTTCACCTCCTGTTTTATTTCTAGGTTTGCATTTGTCAGCTGTTTGGGTTGGTTTGTTTGTTTTCTTTCTTTTTTCCTGGGCAAGGTGGTGTTTGTGCACCAGAAGTCTCTTTATCTCCCAACTGTGATAGTTTTTAGTGGTTGGTCATAGACTTACTGTCACATCTGCTCCTGTGTATTTCATGTTTTAGGTAGAGTTTTCAAGGAATTATTTTAGATTTCATTTTCAGCTGTTCAGTCCTAGGATACGTGTGGCTTCCACTTGTTGACATTTTTGTAAAGATTTCTGTGTCTGTCTTCATGAGAGACGCTGCATTGATCTGCTGTTTCCTTTGCTGTGAAAACCATTGTCTTGCTTTGGTGTAGTGCCTTCACCAGGATGCCTGTCATGTTTTGTCAAGTATTTTGTTTTCCTTGAAAATAAAATCTCTTCATTTTAAAGGAGTGTGTGTAAAATACTGTCATTCTTAGTTACACTTTTTGTAGGGTTCTCCAGTGAAATCATCATATTCTAATTTGTTTGTTTATATGCAGTTGATAAAACTTAATTTAAAAAATAGATTTAATCTATTAGATATATCACATTTTTATTTTTAAAGAATCTGAATATTTTATTTAAAATATCCTATTTGTTGACATAAAGTTGTTAACACTATTTCCTCAAAATTCTCTTAATGCAACTGTAAGAGTTATAGTGATAAAATTTCTAAATCTTCTCTTTGAATTTTGCTGGCTAGATGGATATTAATATTAGCGTGTGTGTGTGTGTGTGTGTGTGTGTGTGTGTGTGTGAGAGAGAGAGAGAGAGAGAGAGAGAGAGAGAGAGAGAGAGAGGGAGATACTTCCTCTAACCCAAGCTGACCCGAGAGAGAGAGAGAGAGAGAGAGAGAGAGAGAGAGAGAGAGAGAGAGAGAGAGAGAAAGAGAGAAAGAGAGAGGGAGATACTTCCTCTAGCCCAAGCTGACCCTAAATTCACCCTTGATCTTCCTGCCTTAGCCTTTCAAGTGCTAGATTACATGTCAGCCACTCTGTCTGGCTCTTCCTCCATTTAATATTAATGAAGTGCCAATGATACATAGATGATTTGATCCACTGTCGCTCTGTGTTGTTCTTCTGTCCTGAGTACTGATGTTGTGGAGTTTGTTTGCTTATTTTGTTTTGTGAGACACATGTCATGTTGTAGCCTAGGCTGGCCTGGAACTCACAGTGTAGCCCCAGCTTGACTCACATTTTATGGCCATCTTCCTTGCTTAGCCCCTGTGGGTTGGGATTACAGGTGAAGGCTGCCATTCTCCTCTCTAAGTGCCTTTAATGTCACATATATCTTGCTCTTAAAGGAGCAGTTACAGAATTTTATACATTTTTTCATCTAGTGATTTATATTTAATCTATTTAATTTAATCTTTTTAGTATCCTTTATAATAAGTTCTTTTACTTAGTATTCTTTGTAATGATGGTTTGTTGTCATTTCCTTTTAGCTTTTCAGATTTTTTTAAATTTTGATAATTCCTTAGTCGTTGTTTAATCTAAGCCATCATAATCATAACCCTCTGCATTTACACAGCCCTTGCTCAGACTAGACAAATATTCTGCCACTGAATTTCAATCCTAGCACTCTAGGAGTGTTTTCATCTTGCCTAGTTTGAGATACAGTTTAATTGGGTGAAAAAAATGCATGGTTCTTAGTGTGGTGACACATGTCTGGAATCCCAGCACTTGGAGGTAGATCAAGGTAGGAGGATCAGAAGTTTAAGGTCATTCTCAGCAACCTAGTGAACTCAGGGCCAACCTGGGCTATATAAGACCCTGTCTCCACAATGTATATATTGGTTTTGTGTTTTTCCTTTCACTGATTTGGAGATCTTGTACTACCTTCTAGCTTTAATGGATTCTTTTTTTTTTTTTTTTTAAGATTTATTTATTTATTATGTATACAGCATGTATGACTGCAGGCCAGAAGAGGGCACCAGATCTCATTACAGATGGTTGTGAGCCACCATGTGGGTGCTGGGAATTGAACTCAGGACCTCAGGACCTCTGGAAGAACAGTCAGTGCTCTTAACCTCTGAGCCATCTCTCCAGCCTGCTTTAATGGGTTCTAATGAAAATTCAGTTGTTGATTTTACTGGTGTTTTCTTGTTTGTAATGAATCATTTTAGCTTTGCTGTTTTTCAACATTTTTAAAAAATCTTTCCACAGTTCAGGTTTCTAATTTTATTTCCCATTTTATATTTCTAGCATATATGTAGATTCAGCTTGCTAAAGTATTTTAAAGTGTTTTATGTGTATGAGTGTTTGCATGCATGTATGAGCATTCCTAGTTCCTGAGGAAGCTAGAGGAAGGTATCCGATCCACTGGAACTGGACTTGGAAATGGTTGTTGTTTAATCACTCTAGTTGAGGGCATGAACCCGGGAGAACAGGGCCTAAAAATCAAGTGGACTAAAGTCTTACACAATAGCCAACTTTATTCAGAGCACCCAACAATTTATATTCTGAGGGTTAAGAAGAGTCACCTGAGTAAAGCATACAATCACAAGGAGAAGCCACGTGTGGCAAAACCATGTTTTTCCGTAGAGGCCTATGAACAAATAACAATTGCCATCTGTAATGAATAGTCTGGAGTGAACTCACTTCTATACTCTACATGAGAAGAACTCGAAAGCACATTCCAAGAACAACCCATGTTATGGAGCACAGGTTCCAAAACACTTGGAGTTTTCTCACAAGGTCTCGGAAATCTCCTCATAGAGCTTCATTTATGGACCATGTTCCAACAGTTGTGAGCCACCCTGTGGGCTGAGAACAGAACCTGGGTCCTCTGGAAAAGCAGCCAGTACTCTTAACCACTGAGCGTCTCTCCAGCCCACCAGTTCATTACGTATTCTTTATGTGTGCATGCTCTTGGGCACATCTGTAGCCCCTCTAGGGCTTCAGCTTTTATAATTTTGTCATGTGTCTGAGGCTTCAGTACAAACAGGAATTTAAAAGTTTCATTATATTTACATTTGGAACCTAAATTCATCTTATTTGATTGTCTTTTCCCTCAAGCTTTCATAGCCATGCGATTCAGTAATATCTCTTTGAGGAGGGACAACTTCAACATCTTTACTAGTGAGAAATGGAAATGCTATGTCAAGTTCTTGTTTTAGCACATGGTGTTTTAGTTCATATTGTGAAAGCATTTTGTACTATTGCTTTAATTCTCTTTCTCCTGCCTTACAGGATTTTGAAGTCATGGAGTCATTTTCTATATATATGTCAGATAAAAATAAAGCTTAGCCGGGCGGTGGTGGCACACGCCTTTAATCCCAGCACTCGGGAGGCAGAGGCAGGCAGATCTCTGTGAGTTCGAGGCCAGCCTGGGCTACCAAGTGAGTTCCAGGAAAGGCGCAAAGCTACACAGAGAAACCCTGTCTCAAAAAAACCTAAATAAATAAATAAATAAATAAATAAAGCTTATTATCACCAAGTATAAAACGTATAAAAATAAGGTTGATAATGCTCAGAAGTATTAGCTTTCCTTAAAGGTCTGTATGATCTTGATTAAATATTTTTTTTAAAATAAACACTGAATGAAAACATTTGAATACAAGTCAGAGATACTTACACAGTGTATTATGATTGCATTAGGAAATGCGTATTCCTTCAGGTGTTTATGTCAATAAACATTTCACTGGACTATATCATTGCCATGTGATGTCTAGAACTCCAGTGCCCAGCTGGAGATCTGATTCGCTGCCTTCAGCCTTTACAGTGTTACTATGAACAACAGGCAGGGAAGGCAAGAAGGGGCGACAGATGGCAGGGAAGTAAAACAGTCAATTTCTGCAGCCTTGTTTGGTTTGGCTAGTTCTTGTCCTAAGCACATGGAAATACTTTGCACGTTTGAGAATTGTGAGCTGCTCATGTGCTGTTCTGGAGCAGCACTAAATCACTGGTGTAACAGAAACACAATCAGATTATTCTGTTCCGACTTTTCATTTCTGGGACTTCCTTTGTCATAAGAAAACACATTTTTTTCTTTCAAATCATAATTTTGATAATATATTTGGAGCATCAAAAGCATGAATTTAAATTGGGTGGTGCAGTTAATATAAATAAATGATAGTTTTATTAACATTTCCTTGTTATCCATGGCCTTTTATAAAAATAGTTATTGTTAATGGGAGACTTAAAATATAGACCTGAAGTCACTGTAGTGAGGTGTTTGCAACTGCCTGTGTGCCTAGATTCCTTGTATGTTAATTGTGTTAATAAATTTTAAGACTAAAGAGTGTGTTCTAGTGTTGAATATATTTCCATGTATATATGCAATATGGGTATTATTAATCAATTCCCCTGTAGTAGCTAGAATTTTCTTGCCTGGCCC
Organism: Peromyscus leucopus; assembly: GCF_004664715.2. NCBI lineage: Eukaryota > Metazoa > Chordata > Mammalia > Rodentia > Cricetidae > Peromyscus > Peromyscus leucopus. Next base: position 40,932,210 of record NC_051075.1, read on the forward strand.
ACAGTCAGGACAAATCTTTGTCACCCGCCAGTCCCACAGCCGTTCAGACCCAACCAAGTAAACACAGAGACTTATATTGCTTACAAACTGCATGGCCGTGGCAGGCTTCTTGCTAACTGTGCTTATAGCTTAAATTAGTTCATTTCCATAAATCTATACTTTGCCACGTGGCTGGTGGCTTACCGGCATCTTCACATGCTGCTTGTCCTGGCAGCGGCTGGCAGTGACTCTTGCCTTCCTGTTCTTTCTTTTCTCCTCTCTGTTAGTCCCGCCTATCCTTCCTGCCTAGCCACTGGCCAATTAGTGTTTTATCTATTGACCAATCAGAGCAACACATTTGCCATACAGAACATCCCACAGCAGTTCCCCCTTTGTTACTGATACATTCTCTAAGCACAAGATATGGTGAAAGTACAAGACATCAGATTATTTGTTTGTTAAGGAGCGATTGACTTTGGCAGAGTGCCTCTTGTGTTGAACATGTGAAGTTTGAGAGAGAACAGTGAACACTTGATCCAGGAAGTACCATCTCTCCTTGTACAACTATATTATGTATCGTAGTAGGTCCTGCCTAGCTGTGCCACACTTAGCTCTTTTTAATGAATATAATTGCAATTGACAAGGATCTGTATGTTGTGGAATATTATTTTAAGATGTGTTACGTTTGTTTATGCTGTGGAACATTTTTTTAATGATGCAAAAATGTGTTGCATTCTTTTCTGTTGCATTTATTTAACTCTGTGAAGCTGTGCTGCTTTGCCTGTCTAAAACACCTGATGGTCTAATAAAGAGCTGAATGGCCAATAGTAAGACTGGAGAAAGGATGGGTGGGGCTGACAGGCAGAGAGAATAAATAGAAGAAGAAATCTGGGAGAAGCAAGATCAAGCAACAAGAAGAGGAGGAGAGGAGGGCACCAGGGACCAGTCACCCAGCTACACAGCAAGACAAGGAGTAAGAAGTAATGAAAGGTATACAGAAATAGAGAAAGACAAAAGCCCAGAGGCAAAAGGTAGACAGGTTAATGTAAGAAAACCTGGCTAGCAACAAGCCAAACTTAGGCTGGGCATTTATAAGTAATAATAAGACTCCATGTATGATTTATTTGGGAGCTGGGTGGCGGGTTCCCCAAAGAGTAAAGAGTAACAAGCAACCAACAACATCTGTAAAATGATATTTTTAATTTCCACATTACTAATTTTAGTTCAGAGATTGTAGGCATAGATATAATTACAATTTCTGGTATAAGGCCTGTGTTCCTTAAAATGGAAAGTACACATTTTCTTGGCTATTTCACATTCTAGAAAAGTTTCACTATCCTTTTCTAAAAGTTTGTCCACCTAGTTCCTTGTGTCCTACATAGCAGTGAGTTGTACCTTTCTTACAAGGGCATTTGAGTTGAGAAAGGGAAGTAGTGGAGAGTAATTATGGTCTTCTTTTATTCTATCTTAATGGTACAAGCAAGAGAACCTCAACCCCGTTTATAGAAAATAGAGTTGTGATGGCCGTAAAGATTTAAGCGTCACATTGGATGGATTCAGATTCTGGTCCTGTGAGTTAATGCCTGTGGGACTTGGACAGATAACCTTAGTCATCTTTAGAATATACATTGTAGGCCGGGCGGTGGTGGCGCATGCCTTTAATCCCAGCACTCGGGAGGCAGAGGCAGGCAGATCTCTGTGAGTTCAAGGCCAGCCTGGGCTACCAAGTGAGTCCCAGGAAAGGCGCAAAGCTACACAGAGAAACCCTGTCTCGAAAAAAACCAAAAAAAAAAAAAAGAATATACATTGTAATGTCATATTTACAGTACTAAAACAAAATAGTGAAGTGTTCAGAGAGGATCATTTGAATAGTCTGAGATGTCAATTACAAGGTAAACTGTTCCCATATTTAACAGTGTTTACATAAAGATTAACTTTTTCAAAACTTACAACAAAAATATCAAAGCAGAGTGATTAGGTGAATAACCCCATGCATAAGATCAATCTTACACTTGAATATGGTAGGCCTTTTTGGTGTTTGGGCATGGGCATACCACAGAAGGATGTCATCAAGTCAGATGCACCTGACATCCTGTTACTGGAGAACCATGCTGATTATATTGCCTCTTGTGACTCAAAGAAAGATGATTATGAATACATGAATACATTGAGAATGAGTGGCATCTAGGGCTTGACAGCGATGGATCTCATTGGACAGCTTCATCTCATGAACAGAGAGGGAATACTGGCGTTTATCAAGTCATGTCAACATGAGTGTTTGTGGGGGGGCAGTAAGCATTGGACACGATCCTCATCTGCATGCTCTTACTGTTGTCTAGATTCTGACTCTGTATATTATAATGTTACTGTTACTGGCATAAATAAAGTGGAATGTGTTCAAAGCCTACAGAAAGAAAACAGTTCTTTTGCTGGAGATATTTGAGGAGAAATTGAGAGAAGATTCTCATTTTCTGTGGTGGCAACTTTGACTCTCTTGGGCAAACTTGACGCTATCAATGTGAGAAAGAAAGGTGACTTTGTTTTGTTCTATATGAACTTTGATGATGGACTTGGGAGTGGACTGGCTCTGAATCTCATGCTGGACAGATCTAATGTTGTCCAGGATTCCTGGTGATAACTAGTCAGTTGTACCAAGTGAATTTTGATTTATTTGGTTGGTGGTTTTATGAATGACAGTTGACCTCAGGTGGACTCAATGGAAGACTGGAGAAGTTACCAGCTGTATGCTATTGGTGATGGGTTTTGGCCTCCCTAAATATAACTGGAAGCTTCATTAGATTGGTAGAGAAAGGCTGAGCAGTTTCATGTTAGTGTCTCATGATGAAGAGATTGGAGGTTTTGCGGACAGTCCGGGGGTATGGTGGATCCTCTTCATACCCTATTTGGCTTTGCTGTATTGGTGGATTAAGGCTGTTATACTGTCTTTTGAGTGCCCAAAGACGCGTTTCAGAGGGAAATAGTATAAACCTTTGAGCTAGATTCAAAGATGGGACAGATACTTAGTATATGCTGCTGTAATCTGAATATTGCTGTTATTTGAAGTGCTTATCAAACCTAGAGGTGATTCCTGTTAATATTTTATATATCATTCTAACTTAGTGATAAAGTCTGAAATTATGCATATTGTAAAATACCTATTTAGATCTTCTGCAGTGTTCTCGTCTGTACTTGAAGTGTGTTTCCAATGTATCCATAACAGCAAACCGAAGAGCTAGTGTTTCACTGATGCCTCCCCATGTCCTGTTGACCTGTAATAATGTGATGGAAAATTATTTTTGCTAACAGAGTGCTAACTGATACAAGTTAAAATCATGATTTAAGTAAAAGATGCACAAAATTAAAAAACAAATACAAAAACACCAAAACTTGGATACAGAATCTGCCAGAATTTTCAGCCTTTTAGAGAGATGAGGGGAAGGAGAACCATTTGCTCTAAGTTGTAAATGGGCTAACTGTAAATGTTAGTCTTTTATAAACTTTTAATGAGCTTATAAGTCATTAAAAAGATGGTATAAATAATAATCACATTTTATAGATAATTTGAATTCTAAGAGTAATTCTCTTCCTTTTTAATATTTTGTGGGACTTCCTGCTAAGCAGATATGGTCTGGTTAAATGCATAATGAGACAGACATCGGTCTGATAGTCCATTGGAATTGCTGGAAACAAAAACATGAATCAAACTATGTCGAAGCCTCGGGTGAACTCGGGCTTCAGAAGGAGCCTCGGTTCACTGTAGTTGGAGAAGCTGCATAAACACTTGCTCTCTTGTCCTTCATGTGACAGTGGTGAGGGATGCCAGTGCAGGGACACATGTGATGTCGTAAAAGTCACGTCTCAGAAACAGGAAGTCTAGGTCCGCTCTCGTGAGACACTGTGGTTTACGCCTTCACCAGATATGGAGAGAAGTTTGTCTGTGCCACGTAGATTTTAGTCTCTGACTGTTGAGGGGATTTTGTTTGGTTTTGTAGACTGGTGCTTTCGATTGCCAGGCGCTGAGGTGTAAGTTTGTTTGGAGACCAAGAGGGACAGTCTATAGACTGTTTTGGGGCTTTGTTGGTAGGTTGTGAGCATTTAGCCAAGCACAAGGATATTGAAGAGAGAATCAGAAATCGAGACATTAGTAAGATTGGGGACAGTCTTTCCTAGCCTGACTGGATTTGGGAGTCCCTGAGTGCCCTTATTTGTAGACCTGAGTTAACCCCAGGTTTCTGTACTCTGCCAAGCTTCCTCACAGGGTATCTGGTCATGCTCTAAGTCACTGTGAGGAAATGCTAGTGCTCCAGGTTTGTCTTTTTCTTTTTTAATAGGAAATTATAAGGATGAAAAGTATAAAGACAATCTCTGTTGACAATTAAAAGGCACAAATATTAAGCAAGACATAAAATAAATTAACAATCATTCATCTGTTTAAAAACAACTACTTCGTTTACGCTGGGCGGTGGTGGCGCACACCTTTAATCCCAACACTCGGGAGGCAGAGCCAGGTGGATCTCTGTGAGTTCAAGGCCAGCCTGATCTACAGAGTGAGGTCCAGGACAGGCACCAAAACTACACAGAGAAACCTTGTCTGGAAAAAACAAGAAATTATTTTACAAATGCCTTTTTAAAAACAATAATGAAATAACAAAATCCAGATTTTTTTTTTTTTAAAGTAAATCATACAATTGGATTTCTTCCTCTAATACTTTACTGAAGTCAGGAAGTTTTTATTATGGTAGATTCAGGTTGTGGCTCAAGATCAGGGAGCAGAATAGGATTCATAGTGGCAGAAGAAGGTGTTTCTTCTTGGGATTTAGTAGTATCTTCTTGTGGAGACGTAGAGTACCTGGGAAAGGTACTAGCTGCTAGATGGGAATACAAAGGGCCAAAGGGCCAAATGAAAAGAATCTTAAGGTGAATTTCAGAGCTTTGCCTAAGGGCCAGCTATGTGCCCAAGAAAGAGAGAGTAAAGTTTTCTTTGATTTCCTCCTACATTGTTCCCAGAGCCCGACTAAATTAAAGATAATCAATGTGCTTCATATGTTGTCAGTCTGCAATTGCACCGTCATCAATAATGCTCTTTCTACAGGAAGATGTTTCGAGTTGTCATTTAATTATAAACAGATTCCTTTCCTCCCAACCCTGTTTTTTGCCTTTTTTGGGAGAAGGGATGGTAGGATTTCACTGTGTTGCCCAGGCTGTCTAGGAGCTCAGTATGAAGTCCAGGCTGGCTTTGAACTGTTGATCCTCTCACCTCATCTCCACACTGGAGCAGGCTACAAGCAGAGTCTGTCAGGGTTCCATTTGATGTGTTGATGGTTGCCTGTTGTGGTGGGATATTGAATGACAAGGACATGGTAGGAAGGATCCTCCTCCTCCTTCTCATGATGTAGACGATGCAGCAGTGATAATAAAGGACATTTTCTAGGCATGTTGACACTGCTGAATCATATTTTGATTTCTTAAATATTTTTATAAGCAAACTGACACTTAGAAAAAAAAAATCCCTGTTCATCCTTGTTCACAGCATACAGTTCAAGATAAAGGATGACCCCTCTCCTATCTCTGTCTCTGTGCCTGCCTGCCTGTCTGTCCCTGTTTCTCTGCCTCTGTCTCTCCCGCTCTCGGTCTCTCTCCCTCCTTCTTTCTCTGTCTCCCTCTCTCTTTCACTCTGTGTGTCTCTTTATCTCTTTCTCTCTGTCTCCCCCCCCTTCTCCCTTTTCTCTCCCTCTCCCTCCCTTCTCTTTCTGTGTTCTGGTACATTCTGACCTTGTGGAGGTCAGAGGTAGACTCAGACATCTTCCTCTCTTCCTCTCCACCTCAGTTTTTGATAGTCTGTCACTGAAATGCTTTCAGAAGACAAAGCTTACTTTCTTAAAGTACAGTTCCATAAGCATAGGTTTTTATTAGTGATTTTGCTTTTACCTAGTTAAAGACAGCAAGGGATGTAATTATTCTAAGATACAAATTAAAAGTAGTACTGTTTCTGAATACACATTAATAGACTAATTTTTACAACTTTTAGTATATAAGGTTTATGTGCTAGCTTTTTCCCCAGTGCAAAATGAATCTTAATATGCCCTGCAATTAGTGACAAATAAGAAACTTTGTAATTAAGAGATGATCTGTTTATTTAAGAGCTTCCAAAGGTTGTCGAAGATTATACCTGGCTATCTGTGAAGAATTAATGTTGTGAAATAATGCCCCTCAGTTCCCCTTGTGTAAGAAATCTCAGCTGTGTGTTCTGCGCAAGGGCTCAGTGCCAAAAAGAACAGGTTCAACTTGTCTGTGAGGATTTGCACCCCAGCAAAGCGTACAACTGCTTTGGGAGGTCACAGTGGAGGTCACAGGTCTGTGCAGTGGAATAAAAGTAGCTTAGAAGCACTGTAGAACCCAGTGTTGCTGGCTGTTTAAGAATCAGTGTTAACATCAAGCATTAGAAGCATAGTTAGATCATAAAAGTAAAGACCAAATACAGTTTTCAGTGTGTTCCCAGGTGAGTTTAAAGGAATTTCATCAGCACCTTGTACAAGAACACTTGAAAAAAATCTTCAGAGTAATTTTATCCTAATTTCCCTGATGCAGACAAATTGCTTTATTTGGTAGTTCTGAATGTGTAAAATCACAGTGTGCGGCGATAGGAGTTTCTTATGGTTGTGGGCAGGGGAGTGTGGATGAGTTCCAATGCGAGGTCAGATGTTATGAGAAAGTAAGAAGGTGTATGTCTGCATTAAATCCTGTTTTTCCTGATGATAATATGATCAGTGGGGCCAAAATTTAACAACAGCATGCTCGCTCTATCATCTATCTATCTATCTATCTATCTATCTATCTATCTATCTATCTATCTATCTATCTATCACCTATTGTCTGTGGAGAGATGGTGAGAGCCAGGAAGCTTTGGTTTAACTTAAGGATTCCAGAAAACCACAGAAGAAAATAAGTAGATGCAGAACCTACCTGAGCTGTGTTTTGCCTAAAGCCCTATCTGATTCCTGTCTCTTGTTTTGGTAACCATGTTTGTTTGCAGGGGTGGTATCGCAGAGCAGCAGGCCGCGGTTGCTGTGGGTGGGAGATGAAGTGGTAATCTGGAGAATGTGCCTCAGCAAAGGCAGCTGACTGGCAGCAACACCTGTCGGAGCAACTGCTCCTGTGGTAGGACTCAGCAGCGTTAAATACCAAGCTGCAAGACCGAGGAAGGCTTCAAAGTTAGCTTCTTCCTGGCCCTCTCGGTTACTGTTATACTAGGTGTGCCTCTCTCTCTTTTTTTTTTTTTTTGATAAAAGGAAGACTATAGAATCACTATAGAATCAAATTAATTTTTATCCCCCGAATTAAAACAAACAGAAAAAAAATACCTAGAGCAAACCATGCGACAGTGTAGATGCTTTCGCGTATGTGGGACCAGCACGTCTACTGAGTGATACGTGTGTTCTCGGATGAAAAGTCTAAAGGGCTGTGGCTGCTCCGTCCTGCTCTGTGCTGCTCTGTCCTGCTCTGTGCTGTTCTGTCCTGCTCTGTGGCTGGCTCTGTGGCTGCTCTGTGGCTGCTCTGTGCTGCTCTGTCCTGCTTTGTGCTGCTCTGTGGCTGCTCTGTGCTGCTCTGTGGCTACTCTGTGGCTGCTCTGTGCTGCTCTGTGGCTGCTCTGTGGCTGCTCTGTGCTGCTCTGTGCTGTTCTGTGCTGCTCTGTGCTGTTCTGTGGCTTCTCTGTGCTCCTCTGTGCTGCTCTGTGCTGCTCTGTGGCTGCTCTGTGCTGCTCTGTGCTGCTCTGTGCTGCTCTGTGCTCCTCTGTGGCTGCTCTGTGCTCCTCTGTGGCTGCTCTGTGGCTGCTCTGTGCTGCTCTGTGCTCCTCTGTGGCTGCTCTGTGCTGCTCTGTGGCTGCTCTGTGCTCCTCTGTGGCTGCTCTGTGGCTGCTCTGTGCTGCTCTGTGCTGCTCTGTGCTCCTCTGTGGCTGCTCTGTGGCTGCTCTGTGGCTGCTCTGTGCTGCTCTGTGCTGCTCTGTGCTGCTCTGTGGCTGCTCTGTGCTGCTCTGTGGCTGCTCTGTGCTCCTCTGTGGCTGCTCTGTGCTGCTCTGTGGCTGCTCTGTGCTGCTCTGTGGCTACTCTGTGCTGCTCTGTGCTGCTCTGTGGCTGCTCTGTGGCTGCTCTGTGGCTGCTCTGTGCTGCTCTGTGCTGCTCTGTGCTGCTCTGTGCTCCTCTGTGCTGCTCTGTGGCTGCTCTGTGCTGCTCTGTGCTCCTCTGTGCTGCTCTGTGGCTGCTCTGTGGCTGCTCTGTGCTGCTCTGTGCTGCTCTGTGCTCCTCTGTGGCTGCTCTGTGCTCCTCTGTGGCTGCTCTGTGGCTGCTCTGTGCTGCTCTGTGCTCCTCTGTGGCTGCTCTGTGCTGCTCTGTGGCTGCTCTGTGGCTGCTCTGTGCTCCTCTGTGCTGCTCTGTGCTGCTCTGTGCTGCTCTGTGCTGCTCTGTGGCTACTCTGTGCTGCTCTGTGCTGCTCTGTGGCTGCTCTGTGCTCCTCTGTGGCTGCTCTGTGGCTGCTCTGTGGCTGCTCTGTGCTCCTCTGTGGCTGCTCTGTGCTCCTCTGTGGCTGCTCTGTGCTCCTCTGTGGCTGCTCTGTGGCTGCTCTGTGGCTGCTCTGTGCTCCTCTGTGCTGCTCTGTGCTGCTCTGTGGCTGCTCTGTGGCTGCTCTGTGCTCCTCTGTGGCTGCTCTGTGCTCCTCTGTGGCTGCTCTGTGGCTGCTCTGTGGCTGCTCTGTGCTCCTCTGTGCTGCTCTGTGCTGCTCTGTGGCTGCTCTGTGGCTGCTCTGTGCTCCTCTGTGGCTGCTCTGTGGCTGCTCTGTGCTCCTCTGTGCTGCTCTGTGCTGCTCTGTGGCTGCTCTGTGCTGCTCTGTGCTGCTCTTCTGGTCCGTGCAGCACTGGCAAAGGCACAGTGAAATGCAGCGGAAAGAACTGCTTAGCTTAGTGCTCCTGGAAGGGAGTTATGTCAACATTGCTAAGAATTATTCCTCTTAGTTGAAATAGTCTTCCTGGTCATATTTCAGAGTGTATACAGTTTATAATGGTAGGAAAACAAGCCCCCAATTTGTGTGTTATTTGAAGAAGAAATTGTTTTCTTCTTATTAAAAGACTGAACATCTAAGAAAACAAACATAAAAGTTAGACTTCATATCTAAGGACAAATGCAGTTTGCCTAAGTCCAAGTGTTTTTCAGAAATGGATTGTAAATATTTTCTGCAAATGACATTTTAGCAAACTAATATAACTTTCATTAAAAAAGAACCTATATATTGATATATAAATAAGTACTTATACTTTATGATGAATGGCTATAAATTCATATTATTGCATTTAATTTTTTCACGTTGGTAAATACTTGAAAGTAGGGTCACAGCATCACAATGCCTACCATTTCTTAAATATTTGCTACATGAATTAAAATATTCCTATAATAGGTAAGTGCTTGGTACCTCTGGCAATGAACTGTTTAAAACCTGGGTAGGAGGTCTGTGGAGATGGCTCAGCAATTAAGAGCACTGGCTGCTCTTACAGAGGACCTGGATTCAGTTCCTAGCACCTACATGGTGGCTTGTAACTATCTGTATCCTTCAGTTCCAGAGGATCCAACACTCTCTCCTGGCCTCCATGGCCACCAGACATACATACAATGCACATTGAAACCAAAACAAACAAACAAAAACTTAAAGAATAACATCAACAACAACAAAAACCAGCTAGGTGGTGGTGGCGCACGCCTTTAATCCCAGCACTTGGGAGGCAGAGCCAGGCGGATCTCTATGAGTTCGAGGCCAGCCTGGTCTACAGAGTGAGATCCAGGACAGGCACCAAAACTACACAGAGAAACCCTGTCTCAAAAAAAACAAAACAAAACAAAAAAACCAAAACCAAAAAACAAACAAACAAACAAAAAAACACCCCAAAACCAAAACAAAACAAAAAAACAAAAACCCCAAAATGGATGGGGTATTAATTATTTGTTTGGCTGCCACGATATGACACGTAACCTGAGAAATTTTTACAGTAGTTATTCATTCTGTAGTTCAAAGACCTCAACTAAACCAAGAGATTTGTCATACACTGTTTGGGAGGGTGAGGTAGAGGATGGGAGGGGGCATGATAAAACACCTGTGCATTCCTGAAATAAATATTCCCAGTATGAACCAAGCTCTGTACCAGGCATGGGGTATGGATGACTCAGTCTTTAGAGCTTTGTGTTATGTTTTCACTGAAATAGGGTTTTGTTTTGCTTACATAATAATGGTACATTTAGATAACTTTACATAAACCAAATTTATATTTTATTGTGATAAAAATGTAGATATATGTATAAGTTATCATTATCATTGGTTAATTACTAGTTCATTTTTGGTTCCAAGGTAAGAATTCTTTCTTAATAATTACTTTTATAGGGACTTAAAACAAATCAGTTAAAATGTTGTATGCCTAGAAAGCTGATTTTGGAATTTCTGGCAAACTGTTTTTCTTACAATCAGCAGTCATTTTTAAGGAAACAAGTTTTGTCTCACCAGATAGTCTCCCTTGATGTTTTTCTTTTCTGGTCTTTTTATAGAAACAAACACGATTGCCGGACGCTATGTCCTCTTGGCAACAAATTATAGTCCAGCAGCAAGACAAGCATCGGAGAAAGAATTAAAAACAGTTCTCTCAATGCTGTTGTTTGTCAATGCCCAAGAAAAAACAAACCTAAAATAACAAAAACAAATAAATAAATTCCTTGATTTTTATCCTTCCCTCCCTCCCTCCCTCCCTCCTCCCTCCCTTCCTCCCTCCCTCCCTCCCTCCTCCCCTTTGAGACACACAGTCTTCTGTGTAGCCTGGACCTCCATAGTGCCAGGCTTACTGTGACCCCCTACCCACTTCCCGAATGCTCAGATTATAGGTGGGCACCACCTAACCTTTTCACTTCTGAGTAAGTTGCTTTTTATTTTTGAAACTCTTTGCAGTAGTTTATCTTGGTATACCAACAAATGTCTAAAAGTAGAGTTGAAATATTATTACAGAACTTCTATGTAGTATTGGAACACTAGACGATGAGTTTTGAGAGTAGACATTGCAAATGAATTTGTATGACAAAGTACTTCCCCTATAGCAGGCAGATTGTAATGATGTTGCAGAGCTAATGTACAAGAAACATTTTTTAAAAGTCTTGTCTTGGCCAAGAGAATATAACATAGCTCTTTAGGATAGGACCATTCGATTGATAACAGTGAACAAGGCTTAAGCTCAGCTTGAGAAGTTAGAAATTCTTTGATGGTTTGAGCATATTTACAAAATACAAGCATTCTGATGAGCTAGAAAACCAGGTGCTTTCCTAGTGTGTGCAGCATGAGACTTTTTTTTTTTTACTTTGCAAATATAAAGGCTGATTCTAGGAATATCATCATTAGAATGCTTTAAAAGTAATACTTTTGAAGTTATAGTGTACCCATTTAAAAACATTTATCTTGTTTGATGATTTTAGTAGAGAATTGGGAAATACAGAAATGAGTGCTTGTTTTTTCCATTTGGGTGTTTCTTTAATATATGTGAATCAGACATCTGTTAAATTGGACAGGCAGTGGCCTATTTCTGCTTAGCGGTCATGGGTTCCTAACAGACCACCTTGCTCTCTCAGTCTTCCCCAACCGCATCATAGGCAATGTAAGGGAGACGTAGAGAACTGCGTTGTTTTCCCTCGGTTCATTTGACTCCAGGGGCAACACCAGCATGGTGCATGGTCCCCTTCTAGCCTTCAGACCTCCGCCCTGCATTCATCCTCTGACAGTTACTGCCAACGTTGGAAAATAATGGGGAGAAGTCATTTCTGTGTGCCTGTCAGGGACGGGGGATGAACTGTACCCACAACGAAATGATGTTTTACCAGGAAGTTATTACCATGCAGCTGTCTCAGTGATGACAGGCTGACATCACCCTGGAGTGACCGGAACAGCAAAGTACAGAAATTACTCTGCTTGTTCCTAAAATAAAGTGAAAATACCTGAGCTACCACAGAAATGTGACTCTAAATAAGCGATTTGTAGACAGTGCCAGGCACATTCTTTCAGTTTGCTTGCTTCTTAAAACATTAAAAAAATCCATACCAACATATGTATGCATATATACGTGCACACATGTTTAATTTATTAGCACACTTACCAAAATAGAAACGACAGAAATACCGTCTTTGATTTTCTCGCAGACTTCCTGTAGATCCTGGCTCGGGAAGTCGCCCTGGAACTGGGGTGACTGTGCCATAGAAGTGAAGGGTTCCGGGTCCCAGAGTCAGCAGCTGTGCAGAGAACTGTGCAGAATTTGATAAATTTACCGTTGAGGAGGAGCTTGTTCTTGGAAACCTCCATTGCCCTTGTTCCTTCTGTGTTATTTAAATGGCCTAAAGAATACAAGTAGATACAATTTCTTTATGATTTGCTGAAATAAAAACTCTGCAAGGCAGAAGCTGAATTGCATGTGCGCGCGCACACACACACACACACACACACACACACACACACACACACACGATATATGTATAGGTGATGTCCATGAATGGTTGTGGGGGGGGCATATGTGTGTGTAAAGGTGTGCAGTTGATGTCAATCATCTTCCTTGATTACTCTCTACCTCGCCCATTAGTCAAGGCTCTCAGTTGAACCTGGAGACCAGGAATCTCCTGCCTCTGCACTCCCCCCCCCCCAGGATTACATGTGGACCACCTGACTCACCTTGCATTCCCGTGGGTGCTGGGGAGCCATACTCTAGTCCTGACACTTGCACACCTGGGTTCTAAGCTGGACCTGGGTTCTAAGCTGGAGGAATAGATTCAGGCCAGGAAGAATACGGTATATTGTTGAATGTATGCTTTGTATCCATCTACCCATCTCTCCCAAGAGGAGTGATTAAACACCCACTTACGGTTGCATGGTTGTCTGTGGCTCTTCTCACTAAATTGTATTTATTATATGGCAACAATAATACAAATGGAAAGGGTCTTAGTTTTGTGCTTTTTTTGAAGGCCAATAGAATGTACCTGATTACTTAATTTTTTAAACTAATATTTTTGTGATTTTATTAATTTTAAAATTATGTTTGTGTGTACATATGAACATGTGTGCAGGTGATTGCAGGTGCCCTGAGAGGTCAGAGATGACAGATCTTATGGAGCTGAAGTTGGTAGGCTGTTGAGAACTTTCCAGTGTCAGTGCTGGGAACCAAACTCAGATCCTCTGTAAGGACAGTATACACTTTTACTTCCAGAGCCATCTGTTCAGCTCCCTTACTTTTCTTTTTTAAGATTTACAGCGTGTGTGTGTGTGTGTGTGTGTGTGTGTGTGTGTGTGTGTGTGTGTGTTTGAGAGTTTCCACAGAGTCCAGAAGAGGACATCGGATCCCATTGAGCTCGAGTTACAGGCTGTTGGGAGCTCTTGAGATGGGTCCAGAGACCTGAACTCGGGCCCCTGGAGGAGCAGCAGGTGTCCCTGGCCTTTGAACCATCTCTCCAGGCCCAGTGCATCGGCCCCGCTCTTCATGCATCTCTCCTCTTCCAGTCTTACTTATTCATTGACTTGGTTTGTTACTTTGGTGCTGATGATAGCATAGTTTCTCTTGGGATTATTTTCTGACTGTCTTTACTGAACACTCTTCCTGGATTTTTAAGTAGAAATATTGAATTGATTTGATTGCTTTAAACTCTTAAAAAGTAAAATTTTATTTGCTCTAACTTACTTAAATTTTATTACTTAATGATTTTTAATTGGTTTACAGAAGGTTTACAGAGTGTCACAACAATTTCTGTAAGCCACATTTAGGGTATTATCATTCCTTGAAGAAGGTAACTTAGACTCATTTGGAGTCACAGAACATTCAGTGCTCCTGTAACAATCGCCAATGGGCATTTTGTCTCTGCAGTTTTGTCCCTTCTGGACATTTCATATACATAGAAGCTATGATAATATGCTGTCTTGCAGTTCATCCATGTTGTAGTATATATCAAAGCTTCATTACTTACTCTTCCTCTGCATTTTATGTGAATGAATTCAGGTTATGTGACTATACTCCATTCTGTTCATTCATGAGTTGATGGGGTCATTCAGATTATTTTCATTGTCTGGGCAAAATAAGTAATATTGCTATGAATATTCATGTAGAAACCTGAGTGTGATCATTGATTTTCGTTTTTATTGGACAGGCACCTATAAGTGGATTTTTTTTTTTGGTTTGGTAAATCGTATATTAAAGTTACTTGTAATTTTAGGGGAAAATCACCAAGTTGTTTTCCAAAGCTCACTCTCTTGTGCTCATGGCTCACTCCTGTGTGCTACGTAAGAGATTTCTAAAGTCTTTACATTTTCATTAACACTGTCTGTGGTCTATACTTCAGAGTCCATCCTGGATTTCCCTGTCTTTTGGTCTGTATTTGTTTGTCTGTCTTTTTGTTACTCATTTGTAAAATTTGCTTATATATGTTCCAAATAAAAGTTACTTGTCAAATATGTGACTTGGAAATGTTTTCTCCCAATCTGTTTTTCACTTAAAAAAAATCTTTTCAATTCTCCTTTTTCCCATATATCATCATTCCTTTTTCCTCTTCAGTTATAATTCATTCAAATCATATTTCTTCAATAAGTAGTTGTAATCAAACCAACCTTAGACTATAACTAGAATAGCTACAAACTTGACCCATTTGATTCTAACTCTTCTTTCTTTTGTATTATTTCATTTTCATTGTTCTAAAAATAGCTACATTTCTTTCAAAACTAACAAAGTCTCCATGATCTGTTTTAAAATTCCTATAATGAAAACTTTCAAAATTAGCAAAGTATAAATATAATATGATAAATAAACAGATTAAATAATCTTCAGTATTTGGAATATTTGCTTCATATATATGTTTTCCCCTAAACTACTTTAAGATATAATTTATATGAAATTATGCTTTTATATTCTTATTTTTGTTCCTGTATGGGTCATTTCATACACAATCATAATGCTATAATTGTACCAAACAAAATGAACAAACATGCTTTAGTTTGAACTGAAGCTTTGCTCCTGTAGTTCTTTTCTCTCTCCACGGATCAGCATTCACTCAGAGACTCTGACTTTGTTGTTCTGTTTTACATCTGCAGCACTTCGCATCCCACTCCATGCTTTTCTGTGTCTC
This sequence comes from Peromyscus leucopus, assembly GCF_004664715.2. Lineage (NCBI taxonomy): Eukaryota > Metazoa > Chordata > Mammalia > Rodentia > Cricetidae > Peromyscus > Peromyscus leucopus. The sequence continues at coordinate 40,947,356 of NC_051075.1, forward strand.
ATGTGACCGATTCATTCAAGAGAACAGATTAATCGCCTCATGCTGTTGTTTCTGAATGTTTTCTCCTGCAGTATTGTCTTAGTTTCGTTCCCTGTTGCTGTGATGCAGCACTCTGTCAAGATCATCCCGAAGGAGAAAGGATTTATTTACAGTTCCTGGTTCCCGTCTGCAGCTGTGAGGAAGTCAGGAGTGGAGACCCCGAATTAGTACATGTATGCTAGCGCTCAGCTTCCTTCCTCTACTTTCTTGCAGTTCAGAATCCCCTTCCTAGGGAGTGGTGCCCTTACTGTGGGTGGGTTTCCCCATAGATGTGCCCGCAGGGTGACCTAGTCTAGACAGCCCCTCAATGAGATCCCTTACCAGGGATTCCTGATTGTGTCAAGTCATTAATCCAGACTAACCATCATAATATTGTTCCTCCTGTATTTTTACTGTCGCTGTGGTGATAGTAAATATAAAGTAGACTCATTTGGCTAATTTAGAAAATAGAACAATAGAGATATAATATGGATAATATGTATAATTTATTACCCAGGTAAAACTATAGTTAATGTTTTATAGATTTTTTTGCACATTTAAAAATTGCCCCAATTATTATACATAATATTGTATTGATTTCTCTTCAAACAATTTAAATGGCCACATACTGTTTTATAATTTAACCAACAACTTACTTAAGATAACTCACATTTCAATATTGTTTCATTTTGTTTTTTCACAACATAGATTAATTTAAACTGTAATAAATAGACTCACCCATAAGAATTTATTGTGTCTCTGACTTTTTCTTAGGAATCTTTACAGGTGGAATTTCTATTCATTGTACTTAAAAGGTTTGTTAAACTGCTTTTCATATCCAAAAACGTTGTGTGACAGCATCTTGCTGTGGACTGCTGTCACATCAAACATGTTTTCTGTCTTGCCTTTTGTTTCACTGATGGAGAGAAGATGTTCTGGTATTGGCTTGAAGGGTTTGTGTCTTACTATTTGCATTTTAAATTAGCATTGACATCCTTCTGGTTGTAGTTCAGGTTGTCTGTTCCGATGCAGTTTCATCTGGGCACAGTTTCTCCTGACTACCCTTCCCTACTTAGGTTTTCTCACTGTCTGAAGGCACAGCACGTTGCTCTGGTAATCTTACTGCTCTTTCCAGTGCATTGCACAGAGTCTTTATCCTTTGAATTCCAGTACAAGCTACACTGTTCTGTTCTCTCACTTATTGATTTTCCTATCCCTTTGATTCTCTCTTTTTAAAAGCTTTCATTGTATCTATTCATTGTATGTGGTACTGCGCTATATGAGTTTTCATCTAAGTATGGGATCTAAGTTGAGCACGCCCTTCCATGCTTTCCTTCCCACTCCTTACTGTCCTCCATCCTTGCCTTTGATCATTTGGATGATGTCATTCCTCCTTGCACGTCATATTTACATACATGATTTTATGTAAATACACATAAAATCTAGGAACCACAAATGATAGCAACCATATGACATTTGTCGTCCCGAGACTGGCTCAGTTCACTTAAATATGATTATCTTCATTTGTATCTGTTTTCCTGCAGATGACATACCCTGATTCTTTATGGCTGAAAATATTCCATTGTGCTTTTATATACTACATTTTCTTTATCCATTCCTCTGTTAATAAGCATTTAGGTTGGTACTATAACTTAGCTATTGTGAATGTGCTGCAATAAACAATATGCAGGCATTTCTTGGCTTGTTGACTTAGAGTTTAGTTTAGTTAAATACTCAGGAGTAGTATTGCTGGGTCATATAGTAGATCTATTTTTAGTTGTTTTGAATCATCTTCATACCGATTTTCATAGTTCTGGACTAGTGTGTTCCCATCAACAGTTTTCTTATACAAGGGTTCTTTTTTTCCATTTCTTGGCCAGCATTGTTGTTTGTGTTCTTAAAGATTTATTATATATAAATTATATTATATATAAAAATTTATTAAATATAAAATTATATATATTTATAATTTGTGTCTGTGTCCATGTGGGTCTGTCTGTGTGAAGCAGGTGCCTGCAGAGGCCAGGAAGTCATATCCCCTGGAGTTGGAGTACAGATGGCTGTGAGCTGTTGGGCATGGGTACTGCACTCTTTTCCTCTCAAAGAGTACACTTTAACCTCTGAGTATTTGTGTTCCTAATGATTGCCGTTCTAACGGGTGGGGTGGAATCTCCCTGTGGTTTTAATGTATATTTCTCTTTTGGCTGATGAGCTTGAAGAGTCTTTCATGTGTTTGCCATTCATTTTATTTCATCTTTTGAGAACTGTGTGTTCATTTTATTTGCAGTTTATTGACTGGGTTATTTGAGTTTTTTGCTGAGACTGTAAGTTCCTTATATGCTGAAGTATTAACGCTCTGTCAAGTGTATATATAGATAGCAAGGATTTTCTTCTATCCTACAGGCTGTCTTTCAGCCAGCAGAAGATTTTACCGAGGAGAAGGTTTTTCAGTTGCGCGGAGCTCCATTTGCCTGTTGTGGGCATTGTTTTCTGAGTGATTAGCGTCCTCCCAGCAGCCCTGACATGTGCCTATATTGTACAGGCTTCCCTGCTGTTTTCTCTTAACTGCTTCAGAGTTTCAGGTCTTACACTGAGGGCCTTGTTCTTTGATGTTAGTGAAAAGCGAAAGGTAGGAATCTCCTCTCATTGTTGGACATGTGACTGTCCAGTTTTCTGGCCTTGATTTGTGAAGGAAGTTGTTTAGCGTCCACTGTGTATTTTTGGTATCCTTGTTAACAGTCAGGTGGTTGCAGCTGTGTGGGTTCATATTGGGGTCCTGTGGGCTATTCTATTTATTGATATGTGTGTCTGGTTTTGAGCCTACTGTGTGCTGGTCTTGTTACCATGGCTCTGTAGTATAACCTGGAGTTAGGTGTGGATACTTTCAGCATTGTTTGTTTTTCTCAGGTTGCTTTGCCTATCTGTGGTCTTTTGTGCTCCCATATGAATTTTAAGGTTTTGTTTTTCTATGAAGAATGGCATTGAGAGACTAGAGTTGGTTCAGTGATAAAGATAACTTAATGCTCTTGCAGAGGACCAGAGTTCAGGTCCCAGCATCAATATCAGGCTATTGTTCACAATCACCTGTAACTCCAGCTCCAGGAGATCTGACACCCTCTTCTGGACTTCATGGACATCTGCATTCACATTTACGCAGACAAATACATAACATGTAATAAATAGATAAAAATAAATCTTAAACAATACTAATCTTAAAACAAATGGCCTTGAAATTTTGATGGGAATTAAATTGAATATGTTGGATTGCTTTTGGTAATATAGCCATTTTGACAATGTTGATGCCCCCAAACCATGATCATGGGAGGTCTTTCCATTTGCTACTGTCTTCTTCAATTTCCTTCTTCAATGTTTTATTGTTTTTGTTGTAGAGGTCTTGTATTTCATTTCTTTGTTAAGTCCATCCTTCCTTCCTCTATTTTGTCCTCCCTTTCTTCTTTCTTCATTTTGACTTTCAAGGCAGGGTTTCTCTGTGTATGTAGCCTTGGCTGTCCTGGAACTCACTCTGTAGACTAGGCTGCCCTCAAACTCAGAGATCACCTGCCTCTGCCTCCCAAGGTCTGGGGTTAAAGGCATACACCACCACTGTGCAGCTCTTTCTTTCTTGTTTTGAAATAACTGTGAATGAAGTTGTTTTCCAGATATCCTTCTTGGCATGTTATTGGTATATAGAAAAGCTACTGATTCTTGTGTGTTAATTTTATATCCTGCCACTTTAAAGTGTCTATCAGATCTATGAGTTTTCTGGTAGGGTCCTCAGGATCTTTTGGGCATAAAGTGATATCTGCAAATAAGGATACATTATCTTCATCCTCTCCTGCTTTTGTCTCTTTGATTTCCTTGTTTTGTTGCTCGATCCAGGCTTTGAAGCATGATACTGAGTAATTGTGGAAAAAGTGGACACCCTTGTCTTGTTCCTGATTTTAGTAGAAATGTCTTGGGTTTTTCCACTTTCAGTATAACGTTGGCTATAGATTTGTATGGTGATATTTTATTTGTACTGAAATGTGGTTTTATTTGTATGTTAATAAATAAAGTTGCCTGGGGGGTCAGAGCTAATAGCAAGCTATAGCAGAAGCCGGGAGGTGTTGGTGCACACCTTTAATCCCGATCACATGACAGGCAGATCTCTGTGTGTTCAAGGATACAGCCAGCATGGAGACACATGCCTTTAATCTCAATACCAACCATAGAGACTTAGAGGTCTGTATAGACAGGCAGTGACGAGGAGGTCTTGTGGTTGGGCTTACAACCAATGAGAAGGCAGAACAGAAAGTCAATAAAAAGATAGATACACAGGAAGTAGGTCTCTTTCAGAGGGGAAGGACAGCAGTGACAGTGAAGGGTAAGAAAGGATTTTTAGTATCAGCTCTTAGCTAATGCTCTGACTTCTTGGGCTTTTAACTCTGCATTTGGCTCTGTGTTTCTTATTTAATAAGACGGTTACATCTACATGTTTGTCATATGCAGACTCTACTGTGTTGAGATGTGTTTCCCATGTTTCTTAGGACTTCTATCATGAAGGAATGTTGAACCCTGTCAGGATGCTTGCCCATATCTATTGAGATAATACTGTGGTTTCTGTCCTGGAATCCATTTATGTGGTACTTATTTGTATATGCCAATTCACTCCTGTGCCTATGGGATGAAACAACTTGAGGTGATTTTTATTTGGATTTGCAGGCATTTAGTTGAGAATTTTTGCATGTATGGCTTCATCAGGTGACAAAGGAGATTCACTGGGAGATTGATCTATACATTTTTTATTGCTCTTTCATCTTTATTTGGTGTTGGTATTAGTTATACTGGCTTTATATTTTTGGAACACACACACCTTTAATCCTAGCACCCAGGAGGCAGAAGCAGGCTGATATCTATGAAAAAGTTTATATTAGTTACTTGTCTTGTTGCTATGACTAAAACCTGATTATAGCAATTTGAGGAAGGAAGGAGGGATTTATTCTGGCTCACAGGGTTTGAGGCTACATACAGTCCATCATGGTGGGGAGTCATGGCGGGAGGAGCCGGGGGGAGCTGACCACACTGCCTATGGGATGATGCTGTCCACATTTAGAGTGGGTCTTCTCACCTCAGCAAACCTGATCTGGAATCCTTTACAGACCTGCCTAGAGGCTTTTCTCCTTGGTTATTCTGAAGTCTGTCATGTTAACAATCAATTTTTACCATCACAAAGAGTAAGACTAGTAGTTAGTATAGAGTTGATGAAAAACCACGGAGGGAAAGGTGGATGAAAAGAGGGAACAGTAGTGACAGGGATGGGTAGTGAGGGAGTTCTTGCTTGAGGTTGAATGAAAGAGAGGAAAAGAAATGGAATCAAATAACTTTAACAGTCTCATCTTTAGGAGGCTGAGACAAGGCGAGCCTGCTATCAAGACCAGCTTCTATTCTTTGGGAAAGCCTATAGAAAGAAAAGAAAGGGAAGGGGAAGGAAGGGGAGGAGAGAGAGAAGGAGGGAGAGGGGGCGGGGAGGTGAGATGAGAACAGCACAGGACAGAGTTGGCCTGTTCACTTGACATTAAATAAAGGTATAAATATGACAGGGAGGGTATGGAGCCCTAATGCAGTCTCTTGCCTGTTTACTGCAGCTCTTGTTCCTGACTCCCAGATTGTGTGTGTGTGTGTGTGTGTGTGTGTGTGTGTGTGTGTGTGTGTGTGTGTGTGTGTGTGTATGTGTAACTTTATTAGATAGATCTTGAGTGTGAACTTTGTAGATGTCAGCATCAAGTTGCAGTACCAAAGTGTTGGCTGCACTGAATTGTTCTGAGGTGATTGTTGACATCCCCACCACTTCAGAGAATAAATGGTAAGACACTATAACCTCAGTGACTCAGACGTTGTTGCCAATATTTTAGTACATGCTTTCCCACTGCTGTGATTTAAGGAAGCTAAAATTCACGTCTTGAAAGTACATATTCTGTACCGTCCTTTGTAAAATGTTATAAATTAGAGAAATGATGACAGCTATCAGTATCAGAAATCATGAAATTTATAAGAAATAGAATTTTTTATAAGTCAGAATTCTTTCCCAAGCATATGATAAATATGTACATTGTATATTAGCATGCTTTGATGGCAGAATGGCATTTTATTTGGTACACTTGTATTCAGATGTGATCTTTAGGTACCTACCTAGTAGTTCTTTCTTCTTAGAAAAATACCTAGACATTCAATTGAATTTAGTTTTCATCATCAATTATTTTTTTACATTGTATGTGTAGATATGTACAGATAGTACTCATTTTGTAAGCCTGATTCTGTTGTAAAGAATTAAGATATTTATGTGACAGAGCTTTGCAAAAACAATTTTATTAGCCCCTTTTTCTAGTTAGAACTTAAAAAAAAAAGAAAGAAACCAAAACACTGATTATCAAATCTGTGAAAATATTTTATAAAAATTGGAGAATGTAAGGTTGGACTCTGCTTATATTTTGCTTAGTTCTATTGATGCTAAACAATAGTACTGATTAAGGCAAAATCTGCATTTAATGATGGATTTCATTTTCCTTCATTAAATTTCTTTTCTTCATTAAAATTTCATTCTCCTTCATAAATTGTATGACTGGATGTTAATTATAGAATGTAGTTTGTCATGGTAATGTATTACACTCATAGAATAATAAGCCTAGTAGCTATTTTTTAATTTTTAAAAGATTTTATATTTTAAATTGTCAGTTGTGGGAATGTGCATGTACATGCAGTGCCCTCAGAAGACCAGTAGAGGGCGTTGGAGCCTCTGGAGCTGAGGTTACAGGTCATTGTGAGCTGCCCAACATGGGTGCTGGGAACTGAACTCAGATCCTCTACAAGAGCTGCAAATGGTCTTTACTGCTGAGCCATCTCTCCAGCCCCTAATGGCTGTTCTTTTTATTGTGAGAGATTTACTCCATCTTTAAAATGACTACAAATAACAATATGAAAATATCATTAAAATGCACCTCCTTCGTTTCTCTTACAGGGTCAGCAGATTTCATTAGCACCAATTCAGAAGCTTGAAGAAGCTCTCTATGAATACCAGCCCCTGCAGATAGAAACCTGTGGACCACAAGTTCCTGAGCTCGAGATGTTAGGAAGACTTGGGTAAGCATCAGAAGCAGTCTCCATCGTGAAGGCTGATGTGTAGGGCTTCACTGTTGCTATTTTTATTTAATTGAAATTTTAACATTCTTAAGTTTTTACTGTATAGAACTTAATCCCATTTCTTAAAAGTAAGTAATACTAAACTAAGTTTTATTTAATATATTGACTTTTCAGTCTGTTTACTAGATTCCTGAAGTTAGGACTGGAATACAACAGTTCTCTCTGTGAGGCTATCTTTGGCAGCCATAGCTGAAGTGACTGTTTTAGCTTACTACTTGTTTCTTTGAATTGGGGATTACTGTTGTTCTTTTCTTACTCTTTTGGGGGGCCACCACCCACCCTCCCAAATAAATTACACATGGAGAGTTATTCTTAATTATAAATGCTCAGCCTTAGCTTGACTTGTTTCTTGCCAGCTTTTCTTAACTTAAATGATCCCATCTACCTTTTGCCTCTGGGCTTTTCCCATTCTCTTACTTCTGTAAATCTTACTCTTACTCTGTGTAGCTGGGTGTCTGGCCCCTGGAGTCATCCTCCTTCTTGGCTACTCCCCCCCCCCATTTCTCCTTCTATATATTCTCTCTGCCTAACAGCCCTGCCTATCCTTTCTCCTGACTTACTATTGGCTGTTGAGTTCTTTATTAGACCATCAGGTGTTTTAGACAGGCAAAATAACACAGCTTCACAGAGTTAAACAAATGCAACATAAACAAAAATAACACACCTTAAAATAATCTATAACAGATTACCTCAGTAAATAATAGGCCAGTAAAAATATGAATTCAGTACCTTCCCATAAAAATTGTAGGTTTAATCACTGTCTTTTATCTATATTGAAACTACATTTATGAGAACTGAGCCACAAAACATTTTGTCATTAGGAATAATATAGGACTGGATGGTGGCTCAAAACTCATAGTGTATATATTCTTTTAGGAAATGAATTTGAGAGCATGGCTTTTGTGAGTAATGGAGATAGTGTCTCATGGGAGCAAATGAGGTGTATGTACACTTGGAAAGTCCAGACACAGATGAGCTTGATGGAGGAAATCATTTTTTAGTTTGGTTTTTCAATGTAAACTTTTGAATATAGGACTCATTCAGAAATTGTATTTAACAAGAGAAAATAATGTGGAAAGAAAACGGTGCATACATTGAGACCAAGTAGTTAAAATCAAAGACTCCAGCAACAGAGAGAGACTAGAGATAGGAATCGCATAATAAAACCTACTGTGTCCTCAAATTAAAACCAGCCCCTTAGAGATGATGCACAGTATTCTGCATGTGGTTATTGAGCAGGCATGGTAGACCTAAAGTAAAAATGGCTTATTATTTAATTATCTGGTATTGGATAGCTCTTAAGGATAGATAAAATTTATCCCTGTGTTCTCTTAACATCTTACAACCTCCAAATGTGAAGTCAACCAAATGGGAGAATCTAAAACTCCCTTGAGGTAACACATTCATTAAATATCTGTCCTATTCACTAAAAGTTAAAGCATAAGGAGATAAGATACGAAGGCATTTTTGGGAGAGTGTGTCTGTGCACATATGTGTGCTGCTGCATGTGCACTCGTGTGTGTGTGTGTGTGTGTGTGTGTGTGTGTGTGTGTGTGTGTGTGTAGGCCATATACCAGCCTTTGATGTTATTCTTCAGAAGCCATCTACTTTGTTTTTTGAGACAAGATAGCTCACTTGGGCCTGAGACTCATGGTCAGGCTCACTTGTCATCACCTCCACAGTGGGTTCCTGCTGCAAGCTGCAAAAATATATGAAGTAGGATCTTAGCTGATTGTGACAAAGCTAATACCTAGAAGTAGCCAAGGGCCTTCCAGAGGTCAAGGTGAGGCTCAAGGAGCCTTGGTGATACTGGCTTTTGATTATCAGCTGTTTCTTACTATGAATTTCTCATGTGCTATTGTAACTTTCCCATCATTTATCGGCACCATTTCCCCTCTGCTAAACGAATGTTTAGATAACCTTGTGTACTGACAGCTATGCACAGCCAGAACCCCAGTTCAGGCCTCCCTGTAATTATCATCATTGGCAGCATCCAGCCAGATCCATCTCCAGAAGGAGGAAATTATCTTATCAGAGAAACCTCTGTACTCTCTAAGAACAGACTTAAGCATCCAGACTATCTGTTTGAGAAGGCCTGGCAGATGTGCTAATTTAGCTTAACTTTCTCCTTTCCAAAGTCTTATCTCTAGTTTTAGATCCACCCTTAACAATTAACTCAGAACTAAAGGGTTCCAACTTACAGGTATATCTAGCTGTGATGGAAGTTGCCTCGAAACTGAGCACACTTGCCAGAAACATTGGGAGCAGAGATAGCTTGGAGAGATAAGGGTCAAAGCGATAAAAAGGCAGCTTTATTTTCAGAGAAGGACTAGCAGGAGAAGAGAGAAGAGAACAGGAGAACTAGATGGAGAACTAGAAGAATGAGATGGAAGATGAGGAAAAGCCAGATGGGGAAGAACGAGATGAGAAAGACCAAGATGAGGCAGAACTAAGATGAGAGAATTAAGATAGAACTTAGAGGGGACAGCAGATAAAGGTAGAGAGAAATCAGGCAAGAAAGGAGCTAGGCACGAGAACAGAACTGAAGCTGTGGATATAGGATTTTATCCCAGAGGAATAAAGTAGACAGACAAAGAGCTTGGTGTACTTAGATTCTTTTCCCCAAGATAATTCTCGCCATTCGTAGTTTCTCTTCTGGGACCCTGGGAAGAATATTATTAAGGCTGGTCCTATATTAATATTCGAGAGGTTACTAGCAGGTACTACCATATCTGGATTTGACATGGGTTATAGTGATTGAACACAGGTCCCCATGCTCACATGGTAAGCACTTTACTCACTGAGATGTTATCCTTCTGCCCCAAGAATACTGTGTTTTATGTCAGAGAAAAGTTACATGTAACACAGATGTTGGGTTAGAAAATCTTTGGCTGAATTACCAATAGCCAGTACTAACATTTTTTATTCTTCCTTAGAATCTTTAACGTCAGTAAAGATTAAGTATTTAAAATAATGCTACTACCTCTATTAAAGTTGCACATTTTCTAATAAATTTGTTATAAAAGCTTTATTTATGAGATCATAGAAATGATCATGAGTAATAACAGTGCATTCTTGGGTTTATTACATGGAAAATTAAGTTTTGGGTTAAAAAAGTTACTCATTGAGAGAGAGAGAGAGAGAGAGAGAGAGAGAGAGAGAGAGAGAGAGAGAGAGAGAACGAACACACCATTTACCACGGTGCTGATGGGGCGGTGGGGGGTCAGTTCTCTTCTCCCACCACATGGCTTTGAATTCAGGTCATCAGCTTTGGCACAGACACCTTTATCCTCTAAGCTACCTCAGTGTTCTCAGAGTCGCAGTAACCGGACAGGAAGGAGAAGGAAGTTTGCTGTGTGATGTCTGCACATTGTCATCACAGTAGTGTGTTACAAAGCCAAGAAGATCCACTAAAAGTAAAACAACAAAAGCAAAGCAGGAATAATTAGTTATACAACCCACACCAGAGAAAACAGTGCGGTCGTAACAATGGCAGTTAGGACAAGGAAGGTAGCTCATCAGTTGAAGAGCTTGCTTCAAGAGCATGAGGTCTAGAGTTAGGTGTGGTGGTATTGTGTATTCTAATAAATTTATCTGGGGTCAGAGAACAGACAGCCACTAGATACAAAGGCTAGAAAATGGTGGCACTCACACCTTTAATCCTAGCATTCCAGAGATAGAAATCCCTCTGGATCTCTGTGAGTTCAAGGCCACATTGGAAATAGCCAAGCATGGTGACACACGCCTTTAATCCCAGAAAGCCAGCCTTTAATCCCAGGGAGTGGTGGTAGAAAGCAGGAAGATATATAAGGCGTGAGGGCAAGAAACTAGAAGCATTTTGGCCTGGTTAAGCTTTTGGCTGGTTAAGATTTTGGCTGGTTAAGCATTCAGGCTTTTGAGCAGTAATTCAGCTGAGACCCATTCCGGATGAGGACTCAGAGGCCTCCAGTCTGAGGAGACAAAACCAGCTGAGGACCAGGCAAGGTGAGATAGCTGTGGCTTGTTCTGTCTCTCTGATCTTCCAGCATTGACCCCAATAACTGGCTTTAGGTTTGATTTTATTAATAAGAACTTTTAAGCTTCCTGCTACAGTTAGGACTCTCCGAGACCACATAAATGCAGGCGGCTATGGTACCCCGCTTGTAATTCCAGCCTCAGAAGGCAGAGGTGAAGAATCCCTGAACAAGCTGACTAATAGCACTAACCATATTGGCAAGCTCTGGAGTTGAGAGACTCTGCCTCATTGAATAAGGTGGAAGAGTGATAGTGGATACGTTTTGACATCAACATTTAACCTCTGAATATTTGTTCACCATGTGTAAACACACACACACACACACACACACACACACACACACACAGTGTGCCACCCCCACATACATGAAAATGGGAAAATAAACAAAATGCCTAATGAAAGAAAGAAAGGTAGGAAAAGGAAAACAGGAAGGAGAAATAGAAAATGGAAATAGCCTGACAATAGATAAGATCTTCATGATATCGGGAGTTAAATGTATGGGCCAGAGCGATCCTCAGCAGTTAAGAGCACTGTTGCTCTTACAGAAGGTCCCCCCCAGTTGGGTTCCCAGCAGCTGGATTGTGAGCCGCCCACCTGTAGATGTGGTGTCCACAGGTGCTGTACACAAGTGGTGTGTATACATGCACATATCATTAACAGACAGATCTTTTTCAAAAACAGAATGTAAATGTTGTAAACTAGGCAGTAGGGATCATTTCTGTAATGATATAAATGCTTTAGATCTATACTGTCCATTGTGGCGACCACTGGTCACTTTCTATCAAGGCAAGCAATTCTCTGAGTTCAAGGCCAGTCTGGGCTACAGAGCGAGAGAACCAGCACAGCCAGGCTACACAGAGAAACCCTGTCTTGAAAAACAGAAACAACAACAAAAAAAGAATTTTAAGGCACTTAACTGTTGCTTATATTCTAAAGTCTCCAAGGGAGAATATGACATGTTATGCACTATTTCTGGTCAAGGGCTTTACCTGCTGATAGTAAGACGTAACTTTCTCAACAACAAACAAACAGTGTCTAAGTATACTTTAGTGCTGCTTATTTAAGATAATATCATAGCTTTACAAAGTTCTCAGGAGCATCAAAGTCAAAAAATATAGGCAAACACAAAAATCACAAAATGATTGCAGGATGTGTATGTATTGCCATAATTTATATTATCCTTGACTGTGATCGTTGAAGTATTTCTAAGCTAGCTTGGGTCTCTCTCTCTCTCTCTCTCTCTCTCTCTCTCTCTCTCACACACACATATATATCTGTTTTTGTTGGTATTTGAGTTAGAAGTCAACTCACACATCAACATGAACCTCTGTGTCTTAGCTCCTGGTCTGGCTGGAGTCTGGTACCCTTTAAGTCTCTTTTTATGCAATCATGGAAAAATATGTTTCCGCTTGAAGCAGCTGTCAAACAAGCGTCTTTCATCAGCAGTCAGACACAGGGCAGCTGAGTGAAGCTGTTTAGTCTAGAGTAAATGCTCACGAGATTGCAAGGGCACTGAGGAAATGTAATGATGCAGTCTGTTCCAGAATCGTATTTTTGTAGTTAAGGCCTTAACAATATTAAATCATTATGCTAATTAAAATATGTAGTGAGATGTATTCTAAAATTAATCTCAGAAAAGCAGCTCCCAATATGATAAATTATCACAGTGATATACAATTGTTTTTTTTTTTTTTTTTTTGCTGTTGTTTTTAAAAATAGTACTCCAAAGGAGCAAGCTCAGTTTACTGTGGAATTTAGTTATTTATTCTTCCCAAATCACTATAAAATTTGTTAGACCCAGTAGATGCTATAAGATTGTCTCCATTGGAAAATGAAACTTTTTAGTATTTGAGTTTTTTGAGAAGCAGTGAATTTTTTTAGCGGTAAGTTTGTTTTGTTATTCATTTGCTTATCACTCAGCAGGTATTTATGATGTGCTTACTGTGGGACAATAACTCTTTTGGGTGCCAGTGAACAAAACAGAAGAAAATGCCTCTTAATATTCTGACCTAAAACAAACAATAAAAATACATGATCAAATCTGTTGGTGGATGGTTTAGCCAGAGTTCTCGACTGCCAAAGAACCAAACAGGACCCTCAGTGGTATTTAAGATGAGACTTGTTGTGGGAATTGGTTCATATGATGGTGGAGTACCATGAGCTGCTATCTATTGCCAGAACAGTTTACTGAGTTTTCAGAACTGAGAGCAGTGAGGTTGATGCTGTGAGTCTTGGTGGAGGCTGAAAGCCTGAGAAGGAGCAGGTGGGGCATGGTGAAGGTGGTAATGGGGTTTAAGTCCTGATCTTAAGAGTTGAGAACCTGGAGTTGTGATGTCTGAAAATAGATGATGAATGTCTTAGCTCTACCATAGAACGAATTTGCCTTCTTTTGCTTCTCTGTTTTTCTTTTTGGTTTGGCCTTCAGTTGAACTGGATATTGGGTGGGGGTGCATCTTCTCTACTCAGGCTGCTAATTGAAATGCTCATTTTTTCTGGAAACACTCCTACAGAATTTCTTTTAAGGGATTGTGTTTTTGAAAGGAAAATCATCAATAAAATGGTAAAATGTGTATCATATGACCACCAGGGTTTGTTTTTCATTTTGAAATATTTCAGGGTGGGAGAAGATTCTGTTTCTGTAGTACTTTGTATTTACTTGATGATATTTTAGATAATATTTCAATGCCTATTACCATTCTTGGTTTCTTTATCCCTAAACATAATCTCTCTCCCTGTCTCTGCCTCCTTCTACCTCCTCACACCTTCATCTTTGGACAGGTACTCAATATGTATTCCAAGATGACCTCAAACTCACAATCCTCCTGCCTCTGCCTCCTGCATGCTTCTATTATAGGCTTGCACCAGCTCTTCCAGCCTGTGTGATTCTGGAGCTCTAGGACTTTGCTATGAGACTGTCACTCTTCCTTGGGAAGACTTAGTAGTTGAAGGCTCTAGCTTTCATTGGTTAAAGTAAAGATGCTAAGGCTTAGTGGCGACTGTCCTTTTCTTGACTCTGAAAGTGGTTTGTTACACATAATTTACCCAATCTTATTCTAAGTTTCAACATATGCAGTACTGAGATATTTTTAAATGATGTAGTGAGGATTTCTTAATCATTCTTGCTTTCACATTCTATATTATATCTATTTTATTGTGATTTTTTTTTTGAAACAAGGTCTCATGTAATCCAAACTGACCTCCAACTGTCCATGTAGCCTAGGATGACCTTAAACTTCTTGATCCTCCTGCTCCCACTTTCCAAGTGGTGGAATTACAGACTTGAGCCACCACATTTTATGTTTGGGGGATCCAAGTCAGACTCTGACGACTGGACCCACATCCCCAGCCTATATGCATTTTTAAAAGGGAATAAAATAGAGAGTAAACTAATGAAGGACATTATAAGACATTATACTTATGTAGTGAATGTATTGTTTTGTGAAACTTGTTTTAATTACATGCATGTGTGTGCATACCATACCCACTTACAGTGGATTTTCATGTAAAATAAATTGTTAATTGTGGAATGGACAAATTGAGAAGTACAGATTTCAACAAAAAGCCCAGAGCAAAGCTTACTGCCTGGTTGTTTTTAGGTCTAGGGATCTTGCTTCTGAAGTGTAAGGAAGACTGCATAAGAACACAGGTGAACGTAGTCTCAGGCAAACAGAGAAGGCCTCTGGTTTTCCATGTCATAAAGTAGACACTACAGTACTCCATTAGACCCCCATTTCAATAGGAAAAGTAGTTCTTCCTACCATATCCCTACCAATAAACCCTTTAAAAAATGCCCCCCCTGCAAGACAGAGTTTCTCTGTGTAGTCCTGGCTTTCTGGAACTCACTCTGTAGCCCAGAATATCCTCAAACTCAGAGATCTTCCTGCCTCTGCAGGAAGTTATTTTATGAGTAAGTGACCAGTGAAAACCAGTTTTTATCATATAAATTAACAGGGATTTAAACAGCACACCCAGATTGTTATTCCTTGTTATGTGTGTATAACCAAAATTGACAATACCTTTGACTCAGCCAAAACCGACTGATGAACACAAACATGGCATCCTGTGTAGGCTAAGTCCAGATTGCAGATACATCCCTAATGATTTTGAAGTTGTTATTATGTAGCTCTTTTTGCATTTCTGTGTCAAGATGTGGTATGGAACCAGAATTCCAAATGTATAAATAATATTTGGCTTTAATTATTATCTTTTACTCTTTTTGTGACATCAAAATTTGGTACTTTGAAAAATATAAATGGTTTTTATATGTCTCAAGAGACGACTGTCATCTCTTGTTCAATAATTATAAGACACTCTCATTTTTAGGTTTATGAACATTAATTGAAAGGATCAGTCCAATTAGTTGCTCATTCTTACGTGATTTTCTTTATTCCAGAAGTCTGTGTATATACATACCACACACTTGCCTATAGCATCTACAATGGTGTCAAGTTCTTTGTGGTAACCGAGCATCATGAAAAGTGGAAGAATATTGATATACACTCCATCAGCAGGGTGAATAAGTGCTATTCTTGCCTCTGATTATTGTGCCATAAAATCCATCATGTTTAATGACTGCTCAGAGCATACACTATGCAGGGTGGAGGCAGTTTGAATGGGATGGCATTTCCTTTTTGTTTTTACTGAAAAATAGACCCTATTGATTGCAGATTAGCATGTGGGATCCATTCAGGGGTGAGAGACATGCTCTGAAATAGCATTGTCATGGTTGCATAGTCTATAAATTTACCAAAAATCATTGAATTGTACACTTAAAAATATATTAGTACCCAAGAGGCAGAGGCAGGTGGATCTCTGAGTTCCAGGCCAACCTGGTCTATGGAGCAATTTCCCGGCCAGCCAAGGTTACATAGTGATCCCCTGTGTCAATATCTTCCAAGGCCTGATATTAGTGGCCTGGAGAGGTGGCCTAGTGAGTAAGTAGAAGCTCCACAGCATGAGGATCTTGATTTTGGTTCCCAGAACCCATGTCAAAGCTGAGCATGGCAGGGGTTTTGGGATGGGGGTATTTCGTTTTCTTGGTTTTTTTGGGGGGGGGGGCGGGTTGTTGTTGTATTGGGTTCCTGTTTTTTTTTTTTTTTTTTTTTTGTTTTTTTTTTTTTGAGAAAGAACTTAAAGTTGGGTGGGTAGGGAAGGGGAGGGGATCTGGAAGAACTTGGGGGAGGGGGAGAATATGATCAAAATATATTTAAATTTAGAAATTGTTTCAAATAATAAAATTACAATAAAAAGAAGGAATATTTGAGAAACACTTTAACAGTTCAGGGTCCAAGTTAACAAGCTCCTTTAAGTGTCAAGTGCTGTAATGGCTTGATTTGAAGTCATTAAACATCACAGCTACCCTAAGGTTTGCGCTCACTTTTAGCTATATAAGCTAAACATATATTCTAGCATCCTTTATACAACAAATTTTGTTTTTTATATAGCTTTGTGGATTGGTGTTAAGCAGTAATATTACCTCACACATAGCAATACTTAATATCATATAAGTAGCAGAAAAACAATTAAATGAGTAAAATATTTGTATGTGTATTTCTCTACATCCATCTGTCCGTCTGACTGTCTGTCTGTCCATCTGTCTATCTATCATCTATCAGCAATGTAAACTCTAATTATCTGAATCTAAGCTTAAAGCTGTTATGGTTTTATTATTACAATGACCTAAAACAGTGTATTATGACAGCAAAATACTGAATGTTGCCTTTTTGTAGAGATATACACACCTATAAGTTGAAGTAAAGATTCCCCCATTCTCGGGGGGTGGGGGTGGGGGGAAAGGTGGAGAATGGTAGAGGTAGGTATGTGTGTAAGTGTGTTGTGCACACACACAGACACACAATCACACACAATTAGTAATTCACTGCATCTTTTAGCTTGAGAAGTTTCACCTGGGTATATCTGAGGTGTTTACTTCTGTGATTACTTTTATCCTCGTGACTATAGCTGAGCAGATTCCTTTCACCTTTTTGTGTTTATGGTTTATTTAATAATAGTAAAATGTCTTCCTTTGGCATTATTCTTTGTTGTTAGGAGCTGAGAACAAAATTCTGAATTATGTATTTTCTGAACGCTTAAAGGAGACGTTGAAGATAGTGTGCTAAATGTTTTTATACTCTTGTAGGTGCAGTAATTTGGGAAATAAGTTTTTCAGGAAATGTAGAATT
The DNA here is from genome assembly GCF_004664715.2 of Peromyscus leucopus. Classification (NCBI taxonomy): domain Eukaryota; kingdom Metazoa; phylum Chordata; class Mammalia; order Rodentia; family Cricetidae; genus Peromyscus; species Peromyscus leucopus. The sequence goes on from NC_051075.1 coordinate 40,964,747, forward strand.
GGTCTAATTGCTGTGATTCATGTATCTGTTGCATCAACCTGTAAGTGGTTCCATTGTGCTTTGACCCTTACTGTTTGGGCTTGCTTTTGTTTTGTTTTGTTTTATTTTAGCATTATGGGAAATAATTGAAATAATTCTAAGATGATAAAACATGCTTCAACCTATAATAAAAATCAGATCTCTCGGATCCCATGTTTCTTATGTAAATGAAAAGATATGTTGATTTAAGGTAGAAGGAGTTTCATTCTATTGGAAACAGCTTTGAGTAGCTTTCCATAACATAAACTTACATCTTTAGACACATGATTAAAGTGTAGGGTTTGGTGAGCTTTCGTAGGCACAGTCAAGGGAACAAATGTATCTCTGAACTCCTAGTTTCCTGCTGTCACTTGTGATTTTCCCTTCTAACCTCTTAGCTCCCTGCCAGGAGCCCACTAATAAGCTTTCTGAATTGTACACTCATTTACAGATTTTATCATTTTGTATCAGTGAAATGGTAATAGATGCATTCGTTTTTATCTGACCTGTGTGGATCAGTATAGTGTATTTACTTTGACATTCGTCCATGCTTTAGTGTGTATCTGTGAGTCATTCATTTTTATTGCAGAGTAGTGTCCCACTGTGTGTATATACCACAGTTTATCTCTCACGTGCTGACAGGTATTTGAATTGTTTCCAAGTTTCTCTACAGTTCTGGTCTTTTAAATATATCTGATAGGAATATTCATATCAGAGCATGCATACTTGCTTTTTTTACTTTGATGTGAATACCTAGAGTAGAAGATTGTGTCATTTATAGGTGCTTATGTAAATTTTTAAGAAACTCACAGCTGTTTTCCAAAGGTTACATTATTTTATGTCCCCCCCCAGGGGGGGTGGGTCTCTGAGGTCCAGTTACTTCATTTGTTGGCACTTGATACAGTCAATCTTTTCACATTTGGGCTGTTTCAATAGCTGGGTGGTGGAGCTGTGTTTTAAGGTTTGTGTCCCTGGTGATTGGACACTGAGGATCTCCTCCTGTGCTTTGCTGATTTCTGTCTTTCTCGGATGAGGTGTTTGCTCAGATCTTTCACTCGTTTTGTTGTTGGGTGGGTTGTTGCTTTGCTGAGAGGCGTTTGGTCTGTTGTAGACTCAAGGTGCCTGATACGATTGGCAGACAGACCTCAGTCTGTGGCTTAGCTTCTCAGTTCCTTAGTGTTCTTTGGAAGAACACAAATTTTAATTTCGATCGAGTCCATTTTATATAGCTTTATTTTTTCTTTTATGGCTTTATATCTGTGAAATTTTTCCCTGAATCAAAGTCAAAATAACTTCTCACGTGTTTTCTTTTAGACACTTTATTGTTGTCTTGAGTTTGCCACCATTTCGGTCTGTGATCCTTTGCAGTTCGTTTTTTATATGGTGAGAGTGAGTGATGCTCTGGTTTCTTTCAGTGACTTAAGGATGTTGAGTAGTAGTTGTCCATTTTGTTGACAGCCTTTTCTCCACTGAATCACATCTGTGCCTTAATGAGAGATCAGGTGACTGTACGCACGCGCCCGTGTGTGTGGGTGTGTGTGTGTGTGTGTGCGCGCGCGCCTCGGCGGTTTGTTTGCTGATGATTCCAGAGTCATGTTGTCCTGATTACTTTGGTTTTATAATAACTGAATATTGACATCAGTCCTCTGGGGTTTTTTTTTGGGGGGGGGGGGGGTTGGTTGGTTGGATTTTGTTTGTTTTTTATATTTTTGCTATTTTAGCTTCTTCATCTACTCATGCCAATTTTAGGGTCAGCATCTACATTACTACAAAAAGGTTTGCTAGACTTAAAAAACAAAATGACAAAGAAACACAGGCCTTTTACAGGTGAAGTGACTCATGCCTGTCACCACAGAGGCAGAGACGAAGGAATTAGTGCATGATGAGTTGGGATAGCCATCTCTGCCCGCCTTCTCAAAGTGATTCTATTAAAGCAATTTTCCATGCACATAGCCTATATTATTTCATGCCCAAAGCCTACATTGTACCAGATAACATTGGTATGGTATATTTGTTTGAATTAATCAGTATTGATTTATTTTTATTAACTGAAGTTCCTATTTCATTTAGATTATCTTAGTTTTACCTAGTATTTTTTTTTTTTTTTTTCCTGATCCAGGTTCTACCCGAGTTCCTGTGATACATTTACTAGCCTTTCTCTTGGGTCCTTCTTGGCTTTGACTGTGTTAGAGGTTACTTGTGCCTGGTGACCTGGAGTATATCATTCCTGTATTTTATAGAATGTTCATTTATAGACATTTATCTGCTTCTTTACCCTTCGTAATGAGATGAGAGGTGTTGATGTAACCAACCGTCTTATTAAATAAGAAACACAGAAACAATGTAAAAGAGAAAGCCAAGAGGTCAGAGCTCAGAGCTAAATCTCACCCTTCCTTCTGCTGTCCCAGCTTCGCGAAAAGAGACCTACTTCCTGTCGGTTAGTTTTTTTAAAGTATGTTGTTCTGCCTTCTCATTGGTTGTAAACCCAAACACATGACTGCCTCGTCACCGTCTGAATGTACAGCCCCCTAGGTCTTAAAGGTATATGTCTCCAATGCTGACTGTATCCCTGAACACACAGAGATCTTATGGGATTAAAGGCGTGTGCCACCACCGCCACACTCTTGCTATGGCTCTAATAGCTCTGACCCTGAGACAACTTTATTTATTAACATACAATCAAAATAATATTTCAGTACAATTAGATTACCACCACATTTCCCCTTTTCTATTTTAATAAAAAGAAAAAAAGCAAAAGGTTATAACTAACAAAAGAAAAACTATATACAAAAGTACAATAACTATATACAATATATACAAGTAATAAATACCTAAACAGGTATTTGACAAATCAGAGAAAATAATTCCATTATTTATCCTATTTTGGTAAATCCAAGATGTATCTAATGCACTTTCTATCCTAATTAATTTTCAACTATAACTAACTAATCTTCAACCATAACTAACTAATCTTCAACTCCCTCAGAGACCCAAGAAGGGAATAATATTAGCTAACAAAAATAAAAACAGGAAGTGCATGCAAGCAACTTCCAAAAAATTTTGTGAGTTGACAGAAACAGTCAGCTGCCTGGGCAGTCACCTGAGGTTTCTCCGCAGTGTTGGGGCATCATCTTCAGCCTATAGGCTTAGTGTATCTGACAGACTCATTTGTGAAGTAGGATGTACACAAGGTCAACAGTTCAACCTCACATTGGGTGAGAGCAGTCCACGTACCAGAAACACCTGAATTCCACTAGTGTCCTGTCATGATTCAGGATTTTAAATTCTGGAAATTGTTGACAGTTTTTTAATTCAGCTGTCCATTCTTCTTGGCTGTGTATATATGGCTTCATCTCAGCATCCCCTTCTTCTCCACATCCCTCTATTAAATGCCAGTCTACTTTCGAGAGGCATGAGCTTTCAGCTGCTGTTCCATTGTACAACAGAATCCATTGGCCCTCTGCCTGTTAAGCTGCTTTGAAGAAAAGGGCACCGTACCTTTTCCGGATGCGAAGGCCATTTCAGGGATGGGGCTGTATTGTCCTGGCCTCAGAAGATGCCTTTTGATAAAGCCATAACCACACTTGTTTTGGCAAGAATCAGTAGTCCCTTGTTTCGTGTTCTGTCTGTCCATTTTGTCCTGTTGATTCGAGGATACTTTGTTGTCCAGTGGCTAACTTTTGCCACAAGGAAAGTTGACTCCTTATGCAGTTTCTTCAATGCCCATATTTTCTCTGAAGTAGATTAGTACTGCCAGGAGCTGACATGTCTCAAAAAAGAAAAATTTTCTAAGTTATTAAAACATTTTAAATGCCATATTCTGTAGATCTCTGAAGGGTTTGAAGATGATCTGTCTAAAACATCTCTGCTTAATTTTTAAAACATATCTAATCTGACTACAAGTTCTATGATAATGTCTAACTACTAGCTTTCATTTCTTTATATCCTAATAGTTGATAATAATAACATTCAAGGATCAGAAATTTGCATTACATTGTTAAATGGATGGAATAAATACAATTAGAAATATACATATAGCATTTTCTAACAATATCAGTTTCAAATTTGTATACAATATAAAACAATCCAATCCAATGTAAAGTATTTAAAATTAGTAATTGTCTTTTTCTTTTCTTTTTTTTTTTTTTAAACAAGAACCTTAAATCTAATCTCCTTTGCTTAGCCTTTTTCCTAACCCTTGACAATAACTTGTAACCAACCCCCCTAAATACTGAAAATTATCCCAGACCCAAAACCCATTAAAAAGACCAAAAAACCACCCGCCCCACACCACCTCTTTGGGAATGTGGGCGTCGTATTCTTAAAATTGCTTCCTGCTGGGTATGGGCGAAGTTTTCTTTATCCTGAAAGAAAGATTTTAGGTTAATTGTCAAATTCTAGGAGAGGTAACTATATCCTTCATTATCCAGTCTGTGTATAATGCCAAAGTTCAGGGTTTATCTCAAGTCCTTATTCAAGTAGTCTTTGAGACTGGATCATCTCAGCTAGTCATCTCAAATTTGCTCTGAGCACCTTGTAGTTCAAAGCTGATCTGTGGATGTTTGTCAGCTTAATGATATTATTATTGTCCACGTGGAATTTTTGTTGTTGTGGGGCCCCATCTTCTTTCTGTAGACTTCAGTTGATGTTAGGCCTGGCCGTGATTTCCTGCAGAAAACTGATAAGAGACTCGAACACAAAAACATATATATGCAGCTAGCCTTTTTTCTAGAATTAGTTAGTACTCTATGTGACCATTCATATCTTAACAAAGTTTAAAATGTATATATATATATATATTAATCTTATAAATTTTGATATAAAATTTATACTTTGAGAAAAGTTTAAAGAATCAGAATAGAATCAAAGAGTTGAGATTAGTAATAGAATAGTCCCTTAATTAATTTTGCTTTTGTCCTGTACCATAGCAGAAGATGGCTCTTATTCTGGCATGATACAGGGAGTTTGCATTTACCTTTTAACAACATGCTTGATTTTAAAGAAGGAGAGAGCCATTCTCCAACTCCAAAGTCAGCTTTAAATTTTAATTGAACTGGGACTATTAGAAAACCAATAGTGTTAAATCTTTAGAGAAAAGCAGAAACAAACATTTAGGAAGACATAAAATTTTTTAGATAATATATACCCATACACCGTTTCATTCTGTTTCTTGGGATAGATGATTTGTCCCTTTTCTTCAGTTGTCTCATTTGTCCAGTGTTCTTCAGATTCCTTAACCTTCATTTTCCTAAAAGACAAAAACAAAAACCTTTCCCCAAGACTAATTTTGGGGATGTTCCTTTTTGGCAAGTTATTATCTGATTAAATGAAAAGGCATGTTTTATTGATACAAGTTAGTTTAAATTGGATGTTCATGCTGGTTGATGAACTATCACCTCCTCAATTAAGAGGTCTCTCTTGTTCAAATCGAACCTTTATCAATTTTGATGGTACCCACAGCTTATCTTCTCCTGTAGAAACAAAAGCAAAACCACATCCCCAATGTAATACATACCCTGGTTTCCATTCTGAGGTCAGCACATCCTTAAAGTATATAGGCTGATTTAATTCTGTAGTTTTTTCTATTATCCAATGTCTCTCTGCAGCTGTTGTTCCTTTCTCATTGGCATTCAGAAAATTCAAAGTTAGAAGAGCATTATGCAGTCTATTTCTGGGGGTTTTTGTTACCCATTTCTGTTTATTTAGCATATCCTTTAGAGTTCTGTTTGATCTTTCTATAACTGCTTGACCTGTAGGATTATGTGGTATGCCTGTAATATGCTTTATATTGTAATAAGCAAAAAACTGTTTCATTTTAACAGAGACATATGATGGAGCATTGTCAGTTTTGATTTGTGCAGGTATACCCATGATGGCCATAACTTCTAGCAAATGAGTGATTGCAGAATCAGCCTTTTCAGAACTCAAAGCAGTTGCCCATTGAAATCCTGAAAAAGTATCAATGGTGTGGTGTACATATTTCAGTTTTCCAAATTCTGCAAAGTGAAACACGTCCATCTGCCAGATTTCATTTCTCTGAGTACCCTTTGGGTTACATCCTGCTGGTAATGGCGTTTGATTGTAGAAGGAACAAGTAGGACATTTCTTTACTATTTCTTTGGCTTGTTGCCAGGTTATGGAAAAATCCTTTTTTAAACCTTTACTATTGACGTGATGTTTTTTATGAAATTCTGAGGCTTCCAGCACATTTCCTATCAATAATTTATCAATCTCATCATTGCCTTGTGCTAGAGGGCCTGGCAGACCAGTATGGGATCGAATGTGAGTTATATATAAAGGATGATCCCTTTTCCTGATTGTATCTTGTAATTGAATAAATAGTGAAGTTAATTCTGAAGCATCAGGGATAAATTCTGCAGTCTCAATATGTAACACCACTCTTTCAGCATACTGAGAGTCAGTTACTATGTTGAGAGGTTCTGAAAAATCCATTAATACCAACAGAATAGCATACAATTCTGATTTTTGAACTGAATTATACGGACTTTGAACCACTTTACTTAAATTTTCTGATTTGTAACCAGCCTTTCCTTCTTTGTTGGCATCTGTATAAAATGTACGAACTCCAGATATGGGTTTTTGTCGTACAATTTGAGGCAAGATCCATTCAGCTCTCTTTATAAGATCAATTCTATTGCTTTTGGGATATTTGCTGTTAATTTCTCCCAAAAAATTACTGCAAGCTCTTTGCCAAGGTTCACTTTCTGTCCATAATTTTTCAATGTCCTCCTTAGTTAATGGTACGACAATTTCTGCTGGGTCTATGCCTGCTAATTGACGAAGTCTCAGTTTTCCTTTGTAAATCAAGTCAGAGATTTTTTCCACATAAGTTTTTAATTTTTTATTTGGTTTATTTGGTAAAAATATCCATTCCAAGATAATATCTTCCCTCTGCATTAATATTCCAGTAGGAGAACGCCTAGAAGGTAAAATAACCAAAATGCAATCCAGCTTTGGATCAATACGATCCACGTGTCCTTCATGCACTTTCTTTTCTACCAAGGCCAATTCTTTCTCAGCTTCAGGTGATAATTCTCTTGGACTATTTAAGTCCTTGTCACCTTCTAAGGTTCTGAACAAATTAGTCAGTTCATCATTTTTTACCCCAACAATAGTTCGTAGATGAGAAATGTCTCCAAATAATCTTTGAAAGTCATTAAGAGTCTGTAGTCTATCTCTCCGAATTTGCACCTTTTGGGGTCTAATTTTTTGTAGCTCTATTTTATATCCTAAATAATTAATAGAATCTCCTCTTTGTATCTTTTCAGGAGCAATTTGTAATCCCCAGCAAGGCAATATTTTCTTTACTTCTTCAAATATTATTTCTAAAGTATCTGCATTTGAGTCAGCTAGTAAAATATCGTCCATATAATGATAAATTATAGATTTAGAAAATTTTTTACGTATCACTTCCAATGGCTGTTGTACAAAATATTGGCACAGAGTTGGGCTATTCAACATTCCCTGTGGGAGGACCCTCCATTGAAATCTTTTAACCGGTTGAGAATTATTATAAGTAGGCACTGTAAAAGCAAATCTTTCTTTGTCTTTTTCTTGTAAGGGTATTGAAAAGAAACAGTCTTTTAAATCAATAACTATGAGAGGCCATCCTTTTGGTAACAGAGTAGGCAAAGGCATCCCAGATTGTAGAGAGCCCATTGGCTGAATTACTTTGTTAATTGCTCTAAGGTCTGTTACCATTCTCCATTTACCAGATTTCTTTTTAATAACAAATACAGGAGAATTCCAAGGGCTGGTTGATTCTTCAATATGCTGAGCATTTAACTGTTCTTCTACCAGCTCTTCTAAAGCCTGGAGTTTCTCTGTTGTTAAAGGCCATTGCTGGACCCATACAGGCTTGTCTGTTAACCATTTTAAAGGTAGAGCTGTTGGTGTCTTTGGAAGATCATCAGTTATTGTGCCCTGTTCTTGTATAATATGGATGGCTGGTGACCACTCATTAGAACAATATCTTCTAATATTTCTCTCAGTAACATGTGCTAATTTATGATTTGTTTCTGAGATTGGAGGGATGTTAATCTGAGTATTCCATTGTTGCAACAAGTCTCGATCCCACAGGTTCATAGTTATGTTAGCCACATATGGTTTTAATTTTCCTCTCTGTCCTTCTGGACCTATACATTCGAGCCATCTTGCACTCTGTTTCACCTGAGATAATGTCCCAATTCCTAACAGTTGAACGTTTACCTCCTGAAGAGGCCAAGTAGGATGCCAAAATTCTGGTGCAATTATGGTAACGTCCGCACCTGTGTCTACCAGACCAGACAACAAAACACCATTTATTTTTATCGTTAATTTTGGTCTTTGTTCATTAATAGAAGTTTGCCAAAAAATTTTCTTTATGTTTTCTCCTGAATTTTTTATTCTCTCTGTTTCATCATCCTGACCAGCATGATTTATTCCAATAGGCATTTGGTTATTTAATCGCTCTCCAGAGCAGGCATTTCCTCTATGGCTGCAGGAAAGGTTTGAACTGGATTTGCACTGGGGGCCTGCGCGAGGCCCCTCTGGGAGTTTCCCGAAGACTGAGGCAAAGGATTACCCTGTCTGTCCTTTGTTGATCTACATTCGTTGGTCCAGTGTTTTCCCTTACCACACCTTCTGCATACTCCAGAAGGAAGGGGCCTTCTGTTGCCATTGTTCCTTGAATAAACATTGTTTCTGGGAATGACCTGTCTACAGTCCCTTTTCAAATGTCCTTGCTTTCCACATCCAAAACATCTAACACTCCTCAAACCTTTTGAAATTACTTCTCCTACCCATGTATCATCATGCTCATCAGCTTCAACATTAATTGTTTCTCTAATCCAATCTTCCATAGGTGCAGATCTTGCCCTTAATGGCCTGATTATTGTTTTGCATGCTGCATTCGCATTCTCAAAGGCCAAAGATTCAATTATTGCCTTACTAGCTTCTGAATCCGAGACCATTCTCTTTACTGCTGAAGCCAGTCTTTGTAAAAAATCTGTAAAAGACTCTTTTGGGCCTTGCTTCACCTTTGTAAATGACTCAGATTTTTTTCCTGGTTCCTCAACTTTGTCCCATGCATTCAAGGCTGCCGTTCGACATAAAATTAGGGTTTGGACATCATATAAACATTGTGTTTGTGCTGAAGCATATTGGCCTTCGCCCATAAGCTGATCCTGGCAAACTTGTATTCCTTTATCCCTCCATTGTTTTTCTATGTTTTTAGCCTCCTCCTTAAACCAAGTCAGAAATTGAAGTCTCTGGCTGGGTTCCAGAACACCTTGTGCCAGGTCCCGCCAGTCCTGTGGTACTATCCTATTATATGTTGACCAAGAGTTTAACATTTGCTTTACATATGGGGAATGCATGCCATAAGATACTATTGCCTCCTTAAACCTTTTTAAATCCAACATTTCAATTGGAGCCCAATTATTTTGTGTAGCCATTTGATCAGGCATCTGCTGTACGGTTACAGGATAAATTAAGGGTGACTGTGTGAAAACAGGCTTTCTTTCTGCAACCTTATGATCCCGACTTGAAACAACTTCACTGTTAATTTCTTCTGTCTGAATTTTTACAGGTTTAGCAAGTTCTTCTAAAGCTGTTATCCTGGCACTTAAATTGACTATCTTTTTAAATATTAAAATGTGGATTATTATAGTGATAAGGTGCATAATTCCACCAATACTAATATTATATAGTTGTTCCATTGCCAGACTGCCTAAAATTTCGAACAAAAACCAATTTTCTTCCAATGTACACATAAAACCCATTTTTTTTTTGATGTGGAAAAAATTCTCTTTTAGATAGTTTCCTTTAAAATATCTGATATGTTATGACTTACCAAATCTGCGTAGAACAGTAGAAATCCGAGGGGATTTTCAAAGCAGCCACCTAGTGTCCCAGGTGTAAATCCAAAGAGAAAGAGAGAGAGAGAGAGAGAGAGAGAGAGAGAGAGAGAGAGAGAGAGAGAGAGAGCGCAAGAAAGCGTAGCTGGCTAAAGTTTAAATGCAGCCACGTGTTCCCTCTTGTGCCGAATCAAGGCTTGGGTCTGGCTTCCTTAAGCTCCGACCACGTGCGTTGGCTTTACAGGCAGGGCCCTGTTCGGCAGGGCAACTCTGAGTTGTTTGTAGCACCGGCTTTAAGCAAGCAGGATTTAAGCAAGCAGCTCACCGATAGTCCAGCCTGAGGTCAAGCAGAACTAGACCCAGGCTAAGGACTAAGAAGCCGATCGCCGCCGGCCGCCACGTGCCGCCGCCGCTGCCGCCGCCGCCGGGGGCCGCCTGCCGCCCTTGCGGGAAAGCGGACCTGCCGCCAAGCCAAGCAGTTTTTAATGGATTCGCCCCACGTTGGGCGCCAGATGTTGATGTAACCAACCGTCTTATTAAATAAGAAACACAGAAACAATGTAAAAGAGAAAGCCAAGAGGTCAGAGCTCAGAGCTAAATCTCACCCTTCCTTCTGCTGTCCCAGCTTCGCGAAAAGAGACCTACTTCCTGTCGGTTAGTTTTTTTAAAGTATGTTGTTCTGCCTTCTCATTGGTTGTAAACCCAAACACATGACTGCCTCGTCACCGTCTGAATGTACAGCCCCCTAGGTCTTAAAGGTATATGTCTCCAATGCTGACTGTATCCCTGAACACACAGAGATCTTATGGGATTAAAGGCGTGTGCCACCACCGCCACACTCTTGCTATGGCTCTAATAGCTCTGACCCTGAACACACAGAGATCTTGTGGGATTAAAGGCGTGTGCCACCACCGCCACACTCTTGCTATGGCTCTAATAGCTCTGACCCTGAGACAACTTTATTTATTAACATACAATCAAAATAATATTTCAGTACAATTAGATTACCACCACAGAGAGGTGTACCCCGTAGAGATTGGTTTCCATTTTCATCACATCAAGAATATATATTGTTAGCTGGGTGTAGTGGTGCTCGCCTTTCATCCCAGCACTTGGGAGGCAGAGGTAGGCGGATCTCTGTGAGTTTGAGGCCAGCCTGGTCTACAGAGTGAGTCCCAGGATAGCTAGAGCTACATAGTCAGACCCTGTCTCAAAAGGAAAAAAAAAAAAAAAACAAGCAAAAGAAGATTATATGTTGTCAACATGACCTAGTGCATTTGATGTGCACCGTGATCTGCAGGCTGAGGACGGGTTAGTCTTCTCTGAACTGAAGTTACTCTTACCTCCTTCGCCCAGACTTCAGGGCGAAGTTACTCTCCACTTTGTTGATGGTGCAGTATCTATATAAATTACTTGGAAGTGTGTGTGTGTGTGTGTGTGTGTGTGTGTGTGTGTGTGTGTGTGTTCTCTGTGTAGAGGCCAGAGGTTGATGTGTCTTCCTCAGTGATTCTCCACCTTATTTTTTGAGGCAGAGTCTCTCACTAAGCCTGGAACTCACTGCTTGAACTCAGCACTGGGGGTGTGCCAGCTTTTCCGTGAGTGCTGGTTGTCAAACTCAGGGCCTTGTGCTGTGCAGCAAGCGCTTTTCCCACCAGCCAGCTCCCCCTGCCAAGCTTTGCCTCTTTAGCCAGCTGATCAATTCATGTATTGAGATGATTTTGACTACCAAACACTTGTGTGTGTGTGCCATCCGTTCAGGTTGTAGGCACTAGTGACCATTTGCCATTGCTTCGTCATATGTGGGTGAATGAACTGCATTTGAGTTCCTAAGGAGATAGAAAAAACAAAGAGAAGCTGAATTGTAGTAAGAGTCTCTCTGTGAATTCTGGGTCTGTTACTGGGTTAAACCGACAATAGGGTGTCCTTTCATGAGTTCTTCATTTCTTAGTTGAACGATTGGGATCAAAAACTGGGATTTAGTTGTCCATTTTTGTTGTGTCTTGAAACACTTTCAAGTAGAGATAACCTTTTTACAATTAGGTATGTAGAAATTGCGTTTCTGTTTAAAGAGACTAAAGAGAAAACTAGAAAAGGAGATGGACGGGTGGGAAGTGATCGGATATGTGTCATTTGCTGATGCCTTTAACCTTCAAATATAAACCACGCAAGCTCTTGACTACGATGTTCTGTTAATTTACGCGTATCATGGCCTGTGAGTTTCAACTTGCTCTGTTTCCTTTCTTTCTCCTTATTAAGAGAGAATTCATTGTTTAATTTCTGTAAGTCCTTCTACCACGAGTTATTTAATTAAATGAAACACAAGAAACATTAATACAATTGTAAACAGAAATGCTAGAAACTCTGAATTTTATGTGAGCTATGGGAAATCGCCATTCATATTTTTGGAACTAGATATTATGAAAGTATAAATTTGAGAGAAGCAGTGAGCGTTATGTGTCAGGGCAAGAAGCTTTTTGTAGTTACCTTGAAATCTTAAGATGGTAAAGTAAAATAAGTTCATTGGTCATTATTGGAAGACTTTGAGATATAAGTAAGCGGGAAGAAAAATAACCCATGATGTTAGTATTGTGCCCCCTTCTCCCCCCCCCCCATGTGAATTCATAAGCTGTGAGTGGTTTCTGCCAGGGTAACAGTTGCCACAAACCCTTTGCCTTTTCCTTAGCGCTTTATTAATTAAGCATTTTCTGCTTTCCTCCTGGTTTGGGGTCGGCTCTGCCTTAGTCTGGGAAGCTGGTGTCCCCCCTTCCCAGACAAGCAGCCCCTAAGTGCAAACTAGGCATTTCTGCTAAGTCCTGAATCCCCAAGGTAGTCACCATTCTGACTCTAATGCCACCCCCCCTTTGATTTTTCTACATAACTAGTTTTAAATGTAAAAACATAAATCCTAAAGAGTGGGAGTGGAAACAGGGATGGTTTTCATTTGGGACAATTTCCTGTGAAACGTGGCTCCAAACAAGAGCCGTGTTTGCACAAGTGAATACAGTTTATTTAGAGTGGTGTAGCCAGCACAGTTTCAAGTGATTTAATTTCACAGTTTAGTCGTGGTATGGAATGTTTTCATGGCAAATGTGTCTAATCACAGTAGTTAAAGTTTGAAATATTTTTGAATAATTTTACATTAGAAACACTAGCTAAATCAACCCTGTAGTTACAAATGTCGGAAAAAATTAATTATTTTTGCTGCCACTGCAAAATCAATTGTGCAAACTGTTCTTTTTAAACTGACTTTTGCATTAGTGCATTCTAAACACGGGCACGCCTGTAACTTGTCAGGAGCAGGTTTTGGTTAATAGATATTTTCAGTGATGTAATGGGAACTTTTGGCAGCGAGTCAGAATATAATGGGCTGTGATTAATGTTTTAATAAGTACTTTTCTATTGCTCATGATGTAGAGGAGAAATGGTTTCCTGCTTAAATTGATAGGAGAATAGCAGGTGTGCATACAATATTTTTTTTTAAATGGAATGTTTTTCTTAGGTTAACATTAATATTTTAATGTGGTTCAATTCGTTGTCATTTTGTGTGTGGGTGTGTATGTGTGTGTGTATTCACACACACATATATATTTTACACAGAAACCTTAAATTGTTGTGGAAAATTAAAGTTTGACAATTATAGATGCTCTAATTAACATTTTAATTTTTGGACTCTTTTAACTTTAAGTTAGTAAGTTTTGCTCTTAGTTCTTAGTATAAAATCTAAGAGAATAAAGGATCTGCCTAAAGTGCATGGTTTAGGGTATGAGTCATGTGCCACACTGAGAAAAACAGTGAGTTGAAAACCACTCTCTAAGAGGCTCACTCTTGAGGTCAGGAAAACGGATCGCCAAATGAATACTGATCATAACTGTCAGTTGGAAAGGCCATCCATCCATAAACTATAAATCTATAAACACAGTCCAGTTCAGAGGTTTGGAAAGTTAGGCCTTGTAGGTTTTGTCAGTCTTGGAGTCTGAGGAAGTGAAGACAAACTGGTGGAGGGGTTCTGGTGCGTCATCTCAGGGGCTTGCTTCACAGCTTGCTCTTCACTTTCGGGTTGGAATTTGTTTTTGGCAATTTCTGTACAACAGATACTTGTTATAGGTGAAGAGTCTTAGGGCCGAAGGAGTTCACCTGGGTGTAGGATGCAAATACCTTCTGCTCGATGTTTGTGTATAAAAGTGCATTTGTTCAAATGTGTGCTTTTCTAGAAGAGTTCATGGTTTTCAGAGAGATCCTGATCTTAATTTTTAAAAAGTCTGGATTAGTGGGTCTTAAACTTTCGCCTGTCTTGGAACCACTGGAGCCCGATTGGTTGGCTTCACCTTCAGGGGTTTTGATTTAGCTAGATTTGAATGGAGGTCCCAGAATGTGCATTTCTGACAATAACAGTGTTGGTGTTGCTGATTAGGGACACTGTGAGTGTCACTGGTGCAGTCTTGGTAAATAGCCATCTAGAATTCTCTCATCTGTCCCCCTGATTCTTGAGGAAATGTGTGATACTGACCTGGTTTTAAATTTTCATGTTTAAAGGTTGAATTAAAAATGCTTATGTAAGTTTTTCCTGTCTTTCTTGCTCTATCATTGAATGTCTATCTAGTGCAACATTTAAAGCATTCTATTTTTTAAACTTATTTGTCCAGTTTTTTTTTTTGAGCTGAGGATCGAACCCAGGGCCTTGCGCTTGCTACCACTGAGCTAAATCCCCCATGCCTTGTCCAGTTTTTTTTATTAGACATTTAGTTCATTATTTATTGCTTTTAAATTTTATTCTTATTTAAATATTCTGTTCATGTGTATGTCCAAGGTTGACGTGGGAGTCTTGCTAGAATGTTCTTCACCTTATTCATTGAGGTAGGCATCTGATTTGACCCATGGGTATGGCTAGTCTAGGTAGCCAGATTGACTCTAGGAATCGCCCATCTCTTCTCAGCACTGGAATTACAGGCAGGCCACCACACCTAGCAAGCAACTGTATTGGTGTTAGGGATCTGAACTCTAGTCCTGTGACTGCTCTTGCATGGCAAGCAGTTTAGCTGTTGAACTGTCTCCCTGGCCCTACTTGTTGCTTTTGTAAATATGTTGGCTGGGCGGTGGTGGCACACACCTTTAATCCCAGCACTTGGGAGGCAGATCTCTGTGAGTTTGAGGCCATCCTGGTCTACAAAGTGAGATCCAGGGCAGCCAGGGTTACACAGAGAAACCCTGTCTCGGATAACCAAACATAAAAAAATAAAAAATAAAAAAATAAAAAAAAAATAAATAGACTCTTGATAATTTGTGTGCAGGTCGTATCTTCAGTTTGTTCTACTGGTAAAAATCCCTTTGTTGAAACATATTTATAAGGCCTGGCTGAAGCCTGATTTTTTACATCTGGCATTTACATACTAATGAATATAATCACTTACTATAAAAGCAAGAAATTTGAAAAATGAAACAGCAACAACAACAACAACAAAAAACTTGTTTGAGAAACCAAGTGTTTTTCCTCTAACTGGTTCCAGTAGTTGTTTGTTTGTTTGTTTGTTTGTTTGTTTGTTTGTTTGAGACAGGGTCTGTCTGTCCTGGAACTCACTAGGAAGACCAGGGTGGCTTCAAACTCACAGAGATCTGCCTGCCTCTGCTCCCGAGAGCTGGGATTGAAAGTGCATTACCACACCTGGTGATAGGTTCCAGTAGTTTTAATTTTGTTTTCAATAATGAAAATTGTTTAAGCAAATAGATTTTGTAAATTAAAATTAGTTTTTTTTTATGTTTGTAATCATAATCAGACTTCAACTGAGTAATGATAATCTATTTAATTTTTTAAAGGTATTTACCGTATGCATTATTGGCATGTCACATACCCATGAAAGCTAGAGTTTGCTTCCCAGCTTTTGTAGCACTAGTTGTATGTTGATATTAAAGAGTTATTCTGGGTTAGTGCTTGTTTTTGCATGAATGTAGCAAACTGTGGTACAGGTTATGGTAAGATAGAATATCCTTTCTATTTTTACCCGTAGTAACCAAAGCTTTAGTTTTGATTCTTAATCTGAGCACCTTGAGCAGGCCACATTCACTGTTTCTTGTGTATATCATGAACTAGACATCCATCATGGTCTTTTGCCCACACAGATGCCCAGCTGTCCAGTACCATTTACTGGAAAAACTCCGTTCTTCACTGACCTCCCGTCCTTCACTGACCTCCCGTTCTTCCCTGACCTCCCGTCCTTCCCTGACCTCCCGTCCTTCCCTGACCTCCCGTCCTTCACTGACCTCCCGTCCTTCACTGACCTCCCGTCCTTCACTGACCTCCCGTCCTTCCCTGACCTCCCGTCCTTCACTGACCTCCCGTCCTTCCCTGACCTCCCGTCCTTCCCTGACCTCCCGTCCTTCACTGACCTCCGTCCTTCACTGACCTCCCGTCCTTCACTGACCTCCCTTAGAGCCCTCTGTTTAATATCTTGTCCCCAGCAACTCCTAGTGCTTAACTGCAAAGCTGTGTGATAGAGTCCCCAACTTTCCATGATCTGGGAAATTGTGCCTTTTCATTTTTAGCTTTGGGCCTATCTAAAATGGTAATAGTGAATATTCAAGTATATATTAAATCGGAGGAATTTCTAATTTTAGTTACTTCTTTTTGTTTGTTTGCCTTTTTGAGACAAGATCTGATTATATTGTCTCTATATCATGGTATCAACAATCCTGCCTCAGCCTTCCTCAGCTGGGATTATACATATGCAACATTGTACCTGACATTTCTAAGTTGAAATGTAAAAACCATAGGGAAACATTTCACCTCTTTTTGTCAATTTATAATTAAATCTTGAAATAAGTAGATTCTCAAACAATTAAATGTTTTGATGGGAACCGTCCACGTTCAACCCCAAACAAGCAAACACCCAATTGTCTGCATTTTGTTTCTTCAAACTCCAAAGTTTTGCATTTAGAGGTCAGAAAAATATAACAGACTCTACAAAGCAAAACTTGTTTCTATAGTTACTTTTCCAGGTCATTAGAGCCCTGTTAGTTTTGGCTGTAAGATAAATACTAAGGCCAGTCAGTTCTTTGAAAGTTGCTTAGGAGGGCATCCTCCTTGAAGATCGTTATCACTAACAATTCATTTTTAAAATTCTTTTTTCTTTATTTTTTTTTTTTTGGTCTTTTTCTAGCAAATAAAATCATAAGCCTTCCTCCATATGAGTATGTCTGTAGTCACTTCTGTTCCTTCATTTCATTGTACTGCAACTTACCCCACCATGTCACCCTACTTTACGTTCTCTTTTTAAAATGTTTATAGTTGTGTGTGTGTGTGTGTGTGTGTCTGTGTGTGTGTGTCTGTGTGTGTGTGTGAGAGAGAGAGAGAGGCAACACAGAATAACTTGAAGAATTTCATTCTTTCTGTCTGTCACTGTGGTTCTCAACGTTCCTGACGCTGTGACCCTTTAATACAGTTCCTCATGTTGTCCTGACCCCCAACTATAACATTATTTTCATTGCTACTTCATAACTGTAATTTTGCTGCTGTCTGTCTGTGTTTTCCAATGGTCTTAGGTGGCCCCTATGAAAGGGTTGTTTGACCCTCCCCGCAAAGGGGTCATGTCCCACAGGTTAAGAGGTCTATCATGTGGGTTCCATGGATCTAATCCAGGTTTTCAGGTTTTGTGGCTAATACCTTTGCCCTCTGAGCCACTTTGTTGGCCCACTCCTCAGTTTCCTGAGGCACAGATGATTGGGAAAGAACTCTTTAAACTGAGAATCTAATAAGTCCAACTGGAGAGGTGGACAGTACTCAGTACCAAGTTCTTTCTTGTGAAGTACATGAAATGTGGTCATGTTGTAGGCAAGGATTATGACCTGTCAGCCGTGGCTCCCCTCTCAACAGCAGGTGGACGAGAGAGAGAGAGAGAGAGAGAGAGAGAGAGAGAGAGAGAGAGAGAGAGAGAGAGAGAGAGAGAGAGAGAGAGAGAGACTGTCATGTAATTCCAGAGCGGCT
The DNA here is from genome assembly GCF_004664715.2 of Peromyscus leucopus. NCBI lineage: Eukaryota > Metazoa > Chordata > Mammalia > Rodentia > Cricetidae > Peromyscus > Peromyscus leucopus. The sequence continues at coordinate 40,982,597 of NC_051075.1, forward strand.
CAAGCAAGGCACCTTAGTCATGTAGACACAGGAGCTCTGCTCTCAAGGATGAATGAGTGCTAACAGCATGCTCAGACCATTCGTTAGAGAATGGCTGTGTAAAACCTCGGAGATTGGGGCGGGGGGGGGGGCCCCCGGGGGCGGCAGGGAGCAGATGTGAAAGAATGTTTTAAATTTAAAAGAAAGTTCAGTCTAGCAAGAGAACAGGGCTCATAGCAGAGAATATCACAAACTAGTTAGGATCAGCTCACAAAGACTCTTACTTTCCATAACAGTCTCTTGGATGAAATAATACTCTCTTTGCTCCCTTTCTTCTGTGTGCTAAATCAAAATAGAAATCCCACTGCTATTTCTATAACTAGACTCCAAACAAATACACTTTATGAGTGGGGAACTGTTGAGGTTGATGTAGATGGGGTAGTCAGATTTATGCTTTAGAAAGGTATTTATGGAATATGTGTTTGAAAGGCCAGAATTTAAAAAAAAAAAAATTGCTCAAGTAAGAGAAATTGAAACACTAAGCATATATATGCTTGAGAGAATAAATTTGGGAGAGATTTCAAGCACTACATCAGTAGACTCAGCAGCTGGCTGCAGGTGAAGGAATGGGCAGGGATGATGCCAAGGGTTTTGTCTTGTCTGGGTAGCTCTCAAATGCCTTCCACAGAGACAAGGCTTCCCTCAGCTCTGCACGGTCTCCAGAATGTACCACCAGACACACATCTTTGTGAGGTAGTGTGACAAACATCTGATTGACTGAGGCAGCTGCTTTGGCCTCCCTTCTCAGTCTGTTGGGACGATCATTGCATTTATTCTGCGCCAGAGAAAACACGCAGCTGCTGCATCCTGCTGATGCACGGTGACCACCACTTGCCACAGCTGCTGCATCCTGCTGATGCACGGTGACCACCCCTTGCCACAGCTGCTAGGCTGGATCAAAATAGGCAGATTGGGAGAGACCTTGTCCCGGAAGCTCACTCTCCACACTGAGTGTGACTCAAGGATTTGATTTATCATATATTTTTTTTTTTTTTGTGCTTTTAAAAAAGTTGATCTTAGATGTGTGTTAAAGAAGTATAACTGTGGAGTTGTGACACCTGGAGTAGAATGCTTGTCTGTAAGAGAGGAAACCCCAAAGTCTGTCTTCCCAAATAACAGTGAGCTCATTACTTACTCCCCAGACACCCAGTAGACTGTTTAAATTTTATATTCAGTTGTTACAGGAACTACGAGTGTTATTAGTACACTGGGTAGCTTGTGCTTAACCCTTCCCTGTTTCTAGACCTAATATTTGTAGGTCTCACCAATTTTACTGCCCCCCGATTTCATGTTGTAAGGATATCTTTTCCATCAGTTTCATATTTAATTATAAAGCCCTGCTTCCCCAGTAGACATGTTTATTTTTGCTTTGTACAAATGCCTTAGGTTTTCCTGTCTACAAAAATCTATTTTTCTTTGCTTTTCTTCATCTTGTTTTTTGATTCACTGCTGGTGATTTTAGGAGAGCAAAAGTTAGACTATTTTTGCCCCAGTGGTAAGTAGACGCCTCAGTTGTGTTGGTTGTCACATTGTAACCCTGGTGGGGACAGGACCCTGTCTCGAGTGAGTTGTTACTGTGCGTGTTTGTGCTTGTTGTTGGTCTAAAATAAATGCGCCATTTCAATAAAATGCTCAGTCAGTGGCATGGACTATCTTATTGTATGAGGCTGACGGTCCTTGACGGCCTTCCATCCTTCTCCTCCTGTTTCCATGACTGGAGATCGGTATGATCTGGACTAGATGACTAGAGCCAGCCCTCCTCCTGTTTCCATGACTGGAGATCGGTATGATCTGGACTAGTTGACTAGAGCCAGCCCTCCTTCTGTTTCCATGACTGGAGATCGGTATGATCTGGACTAGTTGACTAGAGCCAGCCCTCCTCCTGTTTCCATGACTGGAGATCGGTATGATCTGGACTAGTTGACTAGAGCCAGCCCTCCTTCTGTTTCCATGACTGGAGATCGGTATGATCTGGACTAGTTGACTAGAGCCAGCCCTCCTTCTGTTTCCATGACTAGAGATCGGTATGATCTGGACTAGTTGACTAGAGCCAGCCCTGGCCATGTTTGTGTCTGCAATATCCATTCCAGTCATGCGGTTCATTTCCACCAGTGTAAGCGTATCTTAGTGTTTAGAATGGTGGCTTCGTTTTGGAAAGAGGCGGTTGAATCCCCAATAATTGCCTTTAGGCTGTTGTTAGTCTTTGGCGATCAGTGTATTGATTTTTAATCACCCTTGTCCCTTTTATTGTTTGTTTGAGACAGGGCCTCACTAACTAGTCTTGACTGACCTACACCTTACTGTGTAGACCAGGCTGAACTCATGTAGATCCACCAGCCTCTGCCTCCCAACTTCGAGAATCATGGCATTGCACCACCGTGCCGATCCTTCATCTTTTAAGTTGTACTACCCTCCCCCCACCACGCACTATTTATTAAGTAGAAAACAGGAAGGAGACCCCTCCTCCTTTCGTAGAGTCATCTGCATTTTCCACTTCTGCTTCTTGCTTTACTGCGTTTTAAAAGACAAATGTCTTCCAACTGGTGTGCTATCACCTCCTGTAGCAACTGGATAGAAAGAATTTCCTTACCAAAAGCGTGCAGGCACTGTTCTTCATCCCTTCCCTTCCCTCCCCTCTCCCCCTTTTCTCTCTTACCACTTAACATTAAGATCATTATCACTGAAAAACAAAAACAAAACTGTTTCACTCCAGTTTTATTCAAGTCCTGCCCTTGTTTGTTTGTTTGTTTGTTTGCTTTTAAAGACAGATTTTTCTCAATATAGCTCTGTCTGGCCTGGGAATTCCTATCTAGTCCAGACTGACTCCAAATTTATAGAGATCTCCCTGCCTCTGCCTCCCGACTGCTGGGATTAACAATGTGTTCCATCTTGGTCAGGATTTTTCTTAAGAACGTATTTAAAATTAATTTATCATTATTATTTTGTAAATGTGTGTGAGTGTTTGCCTGCATGTGTGTCTGTGTACCATGCACATACAGAACCTGTGGAAGCCAGAAGAAGGCATTCGATTGCCTAGAACTGGAGTTACAGGAAGTTGTGTTGGGAACTGAACCTGGGTCCGCTCCAAGAGCAGCAAGTACTCTTAAGCCCTGAGCCACGTAATGCCTGTTTTTTCTTCTATCAGTGAAGCTTAAAATTAGACTGACAAGTCAGTTGAATCTTTTATATTTCATAAAATGTGCTTCATCTTTTAGTTTAAAAAAGTGCATTTTTAGAGATATTTAGTTTTAGTTTCTCCTCGGACAGCCACAGCAGCTTTCAGTTGCCCCGTGTGTTCACTGTTGTGTGTTCACTGTTGTGTGTTCACTGTTGCTGTCTTTCAGTTGCCCTGTGTGTTCACTGTTGTGTGTTCACTGTTGCTGTCTTAGGACTTTCGGTCGCCCTATGTGTTCACTGTTATGTGTTCACTGTTGTGTGTTCACTGTTGTTGTGTGTTCTCTGTTGTGTGTTCACTGTTGTGTGTTCTCTGTTGTGTGTTCACTGTTGTGTGTTCACTGTTGTGTGTTCACTGTTGTGTGCTCACTGTTGTGTGTTCACTGTTGTGTGTTCATTGTTGTGTGTTCTCTGTTGTGTGTTCACTGTTGTGTGCTCACTGTTGTGTGTTCACTGTTGTTGTGTGTTCACTGTTGTGTGTTCACTGTTGTTGTGTGTTCACTGTTGTGTGTTCACTGTTGTGTGCTCACTGTTGTGTGCTCACTGTTGTGTGTTCATTGTTGTGTGTTCTCTGTTGTGTGTTCACTGTTGTGTGCTCACTGTTGTGTGTTCACTGTTGTGTGCTCACTGTTGTGTGTTCACTGTTGTGTGCTCACTGTTGTGTGTTCTCTGTTGTGTGTTCACTGTTGTGTGTTCACTGTTGCTGTCTGAGATGTGCTGTGTCTCAAGACTGTCATTTCACTTAGTGTAGAATTTCACTAGTTTTTTTAAGTTACCAATTTTTAATAACCTCACTTATTTATTTTGAGTGTGAGGGCACACGGCATACCATAGCTACTTGGTGGAAGTCAGAAGACAGTTTTTTGGAGTCTGTTTTTTCCTCCTCCTGTGAGGACCTTGGGCATCAAACTCAGTTTGGCAGGCTTGCGAACAGGTACCTTTAAGCACTGAGCCAACTTGCTGTTTTGACAAACAAACAAACAAGCATTCCCCTTGTTGTTCAAGAACATTTCATATAGCATTCAAGGATTTCAGCTGTTTGTTTTTGGTTTTTTAGTGTTTATTCTTCAAATGTTAAGTGCATTTTAGTTTGCCGCTTTAATTAGATATGTGTATATCTCTCATTAGCATCATATGCTTAATAGTTTTGTTCTGCACCCTGGGCATTAATTCTCAAAGACAGTTAGATGTGATAGGTGATTTTATTAGCTATGCTTCTGTTGCTGTCATAAAATACCATGGCTAAGGTAATTTACAGAAGAAAGAGTTTATTTTGGTTCCAGAAGGCTAAGAGTCTATCATGGGCGGAGGAGGAGGCAGGTATGACAGCAGGAGCAGGAAGTTGAGAGATCACATCTTCTACCATAAGCATGGAGCAAGGAGCCTTCTAGAAGCAAGGTGAGACTGGAAATTCCCAAAGTTGGCTCCCAGGACTAATATACAGCACACTGAACCACCGCCCCAAGCAGCACCACCAGCTGGGGCCATTTTATAAAGGAAGAAACCAAGAGACAGAGTGGCCAAAAAAACCTGTCTCGGATTGCAGACCAGGCAAGGACGTAGCAAAGAGTGACCTCCCATAACCTTTTAAGTAGTACTGTCTCTTATTATTAATATTTAATATATAATCAAAATGATATATTTAGCTTTGTTTAAGATTACTGTTTTATTTACAAAGTTAAGTTTCTAAACATATTTAGATTGTGACACAGCATGTGGAGTGATAATATTAATATTTAGCTATTTATAAAGAACTTAAAATTATATAGTTAAAATTATATAGTTCTGAGAAGCTCAATTTTTTTCAAGTTCTCTTTTCTTTAATTTTTAAAAATTTTGCACTTTAGTCATACTGCCTCTGTTGAAAAAAGTTTTTAATAATTTTATTATTTAACTTTATTTTATGTGCATTGGTGTGAAGGTATCAGATCCCCTGGAACTGAAATAACAGACAGTTGTGAGCTGCTGTGTGGATGCTGGGAATTGAACTCGGGTCCTCTGGAAGAGCAGCCCGTGCTCTTAACCTCTGAGCCATCTCTCCAGCCCTCTGTTGAGAAATATTGCTAGCAGTGAGAGGGGCTGGAGAGACGGCCCAGTGTTGAGAACACTTGCTGCTTTTCCAGAGGACCCAGTCTTGTTCCCAGCACTCGGGTTAGGCAGTTCCCAGCCACCGGGAACTCTAGCTCCAAGGGTCTGACACCCTTTCCTGGACTCCACGGGCAACGGTGCCCTTGCGTGTATACTCTCCACATATATGCCCATAAGTGCTGAGTGCCGATAACTTAATGGCTTCGTAGTTGCTCAAACACTACGCAGAGGTTTCAGTTCCGTTTTGATGGTAGTTAGTGACTATTTCATATGGTGCCTAAACGACAGTGGTGAATTTAGCAAATCAAACATTCATTCAGTTGTTTAGCTGACTTGTTTCTCATCTGAAAATATTTCTTTGGGTAGTCCGTTTCTCCTTCGATCTTTTAGTGTCTGTGACAGGGGAAATCATACTTCCCAACGAATATGCTTTCTTTAAAACATAAAGTCATGTTTTGTACCTGGAATGATGAAGCAAAATTGGATTCTGATAAGAGGTATTACCAGAATATTATCCATATTACTTAATGATTCTTTGGCTGCCTTAGAACAAGCATTTTAACATTGTTAAAAGTTAATAAATGAAAATTGTTCCTATATTCAAAGATACTGAGTAAGTTGATTCAAATCTTCTTTTCCACACATGGGTGAAGTTATTTTAAATCTATGAAAATACTTTTATGGCAACAGGCCCATGTGTAATAAATAGTCTGTGTGTTTGAAATGATTATCAGTAACTTTTCACTAACAGTTTAGCCAGAAAAACACTTGTTTTCCTTTGACAATTGTTTCTTATTCAGTTGTCATAGCTTAGGAACTTGTTTTTCTGGACTTCTAAAATGTGTTCCACAAGTACCCAGTAGCAGATGCTAATTATGGAGTCCAAGGAAATGGGGCTTGTGGTACTTTTTGTTTTGTTTTTTCGAGACAGGGTTTCTCTGTATAGCTTTGAAACCTGTCCTGGAACTTGCTTTGTAGCCCTTGCTGGCTTCGAACTCACAGAGATCCGCCTGGCCTGGGATTAGAGGTGTGCGCCACCACCTAGCTACCTGTGGTGCTTTGAATTTGGTGTCCTCCCAGTCTTCTGCATTTGACTACCTGGTCCTTGGTTGATGGCCCTATTTGACAGTTCAGGAGGTGTGCCTTGCTGCAGGAAGTATGTCATTGGGGGTAAACTTTGAGATTTCAGACAGACCCTCCTATGTTCTTAGTGCGCTATGTGCGTCCTGTTTAAGATGTGTGATCTTAGTGTGCTGTCTGCGTCCTGTTTAAGATGTGTGTTCCCAGTGCTGTCTGTGTCCTGTTTAAGATGTGTGTTCCCAGTGCTGTCTGTGTCCTGTTTAAGATGTGTGTTCTCAGTGCGCTGCTCCAGTCACCATCCCTGCCTGCTGCCATGCTTCCTTCCCTACTGTGACTGTGATGGACTCTCATCCCTCTGGAACCATAAGCCCCAAATAAAACCTTCCTTCTGTAAGTTGCCTTGGTTATGGTGTTTTGTCACAGCAATAGAAAAATACCTAATACAGGTCCCTATTATTCCGTGCGCGCACGCGCGCGTGCACACACACACACACACACACATGCACACAAGCACACGGGCACACACACACACACACACACACACACACACACACACACACACAGGCCCAAGTGCACGCACCCAGGACTCCCTTGGCCTTGTTTACACCACGCCCCTTCAATGGTGCTCCTGCATGCTCTTGCAGTCTTGGTTCACCAGTGCCTGAGGCCGTCGGCGATGACTACCATAATAATAAAACATGTCATAGCTAACTTCATGTGCGCAAGACTTCCTGATGTGGGTGGATTTTGTTCACTTGTTTGTTTGTTTTGGTTTGGTTTTTGTAGTGACATTTGTATTAAATTAGTAAAAATTTACCCAATTTTATGAATTGAAATGGTAATTAAAAGTTTGTAAGAATAATCATTTTAGATCATTACAGTTTGTTTCAGATCTTGAGTTTGAAATGTGTTTAACATGTGTGTTGTATCAAGGGAGAAACATCTGAGTGAGGCTTGAAATGAGCATTGGTTGCAGATAAAGTTTCACTATCCAGACAACAGAATTCCCTCATCATAAAACCTAAGTAGGCATCCCCAACTCAGTCTCTGTAATGAGTAGAATAAACCAAATAACTATGTTCTTTTTATTCTCTTCATGCTGATGTAGATTTCCCCAAGTCATTAAAGGACCATGGGTGATATAATATAGTTGTAAGTTTGATGCCAATATTTTGGGTAGGAGTTTTTAACATCAAGCACTACTTACATAGACTAATTGCTATACATTTTAAAACTTTAACATGCTTTGAAGATAGGTTCCCTGGGGCTGAGAGATGGCTCCGTTGGTAAGGTGCTTGTCACACAAGTTTGATCCCCCATGTGAATAAGCTGCGGACTGTGGCACACTTGTAATCCCAGTACTGGGGAGGTAGAGACAGGAGGATGGACCCCTGGGACCTACTACCCACCCAGCCTTGCCTGTTTGGTAAGGTCCAGGCCAAGGAGAAACAGTGTGTGTGGCTCCTGAAGAACACCCAAGATTGACCTCTCGTTTCCACACGTGCACATGCGCCTGTGGACACCCACACAGAGAAAATCACTTAGAAAACATGGAATGTACGCATCTTCTAATCATGACGGGGGCCACTTGAAACTGATTTTTGAAAACGGGGTTTGGGGTCTGGAGAGATAACTAAGAGTGGTTAAGAGCACTAGCTGCTCTTCCAGAGGACCTGGATATAATTCCCAGTAGTTCCAGGTGATCTGACCCCTTCTTCTGACCTCCACAGGCACGTGGCATGCACGTGGTGCACAGATATAACACAAGCAGACAAAACACCCACATACATCTAAAAAAGAGGGGTTTATTTGTCAGAAAGGTGTGCTTTCTTGTTCGTTTGTAAAATTGATAGAATTTTAAAAGGTAGAACATATTAGGAAACATGTTAAATGATAAATATTTAGATGAGAAGTAGGCAGGTTTACTTTCTGCCACTTGGTATGAAATCCCTTCCCGTTTTCCATTTCTAGGAAACAGTGCCGCTCATTTGTTAAGTGGGCCACACTTCCTTGTGTCCAGTCTTAAAGCTATTTGCTTTCCTGCCCTTCTTTTTTACCCTGTTTTTTCCCCCCTTTTTTTCTTCCTTTGCTCCTGTTTCTTAGTTGAAGCAAGCCGTAGATATATTGAGGTAGAGTAGAAATTGGCAATACAAGCAGGCATAGGAGTTTTTAACCCCAAAGCTTATTTTATAGACCTTGACACATGACAAATGCAGACATCATGCTTTGTAGAATGTGGGCTTCGGTACAGAAACAGCATGTTATGTGTGTCTTGGAGGGAGAGCGGAGCCCAGATCTGGGAGCTTTTACAGGAGGTGCTGCCCAGTGTGGAACGGATGGAGGTGTTGCCAGGTGCTCGGAAGGAAAGTCTTCTAGCAGGAGAAAGGCGCGCAGTAGCTCAGCGGCCTGGCCTCGTCCTAGATCAGGTTCCAGGAAATGCGGCGTTTTTGCTGGAACAGGGGCTGCTCAAGGGGTAAGAGAAGAGAAAGGCTGGAAAACCGGGTTTGGAGTTAAAGGAATCTGTGTCCTACTGGCGGGTTTACATCTTATTACTAAGGATGTGAAGGATGTTGAGCCAGGGGAAGAGCGCAATGAAGTTCCTCTTGTTGAGAAGTGACCAGTGTCAGGGGACGGGGTGTGCGGTGACAGACTGAAGTCAAAGGGTTACCAACCATGAATGTTCCTGAGAAGTTTAACGTCCAACGTGATCCTCAGGTAGGAGCTTCCTTCCTTCTCTCAGGGAGAAGGCTAGCCTGGGCTAAACACACCCTAGGAGCCGCCCTTCCTTGTTCTTTTTACTTTAATAGTACATTTGAAGATGAGAAGTTTTCATAAAACGTCCTAAGTGATTTGTTACCCAAAATGAATCCGCTTCCTACAGAGGAACAGATATGCAGATACCACAAACATTTTCCTTTCTAGGCATAAGGAGGACTTTTAAGTGCATACGAACATACTAAATCTTGGAGGATTGTTATAGCTTTAGGTTTTGCCTCTATTTCTACTACTGGCTTATAGTTTAGATTTATGAGTTGATTATTAGTAATATGGCAAATTAGTTTTCCATTAGTATTTGCATGTATGTAGAATTTTTTAAAATCTCATTTTCCTCTGGGTAGTTTTACCTTGTATCTCTAGTCAGTGCGTTGTTACTGGACAATATTGGTAGGAATTTACAAAGCCACGTTGCATAAATTGCTATGGAATGTATTAAAATTGTATATCTAATTTAGGTTTTAATCTTAATTCATGGATTTGGTTTTATGAATCAGTTGATTTTATGTAAAACAGGAATAATTTTCTTTTTTTGCTTTCCAGTTCACAAGTAGAATTCAGAGTCTCATTTCAGGCTTGTGAGTGACATCCTCAAAGCACACAAAGCTGATGTCTTTCAGAATAATGTGGCACTTCGAATGAGGTGTCCCCCATAATCTTCTCCACAGAAAGTCATTGTTCTTTTTATGGCAGCCCTCCTTCAAACCACTCTCCCCTTTTGGGGTCTCAGAATAGTAATTGTTTTTGTCCTACATGACAACCCCCCTGCTGCCACCCTGGGTCACATTCAGCTCTGTTAGGGTTTCTGTATGGATTTTCTCCCGGAGTTTCATGTGTTGAACACTTGGGCCCCAGCTGTGAGACTGAATTGGGAGGAGGTGGAAACTTTAGGACCTGGTGCCTAGCTGAAGGAAGTAGATTCCTGGGGACAGGTCCTTTGAAGGTTATGCCTCGTCCCTAGTCCATTCCTGGCTCTCTGATTCTTGGACACCTATGGTGACCGGCTTCCTCCCCTACACACCTGGGGGCTGTGATGTGTGCTTTGCATCAGGTCCAGAAGCAAGAAGCCACATGACCGTGAGCTGAGTACCTGTAAGCTGCAGTGTGAGGGATTGTCAGTGTTGAGAACAGTACACTAGCCTTTGAATTGCTCTGTATCTTTACTTCTCCTAATGGTCTTGTTTGAAATCACCTCCCTCAGGTTACTCCTCATAGAGGATGGTATCTCTTTCATTTGGAAGTGTAACCAGTACATGACCCAGGACTTAAGTTCGTGATCTCTTTGTTGTTACATTATTTTGCTTTTCATCTCGAGCTTAACAGTAGGTTCTTTTCTGCTTTATACTTATGTTTTGTCCTGCTATTCAGTGTTTTGTCCTGAGATAATGTACCTCTTAAAGAAGTACCTCAAGATTTGAGCTCATTGTAATTAATAGTGGTATTTTAAATGTATCATTTCCAGCCTTGAAGTCTGACATGGGATGGAAGGACTCTGAATCCCTCGTGTATTTACACTGTATTTTTTTAAGTAATATATTGAGGTGAAACTCGTGTATCACAATTACACATTTAAAAATGAAATTTGAGGCTGGAGATGTCTCAGCAGTTAAGAGTACTCACTGCTCTTCTGGATGATTTGAGTTCAGTTCCTAGGACCCACATGAGGCAGCTAACAATCATCAGTAATTCCAGTTCCAGGGCATCCAGGCCCCTACAGGAACATGAATGCAGATGGTCCATATAAACTCACACAACCTCACACACGCACAAATAATAATAAATAAATCTCTTACAGACTTTAAAAATATAAACCATTGGGTTTGAGGACATTCACAATGCTGAATAGTGACCACCTCCATGTAGTGCAGCACATTTCACACAGTCAGGTTTCTTCTAGTCCTTGGCCTCCCAGTCCCTAGGCGCAGCCAGCTTGCCTCTGTCAGGATGGTTATCCATCTGTTCTGAATATTTCGTGGAAATAAAATCATATAGTATGTACCCCTTTTGGTTCTGCTCATTCATATAGCATAATTTTTTGAGTCTCAGTACTCCATTGATTTTTTTTAGATCAAATATTTTTGTATGAATATGACAATTTATTGATCTATTATTTATGGATTGGCATTTGACTGTTTATTCCTTTAGACTACTATGACAGCACCGCCATAAATGTGTCCACATCTATAGTTATTTCAGATGTTTCATTTCTGTTATTATATGCAGAGAAGTAGAATTGTGAAATTATATTATGAGTAAATCTGAAGTTTGTCAGTTTTTTTTTTTTTTTTAACGTTTTTTGAGACGGGGTTTCTCTATGTAGTCCTGGCTGTCCTTACTCTGTAGGCAGGCTGGCCTCAAACTCAGACATAGGACTGCATCTGCCTCCTGTGTGCTGGGACTAAAGGCCTGCATTACCATACCCAGCTCATTTTGTTGATCTTTTTTTAAATAACTAACTTTGGTTTCATTGATAACTATTGTGTTCTCTATTTCATTCATTATTTTTTGCCTTATTCCAACTTTGGGTTTAATTTACTCTTCTTTTAAAATTTCTTAATAATATTGGGTTATTGAATTTAATTTTTTTTGTTTTTCAAAACAGGGTTTCTCCATGTAACTGTCCTGGGTTCTGTTTACCAGGCTGGCCTTGAACTCAATGAGATCCACCTGCCTCTGCCTCCAGAGCACTGGGATTAAAGGCCTGCACTACTACAGCCTAGCTACAAAGATTTTTTTAAAGTGTGAGATTACTGCTATAATTTTCCCTATAAATTTTGGCATGGTATTTCTGTTTTCTGGTGTCTTCATGACACACTTTTGGACCCATTATTCATTTTTAAGAGTATGTTTTTGGGCCGGGCGGTGGTGGCGCACGCCTTTAACCCCAGCACTCGGGAGGCAGAGCCAGGTGGATCTCTGTGAGTTCGAGGCCAGCCTGGTCTACAGAGTGAGATCCAGGACAGGCACCAAAACTACACAGAGAAACCCTGTCTCGAAAAAAAAACAAAAAAAAAAAAAAAGTATGTTTTTAAGCTTCCGCATACCTGTGAATTCTCCTTTAGTTCTAGCTCCATCCATTGTGATTGGAAAAGGTGCCTGTGTGAGGTCTGTCTTGTTTTGTGACCTCACATACACTGTTTCTTAGAGAGCACGCCAAATGTGCATGAGAAGTGTGCATTCTCCAAGTCTCGATTCCCAGGCTTTGTTGGTGATAGTCTGCTCTGCTTTCTTGAACCAAAGCTTCTTCACTCACACACTGGTTTCTCAGCAGCAAAGCCAGGGACAACACGAGGCAATGGCAAACAAGAATGCCCATCACCTCTCTGACATTTAAAAGTGCCCCTTAAACGGAATCCATCCCCAGAACCCGGAGGCTTTCCGCTCGGCTGTTTTTTCAGGGTTGCTTCAGAGCGGGGGGTGGGGGGGGGGTGGGGGTGGGGGGTGTTCAGAGGGGGGAGTTCAGAGAGGGGAGATTAGAGGGGGGGAGTTCAGAGGGGTGGGAGTTCAGAGGTGGGAGTTCAGGGGGGGGGAGTTCAGAGGGGGGGAGTTCAGGGGTGGGAGTTCAGAGGGGGAGTTCAAAGGGGGGAGTTCAGGGGGGGGAGTTCAGGGGGGGGAGTTCAAAGGGGGGAGTTCAGGGGGGAGTTCAGGGGGGAGTTCAGGGGGGAGTTCAAAGGGGGGAGTTCAGGGGGGAGTTCAGAGGGGGAGTTCAGGGGGGGGAGTTCAGGGGTGGGAGTTCAGAGGGGGGGAGTTCAGGGGTGGGAGTTCAGAGGGGTGGGAGTTCAGAGGTGGGAGTTCAGGGGGGGGAGTTCAGAGGGGGGAGTTCGGGGGGGAGTTGGGGGGGGGAGTTCAGGGGTGGGAGTTCAGAGGGGGAGAGTTCAGAGGGGGGGAGTTCAGGGGTGGGAGTTCAGGGGGGGGAGTTCAGAGGGGGGGGAGTTCAGGGGTGGGAGTTCAGAGGGGGAGAGTTCAGAGGGGGGGAGTTCAGGGGTGGGAGTTCAGGGGGGGAGAGTTCAGAGGGGGGAGTTCAGGGGTGGGAGTTCAGGGGGGGGAGTTCAGAGGGGGAGTTTAGGGGGGGAGTTCAGAGGGGGGAAGTTCAGAGGGGGGAGTTCAGGGGGGGAGTTCAGGGGGGGGAGTTCAGGGGTGGGAGTTCAGGGTGGGAGTTCAGGGGTGGGAGTTCAGGGGTGGGAGTTCAGAGAGGGGAAGTTCAGAGGGGGGGGAGTTCAGGGGGGAGTTCAGAGGGGGGGAGTTCACAGCCATTTCCACCCTTCTTCGGAGACGCTGACCTCACGTAAATTGTTTGACTTCACTTTGGTGAGCCACTTGGCATGCGGTGACTTGTGTGATGGTGCTTTAGGAGCAGCTGAAGTAGTGCTGTCTATAGGTTTGGGGCTGTGTGTCAGATGTCTTGAACTCACTCATGCCCTTTTATTGGCTACTCCATCTCCCTTCTCTATCCACTTAAAAGTGTAAAATGTTCATCTGTTATGTCCATATGTATGTGTGCACATGCATATGTGTATCACGCACATGCTACAACAACACACTTATGAAGGTCAGAAGACCATGAGTAGGAGTCAGCTTCTCCCCCCTCCCCCCCCAATCTGTGGTCCAGAATCAAAGTCAGATCCTTAGGCTCAGTGGCAAGTGCCTTTCCTCACAGAGTCATCTCTCTGGCCCCTCATTTCTTCACTTTGGTAATCTTACATTCATGTTCTGTGACCACGGTTCTATAATTACTTTATGGATAGTTGGGCTCAGGTCTCTGTTAGCCTCTTCCTGTCTTCGGAGGTGACAGTATCTTGAGCGCATCTTCTTTGAGCTTTGACTTAACTCTTTGTAATTGAAAATATTTTCCTTTTCTACTGGATTCTTACCAAGATCAAACAAGAACATGCATATGAAAATATTTTGTAGAGCTAACCTAAGATCTAATCTTTCCATATACCATATCAATGCCTTGTATTTGTTTGTCATTTAATATGAGCCAGTCACTGAGAGCCAGGAAGAAGTAGTAAGATGAACTGAGTTCTGACTCTATTCTCTCTATTTCACACAGTTTTCAGTGGCTTGTGGTTGTTATGCCTGTGTCAGAGACCACCAGAGACCACCAGGAGTCTGAGTTCATATGCAAAAGCAAAGAGCCTGCCCAGCGGTGGTAGCACATGCCTTTAATCCCAGCATTTAGGAAGCAGAGGCAGGCAGATCTCTGTGAGTTCAAGGCCAGCCTAGGTTACAGAGCAAAATCTAGGACAGGCTCCAAAGCTACACAGAGAAACCTTGTCTTGAAAAAACAAAAAACAAAACAACAACAACAACAACAAAAAATCAACAGCAACAACAAAAAAGCAAAGAGCCTTTATTACACACTCAAGCTTGTGCTTCCTGTCCATTCCGACACAGTGGTTGGGTTGGGGAGAGCATTGAGTTCAGTTAAGGCAGGGTTTTTAAGGAGTAAAGAGTGTGTGGGGAGGGGTAGAGGAATTCTGGATTCAGATGGGAGTTGAACTCCTGATTGGGCAGGAGAGAGGTAACAGAAGTCTTATCAAACTGGGATTGGTACTGGCGTTGCTGCAAGGAAATTGGCAGCTTTATACAAGTGATGTAGGCTCTCCTTTATGTTCTAGAGCATCTAGTACTTGTTTGTCTCGATTCTGATTGGTCCCCTGCAGGATACAGTCTGTGGCTTTTCCTGGTTACTGTAATGGTGAGGCCTAGTCCCAGTGTTGTTAGTCTGCAGCCTGTCATGGCTGCACTAATGTTAAGTTAGGCCTCCTCAGTGGTCATAGCAGAATGTGCATGCTTTGGGGACTCTCTGCAGTCTAAAAACGACTGCCTTGAGCAGAGTGAAATGAGAACAAGCCAGGGGGAAGCTGCATCATTAAACACTTTTCAGCCTTTTGCAGTTAACTTTGTCAGTTGTAGTCTTGAACATTTCTACTTATACTATTAAAACATACATTTATTTAAAAGTTTATTTTCTTTCTTAAGAAGTCATGCTCCTGTTATCTTTGTACATATATAAAATTCCCTATTCTTGGTACAAGACCCAAGGATAGTCTCTCAGCTGTCTGAAAGTATTGTTCTTTTATTGGAAAACACAGTGTTAATGGAAAGATGGGGTTTAGTCATATTTGTATATAATACTTCCTATTATAGCATATTGTTGTTTTTATAATTTAAGTCTCCTTACTTTGCAAATTAAAGATATGAACTACTATCCAGAAAAAATATATCCCTACATTCCTGCTAAGCCCTACTTAGTGTGCTGTCTCTATCTTAGGCAGTGTCAAAACACATTATATAATTATTGCTATACTGTAACCATCAGCACTTCACTATCTTGATTGTTTTAAACATTACTATTTCTAGAAATACAAAATTATTCCACAGACCATCCCAAACCAGTTTTAATGTATTAGATTTCAGAGATTAGGATATTAAAGACCATGCTTATAATACACATCCATCCATTTGTTTATTTATTGTTTTATTCATTCATTCATTCATTCATTCATTCATTCATTCATTCATTCATTCAAGGGAAATCATGTGTGTGCCCATGCCATGGCACACTGTTCAGGTCTTGGGACAAGTTTCAGGAGTTGGTCGTCACCCCCGCTTTGTTTAGACAGAGAGAGCCCTCTTGTTTTTCCTGATGCTGTGCTGCTTACGTGCACATCCGGGCGGTCCTCTTTTCTCCTCCTCCCATCTTGCTGCCAGCGCTGGAATCACCGACATAGAAAGATCTCACGATGTAGCCCTGGATGACCTTGAACTTGCTATGTAGACCAGGCTGTCCTTGAACACAGATCTGCCTGCCTCTGCCTGCTGAGTGATGGGATCAAAGGTGTGCATCACTACACCAGGCCCTGCCCGTGGCTTTCTATGTGGGTTCTGGGAATCTAACTCACATCATCAGGCTTATACAGCTAGTGCTTTTACACTCTGAGCCCTCTCCCAGGCCAAAACCCATGTTCTTATTTCATGTGTTAGATTGTATTTAAAAATTTTACATCTATTTAGTGTGTGCATAGCACATGCCATGCACATACTTGTGTACATGATGCATTGTATGTGTGGTCAGAGGACAACTTTTGGCAGTTGGTCCTCTCCGTACCATGTGGATTCCAGGACTTAAAGTCAGGTCAGGTCTTCAGGCTTAGTGGCAGGCTTCTTGACCTGCTGAGCCATCTTTCTGTTCCCACTTGTTGTATTCTTTTATTTACTGGCCAAGTATAGTTGTAGAAATCATAATATGCATAGTGGTTTATTATAATGTTTACACTGGATTTGTGTTTTCAGATTTCAACTGGAAATTGTCCTGTGATTCTGTCAGTCAGTCCCAGAAAGTGAAATACATATAGAAAAAAATGCCATAGGTAGCAGTATGCTATCTCAGTGTACAAGAACCATTGGTTAGGGCATGTTAAACTATTTTAAAATTACTAAAGGCGACAGATATAATATCTTATTTAGATAGGTCTAAGACGCTTGGTTAAATCAGTGAACATGTATGTCTATTTTTTAGTTTGCAGGATACCAGTAAAATTCCATAAAATAGGTCTAAAAAGCTTCTGGTAAACAAGCACTTTAATTTTCATTTCTGCAACTCATGGTGTTCTATGTGAAATTACCCCTGGTTTTCTGACTAGTTCTGAAAATGACTGTATATCATTTCATAGGGAAAAAAACTAATAATGATGACTCCAAGGAGTTTTCTTGCAAACATAAGTATTAAAGAGATTTTAAACCTTTGTTCATTCTGAGGAAATAAATGCATAGAAACGTCTTACTGTAAATATGATTCTAGCAATTTCCCAAAGCCAATAAAACAAGTAAACGGTCAGCTAATGAAAAATTCAGTTGGTGCAATTAAGTACCTAATGTAGATCCACGAGTCAGCTTCAACGCTGCTAGGAAAGCCTCCAGGAGAATCATGCAGGCCCAGGTCCTTTCACTCAAGTCACCGTGCACTCATGTCTTGAACAAGGCCAACTTTAAGACATTTCCCAACCCACAGCTCCTTCCTCTGTTTAGAACAGTTTTCTTGAGAATGTAGCACTCCCTAGACTTCTTGGGTTTTTTTTAAGACATGATGCCATGTAGCCCAGACTGGCCTCTGACGCACTCTGTAATCCAGGTTATTCTTAAACTCCTGATCTCCTGGCTCAGCTTCCCAAGAGCTGGGATTGTAGGTGTGAACCATTGTACCTGATGCCGTTCATCTATTTCAATCTATAATGTATCCTAAGAAACTTTACAATGGCAGAGAGGCTGAAGGGAATTTCCATTGAAAAGAAGTACAGATAGTGGCCATCCTTGTCTTTTTCTAGACTTCAGTGAGATTGTTTCAAGCTTTTCTGCATTTAGGATGATATTGACTGTGGGTTTCTTATATACAGTTTTTATTATGTTGAGGTATGTTCACTCTAGTCCTATTCTTTCTAGAACTTTGATCATGAATATATGTTGGATTTTGTCAAAGACTTTTTCAGCATCTATTGAAATGATCATGTAACTTTTGTCTTTAAGTCCATTTATGTGGTTTATTACGTTTATTGACTTGAGTGTTGAACCATTCCTCCATCTCCAGGATAAAGCCAACTTAGTCATAGCAGATAACCTTTTTGCTGTATGTCAGTGTTCAGTTTGCAGGTATTTTTACTGAGCACTTTTGGATCTGTGTTCATTGGGGATACTGGACTGTGTTTTCCTTTTGTTGTGGTCATCTTCTGGTTTCGGTATTAAGAGTGATGCAGCTAGAAGGAATTTGGGAGTGTGTCTTCTCTTTCTGCTTTTTGAATAGTTTAGGAAGGACTAGCTATAGATCGTTGGATTTTCCTGTGACGCCATCTGATCCTGGACTGTTTTAGTTGAAAGCTTTTTGTTACTGTTTCAATCTCCTCGTGTGTTATGGGTCGATATAATTATTGATTGCTTCTTGATTTAATTTTTGTGGTTTGTCTGATAGTAGAAATTTATTCAGGTTTTCCAACTTAACAAAATACACGTTTTTAAAATATTCCCTCATAATATTCTGAATTTCCTTGCTGTCTGTTATACTGTCTCCACTTTCATTTCTGGTTCTGTTCATTTGGGTCCTGCCTTCCTTTTTTTGGTTAGTTGGGCCAAGAGCCTGTCATTCTTGTTTATCTCCTTGAAGAACCAGCGCTTAGACTCATTGGTTCTTTGTATTATTTTGTTTCTCTTTCATTGACTTCAGCTCTGATTTTTATTATTTCTTGGTGTCTAGTGGGTTTGGGTTTCATTTGCCCTTGTGTTTCCAAATGTTTGAATTGCACCATTAGTCATTCATTTGTGTTCTTTCTGATTTTTTAATATAGACACACTATAAATTTCCCTAACAGGACTGCTTTCAGTGTGTCCCAGGGGCTTTGGTTTGTTGCATTTCCATTTTAATTTGTTCTAGGAAAATTTTTCTCTTGATTTCTTTTTGACTCATTCATCATTCAGTAATGAATAGTTTAATCTCCCTGAGTTTATGTACTTACTAGAGATTTGTTTGCTGTTAATTTTTTTGTTGTGTTATGGGTTAGATAGGATACCAGACATTATTTGAATTTTTCTGAATTTGTAAAGATTTGTTTGTGCCCCAGGATGTGGTCTGTTTTAGAGAAACTTCTGTGGGCCTCTGAGTAGAATGCCAATTCTTATGTCTCTGGGTGGATATTCTATAATCTATTAAGTCCATTTAGTATATGATGTCACTTAATTCTGATGTTTCGCTGTTTACTTTTTGCTCAGATAACTTGTCTATTAGAGAAAGTAGGGTATTCAAATCACCTACTATTAATGGATTTATGTTCATCTGCATTTTCAATTCCACTAGTACACTTTTTATGAAATTGTGTGTACCAGAGTTTGGTAAATACATGTTTAGGATAGTAATGTCTTCTTGGCTAATTGTTCTCTTTATTAGGATAAAGTATCCTTGTATATCTCCTGAGAAATGTTAATCTGAAATACATTTGATTAGCAATGCATGCTTGCTGTCCGGTACCATTTGGTTGAGTGCGGTACTTTTTTCCATCCTTACACTCAAAGTTGGAGCCTGTCGTTAAAGCTGTAATTCCTGTAGACAGCAGATAGATGGAGTCTGTTTCTTAATGCATTCAGCCAGCCTGTGTCTTTTGATTGGAGAATTGAGACTGTTAATATTTAAAGTTATTACTAAAAGGTTTGTTCTGATTACAGTTATTATGTTGTTGAGTTTTGGTGGTGGCTTTTGTGTTCTCAGTGGTACTTTGTGTTTCAGTAATTATAGTTTTATTTTTCCTTCTACAGCCTCTTGGCAATGTTCATTCCTCTTTTCAGCCCAAAATATCACCTCCTGTATTTTCTTTAGGTATGATCTGTTGGGTGTAAACTTTTTTTTAGGCTGTTTATATCATAGAAAGCTTTTCTTTCTCCTTCAAATATGGAATATAGTATTTCTGGGTGCATTAGTCTAAGTTGGCTGTCATGGCCTTTAGGACTTGGAATACGTTTCTCCAGGCTCTTCTGGCTCTCAAAGTTTCCAGTGATCAACCAGCTGTTATTCTGATGGAGTTTCCTTCACATGTGACTTGTGGTTTTTCCCTGGCAGCTTCAACATTCTTCTTGGTCCTATATGTTTAGTATTTTAGCTCTGGTAATGCGGCAGGGAGTCTCTTTTCTGGTCTTGTCTATCCGGTGTTCTATGTGGGTATGTCTGTCCTTACTCTGAGGGACCTTTTCTCCTGTGGAGGATGTGCTCGGTGTCATTACCCTCGTCTTTGCCGGGACATAGAAGCTTTGGTCTTTTCGGGGTGTCCCACGTCTCCTCTGTGGTCCTTCCCTGTGTTTTTACAATTCTTTGCATGTTCTTTCCTGTTTTGTTTAGATCCTCTGCTTTTTCTCTGAATCCTAGGATTCTGTCTTCTGCTTGATCCATTCTCTTTGTAAGGAGTTCTTTCCCTTGAGTTTCTAGTTGTGTAAGTAGGGTTTTCAATTCCGTTTCATTTCAGCTTGAATCCTCTTTGCTGTTTTTATTTCTTTATTGATTTTCATTTTCAAATTCTGTACTGTCTTCCTGATTTCCATCAGCCTTACACTTGTAATTTTGGGGGCATCCTTCAGGTGTTTGTACTGTTTAAGTTCTTTGAGCTGTTTCTTGGTGTCTTCTTTAAGCCCCTTGAATTCTTCTCTGTCTGTCTGTCTTTCCTCCTCCTTCTTCTTCTCCTTTTTCTCCTCCTCCTGCTCCTCCTCCTCCTCCTCTTCTTCCTCTTCTCTTAAGCTCTATAAACCAGGCCTGCCTCTGTCTCCCTAGTGATGGGATTAAAGGTGTGTGCCACCACCGCCTGGCACTGAGGTAATTCTCATTGGTGAGCATTTTTGTAGTACTGATGGATTCAGATGAGGTGATTTTTCATACTGTTTGTATTTTTCGATGACATATGGGCATGTGGCGTTCTTCTATTAGATCTGTGTCTGTTAGGGAAAAAGCAGGTTAGGGTAAAACATAGGATGTACAGGCCAGTTTGGACCTAAACATTGAATATGGCTTAGGTAGACTAAAATCAGATGGACACAGAGGGATGGCCTGGTGTGCAGATGTGTGTCCTGACCTAAGCCCGGAGTTTGGTGGTAGATTTAGGAGATAGGGAGGGTGCATGGAGGGTAGAATCAGGTAGACTCACCTGGCCGGACCCTGTCAAAGGATATGCAGGATCTGGCTGAGCAGGGAGGTTGGAGGGACTGGTAGGTTGTGGGCAGGCAGGGAAGGCCCTGGTGGAAGCCTAGAGTTTGGGAGTGGTGCAGGCGGAGGTGTTGAGCTGGGGCACTGGTTTGGGACTGGGACTGAATGGAAGCGGGGGATTGGGAAGGGGACACAGAAGGGAAGATCAGGCAGACTCACCCAGCTAGACCATGGTAAAGAATGTGGAGGATCTAGCTGGGCACAAGAGTTCGGTAACGTGTCATTCAAAAATAGCATTCGAGGAAATAGCAGTTTTTATATTTTTTAACCTTTTAGAGTAATGAAATAAAGAATCTACATTTTAAACTACAAGACACCTATAATATATTAAAGCACATTCTGTAAAATCAAAAATTTTAAATTCATGATTTGAATGGTGTCCTAGTTCGCTTTCTGTAGCTGTGATAAAGACCATGACCAAAAGTAGTTTGGAAAGGAAGTTTATTTCATCTCCCAGATCGCAACCCATCATAAAGGGAAATAAAGCAGAAGCCCAGTGCAGAAACCTGGAGGCAGGATTTGAAACAGATGCCATGGAGAAGGGAACTGCTTACTAGTCTGTTCACCATGGCTCACACAGCTTGCTTTTTTCTAGAACCCAGGACCACCTGCCTGGGCATGGCACCACCCACAGTGGACTGAGCCCTCCCACATCAAGAAAATGCCCCCACAAACCTGCCTGCAGTCTGATCGGATGGAGACATGTTTCTTGGTGGAAGTTCCTCTTCCCAGATGACTCTTGCTTGTGTCAAGTTGACAAAAAGAATTTAACCAGCCCAGATGGAAAAGTCATATGGAACTTATTAGAGGGTGCTTTAAAAATGATATTATAGTAACATGTGCGTAGTTTCAAGGCATTGCCAGAAAAAATGTAATCTGGAAACAAAATAGAACACAAAAGTAATGGTATAATTTTTAAAATAAGAGGAAAATATTTTCTTTACACGTGAAAATTTTGTTTCAAATGATATTTAACTAATTAAGTGGCTAGTCTGTTTACACACCCTGCTCCTTCCTGCAAAGCTGCATTTGGGCCACTGCTTACGTTAGCACATCATAACTGATAATAGGCAGAGACTTCTCTTTCCCCAAGTGATACTGTGGTTTTACTCTTGGAAGAGTGCAAGTTTTGAGTGTGTAAGTATTATAGCCGTGCCTGCATCAGACGGCACCATTTACACTTGCTGTGCATTACGCTGTGCCCCCAGACTTCCAGAAACCTTCTGTTTTTCTTAGTGTTGATGGGTAGCCTGCCCTCCATCTAGTCCATTTTGCCCCCCGCCCCAGCTTTACAGTTTCTGGTGATAATTTTTCCCTCCCCTCTTGTTTTAATCTGTCAGCTGTTAATCATGGTCATAATTTATGTCTTCATCTTTGCTAACCAAAGCCCTGATGTGGTGTTTTAAATTCTAGCTAAAAAAGGATGATCCTTTAAAAATATTTTTATTTTAATTCTTGGGAACTTTGTAGATGCATACGATGTATTTTGTTCATATTTATCCCTACTTCTCTTCCTAACTCCTTCCATATCACTCTCCTAGTTCCTACCCCTCCTAACTTTACGTCCTCTTTTTTTTTCCTTAATTAGCCCACCTATGGGTGTGGGTCCATCAGCTGAGCATGGTGTGTCTACCAGGGGCCATGACTTTTAAAACAGCCTGCAGGTGCCACCAGCTGTCATTAGCTCCTCAGGTAGGGGTAGAGCTTGTGACCCTTCTCCTCATGCACAAAGGTTGATTGGCCTTGTCCTGTGCATGCAGCCACAGCTGCCATGAGTTCACGCGCACATCAGCCTTCTGATGGCCAGAGACACTATTTTGTCCTGTGCCTCCAAGCCTCTGGTTCTTCAAATCTTTCTGCTCCTTGTTGGATGACATTCTCGGAGCTTTGTGAGGAGGGTTTATGAACAGATATCTATTTAAGACTGAACACTCCACAGACACCTCTTCTCCACACTTTGACCAGTTGTGAGTTTCTATGTTGGCCACCATCCACTGCACAAAGAAACTTCTCTGATGAGGACCAAGAGGTGTAGTGATCTATGGATATAGACATACTTATTTAAAGGGTAGTTTGATACTGTGTCTATTTAACAAAATAATAGTAGAAGGGTCACCCATGAGGCCTATGACTTCCCATGGTATAATAGTACCAGGCATGTGGTTTTTTTTTTTTTTTTTTTTTTTTTCTGTAGAGTAGGCCTTAAATCCAATCAGAAAATCGTTGTTTACCCCCATAACATTCAAGCAAATATTGTGCCCAGAGGCCTGTCTGGTCATTATTGTAGCTTTCAGGGTTCACAGTTGGGTAGGACTGTTGATTACTCCCACACCCCCTGCCCTGAGACGTGTATAATAGTACCTCTGGTATTAGGGAAGCCAACCAGCAGTGAGCAATCTTTCCAGTCAGTAATAGCTTGATTTCTTTTTTCCTTGACCAAAGTGTCTTCAACAATAAAGACTTACCATCAAGTTCTGGTAGGAAGCCAAGAGCAATGGTAAGTCTGTATTATTGAGCCCCCTTTACGAACAATTTGAGGGCAAGTATCCCACATCTGGTACTGGGTTTTTTATTTTGGTAACCCATGGCATTACCCCTATGTAGGATGATTCCAATTGTGTGTGTGTGTGTGTGTGTGTGTGTGTGTGTGTGTGTGCGCGTGTGTGTGTAATAGTAGTTTTCCATTATTTTTCAGATATATTTAGTGCTGTCCTCCCTCAACCCCTCTACTCTACTGCCCCCTCCCCCTCCCCACTTAGCTCTCTCTTCCCTTTATTTCCCTTTCATCCAAATGATGAGTGTTGAGTGAGTAGATATCTGTCTTATTACCAAGCAGCTTGCTGGAACGGGATGTATAATACTTGCATATAGTCATGCACACAAGAGAGGTAGAGAGAAAAAAGTGTTTTGTGAATTCAGAGTAGGAAAGAAGGGATTCTGCCTAGACAACCTAGAAGGGGTATAACCTGAGGAGTTGATGATTATTTCGAACACTGGAATACGGAGGGTAAGAGCAAAGGCCTGTACTACTTCTGCCGTCCAGAACTAGTGGATGCTCTTCTGTAAGTCTCTAGAGTCACTGTCTCTCCTCCTCTTGAAGAAACAGCCGCAGAAAGCTGAGCCCCACACTAGTGTTTCTCCTGCTGCTTTGGTACCCGTGAACTTCCTTCCGTGGGGTCACTCTTGTCCCCTTGGTCCTGGCCTCCCGTTGGATGAATGTCCTTACTGAAGCAGCTCTTCAATGGTGCTTTCACCTTGACTTGTATTTTTACCTTTATGTTTTTAAGCTCTGTTATATTCTGTGTTCTCTGTCTCTATTTCAGTTCATTTTCTCTCCATCTGTGATAACCTTCTGTTTCACTTGTTATTTGAGCTGCTTGGTTTTTTAAGTAAAGACTTTGTATTAATTTTTTTAAATACCTATTTTTTTCACTTTGTACTTCTGTCAGCTTTTGATGTCTATTTCTTCATCTCTTTTGACATTAAATACTCCTCTGTTTCTTTCAGATCACTCTCTGACCTGTGGTTCTGGTTGTATGTCTTGCCATTCATACTCACTATATCTTTTGTGTTTGTTTTCATTGCCACGAGTGGCAATGTTTTGTGATTTCTGTGAACCTCTTTTTAGTGGGAATCGTTTTCCACAGGCCTTGGGTATGGATATAGACATTCACCTTTGCTTCTGCCAGAATTCGGCGAGCTGCGCTGAATCGGACCCGTTGGTCCAATTCTTGGAGGTGAGGCAGCGTTGGCTGTTGTCTCACCCCTGCCCTGGGGGAGCTACAAGCTTTGTTAGGAGCTGCCTGGGGCTGCCTCTGGGCTGGTGAGTGCGTCTTTTCTATAACTGGCTTCACAGATCAGACAAGAGTGTGCAGAGAGCCAAGGCCAGTCCCAGCCTTTCCTCTGATAGGCCTGAAGCCTGGCTTCTGTCTCCCTGTGGATAGTGAATGTGGTCCATAATGGTTAGAAAGCCAGACCTCAGCTAGGAAGTTAACTGCCCATATTTTGACTTCTAGTCTAATTCTGGTACCTGAAAGATTTCTTTAAGGATTATTTTACTTGGGGACTGGAGAGGTGGCTAAAATCTTGTATTACTGTTGCAGAGGACCAGAGTTCAGTTCACTGTAACCATTAATGGTGGCTCACAACTACCTGTAACTCCAGCTCCAGGATTAATGCCCCTTTCTGGCTGGCATCTATGGGCACCGAGCTCATGTGCATACCCTCAAATACATAATTCAAAACACTTCTTAAAGATTACTTTACTCGATTGGTTGTTGTTATAGTCATTGCTGTGGGGGTCAGGGATGCTTCTCATATTTGTTCACAACTGAGTGCCTGACACTTGAACTGTGGTGTTGTTATAATAAAGTTACTCTTTAAGATTCCGAGACAGGGAGACGACGTCATGAGTAAAGGTATAGAGTGGAAGTTAGGAGGCTTTAACAGAGAATAACAGAACACTTCCTGATGGACTTTGGCTTTGCTTCAGGATAATGGAGATGATTAATTGGAAATATGTTTGGAAATGTGAATTAGAGTCGAGTATAATAGACCATAAATGGTAGGCTGAGGAATCTGGAGCTGATTCTTCCTAGAGCCTGGAGCCAATTAGTGTCTACTTATATGAGAGTCATGTAGACCTTTTTCCAGAGAAGAGTAATTTTGTAACCATGAAAAGATTGAAATGGAATGTGCATAATGTAGATCAGTTCTGACACTTAGACAGTAGTCCATGGATGATGATAAAGGCCTCCTGTGGTGCTGCACACCTGTAATCCAGCATCTGGGAAGCTGCGACAGGAGACTCATGGCCAAGGCAGCTTATAGAAGGGAGGGTTTATTTGGCTTACTTTCTATCATATATCCATATATAATCTCATTCATACATATATGTATATATGATAGTTTTATTTATAAATTAGGTAAATGATTACATAATAACTAATAATGAAGTACAACACAGTAATATTCTTTAATCAAAGAATAACCTTTCAAAATATAGTTTTCCCTCTTGAGAGCACAAGGATTATTCTCTCTGTACATTATATAAGGAAGGAAGGAAGGCTATGTCTGGCTTTATCACAGTCCTTGAAGCTTGCGACATAGTACCAGACTGCATCTGTCCCGTGTCCTGTGGCCGGTGCTTCCTTTGCACACTTCATTTCAAAGGTTAAGTTGTTACCTTGGTTACCTTCCGACTGACTGCTTCTCCTTCCTCTAGTCCACATATCGTCTCACTGTCAGCGTTGTTCTTACTTCAGATCTTGACCATCTTTGCTGTTTATGTTAGTTTTATTCTTCCGTTCTGTTTTTGAGATGTAGCCCAGGATAGCTGGGATTCACTATGCAGCCCAAGCTGGTCTATCCTGACCGATTTATTTATACGATAGAAAGTTTTATGTATCTTATGTATGGAGTTTTGTTCTGTCTACAGTTTCAAGTTGGAGACCTTATACTAACATTAGCCAAACATGTAACAACCTGTATTTTTATAAATACCTTCTGATTTTGTGAAGTATTTTCAATATTTATCAAAAATCATTTGGTCTCTTGGCTATTGTGTATATTCCTGACTTTACCCAAGTTTATTTTATAGTGCCTGTATTAATTACCTTTCTTTTGCCGTGCTAAAACACCAGGACCGAGGCAGCTTTTAGAGGTTTTATTTGGCTTATGGTTCCAGAGGGCTAAGAGTTTATCAAGGTGGGGAGGTATGGAAGCGGGTGGTTGTCGCAGCTTCCCAGATGCTGGATTGCAGCTGTGCATGCAGCACCATACTGGGCCTTTATCATCATCCATGGACTACTGCTAATCGTGCCAGAACTGACTCACAGTAGTTTACTTCAGCTGGAGTTAGAATCTATGTATTGTCGTGGCATGTGAATGGTAAATCCTAGTGTGTGGGGGGGGTATCATACGGTCTTTAATTTCATATCATACGGTCTTTAATTTCCATATCTAAGCCTCGCTGTTCAGATGCCAAACATCTGGCATACTTGCTCTCTTTGTTCCTGAGTATGTTGATATAAATGTGAGACAGCTTTACTATTTAGCTTGTTCACCTTGCATCCTGATCCAGTGGCTAGGCCATAAGGAATACTGTGATGAGTGTCCATGGACGTGGTTTCCAGTATGGTGTTTTTGTTTAGAGTTCATGAAGCCATGTGTTTTTCTAACCAACTACCTGCAGAATTATGAATAGTATCTGAATCATAGTACCTTCCCCATTTATCTTAGCTCATACAATTACCCACTCATTGTTATTCTACTGTTGTGATTAGGCTAATTTAGTTTTTAGAATGTCTTGTTTTAACAATAGTTGAGTACCCTATTGCTCAGGATTTTTTTTAAATTATGTTTTTGTGAATGTATTACATGTGTGTATGTGGACATAAGTACACCTGCATGTCCATGTAGAGGCCAGTGTCTTATCTACAGTATTATCATACACCTCCTTTGAAACAGGTCTCACATTGGCCCGGTTCACCAATTAAGCCAGGCTGCCTGGCCAGTGAGCTCCACGGATCCTCCTTTCTCGACCTTCCTAGCACAGAGGTTATAAGTATGGGCCACCACACCAGCCCTTTTATATGTGTGCCAGGTGTTGGACCAGGCCCTCAGCTTGCATAGCATGCACTTTACTGACAGAGTTCTCTCCCTGGCTCAGTAAAAATATTGTGTAGCCATGGCTAAATATTGAGGGGGGGGGCTAGTGCATGGGATTGAAATGAGGACCTTGAACATGGCAGTCAAGTGTTCTACTACCAAGTAATAGCCTAGCCCATGGGATGAAGTCCTGCTCTTCTAAGAACTCTCGGTCTTGGCATCTGAAACACAGAACTGTTGGGGGCAGATCTGTTGAATGCATGATGGCATCACACACAACCTTTAAATGGGTTCCCTGCAGCTTCGCACAGTGCAGGGAGCCTGTAGACAGGAAGATGACGAGCTCAGGAGTTTAAGGCCAGCCCTAGAAGTGGAGGAAGACTGTCTCAAAACGCAAGGCATGGGGAACGCTCACCCTGGTTTTGAAAAGCAGGTCCTACTCTCCAGATTTCACTACCTTTCTTCCTTTGAACCGGCTCCGAGTATAATTCTTCACAGGTCTAGTAATTTACCAGAGGAACAGCTAATGTGAACTCATTTCTCTTTCAGCACTGAAACTTGTAGATTATTTGGAGCTGGCTTGTCCCGGGGTTGTCATGAAGAGGCCCTGCCTGGCTGGTGCTTGTGTTTGTTGGTGCTGAGTCCCTCCAGGCGCTGCCCCCTCCTGAGGGCACTGTTTGAGAAGCACCAAAGGAGCGGACTGCCAAGTGGTTGGGGCAGGGCTTTTCAGGGACAGGACGTCGTAAGGGTGGTCTCAGAGCCGCTCTGGCCTGTGTCGGGACCTGAAGACGTGAAGTCTCTCTGAGGCCAAGTGTAAATTATACCACCTAGTGGGGAATAAAAGCTGCTAAAAATGAGAAGAATGACGGTGCTGATCGAAGTCCAGGAAAACCACAAGTCTAATGCCCAGCTCTTTTCTTCCCTAAGGTCCACTGTTCCTTTTTCTTCCTCCGTCTCCAGAGTCCACTAGTGATTTTGATGCATAGGGGCAAAGGAAGGCAACTTTAGGCAGAGCATAAATTAAAATTCAAGCTGTCCTTTGTGTAAGAATTATCTTACACATATTTTTGAAAACATGCTGTGAGGATTTATTAAGAAAGTAATGATTTTTGAAATCTGAATTTGGTCTGTTTTCAGGAAAACTAATGGTATACTACCAAAATAAGCGACCCCCCACTGGTTTCTACTTACAAGATTTATACATCATGAAAAGCAGAAACAGTATCTTGCCGTTGGCTAAATAGAGCTGTTGTGTCCAGGCCCTAATACCTGACTTCTGGAAATGAGTTTGCCGAAGATGCTTTCCTTGTTTTGTTACATAAATTATACATAAAATGATGCTGACCTCTGCCCTAGCCCCAAGAGATGCCATTTTAATGATTGCAGAAGAATAACCATGGGTGTGGAGGAAGGTGGAAAAGTAGGCAAAAACTAAATTCTTGATGTCTGGTTTCAATGTGGCAGATCCTTAAAATGCTTTGGCATACCACAACAATTAAAGGGTTTAAACAGTGAAGGAAAACACCTAGAAACAAAATCCTACAACTGAATAGTAAGAACGAACCATATTTTTAAATAGAATCAATACAGATTTCCTTGGTTCAAATATTTTGAAACACTTAACAGTAAAAGTTTTGTATAGCCCTTGAGATCAAAAAGAGCAATATAAATAGGGAGGACTCTCAAAGACCTTAGTCCCAGACATGCTTAATGTAAATGATTGGAGAAGGGAAATGTGTTTTCTTCAGTGCTACGCAAAGAAATTTTAATTGACTTATTTTGGCAGTGAGAATCATACAACCTACATAATAACTCAAATTTAACAATATTTGCTCATTGCTTTGGATTATGACTGTGTTCAAGAAGTACTATTTTCAAACACTAATTAATCATTTTAGATAAACTCTTAAAAAATGCATTTATGGCCTCAATGAGTATGAATGTTTATTACATTTTCCTTATAAAAGCTGAACTGTTTTATATACTCTTTATGGAAACAGTGCACAGTCATAAATTAGAAGATGCAACTGTTTTAGGTATTTTCCTGGCCCTGCGCTTGCCTGCCAGCGGTGCAGCTGTTTCGGGTTTCTCGGGATAACATATAAAAAGCTGTGTGCACACTGCAAGTTTATACTGGACCTGCCAAGCCAGAAATGGTGTGACTCAACTTTCCCAGAAGCAAGCCAGACCAAATGCAATGAATCAATAGTTCGCTGCACATTGGTTTTTACTGCAACCACGAAACCAATTCCATTGGTGATAGTTGTCCTCTGACTGTTGACCAGTACTGCGATGCCTGTATTCTGCTGGCTGTGGACCGATGGAACCAGAAGGCCACCTTTCTTTTGAGGATCTGAGGAGAGTAAGGTGCCATCATCTGGTCAGAATGGAGTATTTAAATTCAGTTTTCCTATGAAACTATTACTTATTTGTGTGAGTATCATTATCACTGAGTTTCCAGGGATAGGAGTCGAGTTTTCCTTTCTGAGGTAACTCACCAGTTACCTTGTTTCTTTATTGGTAGGAATCCTTTTTTGGTTTCTTGTTTGTTTGTTTTTGGGCTTTTGTGACAGGGTCTCACTTTGTACCCCTGGCCGACCTAGAACTTGCTATGTAGACCAGGCTGGCCTTCACCTCAGAGATACACTTGCCTCTGCCTCCTGAGTGCTGGGATTAAAAGTGTGCATCACCAAACCTAGCTCTATCCATCAGAATCTTAACAACTGGCATTTTATTGTGTTCTGGGAGGGCACTAAGAAAATAACTTTGTGGTCATGTGATAGATTTAATGAATTCCTCTTTAATTCCTGTGAGACCTTAGGCCCTACCTGGAATTCATCAGTGACCCTTAATGATGTTAGTTACTAAACTAGGATGCATCCTCTGAGACATATATGAAGACATAATCAGTATTTTATTTTATCCCTTCAGTTTTTCACTTACATACATTTCATAAGATACCATAGTTGTATATAATGTGTATAATTATATTACATAGAATATCCATTATTAGTATTCTATATAGCATGTATAAGTTTTGAGGATAGATGTGCAAATAACTTAGTATGCTATAAATATACTACCCACGTAGTTTAGATTGTTGCTCAATAAACATTCATTTATTTCTCCATTGACTTTCACCCTTGGCAGAAAAGCAAAGATTTGAATTAAGACCATGGTCTGTGCAATGTGAATAAATTATAGCCAATTCCAAGAGCTTGGCCGTTTCATTTGACAGGCTTCTATTTGGTCCCTTAAATTGCCATATATATTTTAACCATACAAGCTTATTAAACATAGATACAAACAAAAAACCTGACTTGTTATTATGTTAGAAATAAGAAGTTGCTCATGCATTAAGATCTCGACACACAGGAAGTTTGAATGAATGAGTAGAAAAGGTTCCAAGCTATTAAAACGTCCTGCTTCCTGATTTATTCTTCTGTCGTACCTGTAATTCTGAAAGGGGCAAAGCAGCTTTGTTTCCAGGGACATTGTGGCTTCCTACAGAGACATGAAGCAAGGCTGGAAATACTTGTTTTCCTTCAGCAGTGATGGTCATTCATTGGACTGGATTGTCTTACTTTTTAAGGCCTGTTTTGTCTATTTTTATGAACGCAGAAATTCTTCATTGGTATAAAGACTGAGACTGAAGAAACATTGTTATCCTATCTTTTGAAATCAGTTCAATTCTTCTATACCTCCTCTCAGATTTCTTGCGCATGTAATTTCTAAGTTTCTTTTCCTGCAAGGAAGGAGACAGTATGCTTCTGGGATACTGAGGTGATTTTGAACTATTGTGTGCTCTCTCCCCTGCCCCGTTTCTTCTCAGTGTTGAGGGTTTGCTTTAAAACGCGTTTGTAAAAATGTTCGTAGCATAATCATGTCATGATGTGTATTGATAAAGAGCATGCTGGAAAGGACAGCATTCATTGCTATCTAAACAGCAGCCAACAAAACGAATCCGCACTGGAAACTGTGAAACAGTGAACATTTAATATTTCATCAAAATGAGAGTTATAAACCTTCAGAGCCATCCGTAGACTTCACTGTCCTTTGTAGCTGAGTAGTAGTTAGACACTCGGTAGATACAGTTGGCATGTTTCCTTTTAAAATGTTCGTTTATAAAAGCCTGAACATTTTACTATTGGAATTTCTTTTAAAATTTGGGTCAGTTTTAGACTTGCTTTATAAAATGTCACCAACGTCTATGTTTTTCACATCCATCTACACCTTTTGTTTTCTCCTAGGTATTTAAACCACGTCCGAGCCGCCTCCCCACAGGACCTCGCTGGTGGCTACACATCCTCTCTAGCTTGTCACAGAGCACTGCAAGATGCATTCAGTGGGCTTTTCTGGCAGCCCAGATAAACCTGCACTTCCTCATTTATAAGATTTGGATCTGGGAGCCAACCCAAGGAGCTTGCAAGAAAGAGATGTGTAAAATCCCAGCCCCCAGCTGCCCAGGCTTCACCACATCTGCCTGCTGTGCTCAGATGTTTATTACAGTCCGAACCAGGCTGAGAAATGTGCTGCCTCTAGATTCCCGGAAGAGCTTTAGTTTCTACTTCTGTTTTTCAGAGAGGGGTTGAAGCATTGAACCTCATCTAACAGGAAAGGAATAAAGGATTTCCCTATGTATGGACTTGACAGACGTATAAAAATTTTTTTAAATAAAGCTTGACTTTATGGTACATTTTGTGGTTTTTCTCTTCTTATAGTGTTTTTCTGGAACATGTTTCCAAATGCCTTTTTTATTATAACATTCAGTGTTAATATTCCAAGTCTATATTTTTCCTATAAAACTTCTTCTTCTTTTTTTTTTTTTTTTTCCTAATGTCTTCTCAATAGTGGTCCAGACAAGTGGTCATATCCCCTCCTGCCAGCAGGCTGTGGCAAGTGAACTTGCCTGGGATGACGCTTCCTCGGCCTGAGAAACTCAGGGCCTGTATTGTGCAGTGCAGAGTGAGGCCACCCTAATATGGTTCCCAGCTGTGAGCCACACTCAGGATAAACCAGAGCCCGGCATTAGCCTACTTTAATGACAGATTCAAAGAAGTGAGCTAATAAAATTTAATACATCAATGGCACCTTTCACTGCCAATGTGAGCTCATTTTATGATGAGATGTTGAGACTGGAAAAGGCACCACTTAAGTGAAATTTCTCTGCATAAATTGTAGACTGATGTAGTTTTCCACCCAAATGTCAAGGGGTTTTATTGTACTCATGGTTTTGCTTAGAGTTTGGATGTGGATAGGATGGATACATGTAGCATCCCAACCTTGTGTGAGTCTATCCATAGGCCCCTGGATGAGGAACATAGTTTTTCAAGGAAATTGAAGGATTGTCTAGCAAATCTCTGTCACAACAGACGCTAATCCTATGGGTGGACAGTTAAATGAATCAAGACTTGTGGTGACGTTAGAGCATAACAGTCATCTGTAATAGTGACATCTTATTTTACTAAGTGGGGATTCGGTTCAGTGCATCTTGTGGTACCCCATTTCTTTGCTAGTGGTCACAACACTTCTCATCTTTGATAAATGAGAAAAACGAAGCCAAGATTATATAGGGAAATCAGTAAAAAGTTAGAATTAGACCACAGGTTAGTTCCTAATCCAAATCCAGTGCAGACCACTCTGCAGTGTGTACATCATATTCCTTATGTTAGGTTTTTGCTCATTGAGAATTCATGCTTTTAAATCCAATCTGATGAAAGAAGTGATATAATGAACCTATAGTTGGGCTTTGCTGTCCTTGGGTGCAGAAATTAATGTATCTAAAGGTAATGAGCTAATTAATGAACGTTTCAAAGGCTTTCAAGGTTTGTTTTGCATCTGCCTTAGAAATCCTTACTTGACGCTGTTAGGTAAATAAAATAGAAAAAGAGTGTGTTAGTCACCAATGGGAATATCCTAAATTGAATCTTGTACTTCTTCTCACCCTCCCCGTGAGTTCTTCCTAGAGGCAGAGTGTACAAGTCTCTCATCTACATAAGTGTCTGTCTGCAATACTAGTACAGAAATCGCCAATTGACAGCTTTTGCCCCACGCACTGTGCTTCATGCTTCATGTATTTTCTTTTTGTTGTTGTTGTTGTTGTTTTGGTTAGGTTTTGTGAGACAGGGTTTCTCTATGTAGCCCTGGCTGTCCTGGAACTCGCACTGTGTAGACCAGGCTGGCCTTGAACTCAGAGATTCTCCTGCCTCTGCCTCCCGAGTACTGGGATTAAAGGTGTGCGCCACCACTGCCTGGCTGTATTTTCTAATCCTTACAACAATCCTATTATCATCTCTTCTCTTTTAGCAGATAGAGATGTAAAGTAACTTGCCAGGAGCATACACCTTAAAAACTGTAGAGCCAAGAGTCAAACCCAAGTTGTAAGGCTCCGGAGGCATGCTCTAGAACAGGGGTTCTCAACCTTCCTAATGCTGTGACCCTTTAACACAGTTCCTCATGTTCCCCAACTATAAAATTATTTCATTGCTATTTCATAACTGTACTTTTGGTATTGTCATGGATTGTAATGTAAATCTTTATTTTCCAATGGTCTTAGGTGACCCCTCTGAAAGGATCATAGGACTCCCTAAAGGGGTCGTGACCCACAGGTTGAGAAGATCTGCTCTAGTGGTAACAAATTTAGAAACGTCAGCTATGCTAAAGCCTAGGCAATCACTCTTTAGGAAAACTTCAGAAGGTTTTTTTTTTCCTTTTTTTTTGGGGGGGGGTGGGGGGACGAAATTTCAAGACAGGGTTTCTCTATGTAGTTTTGGTGCCTGCCCTGGATCTCACTCTGTAGTCCAGGCTGGCCTCGAACTCACAGAGATCTGCCTGGCTCTGCCTCCCAAGTGCTGGGATTAAAGGCGTGCGCCACCACCGCCCGCCAACTTTAGAAGTTTTACAGAGCAAGTGTCTAACTTCTTTGTGGGATATAAATGATGATCTTGTTTACATCCTGAGGGTTCTCAAGATAACAGACAAAATGACTTTTACTAACTGCATTACTTTAAGAAAATAATGGTCTGCAATACATACACATCACAAGATGCATTGGTGAGGGTCCTGAATCACGGGACTCAGTAAGGCTCTCATCTAAGAACTCCCAGGAGCTGTCTTAGGCTGTCAACAGGTACCACATACTGATTTTAAAATCCAAATAAGTGACAGAAAACTCATCAAAATACTAATAAAGTTTAGACATTGTACATCACTGAGCATCCCACCTATGATTTTCTACTGGGTTCATCAAAAATCCGTATACTAGGAATCGTCAGTAAAGGTTAGGGTGGCCCTAGATTTAAGTGACCAGTTCACTTAGATTACATGAAAGAGGGAGAGGAGCTCAGCATTTATAAAAGCAAGTCAATATTCTTCGTCATTTATAAGCATATTGCATGTTTTGTCTGTTTGTTAGAGGATAACTAAATGGAGACTGTTCTTACCACTTTATACATATGAATGGATTGCCTATATATCATTTATGCTTCATAACCTATATCAGTTTATGTTACTTGGGTTGTTTTAGAACACATTGTATTTAAATGCTTACCGACACACAAATAGGGCTTTAACTTACACTCCCATATACTTCTTACCATTATCCACATGTTCACCTATTACCTCCAATGCTTCTCACCATTACCAGTGGCTGCCTTCTCTTATTTACATTTGCCTGCCAGGTTTCTGAAGTTTGTAATGACTGTTCTAGATCAGAGGTGCACACAGCAAATATTTCAGGCCTTTCTGGCTAAGTAACAAATTAAGAGCACTATGTGAAACTTTCATAATGAGATTAAAAAACTTTCCACAATTTTATTGATAAAAGTCAAGATATAATTAAGCATAATTTTTATGATAATGTCATTAATTGGAGGTCTGTTTCATGTTATCAAAATTAACATTGATTAATCATCTGCAATGAGGTCTACACACTTTACCTTTACAACTATCTTTTTTTTTTTTTTTTTTTTTGGTTTTTCGAGACAGGGTTTCTCTGTGTAGCTTTGCGCCTCTCCTGGAGCTCACTTAGTAGCCCAGGCTGGCCTCGAACTCACCTCACAGAGATTCGCCTGGCTCTGCCTCCCGAGTGCTGGGATTAAAGGCGTGTGCCACCAACGCCCGGCTACAACTATCTTTAAATAGGCAAATTCCTTCCAGTATTGGTTTTGGTCCATGAACATACAATGTCAGTTGTGATGGTTGTTAGCTTTCATGTCAACCTAGAAATCACCTAGGAAGAAGTGTCAGTGCTGAATTGTCTATATTGGGTTGGCCTGTGGGCACGTCTGTGGGAGGAGCTGTTTCAAGTTAACGTGGGAAGGCCCAGCCCAGTGTGTGCGGCACCCTTGCCTAGGCAGGGGTCCAGTGGGAAGATCAGGGTCAGTGCAAGCAACTACACATTTCTCTCTGTGTCTGACTGAGGATGTCAGCTAGCTACCTGAAGTTCCTGCCTTGACCTCCTCACAATGATGGACCATAGTCTCCAAAGTATTAGCTGAAAAAGCAGCTACTTTCTGCCATAGCAACAGAAAAGAAATTAGAACACCAATCATATTCATAACTTGAGAGCTATTTTTAAATGTGTTTTTATTAATTCCTTGAGAATTTCATACAGTACATTTTGTTCATATTCATCTCCACATCACTCTTCCTAGACTCACCCCTGACCTCCCTCCCCACCCTGTCCCAACTTCCTGTCTTTTGTTTGTAATGACCCACCACATCCAGTTTGTGTCCACCATGTGCTCCTAGCTGTGGGGCCATGCGCTGGAGCTCGGTTGACCTACCTCATCCTGTTGAACCACCCAGAAGCCACCCGCTGTCCAAAGCTCCTCAGGTAGGGGTGGACGCCCACGCTACCTCCTCCATCTTAGAAGGCTTCCTCGCTTTATCTTGTGCAAGCAGCCACCGCTGCCCTGAGTGTGGGAGTGCAGTGGTCCTATCGTGTGCAGACAACACTGTTTTCCTCTAGTCTCCCCCGATCTCTGGCTCTTGAGTGATGGTCCCTGAGCCTTGTGTGTGTGAGGGGGTGATATTGATATCCTAGCTATGGCCGAGCAGTTGTGAATTTCTGCCTTAATCACCACTATACAAAGAAACTTTGCTGCTGAAGGCTGAGAGCTGTACTAATTTATGGATACAGAGATATGAATTTAGAATGCAGTTTGATATTATGTCTGTTTGGCGGAATAGTAGATTCACTCTTGGTACTTATGACCTCCCCAACCATGGGTCCTTGGCCAGATTTATAGTGCTATTCATGCGTTTGCTGCTGTGGAGCAGGCCTTAACACCAATTGGAAAGTAGTTGGTTGCCCCCATAACATTCATGCCGCTATCACACCTTTGGGCATATCTTACCAACCTGGTCTTTATTGTTCACTATCATACCTTTGGGCATATCTTACCAACTTGGTCCTTATTGTTCACCTCTAAGTAAAACTGTTGACATTCTCCCCCCTCCACTCACAGTAGATTGTATAGCTATGAAAGCTAGTCGGTAAGGAGGAAGCTCCCTGGTATCAGCTAGATCTCTCCATGTCTTATGACCAAAGTGTGTGGTATCTCTAGCAATAGGGTCTTACCATCAAGTTCTGGTGGACAGCCAAGAGCAGTGGCAAAAGCCTGTAGGTTTTGTGGGTCTCCAGCACACCTCTGATTAACAACTCAAGGGGAGGTATCCCACACCTGGCACTGGGCCTTTTATTTGGCAACCCCTGGCTTCTGGGAGGAGTAGGAAGGCATTTTTAAGAGGATTAGATTCTTTTCCTGGTATTTGTCATTACAGGGCACATGAGTAGGTTCTAGTTTCACTGGTGGAAGCTCCTTAACTGCAGTAAATGGTTTGATGTGGAGACATTCCCTTGGCATTTGCAACAATACCCCAACATACCGAACCTCTCAAAGACATCAAGTCCCAAGTCCTCATGAAGTTCATTTCTGAGGCTATTCAGTATTCCTGAATGTTTAAGGATGGTTCTTCTTGTTGAGAAAAATCTGTATTAGGTCGGAAGCTACAAATGTATAACCTTTAGGGCCAGTGATAAAGCTCAGCATGTAAAGGTTTTCACCTCAAAAGCCTGATGACTGAGTTCCATCTCCAGAAACCACATAAAGGTAGAAAAACCAACTCCATGAAGTTGTCCTCTGATCTCCACAAGTGTTCCATGGCGAGTGCACACAGGCGTGTACACACACACAAACACACACAATTTAAACTATCCTTTTAAATTACAAACTACTCTTGATAAACAAATTAGGTGGTACCTGTCAGGGTAGATCTCGGCCTCAATTGCTGACAGAACTCAAGGAAAGGGTGGACTATTAGTCATGAAACAAATGAGGTTTCCCACGGATACAACTGGTTCAGTCATGTACCAGAGTCTACAACCTTTCTCAAAAAGTACTTGCTAAATAACACTGTGAACAGGTATAAGCTTTAAACTGCTAACATTTTCACAAGCTTTATAAACGGGTCCAGCTAAGCCCTCCGCTCCACATGCTTTCTAAAAAGTCACTGATGAGAGACTTAGCAAATTCTACTTTGGTTGTACATTAGTGTTTTTGAAGCTCCTTTTTCATTCATAGGTCCACACAGAGAGCACTCACAGAGGCTAATCTTTAGTTATTTCAAGCCTGGTCACAAAGCTTCAAAGAACTGGTATTAGCAACATCTGTCAGCCCTTAAAAGTCAGGGCAGAGTCCTCTACCTTCTCAGCTGCCCACTGACACTGGTCCACTGTTCTTAACCGACAACTGCTCTTGCCAAAGGCCAATCCTCTTACACATGTTTATTTTCTCTGGATACAGTTCTTCAGTTGCTACAATCAAACACAACTAACTCAGCAACAGTAAATGGCTTTCTTTAATTGGCTAAAAGTCATTTGGGGACTTAGAAGTTATAGCCTAATTTTTGTTTTATTTGCTATCCTGGCTTACTTAGGCTTTTGAATTTTTCTGAATTATTTAAAGGTTGAGATAAGTACTTGGTGCAGTAATATAATGCATACTGTTATTTCTTTTTCTTTGTCCTTTTTTTTTTTTTTGGACAAGGGTATAGATGCTTTGTCATCTAACTGATATCAAAATAATCCACACCCCACTGAAACTTCAAAGCATAATATATCCAAGCTCCATTTCTCCTGATATAATGGGTAGGCACTACTCACAAAAGAATGAAATTGTGAAGCTGGGCATGGTAACTCACCTGTCATCCTAGCATCTGGGAGGCTGAGGCAGGAGGGTTGCTGTAAGTTCAAGTCCAACCTGGGCTGCACAGTAAATTCTGGGCCAGACTGAGCTAGAGTGCGAGACTCTTGTCCCAAAACAACGTGTAGCGTGGTTATGTGCACAGCATTCAAAATGCTGTCTCCTGAGTTCTAACCATGTCCCCGGGATGTGTAGCATGCTAAACTGCAGTATGGCCATCGAGGTCTGTACTGTGATTGCTCCACTCTGCTGTCTATCGTGGCAGCAGCTGTAGACAGTGTCAAAACTAACAGGAAGGACAGGTGCCAATCAAAGTTCATGCACACCAAAACCCCAAAACTCAAATTCCATGTAAGTTCCATGTCACAAAATGTTATTATTTTTCAATAAAGCAAATCCTCCTGTCATAGGCCATTATGCCAGATGTGGCCTGGAAGGTGTGGGTTTCCTAATCCTCATCTAAATAATTTAACTTTGTATTACTTTTATACTGCTAATCGGTAGTAGAGAAGTTACATAAAATAATCATGTTTTTCCACTAGTAACTACAATGTAGTTAAATGCTTTCCTAGTTAAACAAAATATAGTTGCTCAGTTTTAAAAACTGTCTCTCTGAGGGACAGACACTATTAAAAAACCATTTATCTAATAAAAATAACTTGATGGTAAAATGATTATATAATTTAGATTTTTAATTTATTAATTTGTTCATTTATTTTGCATTTGTGTATGCATGAGTTCCTTGGTGCACACATGAGGTGGGAGGAAAACTTCCAGGAGTGTCTCCTTTGACCATGCGGGTCCCAGGGATCACACTCAGGTCATCAGGCTTGGCGGCGACCACCTCTACTCACTGAGCCTTCTTACTGGCCCATCCCCATTCTATTTTAAAACTGTGCTGGATAATGGTGGTTCATGCCTGAAATTCCAACAACAAAGTAGTCTACTATACAAGTTCAGCTTATTTCAGTTAAATTTTACTTTGGTAATGTTTCATTTATAAGAGCAAAACATACGGGTTCAATTACAAATACCTGATAGTTAAAGTTTATAAAATCATACAAATTGTTCTTCTTTACAAAAAATTTACTGGGGAGATGGAGAAAGCATTTCCAACTAAGAATCTGACGTGATTTGTGGTTCTGAGAAGGAATCATCTGTCCTCTGCCGTTTAAGAGATGGCTCTTCGGGATTCTCTGTAACAAATTCAGAAAACCCATTTTAGAGGATTTTTTAACAGTTGAATACGACTTTTTTAAAAGAAGATATTCTTAAGATTTTTTTCATTCAGTCACCTTAAAGAACACTGCTGTAGATTTATCATTTTAACAAGCCTATTAGACTAAACCACATACCATGCTAAAACTTGAAGAAACATTCTCGACTAAGTGGCAAGGTATCACAAAATGACTGGGACTAGTTTAATTCCCCACTTCCAAACCTTACACACACACACACACACACACACACACACACACACACACACACGAGTTATGTTAAAGGCATGATACGCCCCACTCCAGTCTCAAGAACTTGCTCACCTACACTGAGGGCCTGGGTCTTGTAGAGTGTAGCAGCAGGAATCTGGAAGGTGATGCACAGCATTTCCTTGTTAGGGGCCACGTTTCTCACGAGGTGAACTGAACTACTTGCCTCCAAGGGAACTCCTAACACATCTCCAGCTCGCTGACAGACATCCTGAGCAGGATTGGCGTCTTTGGAGAAACAGTAACAGTGCACTGTGGGAAGCCGCTCACTGCTGCTCGGCTGCCCGTCTAGGAGTGACCTGAAAACACCAAGAAACTCTATGGCCTTTGCTGGCAAGTTCATGACAATGTGGACAGAGGGTTTGGCTTCAGTTGGCAGTCCTAGCCGGCGCATTAACTCTTCTCTGACCGGTCCTTGGAGGAAGTCTTTTCCATCCATGTTGAAGACTTTCACTTTCTGGTCAACTTTATTCAGTTTACAATTGTGCAACAGCCATTTATGGGACTCCGGATTGAGATCATTGGCAAATACTGTGCAGTTTTTCCTTGCTGCTGGTATGGCAAAAGGCCCAACCCCAGCAAAAACATCAAACAAGACGTCTCCAGGGCGGAGAAGTTCAGTGATCCGGCCGTGTTCTGTAGAGAGACGAGGATTCCAATAGACTTTGGAGAAATCAAACTCATATGTGTAATTATTTTCTCGAACCTGAAAAGGAAGGGTATCATGTTTTTAGTTAATCTCATTGGATTTAAAGTCTGCCCACTGAAACTGGATAGGTTGCATATGTACACATGAGACATACATGTACATGTTACTGTCATAGGAG
Source organism: Peromyscus leucopus (assembly GCF_004664715.2). Taxonomy (NCBI): domain Eukaryota; kingdom Metazoa; phylum Chordata; class Mammalia; order Rodentia; family Cricetidae; genus Peromyscus; species Peromyscus leucopus. The sequence goes on from NC_051075.1 coordinate 41,023,617, forward strand.
CAAATAACTTCACTTAAAAACATTCTGGTTACACTCCTGGTGTTTATACCATTTCTGGAGCCAATTAATATCTTGCATTCACCTTTTTCATGTGAAAAGTCAGCTCTCCAAAGCCAAATGGCTGTTCCCATCCTAAAGGGGTCATAAAGTTGATTCCAGTTCACATAGGAATGCTGTGGAAAGGCCGACTAACTGGCTTATGTTCCCAGATGAAGAAGGAAAACAACACGAATCATCTGAAGCCTTCTTCTTCTAGAGCACTTCCACACAGCAAGCAAGTGGCCCTCCACAGCACTCAGGCTGCGAAGGGACATGTTAGAATTTGAGGTATCTATGTTTGTGGTAGTATTTTAATTGTGCTGAAATGTAATTTTATTTGTATGTTAATAAATAAAGTTTCCCTGGAGATCAGAGGTTATAGCAAGCCATAAACAGAAGTCAGGTGGTGGTAGCCCACGCCCTTAATCCTGATCACATGGCAGACAGAGTCTCTGTGTGTTCAAGGACACGGCCAAGTGTAGTGATACATGCCTTTAATCCCAGTACCAACCATAGAGACCTGGAGGTCTGTATAGACAGGCAGTGACGAAGAAGTCATGTGGCTGGGCTTAGAGCCAATGAGAAGGCAGAACAGGAAAGCAGTAAAAGCACAGTTTAGACAGGAAGAAGCTCTCTCTGGGGAAGCTACTGAATGGTGGTAAGCTAAGGCTAGTAGTGGCTATTGCTCTGATCTCTTCGGCTATTTCCCCTGTATTTGGTTCTGTGTTTCTTATTTAATAAGACTGATTAGAAATTCCTTTTACATATGTTTTTAGACAACAATTACTAAAATTTTATGAATTTCATATCTATAAATTAGACATTTTAAGCTCCTCATTTTATGAACAAAGAATCAAAGACCAGAAAGTCCCTAACTTAGACAAATATGCTATATCTTTCTTCTGTTTCCTGGGGCCCTAATTTCATATTGGTATATTACCTTCCCCCTTGGACCAAACCAAACACTTCTGGCCAGAGCTGGAGGCATTTCAGTGTCTGCCCCCTGAGAGTGCCCAGGAATAACCTGGCAGGTGGATGTTTCAAGAACTACTTTTCATACACTGTTCCACAGCCTGCTCTATCCCTTAACTGTCCAGGGGCATATTGTGAATGTGCTGTCTTGATTCCAAGCATCAGTCTTTCTGTTCACTTTGGGTTGGTATTATAGTGCAGTACCTTGGTTAGCATTTTCTCCTCTCCAGACAGCACCTCCATTTGGAAATTTCGGTATGTATTATCAATATTGCTGGTTTTATTTACTGCCGAGGTGAGTCCTGGGTTTTTGTCAATCATAACTTGGCCTAAAAAGTGAAAATTCATTATAAATACTGCTTGTTGTTTGTGAAATTAAAATTAAAAATACTTAACAGAAATGAACAACATTTTCTTTTGGTTTACAAATAAAAGCTGTACTTGGTGTGTGTAATTCTACCTACAATTCTAAAAAAAATCAAAGAGATAAGTTAGTGACTTACAGCCTATATAGAATTTATGGGTACCTTAAAAAAATTTTTTTTGAGGACTTGTGGTCTATCGTTTTCCACATTTTTGTTAAACACAGTCAAATAAAAGCAAATATGAAACTGGCAAAGGATGGAATGAGAGGCTGTGAAGACCCTGAACAACAAATGGTCACTGAAATGCCAGTAAAGACATGCTTGTTCCTGTTGGCCTCACACCAAAGGTTTCTTTTACTGTGTGTTAGAAACAAATGGCCCCAGTTTGGAAATGTATTTCAGCTAGCAATGTTTACAACCAAGGAGACTCGGGTTCTTCAGAGTCTGACCGACATTAAAAATGTTCTTTTAGTCGAATATGTATCATAGCAGAGAAGCTACAAAGACAAAAATATACATCAAAAATGACTTACTGTTGCTCTTTAATTAAGTCTGTATCTTTTTGGCAACATTAAAATTTTATAAAGATCTATATGCTCTCATTTCATAAGGAAAGAACTTCATCTGTGAGTTAGTAAAATGTACTGAATATAAATTAGCTGAAATGCAATGAGAATTTCAGAATTCAGAATACAATAAAAATAATGAATCAATGGCCCACTTAACATGTTCTGCTTCAAATATCTGAACTCAATTAAAAATTTTTTTTTTGAGAATTTCTACAATGAGTTTAAGGCTATTAACTCCAACTCCTCCTGGATCCATCCCCTCCCCCCTCCCTACCCACCCAATTTTGTGTCTTTTTTCCCCACCCATCAAGTACGGTTTGTGTGGCCCACATATTCAGAGCTATATTGCCTTCCACCAACTTTCAAGATATAAAAGTTAAATTAAATGAAATTTTAAAACATTAAAAGCAATTCTACAACTCCATAGCAAAAACTTAGAGCTTTGCACTTATTTGGTAAGCCCACAGAGCTGTATTGCCAGTCAGAAGTGTTTTATTTTTAACCCTTGAGCACTGTATAAAAAATTAAAAAACAAGCATGACCAAAGGACGTTTTGAGTTAGGGTAGGTAGGCACTGAATGAAAGCCCACATCTGACATTGCATTAATCCCCACTCTCAGGGCCACTACTGTGCAGGATCAGTGTCTTTGTTGATAAAAACAGAGAAGCAGAGGGGTTGGGGATTTAGCTCAGTGGTAGAGCGCTTGCCTAGCAAGCACAAGGCCCTGGGCTCGGTCCTCGGCTCTGAAAAAAAAAAAAGCCAGAGAAGCGCAATGGCATTATCAAATCCCAGCCATGCAGAAGAACACTGACTACTGCATCTTAAAACTGTGAGTAATTCCCACAAGTTTTGAAAATTATTGTATTAGAAAGAGCAGTAATCCACAGAATGCACGGACACCGAGTATTTATATAAAATGATTTTGACTAGTCTTCCATCTAAAGAGTAAAGGCCTTGGGTCTCCGTGGAGCTACAGCAGTGGGGGGTTCGTTACAGTTTCTAAACAGCTAGGAACACTTAAAATGTCTTAAAGTACTTAACATAAAGAAGAGGCGTAATGAGCTAAATCAATAAGTGAACAGCATTGTATATCTGACTCTAACTAAAACACCACCATTTTTGAAACCTAGTACTGAACATTGTCCCAGAAGTCTAATGGCTTTTTGGACTGAAAGAATTATGTTCAATACAGAGCACAGCTTTTGTGTGTGTGTGTGTGTGTGTGTGTGTGTGTGTCGGGAGACCCAAAGTCTATGCCAATCCTGTAACTAGAGAGAAGATATTCCAAAAGGCTCTTCAAAAACAGGGATGGTGCTTACGGTTTGGCTTCAGATTAAAACTAAACTACCCTGCTTCTCTAAGTTAGCATTTTAAAGTAAAAATTGAAGCACTAACGTTAGAATCAGTCATTCTTTTTTTCTAGAACATGAATCTGACTATAATACACCTACCAATTAAATGCTTGAACGGCAGCTGATGGTCTCGGAGATTCAGGTGTGCAATGTGCCCAACCCTGCTGAAACCTGAGGTCACGTCTTGACCTTCCGGAAGCACGGCTCTCAAAATTTCTTCTGACTTAAAGTTTTCATAAGTTAGTTCCAAATTGTATTCGGATAACTGTGGACTGACATCGAGTTCTTCTAAAGCACCGAGTTCTGCTTTCTCAAAGGACTCAACAGAAAGCATTTTGAAGGGATCCAACATAATGAATCTACTGTCCTCATCTTCGGGATCTTCAACGACACGCTTTATGCCCGGGCGCTGCAGGGCTACTCTCTTGAGGGCACGCATCAATCTGTTGACGACCTCTTTCCTCACTTTGAGCACTGGGACGGACACTGTCTTTTTAAAAGCTGTCCTATCCAGTTCTGTCATTCCTCGAACACCAGAGGGTGGTGAAAATAACTCAGGATCTCTCATACTTGCTTCTGTTTCTGGCATGGTTGAGAATCTTTGTCTCTGACCCAACCAAAAAACACTAGGTGCTGTCCTAAGCCTTGGTACCAGTGTCCTTGTGATTGCGGACAAAGATACAGATTCACTGGGGCGACACCATTCTACTTGCAGAAGTCTTCTTGAGAATCCCAATGGCTTCCATAAGATTCTAGGAAAAAGATTCAAAAACACCATCAAACTACATAGGAGTCCATTCACAGCGGCTTGAGAATGAAAATAAGATTCTTTTAAATCACCTGCTGAGTGCTGACTGAAAGTCTGAAAGGCATGGGGGACAGTCTCTCTTGTAGGACAGTACAATTTTTGTCGCTGGTTAAACAATAAATTTGCGTCTTCAGTCTGCTTGCCCTTCTAACAGAAGGATTACCAGTCCAGCCACCTCCCCGTATTCAATGACAATTTTCTACAGAACACACAGAGAATTGGAAGTGTGAAATCTGAGTTAAGGGGGAATCTCTAAATGAAATGGTTTAGATAGGATGCCACCAATGGCCATATTTCCTAGGATATTCTTACAGGCTTTTGTATCAGAAGCTTTATTATGAACTTTGTAAGCTAAGGAGTAAGTTAATCACCCAAAGTTGTGTGGCTGGTAAGTGGTTCAGCAAGGCCTAGAAGGTAGCTCGTCTAGCATGCATGACGCCTTGGGGGTCTATCTCCAGCATCACTTATATCAGCCACGGTGGCGACTGTAATCTCAGCAATAGGGAGACAGGAGGGTTAAAAGTTCAGGACCTGCCTGGGATGCATTTGAGACCAATCTCAGAAGACAAAAACCTTGGCTAAGAATGACCTTAAGGGCTGGAGATATAGCTCAGTCGGAAGAGTGCTTGGCCTGGCATGCACACACAAATCCATGCGCTTTCAGCACTGCATAATGGGTACGGCGGTGCAGGCCTCTGAGTCCAACACCCCACTCAGAAGAGCAGGCAAGGCAGGAGAATCAGAAATTCATCCTCCAGGCCAGCCTGGACAAACGAGATCCTCTCCCCTCCCACGTGGCCTTAGTATATTGCTAGGATGCCATTCATACTGTACTGCCATGGGCCTTGCCTGAAGTGCCTTGGCTTCCGTATTCTGGTGGACGAGGCTTGACTGTGTGTCTGAAGCACAGTATTAGCTATTCATTTCATCTTTTAAAACACCAAGTGGTAAAGGGTCCTGTCACAGGCCACTAGACTACAAAGCAATGAAGTTGAGAGTTATACTAGTATTTAATGAACTATACGGAAACTCAGTAATTCTAGGTGTCCATTTATTATTTGTAAAACGTGGATTAAAATCCATGAAAAGATTTTCGTGGTCCTGGGGATCTAATCCTGGGCAATACTCATGCTAGGCAATCGTTCAAACCACCGAGCTTAACATCCCAACCCTCACCGGCTGCAGCCGCCGGACCGTCAGATCTTTCTCCTCACCCGGGACACTTGCAACCCCTTCACCGGGCGCCCCTCCCGAAGTCCCGGAGGGCGGACCAAGACCAGAACCCTCACCTCATGCTCTGGTGCAGATCGGAAATGGGTCTCCTGCGGGTGGGCGTGGCCTCGGCGACGTCATCATTGTTGGCCGCCGAGGGCGCGTCGAGTCAGCTCTGGTGGCCTCGCTCCGCTCTTCCTGCCGCGGGTAAGGTACGGGAACCCGGAAGGGCCAGGCCCGTAGCTCCGCCCCTGACGCGGCTCCACCGGGCGCGTGGGGCCGGACCAGAGGCTCGCTGATGGACTGGGTCGTCGGCCGCGGAGCAGCATGCAGGCGTCGCAGGGCAGCCACCACGCCGAGCCGGGCTGGTACGTCTCTGCCCAGCAGCCGGAGGAGGAGGAGGAGGCGGCGGCTGCGGAAGAGTGGAGCCCGTTGCTAAGCAACGTAAGTGGGCTCGGCTCACAGCGCGGGGCTGCTGGCGCTGCAGCATCCTCCCAGCCCTTGCTAGAAGAGTTCTCTGGACGTGAGGGGACCGACCCCGGGGTGGGACTCGGACCACTGACCTCAGCCGAGTTTGGAATGTGGCCGTCGCTTGGCGCGCTCAGTCCACAGTGGGGCTTGGGACACCGGCCCGGCGGGATGAGAGCCAGGGTTTTGTGACTCACAGTTGTTTTGTATCTTTGTCGCCTTTCAATTTCCTCTAGTCTTGGGAGGTCTTTGCAAGAATCCTGAGATAATTTCTTTTTTGGACTTAATCATGGGGCGAAGGGAAAGGTGAGCTCTAGGCACTTTAATACAGATGCCTCTGTAAGTGAAGACGAGGAGAGGGATCTGTACGCATACAGCTCGTCCTTAACCTAAAGCCGGTGTAGTAGGCTGTGTGAGCCCCATGGCCCCCGCCCCCTCTTCAGTGCCCAAGATCCGGCCCAGGACCTTGGGCATGCTAGACAAGCACCCTAACCCAGTACTGCTTTCCAGTCCTGGGACTCCACTTTAACTGAATCCTTATACAGTAACAGTCGACAGTTTTGCTTCTGTTGTCCCTGTAAGGTATTCCTGATCGTCCTTGCTGGGCAGACTTAATTCATGAGGTATATAAATAAAAGGTTAGTTTTGCAGCCCTAGTACTTGGGGAGGAACAGTTATGGGCAACAGTTCCATGCTGACACAGGGATTCAACAGGAATCACGTGAGCTGAGGCCTCTTCCTTCTCTCAGTCTCCACCCTTTGTTTACCTTATCTTGATCCCTTGAAGTCACAAGAAAGGCCATGGCTCCTACTGAGGCCAGCTTGGGCCCTGTACTAGAGGAGGTCTTTTTCTGAAAGACCAGGTTCCTCGAATTGCACCAATAGGTCAAAAGGAAAGGAACAAGTGCTGTGTCCGAATTTGCTTTCTGGTGCTGTGATAAAGCCTGTGACAAAAAGCAACTTGGGGAGGAAAGGGTTTATCTCATCTTACAGCTATAGTCCATCATGAAGAGAACTCAGGGCAGGAACTTGGAAGCAGAGGCCATGGAGGAACACTGCTTTTTGGCTTGCCCCTTCTGGCTTTCTCAGCTTGCTTTCTTTCAGGCAGAAGGGCCTGCCCAGGGATGGCACCACCCAAAGTGGGCTGTGCCTTTCCATGTCAGTCAGGAAAATGCCCCCCACAGGCTGGTTTGAGGATATTCTCTCAACTGGGGTTTCCTCTTCTCAGATGACTCTAGCTTGTGTTATATGGACAGAAGCCCTAACCCTGTCCTGGTGATGTAGTTAGTGTTGCCCACACAAATCCTCAGGTTTGTAGATCGCCTCCATAATTTGACAGTGATGTTCCCACAGATTGTTAAATTCCTCATTCGGACATTTAAAGTGACTAAATTGTGTGTCTACAGGAACCTCACAGACAGCGATCTCCGGGGGTTTCCTTTGGTTTCTCAGTCTTTAATGTGATGAACGCCATCATGGGAAGTGGCATCCTTGGATTAGCTTATGTGATGGCTAATACCGGTATCCTTGGATTTAGGTGAGGCCTGTTTTCATATTTTATCATCACTTTTTCATTTTGATAAAGAATTGCGGTTCCAGAAGTTACTGGTCTACAATTTCCAGGCGGATGATTGCTGAGGTTTTAACATTGCTTTGTCACCCCCGTGCCTCACTAATCTGTGGTTTGGAGGAATGCTGCACACCACCATCAGGCACTGCTTGAGGGATGTGTGCTCTTGTAAGACCATCAAGAAGGAAATCAGGGACTCTTCAGACAGCATGGGCTTTAGTTGGAAAAGGACCGGCAGAGGTGGGGGGCGGGGGACCTCTGGTGTAAGAATCTGAGCCTGTGCCTTACAGGCTGGGGTAGTTAGTTACAGGGCACAAAAAGAGAAGGAGGAAGGCCACTGTAATTTTTCCCTTTTTGGCAGGTGGTTGCCAGGGGTAGCTAGGGGAGTAAGGTGAGTGGTGAGGATGTCACGTGATAGATAAGCATCTTTACCTGGTCACCCATTACTAGGGTCCATAGGGCACAGAGGGTGAGAATCTAGAGAAACAAGTTACTTTAGTCACTAAGGCCCGAATGACTTTACTTTGGGAATTGTCATTGCTGAACCAAATGGAGCAGCCACGGCTAACAGTTCTGAAGTGCAGCACTGACCTGATTCATTGTTGGGAGATCCATATAGAGTGTACTCAAACAAACGTAGGTGGCAAGGCCACTCACATCTACACTATATGGTGCAGCCTGTTGCTCCTAGGCTAAAGATCATGTAGTGTAATGCATTCTATTGTTAGTGCAGTAAAGCAGTTGTAGCATAATGGTCTTTGTGCATCTAAACATGCAAGAGATTTAGTGAAAGAAAAGTGATGTTCCTGAATAGGACATGACTGGGAGAAGAGGTTGGAGGACTATCGTTTGTTTTTCTTTTTTTCTTTCTTTCTTTCTTTTTTTTTTTTTTTTTTTTTTTTTGAGATAGGGTTTCTCTGTGTAGCCCTGGCTGTCCTGGAAGTTACTTTGTAGACCAGGCTGGCCTTGAACCACAGAGATCCTCCTGCTTCTGCCTCCCTAAGTGCTGGGATTAAAGCCCCACTGCCTGGCTGGGGACTAGTTTTAACGGTCTTTTGTTTTGTTTTTAACTTTTTGATTCTTGCTATAACAGCTTAAAATACAAGCATGTCATTTACCATATGAAACCTTCCTTTCTTTATGTCCTTATTCTACAAGGTTTTTAAAAGTTTAATCTACTTTTATTTTAGTAATTTACTTTTTTTAAAAAGATTTATTTATTTATTATGTATACAGAAGAGGGCGCCAGATCTCATTACAGATGGTTGTGAGCCACCATGTGGTTGCTGGGAATTGAACTCAGGACCTCTGGAAGAGCAGTCGGTGCTCTTAACCTCTGAGCCATCTCTCCAGCCCCAGTAATTTACTTTTTAAACTTTTTTCTTTAAAACTAAGACACAAACACACTTCCTACCTGAGAGCCAGGATCACCAACATCATTCCATCCTGTTCCCCTGGGAGGTCTTCAGGGCAATATACAACTGAAGCTAATGCCCAACAGGCCTTTTCTGAAGCACCTGGAGGATTGGTCAGAGACTGCATTACGGTTAACATCCTTCCATAACAAGAAGGAACATGCTTCGCACCTGTAATCGTGGTAGTTGGGAGGTAGATACAAGAAGATCAGGAATTCAGGGTCTTCCTCAGCCACATAAGTTCAAGACCAGCCTAAGCTACGTGAAACCCTACCTCAAAAAACCAACCAACCAACCAACAGAAATGACAATAAAAGTGTACTCGAAAATCATGATTTAAAAAATACAGTATAGTAATATAATAAATACATAAACCAATGATTTGATTATTTATTCTTGGTGAATAATCTATACCAGATGTAAAAGCATGTACTACACTTTTGTGTGATTGGCAGTATAGTAGTGTGTTTTCCCCAGCTTCAACATGACCGTGAGTAATATGTTGTGCTATGCCATGGAAACAGCCATGGTATCACTAAGACCTCATTGGTAACCCAGACATCATTATACAGTGCAGGACTGGTGTTGATTTTTACTAATCTAAAAATGTGGCTAAGATTGTTTTAAAAAAAAAAAAAAAACAAAAAAAAAAACACTTGATTACTTGATTTACACTCATTTATAATAATTTTAAAAAGCCTCTTATTCAAGTCAATGTATGTCAGGTTGTCCAGTGTGAATCAAAACTTGTCAGCCATCCATGCAAGTTAGTAGCCGTTCTGTGGCTATTTTCAAGAGTTGATTGTGGGCCAGTGTCTTCGTGCTGTTCTATGGCTGTGACCAGACACCGTGCCCAAGGCAGCTTACAAAAGAAAGCAGTTAATGGGGCCTTGCTTACAGTGTCCGAGAGAGAGCCCACCGTCGCCATGCTGGGGAGTGTGGCTGGCCACAGGCGGGCAGGCAGGCAGGCACTGGAGCAGTAGCTGAGAGCTTTCACCCTGATCCACAGGCCAGAGGCACGGGACAGGACACACCTCCCAATCCTTCCTGATTTGGTCACCAACTGCTGACCAAACACCCAGGGCTGGCCAGGAGCCTCTGGGGGCCATTCTCTTGCCAACCGCCCCAGCCAGTTAGCCCGATAGTTTCTGGCTGTTGATCACGTAGTGCTTTGTATAGTCGTGGTTTCACTGTCACCTGCTGGTTTGGGTTCTGCGAGTTCCTGTCGGCTCTGAGCTGTGGGATCTTCCGGAACCAGACCTCATACCGAGCATCCAGCACATCCATTCCTTTGGCTCGTTTGTCAGTAGAAGCCAATGTCTCATTTCACTTTCCTCCCTTCTCCCCGCCTTTCTTGATAAGCGAAGCGTTTTTTAAGTAGCCCGCTTTGGTTTTGTTGTGGGATGCGTTCACATGCTTTGACAATTCTAAAGACTGCATGGGACATGTCAGGCAACTCAGAATCAGAGAGCCTCTTCTTTTAAAGCTCTCTGAGAACTTCCTCTTTTATATCACGAGTCTTAGATGCAGGTGGACAGCGCTGACAGTGGTCTGACTGTGTCAAATCAGAGGTCCCTTTGGCGGTTGTCAGATGTTAATTTGTGAGGTCCCCGATGCCAGTTCAGTGACTGCTTGCTGTTTACTAATAAGTATTACATGAGTCACAGAGAGGATTTCACTTAAGTTCTGTGTGGTACACTGGGGACAGCAGCCTAGCCAGAAGCCTGTCCTGCTGGGATCTCCCTGGGAATGAGAGGAATCATTTATGCTGCTGTTTATTTCCACAGCGTTGACACAGGTTTTTAAATTATGTCATTAGAAAGGTGTTAATTGCATTGTTTGGGTTTGAGCTGGAAGAGGTGTGTGTTCCACAGAGCCTAAGAATTGCTGCCGTGTTATCCTGGTAAAGCTATGGTCGGTTAATGGGTCCACATCACTGGAAGGGGAGGGCGTTGGGGAGATAGGGCACAAAGAAGACAGGGAGGCTTCGACCAGGGAAAATGCGTCATTAAAGGGAACGTGTAGATCACTGGAAGCTGAGCTGGCAGTCAGCAGACAGTGCAAATGAGGAATTTGTGTTTCAAGTAACGCTTGTTCCTTTTGATTTCTCCTTTAATTTTCAAAGCACCGTATTTTCATTTACCTGCACCTCGGTAAAATACAGAGCGATCGTTTCTTTAATATCTGTTGTTCTTCTACTACTCAGAGCTATCCCCTGACCATTTGACTGTGAAGAAATCTGTGATGAGATGTCATGAAAAAGAGCAAGTTTGGGGAAAACTTAACTGTGTGATCTTCTATATTTCAGTTTCTTGCTGCTGTTAGTTGCGTTCCTGGCCTCTTACTCAGTCCACCTGCTGCTTAGCATGTGCATTCAGACAGGTGAGTAACACATCATGCTCTCCGCCCGGTCTCTTGAGTTTGTATGTGCAGAAGTGAATGTCTCGGATCTGAAGTCTGAGGGCGAAGGCACAGCTCAATGGTAGCATATATATTTAGCAAGCACAAACAAGACCCCATTTGGAACTCCAGCATGACACATACCTCGAAGAATCTAATTTCCAGTGAGCATATGTCATTAACGGTGTGGTGATCGGTTTTGGTTTCTTGAGCTGAGGATGAAAGCTGATGTTTGTATCACCTCTCTCTCTCTTATCTTTGCATTAGATTTGTGTTGAAGTTCGATACAAGCTTTATCTCTCTCTGCATGGCCAAGCTCGATTTGCTCTCACTGGCCTTGTGGCTTTCAGACTTACAGAAGCAACTACATGTACAAAATAGAGGTTTTAAGTGGGATTATTTTAGGCTCAAACAAATGAGAACCCTAAAGGGAATTTTTGAGAATTTTAAGACTCTTGAACAGAGTTCTAAAACCACCATTCTATTTTATTTCCCTTGTTTATATATCAGAAATTCCTATCTTGTTTTTTGTTTTTTTTTTTTTTTTTTTTTAATGAACAGATTTTGTAACATATCAGCTAGGTGATTATTACGCAAAACCATTTAGGATTCACAGCTCAGAGCTGTAACTCGTACCAGTGGTTGGATGGCTTTGACCATCAGGCTTCCTGATGCATGCCTCTGCCCTCAGGGTGAATATGCAGGCAGATTTAAAAAAAAAAAAAAACTTAAAAGATGGTGTAAGGTAGCAAGCTGTTACAGCAGCATCCTGAATTCAGGAATAATCCCTTCAAGTAGCATTTGTAAATCCTGCCAGGAATATCAGTTGTAGCTTCTTTGCATGAAAACAGTTCTTTAAATTAGGATAGTTCTTCTAACATTGTAATACATTCTTTTGATAAATGCTATTAAAGGATTAAGATTTTAGTCAACTGTGTGTGGCAGGTGGTTTTATTTTAGTTATTTGGGAGTAGTATTTAAATTTGTGGAATTTTAAAAAGTAATATTAATTTTATCCTTTGCACCATTTAACCTTAAATTTCTGACACCCATTCTTTAACTCTGGGGCACACAGTGAAAACTTGTCTGTTTCTCTCTCCCTTTCCTTCTCTTTTCCTTTTGTAGCTGGCTTGGGTCCGGCAACTAACTTCTCATGGCTCTCCACTCACGTGCTGCCCCTGTCTCCGCTGATCGATTCCTCAGTCTCTGTAAAGCTCTCAGTCCAGGTAGGCTCCTTCACAATGTACTCACGTAGACTGGAGAGGAGCGAGTGCTTAATCGCCTCTTGGTTGACTGTTGTAAAGGGTGCTGTGTTCAAGTTGGAGTCAGAAAAGAGTTATTTTAAGTCTTTATAAAAGGTAATGTCTTCCTTTTCTTGCCTAGAGTTGAAAGACAAAGAGGAAATTTCATGTTTATAAAAGGAACGGGTCTTTTCACATGAAACTCTCTTACTTGAAATTTTAATCAGGGTTGCGATCTGTCAGGACTTCTCTTGGGACCTGAGGTGACATGTCAAGGTGCCATATGCCACCAACCTTAGTGTGTTGACTATGAAATGGTCTTGGCAACACTTCCTTCCTAGAATCAAACAAAGTCATGAATGTAAGACGTCAGATCCGTGGTGAATGCTGAGTTCTCACTGAGACATAATCCCAAAGGACTGTGAGGTCTTACAGATGATGTAATCTCAGAAGCAGGTGACTGCGGGTCATCCTGTGAAAACATGGTTGATGCTCTGGGTTAGAACAGTCCCCGTCCCGTCCCCCATCCCTCCACCCCCCAATCCCCCACCCCACCCCGGCCTCCACGTCACTATCAGGAGGGAATGAGTGTTCTGGAGCACTGTACTGTTGCTGGCTCCTCACCCGCACTGCACACTACATTATCACCATGGCGTGCATTCAAAGCCATTGCTTTAATGGTATTATAATACTTATCTCAATGATGTCAGTTATTTTAGGAGTCTCGTTTATCTTTCGTTCCCCGGACCCCGTGTGTTCACCGTCTATTTTCTGATCTTATCTTTTACTGTTCCCCCGACTCCCAAAACCCAGATCATCATGGTGGGAAGCATGGCAGCAGGAGGCAGGCAGGCATGGTGCTGGAACAGTAGCTGATCTGCAGGCAACAGGCAGAAAAAAAAAGCTAGAATGTGCCTGGTCTGAGCTTTGGTTACCCCTAGTGACCCCCAGTGACACACCTCCAACAAGGCCACACCTCCTAATCTTTTCCAAACAGTTTCACCAACTGAAAACCAAACATTCAAATATATGAGCCTATGGGGACATCATTCTCATTCAAAGTACCCCAGTAGCCTGGCTGGCCTGTAACTTCCTTTTCTTTTTAAGATTTATTTCATTTGTGTAGAAAAGTATGTATATTGGTGCTTTGTTGTGTATGTCTGCACACAAGAGGGCATTTGGTCATGAGCTACCATGCAATTGATGGGAATTGAACTCAGGACCTCTGGAAGAGCAGCCAGTGCTCCTAAGGGCTGAGCCTTCTCTCCAGACTGGCCTGGAACTCCCTGTGTAGCCCTGGCTGACCTCGAATTGACAGAGTTCCACCTGCCTCTCCCTCCTAAGTGTTGGCATTAGCGGCATACCCCACCATGCCCAGTTCCCTTTACTTTCTTACCTGCCGTGAAAACTCAAGCCTCTTTAAGAACAGCATTTGTTATATTGACTGTGCTCAGCAGTGTCTGAAGAGATTTACACGTGTAACCTTCTGACAACTGCATGAGGTAGATTTTGTCATATGTGCCAAAGACTGGCAAAATGAGACCTCAAGAGATGACGTGTTTCCCCAGGGATGTACAGCCAATTAGTTGTTTAGAGGAACTGATCTCGCAGTGCACAGTCTGCTGCCATTTCCCACCATGCAAACCTTGAGGCTTGTTTTCTGGAGGAAGTAAAAAGAATCCTGCAATTGACCCTGAGTCATCTTTCTGAAGGCAGAATGTAAGTGAAAGTCGGCAAGCCGAGGACGAGTCCCACTAACAGTTCTAGATGCTGGCACGGGCATCTGCTCTCATCAGGGATTAGAAGAGTGCTTCATACAAAATTTCTTCTGCCCAAAATAAAATGCCTCAAGCTGCAGCTAACGGGGGCACCTTTCAAGAAAAGCATGGCTTCTTCCTGTGGGACTGTTGTGTGATTAAGCCGGTCGCTCAGTAAGCCAGAGCTTCCATTTATCCTCTCAGTACCTTACAGTGTGTCAAGGGACAGCCAAGTAGTACAAGACCATTCAGAGAAAGATTCATGCAAAAACAACCACAAAAAGAACACAGAAACAGCAGTGAGATGCCTTCGTAAGGATACTCAGGTGACAGATTCAGAGCAGTGTCACGACAGATGCTGGGAGGAACAAGAACTGCCTTCCCAGCCACCCTGGAATACAGTTTTTGTTGTTATTTATTCTTACAAAGCTATACTTGTACTACAGGGTCTGCCAGGTTTACCCCTCTTGGCATTTACCCAGACTTTTATGTCTACACAAAACTTACATATAGATGTTTATAGCAATTTTACTTATAATTGCCAGGGAGTGACCAAAATGCCCTTCAGTTGATGAATGACTAAGCAGACTGTGGCATTGAAACAACAGAAAATTATTTTGTACTAATAAAAAGTGAACCACCAGGCCCTGAAGTAGTGGAGAATTTATAAAAGCATGTTATCAGGTGAAAGAAACCAAATGCTCCAGAGTTCTGCTTGAGGTATGTGTACATCGAAAATGAAACCCACACCTTGTGGGGATAACCTATGCTACTTGTTCACTGCAGCATTATTCACAGTGCTGAAATAAAGAAATACCCTGTGTGTATAGTTGGAAGTTTTCCTGTGTCCTGTCTGGTCGCGCAGCCACTCCAGCCCAAGTAAACACAAAGAGGCTTATATTATTTATAAACTGTGTGGCCTATGGCTTTAGCTTCTTGCTAGCTAGCTTTTTCATCTTAAATTAACCCATTTGGCATTACCTGTCTGCTGGCATCTTGTTGCTCCTTTGGTGGCGGGCTGGTGTCTCCTTGACTCTACCCTTTCTCGTCTCCTCTTCAGTTTGAATGTACCGCCTAACCTTGTCCTGCCCTGCCATGGGCCAATGCAGCTTTATTTATTATCCAGTGGGAGCCACACATATCCACAGCATACAGAAAGACATCCCACAGCATGTGTGTCTTTAGGTAGATAGATAAACAGTAATCTATATGTGTATTGGAGTATCATCCAACCTTTAAAAGCAGGCTCATAATGTCTTCCAGGCTCCTAGCCAGTGCTGGGAGCATGGGGGAGCCTGGAAGACATTATGATAATGGTAAGTGAAATAAGCCAAGCAGAAAGAAAAACTGCATGTTCTCACTTACATGTGGACACTAAAACGGTTTAGTTTCAAAAACAGAATAAAACTGTTTGCCAGGGACACTGGGGAAGGGAGGGGAAGATGGTGAGTTCTTGGTTGAGGGACACTAAGTTAAGCAGGATAGTCTAGACACCTGATGTACAGGTTGTTGTTAATGTCAAGTTTATTGGAAATTTGCCAAGAGACTAGATTTTAATTTCTCTTAACCAAGAGAGAAGGAGGAGGGGAGGAATGGTTGAATGGATATGATTGTTTCCTTGAATATCATAATTTCATATGTATATCAAAGCATCATGTTGAATACCTTAAATATATACAACTAAGAGAAAGAGGAAACTAACCTGAAAGGATTGTGTATGATTGGATCCAGCTATCTGACATGGTGGAAAAGGCAAAACTATGAAGAGTAAAGAAGTCAGTGGTCACCGGGGTCAGGAGGGAAGGATGAATGAATGGGAAGAGCATAGAGAACATTTAGGACAGAGGAAAGGAGCCGTGTGATAGCATAATGGTGGATATACATTCATCAAGCTCCATAGACTGTCCAGTACCAAAAGGGAGCCTTCATGTCTGCTGTGGATTTGTGTGATATTGACAGGGCAGAGCTCCTTGATAATAACAGAACTACCGCTCTATGGCAGGAAGGTAGCCTTAGGTGTCAGGCAGGAGGTATATCACAGCCTTATATTTTCTTAATTTTGCTGAGGCCCTAAAAATAAAATCTGTTAAAGAAAAGTAAATGGAGAGTGAGAACAATATAGGAATGAGATGAAAAGTAAAAAAATTAATAATAATGTATTCATAAAAGCTCACAAGGCCGCAACCCTACATAAAGAAGACCAGGTAACTAGGGGACAGACAGAGGGAGAAATAGTCTTCTCCAGGGAAGAACAAACCAATTGATTATTTATGCCAAATGGTCAGCCCTGAAAACATACATACAAATAACATACAGATTGAGCAGATTGTATTTACGTATTTAAGAATGTAGATATATGTACATATATGTATATAACAATAATTAATGGAAAAAGAGGCTATGCGTTTAAAAGAGGAAGGAGGGATATGTCGGAGGGGTTAGAGGGAGGAAAGGGAAGAGGGGAATGATGTAAAAAAGAAAGAAATACTTTTTCAAAGGATCAGCAAATGAGGATCTCTTCTAGTCTAGAATGAAAACATGGATTCTGAGATTTGAAAAAAAATAATGCATCCTTAAAGAAGAACAAGAAAATATTAAAAGTGTTCAGAAACCACAAGCGCCATAGGAGACAGAGACAGAGACGGAAGGAAGGAGAAAGTAAAATAAAATTACTTTTCTAGTTGGATTGGAACACTTAAAGAAATTTCCAAGGATTGTCATAGACAGGAGAAGGAGCTTGAAAATGGTAGAAAAGTCTACCACTGTACCACCTTGAATGTGCTCAGTCTCACCTGAACATGAAAGAGAAAATGTAAGAAAGTTAGAGCAGTCCGGGAAACCAGCATGCAAACCAGAGAACTTCCACAGAAGGAGATAAACGGAATGATAAAGTTATCAACAGAGGAGCTGGTGGAACCGAAGAAAACACGTTTCCATAATGAGGTCTTCCTTCTGTAATAACCATTGTGAAATAATTCACACTGAGTGCATTGTAAATATGGGGAAGCCAGAATAGAAGGATGGTATCTTAAACGTCTACACAGAAGAAACAACAAACAAAAACTCAAGAGCTCTGGGGAGATAACTTGGTTAGAAGTGCCTTTTATGAAAGCTTGAATCATAGTGTCCATGTGACAAGCCGGGTGTCCTGCCACCCTGTCCAAAAAGCCCGAGCTCCAGGTTCAGCAAGAAACTGCCTTTTCCAGAGAAGTTGAACTGAGACCAGCTCTGAAATTGGGTGGCACCATCCTATGGCTTAAGGTCCGAGGATAAATAAAAAGGAAAAAAGGAGAAAGCAGCTGGGTGTTAGCATTCATCTACCCTTGCTTCTTGACTGTGGGAGCAATATGACCAACTTTGTTAAATTCCTGCCATATTGGGTTGATTATATGCCCTCAGACCAATGATTCTCTGTTGGGAGCCCTGCGGTCTAGTTTTGGACCAGTATATGAGTGCTTGTCCAACAGGTCCAGATGAGGTAAAAGCCCACAGGGACAGTCTTACTCGGCAAGGACCAGTGGACTTCAGGATACTGCTGGGACCACGCGGCCTGCATTCTCTCTTCTCTCTCGTGATATTGATGATTCTCTTGGTGGATTTAGTGTCATTTTGTCAATCTTGCATGGAACAGATGTGATCATTCCTGGAAACCCAATTTTTCTCCAATATTTTCCCCTAAAATTCTTTGGGAGCTGATGCTTCTCAGGTTTCTTGTCTGGGGAAGCCAGCTGTCTGAAAGAGCCTGGGAGCTGTTCTGATTCAGAGCTGACAGGATTGGAGGCAGATCACCCCTATTTCTGTGAATATGTTTTGAATGATATTGTTGTTCTTGAAAATGTGTGCCTATGTCAATTACCTTTTAGTTTTGTAAAGACAGGATGTACCCAACTTGATATTTGGCCAAGCCAGCAAAATGATAACTGTTGTTTTGGGTTTAAAGATGTTTTGATGTTAAAGTTGGGAAAAACACATTTGACATATTTGTTTTTGCTGGGGATTAATGGAGGATGGAAAAAACATGTTTGTTATTATGGAAAAGCATGCTTGTTTTTGATGTATAAATAAAGATGGCTGGAGCTAAAAAAAAAAATTGAAAAGTAGACAGAAAAAAAAAAAGAAAAAGAAACTGCCTTCTACACACAGTGTGTGCACCCACATACCAGTGTGAGCACATTACATCTACACATAACAAGGAGACAAAAACCAAGACCCAGGTTAGCTAAAGTCTTCACAGGAGCTGTAAAGTGGATTACAGAACAGTCTTTTTGCAATTCTTGGGGTGCAGGGAGATGATTCTAAAACAGAATTCTCTACCCAGACAAACCCATGGGAATGGGAAGTTTCAGTAATGACACTTCATACGTGCAAGGTCTGAGAGGCAGTCCCTCAAGCACACTTATGGAATAAGCAGTGGAGGGTGTGATGTCAGCCTCGGGAGTAACAGGAACGAGGACTCCAGGAGAGAAGGGAAGGAAACTCCCAGGACAGCAGCCGTACAGCAGATCGCCACTGTCGCTGTCGCTGTGAATGTCCCTTTCACCAAGGCCCAGCACGGCTGCCAGGCCTTTACTGCACCCAGGATCATTTGCGGGGTGGCTAGCGCTAATTTCCATGACCAGAACTTGTGGAGATGAGAGGTTAGGTCGGTACAGAAGTCTTAAGAATAAAATAGGGATGGAATCCAGGCCGCAGGTTGGGGATTAAGGGAAGAGATGGGCTAAGCAGAGTCAAAACAGGAGTGTTGTTGGAGTGATAGTGAAGAGTGAAGTGAAAGGCTGCTTTGGGCCACTTGGAAAGTAGCAAGGTCATTAATGGAGGCGCTAACACAGAGGCAGAGGTGGCTCAAAATTTAAAATAAGTTCATTTGTGACGATGTGGACTTTGAAGTGTATGTGGAAAGACTGTTCTTAGATCAGAAACCAGGTAGAGGTTCTCTCCTTCAGTGTTCTTTTCTCTGTTAGGAAGACAGAAATAATCAGTTCCTTGCCTGAAAAACTCAGTCTAGCACCGTGGTTCTCAGCCTGGGGGTTGTGACCCTTTGGGGACCACATGTCAGATCTCCTGCATTGTAGTTGTTTTCTTTCGCTCTTTGTATTTTTTGGGGGGCCCACCATCCAGCTCCCAAATAAGTTCACATGGAGACTTATTATTACCTATAAATGCCTGGCCTTAGCTTGGCTTATTTCTAGCCAACTTTTCTTAAATTGTTCTGTCTTTTGCCTCTGGGCTTTTACCTTCCTCTATTTCTGTGTACCTTTCTTTACTTCTTACTCTGCGGCTTGCTGTAGCTGGATGGCTGCTGGTCCCTGGGGTCCTCCTCTCCTTCTCTTTTCACTCCTTCCTCTCTTTTCCTCCCAGATTTCTTCTCCTGTTTATTCTCTCTGCCTGCCAGCCCTGCCTATCCTTTCTCCTGCCTTGCTATTGGCTGTTCAGCTCTTTATTAGACCATCAGGTGTTTTAGGCAGGCACAGTAACACAGCTTCACAGAGTTAAACAAACAACATAAAAGAATGCAACCCATCTTTGCATCATTAAACAAATGCAACACTCCTTAAAATAATATTCCACAATACTGCATATCAGATATTTACATTATGATTTATAACAGTAGCAAAATTAAAGTTATGAAGTAGCAAGGCAAATAATTTTATCAATGTGAGGAACTGTCTGAAAGGATCTCAGTGTCAGGAAGGTTGAGAACTATTGGCCTAGCAGGAGAAACAAGTACAGGACCAAATGATATCTACTATAGTGTGCTAAGTACAAGGACTCAGTGTGAAGTCTGGGAGAAGTGAGGAGGGAAGAGTGTGTACTGTCTGTTGACGGGGGATGAGAGTCTGAACATTCTAGAAGACTGAGCTGAAACGGATTTTAGCTAACATGTTCTGTACATTGTTCACAGTGTACTCAAAATAGCTTACTACCAGTAGTGAATAATATACAAAGGAGAAAATTAGATGGTAGAGAGGTCTCAGAGCCTGAAGAATATGAGGACTTTGCCCAAGGAACAAGAGACCCACTGGGATGGTTGAAAAATTAAAGGTAGATACCAAAATCTTGTTCTGTCCAAAGAGAATTTTGGTCCTTCCTAGAGCCCATGACATAGCCTGTAACTCCAATGAAGACCAAATAGTCCATTCGTCTTCTTCTTTACCATGAAGCAGTGATGTTTCTGGTTTGTTTCGGGTTTTTTTTTTTTTTTTTAATGCCATCGAGTTTGTGATAATTGGTAACACAGCCGTGGTGAACTAAGCTCTGTTCACGATAACAAAATGCCCCAGCTGGAAAATAACAAAGGACGTGTTGCTGGTGTGACTTTTCTTTAGAAACAAGTTTTTGATAAAGATCCAGTTGCTCTGTTAAGAGTGTGTCCTGTGTTTGTGTGGTAATTGTGTTCCTGGAAGAAGAATTTATAACCAAACCACATAGCATCTACCATGCCTGTGATGAGGACATTTGATGAAAGCTGGAGCTAGGTGGTGAGTGGAAGTATTAGAACTATGGAGACATTGCGTTTCCCTGGTTCAAAAATTAACATGCATGCACATGCCTGTAACCCCAGACTCAGAAGGCTGAGTCAGGGGGATCCAGAGTTCAAAGTTAGGCTGATCTACGGACCAGGATCCTGAATGACAACAACTAAATGACAAATAGTCAAAATGACCTTTGAACTTACCTTACGTAGTTCATGACGGAATATATCTATATGTTAAACATCCACATAGCATTTTCCAAGAAAGCTCACCCCTGGGATTTTATGGTTTCATTCTGCCCAGCATTGATCTGGGTATCCTGGGAAGATTTTGAATCACTTTCAGGTCATAATAAATTCCATTTGGGACTGTGAGGAACTCGGAACTGAAACTGATGGGGAGGACAACCGGGATATTTCCCAGAGCATAGCTCTCTGCGACCAGTTGTTTATCAGGGAAGGTAGTCAGGTATCCAAACTGTATTCTCCTCTATTTCTTTTTGGATTAGTGAGCATAGGTTAATGCACTCAGAATTGATGGAGTGAATCAGTTAACTGGGCCAGCTTCAGTGGATTAGGGTCCTCATGCCCTGCTTTTTATTACCGATTCTCAACTGACCTAGCATTGTCTGCAGACGTTTCTGGTTATCATGCATGCCCAGGGACAGGGAGGGTGGGTACAGTGCTATTGGCATCCAGTGTGGTCAGGACAGGGATCCTGTTGAACATCCCACAGAACACAGACAGCTCTGTCTGACGGAGAACTACGTGGGCCAAATGTGGCCAGGCTGAGCGGCCATGGACTAGATTGTGTGTATGTTGTGTGTTCTCCACTCGTCATTTTACCTGATGTTAGGGTAAGGAGTTCCTTGCCAGAAGCTAAACTTCCTGCCTTTGGTTAGGAAAGAATGCAACATTCATTTTCATTGTCGGTGTGGATGCATGTGTGTGTGTGTTGAGTGTAGACATGTGCACCACGGTACATGTGTAGAGGCAGGAGAACGACCTCATGGAGATGGTTTTCTGCTCCCGCCTTTCCATGGATCCCAGGGATGAAATACTGAACCATCTCACCGGTCCTCATTGTTATCTTTATTAAAAACTACATGCTTGGGATTGGGGAGAGAACTCGGGTTAAGAGCACTGGCTGCTGTTCTAAAGGACCTGGGTTCAATTCCCAGCACACACACAGGGTGGCTCACACACAGTCTGCAACTTCAGTCCCAGGGGAATATGATGCCCTGTTCTGTCCTCTGTGGTCACCAGGCATGATCACAGCTCACTGATATACATGCAGGAAAACTCTCACACATATAAAGTAAAATTTTGTTGTTTTGAGACAGGGTCTCTCTACGTAGCCCTGACTGTCCTGGAACTCACTGTGTAGACCAGCCTAGTCTCTGATTCACAGAAATCCACCTGTCTCTGCCTTCCAAGTGCTGAGATTAAAGATGCATACCACCACACCCAGCTAAAATAAATTTTTTATTGACCCAATAATATGTGCTTGTAAATGTGGGACAGTGCAGACTTATGAGGTACTTGGAGAATTTCCTGCCTCATTCTTTCCTTACTTCTTTTGGCAGCTGCCTTTCCATGTTTAAATTATGATCTCTTGTTTGTTGAGTTTTTTGTCAGTCCTTCATTGCAGACAGTGAGAACTTAACTCGGTTGTGCCGTGTACTCCCTCCCCACTACTGAGTTCCATTGCTACTCAGTAGTCCATCACTTGGCATCTTATATGCAACTACAGAATACACAAAGCCCTAGTTTTGTTCCCATTGACTTTGGGAAGTTCTTTTCAGCTATTTTCTCTCCTTCTTATAAAGCATGTTCTTCCCTTAAATCAGTGTTCTCAGCCTCCCTGATGCTGTGACCTTTAATACAGTTGTACCGACCCCCAACCATAATATTACCTTTGTTGCTACTTCAAGACTGCAATTTTGCTACTGTTAGGAATCATAATGTAAATATTTTTGAAAATAGAGGTTTAAAGGGTTGAGAACTACTATTTTACATTGTCATGGTAAATAGCATGTATTTTATGTTTTGTAATGAGTTTTAAACTATCCATATTATCTATAGATTGAGTTTAATAGTTGAAAACCATGCATCTATTAATAGCCTATGACTGTGTCAATATTCACTGCACAGCTAACTAGTAAATTGGGAATCCAGAACATTTCTACATGTGTAGTATTACAGACTCTGTTGCCAGCTGAAAGAATGCCACTAGTATTCTATCATTCTCTTTTAATGCATAGAAAGGTTGTTAATCATGCCATATTCAGATGGCACAGTGGCATTGAAATGTATATTAAGAAAGATCAGAAGTCTTAAAACTAGTGAATATTCAGGAACAGAATGCTCTCCATGTACTGTTAGGGGGAAAAAAAGCAAAAAAAAAAATGATGGAAAACACAAGAAAGAAAGAATTTCAGAATAATAAGAGTACTTTCCAAATGGCCAACTTTCTGAGAGTTGAACTGTATTTGGATAACTTGTGTCCCTCAATCCAAATCCAAAGATAATATTGCTTCTGCTGAAACCTGGGCTTGTACTGTAACCAGAGTTTATTAATTGTCCTATTTCATTGAGGAAAAAATGCAAAGCAGACAGAACACTGGAGTCGCTAGCTGGAAATGCTCCACGATTTCATGGGAAGCAGCTTTCCAATGGTTCCTGTGAAGGACGGGAGTCTTGCGCCTAATGCTTATTAAGGAAAAACTCCCCATTTACTGATTAAGACTTACAGCCTCTCTATTCTTTCAGTGTGCAGCATTGATTTCTCTTTTTTCCCCCTATTTTCATTTTTTAAATTTATTTTTCTATTATCAGCTTGAAACAGTATAAATTCTTATCCTAACTGTGAAATGTTTCATTGAGGCTTGCCCAGTAATTGAGTAAAACCAAAACTTATTACAAGCCACAGTCACCCTAGGGTTCCCTCTGCTATATAGCCTCCCTGGTTATGTGGGTTGCAGTCTTATTGTTCTTTGCTTAATATCTAGAATCCACTTATGACTAAGTACATACCATGTTTGTCCTTCTGGGTTTGTGTTACCTCACTCAGGATGATATTTTCTAGTTCCATCCATTTGCCTGCAAATTTCATGCTGTCATTGTTTTTCTCTGCTAAGTAGTACTCCATTGTGTATATGTACCACATTTTCTTAATCTGTTCTTCAGTTGAGGGGCATCTAGGTTGTTTCCAGGTTTGGGCAATTACAAATAATGCTGCTATGAACATAGCTGAACATGTATCTTTGTGGTATGATTGAGCATTCCTTGGGTATATACCCAAGAGTGGGATGGCTGGGTCTTGAGGTAGTTCGATTCCTAATTTTCTGAGAAACTGCCATACTGATTTCCACAGTAGTTGTACAAGTTTACATTCCCACCAACAGTGGAGGAGTGTTCCCTTTGCTCCACATCCTCTCCAACATTGACTGTCATTGGTGTTTTTGATCGTAGCCATTCTGACAGGTGTAAGGTGGTATCTCAGAGTCATTTTGATTTGCATTTCTCTGATGATTAAGGATGTTGAACATTTCTTTAAATGTCTTACAGCCATTTGTGATTCTTCCTTTGAGAATTCTCTGTTTAGCTCTTTAGCCCATTTTTTAATTGGATTATTGAGTATTTTGACGTCTAGTTTCTTGAGTTCTTTATGTACTTTGGAGATCAGTCCTCTGTCAGATGTGGGGTTGGTGAAGATCTTTTCCCATTCTGTTGGCTGTCTTTTTGTCTTATTGACCGGGTCTTTTGCCCTACAAAAGCTTCTCAGTTTCAAGAGGTCCCATTTATTAATTGTTGTTTTCAGTGTCTGTGCTGCTGGTGTTATATTTAGGAAGTGGTCTCCTGTGCCAATGCATTCAAGACTACTTCCTACTTTCTCTTCCATTAAGTTTAGTGTAACTGGATTTATGTTGGGATTTTTGATTCACTTGGATTTGAGTTTTGTGCATGGTGACAGATATGGATCTATTTGTAATCTTTTACATATTGACATCCAGTTATGCCCGCACCATTTGTTGAAGATACTTTCTTTTTTCCATTGTATAGTTTTGGCTTCTTTGTCAAAAATCAGATGTTGATATGTGCGTGGATTAATGTCAGGGTCTTCATTTAGATTCCATTGGTCTGTATGTAAGTTTTTATACCAGTACCAAGCTGTTTTTATTACTATAGCTCTATAGTAGAGCCTGATGTCAGGAATGGTGATGCCTCCAGAGGTTGCTTTATTATACAGGATTCTTTTAGCTATCCTGGGTCTTTTGTTTTTCCATATGAAGTTGAGTATTTTTCTTTCCAAGTCTATGAAGAATTGTGTTGGGATTTTGATGGGGATTGCATTTAATCTGTAGATTGCTTCTGGTAAAATTGCCATTTTTACTATGTTAATCCTACCTATCCATGAGCATGGGAGATCCTTCCATTTTCTGATATCTTCTTCAATTTCTCTCTTTAGAGATTTAAAGTTCTTATCAAAAAGATCCTTCACTTGTTCAGTTAGTGTTATCCCAAGGTATTTTATATTATTTGTGGCTATTGTAAAGGGTGATGTTTCTCTGACTTCTTTCTCAGCCCTTTAATCATTTGTGTATAAGAGGGCTACTGATTTTTTTGAGTTGATCTTGTATCCTGCCACTTTACTGAATGAGTTTTTCAGCTCTAGGAGTTCCCTGGCAGAATTTTGGGGGTCAGTTATGTATACTATCATATCATCTGCAAATAGTGAAAGTTTGACTTCTTCCATTCCAATTTGTATGCCTTTGATCTTGTTTTGTTGTCTTATTGCTCTAGCTAGAACTTCTAGTACTATATTGAATAAATATGGGGAAAGTGGACAGCCTTGTCTTGTTCCTGATTTTAGTGGAATCGCTTTGAGTTTCTCTCTGTTTAATTTGATGGTGGCTGTTGGTTTGCTGTAAATTGCCTTTATTATATTTAGGAATGTTCCTTGTATTCCTGATCTCTCTAAGACCTTTATCATGAAGGGGTGTTAGATTTTGTCAAAGGCTTTTTCAACATCTAATGAGATGATCATGTGGTGTTTTTCTTTCAGTTTGTTTATATGGTGTATTACATTGACTTATTTTCATATGTTTAACCATCCTTGCATCCCTGGGATGAAACCAACTTGGTCATGGTGGATAATTTTTTTGATTTGTTCTTGGATTCGGTTTGCCAATGTTTTGTTGAGTATTTTTGCATCAATGTTCATGAGGAAGATTGGTCTGTAATTCTCTTTCTTTGTTGCATCTTTGTGTGGTTTGGGTATCAGGGTAATTGTAGCCTCATAAAAAGAGTTTGGTAATGTTCCTTCTGTTTCTATTGTGTGGAACAATTTGAAGAGTATTGGAACTAGTTCTTCTTTGAAAATGAGATAGAATTCTGTACTGAAATCATCTAGTCCTGGGCTTTTTTTTGGTTGGGAGACTTTTGATAACTGTTTCTATTTTTTTAAGGGTTATTGGTCTATTTAAATAGTTTATCTGGTCTTGATTTAACTTTGGTATGTGGTATTTATCCAGAAAATTGTCCATTTCTTCCAGATTTTCCAATTTTGTGGAGTACAGGTTTTTGAAGTATGACCTGATGATTCTCTGGATTTCCTCGTTGTCTGTTGTTATGTCTCCCTTTTCATTTCTGATTTTGTTAATTTGGGTGCTCTCTCTTTACCTTTTGGTTAATTTGGCTAGGGATTTGTCTATCTTGTTGATTTATTCAAAGAACCAACTCTTTGTTTCATTGTTTGTTTGTTTTTTTTTATTGTTCTCTTGGTTTCTATTTCATTGAATTCAGCCCTCAATTTTATTATTTCCTGGCATCTATTTCACCTGGGTGAGTTTGTTTCTTTTTGTTCTAGAGCTTTCAGTTGTGCTGTTAAGTCATTGGTATGAGATTTCTCCATCTTCTTTATGTGCATTTATAGTTATGAATTTTCCTTTTAGCTCTGCTTTCATAGTGTCCCATAAGTTTGGGTATGTTATACTTTCATTTTCATTGAATTCTAGGAAATCTTTAATTTCTTTCTTTATTTATTCCTTGACCCATTGGTGTTTCAGGTGGGCATTATTCAGTTTCCATGAGATTGTAGGCTTTCTATAATTCTATAATATCCAAAAATGATTTCTGAAATACATTGCTAGTGATTGCTTCAGCTATTAAAGAGGTTTGCTCCGAGGGCTGCTTGTGGAGGACTACGTTAGTTACATAATTCATTCCATTTCTGTTCAGTAGGAATATGCCACCCCTGTAATTGTTTAGCGCCATCTTGTTTTTGTGTCTCTGAAACATTCTCTAAATGTTTATATTGTTGTAATATATAAGAAGGAGCAAAAAAAATAAAAAAGAAAAGAAAAAGAGAAAGAAAAAGAAAAAGAAAAAAAATCCCTTGCTGGTAAATCAAGCAGCAAATTACTTAGCACTAGAAAAAAGTAAAATTTCTGTTTAACTGCAAGCTGTCTGGTTTATAGAAGTGGAACTATTGAAGTATTGTTTGGTTTGGGGTTTTGAGGCAGCCTAGGGGGTCTTGCTGTGTTGCTCATCTGCTTTCAAATTCTTGGGCTCAAATGATCCTCCTGCCTCAGCTTCACAAGCAGCAGGGATTAAAGGCCTGTGCCAATCCACTTGTGGTTCTTAAAAATAAAGTTCCACCTTTGTTGTTTAATCATTGGAACACATTTGAATTCCTCTCCTCAGAAGTACAGAAAGCTGAAGAAGAGTGACTGGAGACTCACTCACCACTTACGTTTTTACTCTGTACTTTCTATTTGAATCCTGGTTTTTGTTTCACTTAAAATATTGACATTTTCTTGTTATTATAAATGGGCTCTCGTAGTTGTAGTATTCTATAATGTATGCCTACCATGATTTACTTAAGCAGCCCTGTTTTTCCAGTGTTAATCACAGAATGATTAAATATCTACTGAGTTCCCTAGTTATATTCTTATCTCCTAAGATAAAAGCTCACAGGTTCAAATGTTAAACATTTTAAAGGCTCATTGTTCAGACTGCATTCCAACCATCAATCCAGTTTATAAATTTTAGCATTTGAAGAAACTTCCCCAGCGACAGAAGAGAACTTGAAAACTGTTTCACAAGACTGCCTTGGTTCATATGCTGAGATGTGGAGGAAAGCGCTTGGCTGGCTGTGTCCACATTTCATCTTAGCAAAGCCAGAAGCCATTATTCATATTCATGATGTCTCAGGCTGGGGAAAGTGCTTCTAATTTTTGCAACATAAAAGAGGTCTGATGACAGTGACCGAGCTGAGCAGGGACCCAGACATGCTGACGGGAAAGCCAGAATTAGGCCGGAGCACTGGACTCGGCTCCATTTAAAAGCCTAATGCTTCGCCTCTCTCAGTGTGGGACTTTGTGGCATGCAGAGAGATTTTTACGAGGCTGAAGAAACAGTAGAACCAGAGGGCAAGTTTGAAATTGCAAAATTGTCAGAAGTTGCAGCTAAAACTGTCTTCGTTAAGCTGTTAGGTCTGCTGTGCTTTCTGACGTGAGCAAGGGCTGAGTTTTAACTTTTAAAATTTAGAATAAATGCTTGGTGTTTAAATTAGAATTGAAATACCTGTTCCCTTGAGAATTTTTTCAATTTTTTTTTCGCTAATAGGTATTTGCTTTTCATGTTTACTAGCTATACACTCAATACATTTGTCCAACTATTTAAATATAAAACAAGGCTGGACTGGAGCTGCCTGGTAGAGCATGTGTCTAGCATGGGAAGGGCTTGGATTCAATACCCAACACAAAAATGAAGCAAACAACAAAAACTAAACAGCTGTAGTCTAACTTTTTGATGACTTCCATCTTTGCTTATGTACTGAGAAACAGACACAAAATAGTAATGTGAAAAGCAATATAGTTAATGTAGTCTCATGTGTAACACTGGAAAACCTCATTGCTTTAAATTCTTGGAAGAAATGTTTTTCTTTCTTTTTCTTTTTTAATACCACCTAAATTATAAATTATAATTATTTTCATTTTAAAGCATGGTCTGATGTGATTTTCAGTTGCCATATTAGATCTGTTCATATTAACAAGTGTATATGTCCTTGACATATAATCTTTGATATTATAAGGGAATTAATGAGATGTTAAACTATTTTATTTCTGAGAAGTATTTTGGTTCCAAAAGAACTTAGCCCAAGGGAAAGATTAATTATAGCCTAGAAAATATGAAAGGGAATTTAAGTAGAAATATCTTAAAGTAGAGAAAACTTTGAAATAACGTACTTCAAATGTGCTTATCACGAGAATGCCAGAGTCATAGAAATGAGCTAGAGTATGAACTATACTGCCCATATCACCCTAGTCCCTACCCTGTCGATTGTACTCTTTCTGTCTTTATAAATTTATCTCATTGTATGCATCTCTGTAATTATTCTGTTTAATTATATTTAATTCAGCTTAAATTTACATAAATGGTAGTGTATGCATATTTCTGGAATGTTGATGAATTAGTGGAATATGGCAGTTTAACCTAACAAGCTATGTCTAATAGAGACATCAATGTGGAAATCACTGAGAAAGACAATAAACATGAATGGCATTGCTTATGAGTTACCATTACCTCTGAATAGAAAGTAATTAAAGGAAAAAAGTCCGGCAGAGTTGGGGGAAGATTTTTATTATTGGAAAATCAGGAATTTAATTTTCAAATAGTAAGGCATTTAGGTCAGGTAATTTTTATAAAGTGACAGAAAAACCTGACAACATAGAAATGTTTTTCTTAAGCAATAATGGAAGTCTGAAGTAATGGCCCGTACATTCCTGTATTCCTGCCAGCCCAGGGCTGTCACCCTCAATTTAGTCATGTTTTAGGGACCACACCTCAGGTAAAACTGGATCCTTGACCTCTCCACAGAAAAGAGTTTCTGTACAAGCCAGTATGAATCAGAGTTAGACATTATTAAATGGCATTTTTTTTTTGTCCTGAACAACATTAAACTTCATTTAAAATTGCATAAACACTGTAAGATAATGAACAGAAAAGTTAAATACAGTTTATCACATGTAAAACGGATTATTATATAATTAGCAAAATATCAACCCTAAATTCCCACTTCCACAGTGGGAATGGGATACAGCAATATTAATCTAATGGATTAAGTAAAAAACATAACTTTAAATTGAATAAAACTTTTCAAATAATTTAATATAGCCCTAGCAAAGCTGAGGTTTGGATTCAGTGATACCTGGGATAAAAATGGATATTTACCATTATAGTTACTTGTAATCAACTTCCAAAAACTAAGACAAGTCTCCTTAATTCTGGGAAAGAATGTGTCTCTAAGTAACCATGATGCTTTTCTTAACAGTCCTGGACAGGCCGTCAGTAGTGTGGCCACAGTTCTGCATCCTAGGCAGGTCCAGTCGAGTGTGATGGGTCAGAAAAGCACCAGTCTGTGCAACTCGTTGTCCTTTGTTGTACTATTTTCAAGCTTTAGAAAATACATTAAAAAAAACAAAACAAAACAAAACAAAAACCTCCTCCATCTACAACTCCGGTGTTGAGATGCTAGTCAACACTTCTGCCTCTTCTTGCTGATGTCCCTCCTGATCTTCAGAAGGGAACGACACTAGGATGGGCATTCCTTTCAGGAATAAACAGTTCACACAAGGAATATTGGAAAATGACAACGTCGAAAACGGAAATACCAGGACGAAGGTGGGACAGAGATCGAGTCTGAAGCTTTGGGACAAGGTAAAAAAAACCGAAATGCCTGGATGAGGGTGGAGTGGATTTGGAGTTTGAAGAGCCCAGCAAAACTCGGAAGAGGATACCTCAGGAACAGCAAGACCTAGAGCTTCAAAGTCATCAGCCAGGCAGGAATCAGCTATGGAAAGGTCTAAAACAACTAAAGCGCCTGGAGTGGCCGCAGGCCCCCGGGAGCAGGCTGTAACTGGGGGAGAGTCTGCTGATGGTGGCGGGGGTCACGTTGTCAGTAGGATTCGTTGAGAAAAAGACACATCACGACCTTGGTGACAGTCCTGGAACTAACACAAGCCCTGAACTCAGCCCTAGAAAACAGTAAGAAGAATTGAGTTGGAGCTGGAGTTACAGATGTGTGGTTTTTCAGTGGGTGCAGGGATCTGAATGCAGTCACCATATTATACAACCAACACTTGACTGATTTTTACAAAAGTGTGAGCAAAGTAAACGGCATTTCTACTACAGAGTTTGAGCACAAGAGTTGAGAGAAAGAGGCTCTCATGAAACAAGACACAGCTGAGCATGAGTGTGGGCTTCCGTGAGCCCATGTGACCTTCATATATGGTCTACCCATAATAAAAATGTCCTCCAAATCCAATACTGAATTGTACGTGTGGGCTATGTTTAGCAGAATGTAAATGCATTTTTAAACATAAATATATCACTCAAAAACGTGAACTTTTTTTTAAAAGATTTATTTATTTATTATGTATACAGTGTTCTATCTGCGTGCCAGATCTCATTACAGATGGTTGTGAGCCACCATGTGGTTGCTGGGAATTGAACTCAGGACCTCTGGAAGAACAGCCAGTGCTCTTAACCGCTGATCCATCTTTCCAGCCCCGTGAACTTTGATAATAGATTAAAATGAAGATTTTGTTAATTATTAATACCTTTTTATTATTCAGTATCCCACTGTTTTCATCCTGGTTCCATAATTACTGTGTGCAAAACTACCTATGATTTTTAAAAAGCTTAATTTTATGTATCTAAATGTCCTTTATTATGAAAATACAAAAAAAGACTTTTTTTTTTTTGTTCTCAAATGGCAGTTGAAAGAAAGCCCAAATATGTCTTAAAAGATGTATTCAAACTGGCTTTAAATAACAAGCCACATCTGTGACCAGCAGAAACCATTGCTGTCCCAAAGCTCGGTGTCTCCCAGCCTGCTTCTCTTCAGTGGCAGCGCTGTGGCCATGTGCTCTTCTCAGACTGTAGAGCCTCATAAACAGCAGCATTGCTTGCGAAAACGCAAAGCTGTATGGGCTGAGAACATACTGTGGCTCTTTTACAAGCCTTTTAATTTTCATGTGTTTTTAATAACCATGATACTTCTTGAACATAATGAGATGAGAATGTAATTTAACATCTTTATGATGAAAAAGAAAGTATGTGCCCCTCCTAATTATAGGATAAAGGTACTCTTTCCATTGTGAACACATTACCGTCACTCTAAGCACTTGGAAAGGCAAATGGTACAGCTATCATACCTCATCTTACTATGGGTCCAATGTTTAAAAAGTCCTGCCAGTGAAAATTTCTGTTTGGATAGTGTGTATGCAAGTACACAAGTCCTGTCCAAGGATGAACAGGGTGTTCTCGAGAAATCAGGCCATTGAATTAACATGGGCTGCGTAGCCTGGATTAGCTAATGTCTGCCTATTGTAGGTAGACTCTGGCTTTACAAAGCATGTATCTTTAAAGGTTTCCCCCAAAGCTAGTACTTCTGCTTGAACTGTAGTCATCTGTCAATGATTGTAAGGTGGGTAGACCAGCTACTAGATCCCAACTGGTATTGGATGGTTTGTTGTTGGTTTTGTTTTGCTGTCTTTGGTATTTCAGAATATTTAAGAGAAACACAGATCTACCCTTGATGGCCTCCACAGACAAGAGCTGTCAGAGTGGTAGATAAATGTCTGTTAGCTGGTTACCAATTTTAGTGTGCTGATATTGGTTATCTTACAGTAATTAGAAACCTAATAAAAATGGAAAATAACCATTAATATGTGCATTTGAAAAACAAAATCAGAGCATGAGATATACTAGAGGAGCATAATAAAAGGAGTCCCTGGCGAATTTTTTGATCTTTAAAAAAAAGCAACAACTTTATGTGCATAGTGTTTTGCCTGCCTGTGTGTCTGGGCACCGTATGTATCCCTGTGCCCTCGGAGGCCAGAAGAGGGCATCAGATCCCCTGAACCTGGAGTTATAGATAGTTGAGCGCTACCATGTGGGTGCTGGAAATCCAACTTGTACTTTTAACTACTGAGCCATCTCCACAGCCCCCTTGGTAATTTTTTTTTTTTTAAGAAAGGAAAAATCATCACTACTTGCTAAAGAGGCACATTCTACAAAATATCTAAATCTTAAGTGTTGGGTTACATTTGGAGGGGGATTGAGATTTCAGAGAGAAATCTCTGGGAACCACCTAAGTGAGTGCTGCCTCCTTTCCTACCTTTACCTCCATCCCAGGGTGTCGGGGTTCCATGCCACAGCTAGTCCTGACTGGCTGAAGCTGAGGATGGCACTGTGCCCAGCTTGTGAGAGTAAAATAACCTTCATGAATAGCTTTGTGTAAAAGTAACAATTGTACTTTCTCCTAACAGCGGTGACGTCTTACGAAGATCTTGGACTCTTTGCATTTGGATTAGCTGGAAAGGTAATTTCATTGTTTCGTCCTGGGGCATTCTCTTCTCCTTCAAGTTCAAAAAGCTGTATATATGAGAAAGACCTTAAGAGATGGAGAGGATACAAAAGTAAGAAGAGACAGGACAGTGGGATGGGAAAATAAAGAAAAATGTGCACCCTTCCAAGGCACATGTGTAAGCCAGTTCGGTTTCTAAGTCTTGTCACGGACTCGATGAGCTGCAGGAGTAATGGACCCTTAGTTTTCCTCATTAATTTTGATCAGATCCTCTGAGTAAATCCTAAAAGGGAAGAAAACAGTATAGGATTAAAATTATAACCTGGCTATTTTCAAAAGCAGTAATTACACAGGCAGTATTATTTAAGAGCTGAACAGTGCTGAAAGATTGCCTGGCTGTCCCCTTGTTTACATTGTGAGAAAATGAAGGCCCAAAGCTGTTAAAGGACCTGTTCTCAACTGTTACCCAACACCAGTTCTACATCTGAGGACTGTAGACACTACATCTGCTGGGTTTCCTTCTTAGACTAATGAAAATCAAAGCAAACTGTTACTGGCACTGGTTCTCGGTGGTTTTCTAACTTTACAGTTGGGGATAAACGTTTTTCTTGCAGATTACCAGGGTTTCAGCAGTGCTTTTAGTGTTACAGTTAAGTTGCTTTTCTTCTGTTTCAGTGTCTGAAGAGCTACCCGTATTTTTGGTTCTAAACAAGAATTGATTGTAAAATAGAATTCTGATTGTAAATCTTAGTACTTTGTTTGCATTTGTTTTAAATTAACAAACAAGTAAGTCATATACATATATACCATGTACTTGGTACTTTAAAACAGGTATGCATTGTAGAATGGCTAACTTTGAGCTAATTAACCTGAGTTGCCTCACACATTTATTCTGTTTTTAATATAAGTGGATGCCATACTGTAAATGGCTAAACTGATTTCTAAGGGGTGAGTCTTGGAGGAAGATGCAGATATTGGAATGTTGAGTTGGGTATGTAAACCTCAGTAACACCAGGGCTTACAGCCTCATCTTATAAACCTCAAGCAAAACAGTGTGGTGCTTAAGGGTATGGGTTTTGTTAATTGTCCCCAGGAACATTTTCTTCCTGGAGAGCAGAGTGTTTAGTGTGTCTGATTGATTCCCCCCATGTAGTTTAACCAAAGAAGAAATGTGTTTGTATAGGACAGTGCCCCAGATAGAGCTAAAAAGCACATACTGTACAAGCATCAGGACCAGAGTTCAGATCCCAGCACCTGTATCAAACCAGGGCATGGCAGCATCTTCCAGTGACCTCGGTGCTGAGGGAGGAGTGCAGAAGCGGGAGGATTCCAGGGTGCAGGGGAAGGGCATAGAGGGGTTGCTGGCCTGTCAGCCTCACCCAAACAGCCAACTCCAAGTTCAGGGAGAAAGTGTGTCTCAAAAAGTAAAGTAGAGAATGGAACAGGGGAGGATTCCTGCAGTCAGCTTTGGCCTTCACACGTGCACTTCCTAACATACACGGAGCAGCCTGTCTAATGCATGGGTGTGTGCATATGCATACAGCAGGTGGGTCCACAGCAACAACAAAGAAGACAGGAAAGAGAACTCCCTGGTGATTTAATGTGACTGTGGGTGACAGTCCATGCTCATCACTGGCACTAGCATCAGCTCACAGCAGTAGTACCAACCCTGCATAGCAGCACAGTCTCAAAGAGCGTGGACTGTAGAGTCTCTCTTTCCTGAATGTGAGCGGCTTCATCATCAGTGACGTCATTTACATGCACTGGGCAGACCGTATCCAGAGTGAGGACTTTTTAGATTTTGTTTGTATTTCTTCCCCATCTCTATAACTGGTCTGAAATCTTCCCATTATCTTGATGTGTGGTTGGATAATATTATTCTGTGAATCAAAGGAATATTTTTGAAAATGTTAAGGAATATTTTTTAAATTATCTTTAAATTTGTGTATTGATCTATCAGATAAGCATGTATTGAGCAATGTTATGCCCATACACTATAGTAGGCATAGAAGTATAGATAGGCAGACATTCATTCTGGCTTTCTAAACATTAAATATCTAAATTTAGCTAAGGAATGGAAAAGGGGTTAGTGCTAAAATATATTTGTAGAAAATAGAGGTATTTTATGTGTGTGACCAGGGGCTTTCATTTGCACTGTAGGTGATATACACAAAGTCAGAACTGTCTTCCCACAAATGACTTGATTTCAGGAACTCATATCTAAGCTTAGATGCTGTGAAAGTCTGTGGGAGTCCAGCTTCAACCTGCTCCCACCTTTCGAAGGGTTCTTGGGTAGAAGAGAAAGGAATTAGGAAATATTAAGTAGAAAGATAGAACTAGACAGTGAGGAGAAAGACAGAGACACAGGATAGCATCGGGAGGGCCTGGGTCAATACCCCACAGCCCAGAGCTTTATTCAAAAGGGCTGTTTATAATATGCCAGGGGGAGAGGCAAAAGACCTCCCCCTTATAAGATCAAAGCACACCGTACAGCCAAGTGTAGACCCTTCTAAACACCTGGTAAACACTCCCGTGGCCACAGCATCTCCTATGTAGCCCTGCTAGATAAAGCAAGCTCAGATTCTCTGATCCTGAGTAATTTTGGCCCCCCACAAGATACAAACTGCCTTCTAGAAAACATCAGAATGGCCATGACCACTGTCTTAATTACTATTGCTGTGATGAAACACCACAAAAAAGCAAACCGGGAAGGAAGGGGTTTATTTGGCTTACACTTCTAGAGAACAGTCCATCACTGTTGGGGGAAGTCAGTGGGGGAACTCAAACAGGGCAAGACCATGGAAGCAAGAGTTGATGCAGCAGCCATGGAGAGGTACTAGTTACTGGCTTGCTCCTCATGGCTTTCTTAGCCAGTTTTCTTATAGAACTCAGGACCACTAGCCAGGGGATGGCACCACCCACAATGGGCTGGGCACTTCCTTATCAATCACTACTTAAGAAAATGCCCTGCAGGCTTGCCTATGGTCCAGTCTTATGGAGGCATTTTCTCAGTTGAAGCTCCCTCCTCTCAGATGACTCTATCTTGTATCAAGTTGACATAAAACTGTCCATCACACCTGAATCTCTAGAGACCTTGCCAGATTTCCAGACCATTAGGCTTCCCCTGCACCTGCAAGGACTCCGGGTCCCAGTGCTCTGACCAGGAGGAATTCCCGTAGAGGTGAACCTGCAGTATGACCTGTCCTCAGGCCACGAGGCCCGAATGATACAGGTAGCTAGTCAGCTCCAAATGTCCGCTGGGGCTTACAGCCCAGGGGTTTGGTGGTCAGGAGGCCCGAGAGAGAACATAATATTTAAACATTTCCTTCAAGTTCCCCACGAGTCCCAGCCCAGACCAGAAACAGACTGCGCATAGTCCTTGGGCATTTTTTGTTTAGTTCAGACCTTTTTATTTTTAGCCAGTTGCCAACTTTTATACTCTTAAGAGTATGAAATTGAATTTCTAGCTTACTAAATACTAGATGATCTGGCTCCATTGGCCCCACTTCCTCTCACGCCATCAACCAGCCAGACTGAGGAGAAAGAGTCTCAGCTCCCTGTTGCCCTCGCCACCACCTGCTCTTTTACACTTGGCTTACTTCACATTTTTAGTTTGAAATACGTTGCCTAAATTCTCCAGATCCCGTCATTGTGCGGTAGAGTTTTCTGCTGTTGGCTGTTGAATCTTTGAGACTAGGATGCCCAAATACGGGGGGGGGGGGGGGTCTGTGCCAGGCTGCTGGCAGAAGATCATCCATTCCGTCTAGGTAATGTGGTTGATACAGCACAATCCAGTCTGTTTTGGGATACCTACTAAAGCAATGTGCTAAAGCCAGGAAGAAAGGGACCACAGGACTTCCCAGATTCAATGCCAGTTTATTAGACATTGGTAATCACAGCTTACAAGCTTTATTACCTTTTTTAGGTATTCAAACATGACTGCTAAGAAATATCTTTATAGTAGCTATGGAGGTATTAAGGAAAGACTTTTTATGATATTTATTAATTTTACATAGTACAGATAGCTGACAGAATTTATTCTTACCAGTATCTCTTCAGTCATGAGTCGTGCATCTGTCTTTGTAGTATTGGTTATTAATTTTAATAAAATCCTGTCCTTTTTTACTGTTTTTGCTTTTATCTTCTGAATACATGTGTTCTTTTTTAGGTGGTGGTGGCAGGCACCATAATAATTCAGAATATTGGAGGTAAGCATTGAGAATGGATTATATATGCATATAGTAATGGAACTGGTTGTTCCCTGGCCCCTTGCCTTCCTACAGGTCTAGTAGGGACACTAAATCTCTGTAGATGTAGCCATCTTCAGAAGTCCCCTTTTCTTGTCTCCTGATCTTTCTTGGATCTTTTTTAGTAGCACTGGTAAATATGCTTCTAACTTCAGCTTTAGCCAGACCTTGATCGCAGTCTTCTCAGGCCTCCACGGCTGTGGTGGTGAGAGGGTGCAGTTTGGAAATGCCCTCCAAGTGATTTCTGAACAATTCTCCCTCTGCTTTCACCCCCTTAACCATTCCCACTGACAGAAACTTCTTTAGAGGGAATAGTGCCCCATGGACTGTGTGAACAGTCAGCTGTGCCCAGTTTCCCCTTGGAGCTAAGAAATTAAAAATGACCAAGTAGTTTATAATATGTCTAAGGACAAGAGGCATCCTCAAGTTTATCTTTCCCTGGTTCCTACTAAAAGTTGATCATACAACCAGAGGTGGAGGTTTCTCTCCCTCCTGCCTGTTCCCAAATACCCAGCAGCTGCTTCCCAGATAATTGACTCGGAGGTTTAATATTACTTATAAATGCTCAGCCAGTAACTCAGGCTTATTACTAGCTAGCTCTTACATTTAAATTAAACCATAATTTTTATCTGTGTTTAGCCATGTGGCTTGGTACCTTTTCTCAAAATAGCATTCTCATTTTGCTCCCTCTGCATCTGGCTGGCAACTCCTGACTCTGCCCTTCCTCTTGCCCATTCTTAGTTTGGTTGCCCCGCCTACAATTCCTGCCTGGCTACTGGCCAATCAGTGTCTTATTTAACCAATTCAGGTGGCAAATCTTTACAGTGTACAAGAGAATTATTCCACAGCATACAACTGATCCTAATTATGAGAACTATGTAGAAATAATAGTTGACTGAATGTATTAAACAAACATTTAACTCCAAAGTATGAGAATTGTATGTACATGTTGTGAAGAGATTGCAGAGAGCTGAGCCGTGTGTTCATTTGTTTTTATCATCAGCTGGAATGCTAAATGAATACTGTCAGAGTTGTAGAAAACCCACGAGGAAGTGATGTGCACTTTGGATCTCACACAAGATTGTATGCTCACAAGAAATTTTAATCATTCTTTTACATCTAATAATTTAAATAACTGAGAGATGATAAGTTAAGATCTGAGCTATTTCACTCTAAGTATTATTCAACTAAACTGTCTCTTTAGTGAGTATTTTGGTGGTGGGGGTTCCAGTCAGTGAGTCTTTTTGGAATCCTGAATGTCCACATTTTAATGCTTTGAATTTTTATGAAACGGTGACTTCATACTTCACTCCTGAAACCAGGAACACTAACCTCATCCCTTGGGAATTTTTGCCGTGCAATTGATTTCAAGACTTGTTGTGGAATACTTTCAATTAGCAAATATGTATTGCTTAACTGCTTAGTGATGATTCTTCTGTGGGCCCTCATTAAGACCCATCAGATTTTGTTCAGATCGGATCGAACCATTGTTTAATAATTTATTTTGAATTTTTAGTTTGGGGATTCAAATCCACGCCTTTTATCCTGGCACGATGCCCCCTGTTGTGTTTCCTGTCGTTTTCACCGTGGAAGCTCCTTTTTTCTCTAACCTGGTTTAGACATGGCTCTTCTAACCCTGCTGAGGTTACCTCCGTATATGTTTCTCTTCTACACTATAAGTTTTCCAGGGCTTATGTCCATTCTTCTTTGTACTCCTAGTAACCAACACAATGTCGGAACCTTGCTGGATTGAGAGGCACTTAAATGATTACTCTATATCTAAGTATTTGGGAGCTGGAGAGATGGCTCAGCGGTTAAGAGCACTGACTGCTCTTTTAGAGGACCTGGGTTCAATTCTCAGCATCCACATGGCAGCTCACAATTGTCTGTAACTCAAGTTCCAGAGGGATTTCATGCCCTCTTCTGGCCTCCACAAGCACTACATGCACACGGTACACAAACATACATAGCAGCAAAACACCATACAAATTTTTTTAAGTGAAAATAAGTGGGAAATAGTGGGGCTGGGAAGATAACTAAGTTGGTGAGGTACTTGCTTCACAAACAAGAGGCCCTGAGTGCAGATTCCCAGCACTCAGGAGCAGCCAGTGTGAGGATACACACCCCCACCCCAGTGCAGAAGCAGCGTGAAGATCTCTGGGGCTCTTTGGCCAACAAGTATAGCTAAATCTGTGAGCTCCAGGTTCAGTTAGGTACCCTGCCTCAGAAAACTAAGGTAGAGAGCAGTTGAGAAAGTTACCCTCTGTTGACCTGTGGTATGCACACAGACACAGAATATAGGTCCATCACTAATGTCAAAGCTGACCATGAAAGATAAAGAAACTGGACTAATCCAGTATTTTCTTGAGAGAAAAATTGGTTCTGATGTATGCAAGTTCACAGAAAAGCTAATATAGTTTCCTCATCTAGAATACTCTTGTTTTGTGTTCTGTAGCAAAATATTATTGACTGGGGGATTTGTAATAAAGTTATTATCTTTTGGAGGCTGGAAGTCCGAGATCAAGGAAACCACATTCTGTGAGGGCTTTCTTACCTGATCACGTGGCAGAAGCTGTCACATGGTAGAATAGAGCGTGCAGTCAAATTCTTAGCCTTGAGCCCTTACAATGGGCTAAACCCACATGTAAAGGTGGATTCTCATGACCTAAACCTTTCCCATCAGATGTACCTCAAATCCTTCTGCATGTTAGGACTGTGTTTCCTATACACATGGTTTGGGGCACACTGTCAGACTTAGCAAATAACCTTGACAACAAGCTGGGTGATTGAAGTGGAGATGACCCACACTTTTTAAAAAGTGGTCTTTGTCCCTGAAAGCATTCAAATGAAACTGTTCAGCCAGTTGTCTGGCTGATCTGGAAAAGATTCTTGGATTTGGTGTCATATAAATCATCAAGTCTGCATTCTTAAGGTTGTTGCTTGGCTTGCTTGTTTGAGAACTTTAAAAAAGCAACTCAGATGCTGTCACAGCATTTTAAATGTCCCTTAAGTTCAGTAATGCTTATTTTAGAATGATGTCCTCATTATTTTATTCACATTACTTGAGAGTTTATTTATTGAGAGCCTGTGAGTAATAAGTGAAAGCATATTTGCAAGGTTTTCTTTTCTCAGCTAAATATGCATAAAGACCTCCTTGGTTGCAGTAGAATTGGAAGCTGCTCCATGGCAGGTGCCTTGCGCTGTGACTCCAGTCTTTGGTCAAGCAGGCATGGGCTTCCAGGGACCCTCTCTCTTGGCTTTAGTTTTCTTTGTTGAAGAATCCGGTGGGAAATAGAAAGCTCAGGGTCTCCTCTCATCTAGAAATGTGGATTCTGATGTGGCCCTTGGGGAAGGTGTGTTAATCCTCTCAGGCACTCTCAGGCAGAGTCTGTATTTTCAGTTAGGTGCCATGTCTTAATGCTCCTTAACTCTTTCACTCTTTTTTTAATGGGTGTGACGGGCTCTTACCGTGTCGTCTAGGTAAGCCTGTAACTCTTGGTCCTTCTGCCTTGGCCTCCTGAGCGCTGGGGTCACAGGTGTGCACCACCACACTCCTGGCTTAGCGGCTTTTCTTGCTGCTGCAACTAAATACCTGAGGAGGAAGGGTTTGCTCTGGCTCTCCGCCCCAGGGAAAGGGATCACATGGGAAGGTGGGGCTACAGTACCCCAGGCTGCCCTCAGACTGTGCCCATAGATGCGAATTCAGTCCAGGACTCTCTCCTATGGAGTTGGGTCCACAGTTGAGGTGATTCTTCCCACCAAAGTGAAGCTAAGCTAGATAATAATACCTCAGAGGCTTGTCTCCTAGGAAGTTGACAAACATTGTTAGTCATTACACCCAGCTTCTTTCTCTCTTTCTTTTTTTTTAGTTAAAAATTTTTCGTATGGGCTGGAGAGACGGCCCAGAGGTGAAGAGCACTGGCTGTTCTTCCAGAGGTCCTGGGTTCAATTCCCAGCACCCACGTGGTGGCTCACAACCATCTGTAATGAGATCTGATACCCTTCTCTAAATAAATAAATAATCTTAAAAGAAAGGAAGGAAGGGAGGGAGGGAGGGAGAGAGAGAGAGAGAGAGAGAGAGAGAGAGAGAGAGAGAGAGAGAAAGAAAGAAAGAAAACAAAACAGGTTTCTTTTTTTTTTTTTTTTTTTTTTTTTTTTTTTTTTTTTTTTTCCGAGACAGGGTTTCTCTGTGTAGCTTTGCACCTTTCCTGGATCTCGCTCTGTAGACCAGGCTGGCCTCGAACTCACAAAGATCCGCCTGCCTCTGCCTCCCGAGTGCTGGGACTAAAGGCGTGCGCCACCACCGCCCGGCCCAAAACAGGTTTCTTTAAAACAATTTTTTTCATACAGTATATTTCGTCTATATTGTCTCGTAACCCCAGCCTCAGCTCTGGGCTGTGTGATATTTACACATCTCAGCCTTCTTGTTTCAATCCCTGACACTAAAAGGGAAGACAAGAGACGAAGTGATCATAAATTCATCAGTTGCTCTTTACTACTTATTCTATGGGTCTTTTGGTGAAGGCCTGGTTTATTCCCTTACCATAGTCTGTTAACAAAAGTGGGGCACTAGTGCTAACCACAGGCACCAGTGTGATCTACCAAAATTATTGTGATGCAGGCTTCCTTCAAATAACCCCTAAAAGTGCTGCTTACTACAGTTAGGACTTTTTTTTGTTTGTTTTGGTTTTGGTTTTTCGCAACAGAGTTTCTCTGTGTAGCCTTGCGCCTTTCCTGGATCTCACTACGTAGACCAGGCTAGCCTTGAACTCACAAAGATCCGCCTGGCTCTGCCTCCTGAGTGCTGGGATTAAAGGCGTGCGCCACCACTGCCCAACCAGTTAGGACTCTTAGGTTTTACAGTTATTGGCCTTTAGAAAGTGGAGAGCCGTACAGAAAATATTACTCGTGACTCCTGCTCTCTCAGCAGTAATGATCAGGAGCCTAAAAGAAGCCATTGCCAAGTGTAGCCCTCTGTGTCCCCCGCCACAAGGCAGAGTTAGTGCTAGCATTTGTGTGAGTTTCTGCTGGGACAGAGGGAGGAAGGAGACATCTTAGAACTTTCATGTTGAATGCTTTCGCAGACAAAAGAATGCTAGCGCCGGCTTTGAACTCAGTCAGCTGCCTTCTAAGAGGACTAAGAAGTGTGGTGGGGGGCTAGCTAATTCTCACGGCCCTACTCTACTGCACTGGTCCCACAGTCTGGAAAGGAGTTTGTTTTCTATTACATTGAACTGTGGCAGACCACTCTGTAGGCTACACTGTCCCTAGGAATCAAACAGCAAACCCCAGCTCATCTTAGTTAAGCCAAGGACAGTCCTTACCTACTCTTGGAAGTCCACGATTAAAGCAAAGGCCGTTAATGGTCCTAATTCAGGTCTTGCTCAACTCAAAACATGGGAAGGTGAGTGGGTCCAAGCAATGTGCCAATTTACTCTGCTTTTATAACATGTGAGTCATCATTACAGAGAGCATACTTACTCTTTCCCTAATTCCCCGGGTCCTCACAGAAGATTAACGATTTAATCACTACACATTGTCAGGAGAGCCCTAGTTTCACTGAAACCTCCTGAAATGGCTAGAGTGACCCAAGCTTTCCTGTCTGGCACAGAATCCACAGACGTTAACAGCCTTGATTACCGCCTCAGTTGGGGCTGTGAGGAGTGAGAGAACCTAGCAGCCATGAACTAGATGTTGCAGGGTCTGCGTCTTATAGACAGGAAGATTCAGTGACTACAGAAATCTCAGACTCCCATTATTGGACAAATTTGTGATGTAATATTAGAGAATGTAAATTGTTTTCTTGAAGCAGAGTCTGGATGCAGCGGTCTGTCTTGCCCTTGGGGAAGCTGGGGTTGAGAGTGCTGTTACACCACCATCTGCTGGTCAGAATAACTGCAGCTTAAAAAAAGAAAAAGAAAAACCTGGAATAGTATTATCCCCAAATTCTAGAAAATA
Source organism: Peromyscus leucopus (assembly GCF_004664715.2). Classification (NCBI taxonomy): domain Eukaryota; kingdom Metazoa; phylum Chordata; class Mammalia; order Rodentia; family Cricetidae; genus Peromyscus; species Peromyscus leucopus. Next base: position 41,066,842 of record NC_051075.1, read on the forward strand.
CTGTAGAAGTATAAGAAATCTGAAAGGCATCTTTTTTCACAAGCATTTGCCTTGACAAAATTTAGTAGTAACATGTCGTTTTAAAGAGTTTGAAAACAATGTATTAGCAAAGATTTCTATTGAGGTTTGATAATGAGAGTTTAAAAATAGTGGATATTTTAAGTGTGTGTGTATATGTGTGTGTGTGTGTGTGTGTGTGTGTGTGTGTGTGTGTGTGTGTGTGTGTGTGTTACTGAGAATTGGACACGTGCATGCTAAGCAAGCTCTCCATCACAGTGTTTTCACCCTAGCTGGCCCCCCTCCCCGGGTCTCACTAGGCTGTCCAGGCAGGCCTTGTACCCCCATCCTTTCATGTCAGTCCCCTGAGTAGCTCAGTTCCAGACCCTGGCCCCTAGGCCTGGCTCTCTGGTCCCTCTTTAGGTTTAGGGTCTTAACAAGCTATAAAAGAAAGGCTCTTTTAGGAGAGTGAAGGAATAGTTTCCACCATGGTTTGTTTTTTTTTTTCCAGTTTTGCAGTTTAGGGAAATTACATTGTTTTACAGAGATTTTGAAAAAAAGATTCTTTTAAAAAAGAGATTGTATACTATTTGAGTGGGGATAGAATTTCTGTGGCATTTAGACATTTAGTGGAAACACCAGGTTAATAAGACATCTTGAATAAACTAGTTATTATCCATGACTAAAGACAAGCTTGAAATAAAACTGAATCTCTTCAATGGAAAGGCAAACCATAGTGCCTCTGTTTGTTTAGGCCACTGACTAATCCTTTGAGAAGTTGCTGGGCTTCCCCCAAGTGCTGAAAACCCAGTTCTATTTTTAAGATCGCTGAACGCCATCCTGTCTTCATGCATGTCCTCTTCAATGTTTAGCAGCATGGGGAATTGTCTTTTAGACTAATGATTGTTTAGACCCAAACTCAATTGAGTCTTTTCTTCCTTAAAGTTGTATAGTTGACTAATGACAAACTGAGAAACATTTCTGGATATTGGGGAACACTGTTTCCTAAAGAGCAGAGATATGGAGAGAGAGGGTTGATATTTTTTTAGGTTTCATTGATGTGTTAGATCTTTGATGTATATGACTAGGAGACTTCCTCTTTGGAGCTTTGCCTCCACTGACACTCAACTGAATCATGGCAGCAAATACTAGGAAGTCCTGGCATGAAGTTATGTGAATTTTGAGCCAATTACTCCAACAAAAATTACAACCCCAAGTAGACTCCATGAACAATACAGTGTGTCCCCAGCTGAAATGGTTAAAACTTTGATCTTCATTTTAGAGATTCTTCTTTTCTTTGAGCCCAGTTGTTAAACTCAGTAGCCAAAAGCAATTTGTTGCTTAAATGCTGATAGAAATAAATAAAAGACTTCATTCTATAGAGGCCCCTTGGATAGACTTCCTTATTTTTCTCGGCTTTGGTTGGTTGCCTCTCCACCTGCCCAGAGCAGACTAGTGTTTAATAGAGTGAGCTCATCCAGAGAGACTGGCTCTTTCTGCCTGCAGCCACACAGCAAATTAGTACACAGGGCTCCCGTTCCTACAGGTGAAATCATGTCTGCCTGGCAGGCTGGTACGGAAATTACATGCCCCAAAAACTTCCTATCACTTAGAATATAGCCAAGCATGTAACAGGCATGCTGTGCCCAAAGTGAGCAGCTGGTCTAACTTCCTAGCCTTTCTCCTCTCTGCCTGTTCCCTCTCTGCTTCTGTCCCAACTCATGTCTCCCCATGACCATCAGTCAGCAGTTAATACTTATGTCTCCCCATGACCGTCAGGGAGTACTCATCTCCCCTGACTGTCAGGCAGTAGTATTCATGTCTCCCATGACCATCAGTAGTTAGTACTCATGTCTCCCATGACCGTCAGTAGTTAGTACTCATGTCTCCATGACCATCAGTAGTTAGTACTCATGTCTCCCATGACTGTCAGTAGTTAGTACTCATGTCTCCCATGACTGTCAGTAGTTAGTACTCATGTCTCCCATGACCATCAGTAGTTAGTACTCTTGTCTCCCATGACCATCAGTAGTTAGTATTCATGTCTCCCATGACCATCAGTAGTTAGTACTCATGTCTCCATGACCATCAGTAGTTAGTACTCATGTCTCCCATGACTGTCAGTAGTTAGTACTCATGTCTCCCATGACTGTCAGTAGTTAGTACTCATGTCTCCCATGACCATCAGTAGTTAGTACTCTTGTCTCCCATGACCATCAGTAGTTAGTACTCTTGTCTACCATGACCGTCAATAGTTAGTATTCATGTCTCCCATGACCATCAGTAATTAGTACTCATGTCTCCCATGACTGTCAGTAGTTAGTACTCATGTCTCCCATGACCATCAGTAGTTAGTACTCATGTCTCCCATGACTGTCAGTAGTTAGTACTCATCTCTCCCATGACCATCAGGCAGTAGTGATACTTGACTACCTATTGTTGCCTGATCGGATTTCCCTGTTTCAATGCTTTCCTAATTTCCTGTGCTTTTCCACATGGTTTTTAAAGGGTACTTTTTATTTCTATGTCTCAACTAGGTTGACAGATTTTTTTTTATTTTCTTCCCACGGTAGTTTCATTTAAAATGAAGGAAAAGCATACCTATTCGGCTAATATGGTGAAACGAAATGATTTGGAATGGCTGATAACTGTCATCAAGGTGTACCTTGTAGCACAGATCTTGGCTTTGGTGTTATGGAGGCCCAAACTGTTCGACTGTAATCATGGGTCTTATGGATGATGCTGGTGCAGCTGTTAATTTAGAAGAAGCATGGTGTGTCTTGTATTTGGATTCTATGCCATGGATAGATACCAGTAAAAATCATTTACAAATTCCTGCTTATGACCTGTCTCTCAAATAAGTCTTAAGTATTTCCTTATGTCATCATTGGAAGACATTGGACAGAGGGTGTGGCAACCAGCTATTCAACCTAGTGACCTTTTGGTTGAAAACAGTGGCTGTTAGAGCTTTCCTGCTGATAGTATTTTTTAAAAACCTTTCGCAGCTTACTGTATTGACTTGATCTTTTGATGTGGCTGTAAGATGTATTTCTTCACTTGGTGTATATCTAGTAATCTTTTGTTCTCAGTATTAGGTACTGTATGTTAAGGTGGTAGTACTTACATGGAAATTTATTTGTGGTTAAGAAAAAGTAGTTTTAACAGTGGGATTTCTTTGTTTCACTTGCCCAACCAGTGGGATTTCCCCTATGGTAGGCTCTGTGGTTTTGTAGCTCTTAAAACATGCTAGAGTTCTCCAAGGAAGAAGCAGTGTTTTATGTGTTTTATGATATTCGTGTATATTGAGAGGCCTTTTTTTAAAACAGAGAAACATATGTTTAGTGAGTTCGTTTTTCTTTAAGTACACATGGCTCTTCAGACTGGAATCTATTGAAACAGGACTCCCATTTGAAAAGCAAAGAGCCAAGGCTACAACACAGAAGTCATCTAGTGATTAGCCAGAGGCTAATAGAAATGCTGGAAAGAATGACAGATTGTATATGAAAAAGAAATATAATCTCCCAGTCATTGTAGCTTTTTTACAATTAAAGATCAAAAAAATAGAAAATTACTGGAAGAGATGAGTGTCTGAAACTTTAGAAATGCGCACAGTGTCGGATTATCCCCGCAAAGGGCTGATGAGCAGATAATAAAAGTTCTGGGTCGGAAGTCTGCGCTCTTTGTTTTGAATGTGCTCTCGGCTCTTTGCCCCTCCTCCTCTCAGGATACTACGGTTAAGTAGTTTCTAAGCCGTTGCAGAAAGCTGGAGTCTATTTCTTCTGCATCTTATCATGTCATACAGTTCTTTGGGAAACAAAATGATGTGACAGCTCCAATTTTTGAGCGGAAGAGGTCAGCGCTGACCCCTCCCCCTCCTGTGCCCAGCTGTTCTGCCGGCGTTTTCCTTCTGAGAGAACAGAGCACGGCAGAAGACGTTTCCACATCCAGTTGCTTGTAGAAGCTGCAGCTAAGGGCTCGTAGGCATGTCTTGGTGGCTCCCGGTGAGCAGCCTTGTTTCTTCTGGAGGAAAAGAAATAGTCTGAGATTACAAAGTATGGGTACATGTTTTCATTGCAGAAAAGTGATTGTTACTTACCTGTTCTAAATTCAACTTTACCATGGGTACCTGTTATTAACCAAAAAAAAAAAAAAAACTTGACTGTTTGTGCATGTGGTAATCGTTCCTTCTGCAAACTAACATGTCTCATTTTTCTCCAAAGTTAAATCATCACAACGTTTTAACCGCAGAGTTCAGCGGCTTTCCAACAGCTTGACTGAGAAATGCACACTGTTCTTAAACTGTGCGCCTTTTTGTCCAACTTCCTCCAGATTTCATTGTTCAGACCTGGCATTCAGTGGTGTTCTTAGTTTTTATAAGTCCAAGGAGAAAGTGGAATGTTTCCTGAAAGATAAATAAGTAATGAAAGCAGTATGCACGTAGAATACATGCTTCATTCTTCAAGGGTTCCCCCCCACACACTTTGGCTCTGAGAGAGAGAGAATGTCTGTGTGTTCTGTCCATCTCTGGGGAAAATACTGTTACACTGAAGATCTGACTCCAAATCAGCTGGGTTTCCATAGAGCTGAGTATTTAAGCTTCCCCTTCTGTATTTGCCTAAATGAGTTCTATATTCCACAACCATATTTACGATGGGAGGCTTGTGAATTATTTGTGTTTGTGTGAGCACAGGTACCTGTGGAGGACAGGGAGGGGATCCGATCCCCTGGAGCTGGATTGAGGGGCACTTGTATGCTGCCCCACAGTGGAGCCAAGCACTGAGCATCTCTCCAGCCCCAGAATGTGCTTTAATGACTACGTGACGAGTGGTGTCATTCTTAAGTGATATAAAAGCTAACTATTTCTCATATGCTAGCAGATGAAATCTGGGTGTGGCAGTGCTGGCTTTGGTTTCTGTTTTATTGTTGTTGTTGTTTTGTTTTGTTTTTGTTTTTTTCCGAAACAGGGTTTCTCTGTGTAGCTCTCATCCTAGAACTCGATTTGTAAACCAGGCTGGCCTTGAACTCACAGAGATCTGCCTACCTCTGCCTCCCGAGTGCTGGGATTAAAGGTGTGCACCATCACTGCCTGGCCCTTAAAGTTTTTATGTTTATTACTAAATTAACATCTTGTACAGTGAACAGATGAGACAATGTGAAAGAGTTTTTGCAAAACTTGAAACAATTTTATAAATACCCTATTACAAAATCCCCTTTTTCTTTTATACTTGGATTTGCAATATAAACAAAGGTTATGTGATAAACTTACAGTTCTTCTCTGCAGAGTCACTTACCTTCATTTCTGCCATGTGTGTGTTTGGGTTAATTCATTATGGGTTATCTTCTACATGGTGCTCTCGATCCAGTGGACGTCTGTGCTTCTGAACAGATGACTCTTTGAATGGTTAAAACTCTAACAGGAATTCTTTTTGTTCCTTTTGCAGCTATGTCTTCTTATCTTTTAATTATTAAAACAGAGCTTCCTGCTGCTATTGCAGAATTTTTGCCTGGAGACCACAGTGGGTAAGAAGAAACGTTCCCATATATCCATTCATCCATCCACCCTTTCATTCATTCATTTATTCATTATGTTTTTAGTAAACCTTAGTGGCAAGGGAAACAAACGTAGTCACGTACAGGTTTTGTGGGGTGGAACAGCAGTGGAGAAAACACTGTGGACACGTCCCACGTCCACGGGCAATCCGCTCTGCCAGAGCTCTGGGCTGCCAACCACCGGAGCTCCGGGCCCGTGTGCTCCTAAAGGCAAGGCAAGTCCAGGTTAGCTCTCAGAGGAAAGTGAAGGAGCGAGCATCTAAGGACAGGAAAGTGGAGACTGGTGGGGAAGCCTCAGGGTGTCTGAGTTGAAGGGACAGGGCGTCATCTTTGCTGTCACTTCTCAGCAAGTTGTTGTGACAAATGATGGTGGCAGCCACTGTGTGGGACTCGTGTTAGGCAGCTTGAAGAATGGTGGATGAGGACCTGTTTCCCTTCGCCTTTTTAATATTATGAAGAATACCGACCACAGCATACTTCTGTCCTCATTTAAAAACATGGACTCCTACAGAATACATACACAGTGCTCACCTAGCATGCCCAAAGCCCTGGGTTCAATTCTCAGTACCAGAAAAAAGCAAAAACAGGCAAGCATTCTGAAAGGGCTGGAGAGATGGCTCAGTGGTTAGGAGCACCAACCGCTCTTCCAGAGGACCTGAGTTCATTTCCCAGCACCTGCATGGCAGCTCACAACTGTCTGTAACCCCAGTTCCAGAGGAAATACTACCCTCCCATAGACAGACAAAGGCAAAGCAACAATGCATATAAAATAATAAATTAATAAATCATTAAAAAAAAGAAAGGAGGGTTCTGGGTGGAGGTAGCTTGCCTCTTTTAGTCACTCAGGAGGAAGAGGCAGGCAGATCTCTGTGGGCTGGAAGCCAGCCTGGTCTACAAAGCTGTTACACAGAGAAACCCTGTCTCAAAAAAACCAAACAAAGCAGATGGCACCAATGACTTTACCTCTGTTTAGGTGCTTTCTTAACAGAGTTCTGATGACCGAATGAGATGGCACACATGAATATGCTTATAAATAGCTAGTACAGTGTAAATGTGGAGAACAGGGAATTCCAAGAGCAATGATTATATTAAAGGTAAACTTTCCTTTTTTATGCAGATTGCCAGGAAGCTCGGAGTCAAACACAAATGGACTCTGATCATCCTAATGGTTGTCGTATGTCACCGGAGTTTGTCTTTGTTTGGTCCTGAATTTGGTGACTTCTAGTAACATGCTTTCAGTCACTGTAGAACGCTAGTAAAACGGAGGTGTTTTGTCTGATAAAGCATTGCTCACTGAAATCTAGTGCCACGTCTCTTGTTTTAAACAACTGAAATGAACTCCTATTTCAATTGTCTTAGTAAAACTTGTATATAATGTTCTGTTTCTATCACAAATGCATGCTTCGATGCATTCACCCATTTTTCACCCACAGTGTGCTATAGTCACACATTTTTGATAACTCATACTGTTTTACATGTAGTATATTCATTCTTGAAGACACTATATTAATTGGCTACAGAGCATTAGTCTTTAAAGCCTAACCTTGTAAAGTCAGAGACAAATGTTATAGTGATGAATGTTGCTTTGGAGCAGTTTATTTCTCAATGGTGTTGGGTGGTAGTATTTCTTCACTGAAATCATGTGGTGTTGATGTTTTACTTTAGGGTTTAGTTTACCATAAGTTTCAGTTAAGATCTTTCTTTTTTTTTTTTTTTTTTTTTTTTTTGTTTTGTTTTTCGAAACAGGGTTTCTCTGTGGAGTTTTGCGCCTTTCCTGGAACTTGCTCTGTAGACCAGGCTGGCCTCAAACTCACAGAGATAAGCCTGCCTCTGCCTCCCAAGTGCTGAGATTAAAGGTGTGCGCAGTTAAGATCGTTCAAGTGTCTTTGTTTTCTGGGTTATCTGTGAGGATAAGATATCTTTATGAACTATAACCCTTTATGAAGATGCTGTCAAATCACTTTGTGTTCATTATATTCTAATTTCCAAAGTTACTATTAGACAATGCAGATCAGTAATACTTATACCAAACTCTTATGATACATCTATATTTTTCCCAGACTAACTTACATACTTTTTAAATCTATAGCTGTTAAAAGTTGGGAGCTCTCTGTTAACATTTAATGGTCTTGTCAGGGGACTATGATTGACACAATTAAGTTGTCTTGCATTTGAGTTACATAATTGATATGGGATGTGAGCAAGATCCTAATTGAGAACATACGATACTCTTGTTCCATTCTATTCGAGAATGAAATTAAAGCAACCTATAAATAAATCTGGTTTTCATTTAAAAATGGAAAAAACATCTGCGTGCCAAGCATTTGCAACAAGCTAAGGATTTATACTCTGTGCTTCTTAGTTGGAGCATTTTTATCATATAGGATTAAATCCACAGATCAAACAAGTTTTCTAGGAAGTATAAAACTTTTTACTCTAATTCTTTTGGCTTAAAGAGAATGTATATTTAGGTCACAGTAGGAAAACAGGAGTTTGGTTAGATAATTCTTTTTCCTCTCTTAGAAAAAAATGGAAGTGCAGTAAATTTTCCCAAAATCTTGGTTTATAAAATGATTGTACTTACTGCATACTTTCAGACTGCTTATTGCTGGCTTGTAGTCTCTGGGCTTGGGTTCCATCGCATCTGCTCTTTGGACTCTCTCCATTGCCAAACCCGATGCAATTGTCTGGGACACGCATGTGCAGGTCACTCATTCCACTGGGAGTAGCTATTGATAATGAGTGATAAAGAAACCGCTGTCTTAATGATTGGTTTTTATTAACAGCAGTCAATAAATATAAGAAACGATTGATAACCAGTCTCCAGACCTAGAGAAACTCAGTTTTAAAACACAGGCCTTTACATATTAAGATTTTAAGTTCAGTCCTAAGGAGAAAATGAAGTGTGACCTTGAAATAGATGAAGGACATCTGAAGAATGCTGTAAGCTCTGAGTAGTAGCTGGCTCGGAGTGTTTGCACTGCTACTGTCTCGAGCCCATGGTCCTTTACGGCTTCTGCAGACACAGGAAATGAGGATGCTGACCAGGCTGATCCTTGAGCCCCCTCTAGCCCAGCATTCCCTAGCTCTGCAAGTCTGATGCCTGCACACCCTCAGTCAGGGCTCTGTCGGGCACGCCGCTCTAAGATGTGCACCAGTTCCACCTTCAGGTCACACGGAGCAGCCCTACCTCAGGATCTTAGTGTTTCTTTAGTCCCATACAGGGGGCAGGTTGTGGTCCTGTGGCTTAACACACACCCTTTTATACAACTCCACCCTCGTAGTGTTTTGTTTTTCCTCTTTAAAAGTCGGTTTGGGCCAGATGGTGGTGGCACATGCCTTTATTCCCAGCACTTGGGAGGCAGGTGTAGGTGGATCCCCAAGTTAGAGGCCAGCCTGGTCTACAGAGCAAGTTCCAGGACAGCCAGGGCTACACAGAGAAACCTCATCTCAAAAAAAAAAGAAAAGAAAAAGAAAGGAAGGAAGGGAGAGAGAGAGAGAGAGTCAAGTTGGCTTGTGACCATTTTTCCCTTATGTTTTCATGATTAGAACATTGATCACGATCTGTACTCTCTTAACAGATATTCAGCATACAATGCAGCCTTGTTATCCAGCAGGAACAGCAGTGCTAACAGATGAAATCTGCTCGGCTCTTCCCTCGGGGCCTTTTTTCTCCTGGCACTGCAACTGTCTGGGTCTGATACAGGCAGGGTCCCAGAAGAGAAGACATTGCAGACAGGGTCCTAGGCTGGCTGCCAGTTTCAGAATTCAGCTGCCAGGTGTTTCTTGTGAGGGCGATTTGGAAGTGTCTGTTTGGTTTTGTTCCTCAAGAGTGACTAGAAGATGAGTGTGTTGAGCATCAGTTTGTGTTTATTACACGGTTGCTTTTCTATCACTTCCTGCACAGCGGCCTCTGAGGGGCTCGTGCAAGTGTGGATAGAGAGCACAGCAGCATCAGACCCTGCAGAGCAGAAATGCTTGTGCATTGCTTGTAGCTTCTGGCGGCGCATGCCCAAAGAGCGGGAGTTAGAGCGGGACCAGGGAAAGTGTGATGGGGTGCTGTTTCTGCTGCTGCCGCTCATCTTGCCCTCCTAAGGAGGATGTTGTCACTGCCCAGCAGGAATGATTGAAGGTGTACCAGAAAGGATGTCCTCCCAAGCCAGGGTGTAATATGCGCTGGACAGTAAAGGCCAGGCATGCTAGAAGCCAGCTCTTAAACCCAGGCAAAGACACACTCTCTTAATTTGCCAGGGCAATGGGACACTGACCACCGTCGAGAGTGAAAGAGGATGGATTATCACAGAGGGAGATTTTGAAATCATCTACCGAACACTTAATAAAGGAATCCCTATTGATCTTTAAGGTTTCCCAATCCCATTCTATCCTGGATTTTATTTTCTTAATGTGGTACAATTGTGTTTCTATGTTTTTCTGATTTTCTTAGTTAATTGCTACTGTGCTTTCATTGTGCTGGTTACATATTGCCATTCTTTTTCCAGAGGGTTCTAATTGGACAATATAGTAATACATATGGGCCAATTACATCATGTCCTTGACTGTTTTACTAATTTAATTTCAGTAATCTCAGGATACATACACTTAATTAGCAACTGTGATTAGATTTTTTTCTTTCTATATATTTGCTAGTTATATTTCGTGTATTAATTGTCTTCCACATGTGCATGTATTAAGGTTTTGGAGAATTAACTTTAATATTTAAATTTGTCTATGGTTGTATTAAGAAATTCAAGCATATATGTGTACCCATGTATTGCTACCATATAGAAATAGCCATTTTTTGTATTCTAGGTATATCCTTCTGACTTTTTAAATCTATATCTTCAGCATGTTATTTTTTCCCTCTCTGTACTGAAATTTGTCTTTCACTCTTCCTATCTGTGTATGAATGAGTATGCGCACACGTATGAAAGTGTATGCACACGTGTGTGGAGGTCAGAGAACAACCTTGAGTCTTGTTTCTTAGGTGCGGTTCACTTCTTTTCTTTTTCTTTTGAAGTCAGACAGGGTCTTTCATTGTCCTTAAACTTGCTTACAAGGCTGATCTGCCTGGCCAGCGAGCCTACCTCCACACCCCAGCTTGCATTGGTGTTGTGCCAAGTGCCCAGCTTTTTTTTTTTTTTTAGCTGATTCTATGAATCAAATGCAAGCCCTCGACCCTTCAAGGCAGACGCTTTACTGACTGGCTTTCAGCCTCATGTTTCTTTTTTATTAACAAACACATGATCATTCTCTTAACTAACCATTCTCAGTCAGTATTTTACTATCTTTTAAAGAAAAGTTTAGTGTTTTAAGCTGGTAATTCATAACCCCTTCTGAAACTCTGTAGAAATGTAGAAAAGTATGAAGAGAAAAAAAAATGACTATCACCCAGAAACAATGAAGTTCCTGTCCATTTTTAATAATATCTGTATTTTTTTCTCAAAATGTCAGACTACACACACACATTCATTATATTCATTTTTCCAAAGTTGTAGTATTAGATATTTGTTTGCTTCAAGTTTTTACTATTTTTTTAAATTTACATTATTTTAAATGTTCTCAATAAATATTATTTGATAAAAATCTTTGTAACTATTGCTGGTGTTTCTTTGTTTTTAATAGTATTTTTTAAGTATTATAGGGCATTAGGGCATAATTACATGAAGACTCCTAGCATCTTTTGCCAAATTGCTTTTCATGAGGTAATTAATACAGTTTATCTTTTAGCAGTGTTTGGCATACCTCAGTACTCCTCATCAACATGGATTATTATCTCATTTTTAAGTACTTGTTAATTTGGTAGTTGAAAAATGGCATCTCATTGGACACTTTTATATTTGTCTTGGTTGAGGTGTTATTTTGAGACAAGTTCTCACTATATAGTCCAGACCAGCCTCACACTGTTGATCTTTGCCTCCCAAGTCCCGAGATTATAGGCCTATGTCAACATTATTTTAATATATTTCCTACATGCATATTCATGAGTAACAATAAAAGGTTTTCTTGTGGCGGGGGCTGGGGGTGGGAGTAGGGGGTGGAGAGGTGGCTCAGGAGTTAAAGCACTGGCTGCTCTTCCAGAGGACCCAGGTTCAATTCCCAGCACCCACAGGGCAGCTCACAACTGCTGGTAACTTTACCTCTGGGGGATCTGATACACTCACACAGGCAAAACACAAATGGACATAAAATTTTAAATAAATAAATAAACAATAAAAGGTTTTCCTAAGAACATTAACAAAAAAGTGGGTTTTCCCTAATGGATGATTGTGTGCCCTTGTGATGCGCTCTCTCTCTCTCTCTCTCTCTCTCTCTCTCTCTCTCTGTGTGTGTGTGTGTTAGAATAGACATGAATGAGTCCCATGTCCTGTGTCTGACACACAACGTTGTTTTCCTAATAGGTCTTGGTATCTCGATGGACAGACGCTCCTACTCATCATCTGTGTTGGCATTGTGTTCCCTCTTTCACTGCTTCCCAAAATAGGTGAGTCCCTGAAGACACAGGGGTGTGTTGGGGAGGGGGAGGCAAGGAGGAGTGAGCAGAGAGTAAGAGGCTTTTAAGCTTAAACTTGGCTTGTGTTCAGCTGCTCAGCCCTCGGCCCTGCCTAGCTAACTTATTACTTGGCTTGTGGTGGCGTTTTGTCTGCCCCCACTAACATGAAGTCGTTACGGCGGAGCATGAAGGAGCAGCCTGCCCTGCAGTTGGCTCCTAGTGGCAAGCCAGTTCCCGTTCTGCTGTGCAGAGCCGCATAATGACCTGTGACAGACGGGCCCTCGGCCCAGATACCAAGCTGCAATAGAAAACATGCCCAAGATGCATGGCTCTGTTTGTGAGTCAGGATCACTTGCCTTATAAATTGCTTTTTATTTTATTGGTATTTTACAGGCTTTCTTGGCTACACAAGCAGTTTATCATTTTTCTTTATGGTGTTCTTTGCCCTTGTGGTAAGTTTAAAATATAATACGTGGCTTATTTCATCACAGAAATGCAACTGTGTTAATGACATCTTTTAACTGCTTTGTGCTGGGCACAGTAGCCCATTTTATGTTATTAAGAGCACTGTTGTTGTTTTGCAGACAATTAATTTCAGTCACAGGATTATTCATTTTGTCCATTTTAAAGAAGCTTAAAAAAGCATTTCAAATTTAGTGTCTTGTGGTTAGCAGAGAGGTATACACAGTTCTTCTGTTAAGACTCTGAGTGGAATAGACCCCTGGACAGCATAGCACTCTGGAGTAGCAGTAGGGATGTGCTCTGTACAGTCAGTTCAACACAGCACTTCCTGGAGCTTTATTCCGTTACTGAAACTACAGGTTCTGAGACTTGACTGAAAAGCTCTCAGGAGAACTGGGGTGTGAATGTAATCCTATCCGGTCTGCTTACTCAGCATAAAATGTTCTCAGAAAGATAGTGTTAGGAATAAATATTCTTTTCATATGCAGGAAATGTATTTTTAATTAACTCTTTTTATTATGTATCATATCAAATGACAGTTTAACATTTATAAAATAATTTAACATAAGGATAAAAGAGAATTTAAATTTATGGCCTTTTAATTCTTCTTTTTTTTTTTTTGGTTTTTCAAGACAGGGTTTCTCTGTGTAGCTTTGTGCCTTCCCTGGAACTCGCTTTGTAGCCCAGGCTGGCCTCAGACTCACAGAGATCTACATGCCTCTGCCTCCCAAGTGCTGGGATTAAAGGGGTGCGCCACCCCACACCCCTACCCACCCCCGGCAACCTTTTAATTCTTCTAAGACAGATATGTCCTTGTATATAATTTCTTTTTTTAAAAAAATTTTTCTTTGCAGTTCAGTTTATCCCATAGTAAGGATCTAAATGTCAAACCTTACATAGGATTAAACATTTTTTATTTGCCAAAAGTATATATATTCCAAGTAACCTTTTTCTAAGTATTTAGCTTTCCCTTAATTACTGATAATGAATCAAGGGGAAATGTCACCCCTAAGCAGGTTATAGAGCCAGGTGCCAGAGCTGTCAAAACAGTCCTCAGCCTGGGGAGATAGTTCAGCTGATAGATCGTGTCTGCCCTGCAAGTCTGAGGGCTTGCTTTCAGTTCCTAGAGCCCATGCGAACAGTCGGGCATGTTGGTACATGCTTGTAATCCCAGTGCTGGGGGAGACAGAGATGAGTGGATTTCTGGGTCTTGTTGGCCAGCCAACTCAGCCTTCTCCTATTCAGCACACTCCAGGCCAATGAGAGATTGTCTCAAAGACCAAGATGAATGGCTCCTGAAGAATGACATCCACCGTTGACTTCTGGCTTCCATATGTGCATACACACATGTGCACACACAATGGCACAATATGTAACCACCAACCACTACACACATGTGCACACAAAGCTACATACAAATACAACCACATGCACACCACACATGCACGCACACACTGCCACACAAACATGCAACCACATACCCACTACGTATATACACATCAGTCCTGTTTGCATTACATTTATCTTTGGCTAAATCATCTAAGACACAGGATAAAACAACTAAAATTTGTGCAAGTAACTCTGATTTCACTGTTCATAAACATTTATGTTATAAGGAATGTTTGTAAGGCTGAACATATTTAACAGTTCTTGATCACTCGTTGAATTTACCTGCGTTAAAATTGTCCCTCCACCCACCCCAATGCCATTCAGATAGTGAATTGAGCATGCATTTTTTTAGGTTCCATACTTTAGAGAGAAACAGTAAGTATTTTCATTGTAAGGTAATTGTTGAAAAGCATCTATCAACATGGTTAGAAGGTAGCCTACATATACATAGGAATGTATGGTTCTTAATAGTGTAGATAGCACACTGAATTTTCTCCTCCTAGTTAATCAACAAGGCAAGCATTTCATAGGTAGAAGTAATTCAGTTTTCACAGTCAATAGCTTAACACAGGTGAAATGTATTGATACAATATGTCTATCATAGTTTTGGTTTCTGTCATAGTAGGTACTCTTTAATTCAATGCAGATTTCTGCTCCAGTAGTCATATGGAAATGATTCTCTTATATTTATCGTGATATTCTACAAATCATCTGCTTGGATTTCTACCTGTGAGAAGAGTTGAAATTTGGCCTACAATGAGACTATGAAGATTATGTTTTGTTTTGTTTTTTAATGTTGTCTTTTGTTGCCATATGTATTACAGATTCTGTTTCTAATTTTTGTTTGTTTGTTTGGTTGGTTGGTTGGTTGGTTGGTTGGTTTTGGAGAGACAGGGTTTTGCTAGGTAACTCTGGCTGGCCATGAACTCACTGTGTAGACCAGGCTGGCGTACAGTTCACAGAAATCCATCTGCCCAGGCTCTGCCTCCTGAGGGCCAGAACTCAAGGTGTGCTCCCCCACGATCAGCTAACTGACTCTGTAAACACGTGTGCCAGTGTGTTCATTGATTATCTTTAGAACATGTGTGTATAAGTCTATTACATTTATATTGTTTTATACAATCAATCTAGAAAACATTTTCTTAATTAAACTCTTCAAGCATGTAGCTAAAGTAACTCTACTAGCTGCTCTCCCAGATCCTGATTTTCATTTAGAAATTTAGCATAATTTTTCCCTTGAGCATCTAAATTTAAAAATAAACTTCAATTTTTGTCAATGGCTCAAAGTGACGTAACAGATGCTTTTATCCTTTTTTTTTAAACTTACCTTTTGGTCACTTTGAAGCAAGTCTCTGGAGTTGAGGGGAGGGAGGGGTTCCTGAGAGCTCTGTAAAGGGATTTGAAAGATGGAGGAGGAAGGGCCTTTTGTGCATTAAGTAGTTTTAGTGCTTCGGGTCATTTTTCTTGTCTGTCCATCCCCCAGAATTGCCTTCTTACCCTGTAACTCTCTCCTCTCTTGTTGATGGGTCTCGGGCCCCCTCCTCACCTCTCTGCATCTCCGGCCACCCCATCCCACCATGCTGGTCTGAAGCTGGGACGGCCGTTTGCACAGGAATTCCCTGTAATAAGGGAATTTATGTTAGCGTAAAATCCAGTTGCTAATAATTCTTTCTAGTAAATGAAATAGGTTCTATTGTATCTTGGAGAATTTTTGCAAGGATTTTGACTTGAGGCCTTCTAAAGTCACAGAGGACCAAGCAAGGAAGGGAGGGAAGAGCACTCATGTGTCGCTCAAGGCCTGGTGCTGAGCAGTGCTCAGGAGGTGCTGTCCGAGGCCCCAGGAGGACACTGCGTTTGGAGTGTCATCAGCAGGGTACAAGAGAGACCAGCTGCTTTCCCCTAACCCACACGCTCTCTCTTAAAAAAAAAAAATGAGATTCTTGGTTCTGGTTCTGTTCTTTTCTGTCCATGGTTAAGCTTGGTTTTATATGAAAACTTAACCTGGAAATGCCCAGTTTGTCCTTAGGCGCTCCACCACCCCCCCTTTGGGTGAGATTTTTAAATTAAGACTGACTTGGGTTCACTCATTAACTTAATCCTAAAAGTGTGTGTTTTCTTTAGATTTACCACTGTATAAAATTTTGATTGAATTTGTTAAAACCCCAAACTAGATAAGTTCCAAACAGGAATAGTATTCACTTACTGCTCTCCTGCAAAGACAAATACTTTCTTTCTTCTCTCTGCCCCTTTGTGTGCTGGGATTTAGCCTGAAGCAAATATTTACAGAGTAATTATGTGCCTGCAACAGGGGCTACAAGGGCAGTGTTGACATGGCGGCCACCGTGACTCTAGGAACAGGATGGTCACAGTTAAGAGTCAGTCCTGAAACCTGTTCGTTCTGGGAAACACCGTCCCTCTGGCTTTCTTTTGAGGGTTTTTGTTTGTTTGTTTTAATTTATTTTTGCCAGCTGGAGTTCCCTAGCTCTGTGTTCATGTTCTAGCCAGCTCTCTCCACATTGACCAAAATACCACAAACCTGAAAAAGTGAAGAGGCCAAAGTAGGTATGCATCAGGTCACGTTCTGTGTTAAGTCCCAGCTCGTGCCTGCTGGCTAGTCTAGGCCTGTCTGCTGCGGACAGACCTAGTCATAGTCTGTGCCACTGTCATTGAAAACATGCTTCCTTTTTGAGTTACACTTTTAAACACAAACCAACAAACAAACAACAAAAAAAACAGGCTACTGTTGGATTTTGGAAAATTGACCCAAGAGCACACTGAGTCTCTCATGAGCAAGATTCCCCACTGGTCAGACGTACGGTATCCTATGCCTCCCTCTCCAGTGACCATGTTAAAGGGTGACCCCATTCTAGCTGGGGAAAATCAGAGCAGCAAGGATCCATCTATTAGCCTCCTGTTTGGCATTTTTTAAAATGTTGTCCTGGTTGAGATCAACTTGTGATGAATTTTACTACAGATCATCTGAGTGTCGGTTGTATTTACTTTTACAGATAGTAATTAAAAAATGGTCCATCCCTTGTCCTCTGACCTTAAATTGCATCGATGGAGTGTTCCAGGTGATAATTTTTAGGTTCTTTTGTTTTAACTTTTCAACCAAAAAAAGAAATGGAAGATAAATGATTATGTTTCTAATTAATGAAAAAGTAATGGTTACATTGCATTTTAGAACTTTTCTTTGAAGTGATTTGATGGGAAAGTGTAGTAGTAATAAATTCATCATATTTGTTGATGTATTCTGACTTTTAATAGCTGTTGGTTTCTCTTTTTCCCCTCAATACTCTTAAACAGATTTCAAATGCTGCAGATGACTGTAAACCAAAGCTCTTTCATTTCTCCAAAGAGGTGTGTAACTTATTAACAGATACTTTGGGTTGATTTTTCACATTTCAAGTTTTAAGAGATTTGTGTAACAGGGTCTCTCAGGTCTTTATACCTGTAACTAATTAATTTTCATGAAAGTGCTAAGTATAGGATTGCCTACCAGAAGAATAATATTATTTAACACAGGGTGGCCCATTATGAAACAGCCACCTTTTTCTTTTCTTTCTTTTGGCATGCCTTTAAATGGAGCCTGTTTTAAATGGGCCTTTGCCTAAAAGAACAGATTTACCAAATGTCTGGTCTGGCCAGTAAGGTCCTCTGTGGATACGGTTTTCCTGTTGCGCTCTGGACTTGTAAAGCTAAATCGCCAATTACATCAAAAAACTCCTCCCCTGTGAGTAGGACTTTGGTCTCTAGCTAAACAGCCTCATCATTGGACCAGCAGTTGAGTACTGCCAATCCTCCTTGTGAACAGCATTCCAAGGGGAAATTTATGATGCTCAGAGCAGAGACCTGAAGACCAAGTTCCCTGACTGCTCTAAGAGAGCTGTAGGGTCCTGAGAATCCCTGAGAATTTGGAAGAGTCCCTGAGCGTGAGCAGAGAAACAGGAACTGCCATTTGCATGGTCCCTGCTTTGTGCTAGTGGAAAAGCCAAGTCTTCCTGTTTCTGGGAGTCTCTTCCTTTTCTCCTCTTTGTATTTCTGCTGAAATGTTGTTTTATAGGTCCCAGACACTGGATTCCTCCACTCACTGCACTTTATTAGTGTAGAATGTTAACATGGTTAGTCCTCTGTGCAGAACCTTCCTTTGTTTTTAACTAAGAAATGTCTCAAGCCTCACGAGGGAGGTTACCACATCTTTCACATGGTAAAGACCTCCACGGGCCTGAAAGATCTAGGTAGGGTAATTGACGCTGGGAAATTGAACAATATATGAACCAGAGAATCTGTGATGTAAACTCTGGTTCCCCTAATGCAGCTTCAGAGGACACAACTTCCTAGGTACTATATCCCACAGTAGTTCTTCATCTGGAAGTTCTCTTGGTAAAGAGCCTAATGCTAGCTGAGGAGAAATATTTTTAGACCAGAAAAGAGAAATCATTACCATCCATTTGTTAAAGACAGCACTTTAATTTAGAGGGTAACTTTCTAGCTTGCTAGTTTTCTGTGGCTTTTGTTAAGTATTCTAATAATAATTTTTAAAGAAACTATAGGTATTACATGGGATCCCAAGGAGTTTTTCAGGTCTAGAATTAATGATCTTTGTGTTCATTAAAAAAAGATCTTGGTTGAAGATTCTGGCAGTACAAAGATGTGGTTTCTATTTTTAGTACTTACTTGGATTGAGTAAGTAAAAGCAGATTTGGAAGCATCAAGCATGCTGCTTGAGGTAATGAGATGTTTTTAAATTGTGAATACCTTAAGAATGACTGGAAATTATAATAAAATATCTTTAAATGTAGCTGTTTATATCTTATCTAAATTATTTTTATCTTACCCAAATAATATAGAAAGTGGTAATTGCAATAAAGCAACATGATACGAGAGGCCAGCCAGAAACTGTTCGGGTCAGACTAAGCAAGCCACCTAAGCCACCATAAGCTACAGTGTTTGCTGGTGTCTGTAGGGCTCCCCCCCACCTCTCAAAAGTCTTATAAAGAGATCATTCTTAAAGGATGAAATAAATTTGACCAAGTTTTTTGTTTGTTTGTTTGTTTGTTTTTTTAAGTACTTTATTGTTGGGCTGGCAAGGTGGCTCGGTTGTCTTGTTGGGCGCCTGCCCCCAAGCTTGTTGACCTGACCCTGCTCCCCAGAACTCACATGGTGGAAGGAAAATACTGACTCCCACAAGTTTTCCTCTGACCTCAGCAAGTGCTTAGTGAAATGGGTGTGTGGGCACACACACACACACACACACACACACACACACACGCACGCACGCACGCACGCACGCACGCACGCACGCACGCAAGCACGCACAAGTTTTTTTTTTAAGTGTAATTAAAACAAACAAACAAAAAAGAACCAAGTGTGTTACCAAATAAAAATGGAGTAGCATTTAATAATTTTTTTCCTCTAAATTTTTTTTCAGAGTGTTTATGCCATACCAACCATGGCTTTTTCATTTCTCTGCCATACCTCAATATTGCCCATATACTGTGAGCTTCAAAGGTACTGTAGAACGCTGGGAATGTGCATTTCCCTCTGGGGCTTTCGGATTGAATAGCATTCTCATTTATGAATCCTTCTCTGTTGTCCTGAATTCTAAGTGTTAGTTAAAAAAACAAGGCAGTCGCCAGCTAATTCCGTCCTCGTTGGTAATGTTGTCAGTGACGCCATCTTTGTCTGTGAGTGTCCACTTGTGAATTCTAATGTGTAGTCATTGATGAACTCACGGTTGTCTGAAGAGTCCTGACTGGCCTGCGAGAGGCTTGTTTCTTCAGATATCAATTCCTACCGTGTTTGTGTTTCAGCCCCTCAAAGAAAAGGATGCAGAACGTAAGCAATACAGCAATCGCTCTGAGCTTCCTGGTTTACTTTGTATCTGCGCTCTTTGGATACCTCACTTTTTATGGTGAGTAGATTCTTAACCAGCAGTAATGAGGGAAGCGCAGATGACCTCACACCTGCCTGTGGTCTTTCTTCCTACCTCTCCCTTATCAGTTTATCTGTCAGGTCACATGTCAGCACTGTGGTGGCTTTGTGAGCTCCTTTCTCTGACAAAGGTGAGTCAGGCTTGAGAGTAATGACCTCATGGGAAAGTTTTCCCTCTTTTTAGATTTGTATGTATCTGTGTGTCCGAGTGTGAGTTTGTGCGTGTGAATGGAATACCCGTGGAAGCCAGAAGAGGGCATCAGGTCCCCAGAAGGTGGAATTACCTCGGAAGCAAGTGGCTGTGACCCACCCAACTTGAGTGTCAAACTCCTGTTCTCTGTGAGAGCACTACGTGTTCTTAACAGCTAAGCCATCTCTCTAGCCCTTGAAGTTTTTCTTAGATTTTTATGTAGATTTTCAAGTATATTGATGTCTCTATAAAATAATGATTTGGGTCTTTTAAATTTGTGTATTCAGAGCCAGGCATGGTGATGCCACACATTTAATCTCAGCACTCAGGAGACAGAGGCAGGTGGATCTCTATGAGTTCGAGGACAGCCAGGTCTACATAGTGAGTTCCAGGACAGCCAGAGCTATATAGTCTTGAAAAAAGCGAGGGGAAATTACATATTCAGTATGTTAGGCTCCAGATGATAAACTTAGAGGTTAGGAAAGTAAACCATCTCAATAGTTACACAAAGCAGCTCCAGAAGGCAAAAGCTAGTACAGTGCACTCAGCCGTTGGCCGGCCCTGTCTTCCGACTTCGCTTATACAGCATGTGCTTAAGTGCGTTCCTCCCCATGCTGCCCCGGGGCCTGTCTCTTCAAGTTTCTTAAAGACACTTGTAAAATTATAAAGCATACGCAAAATTCTCTTTTATTTATTTTGGAAACGTTTCCTGCATAGTTTGTTGGGTTTTTTTTTTTCTCTTCTTTGAACAAGCATGTCAAGAACAAAATCAAAGTCTAGAGCAAGAAAGAATGAGCAAAATTCACAAACAATCACATCCTAGCACATGCCACTCAAGCCCAATTTTGAATGTATTCTTCAGCTTAGAAATGTTTTTTATCGTAACTGCAAGTGAATAGCTGTTACTACTTGGGGATGCTTAGCTGTTGGTGACCTGCTTGATGGCTTTGTGCACTTTTCAAGGTTGAGACTTCTGCGGTCACCAGCTGCGGACCTTTATTTATACTTATCTCCCCGTTTCCCCAAGTGCCAAGTCTTTAGACAGTGTTTTCTTATACCACTATCTTTCCTAGGCCCTTTGAGAAGAATACTGGTTTTGAACCCAGCAAGTCTGGGTCATATAACTAGCTGTCATTCCCTAACTAGCTCTGTGACCCTGAGGAGAGCCTCTACCTCGGAGCATCTTCACCTCCTAATCTATAGTATGAGCCTAACTGCAGAGGGCTGTGGTGAGCAGAAGTGAGTTCTATCTAAAACCCTGCTGTAGTATTTGGCACGTAATAGCCCTTCTCAACCCAGGGCTGTTTATAGCTGTGTATCACTGTGTATACTATCATCCTAACTGTTGTAACTGTCTCTGTTTTAGGGGTCCTCTTTCAGCATCATGCTAATTACTCTTACACATCTGTTGTGTGTGTGCACAGGTCCCTGTGTGTGTGTACACGTGAGAGTGACCGTTAGAGGCCAGCCTCGGGGTCATTCATCAGGAGCCTTCCACCTTGTCATTTTGAGACAGGGTCTGACCCTTGGCCGGGAATTTACAAGTAGGCTTTTGGGCTGACTGGTCAGCAAGCTGCAGGGAGGGACGCCACTGTCCCTGCCTCCCCAGCACTGGGGTTAGCAGCACATACCACCACACCCAGGTGATTTTTTTTTAAAAACATGGATTCTAAGGATTGAACTCAGATCCTCGTAGCAGCAGGGCAACCATTTCTACAGCCGAGCTCTCTCCCCAGCCCCTCTTCTGTGTGATGGCTTTTCAGTGGGTGCCCTCTCACCTCGGGGTTCCCAGTGTGTGTCCTAGACAGGGATTTGCCGTAGTCCAACTATGGGTGTGCCTGTACCGTGGCCCCTCTCCACAGCACCTGGGCGCCCAAATGTTGTGTCCTGCAGGAATGCACAGCTGATAGGGTCCCGCGGCGGTAGGCTGTCCACAGATGGGTGGGAACGCCCTCCCAAAGGTAGAGGACAGGCAGAACAGTCTGTTCCTCGCAGTAGTTCTTCTTTTTCATTGTTAATCAGAATCGAGAAATGCCTTCTGCTGTGGCTTTCAAGTGGTCTAGTCAGAGCTATCTAATAACAAGAAATTGTTAGTTTGGTAGGCCTAGCCTAAAGGTCAAGCTTATATAATTCATCTTTCCAGGTTAGAAGTTCATCCTAGAGAGGTAAAGTGGACTGCCATGGATTTAAGGCAGCTTTCTGCCTGCAAGCCAGTATTCTTGGTGCTACCTAATGAAAATCTTCCTCGGTGTCTTAAGCAGGCAGCCATGTGACGCCAGCGGTACCAAATGACTTGCAAAAAATGACCATCAGGTTCTTTCTGGAATTTATGAAGCTTTCTCTGAGTCCAAATAAGTGTGTTATAATTGTTCCTTATACATGTTAAGGCTCAATTAAGAATATGAGGGGTGTGGGGGGGGTGTTGTCTCAGAAGGCTTTCCCCCTGGGAAAGTAGGATTTCTAGTAAATGTAGTTCTTAATACTTGTGGAGCTGATTGGAATCTTTATCCAGGACTCTCAAAGCTTAGTTAATATCGAACTTGTGTCAGATTAAAGGGTCTATAAGTATTAACCTACATGAATAATATTGGTTCTAATCACAGATGTTACAGAGGACAAGTGTCCCTCTGGTGAGCCAGGCCGGTGCCCAAACACGGGGTAGCCAGCCATTTTAATGTCGGTGAGGCCGTTAAACATGAAGTGTTAACAGCTCATTTTATGATTCAGAAAATGGAAATAAAATAGTTTGCCATATTTCTCCAAAGACTCCCAAGTATCTCACAGATTTGGAAATAGAATCCAGATTTCTTGGCCCTTCCCAGTCCTCATACCTAGTCCCATCTCTCCATTCTGTAATTTTCGTCTGTAGCTCTATAGACGATTTTATTTCTCTGCTGTGCCCATGACTAGCCTAGCTCGGAGCTCGTTACTTTAGTGATTATAACAGTGGCAACAGTGGCGTTCTGTTTCTTTGTTTCTGGTGTTTTCCTTCCACTCTGCACTTGGGTGTAGTTCGAGTCACAGTACACTCCTCTTTCTGTCTTAGTCATGTTCCTCACTGCTGCACCACAACACCTGAGGTCCAAAGCAGCCTGAGGGAGGGAGGGAGGGTCTGTTGTGGCTCCCAGGTCATCATGGCCAGGAAGGCACAGTGGCGGTAGAATCAGGAGTAGTGAAGTCTTGTCCAGCTTACTTTCTTCTTTGATATAGTCCAGGATCCTGGCCCACGGGGTGGTGCCATCCACTAAACTAACCTAATCAAGATACACACACACACACACACACACACACACACACACACACACACACACACAGGCACGCCAGAGGTCTGTCTCCTGGGCGATTCTAGAGCTCATCAAATTGACAATTGAAATAATCCAATTCCTAGATGCTTGTACTTTTGGCTTGTCAGATTTCATCTAAACCCGGTGCAGGGCTGTCTTGCTGAGTCTTCAGGTCCTCTCCAGCTCACTCACTCACTCGCTGTCCTCTTGTCCTCCTGCTCACGATGCCTCCACTGTGGTGCTTACTGGAGCATTCACTTCCTCAAGCACAAGTGCCCTTTGCTACCGCAGGCTTCTGCTGGTTCTGCTTCTCCGTTCTAGAAAGTCTGTTCCATGTCTTTGAATGTCAGCACACATAGTGCTCATTCCGTGAATTCAGTAACTGTTGAGGTCCATGAATTATTGTCATCTGAAGACAGGAAGTTACAGTAGGTAGTGGGATTTGAATGCTCATTGTCGTCTCAGTTTAGAATTACCGTAGCTCTTTGTTTAAGCCTCCTTCTGCCACTTAGATTTGTTCACCTTGTATAAACTTTCTGGTGCATCTTTATGGGGTTCTCTTATCTCTTAAGACCCAGAAAAACAGGCATATTTGCTTTTTGTATTTCCTCTAATTTTTGTATTTCTAAAATTTGATTTTTATATTTAAGTCCAAACTGGTCTTTGTCCATAGGTCCTGAGGTGTGGTGTGAACATCCTTGTTCTTCCTCAGGTGACCTGGGTGAGGGAAACTACCAGGCAGAAAGCAGGGGCGGCATCTCTCAGTCCTGTCTCTCTCTGTCCTGACTAAACCATTTTCTAACGCTTCATTTTCTTTTATGCAAGATGAAAATGGACAAAGCTGATAATATGCACACTATGCAGACTATAGAATTGACCCTGAAAGTATAGTCTTACACAAAGCGCTGTGAAATTTGAGAAAATGCTGGTATAACAGGAAAGCTATCACGAAAGTGTGGGGTGCCCTGCTCTGCCCCCCTGATACGTGTTCTTAGGCAAACTGACTGGTATTTGTGAGCCTACCTATCTCATATTGCCATGGTGACCAAATTCAGCAGTACATATGTGAGCATTTTACAAACACTTTCCATAAAATTATGGAAACTTCTAAGGAGTTTTGCTTTCGTTTGTATTTTGTTTTATTTTGTTGTTTTTATGACTGGGTCTCACTGGCTTGGAACTTGCTAGGTAGACCAGGCTAGCCTCAGACTCACCGAGATCCATCTGCCTCTGCCTCTCCATTGTTTTGATAAAAGCCTTGAGCCACCACACATGGTTAGGGAGATACTTTTAAATACAATTTTTTGTATTTAAAATTAAATTGTGGAGATTCTGTGTGTCCTGGTTTAACGTTTCTTAAAGAACACAAGAGTGGACATGGACTGACAAGATGTCCCAGCAGGTAGAAGCACCTGCCACCAAGCCCAATGACCTAAGTGTGAGTCTCAGAACTCACGTGGTACAAGGAGAGAGCCAACGCCTGCAAGCTGCCCTCTGAGCTCCACGTGTGTACAACGGTATCGGCACACCCAAATAAGTCAATAAGTGTAATACGTTTTAGAAAGAAGTGTACATCTCAAGAAAATATTAAATATCTTGGTATTTCAGAGCAGAGAGAAAAGGGCCAGAAATGAATTTCAGAACGGGATCCAAGCCTGGTATGATCCAATAAACCAACAGAAATATCAAGAATTTTGCTATTATTGATATAGTGGCACATAGTTTTCTAATGCGACCCTGATTGCTGCTGCTGCTGTTGTTGTTTTAATTTACTTACAGACAAAGTGGAGTCAGAATTGCTACAAGGTTATAGTAAATACTTGCCACATGATGTTGTCGTCATGGCTGTGAAGTTATGCATACTGTCCGCTGTGCTTTTGACAGTTCCTCTAATCCACTTCCCTGTAAGTATGCCTAAAGGTTCTGTTGCTTAGTGTCGTGACTCCCTAATATGGCAACACTAATTCTTTGCAGACCAGACCCTTTGAATCACATCTCGTCTTGTGTATCTTATTCATTTGTCAAGTAATTGATCCAAGACCTCATACTAGCATATGGTCCCATGAAAGCACAAAAATAACAGTCAACCTCGAAGCTAATTTGTGCTTTCTGAGATTTGGTTTAGCTTTACCTCTCCCTTGGTTTTGTTTCTAATTTAGAGACTATGGTTTTAAGGGGCTTTTTTTTTTTTTGAGGCGGGGGGAGGTGTCGTTCTGTATTCTGTTTTCAAAAGAATGTGCACAAAGAAGAGACAGTGGAGTCAGCAGAAAGGAGTCCCTCCTGGTTTGTTACAGGTTGCTTCCCATGGGGAGTTCATGCTTAGGCTTTGAACTTGCTCTAGGATTCAAGAGGCAGACAGATTGCCATCTGTATCCAGTCGCTACACATAAGAATCCTAGAACTTTCTGTGAAAATGAAAACAAGGGCAGTGGGTAGAAATGCTTCTGCCTGGGTGTCTTGAACTCACGTGAGTTCCTAAAATCCAGGACCTTCCAGAATGCTTGCCCCTCCCCGTGAGGCTGTAGGACCAGGGGTCCGACCAAGGCCAGATAAACTTGTGCGCTGTGGTTGCCAGTGACCTGCCCTGGCAATGGGAGATGTGGGAACTGGTTTTTTGTATTTACATGCCATGGAACAGATAACAGAAATAAAACAGAAAATGGCATTTCTTTACCGTACCATGGTTTATTTTTTTCCGCCTGAAAGTTTGTTTGTCTGTTGAATTTAATGAAAATTGTTCTTTGTGATTTCATAACACAGTGTTATTGCTTGTAATTTTTTTAAATTACAGAACCTTAAAAAATTGCCTATGAAACTTTTGTGTGGAATTTAAGCAAAATAATTTTTATGAAGCTCGCCCAGAAAGGTTTATGTGTGTAAAAACACTGCATAATGATAGTTTATGCTGTGTCTGGGGAATAGGAATGATTTAGGGTAAAAATATTATGGTTACTATACATGTGTTTCTCTAAGCAAATGCCTGCCATGCCTTTGATCCTTCCCTTTGCCTGAGTCTCTTTTTTCTGCTCTACAGGCCAGAAAAGCTTTAATGATGCTACTTTTCTCAAATTTTCCATTTTCATGGATCCGGCATTCTCTGACCACATTAGCGCTCAACATTATCATTGTTTTACTTGCAATATATGTTCCTGACATTAGGAATATGTTTGGTGTAGTTGGTAAGTTTCCATTAAAAAAGAAATCATGCACTAAAAGGAGCCGGGGAGGGCGTCGGAGTGGTAGAGCTCTTGGATTTGATTCCCAGCTCCACGGAAAGAAAAGGGGCAATGAAGTCGTTGCTCTCACAGCCGAATCCAGTGATGTCTTATTTTCTCCTCTCTTCCTTGTAGGTGCCAGCACATCAACGTGCTTGATTTTTGTGTTCCCAGGGCTGTTTTACATGAAACTTAGCAGAGAGGATTTTCTCTGGAAAAAGCTTGGGGTAGGTTGTTCCCAACTGTTTCCTTTAAGCCTTCCGTCTTAAGAAATGGCTTGTCATTTTATTACTGTTTATGTCTAAGTCAATATGTATCTTCATATATGAAGTACATTTTGGAGTCGGGTGTGATGCTCATGCCTGTAATCCCAGCTCGTAGGGGGCTGAGGCAGGAGGATTGCTGAGTGTTTGAGGCTAGCCTGAGCTACAGAGTGAGACCCTGTATTCTGATACTGCGTGAAAGTACACCTCAGAGGACAGAGGCTCACACTCACGGTCTGCTTTGTCTCCACAGGCCTTGCTCCTGCTCATTACTGGTGCCTTGGTTGGGAGCTTCAGTTTAGCACTCATCATTTTTGACTGGGTCAACAATGAAAAAAATTTTTTTCTATTATAAAGAATAACTTACCTCTGTAAGCAAGAAGGAATCATTCTGGAAGGCATTGGATATGAAAATCACACTCAGGAAAATTATTACCAGAAAAGCAAGACAGAGCAGCAGGAATTTAGTCAATTTATTTTTAACCAAAAATTAGAAATATTCAAAATGTTGTTCTTAAATATGTTGAGTCACTCTTTTTTGTGGGAATTTTATTTTATTTTGTTTTTGAGACAGGATCTCACTGTATTGACGAGGCTGGCCTTGAACTCATAACATCTGCCTGCTGCCACTTTACAAGTACTGGCATTAAAAGTGTGCGCCAGTATCCTGGCACATGCCTGCCATCATCCTGGCACATACCTGCCATTTGTGACTTTTAAAAAAAATAAATAGCTTTTATTTTTTTAGAGTAGTTTTATGTTTCCAGATATATTGAGTAAATGAACTAAGGGATTCCATTTGACTCCCTACAAGGGTGGTCTAACCCCAAGCGTTCCCTGATATGAATGCCTGTGGCAGTATAGCACGTTATACCCAGGAATGATAACGGTCCGAGTGAGGGTTTGTTCTTGGCCACCACTGATCTTTTTACCAGAATGCCATGATTGGGATCATGTAGGACTGTAGCACGAATCTTAAATGGTCTTATTAATAAAATCAAACTTGGAGCCAGGTACTGGGGTGAATGTTGGAAGATCAGAGAAGCAGAACAAGCCACAGCCACCTCACCTCGCAAGTTCCTCAGCTGATTCTGTTTCCTCAGACTGGAAGCCTCTGTGTCCTCATATCCAAATGGATCTCAGCTGAACTGTGTTGCTCAAGAGTCTAAAAGCTTAACCAGCTAGTTTCTGGTCCCCACACCTTATATACCTTTCTGCTTTCTGCCATCACTTCCTGGGATTAAAAGCGTGAGTCACCATGCCTGGCTGTTTCCAGTGTGGCTTTGAACTCACAGAGATCCGGATGGATCTCTGCCTCCAGAAGGCTAGGATTAAAGGTGTGTGTGCCACAATTTTCTGGCCTCTATGTCTGTCTAGTGGCTGTTCTGTTCTCTGACCCCAGATAAATTTATTAGGGTGCACGATATATTTTGGGGAACACAATACCACCACATAGGACCCTGTGGCATTTTCAGACTGACTTTGATGTAATAGCTCATTTCCTTTTAATACTGAATAATATCCCATTATAGGGTTGTATCAAGGTTGTTGAAACACTCACCTCATGGAAGACCTTCCTACTGCTTCCAAGTTTTGCCAACTATCAATAAAGGTGCTAAAAATGTTTGTGTGCAGTTTTTACATGACCATGTTTTCATTAGGGGAGGGGGGGTTAAATACCAAGGATCACGTGCTTGTTTAGTTTTATAAGAAACTGCCAAGCTCTTCCCAAGCTGCTGTAACATTTTGTATTATTGCCAGCAATGAGTGAGCGTTCTATAATCCCATATCCTCACCATCATTTGGTGTTAGTAGTGTAGTGTGCTGAGTTCTCGACAACTGAGTGTGATGTAGTGGCATCTCTGTTTTGAGATTCCCTAATGGAATGATAGGTGCATCGCACATGCTTCTGTGACCAGCCGCTGCCTATTTTCTTAGATGAGTGGCTAATTCTTTTGCCCATTTTTAAGTTGGGTTGTTTGCTTATTATTTAGTTTTACATATTCTTTGTGTGCACTGGATGCTTGTCCTTTATGAAGTAAGTATTTTGCAAAAATTTTCCTAGGCCTTGCCTTTTCATTTTTATTTTTATTTTTGGCTTTTGGGGCCAGGGTTTCTCTGTGTAACTACCCTGGCTGTCCTGGAACTCACTCTGAAAACCAGGCTGGCCTGGAACTCACAGAGATCCACCTGCCTCTGCCTCCTGAGTGCTGGGATTAAAGGCGTGTGCCACCACCACCTGGCTCCATTTTTCTAACAAGCTTTCACAGAACAAACATTTTTAAATATAAACAGTCAGGAGCTGGAAAGATGGCTCAATGGTTAAGAGCACTCATTGCGCTTCTAGAGAACTCGGGTTTGATTCCCAGCACCCACCTAGCAGTTGACAACCATCTGTAACTCCAGGGGATCCAACACCATCTTCTGGGCTCTGCAGGCATGAAGCACACACATGACACATAGACATACATGCATGCGAAATATTCATACACATAAAATAGTTACTACACACACACACACACAGACCCAAACAAGCAGAAATAAGGGCCCCAAACAGCGAGGTGTTGAGAGTAAGGACCAGGGATGAGAAATAAGAAGTCAGTGAGACAAAAGTGATAGCAGAGACCTTAGGTCTTCCCTAAGCTAATGGCTTACGCCAAGCCAAGCTAGTTGATTCAGAAGAACGGCATCGTATATACTGTTTACCAGGGAACAAGGGGAACAAAGAACTAAGTCAGACATGTTGGCAAAGAGGACATGGGATTCCTCAGACACAGCTGCCTAAGGACAGGTAACCACAGCCCACGGGAAAGAGCCAGGTCCCAGAAACTGTAACCTTGACTCTTGAGGCATGGCCTTCAGTCCTGGACAGGCCCTGCCAGGTCCACTCCTGAACAAGGTCACAGACCTGAAGTTCCCTTTGTAGAGCCTCTAAGAAAGTCTTGAGTTGGTGTGCCTCCCTACAATATATAAGGAATCAATTTTGTTTTATTAAGTCAGTGTATTACATTTTTATACAAAATTGATTCTTAGTGTGGAGGTTAACCTTGGTGTCAGTCAGAAACTGAGGTTTCTCTACTGGGTATGGCCCTGCCTCCCAGTCTTACCTGAGATTTTCCTGTTGCTTTGATGAGTTTGAAAGTTCCCCAAACCTTGTCAGGTTGTCACTAAAATATGTAACATTCTTGGAAAACAGACACCTAGTGATGGTCTGTCTCATACGTTGTCTAGAAACCGTGAAACATTGCTTTTGGACCACTGACATGGTTCACGGTTGGAAACTTGAGGCTGGGACTCTTCTGCCATGAGGGTTCCATGTAAAGGGCGCTGTGTTTGGCTGCAGTTGACTTGGAAAGTAGGGAGTCTCATGCAAAGTGATAATTTGCATACATGGAAAGACACACTTTTACAGGTGTCCTCTTGCCTCCCACTTGGGAAAGAGGCTGAAAGTGTAGCGACTGAGCTGCTCTTTTGGAAAGATCAAAGAGAACACTGGCAACTTGAGGGCGCTGGGTATAACAGGGCAAGGCCAAGCTGTGGGTTTGGAAGAGCAGGATTCAGAGCCTAATGAAAGCCATACCACTCTTAACCTCTGAGCCTCTACTTCCAATTCCGTGAAAGGGAATCAATACCCATTTTCGTGACTGTTGGGAGGATTAAATGGCCTTTAATAAATTAGATGCAGACCAGCGAGGCTTTCTTACCAGCTCTTTGCCCTTTCTCTGTCTCATCCCTTATCTGGAGCAGTAAAATGAAATGGTTTTTACCCGAGGGCACAGAACGAAGTCTTGGATTTTTCATCTTGTATCTTGCATAACTTTGACCTGAGTCTCTTTGGCCTTCACCCCCAGGAGCTGGCCCCGGAAGCAGGGGTTAGTGCTTTCCCACAGTTCCACACCAGCTGCATGCTGCTTCTCCTACCACGCCGAAGCTGAGCACTTCGCATGCCCCAGCCCGGGCAAGCATGGCCTCTCCTTCGGCTTCAGGTCAGAGCTCGCCGACTGAGCTACTCATACCCTATTGTTCTGTTTATGAAATAATGCTCATAGGTGTTCAGCTGCCTAAATAAATCTTAACTCTGGTAATACCAAAATAACCCTAAATCTACAACAGATGCAAGGATGCCCCCAGGGGCAAATGTTAAGTGTGGTGACAGCTGGCCATCAATTAATACGTTTGTCACCTGTTCTGGAGCTGGTGCCCTGGGAGGTTTGTCAGGAGACAAATACCCTTTGTAACACTGCACAAAATGGAGTTACTATCAAGAAAAGTAGTTGGTGGAGGTGGTCAGTTTTACTTCAGCGTTCTGCCTTGCCTGGTTGCCTGTCTGAGGTCACACTTTCTGTGACTTTGGAGGAAGCCAATGAGAAAAGCTAGCAAGAGCCATGGCCCCTTCATAACCTTGGGCTAGTACCCACAGCACTCTTTCTGGGAAATCTGGGCCTTCTCCTTATGGGCTTAATGGTCATAATTTATTAGGTAATAACTATTTAAAAATAAAACTAAGAAACGCACAAAATACACACTTTCCTAACATTGGGAGAGTTATTTGCTAAATTAAAAGACAAAATGCCAAGACCGTAAATTACTTTCATATGTTCGGAGTGAATGTTTTAAGTTGTACTTTTTTTTTCCCCCTTAACAATGTTTACTCATGAGCTTAGCATTTAAATGGTTAAAACAAGCCTTTGAAGTTAACACTCCATTAAGATGAATGGGGGTAATTCACACCTCTGCTGGGCTGTATTATTTCAGTCTGGCTGCGGAGAAAACAGGACAGCAGCGGGCTGATTTACTGTGCGAAGGTCCTTTAAACACCCGTCTCGTTGGCTGGAAAGCTTTGTTCTTGGGGTGGTTTCTTCGTCTGTTTGTTGTCTGTGTGTTCGTTTTCCTTTTCCACCTGGGAACAGGGTCTTGAAGTCGCATCCCGTTTAGGTGTAGAACTGGAGTCTTGAGAGGTGGCAGATTGTCTCCTCTCCAGTGGCTGCGTGACATTGGATAGGTAGTGGGGTTCCAAGCCAACTAAAGCCCCGCTGGCTCTGTTGAGTTCTGCACTGAAATGTAGTCTGTAAAGTCCAGCTTAGTCCCCTGGAAAATTCACCCATGGAAAAGTAGGCAGATCCGTTTTCCATTTTCACGTTAACTTCACAGATGACTTCAGTGGGTTAAGAATTCATTAGTTTTCTTGTACTCTTAAAAACTTTGTTTTGGCGAACTTTTATGTTCTTATTTGCCTGTATATAAAGATCTACCTCTAAAAAGCCAGGCATGATGGCACACGCCTTTAATCCCAACAGGCTGAAGCAGGTGGATCTCTGTGAGTTCAAGGCCAGCCTGGTCTACATAAAGAGTTCCAGGACAACCAGAGCTACATAATAGAGAAACTTTATCTCAAAAAGACCAAAAAAAAAAAAAAAAAAAAAAACAACCTTAAGAAATTTTGTATGGCCCTAAAAATGACTCAGGGTTAAGGCCCTTGCCAGGAAAGCCTGTAGTCCAACCCCACAAAGTTGTCCTCTAACAGCCACATAGTGTGATACTCACACTACACACACACACACACACACACACACACACACACACACACACTAAATAATAAATAAAACAAAGGCTTTTTTGAAAGAAACATTTCCGTATTCTTGCAATAGTGAGGTGAGCAGACATCAGCGAGGAAAGAATCCTTTCTCAAAGCATCCTTTGTAGTGAGCGTCCCAGTCATTGGAAGTGCTGAAGCCATTTAACCTGAAAGGATTCATTTAAGAGCCTTGGAATAAAGTATTCTTAACCCACATAAATGGCTAACCTTGTGTGACAGGTAATGAATTCGAAGGACCTCTTTTTAATGTGGGTAGATTTTTCTCCCTCCATCCTTGGCTCTGTATGTTTGCGAGGTCGGGTTACAGGGTACCCTGTGGGGAGCTGGATGTGGAGGTTCCTCCTAGCTGTCTGCAGTGCTGGTGTTGCCAGTGGGATGTGGAGAGACAGAGAGGAGATTGGAGGAACAAAGGGACCCACCCGAGCTGCACCTGATTTACCCTGTGACCAGCGCTCAGCATCTGCATCGGAGCGACCCCCGGCTAAACATGCAGGTTCTGACGTCATAATGTCTGACCTTGGGGCATCTCCCCATCTTTTCCAATACTGAGAAGTGTGTTCTCTAATTTCAATGAGTGGCTTCTTCGCTCTTCTACCTGGCCTCACGCCATCTTCCCACGGTGGGGTAGAGGAACAGAAGAGGAACTTGAATGGAGGCTGAGCAGATCTCAGGCATAGTTCCTGCCTGGAGTGAACTTCTTTGTCTCGTCTCTCTCAGTGAGCTGTTGTCCGACTCACCACACTGCCAGTCAAGAACAACCCGGAAGAGCAGGAGACTCATCTTGGCCGTGAGCCAAGTGGACAGGTGGGCGTGAGAGCTCTGTTTACCTGTGGGACACGGTAGATGGGGAGAATGGGAAATTGAGTTGCCTGGGCGGGGGACAGATGGTGGAAAGGCATTGTAACGTGGGATACTGTTTTTCGAAGTGACCTTTAGAAAAACGTCTCTCGCTTGTTTCAAGGTTTATCTAATGTCATCAGTGGACTGAGGTGCAAAACAAGGGCTAGGCATATGGTCACCTGATAGAATATGGGCGTTCCGGGGTGTGCCAGTCCTGAAGGAGTAAAGCAAGGAGCTAGTGTCCATCTTGCCTGAGAAGAGTTCAGCTACAACTTGAACTTCTCTGACAACCGTTCAGATTGGTTGGATAATTGAAACTGCTTAAAAGGAGATTTGTGGCTGGGTATGGTGGTGACCAACTTTCGTCCCAGCACTTGGGAGGCAGAGGCGGGCAGATCTCTGTGAGTTGGAGGACAGCCAGGGCTGTCTTGAAAAAACAAAAGAGAGCGAGAGATTTGTGTATACATTTTCATATGCACGTGTGTGTTTGTGGAGGATATGAGTAGGAATCTTAACCTGTGTTCAACTCTTTCTACTTTTGAACAAGTTCATTTTCTGGTGGTGATGGTGGTGGTGGTGGTGGTGGAAGTGGAGATGGTATGTGTATTGGGCGGGCGGGGGGCGGGGGGTGTCGGGTGTGTGTGCAGAGTCCAGAAGAGTATTATATCTATCACTCTCTACCTTTGAGGCAGAGTCTCTCTACCACACCTAGCTTGTAACATGGAAGCTGGGATGCAAACTCAGGTCCTCCTGATTGCCCAGCATGCACATGGCTTTTAGCCATTGAGCCATCTTTCCAGCCCAGTGAGATGGTCTCAGTGGTGTAGGCCAGGCTGGCCTGGAACTCACTATGTAGCCAGGATAACCTCAAACTCCTGGTTATCTTCCTGCATCAGACTCCTAAGTGTTGGGTGCAGGCATGAGCCACCACACCAACCATGCCTGCCTCTCACCACCAAAGATTCGTGATTCTTGAAAACTGGTTTCTCTCAACTAGGAGAAATATACTTCATTTCTTCAAGTTATGTAGTAGTTGGGGAAAGCGGGAGGAAGCCGTTAAGACTGAATATATGGACACTTTTATTACTGACTGTTCATCAGATTGAATGGCTCCCAGCCAAGTGTCTCCGTATCCCTTTTCCCGGGTCAGCCACTCAGGCAGCAGAGGATAATGCTGCCTTTGTTCTCGACACTCAAGTCTTCTCCCCCTGAAAAGGCATTTTTATTATATTAACATTGCGATTTCAATAGCATCACACTTTTGGAACATCCAGCATGTAGCTAACAAAAGATGTGGGCCCTTTTCAGGCGAATTGCTATACACCGGAGACCCTTATTTAAACTGTAGATTTCAAGTACTTAAGTATGAAGGAATGTGCATACTGCTAGAGATGAGTGTTAAGTGTCCCCGGCTTGGAGGTGGCAGGAGTTTTAAGAGCGGGGCACATGGGAGGTCCCCCCAGTCATCAGACCACTGAAGTGGGGGACTCTAGCCCTCCTGTTTTCACTTCCTGGATGCTGTAAAGTGATCAGTTTCCTTCACTGTATCCCATTCCTCTGTGCATCACGGGCTTCAGCATAGGCTCTTAAAGCAGCGAGACCAAAGGACCGTGGGCTGAAAGCCCCAATACTGGACCAGACTAAACCTTGACTCTTAAGTTGATTATCTCGAGTGTTTCCTCTGTGTGTGCATAAGAGAGATTGGATATGAACCTGTTGCATTATGTCTTAGATTTCATCTAGTTACTTTCAGCTAACATTCCAGTAATTGACACCTTTTTAAAATCATGACTCTAGAGCACCAGTCACAGCTCCTGCTTTTTGGACATGCTATATCATCCTCCGTTTCTTCATCTCTCTCACAGATAAAAAGGCTAAGTGACACAGTTGGGTACCACTGCTAGAAATAGCTCTTTTACATCATCACTACATCATTCTTCTGGTACTGTGCTGATACCCTATCGTGTCTCCCAGCCTTCAGTTTCCCAGCCCCACATCTTGTTAGGAACACGCTTTATACACTTGTCTATTTTCTGCATCTCTGGTTGCTCTGAGATCACCTGCTTGATGTCCCACGATCTCCTAGAACTCAGCCTATGTGAGTCTGATCCTCTGCGTGGCTTGTCTCTGCTCACAGCCCACCTGTTCTCATCCAACTTCCCAGCTGCTGTCTTGCTCCAACCTCTGCCACCTGCAACCTGTTGGAACAGCACAGCTAGAGTTTAAAAATGTGAGATGGCCTTACCCCCCCCACCCCACCCCCCGTTTACCTTCCTCCAGGCTTCCCATCTTACTTAGAACAGAATCTGCATTGTGGTCAGCAGGGCTCGATTGTGTCTGTGTCTTAGCAGACCCCCGTGTGTAGTGCCGTATCATAGGCACCTAGTGCAGCAGATACCTAGAACTTTCTCAGCTGGCATGACTGAAATTGTATACCACTGGACGGTTCCTAGATCCTCATCCCTGCAGCCCTGGGCAACCTCACTGCGCTTCTTTGTTTCTGTGAGTGGGAGCCCTCTGTCTGGACCCTCCTGGAGTGGACCGTGTAGGGACAGTGGGTAAACCATTGCATGGAGAGAAACCATGTGATGCCTGCCCCTTGGGAGCTGATTTGTTTGGCTTAGCATATTCTCCAGTTTCATCCAGACACACACGGGATTCTCTTTCTAAAGGCTGGACAGCATTCCACTATCTGTACACGTCAGGATCTCTTCGTTCATTGACCGGTGGACATTTGGGCCATTTCCACCTCTTGGCTATTACAGATAATGCTGTGATGAACATGAGAATGTTCAGACCTTTTGTGGTGCTCTTTTCTAATTATTTGGGGTGAGTATCTAGAAATGGGTTACAGGCTCATAGGGTCGGTCTACGTTTAATCTGAGTTGTTCTCCAGCTCAAGTACTGTCTTACCCCCTCCCCAACGCTGGCCCTGCTCCCCACCCCTCGGCACCATTTGCTGTCTGTCTTTTTGCTAACAGCCATTCTTAAGGCGTGAGCTGCTATCTCAGTGAGGTTTGGTTTTACTTCAGGTAATTATTCGTGATGTTAAGTATCTTTCCATAGAACTTAGCGATCTACATGTCTTCTCTGGAGAAATATGTAACCTAGTCTTTTTGTTTTGTTTTAAAATCCAATTATTTGGGGGTTCCTTCTTTTTTTTTTTTTTTGGAGCTGAGGATCAAACCCAGGGCCTTGCACTTGCTAGGCAAGCGCTCTACAGAGCTAAATCCCCAGCCCTATTTGGGGGTTTCTTATCACTTCTGAATTACAATTCCACATATATTACATTAATTTCTTATCAAGTTTATAGCTTATAAATATTGTCTGACAGTCTGAGGCTGCCTTCTTGTTCTGTTGTTTTGATGCGGGCTGGACCAGGGCTCCAGAGCCCGATGATTAGTTCTTAGAATTGGTTCTCAGGAACTACTTACAAGCTCTTACCGCATGGTGTATTTAGAGAGCTTTCTTGTGGCTTTTGTGAGTGCTGTGTGAGAATTTCCCCTCTGTCTGTGTGCTGCTCCCATGAGATAAGTTGTGATTCGTAGGAAAGGCGCTGTGCTAGCCTGCTGGCTGCCACAGGCTTGGTCATTTATAACGAACACAAACAGGTAGGTCTCAGGGAAGTGCAGTCTCTAAATAGCCGTGGACATGGTGTCTGTTGAAGACCTGCCTGGTCTCCTATCCCAAGAGGACACCTGGAACACCGCACCCTGTGGAGGGGAGCACTGTTTGGATAAGGACAGTGCACGAGCCACAAGAGGAATGTATTTCTCTCATTAAGGCATTACCTACCGTGTGGGTAGCAGAGCCTGCAAGGCCCCGTCACCTCCGAAAGGCCCTGCCTTCCCAAACCATTCCCCTGGAGAGTGCATCTCGGAGTGAGCAGTGCAGAGCACAGACAGGCAACCCCAGCAGACCGGCCGTTATTACTGCTCTTCCTGCATCCTGGATCAACCCTGACTTGGAGGCAAAACAGTGCTTGGGTCTATTGTCAGCTTTGTTTAGTTTGAATCATTCGGTCTTAAGGGTTACAGCTGACACCAAACGCATCCAATACTCCCCGTATCTGTAACTCAGGAGATACTGCAGGGTTTGCTGTTTGGTATAAATTCAACAGAAAAGTCACCCCGTTAGTGTACTCTGCCTTTTTACTATGAAAAACTTCAAACACGAATGTGAATTGAACTAACCTGCCCACATAGGCACCATTGAAATTTAACATTTGTTCAACTTTGCATTGTTACCCACATCTGAATAAAATTTATTTTATCACTTATTTATCTGTCTCTGTGTGTTCCTCTGTGCGGGTGCCCTTGGAAGCCAGAAGAACTTGCTGGATGCCCTGGAGCTCGTTACAGGCAGGTGTAAGCTCTCTGGTGCGGGTACTGGGGAACCTCTGAAAGAGCAGCAAGCACTCTTAACTAAGCTGTCTCTCCAGGCCCATACATTAATTTCTCTGTAAATATATGTGCAGAATGGGTTTTTCAGGAAAATGTCCGACAGCTTACTGAGCAGTAAATTTAAAACTCTATTTTGATCATTTCACCAGCTGTGATGTGATATAATATAATATAGCATGTCTCAGGGTGCTATAATACCATAATATAGCATAACATACAGGGAGGCGCTATGAAAGGACTGCCTCGGAAAGAGAAGAAAGGCACATGGAAGGACAGAGAGGGGCAGTGACAGGGACTGGGGTGGAGGAGAGCGACATCAGGGCAGTGAGGAACGCAAATATCTAACGCTCCATTTAACTTGCCTGCCAACATGCCTCTGGAGCCAGTAAAGTTGGTACTATGTGAAAATGACTTGTGTGAAGACAACCCCATGTATAAACTCACAAGGACACTCGGCTCAGGCAGGTGGAAGCCACCCACAGGTCTGCCTGAGTCCCCAAGGCCTGGGTTGGCTGAAGATATTCGCAGGCCTGCCTGGCACCTTGTGGCACTGGGCAGTAGGGTGGCATTATGATGAGCAAATGTGTGGTGGAGAGGTGTGCTGTGAACAGAGGTAGAATGGAGGAAGCCAAGGCAGTGAAGAGCAGGATGATCTGGGTGGCTAGCTTGTCACCCAAGGCCATGGTGACAGGAAGGGCCAGTGAAGGGCAGGGCCGGCTCAGCCGGACCCTCCTATTTCATCATGCATGGTTCTTATGGCTCCCTGTGGTAACATAGGCCGCAGACATCAACACAGACCCCAGCTGCAGCAGGACCATGGACCTAGACATGGCCTTCAGCATCAACCAGGGCCCTCAGCAGCTTCACAGACCTGGGCTGCTGCCTAGGGCCATGTCTGGGTCTGTGGTCTTACTGCAGCCAGAGTCTGTGTTGAAGTCCATGGCCCATGTTGCCACCAAGGGCCTCGTGGATACCTAGGGTCTGGCCCACCACCTGTGGCCTTGTTGGTATCTGAGGGCCACGCTGCCATGGGAGCTATGCTGACCTGAATGACCTGTGCTGCCTCCCAGGGCCATGCTGTCATCCAGGCTCAAGCTGCTGCTGAAGGCCATGTCTGGATCTGTGTCTAGATCTGTGTCCAGGGTCTGAGCGGACATCTGTAGTTCCTGTTACCACCAAGGGCTGTGAAAATGCCTGGGGTCTGGTCAGCCACCTGAGACCATGTTGGTATTCAAGAGCCAGGCTACCGCTGGAGCCATGCTGGTCTGGGTGATCTGAGCTGCCATAGGAACCGTGGTGATGTTCAGCCCACGCTGCTGCCGAGGGCCATGTCTGGGTCTGTGGTCCTGTTGCAGCTGGGGTCTGTGTTGATGTCTAAGGCCTGTGTTACCACAGGGGGACATAAGAATCATGCATGATGAAATACGAGAGCCAGGCTGAGCTGGCCCTGCCCTTCACTGACCCTGCCCCTTGCTGGACACTGCAGCAAGAGAGCTGACCCCAATGTCCTGGGCACAGGAGAGCTGGCCCCCTGCACTCAGAGGAGATGGCCCCACCGCTCCCCATGGGCGTGGGAGAGCTGGTCTTGTTGGTGTGGGTGTAAGAGAGCTGGCTCTGCACCTTGCCTTAGGGGTCTGGTTCCAGTGACCAGATCTAACCAGCTTAACTACCACCCTGGCCCACATCAGGGCCTTGGGTTGGCCCACCCTAATATCTACCCCATCTAGGACCTACTGGAGCATGTGAAGGGACTGGTCCTGCAGGACGATACCCACAGGATCTCCGTGACTCGGGGTGGCCTTGGACTATCCGAGAGGAGTTTCGGTGAGGGTCCAGTGATGATGGTGTACCAGAAACCAGAGGTCTTGAACCAGACCAATGACTCATTGCAATGAGCATTTGCAAGTAAAGCTAATAGGACAAAAGGGTCTACTGTGTGACACACCGCAGCTCCCAATGCCACTAAGATGAATGAAGAGGTGTTGGAGACTCGAGAAAGATGGAGGAGCAAAGTGGTTTGTGTTTTGTTTGTTTGTTTGTTTGTTTTTGTCTGGTTGGTTGGTTGGTTGGTTGGTTGGTTGGTTGGTTTGGTTTGGTTTTATTCGACTTTTTTAAAATTTCTTTTGGGGAGGATGTTGCAAGGGTGAAGGATGGATATGGAGAGACTGGGAAATGAGTGGAATTGGGATGCATGATGTGAAATTCCTAAAGAATCAATAAAGAAATTATGTTAAAAAAAAAAACAATAAGCCCACATGGACACAGCCACAAGCAGCTGGCCATGTGATCCAGAAATGCAAGCAATGGCAGGATTCAACACTAGGAATGACCAGGAAACAAAAGAGTGACACACCTGCTTCCTCTGTGGTCATTAGGAAGATTTTGGGACTGACTATTCCCGAGACAGGTGTGTGATTGAACCAACCAGCCCAACTCAGAGTGTAGCAATCGGACACTATAACAAT
Source organism: Peromyscus leucopus (assembly GCF_004664715.2). Lineage (NCBI taxonomy): Eukaryota > Metazoa > Chordata > Mammalia > Rodentia > Cricetidae > Peromyscus > Peromyscus leucopus. Next base: position 41,106,920 of record NC_051075.1, read on the forward strand.
ATGGTGTTACCTCATTGACCTGAGAGTTCCTTCTTTGTTAGTCTTCAAATTGTACTTGTAGAGAAATACCTCTTGCTAGAAAAAGAGCAGACTTTTACAGAGGGGGACCTGGGTTAGGGCAGTGCTACACCCCCTAACATCTATCTCCCTTCAGTAGCAACCCAGCAGGCAGCTCAGGGCCTCCGCTTCCAGGACTTGTCTTATAGTGACTTGGAGTTTGTGTGTGTTTGGGATCTGAATGTCTGGCTCAGCTTCTAGATAGATGGTGATGGTAGACATCAAAGAATGGAGTCCCTGGGGGTGGCCCTCCCATAGGAAAAAGGGAATGGCCTAGTCTCTTTGTTCTGTTAGCCAGGCCTCCACTCCATTCAAAGATGAGAAACTTCGGCATTCTCAATAATGGAGGGCGTCAGTCTCATGAAGCCATGTGGCAGTAGTGAGCTGTGTGTCTGTGTGGAGACAACACTGTGCCAAGTGCATGACATCATGTAACCAGAGGTAGGAATTGTAAACCCCCCCCCCTTTAATAGATTAGAAATGAAAGTTTATAGTGATCGTAAATGATTGGCCTGCCCAAAGTCAGACATCTCAAACATAATCTTTAGTTGAACTGCTGGGTTATCTGTCATACTAATTAGTTAATTATATCCAACTGTAGTGATTTTATTTATTATTTTTATAAAAATGTTCTGATCATAGGGGATGCACAGTCAATACTGTGTTGAAAGATGCTCTATTAGTTTCTAATGTGGCATCTAAGTCTGTTCTGTCACATGCTCCAAAGAATGCTTGGGCCTGCTGTGTCCTCTGAATAATGGTTTATTGCCAAAGCATTAACAAAGGAAAGACATGCGATACAGGATTGTAAGTAGCACAAGAAAATTCCAAAAATAGAGTCCCTTGAAAAACAATGTTAGCAGTCCATGTCTATGGCTTTAGAAATAGAAACTATTTATCTAAAAGTTAAAAGAAAGTTTTTGATTTATTTTATGTGTTTGTTGTGGAATATTATTTTAAGATGTATTACATTTGTTTATGCTGTGGAACATTTGTTTTAATGATGCAAAGATGTTTTACATTATTTTATGTTGCATTTGTTTAACTCTGTGAAACTGTGTTACTTTACCTGTCTAAAACATGGGTCTAATAAAGATTGATTGGTCTAATAAAAAGCTGAATGGCTAATAGCAAGGAAGGAGAAAGAATAGGAGGGGCTGGCAGGCAGAGAGAATAAATGAAAGGAGAAAAAGAGGAATGGGGAAGCAAGAGAGATCAAGAAATGAGAAAAGAAGGCACCAGCCACACAGCCACACAGCCAGCCAGGGAGTAAGAGTGAAAGTAAGATTACAGAACTAAGAAAAGGAAAAATCCCAGAGGCAAATGGTAGATGGGATAATTTAAGTTAAGAAAAGCTGGCTAGAAATAAGCCAAGCTAAGACCAGGCATTTATAAGTAATAATAAGTTTCCATGTGTGATTTATTTGGGAGCTGGATGGTGGACCCGCAAAGACCTAAAGAGCCAAAGAGTTAAAAAACAAAACAAAACAAAAAACAATTACAGTTTGTATTTGCCTTCATGTATGTATGTACACCACATGCATGCCTGGTGCCCACCGAAGTCGGAAGAGGACATTGTATCTCCTGAAATGTGGTTTGAAAACCGAGTGCTGGCCCTCTGCAAGAGCAATAAATGCTCTTAACCACTGAGCCATCTCACCAGCCCAAATAAAAATTTTTAAGTACATAATAGGCAATCCCAATCCAATTCAGTGTTCTCTACACTTGGTATTGCCTTTGGCTCTTTAGAACCTTCAGAGCACATTGGGGGCATTTGTAATGCTGTCAGCCTTTTACTTTGTAAGCTGACTGAGGGCATTTCCTTTCCATTCAATATGAAAAAACCCAAAGTAGGGTCCTATGAATCTCTTGGGTTCAGCAGGTCTGGATCTATGGGAAATGTGCTACGTAGTCTGATTTTCTCCTCAAGGGCCAATGAAAACCTTACAGAGCAGCATTGGAAAACCAGAAGTATAAATAACCAGAGTCTAGATTCAGAAATTCAGTTATCATTTCTCCATGTCTCATATTCAATGACTTCAGTTATGTTTAGAGGGAATTTATTTATGTTTAAAACAGACCTTGATTATAAAAATGACTTGGTTGGCTTTCTTGCCAATAATTTATGAACCTTGGAAGAGAAAACTATTTAATCAATCCTTGATTTATAAATTTCCAGAATTTTGCCAACATTTCAAATGAATTTGGGGGGCGAGCATTGATGGAGCATTTTTACTTTAAAATGTCATCAGCTTATTGAATACATCTCCAGTCAATCAGGAATGATTAAACAAGGATAATGGTTACATTTCATAAAGAAACAAAATGCTTGGAGCTTCTCCACATCTCTGTCTAAAGATTCGTCATTCATTTGAGTTCGGATAAATTCTTAGTTTTCAATCATCCAGAATAATTCTCAAGTTATTGACTAGCCAGACTAAATAGTTGGTTGCATTCATGCATCATAATATCAATGTAAAAAAAGGCTTTCCTAATTTTATTTTCAATCAAATCCCCCAAATGATGTCTAATGACTCCCAGGTTCAGTTACTAAACTTTCTACCATGTCACTTCCAGAAGGAGAAATAAAACTTGCTTACATCTTGGCCATTTCCTAGAAACCTAGAGCTATGCTCTGATCTACCTCTGTGGAGCTTTATGAATGAATGACCTCATCCGTCACAGAGATACATGACTATGCATTGCTAAGTATAGGATTTGTATCTTATTTGGCTGTGGAGGCAACCTGTATGCCACACTAGGTTAGTTACTATATCCTAAAGAGCAGAGTTTGTCCATTGGATGACCCAGGTAAACGCTGGGTCACTCATGGGTGCTTGTTGAAAAAAAAAAAAATGAAATAGTTTGGTAAGAAGAACATTCAAAGTTCCACTGGGAAGGTCCACAGGAGTGGGGATTCCCTGCCTTCTGGGTAAGGAATGAAGATTTTGTGGAGCTAGTAACAGCTGGTAGAAAATTGAAAGATAACCGAAGTGAAACTGGGCATGAAAGAAAGGGGGTTAGCTTGCAAAGTGGATGCTCACAAATGCAAAGGAAAATACAGGGTACCGTTTAGAGTGAGAAAAACATTGCTAGGAACAGAGATGTCCCGCAGCCTGAGAAGCAGCACTGGTGGGTGGGAGCCTGCTGTTAGAGAGTGCTCAGAGCTAGGCTTAGCCTGAACTTCCCATCAAGCGAAAGGCAGGTCTCCTTGAAGGCTGGAGAACATCGCATAATAAAAATCGTGGCAGTGGGCCTGGAGAGATGGCTCAGCAGTTAAGAGCACCGACTGCTCTTCCAAAGGACCTGGGTTCAATTCCCAGCACCCACATGGGAGCTCACAACTGTCTTTAAACTCCAGTTCCAGGGGATCTGACACCCTCACGGAGACATACATGCAGACAAAACACCAATGCACGTAAAATAAAAATAAATAAATTTAAAAAAAAATAGTGGCAGAAAGGGACAAGTTGCCTCTGTGTTAACCACCATTACCATCTTCCAAAAGCTAAAAAGAAACACTGTTAACCTTCAAGGGCTGGCCATCTAAACAGCCACACTTCACTTTTTTCTCAGGTCTCAGGGCTAGTGGACATGAGGATCTTCTCTGGAGTTTTAGGCAGTCTGCCATGGTCTGAGGTCCTGTTCCGACCTTCGCCTTCCAGCAGGGGTTTCCTGTGATTTTTGCCTCCACACTTTTGCATGAGTCCTTCATGCTGCCTTTGCCTTTTCTCCTTAGAGCTCTTCCTGTCCATCAAACTCAACACTCGCCTCCTCTGGAAGAATCTCCAAGATCATGACTCTCATAGCTGCTTGCTTCGTTACTCTGAAAACCTATCCCGGATGTCTTGATGGCTACAGTTAATTTCTTTACAGAATAGAACGTGTCCTTCCTGAAGGACACTGCATCTGCTCCTCTTTATCTCCATTGAGGACCTGCTACCCACCCCCGCTTCATCCCTCACCTAAACTAGAGACGTCATAGGGCAGCACTATGCCTTCAGGAGAGTTGTCCCTTTAAGCAAGGAAGGATTCTTTGGAGCTGGAATCCTGCAGGATTCATAGGGTGCAGAGTTTCATAGTTCTTTGGCTCCAGCTTTTCCTCGGGGGTGTACAGAGCTGTTACAGGGTCCCCACCAAGAAAGAATTACTTTGTATCCTGGTTCCTCTCCTTACTGTTCCTGGCTTCTGTGGGCTTGTTAGTGATATCAGGACTCAGGCTGTTAATAGTCTGGGATTGGGCACCATGGACAGGAAACACTAGGAAAGAAAAAAAAACAAACTGCCAAAACCATTTCACATTTTTCAGGCTTACTTTTTAAGAACTGTTTCTCTCCAGCACACCACCCCCCACTCCGTTCTCCTAGCAATGGCTAACAGTGGTGGGGACATTGCACCCATTTTGCACACCTAATTCAATTCTTCCAGATGTTATTTAATGCTCAGAGCCTTTGAGACACGTGTGTTGTGGGGAGAGGCCCCATCAAGGGATTCTGCGATGCCAGGTGAACAAAGGCACCTTTATCTCCAGGTCCCAACCTGGTAAACACCTTGGCATCTGGGGTCTCGGAGCTTGACTCTTGTTTGAAAGCAAATTGGGTCTTCCAAAAATATATCCGGAGCTGTGCCATACCTGTGAGTGATAGTCTTCCAGGCTCAGAGCTAACTGCTGCTTCAGGCTGTGCTTTGGCGAGCCAAGTCCTGCCCTCAGGGATGCAAATGGAACCAGAGCTTGAAGCAAGTCCAGTGGTTTGATTTGCATGGGAAGCTTTTGCCTCTAAGTGAAGGCAGCCAAATTCCCTGGGCGCCCCAGCCCTCCGGAAATATGCCTTACAGGGGCTAGGGGCCCTAGGCCCAACCGGGTGGGTGTGATTTGAATGTTCATTGCCACAGCTGCTACGCTCAGCCCTGGTCATTGCCATTGGTCCCGCTCCATTTTACTGCCTCAGAATCCCCTTGTGCATGTTAGTGGTTAATACAGCAGCCAGGAGACGCCAGACAGCTCTCAGCACCTGGTTCAAATTTAAGGCTCATTTACACATGATGTCACACACGCATTGTCAGCGCGAGGGAGGTCAGGATGGTTCATTTTGGGAAGGTTTGCATTGTTGAGCCTTTACAACACTCACTGCTATTAATGCCTTAACCATCTGACTTGGATTTCGGTTTTCTGGCATGAGGTAATCCCAGGCACTAGATTTATATGCTGAATGGGAAGCCAGCAAGGGTGGCTAATCATGCTGGTTTGCAGATCTGCACCTCTGGAACCTTGGGATGGAATTAGAAGGCCACATGGCATGCAGCAAATCATAGGGCTTCGGAGAGGAGGGGAAAGAGCCAGCCCTGGAGTCAGGGTGTGGAGGGTTGCTACCTCAGCCAGGAGGCTTGGTGGAAGAGTAGAATCCCAAGTACTTGGACAGGGGTCTAGACCAGCCATTCTAGATGGTTGGGGTCATTATGAAACGTATCTTTCTGCTCATTACCCAAAGAAATCCCAAACCATCTTCCCAGGCCCATCCAAGTCTCATGTTCCATGGAGCCCTCCCTGGCTGCCTAGTCCATGGTGATTGCTCTTCTGAATCGCCAAATGCTTCTGCCAATAAAATAAGCAGGGCAACCGTTACTAAGTGTGTTCTGTTATCAGTTCACTGTCCCCTCACAACAATATAACATGGAAAACATTATTCTTTACAGTTTTTTAAGGTATTAGAACATATTCAGAGAGTTCAAGTCAAGTGTCCAATGTCAGAGCTGACAAGACTCAGGACAAAGACTGATTCTCAGGGCTGGGTTCTGGACCATCAGGTAGGCTGGGTACTACATGGGTTCCACATCTTCAGTGGTACGTGGTAATACAGCAGGGCCAGTCTGTGTCCCTAAGGAAATGCCACAAAGGAGTTTATAATAATGCTGCCTGGTGTTTCCTGTCCATGTGGCCATCCCCTCTGCCCTTCCGGTCCCCTCTGCCCTTCTGGTCCTCCCTGCCCTTCCGGTCCCCCCTGCCCTTCCGGTCCCCTCTGCTAGCTAGCGTGCATCTAGATCTTAGCTAGCAGTGCAGTCTCCTCGGGGTATGCTTAGATGGGAGAATGGAGACCAGCCCCCTTCACCATCGCCAAAGCCAGTTTCCTGTGTAAGACACTGAAGTGTCTGTAATCTTTGGATAACCACCCTGTCACCTGTCAGTCACCTGTCACCTGTTGTCACTGTGCTCTTCATGTGGTAGTTCTGAGAAGACCTTGAAGGGCCTCTGAGCAGGTGTGAGAGTCTGTGGAAGGTTTCTGAGAGGGTAAGCAAGAGTGGGTCAGTGGAAAGGAGAGTGGTGGACACTCCAGACAGAGAAGGCAGGATGGAACTAGAGGTGTGATTGCCTACATCTAGGAACATTTTTTTAGACATAGTAAGACAAAAGGGTCCTGAGAAGAAGGATAGAAATCCAGGTCATACCGGACGCTTCTCTGTTGTCCTTTTGAGCAGTAGGGCAGACTCTCCTGAGTCCAGCCTTTGGAAGAAATTGCTGAAGTCCATCAGGAGATGTCTCTTCAGCATAAAACTGCAATCTGTGTGTCCTCTCACCTTGGAACATAGTCACGAATCCTTGGAAAACAGGCAGTTAGGTGCCCTTCTCATAAAACATAGTTCGTCAGAGCAGAATACAGCGTTCACTCTGGGAATCATGCTCGGCACCTGGCACTGCCCCGACCCCATCCTCCTGCTCTGAGCCTGGGAGACTGACCTAAGTAGACTGTGTCAGTGGATTGGTTTACCTCTGAGCCTCCACTGGCTTCCACCAGAGAAGCATTAGTGACAGCTCAGAGTGGAAGGAAAGTGGGGTCGCCTGCTCGTCAGCCGTGTATTGCCCCGACCCTCACACAGCCCGGCCACTGTTGGCTCCGTGTCCTGCCCAACAGTGCACCGCTCCCACCCGGTAGCTTGCTCTGCCCAGCCATCCTCATCAGGTCTGGCTTCTGCTACGTCCACGTCTTCTTGCCCTTGGAATCATAGGATGCAAACGGTCCCCACATGGTTATTCACTGTTATGAACAGGCCAGTGTTCCGCTTCTCAGCTTTAATGTTTTTATTGTTGTTGGTCTTATTTTTTTTTTTTTTTTTTTTTAAATTTGGAACAGGGTTTTGCTGTGTAGCTCAGGCTGACCTTGACCTCATGGCAATCCTCCTGCCTCAAGCTTCAGGATACTGGGATTATGGGTATTCACCATTATGCTTTCCTCATATGTGTATGCTGAAACCCTGACCCCCCATACTTCAGAGCACACCATGCTTATATGAGACTTTTAGAGAGGTCATAAAGTTACAAACAAATGCCTGTAGCAAGCCTTAATCTAGTGTGACTGTTGTCCTTATGAGCCAAGGAGGCAGGAGGTAGCACAGAGGAAAGACCATACAAGGGCATGGTGAGATGGCTCTCTGATGTTCTGTTTATGAACACCCGTCTCTACCTCTTAAATGCCCACTGTCTCCCAGTAGCATCACAGGCTGCCACCACATAACACATGGGACTTTAGGCATCCAGATTCAGAGGGAAGCAGGTGTCATCTGTTTCTTATTGGGTCCCAGTGAACAACAAAACTCAAGAAAAACTTCAAACATACTACTCTCTTGATCCATCAGAGAGCTGAGGTCACAGGGCAGCCAAGTCCTAAAAGCCTTTTAATGGGAGCCTATGAGGAAGCATGGACAGGTGCTTTCCTGGAACAGGTGTGGTCGGTAAAATTAAAGGGAAATAAGAAAAAATAGTGGAAAATCAGTGTGGGTAGTGAGAGAGTCTGGCTCCTAAGGGCCACATCTGGGGGGCAGGGCTTCTCCATGGGCTGTAGCAGGCACTCATAGGAAGACAAGCCAAGGTCTGCAGCAGTGGCTCAACTGTAGACTGTAGATTGCCGAGCATGCAGGCTCCAGGCCCTATCCCCAGCACTGGTAGAAAAAGAGAAAAGAAATGATTGGCCAAGTCCTCAAGCAGAGCTCCTTCATCCACAGGGCAAGCCAGGAAGACGCCACTGCAGAGAGATGTGAGGCCACCTGCTGTGGGATGTCTTTCTGGATGCTGTGAATATGTGTTGCTCTGACTGGTTGATAAATAAAGCTGCATTGGCCAGTGGCAGGGCAGGATGGAGCCAGGCGGGAAAACCCAAGAGAGACAGTGAGAGGAGAAAAGAGAGTGAGAGGAGACGCCAAGCCACCGTCCAAGGAGCAACGTGTAATGGACGCAAGTAAAGCCACGGAACATGTGGCGATACTTAGATTAATAGTTATGGGTTAATTTAAGATGAAAGAGCTAGCTAGCAAGAAGCATGAGCCAATAGGTCATAGAATTTGCAACTAATATTAAGCCTCTGAGTGATTATTTTATAAGCAGCTGCAGGACTGCTTGGTCAGGTGGGACCAGAGAAACTTCCGGCTACAGCCACCCAGACCCCTCTCCCCATCTCACTTCCGGAACAAACCTTCATCTAAAGAAGAGAGGACAAAACACCTCTCCCCTTGGACTACAGTGGAGACCCACAGAAAGAGGGGGAGCAGGAAAGGGGACAGAAGGAGCAGACATGCAGAGACAGAGCCTGACGAGTCAGTCAGTAGACACGCTACTGCAAGAACCTTCCTTACAGAATTCCTTCAAGCAGATAGAAATGAGACTCTACATACAGATAGGAAGGGGAAGTAAGAGACATCTGAGATGTATAAATTATTCTAAAAGATAAGTAGCTGTTGAGAGGAGGAGTCAGTATGTGTTTTGTGCGTAGGGCACGTGAAATGGAGTATGCCACATGATAGTACAAAGCTGTGAGAGAAGGAAGATGGTAATATCCTTACAAGTGAGCAATGTCTAACGTGAAGGGAGGTTTTGACCAATGAAAGGCATGCATTCTAAACCCAGGACATCCACTAAAAAGAATTCAGAGAGATACATGGCAAATAGTGGTGATGAAAGTTAATCATTAAAAAAAAAATGTTTCATTAGCCCAAGATAAAGCAGGAATGTAGATAGGCCAGCAGCAACAACAATCACCATGAGAAAGACGGCACTTTTGTTTGAGGTGTGAGATTTAAACCCGGGGCCTCATTCTAGACAGGCTCCATCCTACTGAGCTACATCCCAGCTCAATATAACAGACTGTAATTGAAACATATTAGTAAGCACATTAAATGTGAAGGCTTTAAACACATCTGCTGGAAATTGTCAGGCTGTGTAAATAAAGCAAACCTACTTTCAATTTAAAGGCATGAATCGGCTTTAAAAAATGAACAGAAAACATTCCAAGAAAATAATAGCCCAATGTAAGCTGTGGTGTCTATATTAATATCATTCAAAGTAAACCTCATGATAAGAAATGTTCCAAGGAAAGATACACAATCCAAATGATGTCTGTTCTGTAAGACAATATAACTACCTGGATGGTATGTACCTAGCAAGGTTTCAAAATATAATGGCATACCTACTGTTCTCATTGGAGAAATATTTCTTTCCGCAGGAGTGATAGAATAGACAGAAAATCAACAATGCAACTCCAACCAAAGCGACCAAATTGACACTGTTTATAACTCTGGGCAGCAATAACAAATTATGTATTCTTTGCAATGCACTTGCAATATTCCTCAAGACGGAACATATTTTGAGCCATAAAACAAACCAGTAATTTTTTAAAAAATCAAAAATCACACAAATATGATATTGGACCACAGTGAAATTTAAGCAGAAATTGTTAATGGAAATATTCCTAGAAAACTTCTAAATTTTTCAATATTAAGCAACATGCTTCTAAATAATCCAGGAATCCAGAAAAATGTTAAAAAAAATCATTTAAGTGTCTTATTGCAGGGGGAAAAAAAACAAAAAACCTAGTAAAAGAGAACAAATTAAACTCAATACAAAGGAAATAATAAAAATAAGTTGGAACCAATAATATTGAAGACAGAAAAAAAAGTCAGTGACAGTGAAACCTGGTTCTTTGAAAAGCCTAATAAAATGGCTAAGTCTTTAGCCATATGGGCCAACAAAGCAAGAGATGTAATGATCAACTCCAGGCATGAAGGAGGGGATCACCACGGATCACACAGACGACGGAAGGATAAAAGAACTCTCTCTGGCTGCGTACTTGACAACACAGGTATTGTGTATTGTCTCGGGTGGTAAAACAAACTGCTTCCTTGAAAGACTCAAATTGCCCGAACACTTGACACTTATCATATACCCATTGATGAAAAATGAATTCTAGTCATAAATCTGAGATGGTCAATTTTAAAAAGCCCACACAATATAACCTCTTATGTTTCTCCTAAAGTTTTGATTGGATGCAAGAACACTCAATGTGTAGAACAAAGAAGGTAAGTAGGATTTGTTCCTGGCATTCCTGGCAAGGCCCTGCCTCGGGTGCCATTTTGAGTCCACTGAGGCAAGATTCCCACTGGTTGGGTTTCGTTACTGCTGTGGCACATGTACACTACTGGATTTCGCCTCCACTGCTTTGTGTGAATGGCGTAAGCCGAGTGGCAGGGATTTAGGTTTTTGTTATCAAGGTTCCCTGCACCCTGAAGTTTCATCCTTCACTGTGTGTCTATGCTGCAAAAGGGTCTTTTCCCACACTACTGCCTTCCAATTCTGAGGTAAAGTGCTATTCTTTATAACGTGGGAATATGGAGTATGCCTGGTCCTAGTTCAGTCTCAGGCAGGCCTGAGGATATATTTGAGTGTCTTCGTTAGGGTTTCTATTGCTGTACTGCAATGCCATGACCAAAAGCATCCTCGGGGAGAAAGGGTTTATTTCATGTACTCTTCCATATCATTGTTCATCATCAGAGGCAGTCAGGGCAGGAGCCTGAAGGTAAGAATTGATGTAGAGGCCACAGAGGAGTGCTTCTCACTGGCTTGCTCTCCGTGGCTGGCTTAACCTGCTTTCTTACATGATCCAGGATCCCCAGCACAGGGGTGGCACTACCCACAGTGGCCAGTGCCCTCTTACATCAATCATCAATCAAGAAACTGCCCTACAGGCTTGTCTACAGCCCAGTCTGATGGGGGTCATTCTCTCAATAGAATTTCCCTCTTCCAAAATACCTCTAGCTTGGGTCAAGTTGACACAAAACCAGCTAGCCCTCCGTGTCTCAGGGGCGGACTTTTGTCTGGATTCTTGCCCCTCTACCTGCCACAGCCAAACTGTACCTTCTGTCATCGACAGGAGAAAAACGTCCTGGCTCTGCCTGGAAATCAAGAGCTGTATCTTTTACTGCAGCCTGGCTGCAGTGAGTCTACACCTGACCTTGATCTCACCCAACCCTGATTGCAGCAGCCGCTAAGGCCCTCGCCCAGAATTAAAGGAGAAGCGGGTGGGGGTGGGGGTGGGGGCAGCTTTGTACCTCTAGCCCTGGTGCTATCCTTCCTCCAGTCTCAACGGCGGCGGAGGGTGGTCAGTTTGGGCCACAACTGTGCTTTCGATCCTTAGGCAGTGGGTGGAGAAGAGCCTGCAGGGAGAGGGGGGCCTGTGCTCTTGCATTTGAACTCCCGGGTGTCCAATCCTCCCACGGCAGCCACTTTAGGCCTTTGGTAATTTGCTAATTTTTTGTCATCGTTGTCTAGTCCCTTTTATTTTTCATATGTTCCTTTAGGCTCTCTTCTCTCCCTACGCAGCTATAAACTCGATCTCCGTGGGCTTTCTTTGCTTAGATTCCAGGGCTTGGGATTCCCTGTGATAGCGGCTTTCTTATGAATCGGAGAAAATGCGTGGTGATCGAGTTCCCTGGGGGAAAGCGCAGTCTGCTGCGCATTAGGGAGGAAGGAAGCTCACCCACCGTCATATCTAATCAAGCCTGCGCCGCGCTCTTCACTTTTCTTTTCACATGTTTCTTGGCTAGTCTCGCGTATCTATTTCCTTGAACGCACTTCCAAACTCTTTCTGTTAGACTCCTCATGTCCCAAACGCTTTAAAACAAAAAACCTTTTAGATTGAAATGGTGTTGAAACATGTAGACTCATTTGGGTCTCAGATGCCGAAACCCCATCCCCCAGATCTGAATGTGGCAGCTGGGGCAGGCAGGTGTGAAGGGCAGAGCACCCCAAAGGTCTCTAAAGAGCACCCCAAAGGTCGGCCTGCCTCTAAATCCTACCCACTTTGCTCGGGCGCTTTGAAATTCTAGCATTTGTGTGAAGAGAGACAATTGTAGGATGTAAGTGGCTGAAGTTGTATGAGGGGCTGGAGAGATGCTCACTGCTATTCCAGAGGACCCAGGTTCGGTTCCCATCACCCATGTCAGGCAGCTCACAGCCACGTAAGCCGTAACTCAGGCTCCAGGGGTTCTGATGCCCTCTTCTGGCCTCAAGCACTTGCAACATGTAGCATACACTCATTCAGACATAGCCATTCATATAAATAAAACTAAATACTTTAAATGGATGCTGGCGGGGAGGTTAGCTCAGTGGTATAATACTTGCATTGCCTGCATGGGTCCCTAAGTTCATCCCTTGGGACTATGAAATGAATGAATCCATGGATGACTAAGATGAATGTCGTTTGCATTGGCATTATGAGCGCACAGCCATCACTCCACTTACAAATTAAAGTCATGGAACTTGATAATTTGGTGGGACTTGAGTGTGTTAAAGTAGAGAGGGAGTTGGGTAAGCACAGAGCTGGGACGGGCATCACTGGCATGGAATTGAGAGCCATGGGTCATGGAGAATGAAGACTCGGAATCTCCTGGGGGAGGCCAGGAGAGGAAGGGAAGACCCATGATCCTTCACCCAGAGGAAAGGTGAGCCAGGCCCCAGATAGCTTCTCAGAACTGGGAGTCGTCAGATGGGATCTGGAGTCTTCTTGTCCATTGCTCCTGTGGCTCTGAATTAGATGCGACAGCCAGAAAGGAGTTCCCAAGAGCAGAAAGAAAACAAAGAAGAGCAAAATAAAAAGGAAAGAAAGGTCCAAACAGCAGCGTGGGAGAACTTGGTATTTCTCGCAGACAGATCTAGAAAGAGAAAGAGTGATGGAATTCATTAAAAGCTGACGGTCCTCAGTTGACCTGGGACATTTTGCAGGCCAGAGCCTGAGGAAGCACAGACACATACTTGCAGACCTGAGTTTTGATTTTTTTTTTAAATGCAGCATTTTTTTTTGTAAATTAATATTTAATTTTCAACCAACTCCAGCACCTCGTTAAGGAGGGGCCTGTTCTTTGCCAAACTCTTGCAGGGAAACCTGCTTGGCTTGAGTGGAGGTGTCGGCGAACATTTGCCAGTGTGTTCTAACGGGGAAATATTTATTTTGTAACACTCCTCCCTAACCCAAAATACAATTATGTGACATGTTTTTATATGGCCAAGGGGAACTGGGCTGAGATTGTATATCCATACTGCACCCTGACATTGAGAAACATGCTTTAGGTGTGTTTTTACTTTGGCGTGGTCAGGATGCTTCATCCAGAAGGGTGGTGCTTCATGGGAAATTCTCTTTTGCCCTGAGGGGGGAAAATAGTTTGGAAACACGTCAGTGTGTGTTTGGTTTGGGAGCCTGAATACTGGACAGTCTTTGAAGGAAGCAAATAAGTATAAGAAATAATCACTTTCTCCCGCGAGTTCATTTCATACCGGCCTACGAAAACACCCAGGCTCCACTCCAGCATTTGCAAGCCTTTCTACTGCTAGTTTTCTAAAACAAGAAAGTTTTTTTTTTTTTTCTACAAGGTCATTTTCTGTTTATTGTGGGGTAACAGTTAGAGCAAAGGCCCTTTGACAGAATAATTAGATTTAAGGCCAAAATCTCAAACACTCTACTTGTAACTCATGATCCCAGTACTGCCTAGGATCTGTGGACAGACACCACACACGTTCAGAAATCATGGGAAAACCAGCTGCTCCACCAACCATTTCGGCAGCATTAATCCAAATCACATGTTCTGCAGGGGAAGATGTGATTATCTGCTAAGAAAAGCCTCTGTCAGGAGAACCATGGGGAATGGGACCATACCGAACAGAACTCAGGAAGAACCCCCAACCCTTCCCAATACCTCTCTCCATGCATTTAGGACACGTCCCTGGGAACACCTCTCTGGCTTCATGGCAAGGACTCAGTGTCTCCAGCTCAAGGCTAAAACAGAGACTTTAAGAGCAGAGGGGTCATTTCTGTGGCTCTAGTGTCTGGAATAGGTGGCAGTTTGGAAACACCAGAGGGAGGTGTGTAGGGACCGAGGCAGAACTTGTGTTAATGTTACTGTAAGAGGTTGACCAGAAAGCCTGTTAACTAGTGCCCTGCTGTTAGATGGGACACTTACCAATTTAAGAAGGCCTTTTATTAGAAGACAGTTGTGTTTGTACAAAAATGATGCCATAAAACTTCTTTTGAAGAAGACAGCTAATTTATGGATATAAATGAAAATCCAATTCTGACATGTGAACTCAACAGGAAATATAGAAATGGACAGTTAAGTAAGGGTTTCTCTACCAATTTATGATCCATTCAGCATGACATGTCCTCTGAGGCATGACTGGTGGAGGCCACAATGTCAGCATCCTCAGCTAGGAAGCTACTTCCTGCCTCCCACATCCTGGTTTTCGTGAATAATTTATTATGACCCCTTCATCCACCCATCCATCCCTAAGCCAGTCGTTAGCAGTCAGTCCCCACGTGAAAGAAGTACTTAGTTTTGCCTTTTATCTTACACCAGCTAAAGGGCCGGGCTCCCTTTTTCTGGCTGACTTTGCCTTGCTCTCCAAAACAGAAAGGAAAAGAAATTCTGCTACCTTGAAACCTGGAACAGACTTTCTGTTTAATCTCCCTTACATCTTTCAAAAATTTTATAACTCTATAGTTTATCACTCATCTTTCCAGGAGAAAAAAAGATCCATTTTTTTTTTTCTTGGCTGTAAAGAAGCCACTCCATTTTCTGGGCCATATTATTATTATTGTTGCATTTCTCTGGCCTTTCTCCAGCTCCATTTTGCTTTCCCAGCAAAGGCGTGTTTTTAAAAGAAGTTATTTTGGAGAGTAACCTCACATGGTTTATTATTTTTCCTGCTTCATCAACCTCTAGTTTGCCATGTTAACAACTGTTGGTAAAGCCAAAAGTGAGTCGTGAGTAGTTTCATGTCTAATAGAAGTGTTGACACAGACTTGGTGTACTAATTTGCTAACCCTTCTGGGATCTGTGCACACATATAAATAATTTAGTGCACACCCACACAACTACAGAACATCCAAGGTGGTGATGATTGCACGCCCACCCACAGCAGCCACGGAGTGATCAACAAGTTGTAAACTATGAGCACACTGACACAGATTTATATACATTCCTGTAGTGGATATGGAGTGTGTGGGTCGATGTCAAAGAACCAGAAGAGTCCCCAGACATGTAAGCCAACTCCACATCCCTGGATTTGGCGACACCCCACCCCACCCCCCACCCCCACCCTGAGCTAGATAAGTCAAGCTGTTGTCTTGCTTGTAAACTCAGGACATCAGCTGCACTCAGTATGACATCAGTGAGCCCTGGCTCCAGGTATGGAAGGAAGGAGAGCCTGGCGTTGCTACGGAAGACTTTGCCTTCTGGGGGCATTAACAAGATCATTTCCCTGAGCTGCTTAGAAGAGAGCTGACTGCACGTGTAGTGAACTCATGTGGGTCTGTTCTGATGCAAACTTTCTGCCTTTTAACTTCCACGTTTTCTGGAACAGAAGAAAATGGCATTTTCATAAACGCCCAGTGAGCCACTAGGGCCACCGTGGAAACGGGGATGAGGCTCTGAAAGCAGAAGGACTGGGAGACGAGCATCAGAGAGAACTTTCATTTGGGCCTCAGACAAGGGGGAGGCAGGGAAAGAGCACTGGCTACACTCGTTTTGAAGCAATTTCCTCTTGTTTGGGCTTTAGAAAGAGAGAGGGATTCTGACAGGAGATGACTGATAATAACTCTCTTTTTTGAAGGCTGCTAAATCACCCATAATAAATGTTCCTTCCAGACTATAATCTGCCCAGTTCCTCCTCTTGTCCTTGGGGCACGTGTGTCCATCTGGTTTTGTTCTTTGGAGAAGAGGCAGCCCGGAGGAGCTGTGGCAAGATGGGCAGGTCGACACGTTTTCCTTGGACTCCATCCTAGTTTAGGGTGTTCCTGTAGGATTCCAGTGCAGCTCATCCTCACTGCACACTGCCCTGGATTCGACAGGCATGCATGCCTGCATCGCAAAACACAGAACACAAGCTTCCTTAGAGGATCAGTTAGGGTTTGGGTGGTATGGTGGGGTGGGGTTTGATTGTTTGTTTGTTTGTTTGTTGTTTTACACAAGGTCTTCCATGCATTGCAATCTTCCTGCCTCTGCTTTCTCATTGCAGCGATTTTAGGCATGAGCCACCACACTCTGCTGAAAGCGGCGTTTCAACACAGAAGGTTTTCCGACCAGTAAAATTTCCAAGAATTTTGGTTAAAAAAAAAATCGTCAAAATTCAAGTTTGACAATAGTCCAAGCCCAGTCAAAGTGCTTTTATTTTGCTAAGTGCGAACATTAACAAGAAAATTCCCATCTAATGACACCAATTCTCCATAAATGAAAGCACATTTTAGGGCTGGAGATGGGGTTCAGTTGTTAGAGTTCTGGTCTAATGTGCAGGGAGCTCTGGGTCCCGTGCCCAGTACCACATAAACCAAACGTGGCCGCGCACACCCATAACGCCCCCAGTCAGGAGCTAGCAGGAAGGTCAAGAGCTCAAGTTCATCCTCTACGACAAAGCAAGTTCAAGGACAGCTTTGGATCCATGAGACCCGGTCTCAAAAGAAGGAGGGGCAGGGGAGAGAACACACATTTCAACAACAGCAACATAGTGGAAGGGTAAGATTTCAGATGAATGGTTGTCCTTGGAATGGAACATAACTGGTTTATGAGACGCTTCCTGCCTTAATCTTGCTGTTAACCCGTGACGTCATTGGATAAGTACTCCAGGAATTCCGAGGGATGCTAATATAATGGCGGCCAACTGAGCACCTGCAGGGGCCCAGAAGGAACAGATTGTAGAGAAGGAAATACACTGGCTTGGTTGGCGTCACTACTTCCGCCTCGTTTGGACTCTCCTCGATTGGCTCTCTGAGCCCTTAGCACTTGACTGATAGAGTGTTGGCCTCTGCATGGGCTGCCCATACCGTCAGGTCAGCAACTGACCTAGATGAACTGGTTGTTGTTTAAAGCCATATCGTATCTCCTGAGTTTTCAAACATCAAGACAAAACCTTCCTTTGGTGATCAGAGACGTAATTCAGTTGGTAGAGTGCACAAGGCACTGTATAAATTGAGTGTATATGGTGGTGGGTGCCTGTAATCTTAGCTCTTGAGAGGTAGAGGTAGGAGGATTAGAGGTTCAAGGTCATATACAGCTACATAGCAAAGTTGGAGGCTGTCTTGGGCTATATGCTGCCCTGTCTCATATGGGGGTGAAATTAAGTATCGGGCGAGGACAACGCATTTAGAACATTAAAACCTCAGCAAATGCTTCTCTGAAGGTAGCTCATCGTTGACATGGAAGATATCAAGCGTTAACACATTTTGATTAATCACAGCAGCCATCCCAGCCCACTACAGGAAGGGTCAAAGTGCTAGGTTAAGGGATGAAATATGCAAAACCCGAATGTCTATTTTTGGTCCCGCTCTACAGTGTGGTTCCTAGAATAAATTGCCGCAGCCCAGCAGGACCCAAGGAAGCCATGCTGATGGACTCCTAGCCTCACTCTTCCTGGACTGTGATGCATGCTGATGACTAGCGTCTCCAGTGGCGGGTGGAAAATGGATTCCAGGCAGGATTTCAGCTCCTCACAGCTTACCCCCTGTCCCACACACTCTGCATAGATTATTCTTGAGATTGAGTGAGTCGGAATCACCGATAAGGGAGACATGAAGCCGTTCCCGGGTAGGCAGAGGAGAAAGCCTTTGTCTCCGACTCTTGTACTGCATGCATCCTGCCCAGCATCCACTTGATCGGTGCATGAAAGTGTGTATTACAGGAGGGAATAGAATTTTCCTTCTTAAAAAAAAAAAAATGTTTTCTTTTGGCATCCTGCTGGGACAAGGACAGGTGGCATCCAGTGGTAACTTAAGAAAGCAGGCTTCTTTTTCTGACTTCTCATTGGCTTTCCAAAGCCCAGGGAGCACCTCCCCCCACCCTTGGTCCTCATCTATAAGGCTTGCACTGTTCACTGGAGTTGTTATTCCGGGACAACCTGTGGTGCTTTGTATGTTTACCTGGCAAGGCGCAGCAAAGTGTCACGTGCCTAGCCTTGGCGGCCAGGTTAGCACGGAGAAAGCAGGCTCCCCTCCTGTGAGCGCCTCGCCTCGCGGCTTCCATGCTACCACATCGAAAGAAGGGATGGGGGCACTGCTGTCACTGCTCGCTCACATGGCTCAAGCACAAGGACATCACTCTAAGCTGCCTGTGTTTAGGAAGCTGCCTGTGTCTAGGAAGCTTTCCTCTGCCGACCGTGTTACATTTTTTGTTTTGTTTCATTTCGGTTTTCCAAAACAGGGTTTCTCTATGTAGCCCTGGCTGTCCTGGAACTCATTTGTAGACAAGGCTGGCCTCGAACTCACAGAGATCCACCCGCCTCTGCCTCCCGAGTGCTGGGATTAAAGGCGTGCGCCGCCGCCGCCGCCGCCGCTCAGTACCTGGCTCAGTATTACATTTTATAAACATTTGGTGCCCCATAAATGCTGGCGGGCGGTGGCCAGGCAGATGCCAGGCAGATGCCTTGAAAGGACTGAGTGTCCAACCCCGAACCCCTGGCTGACGGGGAGTTGAGGCTCGGAGACTCTGACGTGGTGTGTGGCACCAGCCCCTTGGCTACGCCTCACGCCCCCTACTTAGCACCTGCCAATCTCCTGCCCTTTCCGAAAGAGTCTGTTTTTCTCCCTGCTGGGCCCCCCCACTTCGGGGGTTTCCTCCACGCTGTCTGTCCAAGTCTTTCTGCGGCTCCAAGTGTTTTCTCAGGCCCAGAAACACCGGGAGTGGAAAAACCAGGCAGCTCCAACTCCAGCCACAAACTCTCCCCTCCCAACAGCCCGGGCCCTTCCTTTTTAGCTGGACCACTAGGGCCGAAGCTTTGCCAACTTGGTTCCTGCTGGACATAACCCCCCCCCCAATGGTGGTGTCCCCACCCCAGGGCAGACACCCCTCTCGTCCCAAGAGGCCAGAGAGAGCAGGTATGGAATGGGGACCTAGGCAGAAGCACAAAGGTCCCTGGAGCTCAGTCCAGTGTGCCCCGTGCCCAGCCTGAATAAGGACACTAAGTCCACATGGTGCTGCTTGTCACACACTCAGTCGTGGCAGCTGTGGCTGTGGCGCAAGCATCCAATGGCACGGCTTTCACCTCTGTGCAATGAAAACGAGTTTAACTGCTTTTCAGTATGGCCTTTCCGGACCCTCTCCGCTTCCCTTCCCCGTGAAGTGTAGGGTGAGTCATGGCTGGAGAATCTTGCTCCCCCCCCCACACACACACACACTGCCCATGAGTCTCCAGCAGCAGAGAAGTTGGCTTCCTGGGGTTTCTCTTCCTGGCAGTAAACCTCATCCTTCCCAGGACTCTTATAACTGGACCGGATTGAACATCAGGGGTTCTCCTTGAAGCCCGGCTCCCATCAGGAGGGAGGACCAGTGTCTGCTCCAAATGTCCTAGAGTAGACGCGAGGCCGGCCGGAGAACAATGAGACCAGACAGATGGACAGGGCTGTCCTGTGAGTCCTCAGGCCTCAGAGGCCTCTCTTTTAAACTCACAGCCACGTGTTCCCAGGTCCTGTAGTCAGCTATTAACAAGAAGGGCAGAAACTCAGCCCTAAGTTACTCTGCCAGGGCTGCCCTAACACACTTGTGGCCAAACAATGGGAAATCATTGTCTCATGGTTCTAGAGGCTGGAAGGCCAGGATGAAGGTTCAGGCTAGCAGGACCACGGAGCGATGGATCTGCTTCTGGTTTCTCTCCTTGGCTAGCGGAGGACCACCTCCTCCCCAGGTCTTTGCACGGTTTTCCCTCCATGTATATCAGCATCTAATATTTCTCCTTTTAGAAGAGCATCAGTTAGACTGGATTAGGGCCTACCCTAGTGACTTTATTTATAGAACTCATCTCCAAATAGCAACATTCTGAGACATGGGGACTAAGGACTCCAGCATGTGAGTTGCTGCTGGTGGTGGTAGGGGGTTTGTGGGGGGAGGGAGCACAATTATACAGCAGCCTCCTAGAGTAAAAGCCTTCCTGAGGTGTTCTGTGGCCTGCAAGAGCTACGTTAGGCAACATGCTCTCTCTCCCGCACCCACCCCTTCTACCCCCTTCTTTCTCCCCACTCTGTTTCTCTCCCTGTTCTCTTCCCCTTCCTCCTCCTCCCTCTCCTTCCCTAGGGATGAGGTGAGTTCTAGTGTGGATACTCCCGACCTCCTCTGTCTCCTTAGATGACGTACCACCACTGTAACTAATCACACATCCTTGGGTTGTTTAGCTGACTGATGTCCATCTCCGTTAGACTAAAACACAGGACAGGAGGGCGAGTGACTGCCCTGCTCTCTCTGCAATGCCCGAACCTGACGTACACATGAAAGGCTCTTGACTCACTGTGTTGGGTTGAAAGTCTCTCATGCTGGACCTTTCTGTCCTCATCAACTCTCACTCTTTACTAGGTGTATAAACTGACTACATGACCGCTCCACGGTGTGGTGGAAGAGAAGAAGGTTTTTAATTGTAGATCTGAGGGAGAGTACAGTCAGAGGCATCCGGAAGAGTCCAGAGCGGAGAGAGAAAGCAGTAGACTAGACATGGCCAGCAGACTGGTTCTGGACGTTAAGAGAAACAGGAGCAGAATAGAGAGAGAGGGGGGAGGGAGGTGAGAGATGAGGACAGAGAGGGCAAGAGAGAGAGAGAGAGAGAGAGAGAGAGAGAGAGAGAGAGAGAGAGAGAGAGAGAGAGAG
This sequence comes from Peromyscus leucopus, assembly GCF_004664715.2. NCBI lineage: Eukaryota > Metazoa > Chordata > Mammalia > Rodentia > Cricetidae > Peromyscus > Peromyscus leucopus. The sequence continues at coordinate 41,127,908 of NC_051075.1, forward strand.
AGAGAGAAAACAGTGCTGAAATAGCAGGGCTATCAGGAGAGACGAGCGGCGGCGGCGGCGGAGGAGGAGGAGGAGGAGGAGGAGGAGGAGAGGGAAGCCCATGAGCTGGAGTTTAGGGTAGGGGAGGAGGTGAGAAGGGTGAGGAGGAGAAGATGCCAGCCTGGACTCTGAAATGTCTAGCAGGTACTTGTGATATTGAGGGAGCCAGGAGGCCAGCATGGGCTTTGGTATGCTGACAGGCAACACAGATGTCCCTTCTTCCAGTGATAAGGGAAATGGCTCCTTTGGTAGAGGGGAACGGCTTTACAAGTTCCTGAGGAATCCTGGCTTTTGTCTGACTGCCAGAATAAGGGGAAATGGAGTTTCCTTTGGACCTGACACCAGGCAGTTCCAAGTAACCTCTGTCCCATTTGTCCCATTTTCAGAGAGTCGCATATCATACACTATATTTCACTTCATATCACTTGTACTATAGGGATGAAACACTTTGTTTTCTCACCCATTGCCATGTTTATGACAAGAGATCCTTACCAAACGAGACAAGTTAACAGAGAAAAGCATATGCCTCTGTTTAGTATAGGTTTAATGTAAGATGGGTGCTTTCAGAAATGAAGATCCCAAAGAAACAGAGAACCCATGCAGTATTTTTATTCAATATTCTCCTTTAAAAAACCATCTCTCAGCCGGGTGGTGGCGCACGTCTTTAATTCCAGCACTCAGGAGGCAGAACCAGGCGGATCTCTGTGGGTTCAAGGCCAACTTGGTCTACAGAGTGAGATTTAGGACAGGCACCAAAACTACACAGAGAAATCCTGTCTCAAACAAAAACAAAAATAAAAACAAACAAACAAAAAAAACCCCATCTCTCCAAGGCTGCTCTTATAGAGGACCAGAGTTCAGTTTACAGTTACAGGAAGCCCCCAACCACCTGTAACTCCAGCTCCAGGGGCTCTGATGCCCTCTTCTGGCCTCTTAAGGCACCTATATGCGCACACACACACACACACACACACACACACACACACACACACACACAAATTAATCTAGCCTGGTGGTAGTGGCACATGCCTTTAATCTCAGCACTAGGGAGGCAGAAACAGGTGGATCTCTGTGAGTTTGAGGCCAACTTGGTCTACAGAGTGAGTTCAAGGACAGCCAGGGGTACACAGAGAAACCCTGTCTTGAAAAATCAAGAAAGAAAGAAAGAAGGGAGGGAGGGAAGGAAGAAGAAATCTTAAAAATATACTCTTAAAACTCATTCACATTTTTACTTAAATGAGCAAATGATAGAAGGGACTATTTCACAGGCTTGATGCTCCATTTATTTTACACTTTAAAACCGGCAACGGCTTTAAAAAGTCACAAACGTTGAATCAGATTCACAACCATTAAATGTTTTATCAAAATACATTGTATGAAATTATCAAAGTTAATGGAAATATTATATTAAAATACCAATGTTTATGCAATAGTTGAAGTTCTCTACCAGGCCACTGTGGACTACCTTTCCTGAGCAGATCCTGTAGGGACAAGGTCTACCTGACTTAGCCAATTGTCTTTGCTGTGACATCAGTGTTCTTGGAGCCTCAGTGATACGAGCGTCAATGGCATTTGTTATCTCACAGAAGGAGACTATCCGGGTCACGAGGTTTGAGCCCTGGTTGTTTTCAGGGCTGAGATTCTCTCCACCCCTCTGATTTATGCTTCCTAGCCCTTGTCCCATCTTTTGGGAGTAAGATGGCAGCCATTGTAGGCATCACGTGGGGACACCTCATTTAAAGACAGAAGAGGTTCTGTCATCCTCTTTCCCCAGAAGTCCTATCAGACTTATTTCCATTGGCCAGAATGGAATCAAACACCCACTCTTAAATTCAAAAGGGAGATGGAATGGCCACGAAGGTCCATAACAGAAAGAATGTTAGAATAGCGATTGCACTATCCAGCACACATCAAGGCTTAGACTATGGGCAAGGGCCCACTTCCGGTCCATTCAACTGTTAGCCTAAGTCGGTGGCAAATAGTTTCTACCAGAGCCTCGATACGGCAGGTGTCACAACAGACACATCTGTAATGTCCCTTAGGTGACTATTACTGTGATCCTCTAGCAATGTCTGGTCTCGGACAGAACCATCTGTCTCTTCAAGATGCTGCCTCCTCTCTGCGCTCCAAACGCTCTGGCTCCCAGGGGACCTGTGCAAGCCGGGCCAGCACCCTCCCACCTTGGCCCTTGCATCTGGGATGAGAGGCTCTGCCAGTGTCTGCTTTTGATGGTGCCGGGCCAGACCCGCAGGACTCATTTTCTCTGTCTCCTGCTAAATTCCCTGGCTGCTCCTCAGCTGACAGGCTGCCAAGCTCCCAGTGTCTCCTGGCTCCACGCACAGCAGGAAATGGGCCTGACAATTGTTCTTCCAGAGTTGGCGATTTTTCAATAAGTATTTGCACGGATCCCACCCACGCTTCTCCGAAACCCCAGGCTGTATCCAGCTCTGATTCCTTAAGCACATACTACCAGCAAAGCTCTGTTCTCGGTACTGAGGGCATCGAGGCACTGGGAGATTACTGACCAGCAAACTCAGGTCACTCACTCAGCCATCTTTGTTGTTGTGACAGCCATGGCTCCAGCCACACACTGATAAGGAAGATCATCAGCCAAGATGGCTCTCAGCGGCCACAGGTCACCGAAGTGGTCCGGATTGGATTCAGCACCAGCTGGGTTCAGAAAGAGTTGAGACAGAGGCGGTGTACATTGATTATTCTGCCTGTCCCATATTCACCCCAGTCTCCTGGCTCTTTGCTGGGTCCCTGCAGGACCGGTGTCCATGGAAGGAGACAGCAGGGCAGAAGCGAAGCGAAGCGGGACTTCTACAGTGGTTTCTTTCCTAGTGCTGGGATAACACACCACGGCCGAGGCAGCTCAGAGAAGGAAAAGGGGTCGTTTGGGCTTCCGGTTGCAGAGGGATGAGAACAGTCAAGTGTAGCAGTAGGCAGGCTGGTGACTGAGGCGGGAGGCGGAGAGCTGAGGACCATCATCTTGGTTCAAGATGGGAACAGAAAAAGTGAATTTGAAGTGCCTTTCAAAATCCAAAGCCCAGTGATAACACTTCTTCCCAGCAAGGCCACACCTCATGAGCCTACCCCAAACAGCCAACAACTGAGGACCAAGTATTTAAATGCCTGGATTTTGGGGGACATCTTGTTCAAACCACATTCCCCTCCCCGCCCCCCTTTCCTGTCTTGCCATGATTTTGATTTTGGCCTGCTCCTCTACAGCACGTGACAGCTCCCGTAGGAAACTGGTGGCCATAGCTTCCTCCTTGACTCCCGGGCCCTCCCCCACTTCTCTGGCAACAAAGCTCTGTATTCTTTAGTGGTCTCTTGAGTGTGTTGGGACACTGACTGTGAACTGTGCCCAAGAAATACTCCCCAGAGGGACGAAGGCGGAGCTGGATTCCTGAGGAGTTGAAGTTGAATAAGCAGAGGAGAGGAAAGACCCTCCCGTGGGGAGCACACTCCCAGCTAAGGAGCCAAGAAGAGATGGAGTGAGTGTGGCCCTGTGGTCTGGAATGGAGACAGAGGGCTGGGGCACAAGGGGAAGGTGTACTGGGGTCCAAGGAGTCTTTAACTGGCAGCTTAAAGGGTTTGGCCTCTGTATCACGGGTGACACAGAGCTACTAGAAGATTCTGAGCTAACTGGAGAAAGCTATTTTCTTTGCTGTTAATAACTTTGATTTTTGTTCCTACTTTTCCTTGTTACTGATGTTATCATTAACCACAGCTCATATTTATTAACTACTATTATAGGTTGAATGATGGCCGTCTCCAAGTTCATATGCTGAAATCGCTCATACCTCAGACGATGACGTGATTTGGAGCCAGAACATTCCCTGAGGTAATTAGGTTAAATGAGGTGTTTTGAATGGCTCTTATCCAGTATGATTGGTGTCCTTACATATTCACGAGGACCTGAGTTCAGATCCACAGCACTTGTGTAAAAAACTGGGCGTAGGCGTGCCCATTTATCTGTAACTCCAGTGCTAGGGTGGGGGTAACACACTGTCAGCAGTATAGGAGGCTCTCTCCAAAAATACGGTGGGTCAGCGGTGGAAAAAATCCAACGTTGACCTCTAGCCTTTGCACACGCATGGATAAGCTTACAAGGGTGCACACATTACACACACACACACACACACACACACACACACACACACACACACGCACACACACACACACACACACGCACGCACGCACGCACACACGCACACACGCACACACGCACACACGCACGCACGCACATAAAAAGAAGAGGTTATGGGAGGAGGTTGCCCTCTACAAATTGACAGACGTTCTTATAAGCTTAGGAGGAATCCTTGGGCAGACATCTTGATCACGTCCTTACAGCCTCTCCACTTTGTGACAGCTCCTTCCTGTGGTTTAAGCCGCTCCATCTGTGGTCACTTTGCTCGGGCAGTGGAACTAGAACTTCAACCACACAACGGTGCTGTTGTGGCTTAGATTCGAGATGTCCCTCGTGGGCGCTGTTCTGGGGAGCTGTGGGACATGACTGGTGGCCCCCGATAACTGGGGTGGCCCCTGGAGGGTTATAATCTAGCCCTGTTTTCTGCCCCATTTGCTTTGGTTCCCTGGCTTCCCGGTCCTTTGAGCGGAGCTGCCCCCCCACCTCATGCCTTCCCCACTGTGATGGACCTTATCCTCTGAACCGCAAGTCAAAATGAATCCTTCCTTCTGTAACCCGCTTCTCCCAGACATCTTAGCACTCAGACACTTCCTTTTTAAAATACGTTCCTCTACTGAGCACCTTTTCAGGCGATGGAAAGTCCAAATAGACAAAAAAAATCCTTGCCATCCTAGAGATGGCATTCCTGTCTTGAATCTGTTTCCTCTATCTCTATCAAAAAAGTCCCTCCCCAAGGGTGGGGGCGGTATTTGTCCCGTTCACACACCGCCAATTGCGAATACATGATGAGGAAACCCGGATTTGAACCCTGGTGTCGCTTGCCTGTTTTCGGTCACTTCTAAATACTCAGTGAGCTTGAAAGAGGAGGCCTGGGCCAGCCTGGGAGGGTGGCAGCCTCGGAGGGGTAAGGGTGGTTACCGTTCTAAGGAGGGTTGACCCAGGGCCTCCCGTCTTTGAGTGGCGGGATGGGGTGGGATGGTCAAAGCAGGGGTCGCCAGCTGTTAACACTGCAGAGCTGGGAACATGTGGGAGGGAAAGAGCTTTTTCGAGGCCCAAAGTATGGGACCTAGGAAGCAAGCTCTGGAACCTAGACGCAAAAGCAGGCCAACAAACAACGCTCCCGCCCCTTTCTCTGGGACTCACACCATTGCTTTCTCTCCCACGTTGTTTGCTCTTGTGTTGGTCTTTTCCAGCTCCTTCCCAAGGCCCCACCCCCACCTCCAGGATCTCTTGTTTCCCAGGCTGGCCTTGGATGTACTGTGTAGATGAGCGTGGCCTTGAACTTCTGACCCTCCTGCTTCTTAGTGCTAGGATTACAGGCATGTACTACCATGCCCAGTTTTTATGGGCTGGGACTGAACCCAGAATTTTGTGCATGCTAGGCAAGTACCAACTGAATTTCATCTACAGGCCCTCGTGTGTGTGTGTGTGTGTGTGTGTGTGTGTGTGTGTGTGTGTGTGTGTACATGCTCAAGGTGCACGCATGCGTACATGTACGTTCTTGTATGCATGCAAGTATGTGCACAGGCGTGTGTAAGTCCATCCTCTGACGTAATTTCTCAGGTGTCATCCATCTTGTTTTTAAGAAAAGGTTTCTCACTGACTTGACAATAAGTAGGCAAGACTGGCCTGCCAATGAGCCCCAGATCTATCTGCCTGTCTCCTTCTCCCCAGCATCAGGTTTACAAGCACTCACCATCACACCTGACATTTTTATATGGATTTTGGGGATCAAACTCGGGTCTTCATGTTCGTGTGACAAGCACTTTATCGACTGAGCTATCCTCCCATCTCCTGACCCCAACCTTTTGAGAACCTCATTATACAGCTCTAGATAGCCTGAAACTTGCTCTGCCCCGGCCTGCGGGGTCCTCAACGGGGACCTAAAGGGAGGGCCGGCGAAGGAGAGGGACAAGACACACAAAGAATGAGAGCAAGACAGGATGTCTGATCAAGCTCCAAAATTTTATTTTTCTCTCAAGGCATATATAGGTAGGCAAAGGGGGTTGCGAGCAGGAAGGGACTTAATTATGGGCTGTTCGGCCAGCAGGAAATGTTGCTCTGAAGGTTATCTATCTACCCTGTCTAACTGCCTAATTGCCTAACTGCAGCTCATTCACCTGATATCTGAGAAGAGGTTCTGGTATCTGTGAGAAGAGGTTCTGGTGCTGTGGAGACTTAAGCAAGGCCTAGATCTAAGAAAAGAGGAGAGAAGCCCAAATATGGCGGCATGTGTGTCAAGGGTCGCTTAGACTTATGGCTCCCGTCATCGCTCTGTAGACCAGGCTGGCCTAGAACTTCTGGTGAGTCCCCGGTCTCTGCTCCCAGAGAACCGGCATTGATTGTGGCATCGGCACCATACTCTCCTCTCCCTCCCTGTGTTGTGGGTTAGACACGTGTCCCAGCAGACAAAACAAATATTTCATCACGGAGCAGTGTCCCCAACACAACCCCAACACTGCCTTTTGCTGCGAGACAGAATCTTGCTGAATGGTCCAGGCTGGCCTTGAACTTAGGACACTGTGCCTCAGCCTCACGAGTAACCAGAATGACCCCGCCCCCCCCATAGACCTCACCCATGTTCTTGCATGTGCATGCTGCGCATCTCTCTTGACTGGGTCTCATGCTTTGTTTAGATTCTTTTTTTTTTTTTTTTTTTTGAGACACTGTCTTGTTGTGCAGCCATGTTGAACTCAGACTGTCAATCCTCCTGTCTCCGTCCCTCTAAGGCACCATCATATCCAGCACAGCATAGCAGTCTTGAAAATGTAATTCTACATCGGTTACCCCAAACTCCACCAGCTTTGGAATTTTCTGGTCCACATCAATCAAAGGTGAAGAAAGCTGCTCCTGTAAATTAGTGGGTGACACCAACCTCTGAAAGCCTGTGGATGCAGCCTGAATAATAATAATAGCACATCATCCATCTGCCTCTTCTTCCTCCCTGCTGCACATATACACAGAAGACCCTGAGAGCTGGACAGTCATTCTGTGTTCAGGAATCAAACAGAAACTCTCAGGAAGTTCTATGCTGGCTCCCAGTCTCTCTCTCTCTCTCTCTCTCTCTCTCTCTCTCTCTCTCTCTCTCTCTCTCTCTCTCTCTTCTTGTTTTCCAAGACAAGGTTTCTCCATGTAGCCCTGGAACTCAGAGATCTGCCTGCCTCTGCCTCCTGGGGTCAAAGGTGTAAGCCACCAACCACCTGGTTCCAGGTTTCTCTCTTATCATGAGCCTACCAAGACTACACAGGGATAACAGTTATCTACTTCACAGCAAAGAATCAAAATCAGTGAGTGATTCCTACACCAATTGAAAAGGAAACTAGACTCGATTCTAGATCACCCCATAATAATGTCCCCTGATCACTTTTATTTCAGTTTGCTTTCATGAATGGGAGACAAAGTGTTGGAAAGCAGCCAGGATGTTGGAACTGCGCAAGTGAGTGTCACTCGGGGGGGGGGGGCATGTGCTGCATGTGCTACCCACGGAGACGGCAGCCTGTGCCTTGTGGCAAAGGCTGGGAACCAAATCTTCCCTTCAGGTTGTTGAGAGATGGGCTTCTGGAAGATCCATTAGCACAATGCTTTGGAACCTGGCTTGGAAAATTTGACATGTCAGTTTCGTCTGCTGAGAAACTTACAAACATCCTCACAAGGACTCTCTCCAGCTTCTCTCCCTTCAATGCTAGCTGGCCATCTGAGATTTTAATGCAGAGCCAGGGTAGGATGGCTCAGGGTTCTGGGAGGGTGTCCAGGGAAGATGGGAAGCTTGGGATAGGAACCATCAGTCCTCAGGAAGCTCTTTTTTTTAAAATTACTTTAAGTTTATCTTATGTGAGTTGGTGTGGAAGTGTCATATCCCCTGGAATTTGAGTTACAGCTGCCATGTGCGTGCTAGGAATTGAACCCAGGTCCTCTGGATGAGCAGCCAGTGCTCCTAACCTCTGAGCCATCTCTCCAGCCCCCTTCAGGAAGCTCTTCATTTTGCTTATTGTGCATCCAAGGCAAGCACCGAGTAAGCTACACCCACAGATCCTTTCGTGTGTCCGTGTGTGTTTGCGCAGGTGTTGCTGTGTGTGCAGGTACGTGCGCCCTTCCTATTCTTCCCATGGCAGCTAATCCCCGAGACACTCTGCTCTCCAACCAGCATCGGTTGCAGGAGCCTTTCTAATAAGTGGGCGGTGTGGGAGACTGTGAGGCTTTTTGACTGGTGGGGCCGTGACCTTTCCCTGGGAATGTAAAGGAGAAGCACAGGCCACTTTGCAGGAACGGAATCTGCCCTAGGGACCAGAGAGCTGACTCTCTTCCGGATGGCTTAGAATGTGCACCGCGCAGCGGTCAAAACCCCACACCAAAGCTCCGTCTATCTTCCAGGGTGTCTCCCACTGCAGTATCTCAGAGTAAAACCTTAGGTCGGCCTCAGCGCTCCATACAGCAGGAGCTCTCTGGGGGAAATGCTCGAGGATCCCTTTACCCAGTTTCCAGCTGTGTGAGCTCCCTCCAGCTGTGCCGGGCTCCAGTTTGCACCTCGGAGCCAGGTAGCCCTGGAGTTCACTGTCTCTCCTTTTATTTGGGTCTCCAGCTGTCTGTCATGTGAGAGGCCTTATGAATGCCCGGGGCTCCCCAGGGGTTGGAGAGGGCAGAGCTGAGGGATGACCTAAGGTGGGAAAGAGAGGCAGATCTGTAAATAAACAAGGGCAGAGTTGGGCGACCCAGGGGCCTCTGCGGCTTCTGCTGAGGGGAGCTCCTGAGGCCCCTCTGAAGCAGCCAGGGGGAGGCGGTTATTGTTTTTGGATTTCGCTGAGATGAACTCCAGATGATTTTCCAAGGGCTGATTTCACAGCACATTTGCTGCGTCTGAGCAATCGCTCTGTGCAACAGTTGCGTTTCCATTCGGCATTTACCTCGTGTGCCCGGGAATCAGGACTGTCTGCCTCCTTGGGGTCGAACCCTTTTATTTTCTTTGGGGCTCGGCCAGAGCCTTTCTGTCAGCCCTGGTTTCATCTAGACCTTTCCATTTGTGTACAGGCAAGACGAGGCCAGGTTCACAGAGTGTTCCCGAGCTAGTGACTGCGGCCAGTCCTTGTTGAATGTAATCGGTACGGACAGCGGGGACACCAAACTCTTCAATACATTTCAGAGAGACAGATAATTCAGCTACGTACAAGGGAACAGAACAAAAGCCACAGTGATCCCTAATTTGAGACACACTGGTTGTTTCTGTCTGTTATGGCAAGGGAGGACCCCCGAGATGTGGGAGGAGTCGGGAGTTGTGGGGAAGGGAAATGGGGTGCTACGTGAGCGCAGTTGAGCTGTTTTGGAGACAAGAGTATTTATGACAAAGGATCAGTAGAGCTTGCCTTGAGAAGTCTTATCATTGTCAAAGGAGTAATGCAGCTCTCCTGGCGGTGTTCATTGTATACAGTTCCTGCTGTGGATACGGCTTGTGGTGGTTGGAATAAGAATGGCCCCCGTGGGCTCCTATGTCTGAATGCTTAGTCATCTGGAAGTGTGGCCTTGTTGGAAGACGCGTGTCCCTAGTGATGGGCTTTGAGGTTTCACAAAGTCCATTCCAAGCCCAGGGTCTCTCTTCGTGCTGCCTGCCAATCCGGATATGGAACTCACTGCCAGTTTCTCCTCCAGCACCATGTCTGCCTGCAAGCCGCCATGCTTCCCACCATGACGATAATGGACTAAACTGCCCGGGTGTTGGTGGCGCATGCCTTTAATCCCAGCACTGGGGAGGCAGAGGCAGGCTGAGTTCTGAGTTTGAAGCCAGTCTGGTCTACAGAGTGAGTTGCAGGACAGCCAGGCCGACACAGAGAAACCGTCTTGAAAAAATAAAAAAAAAAAAAAAAACAAAAGGAAAAAGAAAACGGACTAAACCCTTTAAACTGCAATTAGACGCTTTCTTTAATAAGAACTGCCTTGGTCAAGGTGTCTCTTCACAGCCATGACACCTCCATAGAACAAACCCAACTGGATGTTCGCCTTGAGGGCTATTTTCTGACTTGGGGAAAGAAGCTTGAGCCTGGCTCTCGTGCAAGTCCCATTTAAACTCCTGCCTCATCACCACCACCAACAGCAACAGCAGCCTGTCTTCAGGAAAACGGACTCAGCATCCCACAGTCACCACTGTTCTCAAGTGCTCCAGCCCCAGGAAGTGTGGGCTTCCCCAGGGGAGCCCAACGTTGCTCAGGCGGCATGTGCCCCGCCCCCACCTCCAGCCAGACTTCTGCTTCTGACCTTCTCTACCGGCCTTGTCCTCACTCTCACTCACCTGTCTATGCACACAGGGCTGAGTGGCCTCTGGCTCCCTGGTGACCCCTCATTCCTTGGCACAGGGGCAGGGTTGTGGAGGGTGAGTGTCATTTCCTAGCTGACTGAGCACACTACTTTGTGGGGTTGCTCCTGGCAGCCTCATTCCCACCATTTCCTCCAGACCCCCCTCCCCCATCTACCTACACCACCTCCTTTCCCTTCTCCAGTGATACTGGATGTTGTTACCCAAGCTGCCCATCCTCCCTTGAGAAAGATGAATCTAGACTCTGGAACCAGGCCTGGTTCTGCGCAACTCATCTGTGCATCCTCAAACATGCTTTTCATTTCCCTGGGCTTTGGCATCCCAGCTGTGAAAATATAGAGGCCTAGCGCTTTGACTCTTAAATTGTATATGAAAAAGAAAACAACAAACAAACAAAACAGATGTTTTGATCAGTCCTGGCATTTCAGCAAAGAAGGCAAGAAGGAGTCCTTCTCCAGTAGGCTTGTTGGTTTTGCAGTTAATAAAGACTGAAGGACCTTCACCAAAACTTTTTTTAGTGGTGCAGGTTTTTTGTTTGTTTGTTTGTTTGTTTTTTTAAAGCACATATGCTGTGGAATAATGCTTTTGTACACTGGTTTAATAAAACGCTGATTGGCCAGTAGCCAGGCAAGAAGTATAGGCAGGATAAACAGGCAAGGAGAATTCTGGGAAGAGGAAGGCTGAGTCAGGAGACAACAGCCTGACATCCAGGGAGCAGCATGTAATGGCACACAGGTAAAGCCATAGGAAACATGGCGACATATAGATTAGCAGAAATGGGCTGAGTTTAAGTGTAAGAGCTAGTCAATACTAAGCCTGAACTCGTGGCCAAGCAGTTATAGTTAATATAAGCTTCTGCGTGTTTACTTGGGTCTGAGCGGCTGCAGGACTTCGAGGACACGGGAGCAGGGTGGGCACAGGAAAACTTTCAGCTACACACATACAAACTGGATTATGGGAAGAAAAGAGAAGTCTGCCAGGCAATTGGGGATGGAGCACTTATGCGGTCCTGTTGGATGGAACTGGATCCTTGCACCCTGAGAATCAGTTTTAACTGTCCAAAGGCTGAAGTAGCTGATTCCTTAGGGTGGTGCCCTCGGCTTTGGTAGGAGGTTCTCTGAGGAAAAACTGCTCTTTCCTGCTGCCATCCTTCATCTTAGCTTTCTTCTCTACCCAGGTCTCCCTGGTGATGTGGCTTGGTCTTCCTTCAACCTCCCTTACTCTGTAGGCTTCTTTTTTCTGACTCTGTGCTCAAATCTCACCGGACACCCCTAGGGAGAAGACATAGGCATCTGAGGACAAGGCTGACTGACTCACATCTCTGTCTTCCCGGTCCAGGACTCTGGATCCTGGGCGGGATCGAGGTTTTTGGGGGTGGGAGAGAGCACCTAAGGGCTGGAAAAAAGATTGTTGATTAAAATAGAGTTTTCTGCAGCTGTGAGCTCTGCTACACTTCAGTGTCCCTTCCAAGCTAGAAGAATCCAGTTCAAAATAGAATCCTAGGCTGTTGTCTCCCAGGAAGAAATAACTGCTTTAATTCTAGTTTGACACATAATTATTATACATTATATGGAGTGATAATTCAATACATATATACAATGAATAATGACTAAATCATTATAATAAGTATATCTATCATGCCAAATATTTCTCATTTTTTGTGGTACGAATATCCAAAATCATCTCTTTTAGTTATTTTGAAAATATAATAAATTAATGTTAATTATAGCATTAATAATATTCAACACTGTGCCACTGAACACTGGACTTGTTCTTCCTGTTTGCCTACAATTGTGTGCTCATTAAACAAAAGAGTGAACCCGCTGTGGAGTTATGGTCCAAAGCCAGTGGAGGAGCTGAGAAGGGGTTATGAAATATAAACTGTTAATCTCTTGCATGTAAACAATGTCCACTCTTTAAAAAATGTTTTCAATTAACATACAAAGAAATGAGTTTCATGATGGCGTTTCTATAATACTTCATCTTTAGTTTCGTTGCTCAGCCTCTCTCTCTTTCCCCTCGAACCCGTTTCAATTTCGTGGTTCTGGTGTTCTACAACCCTCTTCCCTCACTTAAAAACCTCTCTCTCTCCCACAGTCCCTCTCTAGTGTCCCAGCCTAAACCCACACTCACGTGTGTGCACATGTATAAAAACCTAGACTCTGGGGGATGACAGAGAACATGTGCTGTTTGTCTTGCTGAGCCCGGATTATGGAGCAGTGTTTGATTTCATAACGTCTCATTACTGGACACTACCAAAGGTAAAAGAGGAGAAACCTAAGAACCAATTACGATCAAAATGTTGAAAAAAAAACCAACATTGTTTTATATTATGAAATATAATACAAGTGTATTAAATAACTATAGAATACATGCATGGACAGGAGATTATTATTCATAGAAAACTATTACACTATAAAACTATGTGTATATGTTTATAATTTTTAATATGTTTTTCATAGAAACAGAAGTGTATCACTTTACCCCCTCCCTTTCCTTCCCACAACCCATCAGTCTCTGCGTCCATTAGTTACGAAGAGCGGCTTCTCTTTTGGTGAGGGGGGGTAGTTACACTTATCTGTGGGTATGAGGATAAGATTTAGAATGTAGTAAAGAATCATCCTGGCATAGCAAAGTGGGGGGAGTGGATTCTTTTCTGAGGTCCATGACCTCACTAGCTCTGGGAAGGTGACTAGGGTTCAAGTAACAGACGTGATTTCACTACTGTGGAGCAGGCCTGAGGTCCAATTAGACAGCTGCAGGCCACCACCAACTCACCTTTAAAGACACCCTGCCACACTGGTCCCCATGGTGGTTTACGAGTGTGGCAGCTGGGTGGGACTGTTTAACTGCTTCCCTTCCTTGGGTATATTCATAGTGTATTCTGGTACCATGAAAGATAGACCATAGGAAACAGGCTTTCAGGCCAGATCCAGTTCAGGTCACCCTCTTGTATCTTAAGTGTATGGTGTCTTCCTTCTGAGTGTGACTAAGCTTCCCTGTTTCTGTTTTAAGAGTCATGCCAGATTATATTGAAAAGGCTAAGGGCCTTTTCAATAGGGACCCACACTCGACCCCTGAGAAGCAACCAAGGGTTACATTGATGATCTCTATGGTTCTGGGAGTCACTTGGGCTACCCTGACCAACCATTAGAAAGGAGGTTTCTTGTGCCTGGCACTCTTAGTCTGTTTCTTGTGGGGAGCATTGTCAGCCCAAGTGGCTTAACTTCATGATGTGTGAGTGTGTGCATCTGTATATACACATATTTGTATGTATATATGTATGTGTGTGTGTATATACATATACACACATTTACATGTATTGTGTATAATTAATTTTAGCTAACTATAAAAATGTGATTCCTTGAGGCTCTATCAAACAGTCTTGGTGTGATTTGACTCTCTACCCTCTGCTGTCCGTACTGACCTCCCTGCAGTCAAAAAGAGTTTGAGGGAACCATCCAGAAAAGAAACCTGCGAATAATCTCTCTCAACTCTTTCTGTTTCCTAAAAATGGCTTAATGATTGGTGCCCAGGAAAGAAAGCCTTTTCAGGTCCCCGGCAGTGGAAGCAAAGCTCCAAGTGTGAGATTATAAACACAGATCGCCACCTCACAGCTTCGGTGACACCTCATGTTGCAAGTGGACACGTTGCTGTTCCTGGGCCTGATGCTATGATCAGCAGGGAGATCTGGGCTGTGGACCACATTGGAATGTGTCTTTGAGCTCCTGGGTGCATCATGTGACCGCTGTGTGTTGGTGAGTGGGCAGGGCCCCAGGGACCCAGAGTTGACCCCAGTTATATGAAGAGTCAGTGTCCGTGGTGAGAGTTGGGCATCAACCCAGAAGCCAGAGCAGACTCGACACACCACATGGAATGGCAGTGTTTACACTCAGTGTTTTTCTCAAAGTTGTAAAACCTAGAGTTATTACGGAAGAGTTGAAAAAACAATTTTTTGAAGTGGAATCTCATCTATCCCAAGCTGACCTCAGACTTGCTTTGTAGCTGAGGTTGACCTTGAACTTCTGATTCCCTTGCTACTACTTCCTCAGTTTGATTATAAGCATGCATCACCATGCCTGGTTTATGCACTGCTGGGGACTTAAACCCAGGACTTGTGCATGGTAGACAAGCACTCTTCCATCTGAGTCATATCTGTGTAGTTCTTCCTGGAAATTGCTCTATGGATCAGGCTGGCCTCAAACTCAGATTCTCCTGATGATGGCTATTCTTGACTGTCAATTTGAATACATCTTGAATTAACTAAAACCCAAGCAGCTGGGTATGCTTGTGAGTGTTTTTTTCTTGATGAAATCATTTGAAGTCGGAAGATCCACCTTTAATCCAGATCTTTTGAGGTGGGAAGGCCACATCTTCTGCTGGCAGCCTATGTAGACGTGGAAGAAGGAAGCCTCTCTCTTTGCCCGCTTGCTCTTGGTCTCCCTGGCAAGTCCTTTCCTTCTGTGGCATTAGAGCTTACTTCTTTGGCATCCCAGCATACGCTGAAGACCAGCTGAGACATCCAGTCTCATGGACTGAACAACCGCTAGATTCATGGACCTTGTGTTGGTCGGCAGCCATTGTTGGGCCAGCCTGTAAGCCATTCTAATAAATCCTTTTTCTCTCTCTCTCTAGATGCATTCTATGTGTTCTGTTGCTCTACAGAACCCTGACTAATACACATGGCAAAACACTTTACGGACTTAATCATTCCCCCAGCCCTCGAGCATCGATGTCCATGACTAACTCCATTGTGTAGCTCTGCACTTCAAGATCTTAGAGGTCTTTCTCTGGTTTTCCACCCTAAATCTTCACTCGGGTGAAACAGTTCCTGATTTGACGGACTTTATTGACAACTTTATGCAGGCACGCAGCTGAGTTTAGTTCACAGCAGCGGCAGCACCTTCCATTGGAATACCAACCTTCTTTATACTGGAGTCAGCCAGCTCGGTGCAGCAGCTTTTCACTCGGAGAGGACTGGGGCTCACACCCCGAAACTGCCTGCTCCCCTCCTCCTCACCCTCCACCGTGACCCCGAATCATCTCTTCTCTTGCTCTGCACGTCTGTCCACACTTTTCCCCTGTCTAAACAAGCACTTTTTCCCTGTAGTAACTGTTACAATAATAAAAGCCTTTAGATCATGTGCTATATACAGTTTTTACCCTGCCTGTCCAATTGAGCGTTATATTGTTAGCACATTCCCATATCGTTAGATGTTTAACAGCACAGGATTTGATTAAGTAGAGGCATCAGAGTGTGTTCTGCAATCCCACTGTTGTTGGACAGACGACTTTGGGGAAATTTATAAAGCAGAACTTATTAGCCCAAGGGTGTACCTCTTTCCTTCTTTGTTTCCTTCCTTCCTTCCTTCCTTCCTTCCTTCCTTCCTTCCTTCCTTCCTTCCTTCCTTCCTTCCTTCCTCCCTTCCTTCCTTCCTAGCTTCCTTTCTTGAAAGGGCCTCAGATAGCCCCAGACTGTCCTCAAACTTGGAATCCTCCTGATTCCCACGTGCTGGGGTTACAGGCATGCACCATACAACTTTCAAAAGTATATATTTAAAAGCCCATACTAATCGCCATATTCCCCCTCAGAAAATTACATCAATTGCGTGCTGCCCAGACTGAGTGTTGGTGACTTTCCATGGTTTGCTAATATGGCATGGATGTGACTTGTCAAAGCAGCCAAGTATCTGGTCATAGTAACAGCCACCTTGAGCTACGCTTCCAGGAAGCTCTTGGCCTTGGTGGATTGCAGGGCCCCAGGGCAGTTGATAAACACCCCAGTTTATCTCCAGAGCTGCTGCCATCTGCCGCCAGACCCATTGCTCACTAGGCAAATCTTGCTTCTCAACTCCCGCCCTTAGGAATAAACTAGAGAGGTCTCTCTCCGGTCTGCAGGGTGCCTCGGTGGGGCTCCTCTCACAACTGCCCTCAGTGAGGTCCCCACAGATGAGCGAGTGGCTGGAGGCTTGGGAGGACCCTGGTGTCTGGCTCATCTAATTCCATTCCTCTGTCCCACCTTGGAGTCTCGAGGAGTTTGAAGGTCACCTACTTCCCTGTCACCCTCCACTACCACACAGGAGTCTGCTTTCAGCTTCTCCAGGCCCCACTTCTCTGAGATGAAAGCGCTTTAGGGCGTCTCAGCCTTCTGTCGCCCTTCCCTCCGCTGGGCATTTGGCG
Organism: Peromyscus leucopus; assembly: GCF_004664715.2. Classification (NCBI taxonomy): domain Eukaryota; kingdom Metazoa; phylum Chordata; class Mammalia; order Rodentia; family Cricetidae; genus Peromyscus; species Peromyscus leucopus. Next base: position 41,144,584 of record NC_051075.1, read on the forward strand.
AGCAAGGCACACATGTGCACAAACCAGCCATCCGGACTATTTTTACCCAGACTAAAAATACGGCCTTACCTCAGAGGTTGCGCTGGAGGAGCTTGTGGAGGGAGGGTATCAAATAGACCTCTGCAAATATAAACTGCTGGCCCGCGGTGAACAAAGGTCCTGTGAATGGGACTGCCAGAGTTTGGTGGTGCCTGCCCGATTTGCCCTCTCCTCCAGACTCTGGACAACTCTAGGGAAGGTTCTGGAGACCTAGTCTGAGCCTTAGGCCTGGCGCACAGGAAGCATCCACAAAGATCGGCAACTGTCAGGAACAGAGGTTTTTGTGTTTTTTGTGTTTTTTGCTACATCTGCGCAGGTCATTGAGGTCAAGCATCTAGATCCCACCCCCTGGTGAGGCGTAACCCACATGAGCCCTGTTTCCCCTCTCCTTCCCACCCTTAGTCCTTCCACCACGTCCCTGGCCTCATTCCCTCCCTGAGACATCTGTCTCCCCGGTGTGAGCCTCTGGGGCAGGCTGCACAATGGAAGGAGATCGAATGTGGTTCTGTTCCAGGTCAGGAACTTCGGATTTAACTCTGAGGCAGAAGCTCAGCTGCCCTGACATCCCACCGCTCATCTCCACAGCAATACCCCCTGCCTTAAAGGTAGCCGGGCACGTCCTTGGCCACTGGTTTCTCGGGGCGGTAAAAATAGCCGAGGCCCTGGAGCTGCTGAATGATGAATTCTGGAAGGAGATGATTGATTCTCACAGCTGAGCCTCGGGGTCAGCAAGCCTTTTGCAAGTAGAGATGGTGGGGTGAGGGACGGGGGTTCTGCTATAGATAGAACTGTTGACAGGTGATCCCGGCCTGCCCCCACCCGAGAAGAACACAGCATAAGCTAATTAAAAGGAACTTGCACAGGGCTCTTGGAAAGGATGCAGACATGTGTACCCTTTTCTTTCAGGTCATCGTTGGCATTTTTGGTCTTATGCGTTCATCCCCCCTCCTTCATGCTGGGACAAGACTCAAAGCAGGGGAAGAGTTTATTTCCAGGGAAGGCAGTGGGGTGCTGGTTTCCCATAAAACAATGGTGAGGAGCTGTCAGGGTTTATGAAACGCCACAGGGACACCAATGTCAGGAAGCTCCCAATTGCTTAGAGTTCATATTCACTCTCCTCTTGGACTGGAGGAGGGCTCAAGCTTGCCTTGTCAGGGCTCTGGGCTTGGTCACGTACCGGACCTGCTGTCTGAGTCATGGCGATCTAAGGTTAACCACATACATGAAACTCCATGGAAATCCTGGCAGGTAACAGGGTGGTATTTAAGCCAGGGCCGTATCACGAAGCTGTAGGGGCTGGGCACAGTCAACAGCGGGACCTGTGAAGCTGTGCAGCTGGACTCGATCTGGACAACCGGGAGATGGGACCATATGCATTTACTTTACCGTGCATATTTTCTAGGCGATCTATCCTCCAGTGTTCCGTAACGTCATAATAAAGTCTTAGAGAAAGAGAAAGGGGCGGTGGGAGGAGGGAGAAATTGAGAAGCAAATGAGAAGCGATATGTTTTCAGATGAGATTATGAAAAGGATGAGGAGTTGATGAGGTGGCCAGACACAGAGAAGGTATCCAGATGGCTACTGCTCTCCTTCCTGGAGATATGTGTTATGATAGAGACAGAGGGAGGGCGGGAGGGAGACAGGGAGACCTACTGGTTTTTATAAAGGAGACCAGAGACAGATGGTAGGGAAAGCCGGGTTAGAAAAACAGCATAGAAAGCTGAGTGGACCTCACCTTTGTCTTTGGGGGACCCATGGGAGACGCAGGCACTGAGTGTCTCCACCCACACCCCTGCTTCTATGAATTACAGTTTGGGTGTTCTCCCCAGGTGTGACTCTTTCTCCTACCAGCTTCAGCCCTGAATCACCCCTAAAACTCATCCAGGCCTTCATAACTGCATCCAGCCTCCCTGATTGTAGAGAGCACACACAGTAGGTACCCGGATTCCTAGTCTGGCAAAATTCAGTGTCAAATCACAGGAGGCTAACCAAGATGATAAGGGGGTCTGGAGACTGAGTCAGACCAATGTGCACGGAGCAGGATGAGGTGACTCCACAATTAGTCTAGAAAAGAAGGTCGCCCTGCACATTGCCTCCAGGTCTGGCTCCAATCGTAGGAGACAGGAGAAGACCTATTTATCCAGGCTCCTACTGTGTCTCACACCGTGCGGGACCTTGCACATGTGTGGAGAAAACCGCAACTGTCTATCCAAACTCCATCTGCACCCTCCACCAAGGAGCACAGCACGTGGCCACTGCCTGGGGCTGCTCTGTCCATCAACACTGTGAGCCGCCCTTGGCAGGGCATACGGGGCTCCCTCACTCCCTCCCAGGGCAACCCTGAAATGGGCTTTCCTTTTCTAGGGCCCTCACACAGTCAGCAGCACTTCACCCCTGGTGACCCCAACTCCTTTATACCTGCAGAATCTTCGTTCTCTTTCAAGGTGACAGGCCTCACTTGTGCTGGGTCTGACTTCTTGGCCTCCTGGCTAACCTCCTCTCCTCCAGTCTCCATCCTGCCTGTCCCGTCCCCGGGGGCTGTCTATACCAGCCATCAGATCAAAGCTCCCAAACCCAGCACCCCTGCCACCATCGGGCTCCCCTCTGTTCCAGCCGACAGCTCGTGAACCTTGACAAATACCCTTACAGCTGGTGTGACCTGCACTGCCAGCCTCATTGCCTGTTCATCCCCAGAACAACAGGCTCTTAAGGGTCCTTTCCCTCACCTACAAGCCGGATGCCCTCTTCCCCTCCCCAGCGGACACCTTTCTAGTCCCCACACCTCTTCTTCTCCAGGAGAAACTGGTCACTGGATGTACAGATTGAACTGATGGCTACACCACAGCCATTAAAATACTTTGTACCATTTACTTGTTTCCAAGTGTGTTTGTTTTTCCAAGGATAAGCTCCCTGAAGCCAGGGGCTAGACTGTCCTTCCTGGCTCCCTGTGCCTAATGCGGAAACCGGAATTGAGCTGAAATAGAAAAAGATGCCCAGGAGGGATGCTTGTTGCCACAGATCACATTCTGTCCATGACTTAGAGTAAGTACTTGATTTCTTTTAACCAGGCAGTATTGTATATAGAGCAACCACTTGTAAACAATTGTAAGGAGATTATGACACACTTAAGGCTTGTGTCCAAGACATGGATGAGGCCATAAAAGGAGCTCCGTCTTGCAGAATACCTTGGCACCTCCAGCATCTGGAAAGACACTGGGAGCCTGAAGTGGTTCCAGGCTGTGAACATCGTACCTCAGGTGCCAAGGTTACCTCAGGACAAAGGTCAAGGCAGTTCTTCTGGCTGTTTGGATCTCCATGCTCTTTCTCTGTGAGGAGGAGTCAACCGGGGCTCAGGAGGTTGAGCATCAACTATACATCTCATCCACCCATCCGTGGTCCACCGAATGGCCTGTTGCCACAGATACAAATGAACAAAATGCAGCCTGCATTTGAAGGCTTCGCACTCGGCTTGGCAGGTAGGAAGTGCACCAATATAAAGAATGCAAGTACACACCTACCAAGAGATTTAAAAATCAAAGTATCTGCTGGGGATGTAGCTCAGTGGCAGGGTGCTTACCTAACACGCACAGACAAGACCTCTATCCCCAGTACAACAAAACACATACATACATAATGTATACATACACTTGCATACATAGAAATATCGCACACCTACACATATATAAAGTATTCAGAGCAGGCTGAGCTTGGGCTACCATACATCCCCTTCCAGTAATCTGTTTTCCATGAATCCCTGAGGTTGTCTGTCCTCCAGTCACAGGTGGAATTTGCGCCTCGTGCCTACTGATTTCTCCGAGCATAGGACACCCTCTGCCTGGACCACTCAGTTGCTCTTCCCTGAGTCCTCAATCTCCTCTGTTCCTTTCATCCGCTAACTTCCTCTGAAATGACTGCTTTCCCACCTACAGTAGCTTCTTCACCTTCATCTTTGCTCCCAGCTTCTTGCTTACCTCCTTCAAAGCACTTACTGAACATGTGCGTCTTCTTATACCCATCAAGGCAGAGAAGGGAGGCATCTCCTTTTCCTCCGTACTGACAGTATCTGACTCTGGCCAGGGGCTTAATTATCATCTATTCAGCAGATGGAGAGAAGAGCTCTGGGATGGTTTGAATGAGAATGGCCTCCATAAGTTCATGTGTTTAAAGACTGGGTCTCCAGCTGCTGGGGGTTTGGGGGTGGGAAGGGGGATGAGGAGGGGTGGTCTTACTGGAGGAAGTATGTCAGTGGAGGTGGGCTTTGAGGTTTCAAAAGATTTACACCATTTTAGTTAGCTCTATCTCCCACTTGGGGATGAAGACGTGAGCTCTTAACAGTTCCTGCCGCCACGTCTTTGCTCCACCATTATGGACTTTCACCTCCTGACACCAGAAGCCCAATTGAACTCTTTCTTTTAAAGTTGCCTTGGTCGTGGTATTTGGTTACAGAGATAGAAATGCAGGCGTCTGTGGGTTCTATTTGAAATGGGCAAGATCTCAGAGGTGACTTTGCAGGAATATGGGCATTTGGGTATGGCAGGTGTTGCCATTTGGGTATGGAAGGTTTGCAGGTGAGTATGGGCATTGGGGGGTGGGGGTTGCACAGTAAATGTTTTCTACGAGTCTAGTTCAGAGCAGGTGCATGAGCAGGGATGGAGTCTGTGGCGGCCAAGGGTGTGAGAGGTGAGCTATGTGGAAGGTGGTAAAAGGGGACATCTGCTGTCCCTTTCCTGCGTCCACTTCCCCTTCTGTGACAGATGGGGAGGGAACAACTCTGATACGTTTACTCTTAGGTATGCCCACGGAGGCTAAACAAATTTAGCACAGGCTGAACAATTGGAACTCGGAGCTGATCCTGGGGGACTTAACAAGAGCTGCAAGGGCACCGCAGTGACCCCGGATGATTCTCAAACCTGGACGGGGGGGGGGGGGGGGGGGGAGCGGATAAAAATCTTCCAGCAAGCCCAAGCTGTTTGATCATGAGATTCATCCCCTGACTGAGTGCTCACAAAGACCCGGCCAAGGTCATTCCAGCTGTACCGGGCCACTGGGCAGAAATCCCAGAGACAGCAATCTATTGCAGCTCTTCACCCCCATCACACCTCAGGGAGTGTGGGCCCGTGTCCATCGGTTGGCAGACAACACCCCCTAGCCCTGGGAACGGTGTGTGTCCCCACTGCCAGCCAAACAAGCGTGGTTTTCGTTTTTTTTTTTTTTTTTTTTTTTTTTTTTTTTTTTTGTGTGTGTGTGTGTGTGTGTGTGTGTGTGTGCTGGGCCATGGGCCATTGGGTAGAGCTGACATTGTCGAGAGCCCTGGTGACTTATGACACTCAGGTTCACCGTCAGGCGGCTCCACTAAGATCATCACCAGAAAAGATGTCTCCCTCCCAGAGATTCGTGGAGCCAGAGTGAGCTGGTTGTTTTGGCCCTCCTCCTCTTCTCCCCTCCCCTTCATAAAACAAATGTGACCCACAGTGCTGTGGGTCCTCTGACCTGAGATGACAAAGAGGCGTAGGCTGCCCTTACCCTCTCCGCCTGCCTGCACCTGTTGTCCACGATGACGGCTTCTGCCCGTCCCCCATTCTCCTGGCACCCTCAGCCATTTCTGTGGTGACCGCTCCGTAGTCCCAGGCGTGATGTTCCCACTTGACTCTGCTGGTTCTCCCTCTAGGACAGGCCTAGGTCACAGCCACAGAGTCAGGGTTTTCTCATGGACCCACCATGCTTCCTGGGCAGGACTCCAGGGGCTTGGAGTCTCGCTCCGTAGGAGGAGAGCCATCACAAAGCCACTAAGGCCCGTTCCGGTTCCCCCATTGGCTTTAGAATCAGGAAGGCAAAAGAGACAAAAGCAAATGGTCTTGTGCCCCTGTGTTGTCCTTGTGCGACATCGAGACAGTGATGTCCCCGGGGAGCGGGATCGGTGGAAGCAAAGCCAAGATGGAGAGAGGCTGGGAGGCGCCACACATTCTTTCTAGCTTTAGTAGCCAGAGTTTCTTGGCAAAGAAACCCGCGCTCAAAGCCCTGGGAAGTACTTGGGTGTTTATCAGGTAGAGTCCAGCGTCTTTGGAGAGCTCACGGGCAAAACACCATGGCAACCCTCCTGTGAATTCAGTCCCCCTCCCATCTTCCATAGGCCGGTGACAAGGGGGAAGAATGGCGAGTGTCCCCCCAAGCCTGCTACCCAGAGGGGACTGGTGTAAGCCAGAATGCTTATGTTTCAGCTCCAAATGTGGCAGCCAGCAGCAGGAGGTGCTGGCAAATCCCTGGATGCCAGAGATGTTTCTCCGAGCTTCCAGGCCGCTGCACGTGGTCGCTATTGCCCTGTCTCGGTGGCCCCCAGAGTCCGCCTGTGTACAAGTATGTATGTACTGAGACGTTGGGTGTTTGGGGCCTCGTGAGGGTCACAGAAGGGCCTGCCTTGCCTGTATGAGCAGTCTGTGCTGTCCTTTCCGGGATGGCATGTCGTAGGTCATTAGGACTATGTGTCGCCACTTTGGAGCATTTATGCTCTCAGGCACAGCACTGCTTCACATAATTCGCCGAATCCTCTCAAAAGCCCACCAGGAATACATTCTTCCTTGACTTTGGCAGTTGAAAAACCTGAGTTTTAGAAAGATGACATCACTCGTGATGGGGACAGTTGAGAACTGGATACGATTCCAAAGCTCTTGTGCTTAGGAAGTAAATAACACTCCTACTTCCGAAGAGTCCAGGGGCACTAAGAAAATAATCAAAATACTGAACGAGCAGGGTGTGGTGGCTCAAGCCTGTAATCCCATCACTCCAGAGGCAAGAAAGGAAGAGGGCTTTGAGCCCAAGGCCAACTTGGGCGACACAAAGAGATCTTCTCTCAAAACGAACAAGCATGCGAAATATCAGTTAGGTGCAGGTTGTTTAAATAAAGGAATTAGTTTTCTGGAATATGGGTTGGTACAAAGTGGGACTACCACAAGCCCACTAATTCTTGGCAGGACTTGAAGGCGGCCACGAGCTGGAAATGGCGTCTTCTGCTTGGCAGTGGGTCAGAACGCACTCCTCAGCTCCATGCTGTTGGACACAGCTGGGACGGGGACTGAAAGGCAGGGTCACAAGGACATGGATGCTGCGGGAACAGGTGTCTGCCACCTCCCACAGCTCTACTCATTTGCCTGTGTGGTAGCCACTTGGGCGACTCCATCCATTTTGAGGAGAGGAAAAGCAAGACTTCCGGAATCTGGAGGACTTGTTCACTCACGGTGGCAGAGCCACTGAAGATCAACGTTAAGGATCCTGGAGGAACGGCTCAGAAGTTAAGAACATGAACTGCGCTTGCAGAGAACTGAAGCTGGCTTCCCACCTGTAACTGAAGTGGCTCATACCTACCTGTAACTCCAGTTCCAGATTATCCAGTGTCTTCTTCTGGCCCCTGCAGGCTCCCACAAGCAGGTGGTGTATACACATGTGGAATACACACATACATGCAAATACATATAAACAAGAATATAGTCAAGGCTGAACATCGATGATTCGCCTCTGGTTTGATTACCACTCCATGATACGTATAATAAGATATAACCTAATGTGTGTGTATATATATATATATATATATATATATATATATGTGTGTGTGTGTGTGTGTGTATGTATATATGTGTATATATGTATATATATATATATATATATATATATAAAACACTTCAATAGCCCATTAAAAAATTAATATGTGAGCTGGGCAGTGATGGTGCATGCCTTTAATCCCAGCACTAGGAGGCTGGCAGATCTCTGTGAGTTTGAGGCCAGCCTGGTCTACAGAGAGAGTTCCAGGACAGTCAAGGTTACACGGAGAAAGTCTGTCTCAGAAAACAAAAACAAAAACAACAAAGTTAATACGTGGCAACATTGTAACGGCTGCACCAGCAAAGGGGTCAAGACATCACGTGTTAAGATGGGCGTAGGGGCTCAAACTTACCCAGCACTTGGGAGACAGAGGCAGGCAGATCTACAGGAGTTCTAGGACAGCCAGGGCTACACAAGAAACCTTGTTTTGAGAAAGAAAAACAAATAAACTATATGGTGTATATTCCAAATTCTCCTACAGAATATGTGACATTATTTTTCATGCTTTTATAACAAATGGGATAATAACAATAATACTTCTCACAAGGTGTGTGTGGAGACTTGAGCAACGCATGGTTTGTAAATCACAGCAATGCAAGCAAACGTAAGTCCTAGAGGTCACTGGGAGAAGCCCAGCAGGCGAGTATGTTACAGGTAACAGAGCCACACTTAATGAAAACTCATTTATTCGTGACCTTTAACATTTTTTAATTAAATTATTATTATTATTATCACCATCATTACCATCATCATTACGTGTGTGTTCATGTGTGTGTGTGGATGTGGAGATTATCGGACTTTGTGGAGCTGGTTTTCCCCCTTCACCTCACATGGCTCTGGGATCAATCTCGGGTCACCCAGCCTGTCACGCAGGTGACTTTACCCACTGAGCGGTCTTGCTGCCTGGATTTGTGCCTTAACGAAAAGATCACCTAAGTGAAAGCCTGGGCATGGCGTTCCCTTGCCTTCGAGACTAAATATCGTTCTGACCCTAGCACTAAGGATTCCTCCACTATGGCCCAAGGTCACACTGACCCCAGGACTCACCTTGACACCCAGGAGACTTCTCATTCTGCTCAGCATCCTCCACGTCCTTGCTTCCGGTCCTCCTCCTTTCAACACTTGCCTCTTCCTGTTTCTATTGCTGGTCCCACCCAGGCCCTGTGCTGAGTCGCCTAAGGTCTACGGTTTGTACAAAGCATGCTGCAGTGGAATTCTACCGATAATACTCTTCGGCTGGGGCATGCCAGGATCCAGTGAAAGGCTACGTCCCCAGAAGCTTTCCTCTGGGGTCCTTTCTTTCACAGGAACCATACATTTGATAAAGCCCTACCCTGGGACGGTTAATCACTGAACACTTTCCTGACTTTTCTCCAGGAAAGTCACCACCCACCCACTCCCACCCCCCACCCACCCTCCCCCCACCCGCCTCAAATGGAACCAAGGCTATTTTTGTACTACTCGGAAGTTCTATGTTTTCCTCTCAGCTGAAGTGTACCTTCTGGGAGGGTGGGACCAGGCATGGTGTATGTCCATTCTCCTCTGACACCCAGCATAGGCAGGCACAAGGTGTTGATGAGGGGTTGTCCTATCTGGAAATCACAGTGAAATGGGATTCTTCTCTTTTCAGAAGTAGTGGGACCTTGAAAGAGCACTCGTCTGTGAGTGAGCTGCCTCCATGAAGGTGGTCTATGGTAGGAGGTACTTGTTTCTCAGGACTGGGTTAGTTACCTCAAGAGTGGGTCCTTACAAAGCACGTTCCCCTTGTGTTTTGCCCCTTTCAGACATGGGCATCCTTGAGTGTGCTATTGCCCTGTCATACTGTCATGTTATGATGCAGCATGAAGACTCGCTAGACCTGGCTGCTTGTCATGAATCTCCCAGCCTCAAGCTTTCTATTAGAGGAACAGAAAATGGACCGAGACAGGTGTGTGTATGTGTGTGTGTGTGTGTGTGTGTGTGTGTGTGTAGCAGGGGCTCCATGGGCCATAGCATAGCGATTTCTTGGAATAGGTTGAAGTAGGTCACCAGGAAAGACATATCTACAAGTTTCATGCTCATCTCTCTAAGACCCCTTAACAGTCAACGGGAAAGGCACCTGACCACAGCTATTAGTTCTTGAACTAAAGGCTGTGGAGTCACAGGTTGACTCATGGGCTGTAGGCCTCTTTTTGGTGTCTGCCCAGTTGGGGACCTTCTGTTGGGGCATTGAGAGATGATATATTGGAGAGGCGAGAGGCTGAGTTGATAAAGGTGCTTGCTGCCAAGCCTGGCTACCAGAGTTTGATCGGGGGATCCACTTGGTGGAAAAAAAAAATAACTGACTCATGAAAGTTCTCCTCTGACCTCCGTACGTGTACCAGGGTGTGTGCACACATGTGCTTGTACACACACACACACACACACACACACACACACACACACACACACAAATATAAATCAAAGAAATAAAACATTTCAAACAACAGACAGTATTTCCCATGACATTCCAGAAAGGGCCAGAGAGGAGCCAAGAGAGGATAGGATATGCTGGTCATGTGACCTCGGCTGCAGCCTCTCCACTCTGTCATTATGTGTGAGGACAGCCACAGCCGCTATACAAACAAACACATGTAGCTGTGTTCCGATAAAACCTTTTTAATGGACACTGCAGTTTGAATTTCACATTGCTTTAATAGGACAAAGTAGTATTCTTTGGGGTTTTAAATACCATTTAAAAATAGAAGAAGAAGAAAAAAAAAGCATTCTTAGCTCATGGGGTACAGTTGCCAGCCTCAAGGCTAGCTCGCTGAGGGGAAGATTTCCTCATGTTCTGTCGGTGTGTTTCTCAGACCGCTTGCACCAAGGTCACAGGGATGTCTGTGAAGGTGGGGGTGCGTAGTCTCTACCCCAAGTGTACTGAGCCTGACACCCAGAGGCAGAAGTAGGAAGAGCCTTTTCCTGGATTATGATTGACACCAAGTGGAGAGAGCCACATTAGACAAAAGGAACTAGGGACTTTCTCAGACGTGCGTTTTAATTGGGGCAGAAAAATGAGACCAGCTGAGAAAAAAAAAATCACCTACCTGGACAGGTGTTTGTTTGCTTGTTTAAAATTTATTATTTTTATTTTATTTCACATGTAAAAGTGTTTGGTATATCTGTCAACCACTTGTGTGCCTGGTATCCATGGAGGCCAGGATAGGGCATCATACCCTCAAGTGGAGTTCCAGACGGTTGTTGGCTGCCATGTGGATGCTGGGAATTGAACCCAGGACCTCTGCATGAACAGCCAGTTCTCTTAACCACTGAGCCATCCTCCCAGTTTCCCAACTTGTTTGGTTTGTTGTTTTGGTGAGGTATTCTCATGTAGCCCAGGCTGGTCTTAAACTTCCTGTGTAGCTGAGGATAACCCTGGGCTTCTGATCCTCTTGCCTCAACCTCCCAAGTGCTAGGCTTCCAGGCGTGTCCCACCATGCCCAGCTTATGCTGGAGATCAAACAAATCCAGGACTCGGTGCTTGCTAAGTAAACATTCTACCAGCTGAGCTACATCCCTGACCCCAGTTGTTCTAGGATGTCATAAAGCCCTTTCAACTATCTCATGTGAAAATCAATTCATCTTCAAGACTGAAACGTGCAAAAAGGGTGTATGGGTGGCGCACACCTTTAATCCCACCCAGTACTCGGGAGGCCGAGGTGGCAGGTCTCAGAGTTCGAGGCCAGCCTGGTCTACAGAGAGTTCCAGGACAGCCAAGCAAGGCTATACAGAAAAACCTTGTCTCAAAAAACAAACAAACAAAAAAGTGCTGCATTTTAGATTCTCTGAGTGCGGCACCGGATGTCCAGGGAACAGTCCAAACACTTGATGTACACACAACTTATTTCGCATTCCGGACCTACATCGTCTTCCTCCTAACTTAGAGAAGCGCATTTTGACTCAGGCTCCAGCAAATGAGGAGGAGGAGGATCTCGTCACAGTGATGTGCTGGCAAATGTTTAGCACCCGGATCTTCAGGGAGAAAACACTGACAGGTAGGTTGCCAATTCCCGTGGTCCCACCAAGTCCCACCAAGGCCACTTCAAGCCACCTCCATAAGGTCATCGAAGTCAGGGTTGGGGAGAGATGAATGCTATCAGTTTTCACCGGCTGGTATGTTCTGGCTCTGGTTAGGCACTGCTCGGTTGTGATCAGGGATACATAATCATCGTGACCCAGTCTTCCAGCCAGGGTCTGGCTTGAGAGCAAAAAAATATTAGGGACTGGGCTTGGGGCACTTCAGGCAAAGCTTGCTTTCTCATTCAGGGAGTGAGGAGCTTCTCTCTTCCTGCCCTTCCTGCTTCTCTGTGGTGAAGCTGCCAGCATCTCGTGATGGAGGCAGCTGCCCAGGAACACCTGAACACCCCAGGAGGTACAGAGCACAGCCAGGTCAGCTGCTTCCTGAAGCCAGTCTGTAGCCCTGCATTTGGAACTTCCGCTACTGCATATTGACAAAGTTTCTCGATTGTTCCTGCTGGCTGAGCTAGCTAGGGTTTCTGTTGCCTCCCGCCAAAGTCTTCGTCTGATGTGCCTTTCTCCTTACTCGTCATTTAGACGCTAAGAACAAGAACAAGCGTGAGCTAGGCCTTTATCGGCTCTCCCTGGCAGATGGGGACCACAGTTCAGAGGCAGTCGGCCTGCGGGCCAGCTGTTCACAGTTCATGATCCCCCTGAGGTGTCCTCTGAAGCCCACCTTCCCTGTGAAACATCATCCACTTTGTACCTGACCTCTCTTGTTCCAAGGCAGCTAGGACGTTATCAGGGCTGCCGCAACAGCGTGTGTGGCTGAAGCTTAAGTGAATTTCATCAGCATGATTAAATACTTATTACATGAGTCAAACATACGGGCTTCATTAAGCCAGTGAACTCCCAGGAACCTCCTTCTCTGTTTATACAGCCCATCTGGACTCTCAGATTACTTTAAAGAAATGGGATAAATGGCGTTCGATATGACAGCCAGGTCATCTTTCAGCATTGTACTCTCAGAGGGATCCCATCTTCCATCGCTAACTCTGGCATCCACACAACTGGGTAGGGAGGGTTTTCCATTGCTTCTGGCCTCCATGAAAGCCTGACACGATGCTGAAATTGAGACTTTATGTGTAACGTGCCAGGACAAGACAAGCATGCTTTTCTCATTGAAGCATGGAGCATTGTCTAAAGTCATTTACAAGCACAGGCCTCGAGCCTTTTACAGGAAGACACACCTTGAAAGCAAAATAAAGGACCTATAGGGCTCAGTGAACTTACCTAGCCGCTGCTAGTCATTGTTGGAAACTCTTTATCAAATTAAAAGCTTGCCACGATGGGAGCGCTGAGAAGCAGGGACATGCGTTAAGTACTAAAGTAGATTTTAATTGGCTGTTTAAATGAGGGAACACTTCCTGGCACACATAGCAGGGTGTGCACAAACAACACACACACACACACACACACACACACACACACACACACACACAGTCCCAGGCAGTGTATAATTCAGAGGACTCACAGGGTTTGGAAAGCCAGCATCTCCCAAGTGAAACGACAAGCTTCCTGGGGACAGAGCCCTTGGGGAACATGTGGCAGTCCGTGCTCTGTAGATGCCACAGTTATTGTTTCAGAGAATAAGAAATAACAATAACACAGAAGCAAGCTGCTTGAACGCTGCCAGATTCATGTTGTCTGTCATCCGGATTGAAGTGCCAAGGCCTCTTACTCTTGGACCAGGCTGAGATTTTATTTTGTCTCTTGTGTCTATCAAGCCATTAACATATAAAACAGGGGCATGAATGCTTTCACTGCAAGAATAAGAGATTTTTATGAAGCTCTGTGTTGCCTGATGCATACTGACAGCTCATTTTCCTTAAACTAAAGCCTTGTCTGCAATTCAAGATTACTGTTATTCTTAATAGCCCTGCTTAGGTCGAGAGGCACCGTAACATGGTAGCTAGGAACGTGGTCTTTGACATCAAATTGATGTGGATTTGTATGCTGGATCTGTGGCGTCTCAGGGTCTCTCTGAGCCTCAGGCACCTTGTCTATAAAGTGGAATAAAGTCATATGACCACACCTGAAACAACTTTGCCTAGTGACCATAGCAGGTCTGTATGCTTACCCTGAGAATGTCTGTGTTCCCTGCTGGGAGATGGAAGCCAAGAATCACAGGTGACTGTGGGACAGGCCCCAAGGACACCTTGCCTTTTCAAGTAGATTGCTAACTAAAGACAGTTGAGGTGAATCGTTGATTAGGCTAACAGAATAGCTTATCAACTGAAGGAAGCCAGGGCAGGATTTTAGGGTGCAGGGGAGATTCGGTCAGGGCAAACAGGGAGGAGGGAGAGACAGGCACACTCTGCGGCTTGGGGAGCTCACCCCTCTTGCTAAGGTAGGTTTTTCCTGTAGGAACTTGGTTGACTCTGGAACATTCCAGAAAAGCTGGGAGAAGAGGTCAGGCCTCAGCTTTCACAGTTTATTTCACTTTAAAGGTGATGTCTTCAACTGACAGGGAAAAACCATTGTCAAGCAGCTATTCCATTAGCGGTTGCTATTTCTTAGCTTATTAGTTACTCTGATCTCGGACTGGTGAGATGGTTTCCTGCCAAGCTTGGTGACCTGAATTTGATTCCTGGGAGCCACAGGGTAAAAGGAGAGAACTTCCTACCGCCACAGGTACCCCGTGGCACATGCTGTACCCCACAACTCATCCCCGGCAAAAAATAAATAAAATACAATTCAATTTTTCTTTTATATATCCTGATCTTGCTATTTAACAGAAGTTTTCACTGAAGTCCTTATTATAAGGATTCACACTGAGTGTGCTTGCACAGGCCTTTAATCCCAGCACTCCAGATGTGGATACGGAAAACTAGGAGTTCTTTGGCTACTGGCAAGTTTGAGGCTAGCCTGGGTTACATGAGAACCCATGATCAGGGGATAAAGATGGAGAAAAATGTCAAAATCATCCTTTACAGTGCAGCCATGGTATCTTTCAGCTTCTGGTCTGCACCACAATCTGATATAAAGTTCTTGGGGTAAGCGCACATGACCAGGGAGGGGACAGGGACCTCTCAGATAGGTTTATCAATGTTTACAGATATTAAATAACCACAGCCCATAGCTGCTGATGAGGAACTGTAAATACAGGACTGCAGGTCCTCAGAGCCATAGTGAATCGAAGGATGTTTTCATAAAAGACTGGGAAAACAAACGGTCCAGGTTGAAAGTGTGCGGCTACGTGTGTTCAAACACACACCCTCTGTTCCAATAAGACCACAGGTCTTGCACTATCCCAGATGGACCACGTGGAAGAGAACACACTTATTTTTCCTAATATCTTCGTGGAGGGCATTGGAGAGACAGCTTTCACTCAATTTTCCAGCCAGGCAAGGCTTTGAACATGAAACAGAAGTATCCCAGTGCTCTTACAAATGAGCCACAGCAGGCCGATGTCAGGGCCTGGATTCATGGGCTGCCGGGGGGTTAATATCTCTGGCAATTGCACAGAAGAAAAAAGCCTGCATTCTTCTTCCTCCGGCCTGCTTCACACATCCTTGGCAGCTGGGCTTCCCAATGCTTCATTTAGGCCAATGTCCGTGAAGGAGCCGATCAGCAGGAGCGGCCCATCGGCTGGCCATTTGAAGCCCTTGGCTTGCATCCCCGCTCCCCTCGATCTGGGGAGACAGACAGGCCTTTGTGTGCCTGGAGCCAACTAAGCCAGGATGTGACTGTGAGCTGGAATCTGACCTTTCATGGGCTCCAGCACCTGTCAGAAAAAAAACGAACAAGCTTCGGGTGTTTTTTCCGCTCTGGACTTAAATGCCACTTCTGTGACTCCTTCACGGTGGAACGGTGCCAGAGCAGTTGTGGTCAAACTGCCGCTCTCTGAGGAGCAAACGTGAGACCTAAGTGATGAACACCCCAGCTCTGGGGGCCTGGCTAGCTCTCAGTTAGGGATGACTCCAAGCTGAGCAGAGGACTCCAGTGATTTAAGTCACAGAGCAGATAAAACAAACATATTCCTCTATACCATGCTATGTGTGTGTGTGTGTGGGGGGGATTATACATGTGTTGTACGTGTGTATGCGTGTGCACGTGTATGATCATGCACATGACATCACACAGGCATTCATCTGTCAGGGGTGGGGCTGAGGAGACAGTTTTAGCCACCCCTCTTGGTCTGCTGAAGCACCTCCCACGTATGAACTTATCTGTCACACTTTGATTGGATTCTAAGACAGAATCGTCCAGATTTTTTTCAAGTGACTGATACCTCTGAACCCCAACTTTCTTAGCTGTTGAATGAGGCTCAAAGTTCTCAGTTACAAAGGTGACCATGGTGTAAATGAGATAACACAGGAAAGCACCAAGTGTCTTGCCTAAGCACCTTGGAGGTACTTAGTTACTATCACCTGTCTTTCCCCTGCTGCCAGGTATGCTTGGGCTGGAGGAGAAACAGGTGCCAGTCACTACAGATGCTTGATTGACACATGCATATACCCTATCCTGATCTTGAAAGAGAGACAGATTAGCCCATCAGTAATTCAAGGTGTGCAAAGACAACATTCCCCTCAGTGTGGCCCGGAGCACCCTCTTCAGGGACTGCTTGGTGGTCTGGCCTTTGATGTGAGGTGTCCCAGCTGCCTTAAGGGCTTGGGGGCTTTGGGATGGGTGGACCTGTGGTTGGTGTACTTGTCTGCACCCTGCCCAGGTTCAGAACCCTATAAGACAAGGGAGGCTAAGTCTGTGAGGGTCCCAGCCCATGGAGCTGATCCTCTGAGATGGATGTGGCCTCTGCACCTGCAGATCTGACTCTGGGCATCTTCGTCTGCCACCTCGTTTTATAGGCTGCCAATCTAGGCAGCTGGGAAGGGGAGAAAAATGTCCATAGTTAGTTAGCCCAGTGTGCGTAGGGAACATCAATGAACAAAAATGTAAAGTGTAATCCTTCTTCTCGAGGCTGTTGATAATTTTAAAACGCAGAAGTATCATTTTGTTTGTTTTGTTTTGGAGACAATATTTCTCTGTTTCCCTGGCTGTCTTGGAACTATGTAGACCAGGATGGCCTTGAACTCACAGAGATCTGCCTTCCTCTCCCTCCAGAGAGATGGGATTAAAGACGTGTACCATCACACTCAACTCACTGTATCGTTTTATGTCTAGTCTGATTTTGAAATCACATGATTACTAATAAACATTAGAAAAGAAATTTCAGTTGTCTTGATCTTATCACATCCCATGAAAATGGCTAGGTAGTTTTTAGTGCACGTATGTGGTGTATACCTCTGTGTATGTGCCCATTGTGTGCAGAGGCCATCGGAGGACATAGAATTACAGAATTGCTCTATGATTCTGCCTTATTCATCTGAGACAGTGTCTCTCTGTAGATAGGCTAGTGGTCAGCAGGGTCTGGCAATCTTCCATTTCTAACCCCCCCAAAGGGGTTACAGGCCCATAGGGGAACATACTCTACTTTTTACATAGATACTGAGGATTTGAACTCAGGTCTCAAGTGTTCTTATCCATTGAGCCATTTCCCCATCCCCAGACCCCCTACTTTTTTCTTTTCTCTTTTTCATTCTTTCCTTGTTTCTTTTTTTTTTTTTTTTTTTTTGAGACAGGGTTTCTCTGTGCAGCTCTGGCTATCCTGGAACTCACTCTATAGACCAGGCTGGCCTCGAACTCACAGAGATCCACCTGCTTCTGCCTCCTGAGTGCTGGGATCAAAGGGGTGCAACACCACACCAGGCTTCTTCCTTGCTTCTTCCTCCCTCCCTCCCTCCCTCCCTCCCTCCCTCCCTCCCTCCCTCCCTCCTTCCCTCCCTCCTTCCTTCCTTCTTTCCTTCCCTCCGCCTCCCCTTCCTCCACAGGATCTCAAATAGCCCAGTATGACCACAGACTCTACTGAGCCTGTGGTCTTCCTGAGTCTACCTCTTGCATCCTGGGATTACAAACAAGCATCAACCTGATCCGATTATGTGGCACTGGGACTTGAACTCCAGAATGGACAGGTAGTTTTATATGGGACATTTAGGGTAGCTAGACAAACGATGTAGACTAGGCTGTGGCACAACTCAGAGAGATAAGTGTCATTCTATTGAGAGGGACTGAAATCAAGCAGCTTGGAGCTGTGACTGTCCACTGCAGAGGACTAGAGCGGAGGCCCTGGGTAGAGGAAATGCGGGAGGATGACTAAATGTGGTTGACGGTTAACGAAAGCTGCTTTTTACAAAGGCAGTTGTGTGTAGCTGGATCTTATGTGAGTTAAGCAGATGCGTTTATTTAATGTTCTGAAGCATATGATGGAGGCCAGTTAGTAAACACAAATAGCTACAAACTATTTTTTGTTTGTCTTTACTTCTTTTAAACAATACCATTGCTAGTTTAGACTGCATTTTGTAACCTTTTGCTAGTAGCTCTTGCAAACACAGTCTGTAGTGTGTCAAACACCTCTCTTTAAAGGGAATACCTTGAATTCCCACAGGCTTCATCCTGGGAGGAGAGAGAGGTAGGTCAGTGCTACAGTCCCCATTTCACAGGCAGTGAAAGAACTGGAGGAGATTGGGAGCTTGCCTAGCATGATCTAGCTGGTAGACAGCACAGCAGGCCACACCTCAGGGCCATGGATCCCAAATTCCTTACCAGAACACTAAGTTGGCTTTTCCTGTGATTTCTTAAAATGCCATTTATGTACTACAGAAACTCAGATGGTCGTAATTTGATTTTGCCGACACAAAGAGTTACTTTAGTCAATCAAATTGCGCACTGACCACGTTTATTTTTATACCTCTCGAGAAACGTCTGTGTTTTAAAAATCCAAATGAAAAAAAAAATTTAAGGGCTCTAAATTAGATTTTCCCTGGAAAGCCTGTTATCTGATTATGTTATTATTTGATGTTTGGTAAATACTCAGCGCTACTGTTTGGTCCTCCGTTGGGCAGTGAAAAGGTGCCTCTTTTAGTCTAATCTGAAATATACTGAGGAGGGTTAGCCAAGCCCAGGCAGGCTTTGCTAAAGGTTTTTTGAATTGGTCACAGTTTTGACTTATAGATCATCAATTAGTTGCAGATGTCGGCAGCAATATGGAGTGTGGGACGGGTCAGGAGAACACTTCGTTCCCATTTGAAAGGAATTTAGAGCTTAAAAAAAATACACTGTTAATTCTAAGCTGCCAACATATACACACTTAGGCATGGATGGGATGTAACTCCCTGGAAAAACAATCAACTGCTTGGAAGTAGTTCAGCATAATTCTATAGATTTTATAAGGTAATTTGATGAAACTTGGGTTTTAAAAATAATCATTGGCAGCACAGAGAATAATGAGCATCCTCATATTTTCCCATCTGTATGGGGGTCAGAAAGGTTTTAACATTTGCAATATATAATCACAGAAAAGCGATGCCTGTAATAATGAGTGAAGAACGAGGGACCATAGAGCAAGTGTTGGGTGTTGTTTGTGTCTGGATGGTTCCTCCTCACCCTCACCCTCATGCGGAGTTGTCAATTACCCCAGTTAGAGACAAAGAAAATGCAAGATCCCCGAGGGTAAGGTCCATGCAGCCTTCGCCTGGTCTGCTGCTGTCACTTTCTGTCAGCCGCACTGGCTGCATCTACATCTGGGAGGGTGGGATTTAGAGACACGGATTCCAGAACTTGCAGAAGAAAGGCCATGGAGAATTCCAAGGAGCTCACTGCAAGGGGAAAGAGGGAGAATGGCGCCCGAGGCCCACTGACTTCTCTGGGTTTACCAGTTACCAGGCCACAGGCTGTATCAGAGACCAAGGCCTGCTTTTTAGCCCAGAGAAAGGGACTCCGTGGGAAGGCAGGACCGGAGGGAGCCAGGAGAGGATGAACAAAATGCATGGCCTGCCTTTATAAAAATGTCACGATGACAACCCATTATTTTGTACAAATAATATGTGGTAATATTTCTTTAAGTTTTAATTTTAAAATTATTAGTATGTGTGCATACTCATGAGATGCATGTCCACATGACGTGGGGGGTGAGGTGGCGGGGAGCATGGGGGCCATAGTATGTACATGGAGGTCGGAGGACACCTTTGTGGAATTAGTTCTCTCCTTCCATCTTTAACTGGGTCCTAGGGACCAACCGTAGGTTTCAGGCTTTCACGGCAAACACCTTTACCTGCCGAGCCCTTAAAGGACTGTTTTTATATTTAAAAATTAGTGTGTATTTTTAAAAGGTTTCAAGGACTTTGCATTTCCAAAGACTGGTGTGTTTTAAAGTGGCAATGGATGGGGTGGAGGCGGTCAAGATGAAGACAAAGAGAAATGGGTTAGACTGTGTACGGTCCATACAGAAAAATTGCCTGTCCTTGAACTAGGCTGGTATTGACAGAGAAAGAACACCGGCCCATATATAATTAAGTTTCCTAGTGGCCACATTCATAGACCAATAAGAAACAGGTAAAGCTAATCATAATAATGTATTTTATTTAAATCGTAATGTTCAAAATGTTATCATCTCCACATGTAGTCGGTGAGAAAATTATTAACAAAACACTGACATTCCGTGGTTCATTTGAACTCTTAGAACCTAGGCTAGCTTTTGACACAACACACTTGACTTTGGACCACCTGCATGTAAAGGACTCAAGAGCTGCACCCGACCTTCAAGATGGCTCAGCTGGTCAAGACACTTACTGCCAAGTCTGAGGACCTGAGTTTGATCCCTGAGGCCTGCATATTGAGAGGAAGGAACTCACTCTTGCAAGTTTGCTGACCTTCACATGTGTATCATGGTACACACAGAGAGGCATGTACATAAACACTAAATACATGCAATGAAAATGTAAAATCTCATGCGGCAAGTGGCCAGTGCTTTGGGCTGTACAGGTTTTGAGGTCAGTGAAAGGATGTGATTCCAGTGTGAAGAGGGTTTATCAACCTCAGCTCTGTGACCCTGGAGGCTGCATGACTGTGAAGGGGTGCCCTGAGCATCATATATTTATTTATCCATACACACACACACACACACACACACACACACACACACACACACACACACCCCGCCCCCGGATTCCACCCGGTAGATGCCTGCAGCACTCCCTTCCCCAGGGTAACGGTAAAAAATGTCTTCAGATTTTGCCAAAGGTTGTTTTGTACCGGGAGCCTCCAGCCTGTGGCACGAAAAAGCTGTGTGTGGGGAATATACCTGGAGCTGCCCGAAAACGCCAGCCACGTCACCCCAGTCTGACGGAAGAAGGATGAGACCAGCTCTGCAGCTGAGGCATTTGAAGTGCGCCCCCCTCGGCACCACACCGATAGCCATCAAAGAATTCGGTGCAGGGGAATTAAATTAGCAAAGCTGTAAATTAAAAACATTTTCTTCCGTCTTTGAAAATCCAAATTCTTTTCTTTCTCTTACTGGCATCCCCCCACTCCCTACTCCTAACCCTCCCGCTTAAAGAAAAAGCATCATTTAAAGAGCTAGTGCCCCCACCCTGCCACGAGGGGGTGGTTTTTATTAAATTCCAAGAGAGGGCTGGGTCTCCAAAGCAATCAAGCCGGCTCTTGGTGAGCAGGCTCCTGGCCACTTCGCTGACATTCCGCTGCCCGCAGGAGGAGAGGAAGGTCAACAGCAAAGCTGGCTGGCTGTGGCTGATGCCGTTGGGGTTTCCGGAGGGCTTTGCTGGTGTAAGAGTGAGGGCAAGGCACTGAAGATGGACGTAGCCTGGTGCCATCCAAAGGACCTGACCATGGCTAAACTGTTCCATTTGCTCAGCATCTAAGGTCTATAGAGTTCTCTAACTCCAATCACCATAGCAGCGAGAACAAAGTGGACAATTACGCAGAACCTTCTGCATGATCAAGCGATCATACAGCTCCAAAGGCGGCGAGTATATTGCAGATGCTTATTTGAGAATGTGTTATTCGGAGGGTAGTCTCCCTCTGCTCCACTGGCCGCCTTCCAGCCTGTCCTAGGAAGCTGACCTCTATGACTGCGTGACTGGACTCTTCTGCCCTCTGAGTTCTTGTTGGGTTCAGCCAGAGGGATGCCCAGCAGGAGATCAGAGGGAGGGGAGACCGAGGTTGAACATTCTTTCTCCGTCCTTCCCTGCTGGGCTGTGGGTTGGCAGAGTCCGTAGCTCCTACAAGGTCAGGCCTTCCCAGATTCCCAAAACCACTTTCTTTTCTGGCTCTTGCAGGATGGGAGGCCACAGGGCTGTCATCAGCCCCAGGGGACTTCCTCATCTCTGGGGGTTACCTGGCATCTCTGTAAAATACCAGTTCACAAACTCTTCAGTCATCTCTCGGAGTACACTATCTGCTGGCACCTCCCCCCCTCCCCCAAGGACCTTAGCTCCACCCAACTCTGTTTAGCCTCTTCTTTGGAAAGTTCACATCTTTATGAGTCTCCTACAACTAGGAAGGAGACTGCCCACAAAGCTAGAATGTGTAGGTCCTTGAGTAGGCTCGCTCCACTTTATCACCACCATGGTAGGCAGGGAATTTTTCTGACTCTCCCCGGGTGTATACACTTGGTATTCAAGAACTATGTTCATAGACCCAAGAATCTATACACTGGATTTTCTTCCAGAGAGGATGGCTTATACTTCAGTATTTTCCTTTCTGAAATTTCTAACAATAATGCTGTTGGAAAGGAACTTGGGATATGTGTCACCAAAAAATCACATGGGTGTTTTCCTTCACTGATGTGTGGATTGTCCCGAGGCATCCAAACCCCATCTCCAGCTACAGTGTCTAAACCAACCATCACCTGTCAGCAGTCTGGCCTGTGACTCGCTAACACTGGATAATGTGTCCCTTCCTCCTCCCTCTCTGCTCTCAGATCTTTTCTACCCCATGGGGATAAATAGGCCTGGAAGTCACATCACCTGGTCTTCCTCATGGAGTCCTACCCAAAAACAAAACACACCCAATAACAAAAATTAAAAAGCAAGTTCTTCCTCTGGGTTTTGTCTTAGTCAGTTTAACCAGAGGAGATGATCCATGCCCAGCCGAGGTGGGGAAGAAAACCAACAGAGCCTTTGTTAAGACACTGTCCAGATATTCCTGAGCTCCCTTTGGCCTCTTGGTAGCATGAGGACTGAAGATCAGAAATAGTAGCCATAGCAACTAAAGGTTACATCAAAGACAAAAAAAAAGCAGCACTTGATCAGGCTGGGGTAAGTGGGAGCCCCACCCGTGACTGCAACCTTGAGAGATGTGCAGGAAGGAAGGGCAGATCTATTGGGATTGATCTATTGCACCATCTATTGGGATTGAAGTTTTAGCCTCCAGGGTGACATGAAACTCACTTCTCTCGTATTTTCCTCTCTATGCCAGAGGAAGGAAGATGCCAGCCCTCTAGACATGACTTAGTAGTCGCCCTGAGTTCCTACAGAAATCACCTGGGAAACTTCAAAAATGCATCCAGGAGCTAGCTCTATGCTATCTGGCTTAGAAGAGCTGGAGACCAGCCTCTGGCACTGAACCATTCCTGTTACCAAATACCATCTTACCTCAGACCAGCAAACAGCCTGGCATTGGACCTTAACACTGCGTATCTGTCATCCTGCCCCCTTAAAGCATCCCTCTTGAAGGAGACACCAAACGATACCAAATGGTATCTCGGACAAAGTAAGACAAGCAGTAAAGTCCAAGTGGAGCACCCTAAGTGTGGACTGGAGTCCATGTGGGCAGTGATCCATGCTTCTCTCCTTCCTGTACTGTGTGTATATGGTCAGTAGATGCTCTGAGCAGCTCCAGGGCTCCATGTTACATGGTGCCACCTTGTTGGACCCAGTTTGGGTAGAGTACCCTGGGGAATAGACTGTTCCCAATGACTGTTCGCATTCATGCAATTGCTCAACACTGGACAGCCAGTGTGGTGCTGACAGGCTGATTTGGAGTGACTCAAATCTCATATCCATAGCAGTCTTGCAAAAGAAATGTCTGCTTGTCACTCTACATCTTCAGGACCAGCCTTGAGTGGGTATATATGTTGACAATATGTAGTCCAGGTACTGAGACTATAGATAATTTGAGAGAAATGTGCAGGTATCCCTCACCCATAGCTTTGTATTGTAGCTTTCTAAAAATTTGTTTTTACAACGTTTATTATAAAATTTTAAAACATCACACAAAAAATTTAACCTGACCTAAAGTCTATACAAATCAATGAATGTCTACGGGTGCATGCCCAGGATGGATCATAGTTCTTTTTTTAAAATTTTTTTATTATATTTTTATGTGTCTGGGTGTTTCTCCTGCATGTATGTTAGGGTACCACTTGTGTGCCTGGTGCCCCCGGAGACCAGAAGAGGGTATGACATCCCTTGGAACTGAAGTTACAGATGGTTGCTGGGAGTTGAATTTAGGTCCTCTGGAAGTGCAGTTAGTATTCTTAATTCTTAATGTGCCATCTCTCCAGCCCCAGACTATGGTTCTTAGGGCAGAAAGAGACTGGCTGTGAACGGAGTGGATGGAGTGCCTCCATAGAGCCGGGCATGGCAGACACAGAAGATTCAGCTGTTAGAGTAAGTTGGCCCCTGTCTGAGAGGTGGGATGACCTTCCGGAAATACCTAGAGATACTGAGGACCCTGAGCTGGCCACGAGTGGGTAAGAGGCACTCACCATTAAGTATTTAATGGGAATTATACTGTGTGTATTTTTCTTCAGAATGCCATTCAAGAACAGATGATTTCAGTAGCAAGGAAAAAAAAAACTATTTAAAACAATACACTTGGCAAAAAAAAAAAAAATCTCCAAATTTGAAAACATGGTTTCTTGAGCAGACCGTGGGACCATTAGGCACTTTATTAGGGGGAAGCCACACACGTTCTTAGTTCCAGAACCATAAGAAAACAAATTCCTGTTGTTGAAGCCGCATAGGCGACAGTATTTGGCTACATCAGCCTAAAAAAACTAACATACAAAACAGAGATGATTGCGCATGAAAATTTAGCATTTGGGAAGCTAAGGAGTAGGAGTCACAAGTTCAAGACCAGCCTTAGCAGTGTGGTGAGATTGTCTCAAATAGAAAACAAACAGGACTGTTCAGTTAAACGTGACAGAAAAAGAAAACTGTGTTTTTGTTGATGTTTGAGACAGGGTCTCACTATGTAGCCCTGGATGGCCTGGGACTCAGAGACACATCTGTCTCTGCCTCCTGAGTGCTGCGACTTAAGACATGCATCATCACAAGAGGCTGTTGTTGAAACAGGATTTCACTATGTTGCTCTGGCTGGCCTGGAATTAGATATGAAGACCAGGGCTGACCTTGAACTCACAGAAATCTGCTTGCCTCTGCTTCCCAAGAGCTGGGGTTGAGGGGGTGAGCTACTATGAAAAACTGGGTTTTGATCTAAAATGTGTTCAATCATGATCAAGTCTGAAAGCAGATGAATTCCAGTGCCCTTTGTGGTTTGAGTATACGATGCCTCCCATAGGCTCTGACCTTCAAACACTTGGTCTCCTGTGGTGATACTGTGTTCCCCAAAATATTGTGCACCCTAATAAACTTATCTGGGGTCACAGAACAGAACAGCCACTAGATATAGAGGCCAGAAAATGGTGGCACACACACCTTTAATCCTAGCATTCCAGAGGCAGAGATCCGTCTGGATCTCTGTGAGTTCAAAGCCACACTGGAAACAGCCAGGCAGGGTGACTCACGCCTTTAATCCCAGGAAGTGATGGGAGGAAACAGAAAGGTATATAAGGCGTGAGGGCCAGGAACTAGAAGCTTTTGGCTGGTTAAGCTTTTAGGCTTTTGAGCAGCAGTTCAGCTGAGACCCATTTGGATGAGGACTCAGAGGCTTCCAGTCTCAGGAAACAGAATCAGCTGAGGAAATGGCAAGATGAGGAAGCTGTGGCTTGTTCTGCTTCCTCTGATCTTCCAGCATTCACCCCAATAACTGGCCCTGGGTTTGCTTTTATTAATAAGACCCTTTGAGATTCATGTTACAGTCCCCAGCTGAGGATGATGCTCTAGAAGGTTGTGAAACCTTTCTGGAGGAAGTGAGTTCCTGCAGGTGGACCTTGAGACTTGATGATTCAGACCTGGTGCTGGTCTCTGTAGCCAGAAGGTATCTCCAGCCTTGCCCGGCCCCAAGGTCCCACAGCCGCTTATAAAATAAAAATAATCATTCAGAGGCTTAATATTATTTACAAACTCTATGACCTATGGCAGGATTCTTGCTAGCTCGCTCTTATAACTTAACCCATTTTTATTAATCTATAAGTTGCCACGTGGCTGTGGCTTACTGGTATTTTCAACGTCTTACTTCTCCTGCGGGCAGCTGGGGTCTCTCCTTCCTCTCCTTTCTCCTCGCTATTCTCTTGGATTTTCCTACCTGGCTCCATCCTGCCCTTCCTGACGATGGACACAATGTGACTAACACTGCCAGGCTCCAGCAGCTGTATCTTCCCCGACATGATGGCCTCTGTCCCAAAGTTCAAGACACAATGACCCCCTCCTCCCGAAAGCTGCTTCCTGTCGGGTGTCTGGTCACTGCGATGGGAAAGGTAACTAGTAGAGTATGTGATATATGGTGGGCGCTTGATGACTCCATTTTTAATGCCAAGGAGGAACGGGAAGGGCAAGTGACAGACGGGGAAGAGAAAGACTGGAGGGAGGAACGGCAAACGGTGCATTTGTAAGAAGTTTACAAGAAACCGAGAAAGGCAGAAGAGAGAAGGCATGGGACGTAGCCAGCGCATTCACAAACCCGACTCATCCATCAGGTCTGGCATACATCACCTCGTTTTGACTCACTCTGCTTTGTGCATCTTGATAAAGGAGTTTGCGATGGATTTTAATTTCCTGTTGGTTTGAGGAGATTCGAGTCTGATATTTGAAAATATTTCTAACCAACCCGGCGCTCCCCTGCCAATTGATTTCTGCTTGGGCAGGCGCTGATCTGATGGTGACTCAGTCATTGCTTTTGAGTCCTGGAGTGAGGTAATCAAGACAACATTCGTCTCAGTTCACCCATCAGGGCAAATGTCCTCCCAGAAACTTCCCGGGGTTTTAAAATAGACTGCCCCATGAGCTTAGGAAATTGACCCACACAGGAGAAATAACACCAAAGAAAAAAGAAGAAATTTCTTAATATTAATGATTTTGATAGGAACTTTTTATACTAGTTTATAATGTCCCTGGAGCATTTGACTTCCTTTCCCCTCTCCCACACCTTCCTCCTCCTGTGAGTCCCCTCTGGCCCTCATTGGGTGTCACTTGGAGTTTTGTACTATATATGCATACATGAGTTTACGCATCCGCATGAAGTGTAGTATCCACAAAGGGGGAAAACAGTTGATATCTGCTTCCTGAGGCTGTCTTAATTCTATGTTATGCTATGATTATCTCCAGTTGCATTGTTTTCTGAAAACAGCGCAAGTTTATTCCTCTTCCCGGCTGAAAAGTAAATCCCATTGTGCATCTTCGCCATATTGCCCGCATTCATTCTTCTCTTGTTAGTATCCCTGAGTTGATTCCATAATTTAGATGCTGTGACTAGCGCCGCCACAAACACTGATGTGGTTGATCTCCGTGATCTGCTGATCTAGAGTCTGTTGGGTACATGCCTACCAGGGGCACAGCTGGGTCACGTGGGAGCTCTGCTGTCAGTGGTGCCCCACGGTGACTGGAGAAATTCCACTCCTACCAACAACAGCATGCAGGTTTCCTTCTTTCACATTGTGGTCAGTATTTGCTGTTATTTGTTTCCGGGGTGACCGCCGTTCCGACGGGAGTGAGGTGCAGTCTCAACACAGTTTTCATTTGTATTCCTCTGGTGGTTAGCAAGGCTGAGTTCTTTCCCATAGTTTATTGGCCATCTGCACTTCATCTTTGGAGATCTATCCGTTCATTTGCCCACTTATTGACTGGGGGAGGGGGTTGCTTGATCTCCTCCTTATTTAGCTTTCTTTTTTTTTTGGTTTTGGTTTTGGTTTTGGTTTTGGTTTTGGTTTTTCGAGACAGGGTTTCTCTGTGTAGCTTTGCGCCTTTCCTGGAACTCACTTGGTAGCCCAGGCTGGCCTCAAACTCACAGAGATCCACCTGGCTCTGCCTCCCGAGTGCTGGGATTAAAGGCGTGCACCACCACCACCCGGCCCCTTATTTAGTTTTCTAATGTTTTGTATTTTCTAGACATTAATTCTGTCAGATGCATCGTTAGCAAAGGTTTCCTTTAAAAAGGGAAAATTCCTAATCAGAGAGGAGAAACTTCTTCAGGAAAATAAAACCACCCAACAAGAGCTTAAAAGCCAAGAAACAGAGCTGAGCGTAGTGGTGCAGACCTTTGCTCCTGCACTCGGTAGGCAGAGGCAGGTAGATCTCTATGCATTGGAGGCCAGCCTGGTCTACATAGTGAGTTCCAGGCCAACGAAGGCTACACAGAGATATTTTGTCCCAAAAATTCACAAACACCCCATGAAAGATTGACAGAACTGGAACCATGATAAAAATGCTCTTGGTGGCTAAGTAAGACCAGCAAAATAAACAATGTAATACTGGATTATATCCTAAAGTCTAAAATAGACACCCACAGGTCAACATGGATATAAAATGTTCAAATAAATAGGAAATTCAGTAAGAAGAGACAAAGTTCCCTGAAGAATTAATATATATATATATATATATCATATTCATATATATATATATATATGATATATATATATATCACAAAGTAGAATTTGGAAAGGAAGGAGTAGGTGATATTACAGTAGCAAATCCTGGTAAAGGGAACCATGGTTGGTGTTGTCAGTGGGAATCTATGAACATGTACCTTTGCTGTGGTGTACCAAGGATAGCACTTCGCCTCTGTGGCTTCTTCTTTCCCTGAACCTCTAATACAAGTGTAACCATGAAAAAAAAGTCAAACGCACCCACACTGAAGGACTGTCTCCAAGATATCTGAAAACTCACCAAGTCATTTTAAACAGGGAATGTCTGAGAAACTGTCATAGACCGGAAAAGGCTCAGGAGACAGGAGGAGGGATTGTAAGGTCAGATCCTGGACTGGATCACGGAACAGAAAAGGGTGGGCGGAACCAACTAGCGAAATGGAGTAAACGTGGCACCAAGAGAACAGGCACACTACTGTTGACTCCTTAGTGTGACAAGTGAAAGTTGCTGAGAGGAATCTTGACTGAGGTTAGACAGGGTTCTCTGCCCTCTGCACTACCTTAGTAACTTTTCTGTAAACCTAAACCAATAATGGCGTGGAACTAATGAAAAGGAAAAATAGACAAAGATACATGGTGTCAAGAACCTTTAATATGTATCTCTTAATAAATATAGAATAAGCAGACAAAACAACCAGAGAAAGTATAGAAGATTCAAGGAATGCTATCCACAGACGTGGGATGTAACAGTTATATATTGTGAAAGGCATGACTAGAATATGTAACAACTCTCTACTACATGAGAAACAAATGTGTAAAAGGTCGCAGTAGCCAGTTCCCCATGGAAGATGTAGAAACAGTAAATAAGGACATGGAAAATTGCTCAGCATCGCTCACCATCAAGGAAAGGCAAACTAAAAACATGAAGCAAATCTCATTCCAGGGAGGCACCCAGATTAAAAATACTTCAAGTCCCATGTGTTGGTGAGGATGTGGAGCACCTGGAACTCTCCTGTGTCACGTGTGGAACAGGACAAACGGTGTCATCCTCTGTAAAACAGCGTGGCAGTTTTCCAAAATGAAATATAAACTTATCCTATGACCCCATGGTTCAGTTCTAAGATGTTTATGGAAAAGAAATAAAAACACGTGTCTGCACAGAAGAACTGTGTGCACGAATGTTTATAGTGATATTATTTACAGTAGCTGAAAGCTGAAAACCATTCAAGTATCTATCAACTGGTGAGCAGAGAAGTAAACTAGATTTCCTCACAATGTGGTACTTCTCCGTATCGAAAAGAAACCAACCACAGATATGGGCAACAATCTTGTAAATTCTCACAAGCGCTGTGCTAAGAGAAAAAGAAGCCAGATGTGGGAGATGCCATGAAGTACGATTCCACTTATTTGAAATTCTAGAAAAAGCGAAGCCGTAATAACAGAAACCAGATTAGTCATTGCTCGCTCCAGGCTGGAGATGGTGACATGAGACACTGGCTGCACTGTGTGGTGTGGGGATGCTGCTTGGGAAGACAGAGATGCTCAGTATCTGGATTGTGGGGATGACTGAGTGACTGTGCATGTGATTACATACACAAACACACATTAAAAAAACTATGGATCTGGAGCTGGAGAGATGGCTCAGCGATTATGAGCAGTACTGCTCTTTCAGAGAGGACCTGGGTTTGGGTCTCGACACCCAGGTTGGATGGCTCACAAGCAGCTGTAACCCAAGCTCCAGAGGATACAATGCCCTCTACTGGCCTCTGCAGGCACCTGCACTCAGGTGCGCGCACACTCCCACACTTAAAAATAATTTAAAAATAAACCTTAAAAAACAAGTGGAATTCATTGCATATTAACTATAACTTGTGATGGTTTGAATAAAAATGGTACCCTTGGGTTCACATGTTTGAATGCTTGTTTCCCCCATTGGTAGAACTGTTTTGGGAAGAATTAGGGGGTGTAGCCTTATTGGAAGCAAGTCTCTGTCTCTGTCTCTCTCTATCTTTCTCCCCTTCCTCCTGCTCTCTGCCATATGCTTGTAAGTCAGATGTAAGTTCTCAGCTATGGCTCTGGCACCACACCCGCTTACCCGCTGCCATGCCCCCGCCATGACGACGATCATGGACTCACCTTCTGAGACTGTAAGCAAGCCCCCTATTAAATGCTTTCTTTTATGAGTTGCCTTGGTCATAGTGTCTCTTCACAGCAATACAAAAAGTAAGATATGACTCAATAAAACTTATTTCAATAGAAGAGTACTGGTATTTGAGGCTTCATTAAGTTTCTTGACAAACTCTTTGGATCCGAGGGAAGTAAAGAATGGTAGCAATGAATGAAAACAGTCTGCTCCCTGGGATTGGTTGTAATGAATGGTTTCATTGTTGGTGAAGGATTTCTCTTGATAATCTGAACACCACACTCTTATTGTGTTTTCATTCATTCCAGCCTTGGGCTGATCCTCTGATGTAATTTCTTGGTATGTCTTGAGTTTAAGATTTTGTTCTTGGATCTCTTGCTGTGACAAAGAGACTAATAAATAAAAACTTCATCATTAACTAAAGTGATTTTTTTTTTTTAAAAAAAACCTACCCTCCTTTGCACTTGGACGGTGAGTATTTTCCATGTCATCCTAATGCTTCAATGAGTGTCTTGGTTACTTCCCTGTGGCTGAGATGAAACACCATGACCAAAAGCAATGTGAGGAAGAGAGTTTATTTTGGCCTATGATTCCGAAGGGCAGGGATATTGTCCATCAGGGCTGGGGAGTCAGAAGAGCAAGCATCAGGCATGGCAGCAGGAACAGGGAGCCGAGAGCTGACATCTTCAGCCTCAAGCACAAAGGACAGAGTGAACTGGAAGCAGAGTGAGGTTTACACGCTCAAAGACTACTTGCTCCAGGGACACGCTTTCTCTGTCAAAGCTGCACCTCCTCAGCTTCCCCAAACACAGCACCAACTGGGGGCCAAGTGTTCAAATGCCCGAAACCTACGGGGGACATCTCTCATGCAAGTCACCACAGTGAACGAGAACAAGAACCAGATGAATAAAGCTAATGAGCTGTCATGGAGAACCCCTCTGGGCTTTTATGGACACACTGCCTCCAGAGTGCTGGGACTAAAGGCATGTGCCACCACTGCCACCCAGCTTCCTCCTGTGTTTTTATTCCCAGGCATGATGAATAGTATCCCTCTTTGATTGAGAATAAAATAACATTTAAATAATGTTTTAATTGGTTGAATGAAAATGGATCAAGAATATATGGATACAACTTTCCTCAAATTTAACCAAAATTTTAATAGGAACTAACCAAACACATGTTAGATTGTGTTAACTACTTTGAAAATCCATTTCACAATATTCGGAAAACAGGAACAGACTGCCTTCCAAATGGAGTTGGTTTTGTTTAGATTTTACATCAGAAACAAAACACTTGTGTTTGCCCCCCTTAAGCCAGAGTCTGTGTTCAGTATTTATGCCTCAACTGTCCCCTGATAGGAAAGCTGTCACAGCTTTTTCTCCTGGAAATGCCATCAGTTTTCAGAGAGATCCTGTTGACACTCGAGAGTAGCCCAAGTCTACAGGGAAGTCCCCAAGCCTTTTTGACAGCAATGTTATCCATTATCCTCTGCATGACACTCCTTCTTCAGGAGATTGATCCAGTTATTTCTCCTTTAATTATCTGTTTGCTTGCTTTTATTTATGTTTTTCTTTTCTTTCTCTCTTGTTATTTTTGTTTGATTTTTGTTTTTGTTTTTGTTTTTCGAGACAGGGTTTCTCTGTGTTGTTTTGGTGCCTGTCCTGGAACTCACTCTGTAGACCAGGCTGACCTCGAACTCACAGAGATCCACCTGGCTCTACCTCCCGAGTGCTGGTATTAAAGGCGTGTGCCACCTCCTCCCAGCCTTTTTTTTTTTTTTTTTTTTTTTTTTTTAAGACATGTCTTGCTATGTCGTCTTGGCTGACCGTGCCCTCACTATAAAGAACAGGTTACTTAAACTGGTGCCCATCCTCTTGACTCAGTTTCCCAAGTTCTAGGATTACAGGTGTGCACCACCACACACACCCAGCTTCCATCTTTTTGGGGTGTGCTTGTGTGTGGAGACCAGAGGATAGCATCAGCTGTTGTTCATCAGGCTTTATCCATCTTTTTTTTTTTTTTTAATGGATGCTTCTATGGCCTGGGCTCGCTGTAGGCTAGACTGCCTGGTCGGCAAGCCGCAGGGAGCCTGCTTTCCTCCAGCACTGAATCACAGCATGCGCCGTGGTCTTTGGGGATGGACCATACTTATGCTTGCAAGGCAATGTTTCTTCACCCACTGAGCTTTCTCACAACCCCCAATTCTTTTTTTTTTTTTTTTTTTTTTTTTTTTGTGGTTTTTTTTGAGACAGGGTTTCTCTGTGTAGCTTTGCGCCTTTCCTGGAACTCACTTGGTAGCCCAGGTTGGCCTCGAACTCACAGAGATCCGCCTGCCTCTGCCTCCCGAGTGCTGGGATTAAAGGCATGCGCCACCACCGCCCGGCTTACCAATTCTTGAATGCAACAAATTTCCAGTTTCCACTTCCTGTCCTCCACTTCGGAGTCCTACCTTCAGTTCTGTTCTTTCCAGGCACGTCCCAACCCCCTACCCCCACCCCATCTCAGTTGTCCGGTCCTTTTCCCTGGGAGACACCTCAGTAGAACATCTTCACCCCAATGCTCGCTCTTCCTTTAACCAACTTCTTTTCAGGGAAAGGTCGCTCTGATTCTGGACTTCTGGTCCAGGGGCAATTAGAAGCTTCCATGAGTTCAGAGCAGGACTTAACTAACCCCAGGCCAAGGACTAGGGACAGGAATTTCCTACTAGTCAGTAATGAACAGCTACAGACACCTCCAGAGACAGTTGTCCAACAGAACTAGGGAAAATTCTGGATGGGATCCCTAGGGCCAGGGTTACATCAACTTCTGCCGAGGATGTGGGAAAAAAATCTGAAAACTCCATCTATTTAGCCAAAGACAGATGCGGACTGAGGAGGACAACTTAACCATGATAATGGTTCCGAATTGGTTAACTAAGTATCCAAGAAGTTTTTCTATTCTGTTCTGCAGGTGTTCTTTGTAATTTTGACAACCTGGACCTTGAAGAGAGGAAAAAATGACTTAGAGCATTTCACAAAAAAACGAAATATACTTTTTTTTTTTTTTTTGGTCACCCTACTGGTGCGTGCTGGTAAATGTTTAATTACTGGCTGAGGGAGAATGTGTAGTTTTTGGTACTGGCCAGCTTTTGTTGTCTACCCCTCACCAGCCTGGACGACTCACTACGACACAGCTGGAGAGAAATGCGCAGGATCAGCGCTGGGGGGCTCATCGGAGCAGAGTGGAGCAAGCCACTGCCGTGGGTTAGACACCCTACAAAGGAACCAAGAGCCCCACAGCAGACAGGGCTCTGCGTGTCTGCTCTCTGCCAGTGCCTTCTTTAATACCCAAACACGCACCCAAGTCTCAGAAGTGAATCCAGAACTTAGTGTAATTTATCAGAACCCCAACCTATGCCCAAATAGCCAGAAAGGGGTGAAGACTCTATCTAGCTATAAAATAACTATGACCACAATCAATAGTTTCGAGTGCTCATTCCCATGATGTCCTCGCACAATCACCTGTGGATTGAAACCATCAATAACAGATAACCAGCAGTGGTCATTGCCGGTGACCCCAGCATCTGAGGTGGGGGTGCGGGTCACTTATATCTAGGAGTTCAATATCAGCCTTGGCTACTTAGTGAGGCTTTGTCTTTAAAAAAAAATGGAGAGGGTTTTGGAGTTGTAGCTCAGTGGCAGAGTGCTTGCCTAAGGAAGTGGGTGTGTTGGGAAGAGCAGGCACTTACATGGAAACATGTAAATAAACACGCACTGCTTCATGAGGAAGGTCCAGGGGTGATCCTGATGGTCCTGCTCAGAACGTGGGTGGAGCCCTGTGTTTAAGATGCAGGTTATAGCCTTCCTGGATTGGAGTCTTCTCTCTATCATCATTTGGTCACCTGACCTTCACAAATCACTTTCTGTCCTCTGTTCCGGCGGCCGCCATGCTCTTTCTCCGCCATCGGGGACTCTAACCCTCTGAAACCGTAAGCCCAATTGAATGTTTTCTTTCATAAGTTACCTCGATCGTGGTGTTTTATCACAGCAATAGAAAAATCACCGACACATTCCTTGACAATTTCTCTTAAACCACATAGAGTTCTGTGGAAATTAAAGGGGTTAAAGAAAGTCTTCCATGACAGAGGTTTCATGTTCTCTCTTACTGGAGGCGTCTCGCTCCAAATTTTCAGATGTGTGTACATAACCTGAAGTAACTATAGAAATCAGAAAAGTAAAATAGGGCCATTGCCAGGATAGGGGATTGGGGAGTGATAGAGTGGAAAGTGGCGCATAGAAGTGATCTGGTAGGGAAATAGGAACGGGAGCATCTAGGAAGAAGAAAGGAGGTAAATTCAGAAGTAGGGATGTTATAAAATAGCAATAAGGATATCTGAAGAAGCCACAGAGAATCATGCTATTAACTATTTACTTGAAAGAAAACCTGTAATACACATAATTCTATGTGTGGATACATAGTTTGAATGAACTTTTCTTATCTGGACTAACAAGGCTCTCTCTGAGAGTCAAAGACCACTTACCAAAAACTGCAATACCAGACATGAGAAAGCCCTCTTTTGAGTTTTGGGCCCTGGGCTGTTCAAAACATACCGCCTATTGTTATTGCTCTTCCAAAAGTGGAAGGTAAGTTCCTCCTGCTGAAGATACCATGCGTTTCAGAAACAGGGCTCAGAATGCCCTCCTCCCCCGGCTGGAACTGACCTAAATGCCCCCTCCTTGAGAATTAGCTTTTATAGTACAAGAAGGCACCATGCCAGCTTCCAAAGGTAGGGAGCAAACAACAGTCCCACCCAGCTAGGATGCCTATGAATCACATCAATGACCAGCATAGCACAATAATCCTAACAGTACAGTAGTGGTACACACATACCTCGGTAACCAACAGCTCTCTAATGGGACTTAAGACCCTCTCGACAGGAGGGGAAACATGCCTGGTACTAGAAACCTAGTTAACTATTCAGTGCTAGTGAAGTCACCTTACTGGAAGAGAACTTACTAACCACACAATCTCTAACAACAATCTATAAACATTTGCCCTTAGACCCACAAATAAGTGGAGGCTTCAATTCTCTTTGCAACAGGTGGAGACGACTGCAGAAAACCATAACCAGCTAAAATGTAACGTTGTGGAGCCCAGTCCCAGTGGACATATCCACAAAACACTCCCTCGTCTAAGGCTCAGGGAACATTATGAAAGCGGTGATAGACTGTGAGAGCCAGAGGCTAAGGGAGTTGGCTGTGAGCTTGTGTCTCCTAGTGATATCATAAGCTATACCACCAAATTCTCACCATGACCACCTGAACACCTAAAGACCACAAGGCTTCACCCCTAGACAAAGAACCAAGGCAACTGAGGAAAGCCGGGAGAGGGAGAGGTGGTCCTCCCCACGGAAGAGCACACCAATATCGGTTGTCCAATGCCCAACAGTCAACCCTGGAAACACACATACAAGTAACATTATATGGACTAAACAGGTTATATTTCGGAATATATATATGTCTATATAAGTGTGTGTGTGTGTGTGTGTGTGTGTGTGTGTAACAACAAGTGGGAAAAAAGAGGCTATGAATTTGAAGAAGAGTGGGAAGTGATACACACAAAAGGAAAAGGAGAAAAAAAGGAAGTCTTTCAGACTTCAGGAGGATTCTGACTGCCTCTTTTGGTTTAAAAGTCTCTCTTTCTCTTTCTTTCTCTCTCTCTCATTTCTCTCTCTCTCATTTCTCTCTCTCTCTCTCTCTCATTGGAGCAATATAATTTACACCTTTCATTGTGAGGTTGTCTCAACTGAGACACAGTGGTGTTCTTAAGTAGACAAAGCTCCTCAAGTTTAGGAACAGGAAGGACTAAAATCTCCCCCTTTAAAGTAAAATAAAGCTTACCCAGTGGGGGATTTCCTTAACTCTGCAAACCCTGACTTGTGTTAGGTAGCCAGGAAGGAATAATAAAATTCCCCCAGGAAGAGGTTTCCTAAATGGTGGTGGTTAAAATGTGGTTTTCTAGGTAGCCTTGGGTCTGATTTCCAGCTCACTCTTCTCACCTCCTGCCCACTGGTCCTGGTGGCTCCTGCTGAGACAGCTGAGACAGTCCTGCAGGAAGTGGAGCCTTCCAGAACAGACCAGAGGCAGCTCTGGGCCTGCCAAGCCCACAACCAGACTCTTTCCGAGTGTGCGTGTGCCACAGATCTATCTGTGTGAGCATTCTAGGTGGCTCCTTTAATCACCCAGGAAGGGCCCAGCTTGGAGGAAGCCTTGTCAATCAGCCAGCACCGTGTGATGATGGGAAGAGGGGGAAATTGCCATGCAATGGGGAGCAATCAGGATTCTAGCAGGTAGCCTTAAGCAAGGACGGATGTACACAGAGGAAGACAAAGGCCAGACAGAGGCCAGTTTGGTGGGTGCTTCCTTCAATCACTTCATGTTGCAGAGTCATTAAGAAATTCGACTCAGCCTCAAGCCAGGAAGGGGCGTCTGGAAGGTTCTGGTTTGGGGTGTATTTTAATTTATGTATCCTCACCTGTAGAATGTGGTAGCCGAACAATGGCTGAGGGAGACACACCGGGATTACATGTGCCAGGTACTTTCATTTACTGTGGTAGTTTTACATCTTACATTACAGTGCGTTGGTTCTGCTGTCATACAATATATACATTCCTCAGATTCGCTGGGCTGTGCAGAATTGCACAATAAAACCACAGGGATTACAGAGAAGCAGGGCATGGGTACAGTACCAGAGGACTTCATCAGAGGAACAAAAACACAACCAGGAATCTGGTAAAACAGCTAGTACAGTGCTGAGCGTGTTAAATCGTTTATGAATACGCAAAGGCTACAATCAATACAGCATTTTATTGTGAACGAATTTGTTTGTGAAGTGGGTACCCAGAGGGTGGCAGGGTGTGAGTTACGATGAAGAGGTAGAGGTAGGGAGCTTCAACGTTCTCAGCTCCCTTCTCTGGCCTTGAAACATAGGCCTTTTTTTTTTCTTTTTGGATACATACATTTGCAGTGGATACCTTTTTCATCAAAGTTGAACGTGTGCTCTTGAGATAACTTTTGTATCCCTGCTTGAAATTTGTTCATGTCTTTCTGATTTGCACCCGGAGCTCCAGCCAACCGCTAAAGCCACTGGAAAATGTCGTGGTGTTTGAAACCACCACACCAGCCACTCGGAGCACCAAAGCTGCCAGGTCTGCGGAATTTGGCAATATCTGTGACTTCTTGGTAAACAGGCAATGCTTTACTCTGTGAGAGAACTGCCTTCCCGTTTCCACTGTGTGGCTTTTGGTCTCCACAATGCCCATTCCATCTCTTCTGTTCCTCCCCTTTAAGACAGGATCTCAATAGGAGCTAGTGTAGTGCAGGCTGGCCTCGAACTCGGCACACCTCCTGCTGCTTTCTCCTGAGTGCTGGGATTACGGGTGTGAGCCACCATGGATGGGTCTGGATTCCTACTCAGGCCTATTCTTACTGATTTGTCAGCACTTGGAGTTATTCTACCCATAGAGCTTTCTTTTATTCCCATGATGCCATTGTTGGGATGTGCTCTTCTAAATTCATGTATTGGATGTAATAGTGACGGAGCTGTGGCTGTCCTGGAACTCACTGTGCAGACCAGGCTGGTCTGAAACTCGGAAGTGCTGGTCCTGAACCCACATTTTCTAAACAAGTGTGATAACTGACTGTAGATGGTATCTCCACTCACCTAGTTTCCCTTTGTTTAGGATAATCCCAGGTGGGGTCTGGGGAAACTAATAGTCCTGTGATTCAGAAGAGAAAAATGGAAGCTGACGAGCCTCCCGCTGCCTGTCAGGAGCCTGGGATGCCCAGGCAGCAGTCTTCAAGTTCTGACCATGTTCAAGTTCCTAGTCATCCCACTTCCTAAAACTAGTTCTACCATTCTTTAGAAGCTGGTGAGCCAGAAAGATTTCTTCCTTCATCTAAATAGTCCTCGAGGGGTTTTGATTAATACAAGGTTTCAGGGAATTCAGGGTTGACTGAGCGGAGTTTAAATTCTTTTTGCCATTTTTGATACTTATCTTCTTTGCTTTTTCCTTTTGAGGCTAGCCTGAAACTCCCTACATAGACCAGACCAGCCTACACCTCACGGAGATCTGCTTACCTGTTTCATGAGTGCTCAGATTAGAGGAGTGTGCCCCCATGCCTGGCCTACATTTTTAATATTTATCTTTTTATTGATACTTAAAAAGATTAAAAAAAAATGTACCTTGCTGGGCTGGGTGGCATGTGCCTTTCTAGCATCTGGGAGATTGAAGCAAGAGAATTATAACTTCTAGACCAGCCTTGGGCTACAAAGTGTTTCCTTGTCACAAAAACCAAAAACCCACCCACGCCATAATGGTAGACCATTAAGGTTTCAGTACATGTATAGTCATGTTTTGTTTACAAATTAACCGCCTTCAGGCAGGCACAGACAAGAGAAAGGAAAATGTTCCTTTATCCTTGTCCCCAGGGCTCTGGATAGGAATCAGGGCAGGAGGAATCTTTCTTTATGAGGGGACATGATTCGTTTGCTCCCTTTTTAGGTCCTGCCCATTTTAAAGACAACATCCCACATTGCCCTTATCACTGCCATGGTGATAAAGACATGGCAATTACCATCAGGAGAGCAGACACCCTGGGTAGAGATGAGCCCTCTCTTTGATCTGGTCCTGTGATTTTTCTGACAACACCTTGTGGGACCCCAGCTGGACAACAGGAGCGCCACTGATCATGCTTCCTTGTGCCTCGATGGCGGCTCTAGCCTGAGTGTCCCAGCCTCAGAGAGGCCCAGCAGGCATCATTCATCACTCCCCTGGGATCCGTTGAGGGCCCGCCAGGGCCGGGTTCGGCTTCTCGCAGTCAGGGTTGCTGGAAGTTTAGTTCACCCAGTCATTTTCCTACTTACCGGAAACCTGAAATACTTGTCAATGACCTTCCCATGACCTGGATGGCAATTTCTCAACCTGCCGCTGCCTGTCATTCGCCAGCGCAGGATTGCTTCTCTTCCCTGGGTGTCTGTGCCCTCTTTGTGCTCTGTGCTTGAACCTGAGGTTTCCTTCTTCCGCCCGCCCCCCTCCCCCTTCCTTCGCTCTTCCTCGTTTTTTTTTTTTTCCCCACGTGCATGCACTGGGACCTGTTCTCCAAATACTAGATGAAAAGAGAAAGAACAAACTAAACAGAGCAGTGTGAATACTGCAGGGTTTTGTTTTGTTTTGTTTTGAATTTCCTGAATGAGGCTTTTGAATGGCACAGCATGGCTCCCTTCTAACCTGTACTTTTCATGTCCTGTCTCCAGGTGCAGCGGCAAGTTTGAGGCCCCTTGGCTGGGAGCCCGTGGTGAAACCTGGCTGCGCCTGATGTCTCCGCATCCTCAATGGGCAGTGGCAGCGGCTGGAGGGGAGGGGCAGCGGCGGGGCGGGGCCTGCAGGGTTGTTGAAGTTCTTCGCCACAGTGATGGAAACTTGCTGGGAAGGAAGCGAAGAACCTTCACCCAAGGCGGCCAAGTACAGCGACCATGAAGCGGGGAAAGTGGGCGGGACTGGGAAGAGGAGGTGAAGGGGGGTCTCCGGGTGTTGGGTTTTGAAACCTTCTGTCTTGACCGAAGCCAGGGCTCTTAGCTCAGGGTACGTGATGCAAGGCTGAGAAATTGCGGTGGCCTTGGATGACATTTCAGTCCCTTTCTCTGAGTCACACTTCTGGGAGGGATCTTTCTTTTCTCACCAGAGGCAAGCTGAGGGGCAAATAGCGCGGACAGTGGTTTGGAAACATGGAGGGAATGGGCTCTCTTGCGTTAGTAGTAGGAGAGCTGCAGACATGCAAGAATGGAAAGAAAAACAAGAGGGAAGGAGGGGTGTTCCGGAGCTAGGAATGATCTGGAAGTAGGGCGGGGAGAAGCGGTCACTCTGGTAACCAACGGATAGATGGACAGCCCAGACAGACTTTGGGCTTCTGTCTCTTACTGTGACGACGCAGCAAGAGTCGGAGCCGTTGTGCTTGAATTTCCATCACAGATACTCATGGAGCACCTTCCAGGGTCCAGATTCTGTCCCGGGTACCGGGGGGCACAGTGAAGAAGAGTGTTTGCACAGAGTCCTGCCCTGTCGGGGTTTGTTGCAGTGGAGGAGAAACACGGCAAACAGAGCAACCGCCGATCAAATGGTGTCTGTGATTCAAGCTCTTGATTGTTTAACAGAGATCTGTACAGAATGCTCAGGGCCCACATGCTGCAAATGCTCACCTTCTGCTGGACAAGTGGGGGGTGTAGGAAGAGGCCCCGCCCATTAGTGGCACTGGGCTTCAGTAGTTCAGGGCCAATCCTGGGGTCCTAACTTGGAGCTGCCCAGCCACACATAAGACGCCTCCTCTCTTCTAAAAGAGTGGGCAGGATGTGGAACTGGGGGTGGGGGGCTTTTAGTGCTCCTGGTCTCTCCCCTCCCACCCATACTTTTGGTATTCTAAACCTCATCTAGGTGAAAAAGTCCTCATAACTGGAGAAACGATGTAGTAGTTTAAAAGACTGCTTTCCCCAGAGGACCCAGGTTCAATTGCCAGCATTTACATGGCAGCTCACAACTGGCCGAAACTCCAGTTCAGGAGATCTGATGCCCTCTTCTGGCCTCCACGGGCACCACAGCTGTCAGATGTAGGCAAAACATCCACACTCTTAAAAATAAATAAATGAAACAAAAAGGAGTCCTCATCTTGTAAATTCTAGACTCCAAGGGCGTGTCTAGAGACAGGAAAAGCCACATCCTAGATCCAATAGGATTTCAAGTTCCCAGCAGAGAAACAGACAGAGAACACTGTCCACGGACTAGCTTCGTTTCTGCTTGGCTTGGATTAATGAGTCTGAGCCCATTTCTTGCAAGAGCCCCATTGGCAGCCAAAAAAAACCTGGCAACTTGGAAAGCAGAGGAGGGCCATGCTGAAGAGCAGCAAGAGCCCCGAGAACCCGGAAGCCGAGCTCTGGAGTTCCCGCTGGACTTGCAGTTAATTAGCTCTGCTGGAGGACTGCACTACAAGTGCGGAGATGAAAACCAGAATGCTTGGCGCCCCGGGGGAAGGTCTCACCCAAGCCCGGAACAAACATGTCTGTGGGAGAAGCCTGGAGGTAACCTGTACCGTAGGTATGAGCTACACCATGCAGCTAGGATCCCAGCATCCCACGGAACTTTGGAACTGCACCAGAATGAGGGGCTGAGATGCCTCCCTAGTGCTGGAGGGGTACTGCCACCCGTCTCCTGAGGAGAGTGCAGGCAGTTTTGCCTCATCACAGCCCGGTGCTCTCTGCACAGGGCCAGCACTCACTGACACCCCCACCCCCAACACACCCCCTGGCCATCTGTCTGCTCTTTTAACCTCACCTTCTGGCTGAGTCCTCAGGGCCCTGTTCCCCTAACTGACCTCCAAGTGACTTCCACTCACCAGTCCACAGGGGGACAGGCAGTCTCAGAGAAAAAAAAAAATGCAGCAATAAGGAGGGAGAGGAGAGACGGGAGGGGAAGAAAGAGAAAAGAAACATAGACGGGGAGGGACCATTAAAGGCTGAGCAAGGCTGGAGCACATGGAGGCAGACTGTTAGGAGAGTTGAGAGATGCCGGCCGGATGGAGTCAGAACCATCTAGAGCAGTGGTTCTCAACCTTCCTAATGCTGTGACCTTTAAGACGGTGCCCCATGTTGTGGTGACCCCCCCAACCAGAAAACTATTTTGTTGCTACTTCATAACTATAATTTTGCTACTGTTACGAACCGTAATGTAAATATCCAATATGCAGGATATCTGATCTGAGACCCACAGAGGGGTCGTGACCCACAGGTTGAGAACTGCTGGCCTAACACTTCTTTTACAGGCCAAGAGCCCAGGTAGGCACAGCTCCTCCAGTCCTCTCCAGCTCCTCGCATCTCCGTTCTTCATCTTGTCATTCATCTAACTTGGTTCTCCAAGGGCTGCAGACACACTCCTTGTCCCTGTCTGTCCCCAGTGGTGGGACGGTGGCTCAGCCCAGCTCCTGTCTTACACAGGACATCTGGGAAGATCTCAGTTACTCTTCCAAAGGCGTCTCTCTATGCTACACCCCAGACACCTACAGAGCCAACCAGGACAGTGGTCCGGTCAGAGCTTTGATGGCGACTGAGCAAAAGTGTTTTGTTGTTTTGGTTTTTTTCTTGTTAGGATTCCAAATGCACTTGCATGTACGAACATGTTTATGAAGGGCAAGGGGAGTGTTGTATCTACAGTTCCAATGAAGGGGTTTTGGATTTCATCAGGGGCTAGGAAGGGTGCAGGTAAGTGGATTCCTATCATTACCCAGAGATAGGAATCAAGGCACACCTAGTAGTATCTGTGATTAATTATTTATAATTGAACCTGTCATATGCAATGTGGCCTATTCCTCCTTATCTGGACACGAGATAAACTGTTTTCACTCTTCATTTATTTATTTATTTATTTATT
The DNA here is from genome assembly GCF_004664715.2 of Peromyscus leucopus. Lineage (NCBI taxonomy): Eukaryota > Metazoa > Chordata > Mammalia > Rodentia > Cricetidae > Peromyscus > Peromyscus leucopus. The sequence continues at coordinate 41,187,409 of NC_051075.1, forward strand.
TATTTATTTATTTATTTATTTATTTTTGCTTAAAACTGGAAGTAGAGCATGGAATGTGTTTATGGTCCAGGCTAGTCACAGGGTCTGTGGCCTTCAGGATGAGCAGTCGAGGGAGGCCCTGGCAGGTGTGATAATGTCTCACTAGGGATCACCTGAATTGTATTAACAAGTTGCAGTTATTTACCATTCAAATGAGTTGGTTTATTACCGACACACTATTTAAGAATCAGAAGGCTAAAAAAAGAATCAGAAGGCTAACGCAGAAATTATAATCCCATCCTGAAGTCAATCTGTGGAAAAGTATGCACGATATCCATGGAACAAAATCCTCTCCAGGATGTTCCTGAGAGTGCTAAGAATGCTTGGGCTGACAGATGACACTGACTAACTTGGATCTTCTCAGGCTCAAGATGACCATTCATCTCCCCTCCAAGTTCTCAGAGACTTTTTAAGAAGCCTTAGAAACCAGACCATGGAGGAAAGCGACCCAAGGTGCAGCCAATCCTCCCATTCTTCTTCTTTCTGTGGCAGCCAATCCCTTTGAAACATTTCCAAGGAGCTCCTTGGGAGGCAGATGTGCTACATTGTGATTTGGACCCTTGATCTTGATGACAACTGAATGGCTCCAGTCTGTGTGTTTGCCACCGAACAAACGGAGCTTGGCGGGGCTGTTTGTACATGTGCATGGTTTGCAAGTCAATGGTGGCTTCCTTCCCTACCAACCACTGAAGGCAACATGAACAACCAGCCTCGCAGGCATTATTATGCTTGACTGCGACCACTTGGTCCTGTCAAAGGAAGACTCCCAGCTTTCCCTGTGGAAGTACGTGGCCCTGGGGGAAAAAAATAAAAGGAAATTGGGCAATGGTTTTGTATGCTTTCAGCTCTATCATGGATGGTTTTCAGCAGGAAACTAAAGAACAGACTCAAAAGAATCTGGTTTCCTGTTCCCGTAGCGTGATGCCAGGTGCATGGGGATTATTGTTTCCTACCCATGAGCCAGTCATTGTCAAACACAGCGTTAAGTCATAACAACAACGAGGACTGTGGTTTCAGGCTTTTGCCTTTGGCATGACACCACACACCTTCACTTTCTTTATTGCCTTTTCCAAAACCTAGGGAGCTTTCTTTTCTTTTTAGATTTCTTCTCCCCCCAAAGAACTGTATCTCATTGTTTTGCTTCACACAACCTTTCAACCCACACCAGCCAACTCCCAACTCCCCTCAGCCCTTTCTTAAGCAGAAATCACATATACCTAATTACTATTGCATCACATAGGGTTAAAATAAACCCACTGTGTATTGGCCCTTCAACAATCCTGCTTTTCCTGTGAAAAGGGCTCATTCCTTAAGACTGGCTTAGAGGGAGGAAAACCTCTCACATCATATTTTTCTTGCTTTCCAGGCTGATCTGGAAGGTGATGATAGGTCATAAGCCATAGCCTCTGCAAGGATGTTACAACCCGAGAGCAGGCGGAAAGTGCATATGTGCTTGGAATGTAACAAAAGGGGAACGTTACCAGTGGTGCGTTGGACGGGACCCTGAGGTTTTTAACTCTTTATCCAAACCCAGAGCACGGACCGTCCTGTTAGCCACTCAGATGTTTTCTGCTGGAATGCATTAAAATGGAGGGTTCAGCAGTCATCTGATCACACCCTCCCCTCCCAGCCAGTTGGCTTAGTGGTTTAAAGCTGTGGGCCTAGGCCCAGCTGACTCAATTTCCAGCAGCCCCCTGGTTTTGTCTATAGCTCCAGGGAAATCCGTGCATGTTCCTAGCTCATGCTGCTCTTTTGCAAAAGAGAAAACCCTTGCCTTTCAAGGCTGTCACCAAGAATGTCAGCACCAGTGAAGTCCTGGGATTTTCCTCCTTGCTCTGTTTTAGGGGACCTTAGCAAGCAGTCCTAGGTATGTGCTACCTGAGTATGGTAAGTGCTAAGTATGATGATGGACATGCCTGTGGATCTCTGCTCTGAATGGTCTTGGGAGTGTTGACGAGGCAGTGTGGGTTCCTAGTAGTGAGAAGGTAGAACCATGGGCAGAGTTGCTTTGCCATTGTGTGTGTGTGCGTGTGCGTGTGCGTGTGCGTGTGTGTGTGTGTGTGTGTGTGTGTGTGTGTGTGTGTGTGTATGTGTGTGTTTGAATTCTGGGTGATAAAAATTGTGCAGTCCTTATCATTCTCATTTCCCAGACGAAGAAATAGAGGCTCCGGCACACTGTTAGAATGATCAAAGCCATGACTGGACCCAGGCTGTGAAGGCCTTTCTAGGATCCCTCTGTTAAGTGTGTCCTCGAGCCTTCTCAGTACATGAGTGAACTGTACACTAACTTGTAGAAACAAACCGTAACTTGCTGTCATAACAGGGGGAACCTTGTCAGTCACAATCCACCATCTCACTTGGCATGGAGCATTCTGAATCGTTTTTTTGTCCGGACGGCTACCCTGGTTCCAGAGTCACCAGCTGAAATCTACAAAACTAGATTTGTTGTGATTCGGCCTTGAACCTCTCTCTCTGACTTCATCATTTGTGCTCAGCCTGTCCTCGGTTGCCCAAGGTCCTCCAGTCCCTGTCCTTTCCAAGAGAGCAAGAATTCCCTGCCTTCCTCACACACACACACCGCAGTCTGCCCACTCTGCCCACTCCGGGGGTGGGGGTCCTGTGCTGCCTCCTGTGGCTTCCTAGGAGAGTGACTGCTTGCTCTGAGATGGTTGGACTGGCTGGGATCGATCTCCCTTCCCTACCAGCCCATCCTGGCCGTCATTCCTTTTCTGTAGAAGGCTCTCTTGAACTGCAGACTTAGTACCTGGGGCAGGACCTACACGAGCCATCAACTTGAAGGCTGCATTGGTTTGTTCCTTGAAAGCAGGAGCAGGCACAGGTTGGGAAGATGGGGGACAGTGGCCCCCGTGGAGGACAGGCGCTCCTGTGGGGTGGGATCTTAGCTCAGGGTCCCAGGGAAGTGCACTGTGAGAGAGGCTTGTTGCGGAAGGCTATTCAGATCAACACTGAGTCCACCCACAGAGTTGAGGGGACCTTGGGAGCCTGGGGCAGTAGTTAACTGGCGGCAGAGTGCCTGGAGCTCTCCAGACTTTAATGAAAAAGACTCTAGGAATAAAGTCCTAAAGGAAAGTCCATTTCTGTCTCTTTTAAAAAGTGTCTTTTAGTGTGTGTGTGTGTGTGTGTGTGTGCACATGAGTGTTGCTTGCATGTATGTCTGTACATCACTTGTACACCTGGTGCCCTAGGAGAGCACTGGATCCCATAACTGGAGTTATACACATGATTGTGAGCCTCCATGTGGGTGCTGGGAATCGAACCCAGGTCCTCTAGAAAACAAATAATAAGAGCAGGGCTCTTAACTGCTTCCATCTCTTCAGCCTCAACAATCTACCTCTTAAGCCCTCAAATGCAACAGCAGGGGACCCTTGGAGAAAACTTTCAGAGGTCAGAACTGTGTCTGCTCCACTTAGACCTCGACCTTCCCTCAGACCTGGAGGCATGGAATCAAATGAGGTACTGGGCGGGGATTTCCCCAAATATGCTCAGGAAACCTCACATGTCAAAATCACCCTGTGAAGGAGTAGTATGGAATTTAAAACCCTGGGCTCTATATCTAGGAAAACAGACTCTCTGGAATGGGACAGGATTTTGCATTGTAAATATCCTGCACCCGACCCCTTGATTCTTTCGCACTTTGGAGACAAAGCTTAGAAATATCTCGCCCATGATCCTACTCTAGAACTGCAGGGTCTTAAGAGCCAGGATGAAGGATTTTGCTCACCGCTGACATCCGCACAGTGCACTGTATCACAATCTTTTTGCAGTCAGCTCAAATTGAAGTGCTTGTCAAACTCATGCTGACTGTCCTTAAGGGGCTGATTCTACTTACACTTCTTTGGGAGAATCAACCCTTCCTTCCTGTCTCCCTCTCTCAACTCAACTATGTGTTCTGAATAGGAGCAGCCCTCTGTGTATGAGTTCAGCCCTTTAGCTGCATAATGGGCTTGAAACCAAGCCTGTCACGGGTCCCATTTCTGCTCCCGAGATGAATGCAGAAGTCTGACCTCGATTCAAACCAAGCCATTCAGAATCTTTCCCCCTTGTGGTCCTGAGGAGGCCATGAGAGTGATTTCATTGCTACAGTAGTCATAGCAAACAGTATAGAGGATGTGACTTTGGAAGGTTATACACCAGCTAAGGGGAACTGAGAGATTAAAGAGCTCACATTGTTGGTGCTCAAGGTCTTCAGGTTCATGTGGTTTGATAATATGAGTCAATAACCAATGTGTGTAGTCCTGGGGTTCCTGGTTCTCAGAACCAGGGATTAAATTTCCCAGGCTAAAGCATTAGGATGTAATTATGAGTAAATGTGGAGTGGTCAGGTACATTAGGGGAACAGGAGTGGAAAGGTCGCCAATCTCCTCTCTTTTCCCTGTGGGATTGTAATAAAAGTGTATCTCTATGTATTTAGGATGGGACCAGGGAAAGGCGTTTATCCTTTTTCTTAATGAACCTGAAACATTCATCCCTTTTTAACATACTACTGATAGAAATAAGCCGATGATATGAGACTTTTCTATTCCATATAAGACTAGATATTGTGTTAGACAGGATCATTGCCATCTTGAATCAGGAAGGTGTGATAACCCCCATGAGACTCTCATGAAATGGGGCCTGTCAGAATTTTCTTCATGGAGAGAGGGAGAGAGAAGGAGAGAGAGAGAGAGAGAGAGAGAGAGAGAGAGATTGGGGTTCCCAAGGTTACAAAAAAGTAGATGGTTGACTGATAGCGGACTCTTCTACAGTATAGCACTTCGGTCTATTAGCAGCAAACTTAACCTAACTCCCCTCCAGGCCCTTCGAGAGAGGTGCTTCTTGCCTGTTACATTAGTTTGGCTTTTCCAACTACCAATCACAGTACCAAGACAGAGCTCACAAAATAATCCCTCTGCCTGAGACTCGGTCCCCTTTAGTGTCCGGCCCTTACAGTGAAAAGGAATTCCTTTCAAATAGAAAAGTCGAAGGCTGTATTTTAGTTAGTTTGGATTGGAAGAGGAAAGCAGCTCTTTGGATATACAACATTTACCCCAGAGAAAGTGTGCCTCCTGACTTGGTGATGGTAGGGGTGGTGGTACTGGAAGTGATGACCGTGATGGAGGTAGTGATGGTGGAGGTGGGCAGGAGAGGAATGTTGTTGACAGTGGTAGTGCTGGAGATGGCAGTGGCTGTGGCGGTGATGATGGTGGTGGTACTAACGGGCCTTGAAGGGACGCTAGCCCACTTGAGCATGTCGCTCCGGCAGGCCTTGCCCTTCTGATTCTCTACCTTGCTAAAAATCATCTCGATTGCATTCCTAAGCTAGCCCCCAAGGTCTATTCTCTCATCTGGCCAATTCCACCTCCGGAGGCTGACCACCAAGGTCTAGCCATCAAAGTTTTGAAGTCAGCAATCAAAAACCCCCTTTGGCTCTCCTAATTACCATGCTCAATTAAAATTAACGCAGGCTTTCCCATTTTACCTTTATAAACCACCATTTGCCTATGGGCCACATCTGTCTCCTCTCTATCCAAAGGCAGTCCCCTCTTCCTGGTCCCCTTCTCCTTCGTCCTCCATTTCTTGACTTTGTCTCTTATTTCCTGCCTTTTGTTCCCCTGGGGCAAATAAATCTCCTTTGTCCTGAGAACGTGGTCTTGGGGTGCCTTGAGCCAACTTCAAGGTTCCCTACAGTGCTTGTGATGGTATTGAGGATGGTGATTATGGAAAGTACCACCAGAAGAAGGCGGTCTTTCTCATTTTCTTGCACACCTGAGGCATTATCATCAGTGCATTCTGTTGTAATGTTCATCAGTGAAATGTGCACTTAAAATATAAGGAAGGTTCAATAAAAACTGACATAAAACTTCATTCAACTGTTTCCTGCCCATTGGCTAAGTAAAAATCATTGGCCATACCATCAATGCCTCCAGCTTACATTTAAGGTGAGCGTTTTATAGTTGTTGTTGTTATTATCATTATTAGTGTTAGTGTGTGTATTATGTGTATTGAGGGGGGAGGTGGTGCCATTGTCCACATGTGGAGGTCAGAGATCAGCTTTATAAAGTCAGCTCTCTCCTTCTACTTTTACTCAGGTTTGGGGGATCAGTGCGCGGTGCATGGCAAGCACCTTCCCATGGTGAGAGCCGTCTCGCCAGCCCCTCTCTCTGGCCCCTAAGGTGAGCATTTAATAAGTTTTTTTTTCACCTTCTCTAAAGTCACTTCCTCCTCCTCTTTCTCCTTCCTCTTTGCCGGCTCCAAATTAATCTTAGCAGGAAGGCCCGAAGCAAACGATCGGGTTACATGTCTAAATGCGATAGCCTGTCGTTCTTCATTATTTTTGACATACACAGAACTGTCAGAATGCTCTGAGCCCAACCTTTGGTTCACAGCATTCTCTTTGAGTCCGGAGGACACTCAGGGATTAGGGAAAGGGGGGCACTCCAGTGTAATAACAAGAGGATGAGCACACTTGCCCATTTCAGACTTCCGTGAGCTTTTAGCTCATTTTTAGCTCATCACAGTTGAGGCAGCCATTGATTAAGGCTGTAACATGTTTACATACTTGTGGCTTATTTTATAAAGTCGTGCTCTAGGGGTACTTCATTAACCCGATTCACTTCTTGATCCCACTGCAACTTCCTTGAGTTCTTAAGGGTTGTTACACAATTAAAGAATAAGTACCTAGCCTGTTGCTTAGAGATTGGCACTTGCAGTGGCCTGAGCTGTTGAGGACCAAGAGAGTGTGTTTTTATATGAAAGGTCATCTCTATTCATCAAAGCTGTTTATCTTTCTCTGGCCCCTTATTCAGAGCGGCTGCTTTTTTTTTTTTTTTTTTTTTTTTTTTTTTTTTTTTTAAAGAAGCCGTAAGAGCCAGACTTCAGCAGCAGAGAAGCTCTCGGGGCAGAGCGGGTAGTGTGGGGGGCCATGGTTGGTTTAGGGACATTTCAAAACTTTAATATTTTGGTAACCCATGCTCCATAAATCATTGCATTACATCAAGTCTATTTAAAAGCCCTCTGGGACACTGTTTAAAATGCTGTCACTTCGGCAAGCAATGTCCTCAGAGTCCCATGGCAGGCCTAGGCTGGGAGGGGAAGGCTTTTGTTTGTGTTTCTTTAACTCCAGGTAGGGTCACCCTCCTGCTCTCCACTTCTGGGAGCTGCCTCTCCTCTTCCAGTGATTTCGGAGGCAGGAGACGATGGAGGCCACTTAGACTGTGAGGGGATCAGATTCTCCTCCTTACAGTCTTTCTCCAAGCCGTTCAGCGGAACAAGCACAAATTGTTAACTTCAGATTAATATGTTTAATAAGTGAAATCTGGACTCTGTCAAGGAGGCAGGGCCGCAGCCTGCGGGATTGGTTGCAGCTGAGGGATCCCATGGGCTTGGCCTAGGTCATTGCTGGGGCCTGGGACCACCTGTGTAGCACCTGTAGGCAACTCAAGGCTAATTACCCCGGGGACCCCAGCTTCCCCAGTCCTACTCTCTGGCCTCCTGATTTGCTCTGGGGCCCTGAGGAGAGGGGGTGGGGGCGCTAGGAATCCTGAAGTGAGGCCACAGGCATCCCCTTCAGAATATTTCATGTTTACAGAGGCACCTGCTTCCTGCTGGAGCTCTCAGCTCCTAAAAGAAGGTGCCTTCCCCTTCCATGATTGTCCCAGTGTTGGTGACCTAAGTGTGATGTGTGAATGTGTGTGTACAAAAAAAAAGACAACTTTACCATCAGTGATCTTTTCAGCCAGAACAATATAAAAAATCAAGCGTAGAACTGTGATTTCAGCAGACTTACAAATGCCTTTTTAAAAAGTCCAACGTCATTTTTGAATTTCACATTGAGTACTAAGCAGGAAGGGCCCGCTGTTTTCCAATGGTCTCTGTCCTTTGCCAGCACGTGGTGGGTATACAGTTTGTCAAATCAGTTGGTGAATACAAATTAGGTAAAGAGACTTTGAAGCTAAAACTTGAGCTTGACCCTCAGCAACCAGTGTGCCCTTGGACAGAGATGACTCCATCCCTTAGAGTTTGAGTTTAAGAAGAAGGATTTAAATAGGAAAAAGAAAATGTGTTGATCTAGATATGCATGCAGTTCAGTTAGCAGAGACGTTGGCTTGATTATCATGAAGCTAACACCCAATGCCATATAAAGTGTTTGTGGTGGTGCCCGCCTGGAAGGCCAGCATTTGGAAGATGAACAGGAGAATCAGAAGTTCAACATATCCTCGACTACATAGCAACATAGCTTAGGGAGTTTGAGGCCAGCCTGGGATACATGAGACCCTTTCTTGAGAGAGAGAGAGAGAGAGAGAGAGAGAGAGAGAGAGAGAGAGAGACAGAGACAGACAGAGACAGACAGAGAGACAAAGAGAGACAGAGAGACAAAGAGAGACAGAGACACACAGAGAGAGAGAGACACACACAGAGAATGCTGTACATTAAATATGTGATGACAATCAATACCACAAGTGATATATATATCATACACAATCTCATACTACGTTCTACTCCCCCATGGGATTTGCTATGGGCATCCACGGCTGTCCTGTGTGAGGGACAAGAGCTGGCTGATGTCTCACCTTTGGCAGCTGAGGAGCGTGGCCAGGCTCTCTAAGGGGGCGAGGGAGGCAGCCCTGCTTTGTGAGCCAGCTCTGGTGGAGAGGTATCCCCCGTGGGCTGGAGGAGGCCACAGCCAGGGCAGGAGCAGGGAGGGCTCCTGGGGCAGGCTGGGCTCCCCAGGGGAGCAGCCAGAGGTCTGGCCCATGGCCTGGGGAGTTTACTTTGGCTTGGTCAGCTGCCTAGCCCAGCGGCAGCTCTGTCTCCGGGGACGTGCCCTCTCTGGGACTTCCCTGCCGCCCACAGTTATGGATTCTCAACAGAACATAGCAACGGTGCACAAATAACCTCACTGGAAGAGAATGGGAGTGCACAGATGCCTTTGGAAGGGACCCAGGGCCTGGCCTTCTGAGCCTTAGGACATAGCCTGTGTTTGGGAATCTTAGCGGGGACCCAGCCGGCCACTGGCCTAGCCCTGACCTTCCAAAGGATTCACACTGGGTTGCTGTTTCCTTACCAAACAGAACTGCACAATGTTCTTTTTGCAAACCTCTGAGTTTAGGGGAGAGCCAGAGAGAGTCTGAATTTGTGACCCCATACAATACTCCCTTCTTGAAGTAGTCGCAAGTGGAGGACCTTTCCCGTCAGTCATCCTTGCCTTGAGTGCCAGGGAAAGGCTAATATTACCCCAGTTAGACCACATTTACATCTTTCCTGCCTGCCTGCCTTTCTTTTTAGGAGTGTTGAATACTTGATTTTCATTCTTAAAATTTGTGTGTTGGCGCATGCTTTTAATCCCAGCACTCCAGAGACAGAGGCAGGCAAGCTCTGAATTTGAGGCCAGCCTGGTCTACAGTGTGAATTCCAGGACAGCCAAGCCTACACAGAGAAATCTTGTCTGGAAAACACACACATACACACACACACACACACACACACACACACACACACACACAGTTGTGTGGGTGATAATGGTGGTGGTAACGATGGTGGGTGATTTTTGGGACAAGGTCTCCCTGTGTGTAGCCCAGGCTGGCCTGGAACTCATGTAGCCCAGGCTGGCCTCAGACTTCCTGACTCTGTCTTCATAATAAGGGAATCATAGGCCACTGTGTTTTGTATACTGGAGCATACTGCACCTCCATCAATATTAGCAGTCAAACAGTTTTTGAAGTAAACATTTTAAATTGTAGTCTTTTCTTGGTGTTCCTTCTCAAGTCAGGGAAAAGAGTGAGATTTTTTTTTTTCTTATATTATCTGTTATGTAATGGCTATGCCGTTGATGACGGGAACATTTATAAAACATAGTAGCCTTATTTTGTTTATTTTTGCATCTTTTCTGTGCTTATCTTTTCCTCCCTCCCCCAGACCCAGGGAGAGCAAAGGCTTGATCAGATTTAGCATTTACCGACTATGACCTTTGTGACCCTGTACTAGTCATTTTGAATCTCTGAGCTTTTATTTCTTTATCTGCAAAACAGAGTTAAGAACACCCAAGTTAGCTTGTTGCGCTGACAGGACATATTGCACATAATGTCTACTCATAAAATATACTCCACGGGGAGAGTTATAATAATAAGACACGGTGTTGCCCTTCTGAGTGAACTCAGCCCGCCCTCTACTCCTGACGAGAACTGGCTTTCACAGGCTCTGAGAGCTCAGGTCAGCCATGGCTTTCGTCCTTCCACCTCGATTTCACGTTATCTCACCAAAAGGGAGAGCCAAGGTTTTTCCCCCACCGGAACATCCACTTTGACCTGCAAGTATCTCCTCTTCTACTCCCCCACCCGCACTTTAGACCATTCTCCAGACAGCAGCCAGCACGGTCTTTTCAAAACAAAACATTCGAAGTAAAACAAACAAAAAGAACTTCAGAAACCCACAGCATGTCACCCCCTTTCTGGAAATCCTTCTCTGGTGTCCCCTGTCCTCCGAATTTACCTGCGTTCTCCAAACCAGGGTCTGCCTGTGGCCCAGCCACGCTTCACCCCTGGCGGCACTTCAGTAACATCCCTGTCTTCTGCCCTTGCTTTCCCTGACGGCAGGAGTCCCCCTTGAGGCCGCCCCCCCATGCACTATTCCCTGAGTGTGGAACTCTCTTTCCCTAAACCGTGGACTCTTCACTTAAAGATAATGCTTATTATCTCCTTAGAGGTGCATCCCACCACTAGGTCCAACCGAAGACAACCCACTCCCACCTCCACCTCCCCAATCCCCCCACCCCCACCGGCAACTCTCTGTTGTAGTCTGGATCTGGAAAGTTCTCAAAGGCAAACATGTTAAAAGCCTAGTCCCCAGCTGGGTGGTGGTGGTGGCGGCGGCGGGCGGCAGCAGCACAAACCTTTAATCCCAGCACTCAGGAGGCAGAGGCAGGCAGAGGATCTCTGTGAGTTTGAGGCCAGCCTGGTCTACAGCGTGAGTTCCAGGATAGGCTCCAGTAACTACATAGAGAAACCCTGTCTTGAAAAAAAAAAAAAAAAAAGCTTAGTCCCTAGCTTGGGAGGAGGTGAATCTTTAAGGGGCAGAGTCTGGGAGGAGACTTTTAGGTTATTGGAATGTACCTGCAGAGGGGTTGGCAGTAGAGGGTGTCTTTGCCTCTGTTTTGCAGTTCCTATGATGTGACCAGCTTGCTCCATCACACCCGGCATGATGTGTCAAAATAGGATCCACTGATCACAGACCAACTCCTCCCCACAACCCCATGAGCCAAAACTGACCTTTCCATTTTTTTTTTTAAGTTTCATCGTCCGGTATTTGTTAGTCACAGGAAGCTGACAACCACACCCCCTATCTCCTTCCCATCACTTCCTGTATGGCCATGGCACTGGGATTAACTTTTTACTCATTTATTGGTGGAATGAATGGCTTTACAATGGGAAATGTAAACAAATCATTAATATTCAGTGCTAGCCAAAGGCCACAGAAGTAAATACACAGTTTTCAACAACAACAACAAAAAGAGTCACCAGGTTAGCCAATTCTAAAATCAAAATCCCCATACGAGATTATTGACGAGAGCCCTGGCCATGCTGGCCATAAATCGCCTCCAGGACAACTACAGAGAGAAGAAATGTGACTTTCTATGGTGGTGGTGATGCTGTTTTCCCCATGCAGCTTCAATGAAAATGGGAGAAATGATTCTTTTATAATGATGAAAATGTCTAACGTATTCCTCACCTCTATTGATTAAATCTATTAAGACAACCAACTGTAGCATGAATTCTTGTGTGTGTGTGTGTGTGTGTGTGTGTGTGTGTGTGTGTGTGTGTGTGGTTTTTTTTCAAGTCAGAGTTTCTCTGTGTAGTTTTGGTGCCTGTTCTGGATCTTGCTCTGTAGATGAGGCTGGCCTCGAACTCACAGAGATCCACCTGGCTCTGCCTCCCGAGTGCTGGGATCAAAGGCGTGCGCCACCACCGCCTGGCTGTAGCATGAATTCTAATTGGTCTTAATAATAAAAAACCTGGAGTCAAATACCAGGGTGAAAGCTGAAAGATCAGAGAAGCAGAGCAGGCAGCCACCAGCTCTTACCTCTACAAAATCCTCAGTCTGAAAGAGACTGGGCTCCTTTCTCCCCTTGACCTTATATTCCTCTTCCCACCCAGCCATATCGTTTCCTGTCTTAACCTTCCTAGTGCTGGGATTAAAGGCATGTGTGCCTCCCAAGTACTGGAGAGCCAAGGCATGAGATCCCAAGTGCGGGGATTAAAAATGTGTGCCACCACTGCTTGGCCTCTATGGCTAACTAGTGGCTGGCTTTGCCCTCTGATCTTCAGGCAAGCTTTATTTGTTAGCTCATATACAAAATGTCACTACAACCAGCCTTTGCCTGCTTACTCATCTTGCCTCAAGCCCTACCAATCTGCCTCATTTTCTTGACTGTAAATATGTTGCTGGCTTCTGTAGGGAAAACTGGCATCAGTGTATACAGCATTAGACAATTGGGCCTGGGTTTTTCAAATATCATCTTTGCTCTTTCTGGTATGCCAGGCAGGCCTTAGTTGTCTAGACACTGTTGGTTTTGGTAGCTTCCAGAGTGTGTTGTGCTGTTGCAGATTATACAGATGTATATTGTTTTTTCTGAGTAATTTGATTTTGATCAAACCTCTCAACATATATTTTACCTCCCCTTAATGTGCAAACTCCTATGTATTGCAGAAGAATGTTATCTATGTGGTTAGATTCCTTTACGAGTATCTCATCTCATGGTCATTGGCAGGAGATAGATGTTCAAAGCATGTGAAGACTAACTTTTCTCTCTTTTTGTTTCTTTCCGTGTGTGTGTGTGTGTGTGTGTGTGTGTGTGTGTGTGTGTGTGTAGAGATGTGTGCAGACACGAGTGTCTTCAGAAGGCGTGGGACTACCTTTAGAAGTGCTTGTTTAAGAGAAGCAGATTTTTTTTTTTTTCTAGCCTGGATATTGGTCAACAGTCAACAGGACACCACTGTGCTTAGCACTTCCCCAACCACATCTACCACAGACCGTCAACAGGAGATATATATATATATATATATATATATATATATATATATATATATATATGTATGTATGTATAATAGCCAACCAAATGTTGAGGGTCCAGATGTCTTTGAGTACATACTGTGGACGATATTCTCATGGTGTCTGTGTGGACCTCGTAACTTTTGTATATGTGACCTTTGGGACTTTACCTTCTGAAGGTAAAGTTTTCAGAATATCGATGTGTCAATATACAGCTCAGTCAATGGAACCACCATGTCTAACATGGGCCATGGAGAACCTTTTCCCTCATTAAGGTTCTAAAATGGCGGTCCCTTCACAAAGCCACCCAGGAACATGGAATGTCTCTAGGTCCAGGATCTGCAGACCACAGGTTATGTTTTTCACCGTGGAAAGGGAGTATTTGTAGGAAACAGTGCAGGGCAGGAGAAGCTGTTCTGGGCACACATGGGAAGGACGGTGTCGGATGGCAGGGCAGACCGCTGTGGTAACCTCCAGAAGTAATTATGGACATCTGGATTGATGAAAAGAGCCAAAGGAAGGCAGGCACTCTGCATTTGGGACTAGGTTTTCCCAAAGGAAGGTAAATGGAAAAAACATGTTTGCTTTAACTGCTGACTCATGGCACAGAGTTTTAATTCAGAGGCTTTAATTGAAAATGCAGCAAGAATGTCAAAGATTTACATAGAAAATATTTCAGTATATTGGCAAGATACTAATTCCAAAACCAGATGGCCATTGTAGAAAAATCAACCAAGGGGCCTTTGTTTTTCTTCTGTTTATTTGCCTGAGGCATTTTCTTTTATAATTTTTAGTATCCCATTAATTATAAGCAATACCACCTTCCTTTTAAGATTAAAGAGTAATTATGTTGGTTTTAAAACATACACGACACTTTAAAAATATATAAAATCATCATGGCCGAAAGCTGGTATATGAAAGCATTCTTGTGATAGAAGCTTCATGTCCAAGACACTCGTTCCCTCTCCCTAGAGTCTGATCTAATGAGACCATATTTCTCAGTTCCTATTGACCATGACTGCTCTTTCAGTCAGGGGTCATGCGCTCGCAACAGAAGGTTGGACCAGGCCTGAAATTAACCCAGAAAGTAGAGTTTATTGTACGCATACCCGAGCTTTTTCGCTCTCCAGAGCCCACATTCAGGGCACTGAGCTGGGAAGGTCGTGTGAAGACATATCCATCTTTCTCCCGAGGCAGGGTGGGTCTCCTCTCGCCTCTCTGCACATCTGCTGCAGGATGACCACTTCGCTTCCCCAGCCTGGCCTGTTCTGCTTTTCCGAAATTCGTAGGCTGAACGATGTGGGTTCAAAGCTGCTGTCTTCATCTCTATTTACAATTTACACCATCTTTTAATTTTTTTATATATAGTATGTATCTTATTTTTCATTTTTATTTATTTAATTTTTTTAAATAAAAAAAAAGATTATTTGATTATTTTTAATGATGTGTGTCTTTCGTAAGTGCCGAGTGAGTGCAGGTGCCTTCTGAGGCTAGAGGTGTCGGATCATCCCTGAGCTAGAATTACAGGCAGTTGTGAGATGCCCAACAAGGGTGCTGGGAACTAAACTAAGGTCCAGCCTACGAACAGTAAGTGCTCTTAATCACCGAGCCTTCTCTCCAGCATGCATACCATCTGTTTGTGAATTTTTTCTCTCATCATCTGTCCTTTCTTACATTAGCCATTAATTAAGAATTTAAAAAGTTATTCCATTTTCTACTCCTTATTTGTTCATTATACATTTTTAAGATTTTTTTTTGAGCTGGAGAAATGGCTCAGTCATTAAAGTCTAGGCTTACAACCAAAAATATGAGAGTTTTTTTTTGTGGTTATTACAGAGACACAAATATGCATCCTTGACTTACCGGAACCTACTATACATTAGTAGCATTAATTCTTCTCAGGCAATTAAAATACCTCATCACATTGAAAACCATTGCTTTGTTCTACATATTTGTATCTTCTCCCCTAAATCCTTATGTTGGAGTCCTTGCCTCCAGCTTGATGGCACTGGGACCTTGGGGAGGTGATTGGCTCCAGGAAGCAGACCCCTCAGGAGTGGAATCAATGCCCAGACTAAAGAGGCCTGTAAGAGACTACTTGCCCCTTCCATCTTGGGAAGACACAATAAGAAGGTTTCAGCTGTAAGCCAGAAACTGATCTGTGGTGATATTTTATCTGTGCACCCTAATAAAGCTTATCTGAGGATCAGAGGAAAAAGCCAGCCACTATAGTAAACATAGAGGTCAGGCAATGGTAGCACACACCTTTAATCCTGGCATTTGGGAGGCAGAGATCCATCCGGGCTCTCTGTGAGTTCAAGGCCACTCTGGGAAGAGAGCCAGGCATGCTGACACACGCCTTTAATCCCAACACTAACCATGAAGGTCTGGAGGTCTGTACAGACAGACAGGAAGTGAAATAGCTGGGCGGAGAGAGGAAGTGAGACGGCAGGAGAGAAAGGATATAGGTGTGGGTATCCAGGAAGTAGTAGCTCTCTTTGGAGGCTGAGGAGCTGGTAAGCTGAGACACGGCTGTGGCTTGTCCAAGTCCTCTGATCTCTGGGCTTTCACTCCAGTATCTGGCTCCAGGTTTTTTTAATTAATAAAACCGTTTAGCAATTTGTCTTACCCTGATCCCCATCACACTCTGCAATCTGCCTTAATCTTGGACTTCCCAGCTTCCAGAATTGTGAAAACTAGATTTCTGTTGTTTAAAAGCCGCCCGGTTTGTGGTATTTTCTCACAGCAGCCTGGACAGATGGTGGTACCCACTCACTTGGCTTGGGCTGTTGTTATTATTGTCGTATGTTTTATTTCTGCATACTTTTCATCCCACAAAACATTACTGTTGTTGTTGTAGGCAGTCAATATTTATTATGTTTTACCCAGTGTTTACCTTTTCCTCCTTTACATCCCGCATTACCATGTTTCCATCTAGTACTGTTTTCCTTCTGCCTACAGAACTTCCTTTAGCGTTTCTTTTAAATAAATAGCTGCTGCTGACACATTCCCGCCATATTTGTCTGCCTAGGTCTTTGTTTCAAAGCTTGCTCAGGAACTCCCGTCAACTTGCCTTCTAATTGTAACACTTTCTGCCTAAACGTACATAAATTTGTTTTCCCACCTTCAAGAATAGACTGCCCTAATTACAGGAAAGCTTTGTGGTTTATAATTAGGAGGTCTATGATTCACACAGAAGATTTGTGAAACGCGTTTTTTTAACACAAGACTGTTGGTGTGCCAGGCAATGCACTGGTCACTGAGAGTATAAACTCAAATGAGACCTGGTCTTGACTCCTAGAAGATGTAGTCGAGGGGAAGAAGGCTAAGAAGCGATTACATTAACGAGACAGCTCCGGGACAGACTCATATGCAGAGGGTATTTTAGGAGCCAAAGGAAGAAGACTCAAATTAAAATTAAGAGCCAAGGTATCTTGAATTTTAAAGAATAGAATTTGCTAGATCCATATATCAGTTACAATTCTGTAGGGCAGTGATTCTCAGCCTTCCTAACACTGAGACCCTTTAACACAATTCCTTATGTTGTGGTGACTCCCAACCATGAAATTGTTTCTGTTGCTGCTTCATAACTGTAATTTTGCTACTGTTATGAATCACAATGTAAATGTCTGTGTTTCTCAATGGTCTTAGACCGCCCCTGTGAAAGGGTCGTTTGACCCCCAGAGGGGTTGTGATGGAGATTGAGAACCACTGCTTTAGGGGCTTATTTACGGTTTTATAAATGTCATGGCCTTCTTTCTATGGAAGAGAGAAGGGGGAGAGGAAAACTCTCATCAGTGATCGCTTTCTTGGGTCTCCTCTTCAAAGCACATAAATCCAGTCAGGTTGGAGTCACACTCTAGGATCTCTTTTAGTTTTAATGGTTTCTATAGAAGCCCTTGTTCAGCTGGAACCTCCAGTTCACTCCTGCTTGATCTGGAAATCCCCATTTCTCTCTCTCTCTCTCTCTCTCTCTCTCTCTCTCCCTCCCTCCCTCCCTCCCTCCTCCTCCCTCCCTCCCTCTCTCTCTCTCTCTCTCTCTCTCTCTCTCTCTCTCTCTCTCTCTCTCTCTCTCTCTCCCCCCTCTCTCTCCCCCCTCTCTCTTTCTTTCTCTCCCCCTCTCCAAACTCCTGCCTTCTCAGAGAACCTCCAAGAAAGGAAAGGCACCAAAAGGTCCAGTTCTATGTTCTTGGCGGCTCCCCTGAAGTTGCCCAAGACCCTGCCTAAAGTGTACCATACTTGGGCACAAATCCAGCTTGTAGAGAACAGGTCATCACCCCTCACCTACAGGGTATTTAAACATCCTGCTTTAGTTCAGCCACTGACTTCTCCTGCCTCTTCTGCCTTGATCTCTGGGGGCTGGAGAACTCACCCAGGGGTTGCTTTGCTCAAATAAACCTGTCCTTTTACTTTTTCAGTTCAGCTTGATCTGGCTTTCTGTGTTGACAGAGAAACCTATTATCAAGGTACAGAAAGCATGTTAGTCCCATCTCTAAATACAGTCACACTAGATGGTAGGGAGTCATCCTATGCATGGGAGGTAGGGTGGACAAAACCAGCCAGGCCATAACAGATGGGCATTAGGGAAAATAAAATATTTTTAATTGGAGTTGAAGAATCAGTAAGGAGGGCAACATTAAAGATATAGGAAAGAAATAACATGGGCTGTTGGAATAATGGCCATAGAGACGAGGTATAGTCTTGGATTCCACAGGGAAGGGGAATTGGAGCTGGTATAGATGGATCATTTGAAATTCCTTCCCAGCCTCAGGAGGCGAAGTTACATGAGAATGAGAAATGGTCAGGAACAAAGAATTCAAGGCAAAGGATACATACCAGCTGCCCCGAGAGAGCACGGAGATGACGGCTGACTTCCCAGCGACACGATGAGATCTAACTGTAACTCCCTTACATATCTTCAGAACCAGCCACATGCCGAAGAGCTCAAACATAGGGGGCTGGGCATGGCTTTTCTTTACAGAGTCTGCTTTCAAGAGGACTAATTTGCCAGGCGGTGGTGGAGCACTCCTTTATTCCCAGCACTTGGGAGGCAGAGGCAGGCGGATCTCTGTGAGTTCAAGACCAGCCTGGTCTACAGAGCGAGATCCAGGACGGGGGGGGG
Source organism: Peromyscus leucopus (assembly GCF_004664715.2). Lineage (NCBI taxonomy): Eukaryota > Metazoa > Chordata > Mammalia > Rodentia > Cricetidae > Peromyscus > Peromyscus leucopus. The sequence goes on from NC_051075.1 coordinate 41,205,614, forward strand.
GGGGGGGGGGGGGGGAGACGGGGACGACACGGGACTGTTACAGAGAAACCCTGTCTCTGGAAAAAAAGAGAGAGAGAGAGGACTAATTTACTCTTGGAGATCAACATTAACCCCTCCTGAGGGTAGTGCCCTGTGACAATTAGCTTCCTCTAGGCCTCACTTCTTAGAGATACTCCCACCTCAACATGGCCACAGTAGAAGACAAGCTTCCAGCAGGTGATGGGCATTAGAAAAAGGAAAATATTTTTAAGCAAAGTTGAAAAGTCAGTAGATCATCTCCAGCCATAGTCCTGCTTGGCCTAGAACTCTCTATGTAGACCATGAAGGTCTTGAACTCACAGAGCTCCTCCTGCCTCTATCTTCCAAGTGTCGGGATGAAAGGAATGCTCCACCATGCCTGACTTTGACCACCTATAAACGGGTGTGGCCTCTGCTCTCCTGTGCTGGCCACCGCTCCCTAGATATACTAAGGATGCTTTATTCTTTGTTCTTATCTCCTGTTGGACCTAGTTTAGAGCTAAGCATTGAGTGGACGTTTGATGTTTTAGGCTCTCTGTTATCCTAGGGGACAATGTACCTCAAATTTCCAAGGCTGTCCATTACAAACACCTCATTAAATAGACAGTTTGAAATAAAAGAGCAGTCAGTGTCTCTACTTGCAAGGTATAGAGATTAGGACAGATCCCTAAAGAACTGTCACCCAATAGTAAGTAATGTTGAAATACTCTGAGCATCAACATTTGGAGCTAGTGACATTCTTCTGGAAATTGAAACTGCAGTTCCATGGGATTTAAAAGGATAATTTAAAGGGGGCCTGGAGAGATGGTTCAGCACTTGACATATACATGAACCATAAATGTGTAAATGTGGATGCTGTAAAGAGCACTTGTTGCTCTTTTAGGGGACCCGAGTTCAGTTCCCAGTACCCACGTGGCAGCTCACAACCACTTGTCACTCGAGCTCTAGGGGACTCGATGCCCTCTCTGGCCTCCATGAGGTCATACACTTACCTGGCATACACTCAACAGACACATACATAAAAATCAATCTTTTTAAAAAAAGACCATTTTGTTTTACACGGTGTTTCATGATGTAGCCTGCTGAGCCCACGCTTGACTCCTGGAAGCTCTTGTGAGTGGCCTGATTCTCCTGGAAGCTGGCCCCACCCAGGGGTCTGGTTCTCCCAGAAGCTCCCAAGGGTGGCCTGGCTCTCCAACGCAGTGGAACCCTTATGTGTGCAGTTTCTTCTAGAAGCCTGCAGAATTTTTTTTCAACTCCTTTTATTCCCTGAGAACCACCTGATTCTCTGTTTCCTCTCTAAGACATTGCCTATAAACCCTAAGTGGAACTATTGACTTCTCCCTCTGAGACTTTTATTTCTGCCATAGTGCCTCCTGTATCACAATAAATTGTCTTATTTACCTAACAATCTCTGTTACAGGGGGTCTGAAGTCAGGATTCATGTCTCTGTCCCCCTGATGCCACACGTAATGGATACACAGAATTTTCCCCTTGAATGAATATGCCCATCAGACTTTCTTTGATGAATAACTGATTCTGATGGTCCTAACAAAAAAAAATAAAGGGTCTGCTGGTGACTGGGAGCAGACCAATGAAGAGACAGATGCTGGGTTTGGAAAATGGGTAAGACTAAAGGGAACTTGAGGCCTGTCAACCGAGGAAAACAAATCCTCATGACCACACACCCTGGCATTCTTCATTTGATATTCTGAGGCTGGGGGAAGTATCCCACTGAATGGGCCCATGTCACCGGCACATAGGCTGCTCTGTGGGCAGGCTGGGATGAGGTTAATTGGCCCCCTTCAGCTTGAAGGACTAAAAAGCAGGGGAAAATCACCTCTTCCCGCCAAGGTTACACAATAAGGAAATAAGGAAAGTCAGTTCCCATTCCCTGGAAGGAAACTGGGATGTTATCAGAAGGGGAATGACATATATCTAACCAAAACAAAAACAAAATAAACAAACAAAAGACCAGTGTCCACTACTATAAGTAAGACTTTACACAAAAGGGAACCATAGACCTAAACATCAATTTAACACTGGATGGTTTGATTTCCAGTGAATCATTCACGGCATCTAGCACCTTTCTTTATTTTCCTTGATGAATTCAGAGCTCTTGCATAAGTTTAGTAATGTGTTACACACCCCTTGGGCTTCTGATTTACTAGCTGGAGCTGAGCGATCGGACTTACTACAGAAAAGAGCTTGCACACTGCCGTGGTTTCCAGGCGTGGTGGAGTCTGTAAACTCTGCTACGGTTTCCAGCCATCATGGAAGTAAGTAAGCTCTTTAGCTCCCTGGAGAAGCGAGGAATTCTAAAATGAAGCGCCCTCTGCTCTGGTTTCTGCTTCTCAGCATTTCTCTTCTGTTTTTACATACTTCTGCAGCCTTCAAATTAAATCTAAGAAACTCATTCCATATTTTTTCATCGTCGGCTTTGGAAAGTGAATGTTATGGATTTATGGTTTGGGTTCTTTGATGTTGGAGCGGCAGTCTACGCTTGCTTCACTTGTTTTTGCTTTTTCTACACTTATGAGCCTTGGATAACTTGATTTATTAAGACACCACAGTCAATGTAGGGGAACTGATAGCATTTGCATTGTTGGAAAGTGGAGAGTGTCCGGAAATATCAGGCGCTCGTTCCCTATGGAGACCTCGTGTCTGTTATATGTGTCGTCCCCCCCTCCCTCCGTTCCCTCTGGTCTTCCAGTAAGCTTGGCATTAATTAAAATCTTAAGCTCCCATAGGAATATTTCTGATGAGGAGTTTTACAGTTATCATAATAACTAATATCAATAAGTAACATGGATGGATTCTCCTTCCTTTCCACATGTCAATGACAGACTGTAGTCATTACCTTGACGTTCATATGGTAGCCCATCAAATACATACATCTTAGGAATTAAGTGCAGCTTAGGAATCCCAGAGCTAACCCTGTTGTACGTTATGAGTCTGAGGAGGGGTAAGGACAGAAGGGCATGACTGACCTTACTACAAGTGTATCTCTATCTATGTAGGTATGGATCTGTCTCTATCTATCTCTGTCTATCTCTCTCTCTCTCTCTCTCTCTCTCTCTATATATATATATATATATATATATATAGAGAGAGAGAGAGAGAGAGAGAGAGAGATAGACAGAAACAGAGAGAGAGGGAGAGACAGACAGACAGAGAGAGACAGAGAGACAGACAGACAGATGGGAGAGAGACAGAGAACACAAAGACCATAGTTGGAAAGTCAGGAACCCAGGGGCCTCTGTCTCTTTGTCAGGAATTACAGAATCACTTTCTTTTCAAATTTCACCATTCGGCACACAGTATGATGTTGCCTATTATAAGTCTCTCTGGTCAACAAGAAAACAGAAAAGCAGTTAGAATTGCCAGAAAATAAAAAAAGTCGTGATCTCAAAATGAAGCAAACTCCTCTATGGGACAAGTTTGTGTCAATGAAGTTTCAGGAGAGAGTGATGCTATCCAATTGACAATGAGTGTTTTCACAGTCACTGCAAATGCTATTTTGAAAATAAACAATTTCCATCGACAAAGAATGTGAAATTCCATTTGTAATTACAGCAGACGATGACAAAATGGCTGATCTTGGACACCAAAAAGTAGCAATCCAACCAGAAGTTAGGGGAATGTAAGGGGACAGGAAAAGAGTGTGCATTTTCTTGTATTCTCCGATAGAAGAGGTACTGTTAATGGTGCTATACAAAATGGTGTATTTTTAAGGCATAAAGTAACAGAATTAAAAAATAAAAAGCCCAATTAAAGTTGTAAGGGAGTTTAAAGAGAGTCAAAATTTTTAGTTTTGCAAAACAACATTCAATAGTTTCTCCTTAAAGCTGATGAACCAGAAAACAGTATAAATATGCTGTTTAAGGTAGATAATTGACTCGGAGGTTGGGGGATAACCATAAATGCATAATACTGCTTCCTTTAAAAAGAGTGCCTGGGTTGAGGGGGGGCATGAAGCATTATTTTTAGTATTTATTTCATACCTTTCCAGTTAAATGATTATTTCCATGTGTACATTTTATTTTTTTGTAATAAGAACCATCTGAGTACTATTCACTTCAGTAAGTTATCAGCTAGGGTTCACTCCCAGCGTGCCCGTGCAGAAACGGTATTCATCAGAACAAGCCAGGGCTCTTCCAAGGCTGGGCTGCCGTGCTGGGGGTGCTGGGTCAACAGTCACTGTGTCTCCGTCTCTACTCCTGCACCCTCTCCAATGTTCAGTTCTGAGATGGGAGGCAAGAGGACCCTTCTGTCTGAACGCACTTCTCCTTTTATACCTTTCCAAAGATAAGGCAGGGGTTTGGCTCCCTCGCCTGTGTCCTGTTACTGGGGTTCCGTGGCACAAGAAGCTTCGGCTTGACTTTAATGGTAGCTGGGGTGTGAGAATAGGAAGCAACCTATGGGAAGCGTGTAATATGGAGAAGTATTTGAACTGTATGATTTCCCCCTGTATGTACACGTGCGTAAATGGTGTGCAGGGACACGCCCCTCTCTTGAGGCAGCTAGCACTTCTGACAGGAGTCAAGAAGGAGGGAAGGTATTTCTGCGGGACACCAGCAATCACTCATGCCCCGCCCCGCCCACCCCCTCCGCCCCCTGTGTTGCATTTGGGGATTTTGTGGAGGGAAGGTCGACATTTATTTCATGGCTTTGGCATCACTTTTAACCAGCTTTCAGTGCTCTGTGTATTTTCTGTACTTGGATAAGCAGGGTAACCAAGTGAGGTTAGTTTTTATGTCTACCTTAAAAAAGTTAAGAGCAAATTTGAGCAATTTCAGCTTTATAGGAAAACCGAGTAGAAGTTAAGAAAGTTGCCACACACTCACCCTCACACCCCCTTTTCCAGATTCCCTGGGGTCGGCATCTTGCCTTTCTGGATAGTCAACGCTGACACAGTTTTAAGAATGAAAGCCCATAGGTGAGATTGGGGCTCACTTTTGGTGTCGTGCATTTAAAGCAGTGGCTCTCACCCCTCCTAAAGCTGCGACCCTTTAATATGCTTCCTCATGTCATGGTGACCTCCAGAAGATTATTTCATTGCCACTTCGTAACTGTTATGGGTCGCGACCCACATGTTGAGAACCACTGATTTAAAGGTATTTGTGTGTGTTTTTAATAACAGATTCATAATGTCACACAGAATAGATTCAGGACCAGAAAACTCTACTGTGTTCCACCTCTTAGTCTCTCACTCGGTTGTTTTCCCCTCACTCTGTGATTTCCACATCCTTCTGGCTGGCCAGTCCCATTTGCCTGCAAAATGAAACCAGGGCCCCTGCACCTGTCCCTTCCTTTGCTGACTCTGCTCTGGGTGATAATAGTATCATGAGTGGTCTTCAAGCACTTCATATCCTGCCACTATGGCCACTTGTCAGGGGAAAACCCAGACAGGATGAGATCCACATTCCCAGCTGTCCCTGTCTTCCAAGGAAAAGAAATCTAAAACCAGTGGCTGAAGAGTGAAATCAGATACCCCGGGGAAGGGATGGGGATGTCAGGTCCCTGGTGGTCTGTAAGAGAGGCGCCAAGCCGGGAGCTCCAAGTGCTGGGAAAACCTGCACAGACATGCAGATAATGCCCAGCACCATCCCAGCCCTGTGGGGGCCTTGAAAGGTTGAGCTGAGGATTTGTAAGGATTTGTGAAATACCATTACTGCACAGCCGGCAGGAGCAGCGTGTAGCCCTCAGGCTTCCTGGATAAAATCATGCCTGACTTCCAAGGCTGCCAGGAGATGAGGAGCCATCTCTTGTGGAGACAGCCCAGAGTGAGACTCTTAAGATAATGTCTCTAATAATTTTTTTTACAGTGATGGTTTTTTGCACCCCGATATTAGTTTTCTCCGCTGACGTAGTAAGCCAGACCAAGCCAAATTAAAAGAGACCAGGTTTAATGAGCAAAAGCACTCTTGGGTGACCTTCCAGCCCCGCAGAGCTGTGTGTGGGAAAGGGCACAGGAGATATCACGATATCACCTGGCAGGTCTGGGGCGGGGGCTGGGGGGGGCGCTTAAATACCCTGTAGGCGTGGTCTTGAGTTTCGGGGGAGGAGCCTGGACTTTTGGCGGTCTTTCTGAGGGGGCGGGGTCAAGGCGGAGTTTCTAGCCCGCCATACAGTACCCACAATAAGAGCAAATTTCATATTGATCCTAGCACACAAGTAACTCCACACGCTGTCGGTATCTGTGTCACCAAAGAGCTTGACAGGAAAACTAATAGTGTGAGAAAACTAATATCGGGGTGCAAACACTAAGTTGGGATCTGTCCTTTAGCAGGGTTTCCACCCCACTGTGATGCACACTGAAGTTTAAGAAGCTTCAGGGGAGGTGCGTGTTGGTGGCTCATACCTTCAATCCCAGCAGTTGGGAGGCAGAGGCAGGCAGAACTCTATGAGGTCTGGTCTACAAAGGGAGTTCCAGGACAGCCAGAGCTGTTGCATTAAAGAAAGCCTGTCTCGAAAAACAAAACAAAAACAAACAAACGGACAAAACAAATACGAAGAACCTTCATATAAGAAGCCTAAGATCAGTAAACCTTATCCATGTACAACAGGTAATCTCTTTGGTGAGGTTCTTACACTTGAGGCCGGAGCCCTATGCAAATTGTCTGCACACAGAGGCCCGGGACCCTGCTTTTCTCTCCTCTCAAGCCCTCACCACATAATCATAATGATAACCAGTTTGTATTATAAAGCTGTCCAGAGGCTGAGTGCTGGCCTCGTGCCTTTGGATGCATTAACTTTTAAAGTTCTGCGCAAACTTCAGTGGGGGCAAGTTTCACTGTTTCGCACTTTATGTGCAAGAGAACTAGGTGCAAACTGTTCAAATAACTTTCCCTGGCCGCACAGCTCACAAAATGGAGTCATAAAAGTGTGGGGTGTTTGGAAAGAGGAGTAGGCACACCCCCTAGAATAGAAGAGGGTCAGCAGATTTCTGCATGATGGAAAGTGGGGGGAAGGGGGGATTATTAAATGAGATAGGCGGGGTTAAGTTTTTTTTATAGTCTGACTGGAAAGCCACAAAGATGACTGGAGCCAGCCTACCTCAAAAACCCCCAAGAGGCTCAAGAGTGTGCTTGGAATCCCTGGGGCAAGGTCCAAAATGCTAACCGGAAGTGAATGCACCTTATAGTCTCTCAACCCTTAATGCATAAAGTATAGTCAACTAGAGCATGAATGTGAAAATATCCTGCCAGCTCCATTCCGGAAGCTTTGAACTGGCAGTGTGGGGGGACATTAAGAACTCTCATGTGGATGTTCTGTTCTCATTCTTCTCTGTGGGAGGCTGCATAAAGGGTGTAGCTAAGGGAGTGAGTTCAAGGTGTGTGCGTGTGGGAGATATGCAACTTGCAAACTAATAACTCTGACCCAGGACAACAGAGACAGAAGAAAAGGTTCCAGGGCGATTAAGAAAACATATAGGGGGGATCTTAGATAATTCAAGAGAAGAATCGAAGACTTTGGGGGAGGAAGTTAACTCACTTATCCGAAAAGATGGTAGTGTAAGCATACAACAGACATAAGATGATAGTGAAGGATAGAATGAAAAGAAACTCCAAAGACTGGAAGAGCTTATAGAAGTATTTCAGTCAACTAGCTATGTCCCGATGTAATGAAGGCTCTCTAGAAGAGAGACCCCACTAGTCCTCAATGAATATTCTAAATGATGAGCTCCTAAGCTGGGAACAGAGGCCATTCAAGGAAACCAACGCAATTCTAGCACCTATTGAACAATATTTGAATGACTACAAATGTCAACAATGGACAAATGGAAGGAACATTGATCAAGGTTATACACGAATTCAAGTCCAAGCTGTAACCAAGGAAAGAAAAGAAGGACGCGGTAATCCTTGTATTCGTTTGTTTTCTGTGGCTAGAGTGAAAGACTTCCAGCTGGGTACTTCACAAAGAGGTGTATTTAGCTAACGATCGACTTTGCAAGATCAGTTCAGTCTTTGGTAAGAGCCCTTTTGGTAAAGCCATCACATGGCAGAGGAAAGGAGGGGGAGCCCTGTGAGGAAGTGGGCACTCCATGAGACAGCTTCGGAGTGCGGCCACCTACTCTGCCAAGAACAAACATGAGGCTGGGCATTGCGGGAATATCATCGGTCAGCCAACAGCAGGGGAGTAACAAGCTCTAGGGCATGGTCTTGTCTGCGTAAGTGACTGCTTAAGAACTGAGGCGAGGAGGGGTCGAGGTCTACTCTCGGGTGGTCGGAGCAGAAGCAAGTGGAAGCGTGGCTGGCGGTTGGTCCTCATCGCCCTTGGGCAGAACGGCAGGGCCATGGCAGCTGGACCAGCAGTGGCGTCTACTTGGTTCTGTATTCATGAGTGTATTATTCCCATTGCATCCCTTAATCAACTATTGACCAGACTTTTGTGGGTTATCACTTCAGCTAGGTTAGTACCTTCTTAGGGCAGCACCTCCAGTGGCCTGATTGCTTTGCACTCGGTCCCAGCTATTAAAAGTCCCACCATTTTAGCACCATTATGCCAAAGATTGTGTCTCTAGTGCGTGAATCTTGAAGCAGCAAACCGTATCTATACCACAGCCATGGCCCAAGTTCTGTAGAGGAGGAAGTCACAGAACACAATCTGAAGTGAGTAGAGCTCATGGGAGAAAATTTTTGGAAAGCATTTTGGCAATATATGTAGACAAACTGAGGACACCCTCACACTGTCGCAATGATTTTACTAGAGACTCCCATAGAAAAGTACAAAGGCGGCTGCTGGCCTCGCGCCATGTAGAGAGCCAAAGGCCTTTGTTCCCTCACTGTGCTTCCAGGCATCGCCTCCCCAGTAATTCACCTTCAGCCAAGCTACTTTCTCCTTCTGAGGTAAAAATCTCAAACTAAGACACCATGGCAAGGGAGCTGTGTGATGAGGAGCGAGGAAGAAGACAGAAACATCAGGTGCTGGGAGATGTCTTTCTGTATGCTGTGAATATGTGTTGTTCCCGTTGGTTAATAAATGGACTGCTTTGGCCTATGGCAAGGCAGCTTATAGGCAGGTGGGAAATCCAGGACAGAGACAGGAAAAGGAGAGAAACAGGCAGAGAGGAGACGCTATCCCTCTGTCCAGGGAGCAGCATGTAATGACACACAGGTAAAGCCATGGAACATGTGGTGACATATAGATTAATAGAAATGGGCTGAGTCTAGTTATAAGAGCTAGCAAGAAGCTCGAGCCACAGACCATTGCATGCAATTCGTAATTGATATAAGCCTCTGTGTGTTTACTTGGGTCTGAGCAGCTGAGGGACTGGGCGGGACACAGGAAAGCTTCTGCCTACAATCAAGGCTGGTGTATTAGTTTCCTGCAGCTGCTCTAACAAATCATCTTTGACTCGGTAGTGAAGACACCAGTGTTTACTCTCGCCATCGAGACCAGAAACCAGAAGTAAAGGCGTCGTCAGAGCTGGACTTTCTCAGGCTACAGAGAATCCTCCTTGACTTTTCCTAACCTCTAGGGCTCCCAGTGTACCTCAGCTTATAGCTAAGCCAGGCAGTCTCTGCTCTGCCTCCAGAGTGCTTCTTCCCGACCCCGGGTCCTCTCACCTTCCTATACAGACACCATTCATTTGCTCCAGTCCAGTGTGACCCCATCTTAACGAACCACATCTACAATAAACCTGTGATGCTTTATGTTGTCAACACAATATTAAGGACTTACCTGGAAGACAGCCTCCAGGCTCACCTGGGAAGGGTTATCTAGATGCGGTCAGCCTCTGAGTATGCCGCTGAGAGATTCTCTAGGTTGGGCTAACGGAGGAGGGAAGATCCGTCTTAATTGTGAGTGCCACCGTCCCACAGGGCAGGATCACTGATTGAATAAAGAGGGAAACGGGACTGGACACCAGCGCTCATCTCCCTCTGTTTCCTGACTGTGGACACGATGTGAGCGGCTGCCTCAAGCTCCTTCTGCGTGACTTTTCTGAGATGATGGACAGCACCCTGGACTCGTGGACCAAAATAGACCCTGCCCTCATAATTTCTCTCGTCAGACATTTTGTCACAATAATGAGGCCAGTGACTAAGGAAAGAACCTTTTCCCAGATAAAGGCTGCATTCCATCGTTCAAGGTAGACATACACTTTGGGGTGGGGGTGGGGTGGGGGGAACGACCCTTCATATCGTCAGCCAGCGTGAGGTGTGTGGATGCAAAAGGCCTGAGTGCTGAGGAACGAGGCTTGTCCTCTCGGGATGCGACTCTAGACAGTCATGGAAGCGGGAGGCAGAGTCCATGCCTTATCCCGCTGTGATGCTGGGGTAGTGATGGAGAGGGAACGATGAACACAGACAAGAAACCCGCCCGAGTACTAGAACTGAAAAGGGTAAGCTGTGTCTTTGTCTCTCAGTGATTCTGGCCCCGACACCAGCAGGCCTTGCAGGAAGAGCTGATGCCCCTTGGTCACTGGGTGATGAAGTCAGAGTGGAAAGCTGCAGGCTCTGGTGGCCCCTCCTGGGGCCAGCCCAGGGATGACAGCATGCGGAGTACCAGGGAGCCTGGCATCCGCAACGACCTCCAGAACGCAAACGCCACCGAGATGAACACATCCACACGTCTCTCGTGTGACCATCCCTGCCCCGGAGAAGGACACTCTAAAATGGTCACTCCAGCCTGGCTCAGCAGGCGCAGGATAACACCATTTGTTCTGGAACGGATTTCTACTGGACGAAGGGGAGCTGGCGGCGAGAAGCTCTGTTAATTCTACAAACCTACACTCTATTGAGTAGGATCTTTGCACACAGCAGACACACCAGAAGTCTGGTCTATTGCTGTGAAATAACTCGAAGAGCGGTGTTGGCCTGCAGCCTCGCATGACTAAGTAAGCCAAACACAGCTGTGCAGCCCTCTGAGGGCTGAAGTGATCCCTGAATGGCTGTGGCCCACTCCTCGCCTCCATAATTGCTTCTCCATCGTAGCTCTTGAGCTGCCAAGTGTACCATACCATTAATACCCCACCAACACTTCAGACTGCTCACAATCTGAAATCATGTCAAAAAAGATTTGAATAAAAGTGAGGTGGGGAGAATCAAGGTCTATGGTAAAAAAATCCCTTGAAATTCAGAGTGGAAAAAATGACCAAAAGCAAGCTGTCAGAGTCCCGGCCAAGAGGACAGTTATTACAGTTTGCAAAGGCAAGCAGGAGGCATTTCTGTACAGGTGAAGAGGCCGCCAGCAGCCCCAGTATTCACAGCACCAGAGGTTTATTCAAATCCCACTTCAAATCTCGTAATCCCTCCAGTCCTTAACGGCTAACGATGACATCATCTTTCCCTTCCTTTCAGACAGAGGCCATGCTTCTGCATCCAAGCACTGCTGTGTTCTAGCGATTGTGTGGAGGACGAAGGAAATTCAATCGCATACGGAGAAAACAGAACTTTAAAAAATGTGCTAGCACCTTACTCCTTACTCACAGGTGCCATTGACGTCGGACCTCAGCAAAGACAGAATGTCCTAGATCACTGAGCGGTGTCTGGCGGCTGCCATACTGTCTGCAGACGTGGATGTTTGTGTTGCTGGTGTTATTTTGATGACATCCTCGGAAAGCAGAGAAATGACAAGTTTTCAGGGCTTTGACACCTGAACGAGGCTATACAATGGAGGCAAAACAGAGTCAGAGAACACTATCGTAGAGTTATGTTCAAAGCATGTTGCTGCCACTTGAATGAGTTGTTTAAAATTCCATAGTTCCACTCATGGGATCTTCAAGAAGTAGAAGCCCTATCTTGACTTTCTTTTCCTTCCTCCTTCCTCTCTCCATTCCATGCTGACCTATGTTGTCTCCACGTCTATCTAAGTCTGGGTGGTGGGATCTGAAAGCTCTGGTTAATACAGAGGCATTGGTTGATAGAGTTGCTCATTCATTCATCGGCTATTTCATGAGCTGTATACTAAGCAATGAGTACTGAATTGTCAAGAGTAAATGGTACTGGACTCTGTGGTTGATATATTGTGCACCCCAATAAACTTATCTGAGGCTCAGAGGACAGAACAGCCATAATATTAAACATAGAGGTTAGGCAGTGGTAGCACATGCCTTTAATCCTGGCATTCCTAAGGCAGAGATCCATCTGGATCTCTGTGAGTTCAAAGCCACACTGGAAACAGCCAGGCATGGTGACACACGCCTTTAATCTCAGGAAGTGATGGCAGAAAGCAGAAAGGTATATAAGGCTCGAGGACCAGGAATTAGGGCTGGTTAAGCTTTTAGGCTTTGAGCAACAATTCAGCTGAGATTCATTCTGGATGAGGATTCAGAGACTTCCAGTCTGAGGAAACAGGATCAGCTGAGGAAGTGGCAAGGTGAGGTGGCTGTGGCTTGTTCGGCTTCTCTGATCTTCCAGCGTTGACCCCAGTACCTGGATCCAGGCTTGTTTTTATTAATAAGACCTTTTAAGATTTGCGCTCCAGGACTCCTCTCGTCCCTGGATCTTCCCAGTGCATTGATGGTCATAGCCTTTGGAACAAATAAATTGCAACATGCAAAGATAGCAGAGGGAGCAAGTCACTGTGCCAAGGCAGCGTTTCCCAACAGTTCCAGAGAACCACCCTTGTACACACATTTTCTGAGCCATAAAATATTCGTACAGATCACTTTGAGTTAGTTTTGCAGTGTTGAGTTAATTCAATGGAACGAGGAGGCATCTTTTTTGTGCCAAAAAAATACCCTTATGTCAGAGAAAGAAGGGTGGGTAGAAGAAAGGAGAGGGAGGAGGGGGAGAGAGGGTGACCTCAGCTCTCTGCCTGCTAGAGGGCTTAGCAGACTTCAGTGCCCCGGTGCCTTAGTGAATCATGAGTTGTTGCAGCTTGGGGTGTGGATTTGTGTGCAAATGTGTGCTTGCTTACTCCCTCTTCTCTGACACCTTTCTTGCCCTCTTTGCCATCTCCCAGTTCCCTTTCCAATGGGCTGAAGGACTCATAGGACACGGGGGAGCCTGGTTGCCTTGCCCTTCTGGTGGCTGAAACCATCACACCATGACATTCATCAGCATCATTAGGAAATCTACATTCCGAGGTCTATGAAATCCCATCTGTGCCTCAGCAGAGAGAAGACAGAGTCGCCAAACTTCACCCCCACCCCAATTCTTACTGAGTCTAAATTTGGACCCAAATGCAAACTGAGGTCTTATGCTCATTTATAGTTGGCAAATGGCAAGTGCCTGTTTTGTGAAGAAGGACTTCATGGCCATCAAAATCTGTTAGGGAGTCACGTGGTGATGAGTTGAATGTTAATGAATCTGGAACATCTGGATTAGATTTCCTCCCAAACAAACAGGGTTATGAAAATTAGTGGGCGAAAAGTATCTTCTGACCAAAGGCACTATGGGCTGTTCCTGAGCCCATCTGTCAAGAATGCTTCAGCAGGGCCTGGTAAGGCTGTTCCCATGCCCGAGGCCGTGGTAAATGGGGCTGGAGCAAAAAGGACTGCCCTGTGAGCTGTCCGTAATGTGGAAGTGAGAATTCTTCACTGAAGGAATGTTTACTGAGCACCTAACCCATGCCAGCTACCATGCCAAGGCTCTGCAGAATATAAGACAGCCCCACCCTTGACTCTCTTGCTAAGGATGGTTACCGGTCCAGGTGTTTTAGGAGCTCACAGAAGCCCACGTGTGTCATAGCTCAGGGTGGGTGGACTGAGAGGGTATCGCTAAGAATGTGACCTCAGGCTGACAGCCTAAGAATGTTGATGAAACCCAGAGACCCCAGCTCCAGTCTCAAGGCCTCACACCTGGCAGGGTCATAAATACTTGTCAAGTGAATGGCTTCTTTAAAAAAAAAAAAAAAATTCGGAAGAGGAGAGGAAGAGGGAGAACGTTTGGAAGGAGGGACTGGTCTATGCCCACAGCCTGCCTGAGAAAGAAGCATTGTAGGTGGAACACAGGTGTGGGGGAGGGGGAGGAGGCAGCAGCAAAGTCTAGTCCTGATTGGGGAGGACCTCATAGGCCAGCTAAAAGCTCAGGCTTCATGTTAAGGTCAGTGTAATGTTCCTGAAGATCACTAAGCGAAGAGATGGCACCATCAGCTTTGTTGGGGGAAGCACTGCTGGTTACCATGTGCAGAACAGATCTGTATGCACTGAGGTTGGAAACCGGGTGGCCGCTATGGAAATGTATCATGTGGCTCTTACCAGGGGTGAGGAGAGCGAGGAAGAGAGAGTTGGGCAGGTCTTAATGGTATATCAGAGGCAGAATCAGGGGGGTCTCACTGGTCCGATGAAGGCAGAAGGCAAGAAGATAGTGGGAGAAGCCACCCCCAACCTACACACAGATTCTCATGACGGTTCAGTGCGCCTCCTTGGGAACAACAGAGTCGGAAGGGGAAGAAGCTAAGCAAGCAGTGACCTTGAGGTGACATCCCCACAGAGAGCAGTTTTGCTCCGACCCTCCGAGGAAACACTGACATATCTCTGCTGTGGGAACAATGCTCTTGTACACTGTAAAGATTCGTCATTTGAATTGGTTTAATAAAAATGCTGATTGGCCAGTAGCCAAGCAGGAATATAGGTGGGGTGACCAAACCAAGAATGCTGGTGAGAGGAAGGGTGGAGTCAGGAGTTGCCAGCCAGATGCAGAAGAAGCAAGATGAGAATACCATACCAAGAAAAGGTACCAAGCCACGTGGTTAAACATAGATAAGAATTATGGGTTGATTTAAGTGTAAGAGCTAGTTAGTAATAAGCCTGAGCTACCAGCCAAGCATTTATAAGTAATATTAAACTTCTGAGCCAATGATTTGGGAAGTGGCTGCTGGGTATATGGGAGTTGCTGGTGGGACAGAAACCTCTCTTTACATATCTTGAACTGTTATGGTTGGTGTACTTATGTCAAGACACTCAATATAAGAAGCAAGAACAACTCTAAGGATATATAAAACACAAGGTTGCAAGGGAAAGATGACGGAGAAGCCAGGATTCCAGATGGACACGGTGGCACATGTCTACAGCCCCCGTGTGGAAGACCAAGGCAGGAAAACTGATTTGGCCCAAGAGTCTGAGGGAACTGGGTATGTGAGCCAGGTCTACTGCTCGCCTTGGCTTTATCCACACATGGACTTTAACACTGTAGAAAGTATCTCTTGAAAAATGGTGTGTGACCCCCTTCAAGAAACCTTCTTTGAATTCTGGTCCTTGTACAAAGAGCTACTTAAAGTCATACTGAACATGGAGCTTGTTTCTTATGCCTTATCTCAACTTCAGTCACTCCAGTGGAATGCAGGTCCACTCATCTGTCTGCATTCATCCCTCAATTAAATCTGTGACCACTGCCAGGATCTAAGTACAGTCACTGTTAGAACAGTGACAACAGAGAAACCTGGAGGGTGAAAGTGTATGAGTTTCTTTTCTGTTGCTCTGACAAAATATCCTGACCAAAATAACAAAACAGACAAACAAAACGGAAGGGAACAAGGTGGTTTGGTTTGGATTGGTTTGGGTTTTTTGCCTTACTGTTGCAGAGGAGTAGAGTCCGTGGTGGGGAAGACATTGCAACAGGCAAGGAAGTCACAGCAGGGGGGAGCAGGAAGCTGGCTGGTCACATTGCATCCCATTCAGGAAGCAGAGAGGCAACAAGAAGTGGGTCCAGGCTACCAAACCTCAAATCCCATCCCAGTGATCCACTCCTTCCTGAAAGGCACCGGCTCCTAAAGACACCACAATCTTCTAAAAACAACATCACCAGCTCGGAAGCAGGTGTCCAAACACATAAGGGCATTTCACATTCAAAACACAACAGGGAGGCTCTCATACATTTCTTCATAATGGCAACTGTCACGAGAGACTGCCAGAGATGTGCCTACAACAAGACCTCCATAATTTGACGCAAAAAGTACTTCTGCAAGGGTATCTTACCAGCAATCGCCTGTCCAGCTCTGTGCAAAAGATACCCTTGCTACTGATCCTGTTGCCAAGGTCAAATAGGAAGTCAGGAGAAAATATGTGCTGCTTTGGCAGCTTTACTCCTGGGGTTCAGGTGAACCAGGAGTAGCTATGGGCAGGTGCAGACTCTCAGAGATCCTCGGGAGCTATGTTGGTGTATTAGCTCATGGGCTACCAAGGCTTGTTGTGGGGCATTTGTACCCTATGTGAAGATGTGTTACTGTGGTTGGTGTAATAAAGAGCTGAATGGCCAATAGCTAGACAGCAGAGAATAGGCAGGGTTCCTAGGGAGAGTGAGTTCTGGGAAGAAGAGAGGTGGAGAGATACCAGGAGACTCTGAGGGAGTTGGATATATGGTACAGAGCAGAGGTAACTGAGCCACATGGCAGAATGTAGATTAATAGAGATGAGTTCATTTGAGTTAGGTGGGAAGCAGTCGGAGCTAAGGTCAAGCTTTCATAATTAAGAGTAAGCCTCTGTGTGGTTATTTGTGGACTGGCGATCCACAGATAGTCCGACAAGAAAGCTCCCTACAAAAGCTGATGATATTCTACTCTCTGTAGCAGAATTGTGATAATGTCAGCCTAGAAAGTAGAACCTTAAGGAAGTCTATTCAGATACCCATCTCACACCAGCCAGACACACCTATAATTGAGCAATACCACTCTCCTGTCCAGCCTCTGAGGTAAAGCAGGGGACTGCAGTAGAACTGTCCCTGGTTCCTAGCTCAGATCTACTGAAGACCTGGAATTTCCTAAGTGATAGGAGTGTTTCTTCTTGTTCATAATGGATCACTTTGATTTATAACTAAGTTTGTGCTATGCAGTGAGGGGGCAGGGCTCCTGGGGAATCTCAGGATGGGTTGGTCTAAAGCCCAAGTGGTCAGTTGGAGAGTTTCGGCCCCTTCTGCCTACATCAGGGACTACCAGATGGAGCTACAGAAGGAACTTCTAATAACTCTTTGAAAGTAGGATTCTGGAAGCTTCCAGATTGGTGAAGATATCCACGTGCTGGATAAGTATTACATCCCAACTCCATGGGGCTCGAGACACTTGTACTTAGGACCCTTCTGGACCTTGCCTGTGCCTCTCTTTTTCTGCCAGTCATTCATGTCCTTTACAATAAACCCGTAAACGTAAGTATCAAAATTTCCTGAGTTCTGCCAGCCGCTTTACCAAATTATGAAGTTGGAGGCAGGAATTGTGGGGACCCCATATTATAGCCAGCTGGTCAGAAGGGTGAGTGACTGGAAACTGGAGACTTGTGACTCAAATCTGAAGTCTTGCAGGATGTAAGTCCTGACTGATGGGGTCTATCATAAAAGCAGACAGGAATTGAGTCGTCGGACAGCCAAATGTTGGAGTAACAAATGACATAAAATAAGACAATTTGTTATGTACAAACCCAGACAGTGCTGGGAACAGCTACCAACAATAATAAGCTTAAGGTAAAACTGATGCTGTGCAGGCTCCCTCTCAATGGTTATTAGTCGGGATCAGTGGCCTCTTCAGGCAGTCCACCCAACAAAATAAAACAGTACTATTGGCTTATAAAATAATTCTTACTTTCCTCTTCATGTAACAGGAGGTCCCAACACACAGTTCATTCGACTCTGGACCAGGCTTTTTAACACGCATCATAAATAAGTTGGGCCTGGAAGCATGTCTGTTACTTAATACCTTTTCCTTGGTCTGTGATGAAACCATCCGAGAAGGATCTAGTTTTCCTCCTACTATTTATGGTGCAGACTCTTCCTGGGGATCAGACTGAGATCTAGGCTGGACTCACGTGGGTGGTTTAGTCCATAAATAATTCTACCAAATAGAGAGATCACTGAAGTCTGGTGGTAATTCAATATGTCTCTTAGCTGACTTCTCTAAGAGATGGTAAAGAATATACAGGTTAAACATCCTTTATCCAAAAATCCCAAATCCAAACTACTCCAAAATCCAAACTCCTCTGAGCACGAACAAGCTCACCACAAGTAGAAAATTATATAGTGTGAAACTTCATTTCATGTACAAAATTATGTAAAATGTTGGATAAAATTACCATGACACTATGTGGACATAAAGGGCATACAAAACATAAATGAATTTTGCACTTAAACTTGGGTCCTATCCTCAGGGTATTTCATTATGTGTATATGAATATTCCAAAATTTAAAAGCCTATGTAAATCTGAACACTTTTTGAATCAGAGCATTTCAGTGATGCCCAACCTGTGTCAAGCTTTTGTGAAATATATATTTAAACGTTGGTGTTTCCTCATGTAAAAGACTGGCCTGAGGGCTGAGAGATGGCCTAGTGGTTAAGAGCACCGGCTGTTCTTTCAGAGAACTGAGTTCAATTCCCAGCACCCACATGATAGCTCTCAACTGTCCATAACTCCAGTTCCAGGGGCTCCCACACCATTGCACAGACATACATGCAGGCAAAACACCAATGCACATAAAATAAATTTTTAAAAATTGACCTGAAAAACTAAATCATACATACACAATAAAGTAACTCATGTGTAATTAATTTGGGAGAATACAGGTGGAGTTTTTAGTATGGAATAGCTCTAACTTGAAATCTCCAGTCTCTGGGGAGTTGTTTAAAGAATAAACCTATGCCATGACCCCAGCTATGACTCCTAACAACAGCAGAGAGGGTCCCTGAACTGGCCTCCCCCTGTAACCAAACTGGTGACTACCCTAATTGTCGTCATAGAACTTAACATCCAGTAACTGATGGAAGCAGATGCAGAGATCCACGGCCAAGCTCCTGGAGTCCAGTTGAAGAGAGGGAGGAGCAGGGATTATATGAGCAAGGGGAGGGGGGTGCAGAGGGGCAGGGTGTCAAGACCGTGATGGGGAAAAACACAGAGACAGCTGACTCGGGCTAGTGGGAGCTCTGGACTGACAGCTGGGGAACCTGCGGGGGACCGAACTAGGCCCTCTGAATGTGGGTGACAGTTGTGTGGCTTGATCTGTTCATAGGGCCCCTGGCAGCGGGACCAGGACTTATCCCAGATGCATGAAGTGGCTTTTGGGGCGCCCATTCCCTATGGTGGGACACCTTGCTCAGCCTTGATGCAGTGGGGAGGGGCTTGGTCCTGCCTCAACTTGATGTGTTCGTCTGTGTTGACACCCCAAGGGAAGCCTTACCCCCTCTGAGGAGTGGATGGGGGTGAGGTGTGGGGGGGGCAGTGGGAGAAGGGGAGGGAGAGAGAACTGCCATTGGTATGTAAAATGAGAAAAAAAAAATTTTAAATAAAAAAAATAGAAAAAACCTGAGTCTTTAAATGATCTAACACTGCAAAGTCTTCCCAAGATGCTTCCCTCAGTCAGCTTGCTGCTTCCTTTTCTCCTAGGCCAATGTTTCAGACATGCTAGGCAGGCTCTCCACCAGAGTCCCAATCCCAGTCCTTCAGCGAACATTTTAAAATGATCTCTTAGGGCCCAAGAATAAAGGACCTGGTGATTCACGTAAGGTGGGCCATTGAGCTTAGTTCCTGAGGATAAAGAAGGTGAGCCTTCCAGGACGCAGATAGGAAGGAGCCCAGCTTCTTCTTCTTTTTTTAATTAATTAAATTTATTAATTTATTTTATATCTGGGCCATAGTTGCCCCTCCCTCCCCCCGTCCTCTTCTTCTTCTTTTTTGGAAGGGGTGCTTTTCGAGACAGGGTTTCTCTGTGTAGTTTTGGTGCCTGTCCTGGAACTCACTCTGTAGCCCAGGCTGGTCTTGAATTTACAGAGATCTGCCTGCCTCTGCCTCCCAAGTGCTGGGATTAAAGGCGTGAGCCACCACCACCTGGCTCCTCCTCTGCTTCTTTTCAGAAAGGGACAGACCTCCCTTGGGTGTCAACAAAGCTTCTTTTTTTACCAGGTCATTTTGGGGAATTGTATTCACCTTCAGTCACGTCTGAAGATAAAAAGAGTTCACTAGTGAGTCGCAATGTCCCACTGATTTTGTCTGAGGAAAGAAAACAATTCAACAGACTTGCACTATTCTTAGACACAGATTTCTTTTCAGGTTCTTCCATGCCCAAATCCAAGGTATTGCGACCTCTTTATTGGTACACTCTTCATCCATCCCACCTCGAAAATAGTCATAGTTTCTGGATTTCATCGTATATCACCATTTCTGTTGTATTCCCCGTCCACCCCAGCAAGACTATAACTGTGTACCAGTTTTCTACTGCACTGAGTGAATTTGGATTCCTCTGACTTACAGTACCTGCTGCAATCTGGTTCTACCATACATTTCCAGCCCTGTTAGCCACCATCCCTGTTCCCCACTGGTCAACATCCGTTGTCTCATTCTCCTGCAGAGCATGCCATTAGACATTTGGACTTGTCCCCATTTATGTTTTACCAGTCTTTGTCACATCTATCAAGGACAAATCAGTTTAGAGCTGTGATATCTTTTAATATATCAAAACTTTTGCCATTTTGCAATGACTCTACTTGTCAATAATAAGTATTACCCCCCACCATGGTCTTAAAATCTTTTGGGGGACTGGAGACAGCTTAGTGCCATTGTTTACCTGGCATGTATAAAGCTCTCTCTGGTTTGGTCCTCAGTATTACACAGACACACAAAATCTTTTTGGTGTGGTTAAACAATAGTGCCAGCCTTCTCTCTCTCTCTCTTTCTCTCTCTCTCTCTCTCTCTCTCTCTCTCTCTCTCTCTCTCTCTCTCTCTCTCTCTCTTCCCTCCCTCCCTCCCTTCTTCCTTCCTTCCTTCCTTTTATAATTTACTTTCAGCCATTCTGTGTTCTTATGAATAATCTTCATAAACAAAAAATGCCTGAATTTTCCTCTTATATTTCTTTTGATTACCATTATATCTGGTTTTATTTCTGATGCCTTATTGGGTGGCTTCTGTTGTATCTGTCCTGTCTTGTTTATTCATTTTCTTTTCCTCCTTACTTGATGGTGAATTGAATTTCAGTATTTTTCTCCTCTGCAAGTCTGGATTTGCATGTTATATTATGTGTCTTTTCCATTACTGTATATTTTAGGTATTTAATGCACTAGTTTTACTTAAATATATTAGTTTCAAATTTTTCTTTTCTTCCTGAGATATGCAAGGATCTTAATACTTTTTTTTTAACTCTAGTGACCTATTTTCCAGTTTAGTTAGGGGCTCTACTGCTATGATAAAAACACAGCTAAAAGCAACTTGGGAAGGAGAAGGTTTATTTCAGCTCACGGTTCCACATCACAGTCCATCCCTGAGTGAAGTCAGGGCAAGAACTCAAGCAGGGCAGCCAGCTAGAGGCCGGAACTGGAGCAGAAGCCGTAAAGGAGTCCTGCTTGTCGGCTCACTCCTCATGGCTTGCTCATCTTGCATAGCCACCAGGACCATCAGCCCAGGGGCAGCATGGCCCACAGGGAACTGGGCCCTCCCACACCAATCATCAGTCAAGAAAATGTAGCATAGGCTTACCCACAGGCTAATCTGGTGGGGACATTTTCTCCATTGAAGATCCCTCTTCCAGATGGCTTTAGACTGTGTTAAGCTGACATAAAACTAACCAGCATGTTAACCACTTGTTCTTGTAGTCTAGTCTGTTTCTCTCGGAATGTACTCTTGTAGTTTCTCCTGAGTATCTTTTGGTATTAAATAAACTCTTATTATTTCTCTATTTCATGTAGGTTTTTGACAAGTTTTCTGGGTATAAAAATTTTAGATTGACTTCTTTTTTTCTTGTATGTTGTACACACTAAATATTACTCTGCCTTTTAATATGTTATAGAACACTATTTACTGTTTCTTGTTATTTTATACCTTTCTTGATTTTTTGTTTCATTTTTTTTTTCTCAAGACAAGGTTTCTCTGTGTAACAGTTCTGGTTGTCTGGAACTCACTCTGTAGACCAGGCTGCCCTTGAACTCAGAGATCTGCCTACCTGTGCCTCCCAAGTGCTGGGATTAAGGGCATGTGCCACCACCACCCTACCCTGCTTCCTTTCTTTCTCTCTGAGGTAGACACTCACTGTGTAGACCAACTGGCTTGAAATGTACTCTGTAGCTCAGGCTGTCCCTAAACACCTGCCCTCCTGGCCCAGCCTCCCATTTGCTAGGATTACAGTTGTGTGCCACCAGGCCAAGCTTCTTTTGGCTTTCTCTCCAGATGTTATATGACTTTCTTTATATCTTTGTGGTCCCTTTATTCTCTTACAGTGATTTATTATTTATTGGGATTGGATCAGCTGGTTTCCTGGATACCAGATCTGAGGATCTTCAGTAATTCTGGAAATAATGAGGATGCCTGCTAGACTTACAACAGACTTTCCGCATTTAGCTTCTAGGTTTCTTACCCCACTTTTTCATGTATTCTGTCTTTGTGTGTCTTGACTAACTTTGAATAATTCCTTCACATCTCATTACCAGTTTACTAATTCTCTTTTATCTGTTCAATTTCTGGTTTATAGTACCACTTCAGGGTTTTTGATTTCTAGAAATTCTGTTTTTTTAAAAATTCTTTCCTGTTCTTTGTTCATATTTTCAAACTTTCATTTCTAAAAAACAAATGAAAAGTATTTGCAGTCTGAGTCCAAAGATTTCAGAGCAGGAGATTTCTTTTGTGCACTCAATTCTGCCAACAGTCACTCACGGTGCCCTGTTCATGGGGCTGGTGATTTTTGATGCTGACGTGGTGTTCTTGGTACTCATCTGTAGGGATTCTTTGAAACCTGAGCTGTAGTTGGCGACTACAAAAAAGATCTGCACCAGTCCTTAGCTGCCTGAGGACACTGTGCCTTGGAAGTGCTTTGAACTCAATTCTCCACTGGTGTTCAGATCACAGAGATAGTGCAGATTCAGGTAAAAACAAACAAACAAACAAACAAAAAACCATACAAAGACCAACTCCATCCAGTATGACGTCTCCTTGATATCCCTTTCAACACGGAACACGGGAAGCTCATTTCTAGTTGACTCTAAAATGTATGACTCATGGGATCCAGCTTCAGGTGAAGGTTTCCTCTTTGATCCCTTATCTTGGTTGGTCCTGGACCTCCCTCCACAAGGGGAGCCCAGATCATTAGGGGCTGACAGTCCTCTAGAAGTCTTGCCCCAGGGTGTTGTTGGCTTCTGTAGATTCCTTACTTCCCTTCAGTTGTTAGAGCGTTTAAAATCATGGTTGCAATCACATTTTATTCTACACCCAAAATCTAGCTGGTTGTATTTCTAAGAAGGACAGTCCTTATTCCCCCCTGCGTGGATGACAGACTTCCTGCGAAGGGATGGTTTATTAACTTTGGTTTTATTTCCTATGAGTTTCCTCTGCAAACCCTAGTATAGGGTTTAGACAATCAAATGTTGTGACAGTTTCTTTTATCTGTCACCTTTGCCAGGCCTGGGTGCCAAGTTGTTTGGTGAAATGTCAGTATGGATGTGGAAGTGTTTTAAAATGAGATTTAACATTTACAAACACAGACTTCAAACACAGAGGATTACATTACTGTTCGTCGAGCAAGAGAGCCTTGTCCAATCCATTGGAAGCCCCGAAAACAGAACTGAAATTGCTTTTAGGAGGAATTCAGCCTCAAGACTGCAACACAGGAATCTTGCTTTCCTTTCCAGCTCACCGTCCTTGCTGTGCGGATTCCAGAGCTGAGATGACACCACCAACTCACCTATATTTTGGCTCTTCAGAGTCCAGGTTTACCGGGTCCACAGTCACTGATCCAGTTTTTTGGAAGAGAGCTCTCTTTGCATATTTGAAAACACCCCTGTTCAGTTCTGTAGTTTTTGTTTTTTCAAAGAACTCTGGCCAGTGGAGAAGTTCAAGAAACACGAATGTGTGAACAATGGGTATCAAATAAGCATATACTATTTAATTATTTAATTCATCCAAACTTCTAGCCAGGGGCTTTCCTCTGTTCTAGGTTTTGCCACTGCTTAGGGAAATTGCTTATCTCTGCTTCTGTTGTGTTCTAATCCACACAGCCACAGACCCTGTCCTTCAATTGGGCCCAAGTTCCTGTGATACAAAGAACTTCTGTGCTGAGCTCAGAATCAATACTGCAGCTTAGAACCTCTGTGAGTTTCAAGAGACACCTAGGAGGATGCCAGGGCCTCTGGGACTCCACAGTGTTCCCGAGGTGACAGCACACTGTCCTTTGCAGGTTCACACACCATTAGTTCACACACACACACACACACACACACACACACACACACACACACACACGGTTCAGAAGCGTTTTCAGGCCACATCTCTTCCACAGTTACTTTGTGATCTAGACACTGGGTACCTTCGCTATCAGGTTGGAAGAAACTTTAGGGATTTAAAACAAATAATAAAAGTCAAAAGATACCAGATAATAAGTCATGGTGAATGGGTAAAGGCCATATTCAGACTTTCTGAATGATGGAACCTCCTCAAGTTTACTTCTCCTTCTCCAAGTTCATCACAAATGTTCACTTGACCCCCTACAAAGTTTAGAACATCTGTCTACCTTGTGTTACTGAAGGCCTGGCTCCTGAATGTCACATGTTAGTGCTGGCTAAACTCCAAGGTGATTACAGTTATGTTAATTAAGTTAAGCAAAGCTCTTATTTGCTCTGTATGGCTACAAAGTCAAGGCAGCTATCTGTATTCATTCATTTATATGATTAGTTCTCCACAACAAGGACTTGGGGGCAGATTAGAGTGACAGGCTATTCTGACATGTAAAGGTTCGAAACTGTCATCCCTTGGAATGTTGTGGTCAGGGTGTCTTTCACTCTAGGCTTTGTTCAATATCTGAATTGAAGGGTGTCGAGACAGACCACATTTGTGAAAATTCATCCAACTCGACACTTTCGATTCATACCCTTTGCTATATGTTGTATCTCAAGAGAGAGGGGAGTGAGGGAGAGGGAATGATGATGATAGTGATAATGATGGTGATGATGATGATGGTGATGATGATGGTGATGATGATGGTGATGATGATGGTGATGGTGATGATGATGATGATGGTGATGATGATGGTGATGATGATGATGATAGTGATGATGATGGTGATGATGATGGTGATGATGATGATGTCCTTAGTTCATCTTTTTGTGGTTTGGGAGCTAAAAGCATTCAAGGGCTTACGTGTACTATGCAAACACTCTACCACTGAGCTACATCCCTAGTACATGGTGTCTCCTGAGTTCATCGTGTATCTTTGTGGGGCTGGAGGAACTAAGAGATTTGAATCCAGGGCCTCTGAGTGCTAGGCAGGTGCTCTGCCACTGATCCAAATCTTCAGACTCTTTCTGTTTTCGCTTTGAGACAAGAGCTCACAAAGTTGCCTGAGCTGAGGCCCCTTTTGGCCTTTTAAGTGACTAGATTAAGTGGATTGCAGGCCTGTACCACCAGATCTGGCTTCATCCTTATTTGAGTTTCTATTGTCATCTGCAGAAGCACTCCTGTGACTCCTGGGTCTGGCCTTCTCCACCCAGTCTCCATGTATCTCTCTGACTTCACCCACATCACAGCAACCTTGATGGCAACATCATCCACATTCTGCTCCTCACCAGCTAAAGGCCATCCCATCGGAACCTTCTTCATGACTTTTAGAAACATTTAGGGTCACGACAAGGGGAAAGAAAAAATCCAGGCCTGTAATCCTAGCTACTCTGGAAGACAGAGGCAGGAGGATTGCAAGATCTGGTCTGCCTGAACAAGTTCAAGGGCAGCCTGGGGAACTAAACGAGACCCTGTCTCAAAATAAAATTTCAAAATGAAGAAAGAACTGGGTATGTAACTCAATGGTAGAGCACATGCCTAGCTCTAGGTCCTGTAACTCCAGGTAGAGCACATTCACAAGGCCCTAGGTACAATAGCCAGCATAAAAACAAACCAAGACAGGAAACGCTGGTCTTGGCCCTTGCCCGTGAGGCAGACATGCATCCACATCCACCGGCCCGCTCTATCTGTGCCGGCATCTTGACGGGCAGCCTCTGAGCACTGGAAGGGCCTCCTTGACTTTCTCAAAGAACGTCTGTTCTTTCAAACGCCTGTCAGGCTAGAGCAGATATTATAAAGCTTGCGCAAAGGCAAATATAGGGCCTGCCTTGGGGCCATGCAAAAACTGAGTTTTGATTTTTATCTTCTGATTTCCTCAGCATAGCTAATGTTATGTTTCTGGTCAATAGACATGAAGGTGGAATTGCTCTGAGCCGGTCCGTTTCATCCCATGGCCTGCTGACCTTGACTGCACTTTCATGTCCATTCACACAGAGTTTACTGTAAAATGAAATTAAAACAAACTGGAGTCTCTCCAGAAAGGCACCGTTGGAAATATCTGTGAGAGGAGAAATGCGTCTACTCTACTCATTACAGCCTTCCTGCTTTCCCAGCCATCCCTGCCCTCTTTCCTCTAAACTTGCACCCTCTTCTCCAACTCTGCAGTTCAGATGAGGGGAGAGGGGAGGGAAGGGGAGGGGAGGGGAGGGGAGGGGGGGAGGGGAGGGGAGGGGAGGGGAGGGGAGAGATGAGCTATGGGCATGCATGTTCGCAGCCAGCCCTTCATCACCTCACAGCGTTCGGCCAAACATCCTCTTCATTTTTTAAATGAACTTTAAAAGCAAACTCATTCCTCACCTTTCGCACATTTCAAAACGGCCCTAGTCACCCGACTGTGACCCTCGTAGCCACATAATAAAATGTTCTCCGGCCCTCAGAGTTGAAAGTGAAAACTGAGCGGGACCGAGGCATCTGTGGACAGGCGTAGCTTGGCATCTTAATAAATGTCTTAAAATTTGGAGTGGAACCTTGGCTTTTGTCTGTAAACCCTCGGGGAGAAAATGTGAACCCATTTCCTCACTGGAGAAATATCACAGCCCTTGACAGGCTGGAGTCTTTGATCCTCAAGCATTGTGCCCCTCTGTCCCTCCTCTCCCTGAACCTAACTGAGGCTTTGTAACCTGATGCTCTATAAAGAGCCTTTTTCTACAAGGGCATAAAGAGATGTCCTTGCTTAATATTAGCGTTGTCTCCCCATCACCCTCGTCCCAAGCCCTGTCCCCTCCAAAGCCATGCACAGTAAGGCTCGGCTGGCAGGAAAATCTGGTCCAGCTGTTTTGAATTAGTGGCATGGGGAGGCTTCTTTATAATATATGACTTAATCAGTGTCCCTGAAGTAAACAATCCAAACTGAAGCTGGCAAGGACCAGAATTTGGACTACATCAACCTCCCTTGGCTTTGGAGCAGAGGCAGACTTTGAGACTCATAGGTGGGTTAGAGGTAATTGTTACAGATGGATAGTGGTCCTTGGCCCTCCTTGGGAATGAAGTATGGCAGTCATGTTATTAGAATCTCCACACAAAATCCAGAATGCCAAGTGGGGTTTGAGTTGCAAACAGATAACAGGTCATCTTTTTAGTACAAATGGCCCGGCTATCGCTTGGTAACCACAGTGCCATTGAAACTCCAGAACTGAAGAAGGCATTGTGTTCTTCACGCTGCCTCTTTCCACCAAGCCAAGGATAGTAAACTTCAACGGGACTCCATCTGAGTCCTAGCCACGTCTGTTGGTCCATGATTTCTCCTTGACACAAGTTTCCCATCACGTATACCCCAGTGGAGTTAGAGTTAGCCTCCCAAGTGCAGAGGCACCACCAACCCACAAAACAGAAACAGAAAGGTGATGCTGTCCCAGTCCCAGTCAGTTCCGTTACCTCTCAGACCTTAGTTAACCTACCAGCTGAATTACTTAATGTTACCCAGAGGAACAACACCCATTGTTAAAGTGAAAAAAAAAAAGTGTGCAAGAATAATATTTGAGTTGTTATGGTTCCTCCAACTGCAAAGTTTTAGAGAATTGTATTCTGAGTTTCAACTTTACTGCAAAGATTCCTCATAAATCCTTTCTGTCCTTGCTGTTGCTGCAGGGCTACAGAGAAACCAGCTCATGAGAAAAGAGGTGGAAACGTCAGAGTTGCCTGGTATAGTAGCGAGGAGGGAGTGGAGGCCTCGGAGAGGTTGTAATGTTGGGATGGATTTACTGTGTAAGACTTGGGAACCTGCATCCGCACCGAGCCCTTGGGAGGACTCGAGCTTGTTCTCACCGCGGGAGTGGGGAATGTGTAGGTGCAGGAGCTTTAGGATTTTTGAGCTTGGTGATCAATGGTAAGAAATACAGTGTAGGGCTAGAAGATTCCAGAAAGGCCCCTAGTCCTGAGACCTCATCACTCTGTCTGTCCTTGACTACTTTCTACTCTATACATGGTGGTTAAATTACAAAGGTTAGGGAAGTTTGCTGTGTTTTGTTTTTTTTTTTTAAGCTCACGGTTCTGGACGCTAGGAAGCCCACGAGAGTGTGGCGCCAGCTGGGGATGGCCTCTTTGCTGCCTCACAAAGGAGGGGGAACCACAGGATGAGATGGCTCAGGTGCATTGGACAGAACCTGCTTTTTTAACAAAGCCACTCTCAAGAGAACCCTTTAACCTATTAATGTAAAACTCCACAAACCCATGAATCTGCAGATGAGGGCAGAGCCCTGGTGGCCTCCCAAGGCTGCTGCGCTTCTCAGAGGGCTGCTTTGGAGACAAAGCTTCCAACACGCAGGGTTTTCTACATTGTATCCAAACTCTCTCTCTCTCTCTCTCTCTCTCTCTCTCTCTCTCTCTCTCTCTCTCACACACACACACACACACACACACACACCTGCCACAGCCGCCTGTTAGGAAGGACAGGGAGTTTGAGGGTTAAAGAATGTCTCAAGAAATGCACTAGGCCCTGAGGGAGGGAAGGCCTTACAGACAGCAACCAGAAGGGAATGCTGGCATATTGAAAATCCAGGTAAGATTTTTTCCAGAGGCGCAGCCAAGACACGGAATCATGACCCAGAGCCCACAGGACAAAAAAAAAAAAAATGACTTCAGCTGGAAGGAGCAGTTCTACACGTAAGAATGGCAAGGGGGACGTTATACGGCAGTGCAGGGGGTAACCTGCTGACCTGGAAAATTCGTAAGGAAAGGGTAGATGTATTAAAATCAACACGGGAGGCAGGCGCAAAGCTGGGTGAAACTAGCATGTAGGAAAGACAGGGAAGAGAGGGCTATACGTTTGAGAAAGCAACACCAAGCAGGCAAAGATACATAATTTAACATTTTATTTTTATTTATTTATTCCTGTTCCCACGTTTTATTGTATTTTCCTGGCAGGCAGCCCGCACTCTGGTAAGTCTGGGGGGGGGAGGGGGGATTGGCAGAATAATGTGGCTATGGGGACTTGAGTCTTATTACTTGGTGCTCCGGGCCTTGGGTAGACATTCATAAAAATCACATGCTGTAGTGGCAGGTCATTTTTTATAAAAATGAATCTGGAGCTTCAGATTTAGGACAAAGGTGAGGAGGGTTTCAGATTAGTCAGGAAATGAGGAAAAATAGGACAAAGGCACCAAGCAAGGGGGGAGGGGTGCTGCTTGGAACCCCTGGGTCTTAGGAGTCGGGGAACCTAATAGATAAGCCCACTGGGAGACCCCTGATGGGTGGCAGACATGTGTTTCTTGGAAATTGTCTTTGGATGCTTAGTCCCCCAGGGGACCTCCTACTGCGTTAACATTGTGGGGCATCACGGGCTTAGACAACATGGTTGGGACTGTGTTTGGGTTTAGGGTCTGCCTTTCCTTCTCCTCCTCTCCTCCCCTTCCTCCTCCTCTTCTTCCTCCTCTTCCTCCTCACCTTCCACTCCTTCAACCTGTTTGCACTCAATTATTTTTTTTCACCGTAGGAAAGTTTTGAGGCATCTCCCTCTTCCATGCCCCCTCCCCGATTCCCTCATGTTCTTTCCTTCTTCGTGAGAGGAATGGAGCATAGGAGGGCGAGCGAGCGAGGGCCACCTGACCTGCCGCTCTCACCTCTCTAGCCCTGACTCACTCTGCTCTCCCGGGATGGATCTGGTGCCCCCAAGCACACTCACTGATCAGGGCACAGCCGCCTCTGAAGTGGCCTCCTAGTTCCCGTCCCCTCCAGTTCCTGACATTCTTCTCCTCTCTCCTCCCTTCCGCTTTCTTCTTAGGGCACCTTCTTTGGACCATTTGCTTAAGCACTGGCCCAGGAGGAGAAGGCAGGGATTCAGCTGCAGGCTCTCCCAAGGGACTTTTCGTTAAAAGGCAACGCGGGAGGATATTTGTAATCCAAATGGTCCCCAGAGGTTGCCCTCAGGTGCTGCTTCCTCGTTATCTTTGGAGCAGAGGGAGGGCAGTTACAGCCCGTCTTTCCCATGCACTGCCTGGTCATGCCCCTGTCTCCACAGAGCAGTGGTGACCGCCTTCTGAAAACTAGATTGGCAAAGTGATACTTTTCCTCTTTTCTAATCTGAGAAAAGTTGTCAGACTGGCTCTGAACCTTCCCATGGATACGCCTCTTTGCTACACAATTTGAGGTGTGTTATTGTGTTTCAATTATGAAATTAATGCACCAAGGACCTAGAAAATGATCCTCATGGTATCTTTTATATGGTTCCTTATTGCTCAGCACCTTGCTTTGGTTCTGTTTAGTTGATTGTGCCCATTTTTTCTTGTCATTTATTCAGCAAATCAGGCCAGAGAAGCATTTTCATGGCTCACATCCTCACGTGTGTTTTTTCAAGACAACCAGTGGGATTTTACTTCAAAGCTCCCTCATGTACAGGGGCTTTAGAAGTCACGGGCAGCCCTGTATTCCCTGTATTAAAATCCTTGCACACAAACAGTGTTCTCTCTGGCTTACCGACAGGCTAATGGGAAGGATTTTGGCTTCAGACACCATCAACTTGAACTTCTTGGTTTGTGGATCATCTGAGTGTTGGACCACTGCCTCGTGGGAGTGACTGGTTGACACACCTCAGATCTCCCTTTCCTATGCTTACTTTACAGTGAGAAGCAGTATCTGAGAAAAGAAACTCTGCATGGATGAAAAGCTTTGAGCTTCTTGTGTGGACTATGTCTTCTCTGAAGACCAGAGATCCCTCATAAGCTGGGTCGAACCTCATGAGTGAAACTCAAACCTCAGAGACTCATCTATCTTACCAGCTCTTGTCTCTACATTTTATTCCCAGTGGCTAGTTTCACACTCTGAACATTTAAGAAACTTGGAAATCCCAGGAGATGTTTTCAGCCTGTAAAGATACCTTAAAAAAATCTTAATAAACAAACAATGTAAAAGAGTTATGGATTCCCATCTTTAAATTTTCAACAGCCACTTTATCTCTGTCTTACTCAGTCCTCCCAACTAGGAAGACTCAAACGATGGGCTTCTAGAAGTGGAAGAAATGTTAAAGATCATTCAGTCTCATCCATCTAAACAGTTTCAGTACATTCCAGGATCTAGGTAGATGGACTGGGAACCCCGTAGTACAGGGACGAGATTTCACATAGCAAAGGAAGACTGAACTTTCAGGTTCCAGACGCTCTCGGCCCACAAGCCCCATAAAATGGATGACGTCACAAGGACAGTTAAAGGGACGGTGGTAAACGCTTTGGCTTTGGTTTGTCTTTAAAATGAAGTGATGGTGTTTCCCTGCAACCTTTTCCTTTAGCCTCTAGTCAGAGCGTCTTGCACTGAGACCTCAGCGGAGATGAGCTTAGTTGAACCGCATTGTTTGCAGCTCGCAGCAGCTCCGTCCTCAGCTCCTACCATTTGGCCCAAGCTCAGCCTCTCCCCACCCCCTGCCCCCTTCCCTGGCCTCCTGGGAAGACTCTGTTGCCTGATCTTTATTGCTCTTTTCCCACACTCCATTATACAGCGTGATATCGGCCTCTGAATTTATTTATTAGGACTCAGATCTGTAATATACGACCCTCCCCTTCCTGCCTGACACCGGGTCTTGGCCGCCGAGTGAGCGAGAGGCGCGGCCCGCCATTAAACAGTCATGGAGACTAAGCACCCAGAAAGGAAGGGCCAGAAGCTTGCAAGAGAGCTAACTCTCGGGAGGCCCCTCAGAGCCAAATTGCTTTTTCAAAACTTCACACTCACAACCCGGCAGTCCAGACAGGCAGCCGCAAATAGCTCCTTGTGGGGGAGCACATTGGTAACTGGCAGCCTTCTCCCCACATGTCTGGCCCTCATTTGCTATGCAAGCTACACTTTTAAAAATTAACATTTTGCCTAATAAGCATCCCCCTTGTCACTGTCCTCTTTCAACATGTTGAAGCAGGCTACGGTCCCAGGAGGTACACACACACACACACACACACACACACACACACACACACAGAGACTTGATGTAGTCACATGGTGCACAACTCCAATGCAAAAGCATACATTGAGAGATCGCTCTTTAGCTCCTGATTTGCTTTATTTTAGAATAATTTTAGGTTTACAGAAACCCTGGAAAGATAGAACAGAAACTCTTGGGTCTTCCTCATTCGTCCCCCAGTGTGATTGCCTTACATCACCATGGCACATTCGTCACTACTACAATGTTAAGATGCGTGTGTGCTTCACTAGCATTTTTTATTTAAATTCAGGATTCTATATTTGTCATCACTTCTTCTTCAGATCCTCTTGGCTAAGACCATGTTCCTTGGACTTCGCTTGATGACCAAGAATTGTTGGGTTGAGTGTTTTGTAGAATCCTCCTCAACTGAGGCCTCCTCCCCACCCTCATAATTAGACTGAGGTTATGGATTTGCCACGGAGGAGATGATAGAGGTGTACTGCCATTCCTATCACACAGATCAGGAGGTCCAGGCTATTGTGGACCATGTGGGTTTTTGCTATGGATGCTAACTTTGAGCCGCTGGCCCAGAGAGCATCTACGAGGCCCCTCTGTGTGAAGCAGCTCATTATTCCCCCTGCTCTGCTCTTTGGAGCAAGCTCCAAGCCACACTCAAAAGGGGTCACAGTAGGGTCATTTTGTGCATCTCTGTGTGTACATGTTCGTGTGGGAGGGTGCATAACTGTGCCTGTGCGCATGTGGCGATCAGAAGAGAACCTTGGATGGT
Organism: Peromyscus leucopus; assembly: GCF_004664715.2. NCBI lineage: Eukaryota > Metazoa > Chordata > Mammalia > Rodentia > Cricetidae > Peromyscus > Peromyscus leucopus. The sequence goes on from NC_051075.1 coordinate 41,238,434, forward strand.
GCACCTGAGGAGCTGTCTACCTCGTGTTTTCAAACAGAATCTCTTATTGAGACCCGGTGCTCACAGAATCTGAATTAGTTAGGCTTTCTGGCCAGATAACCCCAGATTGGCCTCACACTCATGATCCTCCTGCCTCTGCCTCCTTCAGCAAATCTTACAAGCGTGCACCACCACAACTGGCCAGAGAACCCCAGAGATAGTCCTGTTTCCCCCTCCCCGAGTGCTGGGATTATGAGCGCCTGACACCACACCCAGATTTTCATGTCGACTCTAGGGATCAAGCTCAGATTCTCCCAGCTGCACTGCAAGCCCTTCCCTGGCTGAATTATCTCTGCATCCATTTTCTTAGTCTGGACTCAGTCAATTGGCAGGGCCCATAATGAGATTGCCTCACCCCGTGCTAGAGCTGTGGCTGAGACTAGGACTTTCCCATCATGAGACCAACTCCAGGGGGGACTCACCCATCCTCAGAAGCAGCTTATCCACCACCGAGACTTCGGAACTACCATTCTGTAATTGTATTGTGCCTTCCTGAACCTCCTGCATCAAAAGCACCCTTGACAGCTGGAAGCAGCCTCTCTCTACTAAGAGCACTCTGTCGGCTCCTTTCAGTGGCTTTGGGCCGGCTCTCGTTTTGAGCTGAGTCCTGAACAAGAGTGTGTGGCTTGTGGGACAGTCAGTGTTTGGGGAGCAGAAGGACACGCACATGAGCTGGAAATGATATGTGTGCCTTCTTGCTCCAGCTCTGGAACTTTCTACTAGGAATAATAATAATAATAATAATAATAATAATAATAATAATAATAAACCTTCAACTAGTTCCATGTCTCCATTGGTCCCTGCACTGTGGGCTTGGCAAACCCAGTATGCCTCCTGCAGCCTGGGAACAGCTTCTTGCTCAGAAGAGATGAAACCCAAGTCCCCACCAGGGCACCATGCCGAACACGCTAAAGTTGAAATGGGTGGAATCAGGACAGATACTTCTGAAGCTGAGGTAGTGTGGCATGCAGACCCTGGTAGTGTGGCATATAGACCCTCTCTCCGCCCCCCATGGCTCCAGAAAGGGTATATGGACAAGCTACATAGGGCACATCATTTATTTATTTATTTATTTATTTATTTATTTGTTTGTTTGTTTGTTTTACATACAGTGTTCTGTCTGCATGTGTCCTTGCAGGCTAGAAAAGGGCACCAGATCTCATAACAGGTGGTTGTGAGCCACCATGTGGTTGCTGGGAATTGAACTCAGGACCTCTGGAAGAGCAGTCAGTGCTCTTAACCACTGAGCCATCTCTCCAGCCCCACAGGGCACATTATAATATTTATAAATTCCTTGACATTCCTTTGAGAGAGATCTCTATTAGCATATGAGTAGGTATGAGTAGGTGTTGGCATCAAGGAAATGAAAGATTCCTGATCAGTTTGTGTGGTGATATTTTAATCTGTGTCCCCCAATAAAGTTTATCTGAGGATCAGAGGAAAAAGTCAGCCACTATATTAAAGATAGTAGTCAGGCAATAGTATCACACACCTTTAATCTTATCACTTGGAAGGCAGGGATCTCTGTGAGTTCAAGGCCACACTGGGAACAGAGCCAGGCATGGTGGCACACACCTTGAATTCCAACACTAGTTAACCATAAAGGTCTGGAGGTCTGTACAGACCGACAGGAAGTGACAGAGCTGGGCAGAAAGAGGAAGTGATGTAGCTAGGTGGAGAAAGGAAGTGAGATGCAAAACAGAAAAGCATATAGGTGTGGGTATACAGGAAGTAGCTCTCTTTGGTGAAGGATCTCCAAGTGGTAAGAACATGGCTGACTTCTTTCTGCTTTTCTGATCTCTCAGCTTTTCACCCCAATATCTGGCTCTGGGTTTTTTTTTATTATTATTATTAATAAGACCATTTAGCACTTCATCCTACAAGTTTATAAAAATCAACAAGGCAAAACAATGTGCTCTTATGGAAGTCTATGAAAGTTCTTGGAAGGAATAAATGTCATCTTAGAAGTAGGAATGTTTTTAATTCCTAGATCATGAATGGACAAATGGAAACTGTCTTACTAATTCCTGGCAGCCCCTTCAAGACACTCCTAAAGATGAGGTCTGCAATGCACCATCCCACCCATCCTAACTGTGGTGCGGGTGGGTTGATCTTGCCATGGAGTGCCACTCCTCACTCCCTTGTTCTGACCAACAGGCATTTGTGGGCCTCCACTTGGAGGCCCTGTGCAGTTATTCATCTCGAAGAGTATGAAAAATATTGTTCTACATGTCAGCACCACCTTCATGACTCATTAACATCTCCTAAGTATACTTTTCCAGGACCAAAGTATACATATGCAAGCCAAAGATGATATTATTCCTTGACCACACCTTCCAGCTCATCATCTTCTCTCTAACATAAACTGCCCAGCCCCAAAGGGAATCAGGAGAGGAAATTCTATGTGGGATGCTGTGGGTCGATGAAATTAAAAAGAATGTGACAACTTGATGTGGGGATGTGACTTTTCTGTTGGTTTATACCAGGCTGGGGTACAGATAGATCCATGCGGGGCATGTGTCCTACTCCTGTTGCTTTCCTTAATCACAAAAATGTAGATGAAAACAAGATGTGGTGGATAGACCCATGGTGGAATTATGTGGTTTCCATTAAACATAGTGCTCAGTTATCTTTGACAGACAATAGCAGTTCTCTGGAGACTTGGATTTCTTAAACATGATGGCAAACATATGAACAATCAGTAATTAAAGACTTACACATATCCATTGTGGCCCCATATGCTGAGTGAGCCGGTGACTGCAGATACCACAGGCTTACCCAACACTTCCTAAGACTATCATCCTACCTACCAGACCTTTCTTGCACCCATCACCATCACCCTTCCCATTGGCCCGTCATTCTTGGATGTCCCTAACTGCCACCACTACTAGTCTTCACAGTGCAAGTTCTAGTCAACTATCAGTTTATTGAGATTGGAAATACACTAGCCCATTATCAGCCTAAATATGATAATCAGATTAGTTTACAAGGCTCAGATAAGATATTACCAGGGTGTGTGTGTGTGTGTGTGTGTGTGTGTGTGTGTGTATGTGTGTGTGTGTGTAAAATTCCAAACAAAAGAATCTAGATAGGCTGGTAATAGAGAATATTGGTTAGTAGTGTGTTTCTAAGAGCCAGAATGCTTTCCTCACTGGCTCTGTTATCTTCAACAAGCTTCATAATTGCTTATGCTCCAGTCTCTTCCTGCATATTACAGGAATTATAATAGTAACAGTACCCCAAGAGTACTGTTGCAGTTGAGAAGATTAAATAAGAACATTTTGATGTTCGTGAACAAGAATGTTGGGCATATGGCAAATGCTTAATAAGTTTACATGGTGGGGAAGGAAATACTTGAGCAAGCATACATTAAAATACGGGCAATGGGGATTTGACAAGGTGAAGGAGATGGAGAAACATTCCTGGGTAAAAAGAGATGTAAAATAAACCTTACCCCAAATCATTTTGCTAGTAATTTGTTTCTACTATAAATGTAACACCCTCAAACTCTTTTCCTAACCTTCCCACACATACTTTCCTGGTGCTAAACATGTTCATGTATCAAAGCATAGCAAACGGTGCTGGGCTGATGGCTCACTGGATAAGAGCATTTGCTGCTCTTCCAGAGGACTACAGTGTAGTCCTCACTGGGCACACTGGGCAGCTCACAACTGACTGTGACTACAGATCCAGGGGATCTGACGCCCTCTGCTGGCTTCTGTGAGCACCTGCACTCACATGCGCATACCTCCATGTAGACACATGTATATAATTACAAAATAATAAAATAAATATTTTTTTTAAAATCCCATGGTACATACCCCCTTAAACATGCACAATATGCAGTTTTCTATGTCCGTTAAGAAGTTAATTTAAAAACGTACTTTATAATGCCACCCACCTTTGGCAAAGGTTGTGTGCTCCAGTATCTGCAGGGACTATTCCTTGACTTTGTCTCTCACGGCTAGAAGCCCTTCGTTCAGTATATAGAGGGACGAGGCTAGGATGGTGTCATCGGGTCACTGTGGCAGCTTAGATGACAGGTCGCTTGGCCGTTGAACCCATGAAAGAAGGAATGGTTGAATGTAGTCACTTGTACCTACGCAAGAACAGAAGCAAGGTCAAATGTTGAAGCTTAGAGGACAGAGAAGGAGCACTCTTAAGTCTAGACCACATATTAACAGCAAGGGCTTGATGTGTCGGCCTCTGTTCATAGGAGGTTTTTGCTGACAGCATGGAACCTGAGCCCGCCTTTCTCCTCATCCAGCAGGTTCTACTCTGCTGTCCGAGGCCACCTCTTCCCAGAGCACCTTGAAGGATTCATGGTCAGAGCTGTAACTGGAACCTGCAAGACAGGGAGGAGAAAAGGAAGGGCATAGGAATTTAACACAGCGGGCAGGAGGTGAATCTGCTGTGAAGGCCTGGCTGGTGTGCACAGCTGTATTCTCCCCTCCCAGGGACATTTTCCTAGCGGCACACGAGAGAATAGATGGATGGCCCACCAGACATTTCCTGTATGTATGATGTTTTCCTAAGGAAAGGAGTTCTGAGAGCTTTTTTTTTTCTTTCCTACTTAATCATTTTTGTAAAAAAAAAAAAAAATTATAAAATGATTTTGGATATGGTATCGGGCAGTGGCTGATGGGAGTATAAATCCATTTCACCTTTCTGGAAAGTAATTTGGCAACATGTAACAAAAAACCATCAAAATGGGCATATCCTTGACTAAGAAATTCCACTGCTAGGAATTTATGGAAACAGTGGCATAAATATTTATATAACAGAGCATTCCTCATGAAATAATTATAATCACTCCCCAAATGGGACTCATTTAAATACTCTGAAATAGGAGATGGCTTAAATATCATTCAGCAGGAATGCCAAGTAGCCACTCAACAGCTTCCTAGACGTATTTAATTGCATTGAATACAAGGCTGTGCTTGGGGTTTGCTGGGGAATGGAGAGGGGGCGGGCTCTAAGGCACTGGGCTCCAGAACCTGAGCTCAGTCAGTGTGGAAAGGGGGAAGAAGCCTTTTGTCTGTCTGAAATCAATCCTGCTGTAGCCAGCAAGTACAAACTACAGAATTGGGATTCAGTAGACACGGAGCTCACCTGAGTGAGGGACCAGATTTCTCACAATTTGTGTGTTGAGCTCTGGTTACATAAGCCACGGGCTTGCTGGTAAATGCTTATTCTGAATAGCCTTGTTCTGCCATTGGAAGGAGACTGTTTGATTAGCGCAGTTTATATAACAGAAATCTGAGACCGGAGGAAGGGATTTGGCGGGACCATTGATTGCGTTGGAGGGGGGTTGGAAGGAAAGTTCTCAGAGCGGGAGGCTCTTATTTTGGAGCCAGCACATGGGAACAAATTGTCCTCTGCACTCCACCCAACCGCATCCGCACACAGGCCGATCTAGTCCATCCATAGAAATGGGTTCCACTCCATTTGGGGAGAAGACAAGGCTATTTCTCTCCAAGGACGGAACAAGGGCTAGGCGCATGCGCACAAGAACGAATCAAACGGCACATTTAATAGTCATTCCACCGTCCCAACAGCATTCCAACCTCCCCCTGTTTTTCAAAGCTGAAAAGCATTTTCACAAAGGCTTTTTAGAGTAGGACTTTATTTTTGCAAGAGTGGATGCATTCATTGTCTCTTTAAAATCTCTCTTTTTTTCTTCCTCCGCACCCCCCTTTTTCTTTTCCTGAATTTTAACGGGGGACTCTGCCAAGATTTTAACATTAAAAGGAAAAAAAAAAGGTAGAAGATCATCCTGTCCAAAGCCTGCCTAGGGTGCATTTTCCAGAACTTTCTCCCACACCCGCTCAGCGGAGGCTAGGGAGGCCGTGTGGGTGTCCGCCGAAGCCTCATGCTTCAAGCGTGCACATTTCCAGCTTTGTTTTTGGCCTCATCTGGACCCCGGGGTGGACTCAATCTCATCTCCGAGACTCTGTTATTTCAGTTTTTTGTCTCAATGTCACTTCATCAAGAAAATGCTAAATTCCCAGCGGGGAGAATAAAGTCATAAGTTTCTTCGTAGCTTTCTGTAAAATCTCCCAGAAGCCGCTGAACAATGAGCCGGCTTCCCTCGGCTCTGTTTTTCCATCTGCAGAGGGAAAAACTGTAAAGCGTGTGGGGCAGTGTTCTGGGAACAGCTTAGGTCATGTCTCATTCCCTCAAAAGGTAGAGAGAAAGCATCATATAATTTAAATTCCATTCATCTGAGTCAATATAACCGATCAAACGTGGTTTAGCCTGGGTGTACTGCAGAAGTGGCCGTGGAAGTATGTGATCACAAATGCACACATTAGAACCATGCAAATTCTGACATCCTGCCACACATACAATGGTGTTAGCATAGTCCCCTCTTGAGTCCTCTTTTTCCAGGACCTGCTCCCACCAGAAGGCCTCCCTGCTAATGCAGAACTCAACCCATCAAGAATTTGACTGCCCTAGGGTTGGGGATTTTGCTCAGTGGTAGAGCACTTGCCTAGCAAGCGCAAGGCCCTGGGTTTGGTCCTCAGCTCTGGGTAAAACAAAACAAAACAAAAACAAACAAACAAACAAACAAAAACCCTTCTGCCGGGCCGGTGGTGGCGCACGCCTTTAATCCCAGCACTTGGGAGGCAGAGGCAGGCGGATCTCTGTGAGTTCGAGGCCAGCCTGGGCTACAGAGTGAGTTTCAGGAAAGGCGCAAAGCTACACAGAGAAACCCTGTCTCGAAAAACCAAAAAAAAAAAAAAAAAAAAAAAAAAAGAATTTGACTGTCCAGACTGCATACCAGGACAGCTCTGTTAAAATAGGTAAGAATCAGTTGGAGTCACTAAAAGGACTCCTCCTTAGGAAGAGGTGTAGTGGATGGCTGTTTGAGACATGCCCTGAAGCACCCGCCCCTAGTAACAGTTACACCTGCCTATGACCTTGAGGTACATGCCACTGGGGCATGGCCACTGGGGGGGGGGGATGACCTTGAGACCTGATGCACATAGGTGCTCTCTCTCGGCTACCTCATGGTTTGAGATCTTGGACCAAGCCTTTCAATGTGGGACATAGCTCAGCTTTTCCGGACCCTACGATAAATCTCCCATGGTTGTGAGTTAACTCCCAAATAAATTCCTTTGATCATTAAGCTGATTCCATGGGTTGCTAGTGATTTAATCTCAATAAAGGGGAGTTGCTTTTCTATTCCACCATATCCTCGAGGGTAAGATCTTCCGTCGACTCCACTCACTGAGCAACCATAGATAGACTTGCTTTTCTTTCCCGCCTGCAAGTCCCCAAATAACCTACACAGAGACTTAGTATTAATTATAGGTGCTCATCCAATAGCTCAAGTCATTACTAGCTAACTCTTACATTTTAAATTAACCCATATTTCTTATCTATCCTCTGCCATGTGGCAGTCCCTTTTTTCCACACCGCAGGTTTATCTTGCTTCTCCCTGCATCTCTCACGACTCCAGACTCTGCTCTTCTTCTTCCCATCATTCTCAGTTTGACTCTCCCACCTAGCCTTATCCTGTCCAGCTATTGGCCAGTCAGCTTCTTTCTAAACCAATCACAGCAACATATAGTCACACAGTGTAAAGGAATATTCTGCAAGCATCAGCTTTTCCTTTCCTAGAGGAAGGAAGAAATACAGCTTTGAATGTAAAGATGAACAGACATAACCTAAGTTCTGGGGCCAGAAAATGCATATTTAAATTGCTACATTTGCCAAAGAGGTGTTTGTTTCCCGTGGTTAAGTGAGAATGAGCTCTCCTGGAAGAGATTCCCTTCAGTTCTGGACATCTGCGTGACCTGGCACAGTAATAGTCTCTCCCTGCCTCAGTTTCTTCAACCATAAAAGGGGGACAATGGTATCTATTTCATGGGGTCGTTTGGAGGATTAAAGGATTCACTTCATATGAGGAACTGTATTAAAGAGTCACAGCATCAGGAAGGTTGAGAAACACTGGCCTAGAACAATAGTGGGTTATGGTAGAGAGAAACCTGAATTTGCTTCCAGGATCTGGGTTTAATCCCATCTCCTTTACACAGCTGGTGAAACCCCAAACTTCCTCAGCTGACATCAGGAGCAAATAGCAAGAGCTGGTACATCTTAGGAGGACATGGTCACACAGAACATGCTTTCAGTAGGCATTGCTTATTTGTACATCATGGTTGTATTTAGAAGGAAAAAAAACCAGGGAAATGCACCAATATATTAATATTTGCTATATTGGAAGGTATGATTATTGATTACTTTAATTTTCTTCTCTGTTTTTCTGCCTTTTCTGTAAACTGTTTTGTAATAAGCATGTGTTTTTAAATAATTAATTGAACAATTAGATATCAGTCTATATACTCAACTCAGCTAGGCACTGAGGATCCAGCATCCATTACCTCCTGGTGTTTACAGTATAAGACACTAAATAAGTAATCATACCAAGAATTAATTGCTTCCAGTGACGAGAGGCTCTACCAAGAAGTCGAGAAGACAAGGCACCAGGGGATATTTTACCTAAGCCTCAGGGTGGCCTCCCTGAAGTATTATTATTTTAGAGCCGAAGTCTAAAGGGAAGAAGAGGAGGAAAGAGGAAAATGTATTCCAGGTGGACAGAATAGCATGCTCTAAGACCCTAAGGCAAGGAAACTTCAAGAGACTTAGAACATACCAGAGTGCTACACCTTGGAGGGAAGAGAGGCTGTGCAGGTGAAGATAGGCGGGGCCGAGTGTGGCCCCACAGAGCTCGTTAATAACCTTCTCAGCCTTTAGGATGCAGTTTAGAGACAAGATGCTACTGTGTAGCCCAAGCTGGCCTTGAACTCATGCTTTTGCATCAGCTTCCCAACTATCAACGTTACAGGTTTACACAAACATGCCAGCCTTTGCATCTTGTTTGAAAATAAATGGAAAACAAGGTTTTAAGCAAAGATGTGGTAACATAAAGCTGTGTTCATTTTAGAAAACTAAAAAAAGAGAAAAAAAATTCAGAGTTGTCATCTATAATTTTGGAGTTCTTGGCTTCGGATTCATAAGGCCAATTAAACAGACTTCTCCTATATATAAAATCATATATATTTATGATGTGTATATATTTAAACACACACACACACACACACACACACACACACACACACACACAAGCGGCTTCCTCTTTCGGGTTAGAGATGACTCCATGGTTAAGAGAGCATGCTGCTCTTCTAAAGAACCTGAATTTGGCTCCCAGCAACCACACTGGGCAGATCATAACCACCTATAAATCCCGCTCCAGGTGTTCAGGCACCCTCTTAGAGTCTCCATGGGCACCCAGACAGGTGAGATATTCACCTCTACAGATACACACATACACATAAATAAAAATTAAGAATTGTTTTTTAAAAAATAAACAGCTCCTTCTACACACAGCCTGAGGAGCTGAAGTTGGCACAGCCTGCCATCTGCCTCTGCTGCCATGGTCTAGGGCAATGGAGCAGGCAATGGAGCATGCTGGGAAGACAGAAGCTTGTGGTAGAAGGCAACAAGAGACTCTTTGTCTTGTCGACATGGGGAGTTGAGACATGTAACTATCCTGAGAGTGTTCTATCATAAAACTTCATGTGTCATGGAAACACAACACAGTTTAATTCCTAGACCAGCTGTGGTCAAAACACAGCTGGACAGATCGCTGTACCTAGAACCTGATGAGTGAGGAAGGAGGTTTTCAGCCCAGGTGTGCAAAGCTGGGTCAGTGTCCCATTAACCATGACAGACTGAGGCAGTGACCACCGGGACCCTTCCTGATCTGATGGGTGAGGAACTCAGGCATGCCCACACCAAGATGTTACATTTCTACTTTAGGCCTACTGTGCCTTGTCTACTTGGGAAATGATTGGAACAGAAGTAATTAGTCGCTTGGCTGTGGAATAACAGATAAGATACTTTCAGCAAATACACCTCACCCAGTGCCCTCCAAATCATCTGGGTGTGTCCTGATCTCCAGGGTGTGTGCACAGCAGAGTTAACTGTGAACCTCCACGCCAGCTCCTGGAGGAACTCTGAAGTTTAGAGGGCTCGGGAGCTGCAGAAACAGACATCTGGTGGCCAACCTTTGCCTGTAATGAGCAGTTATTAAATATTCACATCAGGAGCTGGGACTTGTATCAGCCAGCCCTCAGCTGCTCTTCCAGCCTGCTACCTATTACACCTCACACTTTATATACCCCCAAATCCAACAAGTTCTATAAAACTTGCCACTGACATCAGGGTGGGTCTTGGAGGCTTATGGTTGCTTATGGTTATCCTAATAAAACCCAGGAATGTGTAACAGGCCATAGGCAGCAGACCACCAACTACTTTATTGTTAGAACACAAAAGAAGAGCTCTGGTAACCCTGCCATACCTGAGGCACAGCGTGTGGCTGCTTCTTAACCCTTGAAGACTCTATTATTCACCCAATGTTGGGTGACATCTGTATGTTTCTTGTTTCCATGTGATGAGTCCGCTAAGTTACACAGTCAGACAAGAAATACCGATGATGGAGTGGTTATGAACTACAGATTGGAGCTTGCAAATCAATTTGGATTTTTTTTTTACATAAATTCAAACCAGATCTGTGGGGGCAGCCTTTTCTCAGCTAACAGAAGCATGAACAGAAGAGGGGTCTGAGCAGACGGGCAGTCAGCCAGCCTGAGGATAGGTGGGAAGGAGGTCATCTGTGACTCCAGGATATCTGTCTGTCTGTCTGTCTGTATCCTATCTATCTGTCTATCTATCTTCTTTCTTGATCCTCATGTGCAGGGGCTCCATCTCTTCCTCTTTTTTTTTTTTTTTTTTTTTTTTTTTGGTTTTTCAAGACAGGGTTTCTCTATGTAGCTTTGCGCCTTTCCTGGAACTCACTTGGTAGCCCAGGCTGGCCTCGAACTCACAGAGATCCGCCTGCCTCTGCCTCCCAAGTGCTGGGATTAAAGGCGTGCGCCACCACCGCCCGGCCCCATCTCTTCCTCTTATAGTACAGATGCAGGAAAGGTCCCATGCCAGCAGGAATATAGGAAGTTCTCATGGGTGTTCACTGAGGAGCACTGTATAAGTAAAAGGGCTACTTAGTGAGGTGTAGGCTTGTCGAAAGACATGGAGAATGGGAGAGGGCCCAGGCCCACCACGAGGAGTCTGCACTCATCCCTAAACCGAAGGGGCTCACACAGGGGTCAGGCAGGAAGTTCATCCAACGGACGTGGCAGATCAGCTGCCTGGCAAAGAGTAGGCCGTGGAAGGAAAGGGTGCATCTGAGGGACAACAGGAAAACTACTAGCATAGGCTGTCATTCCATATTATTCAGTTAGCTTACTCGGATCCAAGCATCCAAACCTAATAGATACAAAATAAAAAAATAAATAATAAAGAATAAAGTGTCCTCATGTAAAAGGGCATCATGAGAAGATTTAGTGGAGGAGGTGGGGGAGGCTTCTCTGTTTCCTAAATCATACCTGGAAGTTGAAGGTCTCTAGTCTCAGAAATGCTCAGTGGTGTGAGGAAGAACCTCTCCAGGTGAGACCTGATATACACACGAGGCCTTTTGCCTATCATGAAGAATATTGTGTTCACTGGTGCGTCAATATGCTTGCATGCTGCGCGTACATTCAACGCACACACCTTTGCACCAAAAAGAGAATTTCCTCATTAACTTTGCTAGCAGCTGCAGCTAGAAAGTTGTGCAATCGCGATAATACCTTCTCCATAACCCCTCTGCTTCTGCCCTTTCTCCCTCCGAGCCGTGAGCTACCGCATAACCATTAGAATCATCTATCCGAAAGTTCCTGCGAAAACCCTGCCCTGACGCCCACCTTGACCCCAAACTCCCTAAGCGGACTCACAGTAGCTTCTCCAGCCTCCCCCTGCATAGCTTCCCCTTCTCTCTTAGGTGCCACCCACACCGTTATTTTTGGTCCTGTCCTCCGAGACACAAGGTCCCTTTTTCTGACCCCACTGGCTCCAGTGCCATCCTGCAGGCATGCACTCCAGGCTGCTTGGAGACGTATCCCAGGAGTAAGCCTGCAGACTGTGACCCCCTACCTCCTCCAGCACAGCCTACACCATACCTCAGTGCCTCATCCCTCTCCCCCATGGGGAAGACCAAAGGCAGAGCCGTGGCCTCCGTCCTCTGCCACCCGTACAGAATCCAGGCAGAGCTGGCATTTGAAAACAACCAAAGAAGTAAACCAGATTGTAATTACCCATAGGAAAATGATTCCCCCCTCTTAACTCTAAAGAGGCGCAGCCTACATAGATGTTTAACTAGTATCATTCGGCCCCTCTCTGTATTCTCCAGCTCCTTGAGAATTTGTTTAAATCAAAAGCCACAGCATTTGGAAAGCTGATTGATTAAAGGATGTTTGGTGGAATGACTGGAAGACGTTGGTGGGCAAAAATCAGCCCCAGTGTCTAGAGGCTTCCAGGGACCTTCCAGGAGAGGAGGTAACGTTTGTCACCTGTGAGTGACAGCCCAGATCCTTTGGGAATGTCACCATTGAGAGGCAGTCTTGATGTTCCCTGGGCTTTATTTTTCTATAATTCTAAGATGGCTCCCAAATACAGCCTACTCATCTGCTTAGCGGGAAGTGTCTACACAACCATGGGGCTCCAGGTCTGCCTTGCATACTTGCGGGGTGTATTTCTTAACAATGGTCATGCTAACGACTAGTCATCCACACCTCAGGTTTCATGAGCTGTACCTCTGACGTCACATTTTACCTCACACCAGAGCCTCTTCCCCAGACTCTGCAATCCCCTCATGATGGTCGGACCACAGCCACCGTGCAGTCTCACCCATCGGCGGGAGCATTCCCTCCTGGGCTACCCGGAAAGCTTGCACTTTGGCATACAGTATGCTACCTCAACCATCAAACCTAATCTTCAGTTGGTTTATCTTTTAGAAAAATAGCGCGTTTCCAAATTTTAAAGATGCTGGGGAAGATGGGGTTAGGGACAGGGAAGTCAGAGTACCATAAGCAAAGCTGAGATGGTGGCTGTCACTGTCCCAGCTGCACGGGGACAGAGGAAGAGGCTGGCACGAGCTGCCTAGCAGCCTCAGCCTTCCTTCATTCTTGCCCCACCAATGCCATGACCACCAGCACAGTCTGAGGGATCAGAACAAGGAATGCTCGTCATGTCCAAAGGAAAAGGGATGTGCCTCCGGATTCAAATCCCTTTGATAAGCATTCTACGCTGAGGATCAAAATCACCATCAGAGGATGGAGGAACCCAGTTGATTAATTAGTCTGGGATTAGCCCAGAGTTTAATCCCCAGCATTAAAAAAAAAAAGAGGGGGGCACACTATTTACTAAAGCACTACTACCACCACTACAACACAGAACTGTCTTGCTAGAATGTGAAGACTCGTCTAATTCAGCGATTCGATAGATATGGGCGGTGAGTCATTGGAAACCCCAGCGTGATCAAGAGCATATGCCAGGACATGTGGTGTGTTCTAATTCTGGACAAACTGCTAGTAAAAGCACCTGTCCCCCTGCGTCACCAGCTGAAGGCTTCAGCAGAGACTGCCGTCTCCTCACATGCTGATCTCTCCTGAGACAGTCTCAGCTCAGCCACAGAGTTCTCCAGAAGGGGATGTAGGAGGTAGGGATCTTGGGATCTGTCAAACCCCAGCTTCCAATCTTGGGGTGGTATCTGCTCCGTCGTTCTGAAGACACGGCCTTGATCCACCAACTGCAAAACTTAAACAAAAAATATAGACGCCGGGCCTCAATGGTACAGGCTATAACCCAGCTGTATAGGGGTCAAATCTCACTGGCATAGGCTGTAATCTCAGCTGTATAGGAGCCAGGCCTCAGTGGTATAGGCTATATCCCAGCTACTTAGGAGGTTGAGGCAGAAAGATTCCAAGTTCAAGGCCTGCTTAGACAACTACTAAAACACTGTCTCATGATGGAAGAGAGAGAGAGAGAGAGAGAGAGAGAGAGAGAGAGAGAGAGAGAGAGGTTCTAAGTGTGTAACTCTGGTAGAATGCTTACCTAGCATGTACAAAACCCTAAACTCAATCCCCAGTAACATGGTGGTGGAGGTGTATGATTAGATGCAGCAATTGTTATATTATACGTGATAGTTACATTCACACTAAAATCTGCATGAAGTCTTCTAGAATTTCTGTCATTTGTCTTTTGACATTTCATACGTGTAGACAACGTACCTAGATGTTACCCACCCCAACTCCCTGTCACACACCTCCCAGACAGCCTCACGTGTCCCCCTCCCAAGTCTATTTATGTATGTATGTATGTATGTATGTATGTATGTATGTATGTATGTTTTAACCTGCGGCGCTCCGTCAGCGCTGACTGCCGGGAGAACTGCTCTTGCTGGCGAGCTCCCGCGCAGGTGACTATGGCAACAGTGAGTTCGTAAGCGCAATGACCGTGGTGCGTGCGGGCGACTGCATTTCATGGCGCTCCTCCTCCTCCTCCTGCAATTCTTACGTCCTCTGAGTCTTGGTGGAGGGGGCTGGATACAGACATCCCATTTAAGGTCCAGTGCTCTGCGTCACCCTTTTCTCAGCACTCTGACCAGCCACGAGCCATGGCGTTCACTGTTGCCTGAAGACGCTTAGTGCAAATCTATTCATAAATTCCCACGATTGGGAAGCAGTCAAGATGTCTTGCAGGAGGTGAGTAAGACCCAGCAAGCAATGAAATATTATTCGGCCATAAAGAGACGTGTGTTTTTAAGCCGTGAACAGATGCGGAGGACTCTTGCAGGAAAGAAGGCAGTCTGGGAAAGCCACATGCGGCGTCATTCGAACCCTATGACATTCTGGAAAAGCGAAACCATTGAGGCAGTGAACCGTGCTCCCCGGGGATCGTAGATGAAGGAGGGAAGAGTTGGCCCAGCACACAGGATTCTAGGGCAGTGAGGACGGTTCTGTAGAATACTGTGATGGTGGATTTGGGACACTATACATTTGTCCAGACTATGAACAAAACGAACCCTAATGTGAGCTATGGACTCTGGCAGATAAGTATGTGGGTTTGTGGGCTGTAACACATGGATTAGGGTCAGGGGCAGGCAGGTAGTAGACAAACTCTCTGTGCTGTAGTCCCAAAACAGTTCTGAAAAACAAAGATTTTTTTTTATATTTTTCATTTTTTTTTTTGTCTAGCATGTTAGAAAGAGAGCAAAGGAAGGTAAATCTTTACATTTTTTCCATACAAGGAATTAAACTCAGGGAGCCCGGGGCATGCGGTGTTCTATCTACTGAGCTACAGTATCAGCCGCAGGTCTTCTAAATATTTGACTTAAATGCCAGTGGTTAGGCCCTGACGGGTCTAGAGAAGCAGGCCCCCCCCCCAAATGCTTCATTTAAAAATACTTCTTTTATTTATTTTTAGTTTTGTGTGTGTGTGAGTGTGTGTGTGTGTGTGTGAAGGCTTGTGCACGTGTGAGTGTAGATGCCACAGAATCCAGAAGACAGTGTCCTAGAGCTGGAGTTACAGGCTGGTTTGAACTGCCCCCCCTCCCATCTTGTGGGTGCTGGAGACCAAACTCTTGTGCATGAGCAGCACACGCTCTTAACCACCGAGTCACCCTTCCAGCCCTGGAGTGTTTTATTTTGAATGCCATGTGGGATGCAGCCATTTTCAGTGTGCAGTGGGTCACCTCCCTCTGTGTGAGAAGCCACGCCTGCCTCCTCAGTGTCCTATCAGCACCTCTCAGGGCAGCCTGTTTTCTACCTAGAAGACCATGCTGAGTAGGGAGATGGGAAGACTAGGTTTCCTCACTGGAATCCTATCACATGTATGCAGGAGCTCTATCACATGCATGCAGGAACTCTATCATGTATGCAGGAACTCTATCATGTATGCAGGAACTCTATCATGTATGCAGGGACCCTATCACATGTATGCAGGAACTCTATCATGTATGCGTAGGTCTGACCACAGCTCACTGAACTTGCTGAGTTCTTAAAGGAGGGTGCTGCTGCCTCTAATCCTGCCTCCCCACTGAGGTTAGATGGTCTTCTGAGACACTCAAGGTTGGGTCACGTTGAGTGATTTGCTGTATCACAGAGGCGGCCCTCAACAATGTGATGAGATCCCGGGTTGAGGACGGCCGGTGGGTGGCAGACCACACTGCTTGACTTTCTTGTCCCTAGTTTCTCAACTGAAGGTGGCACTCAGAGAAGGGACAGAGGTGGGCAGGTTTTAGAGTGGAGCTAAGTTTGTCGGTTTTTTACCAAAGGAACGGATGGATTTATCCAGGTTGCAGCCTACCATTCAGAGTCATTATCCAAGTATCATTTTCCCCCAACCACTGCAATATTATTCCACAAACCACAGATTCTTTTCTGTTCCATCTCTCAAGACTGATAATGTCTTTGCCCACATTATTATTTCACTCTGCAGCCTCTGCCTAAAGCCGCGGGTGTAGCGGGACAAGGGAGAGCGCTTTTGAAGATTATGGTGGGCAAGAGCGACCTCTGCTGGGCGAATGGGACATACTCGCACGCGCCCTGGACTAGCCCAGAAAGACTACGAAATGCTTGTGGAGGTAGAGAGAAAAAAAACCAAACCAAACCAAACCAAACAAACAAAACAACAAACAAACAAAACCCTTTCGTTTCTGTTTCTAAACTATATGGGGTTAAAAATCAAACACGTAGATTTACCTTTTCTTAGTAGTGTTGTAGAAACGAAACATGTTACATACTTCTCCAATCTCTTGGGACCTACGTGATTTTTCAGAGAGCCTCACACATGCACACAGGTTCTAGGAAATCCTCACTGTTGATTAGCTAAAGGGTTTCTTTCCCGTCTACCTACCTGCCTGCTGGAAGTCCAAGCTGTTCATGCCCAGGCAGGAACGTGTGTTGCCCACTTCTGATAAGTCTGAGGTGAGTGGCAGGCTCTCAAGCTGTATTTTCTCCACTCCTTGGAAGTAAGGTGAGCTGGAGACGGGTCAATGTGCAGGTCAAATGCATTCAAAGAGACATTGATACCCCCTTTGCCAGCCTTTCCTCCTTGATTGTAGAGGAATTTGGATAGTTTCAAGACTGTTGGTCCTTAACTTGTGGTGGGAGACCATTGTGAATACTTTTGAAAATAATGAATTGAAAATGATGAAATTTATCAGGGAAAAAAAGTCATTAACTTGCCCCTGAAAAAATTAATTTCTGCCTTTAAAAATCTTGAAATGCCATTACAAAAATATGCTGGAAGACTGGCAAGGTATGTGTGAATTTGGGGGAGGGAAGTTGGTAGGCAAGCCTTTAATTTTGGAATGAATAAGTTAAAATAAGTTAATTTTAAAGGTTTCTCTGTCTATATGAACATTTACCAAAGGATGGGGTTAGAAAACTCGTGGGAATTTCCAGCTTCCTATCCATAAGGAATCTGGCTGTCCTCACGGGAGAGACAGGTACAGGTGATCATCACTTGTGCTCCTTAGCTCCACCCAAGCTGGTCATCTGAGAAGAGGGGACTTCTGTTGAGAAAATATCCCTATCAAATTAGCCCATAGGCAAGCCTGTGGGAGTATGTCTTTGGAAGAGCCCAGACCACTGTGGGCAGGTGGTTCTGGGTGGGAAAAGAAAGCACACTCAGCAAGCCAGAAGAAACAAGTCAGTAATCAGTTTTCCTCTGTGGTCTCTGCTTCAGGTCCTGCCTCCAGGTTCCTGCCTCTAGGTTCCTGCCTTGGCTTCCTGTGGTGGTATTGTGTTCCCCAAAATATTGTGTACCCTAATAAACTTATCTGGGGTCAGAGAACAGAAAAGTCACTAGATACTTAGGATAGACGGTGTTAGCACACACCTTTAATCCTAGCATTCCAGAGGCAGAAATCCATCTGTTCAAGGATACAGCCAAGCATGGTGACCCACGCCTTTAATCCCAGAAAGCCAGCCTTTAATCCCAGGGAGTGATGGCAAGAACAGAAAGGTATATAAGGCGTGAGGACCAGAAACTAGAAGCATTTGGCTGGTTAAGCTTTTAGGCTTTGAGCAGCACAG
The DNA here is from genome assembly GCF_004664715.2 of Peromyscus leucopus. Classification (NCBI taxonomy): domain Eukaryota; kingdom Metazoa; phylum Chordata; class Mammalia; order Rodentia; family Cricetidae; genus Peromyscus; species Peromyscus leucopus. The sequence continues at coordinate 41,256,454 of NC_051075.1, forward strand.
TTCAGCTGAGAGCCATTCAGATATGAGGACACAGAAGCTTCCAGTCTGAGGAAGCAAGATCAGCTGAGAAGTTGGCCAGGTGAGGTTAGCTGTGGCTTCTTCCTGTCTCTCTGATCTTCCAGTGTTCACCCCAATACCTGGCTCAGTTTTGATTTTTTTTTTTCTTTTTTTTTTTGGTTTTTTCGAGACAGGGTTTCTCTATGTAGCTTTGCGCCTTTCCTGGAACTCACTTGGTAGCCCAGGCTGGCCTTGAACTCACAGAGATCCGCCTGGCTCTGCCTCCCGAGTGCTGGGATTAAAGGCGTGCGCCACCACCACCCGGCTAGTTTTGATTTTATTAATGACAACTTTTAAGATTCATGCTACAACTTCCCTAATGATGGGCTGGGAACTGTAAGGCAGATAAACCCTTCACTCCCGAGTTGCCTTTAGCCATTGTGTTTAGGCAACCAAGACACCCCCACCAGTGCACCCCCGCTTCCTCCTCCACCAACCTGTATCCACCAACTCCGTCTCATCTCCTGAATGGTACTAGGAGAAATGCTGCTGTACTTTTCTTATGCTTGATCCAAGGATCTGGTGTGATGAAATGCTTGGTTTCTTGGGTAATGCAATTGGAAAGGAATGGAACCATTAATGTGGGGCCTCATGGAGGATCCTTGGGTTATTGGGTGTGAGTTCTTGAGTGGCTGCTTGGGTTCTCGGGAGAGAATTGGTATAAAAGAAGGAAGCCTGACATCTCTACTTCAGGATGTCGTCACATGCTTGCTCCCATCACTACTATTTGCCTTGCAGTGATGTAGCCAAGAGGCAGTCACCTAGAGCCCGTGCTTTTTGGACACTGATTCTCTGAAACATCGCGATAAGTAGCCTGTCAGGTATTTTGTATGGTGATGCAATGTTGACTATTTTTAAAAATGTACACACAGATCTAAAGATAATGAAGACAGTGTTCTCCACCTGTAAGGCATGCTATTGGGAAGGGGAGAAGAATTCTGACCCATCAAACCTAGAGTTTGCACTGATCTGTCTTCCTTCCAGTCTTATATTCTCAGATGGACCCATTGAGGGCTACAGCATCCTGTCTCCCCACACTCACTAGGATTACAATACAACAGCGCGAACTCTTAGCAAAACCGACTTCCCACCATTTGCCCTTGAACCTTGTGGCAGGATTAAGGAAACATTTTTTTCTCTTCAGGAAGCAGGTTGTGCACCTCACTTAAACCCCTCAGCAGAGCAGCCAATCGGCAGAGTTTGGGGTTGCTGTTGTATGCCACACCAATACGCAGCTGGTCCTTGCCTTTCCATTAGGTCCTATCTCAGCAGGAGTCACAGGATTGAACTTGACACTCCCAAGCTCCCAGGAGAGGTCTTGAGAGGTGGCATACGTTCTTTTGAAGTGAGGCCTCTCTCTACTTCAGTCTATTCTTTAGATCAAACCCTCGTCATCACACCTGCCCTTTCGAGAGCGTGACTGTGCATGGGGCAGTTTTTACCTTTTCTCCCCAAAGAAGAGATGATTATCTTTTTTTTTTAAAAAAAAAAAAAAGGGGAGGGTGGGGAGAAAAAGAGAAAAAAAAAAGACTGTTTCATAACAGCCAACTTCAAATACAGATGAAGGTAATAATACCAGTGAACAATCCCACCAACTTTCATCTACAGGGCTCAAAGTATTTGGCAAACATTAATTAATTCTCATAACAGCCTGGTGAGGTAGGGGTATTATCTCATAATAATATATAAATACTGGCTGCTCCGTGAAAGCTGCTACTTAAAAGGGACAAGTCTCCTGGATCAGTTTCAAAACCAGTCTTTTCACCTGGTCTAGACCTCGAAGGCTTGGGTGACACTTTGGAGGGTACCCAATTTTCTAATAACATGATATCCCAGAGCGAACAAACGCCCCCTCTCAAGATGACTTCTTTAATGCTGTTAGGGGTTCTTATCTATCTGGAGGACCTTTTTCATGTTAACGAAACAAAACAAAACACGTATTGTGGCTTAGTCCATCTAAGTTGTTCTTAGTCTCTGTACATGAAAGAATTCCAAAGTGCTCTCGCGCCTGAAGTTGAAGCGTGAGAATCTGGGATCCTGTTTCAAACGCCTGAGGATTTGGAGGGATTGAGACCGCTTCAGGGTTTTGCAGCGTTTTCTCCATCGTTTTAAAGTCTGGGCATCTTGCAAAACCCAGTTCCAGAGCGCGTGAGAATGCTTGCCAGCCAGAGTTTCCACCCAAGACACTGAGCTTCCCAGGGCTAAGCAGGACCGGACTTAAACAGGTTCCTGGATGCATCATCCCAAAAAGAGGTGGTCTCTTTTTATTTTGGATCCTTGCCTTCCATTTCCTCTGACTATAACCTCCCTGAGCAAAGCCAAGGATATTTACTTTTTTTCCAGTTGCTGATCTGAAGCTCTTAGGGTTGATTTCCCAGCACCTCTAGCTCGGTGAACCACACTAGACCTGCCCTTCCCCCCCTCCCCCCGCCCCGTGCCCCCAAAACCCAGTTCCATTGAGATCCCACCTCCTGAGCATGACCCTCATCCATGTGACATTTGACTGGCTTTTTGAATCCTGAATGCTCACTTTTGGGGGTTAGCCGGCAATGTACGTTTTCTATACCTTTAGCCTACCTTCCATGTGGTAAGCTCTCTGTAAACGTTCATTCAGGATTTATGTTGTTGTGCTGAAATGTAAAAATTTCCCCAGACTCTGGCTGAGACCACTGTTTATAGTCTTGGTTGCACAAACCCGTTATGTGCATTGCTCTCAACTGATCCTGGCAAGTGAATCATTCCACCCAACCAGGCAAGAAACCATTTGTACCGCTTCGTGGCGGAGCATTGACTTGCTAAGTATATCTGTCGGCCATTGTCACCGGCCTCCCTTAGCAGCCTCGAGGGAAAGAGCCTGGTTTTGGACTCAGAACTTTGGTGGAGCTGATGGTCTCCAAACTCCAAAGTGGGATAAACCAGATTCTTCCCCTCTGTTTACGTTGGCCCGCCGGGTCCCTTTATGGAGAGAACGGTCCAAATAAAGTGCTTCCTCTGTGTATTTTGACAGGAAACACACTTCTGCGCTTTCCTTTTGTTGTGTGTCTTGCTCTTTTCTCCTAGAGTTGTTTAAATATTTTTGGTAGAGTGACATATTTATTAATCCACTCTTCCCTGCGCAAGGCATTAAATGATTGGCTCTCCTGTAAGGCCCTCTGGGAAAAGGTGGTTTCTCCAGTGAGAGTTAATACTATTGCCACGATTCATGTAAAAACCACCGAGACAATCTCTTAAAAATGGGCCACATTTATCTAAAACAGCTGGGAAAGAAAGCACACAGGCCCAGCCAGAGGCAGCGGGGTCAGAGGTCAGGGTTAACACCGATCTCCGTGGAACTTTGAAGCTGACGTTTTACAGATTATGCGTGTCTCGGTGCACAGTGGGCATGGCACATAAATTGGACTTAGGGGCCCCCGATTTGTTCTCTGCGTTTTTTACGAGCCCACGGAGCTCCTCTTTGAAGCGGCATACGTAGAAAATAAAAACTCATTTCAATGTTGTGGAACTATTTACGATAAATCACATTTATACCCGGGGATTTGTGAAAATGTAAGTTCTTTCTCTGTCTCCACCCCCCCACCCCCCCGCATGCGCACACACATTCACGGAGTCAGGTAACTTTTTTTTTTAATCTTTATGGTATTAAGCCGGTTTCCTTTCTCCGTGCTCTGACTTCAGGATGGGACACTAGGCACAGCCATGTCCAGCACCACGGGGCAACTTTGAGAGGCCTGTGAGGTGGTTCACCGGAATGAGCTACTCTTCCGTCATCCCCCTCCCCGAGGAAAACTCCCTGATACCATGAAATGCTGGTTCTAATATGGCCCTTCTGCACTGGAAGACAGCGTCTGATTTCAAAGGGATTAAGTTCCACTCTGGAACTAATTATATCATTGGTTTTATGGATTTTTTTTTTTAAGTTGCTAGGTGTTTTAACTGGAGAAGGCTGGCGACCCAGAGAGAGGCTTGTCCTGGCAGAGAGTCTGCCATAGGCACTTCAGCCACCTAATTAATTTTCAATAAAAGCTTGCAATAGTTAATTTGCTCTCAACCCAATGTAAATCAAACGGAGACAAATAGGTTAAAATTAGAAATGTGTGATGGAAACCATGTTTATTGGTCAAAATTACCTTTCACCCTGGAAATAACACAGATTGATAGAGAAGAAAATGAGACCACACAGGTTTTTGTTCAAATAGATTTAGAAATGGATTAAAAAGACTTCCTTAAGAGGGAAATCTGCAGCCCTCCCTCAGATTGTCTATCTATGAAATAATGTTATTTTAATATAAAAGTAGAGTTGGAAAAAATGTTACCTTAAAAATCACAGGATGAAGACATTGGTCCCATTATTCCAGGTGGCCTGAGGCCCCTCACTTTCCTTCAGGCTTACCACGGCACAGGGTCCAATCATAAAAACGCTATAAAGTTATTAAGTTCCCAGGCCTCAATTGGCAGACATACCTACCCAATGCCACATTCCTTCAGCTCCTAGGTTTCAAAGCGCGGCGTTCTAACATCAAATAAGCGGTTTTACTTTTATGAGAACACAGACATAGATTTCTTATGAGTTTATAATGATACTTCAATCTGCCAATTAAAATATCCAGACAATATAGATATTGCTGGCCCCATCCATTGGACTAATATTATTATTAAGGCTCTCTCCAGGACTTTCTGTTTGCAAAATATTTTGCAGACTTTAATCATTTTAAATGGCCTAACGTTTGCCGATTTTCTTTGTGCTTTTCTCCTATTGCTCAGACAACCATTCCAGTTTAATAGACAAACCGCCCCTGTGGTGAGTAGTGAAATGAGCTAATCTTTTAGTGCATTGGAATGCTAGTCACAAAGACTGTGAGGGACGGCCACTGAGCACTGAACATGGCCATTGAAAGCACCCCTATATTCTATTTTTATTTCACTTTTGCCAAGTTCATGAAGCCAATTCCTCTTTCTCTCTCACTCTGGCTTTTCTTCCTGCCCCAGAGGAACGAGGCTGCTGCGCCTGTGATGTCTCCTAATGCGCTATAAATGCAGTGATGAATTGGACACAGGCTGGCTTCTTCTGAGTGGGAGTCCATTATCCCGTCACAGCGTTCCTTTCCTGTAACTTCATTTTTATTGTAACAAATGGCTAAGTACCGAAAAATGAAACGCGGCGATAGGCCGAGCTGAAGTGGCCTTCTGATGCTAAGAGCAGAGTGACAATTGTTTACAGCTGCCTTCCACGGGGCTCTCTGCTGACATTCACTGCCCAAATTGGAGTTATCAAAAGCATTTTCTGGCTGTTTATGGAAGTCCCTCATTCACAGTGACTGGCTAACGATATTATATAACGTGCTTTGCAGAAAAGCTCAGGCTAAGAGTAAGGGCGGGAGACAGGTTCACAAACTTAACTGTGCCTTAGAATAACCTGGAAACTCCAGGCCCCGCCTCCCACCAAAGGGCATGTGGCACAGTCTTTGGAGGTCCCCTAATGACATTTTCAACCACCGTCTCTGCTGATGGGTCGCTTAGATACTGAGGGACCCACTTCACTTAGCGCTTCTGGTATTCTATCTTCTCAATAAATGTCTGCTGCCCACTTGACCCTTTCTTTACAACAAAGCACTTCCCATTGCCCTCCCCTCCTCTGGGTTTCTTAAAAATGAAGGTAATTCTCTCAAGTCCAAGTTCCCATCTGAAGATGATCTAGTCACCATCAGTCCATTCTCTCTTCCTTTGTTTTATAAAGTAAGATTCATCAATATGTCATCATTCTGTTGCTGATGAGGAAAATATCAATCTGGAACCCACAGAGCCCCTCAAATGCAGTAAGTTTGGGTTGTAATTAACTTAGAGCTCCCTTCTGCATTGAAAGGCATAGGAGCCACCAACTTCCTGAAGTGAGTCTGTGACCCAGGAAAGGGCAAGGACCACTGTCCTCAAAGAACAAAAACTTAACAGTCTTGGCTTCATTAATATGAACCTTATGTGTCAATAGGTGGTTGGCTGAGAACCTGTCTCCAAGCACAGTGGAAGGAGGGAATGGACTCCTGAAAGTTATCCTCTGACCTCCACATGGGTGTGAGCACCCATACATAGACACACACACACAAACACACACACACACACACTACATACATATACAAAAATAAAAGAAAAATTGAAAAACACTACTGCTTTGTCAATAAGCAATAATTTATAATATATAATAAAACTTATCTTTGCCATTCTGAAGTATTAGCTTATTTTCTGTGTGGTTTAACAAGTAATGTTGCACTTTCCCAAAAGCACGATAATTTTCATAAGGAACATTTAGGAGCAAAGGGACCCTCCAGGATTTGTGTGCCTTGGTTTAAATGGAGGGATGCTTTGAAAGCAGAATGGGATTGAACCAATCCCAGGAGACCTAGGTATCTCTGCATCAGTTTATCGTCCTTTAGTAAGTGTCCCTCAGGACATTTTCCTTGGTACTTGAAGGCGGCATAGTTTTGAAATACCCCAGATTCATCTAAATAAGGGCATACCTGCAGATTGCCATTGTGGGAGTTTCCAGCCATTAAACTTTCCGTTATTGAAACTTCATTACAAATCTTTGAGAACTCTATTGCTCCACGAAATCTAGAGGAACAAAATGAATGATGGAGGGGGGGAGGGCAGCGAGGCTAAGGCAGAAGAATTATGAGTTCAAGGCCCGCCTGGGCTTCGTAATGTAAACCCATCTAAATAAACAAATAGAAGCACAGACTTTAAATCCCCCTGGTTTTCAAAGAAAATACAGCCTTTGGGAGTAATCATTGTGAATAGTTACAAAATAATGGGAGACATTGCATCAAGTATTGTGGTAATAGCTGATCAATTTCTGGGATTAGACAAGAATGATCTCGAAAGGACCTTCATGTGCTTCACCCTAATCACAGCCCACGAGGTGTTAAAGGGGTTAATGAGGTCTCAACTCATTGTCACTAATTATCTTTAAGCTATTGTCATCACTTCGTAACTGTTAGGCTTCTGCCAGCTCTACTACTGTGGGTGCCCAACCCCAGAGTAATCGCCTCCCCAAGTACACACCCCAACAGCAGCGTGGCTCACTCCACTGCCCGGGGTGGGTTGGGGAGGGCGCCGAGGCCGAAATCCCTGCGGTCACCAACACCTTTGCCCACACAAACACGCACACGCTTGCACGCAAGGAGCTTTTAGAAACTTTCATCTTTTTTAAAAGGGCAGGAGAAACATCCATAAAGTGCTGGCCTGGCCCGCAGGAGGGGCTGGCTGAGGCAGCATGGGTGGCTGAGCTGTATGAGAAACAGATGTAAAGCTCTCGGGTACCAGGGCAGGCCATTGTCTTTACAACCAAATCAACCAGCCAATTGGAAGCAATTCATGTCCCTACTGCCCTTCACCAAGCAACCCCTTCCCCCAACCCGCCAAATGGCAGTCCCATCTGGATGTTGAGCCCAGGAGCAGAAAGGGGGCATCCACCCAAGCTAGAGAAGCTATGATTTAGGTTCGCACTTCACCCAAGCGGGATTCTTCACCGTGATTCATGTTGCGGTTTGAATCAGCAGGGAAGCTCTTCCTCACACTTCTGGTTTTGTACATTGTACGTCAGACAAGTAAACATTCATCTGTTGCCATCTACAGCCATATTGTTTCAAAATTTTTGTTTTGCCTGGCCCAGGCATCCTTTTAGAGTTGGTGAAAAACATGGGGCACAACAGGTCCTTGTTGGTGTGGTCTCTTAACCACAGTTAGATCTTACAGAGTTCAGGATGCCGATCGACCCCAGCCACTTTGGAAAACTGGCAGTTTCTCATGAAAAATAAACAGGCATCTGCCTCAGCAGTTCTGCTCCTGGGCGTTACCGAAAAGAAAGGAAAAGATGTCTCCACAAAAGTAAACTACGAAGGAATATTTGCTGCAGCCTTATTCATAATAGCTCTAGATTGGAAAGCAACAGATCCTTCATCCAAGGGAGAAAGGGAGGATCACAGATCGAACATTTGATAACAGTCCGATGTGAGACTGCCACTCAGCAAGAAAAAGGAATGAGCTACTGATACAAGAGAGAGAATCCCTGAACTGTTATCTTCATCAAAAGAAGCTGAAAAGAATATTCTGTGATCCATTTCTACGAAGCCCACCGACAGTCAGAGCTGGTCTATAGTAAAAGTAGTCTGAACTAACAGGGGGTCAAGTGACAGTGATAGGCACAGAGGAACTTTTGAGGGTGTCTGGGAATGTGGGGACAGTGTGGTCAGCGACAGGCTTACAGTGCAAGCTCAGTGGCTTGAGTTTGATTCCCCAGAACTCACACAAAAAGCAGGGCATAGGGACATGTGTCCCTAATCCCAAAGCTGGGGATGGGGAGACAGGAGGAGCCCCGGGACTCTCTGGCTAGCCAGCCTAGCCTAATTAGCCTTTGAACCCAGTGGAAACCCATCCCAAAACAAACAAACCAACCAACAAACCAACACAAAAAACCAAAGTGGATGGCATCTGAGGGACTGTACCTGAGGCTGACCTCTGGTCATGCATTTGAACAGATACACACACACACACACACACACACACACACACACACACACACACACACACACACTGTATCTTATATCGAATGATGGTCAGGTTTTTAAACACAGTTGATAACATACATTGAGCAGAACCTCCATGGTTTGCTTATGGTATTACGTTATATATCATATCTCAAGGTAAAATCAAAAGTTAGGTATTTGGGAAATACAATAGGAACAAAGAGAGGATGAAGAAATCCAGAAACAGAAATGGGAAGCTGCTGATAACGCTAGGGAAGGTAAACTTATTGAGGAGGCGAACAGACTTGAATGTGTGTAGAAATACCTGGCCAGGTACCCACAACTGTTATCACAGCCATCGACTGCTTACTGAGCACCAGACATTGAGCTGATCACTTTCTCATACTTTTTCTCACTGACTTGATTTTTTTTTCTTCCTCCAGTTCAGGTTTGGCTTAATTGTGGTCAATGGCTCATGACCCACGAACATCACTGATGGTTGCAGAGCTAGATTTATTTAGTGAGCTGGTTATTTTCATCGCAAATGTGATCTCCTGGGCCTGTCACAAATGCCTTGACTATAATCTCCTACCTCATTGTCTGATTCTCAACGTCTGCTCTCTCGTCTTCCTACCTAAAGCCTGTGTTGATGTCTGATCTTTTAAACACACACACACACACACACACACACACACACACACACACACACACACACACGATCAGGTGCTCAACCACCAAACTGCACACATGCCAGTATGTCCAATCTTACATATAATTTTATTGATCCCACATGAGCACATAAAGTTCAATGCTATTTAGCTCTAACTTTATGATGAAATGTTATACATAATCTTGGGGTGGGGACTTACTTCTTTTTCTTTAATATTGCATTGCTATAGTTTATGTTACTTATTATGTACCTTTGTATCTTTTCATCTTTGCCACCAACCTGTAAGATGGGTGTTATCCACATTCGTAGAAGTTGAAGTTGGGGCTCAGATAATTTAATTAACACATCCAAGGACAGAAGAAAGATTCAGCCCTAAAGCTCTTTACCAAGATGCTATGCTATGCTCTCTGCTCTATGGCGCCACTGCCTGTGGCATATGGCTATCTATATGTAAACATAAAAGTCATCAAGGAATCCAGGTTATGAGTATGCGACATAATCATCCAAGTCCATCTAATAACTTAGAGTTACTCTGGGAGATAAATATGAATGTGTGTATATAACTTCAATTATTTAGTCCTCTAAAACTCAGACTATCCAAGCAGGAATTGTTTTGAGAAAAGCCTTTGGAGAGCAAGCACATGCGTGCATGTATGCGTGCGTGCGTGTGTGCGTGCAAGCGAGTGTATGGGGGGGGGTGTTCGTGTGCACTTTCTGGAGAATGTCTCAGAACAGCATCCTTATTTTATTTTAATCTCATATACTGAAAGGGTAAATGCACAGACATTGTTTAACCAAGTCCTTGCTCCTCACCTTATAACTGTATACCAGAGGCCATGGAAACTGGATCACCCTCTCAGGATGCCATTACAACCAAGCAGAATCTCATTAAAAATCAATTCCTTGGGTCCATAAAGCCAGTTTATTTTATCTTCGTGGAGTGCCTGCTGCTAGCAGTTACATAGTTCCTTTGTGTGGCAATCTTGTCTGTTAAGAACATCGAACAAAACAGCTATTTAAAGATTTCCCATTTTATGTTAAACTTTGTAATTTTACAGTAGTTTAAGTTTTCAGGGTTTGCTTTCGAGTTTCAGGTATCTTGTTACATGTGAGAAGGAGCGTTGCCAGCCCCAGGGTCCTGTTAATTAAATATTTTCCTTTATAAACTAGATGTTGTCTGATGTGAAAGTCCAGATTGAGTGGCGCAGCAGGGATTCCAGAGTTTAGAGAGGTCAATGTGTCCAGTTGCGGCAGCTCCCCATCAACTGCTGCTTTCTGGGGGCTAGTCGGCACCTAAGGTCTTCATCGGCAACAACACGAAACCCAGGTAGAAAGTCTTCTTTCTATAGTGACTCAATTCTAGTATCTCTAAACACCCTGGGGATCCATACGTATTGGCTACATTTTATAAATGGGGAGTTGAAAGCACATAGAGATTCCATGACCTGTGCGGGTCACACCCTGAATCAGCAACAGAGGCTGAAGAAATCGGAGAGGCTACTCCGTCCACATCTGGAACCTTTTAACTCTCCCAAGCCCCTTCAGTGGGTTTAGAGGCTGGCAGATTTCAAAGATCGGTGACCTTTTGGGATAGTGTCTGGCAATGAAACAAACAGGCTTGAATTCCTGAGAGTTTGGCTCTTGGGCTCCACCATGCAGGCTCAGAACACATGCTGGAAAAGTCTGTGTTGTTTGGGCTGAGCGTAATAAGGAGGAAGGATGGGCTGGGACTGAGGTAGTAAGACATGAAGAGCAGTGTGCACCAAGGGTTCTTTCACTGCGACATGTTGTTGACTATCAAAAGCATGTCACTTTTTTTTTTTTTTTTTTTTTTAGTGTCAAACCTCAATGTAACATTTAAAAAGCCCTCAGTGGAAGGGCTGGGGACATAGCTCACTGGGTAAGAGTGCTTGCTCTGAGATCATGAGGACTCGACTTTCACTCTCTACCACTCACATTAAAGCTGGGCTTGGCCACACTTGCCTGTAACCCCAGGGTTGGGCACGGGTGCAGGGTGGATCCTGAGAGTTTGCTGGCCAATCAGCTTAATCCAAATAACACATTTACAGTCTGGTGATATACCCTGTCTCAAGGCAATCTATAGCAAGATACCTGACATCCTTTTCTGGCCTCCTCGTGTGTGTGGGCATGGGCATGGGCACTCATGTACTTATTTATATACACGCAACACACACACACACACACACACACACACACACACACACACACACTCCTCAGTGGAAGATAACAGCACTGTCCTCTGTTATAAACTCTTAAAATCTGACAATTGCGGCCGGGCGGTGGTGGTGCACGCCTTTAATCCCAGCACTAGGGAGGCAGAGGCAGGCGGATTTCTGTGAGTTTGAGGCCAGCCTGGTCTACAGAATGAATTCCAGGAAAGGTGCAAAGCTACACAGAGAAATCCTGTCTCAAAAAACCCAAAAACCAAAACCAAAAACAAAAACCCAAAAAACACCTGACAATTGCATTTCTCAAGAAACCATTCCTGGAGCAACCTTCTCTAGGATGCCCCATGTGACATGTTAGGTCTGTAGCATGGCGGCTGATAGGAGAAGGAACAAGAGGTGTTTGTTCAAACTGGACTCTATTCTCTGCACTTGCTCTCCTTCCTGAAGACTTACAAGCTCGCCATCACTTTAGCGAGTCCAAACAGCCCCGCATGGAAGAAGCCTCAGGCCATGGACTTTGATGCAGCAAAACAACTCTATACAGCCTCTCATAAAAAATAAAACAGAAGTAATCAAGATATGAGTAATCCTTTAATATTAAACAAAGGGGAAAATCTATACCAGCTGTAAGACGTTCTGTCTCAAGCTTGTGGCACAGAATACTACCACTAGGAAGGAACCCAGTGGGTTAGACCCAAGCCTCCACGTTTATAGAAAAGGAAGCGTAGGACAAAAAATAACTTAAGTGGGTCACGTGGTCAGAAAGCAGGAGGAAGTGGGCTGTCTTTAGAATCACCACTTCCTGCGTCAGGGCAGGCTTCTTATCATTCCGACACCTCTAACAGTGTCCCATCCAAAAATCATCTGTGAAAACAGACATGGTTGCCACGTGGTTGTTCTGGGCTGGTGTTTGCCTGGGGAAAACACTAAGCCGGAGAGTAGGCCCTAGACAAAGGTCCAAACGAGAGCTCCTGGAGCTTGAAGAAGACCTGAGTTTGGACTGGGGAGGGGCTTCAAGATGACTCAGGAGTTTCAGAAAGTTCCAGGACATAAGGCAGGAGGGGTCAGATCCTACAGCCGTATAAAGAGAAAAAGGACATCTTCAGAAGCTTTGACGGTGACTGAGGACAGCGGTGGGCACTTCAGAGGGGCCTGAAAGGAAGGTTCATGAAGGTCACGAACCTCTTGAGTCAGTGGTGGGACTCAAGTGAAGACACATGGACGTGTATCTTCCCATAAGACACCCGCCTTATGAAAGGCTCAAGTAAGTCTCACAGACGTGGACCTGGACATTGCTCTGCATACATGTTCACCATGTATAACCCTGCTTTCTCACTGTCTGTGCACATCAAATACAATGGGCCCACACTTCCACCCAGGAGTTTGTGCAGATGAAGAAAGATCTGATTCCTTGAGCTTTGTTAAAAATGAAGCCCGGGGTAGGCGATCAGGGGGCAGAAATGATGTTTGATGGCGAAACAGAAGCCTGATTCCTTGAGCAGAGAGGTGGAGGATGAGCGGAAGGAGTTCTTAGCCAGGCCGGTCTAAGGAGAAGGAGTCTTTACTTGGAACCTTCCCTTGATGATGTTTTATCACAGCGTGGTTTCCAGTCTTGGCTGAGAAACGAAGCTGGGAGGAACAGGCTGGCCCAGTATCAGCTCTGACACATTTACAATAATGGAAGACATCTTTCCCTCATAACTCGAAAAACATGAAAGCAGATATTGGCTCTGAGTATGTCTGATAGTCTAACTTTATTTCCTGTCAACAGAAATGACTCTGATTTATTTCGGATCATCAACTTCACACACTCTTGCTCCACTCATACTGAGAACCCATAGAGAGATGTAATACTCGGGCCCATGATGTATGCCTTCCCAGCAAGGCTTTCTGGTCCAAAGGAGACCTCGGGGACTGGGAAAGACACCAGTGTTCTCACTCTGCTGACACTCAATCTCCCTGTACATCTTTTCAGTGGGGTACATCACGGGGCTGGAGCTGAGCTCTGGGTTGGCTTTGATCTCGGAGCGCCTCGCCTGTTTGTCCCATGATGTACAAGGCTGGCTGGCCGGCCTCCAGCAGTTGCAGCGAAATGCCACCTGCTGTGGCGTTTATCCGTGTTGGCATCTGGTGCATTATTTTATCCTTCCAATATCGAGGTACATCAGAGGAGGGAGAGAGTTCTGAAAATTCCATTTTCTTCTCAAAAATTGATCGATGCCTTGGGCAGTGCAAGTTGAGGGATGTGCTTTTCGGTTACAGGCCGTTGTACGTCACCTGCTTTTAAATTCAGAGACGTTCTTTCCACTGCTCTGTTATGATACTATGTGATGCATTGAATGGAAGATGGCGTTAATCATAAGACGTGCCTTCACTGTATGCGCCGCCAAGAAAAAAAATGTTAACGATTAGAACATGACCAATTCATTTCTTACATTGAAACTTTTGCACTTTGCCCCCGTTCATGGACCCTTGTAGATTTATTTACAGAGTTCTTTTATGTATCATGCTTCGAAGACCCAGAAAGGAAAAATAACTCAGCATGGCAGCATACATCACAGGAGGATTGGGAGTTCAAGGTCATTCTCAACTAAATAGCAAATTCAAGGCTAGTCTGGGGATTGTCTCAAAAGAAATGTATGCAGAGAGCACATTGACTAAAGTTTTCCTGAAACATCCTTGTACTGGACCAAGTGTTCTGAATCCCTTTAGTGAAAGAAGCTCCAATGTCCATTTTATTGACAATGTAATGGTCGCCCCAATTCAGGACGGTAAGGCACAATATCAACTGTGTCACGTCTGTCCTCTGGCTGACTGTAAATCTGGGTGCCAGTCACCTGAGTGACAGGTGCCATGGATTAGGAGAAGCCAAGAACTTCAGGCTTGCCTTGATTTTAAAGATGTTAAAACGTGAGATGTGCAGCTTGCACGGGATGACTATGGTTTGTTTGGGTGTTAGATCGTGGTACCTGGTTCCCTTACACAAAACTTAAGTGTTTTATAAAAATTTCTATTTCTTCACTTAGAATCCCCACCTCAGAAAAGTATGTAAGGTTTAAAATCATTCACGCCCAAAGCATTTTGTTTTGATCACTTCAGTGTAAGCAATTTCTAGGACCCCAAGTGAGCAAACTCGTGTTCCCTCTAGTAAAAGGTGCCAGCATTTCCTTTTTGAAAGAAATGGCGATAGGCAGTGTTTAACACTTCGTCCATCCAGGTGAGAGGCACATTCACACAGCTCCTGGGAAGGCATCCGCCAATATTCACCGGTCTCCCCCCACCCCCAAAGGGCAGTTTCTAATATAAAAAGGCTTAGAGTCAGGCAGGGTGGCGCAGGTTTGTAATCCTACTGCCCAGGAGGGTGAAGAAGGACAATTGCTTCTCGAGGCCAGCCTGGGCTACATCGTGAGATGCTACATCGTGAGATGCCACATCGTGAGATGCTACATCATGAGATGCTGTCTCATTCTTTGTGTCTGTGCTCACAACAACTAGATGTCAAATGACTGGTACTTCCCCTGCAGTAAAGTGCAAAGCCATTCTTTATGGCATAGTTTCAAGTCTTATTTATTCTGGGGGGAAAAAAAGTGTTTCAGAGGAAAGTATTGGCAGCAGCCATTAGAAGTCTATTGAAGAAATAGCCTATATTATTTGAGTACAACTTAAAGACAAGCACGCCAGTGCCCGTTTCAACCAATTAATTGGAAAGTATGAAAACTCACAGAATTACCATGCAATTTATAAGTCATGGTAATTTTATTTTCTGTCAATAATTTTACTTACTTATCTATCCGTGTGTTTATTGTTTGTTTTAAATATTTTATTTGTTTTTACTGGGGAGGCAAGCCTGTTCCACAGATGGAGGTCAGGGGACCGCTTTGTGGAGTAGGTTCTCTCCCTCCACCTTTACAAAGGTTAGGGGTCAAACTCAGGTCTCCAGGCTTGTGGGACCATCTCCTTTGTCCTCTGCGCCATCTCCATAGTTCACTTTATGTTTTTGAGACAGGGTTTCACTTTAGCCCAGGCAGACCTGGAACTCCGAGCACTCTTTCTACCGTAATCTCCAAAGTTCTGAGATTACAGGCTGGGCTATCATACCCAACAGAGATTCTCATGTGTGTAGCTAATATTTCATATATTACTTGACGCAATCTAAGAAGAGCAATGCTTTCCTCTTCCCTCTGGCCTGAGCCCTTGATAGTAAGTGCCGGTGGTTCCGTCTACTTCCAGAAGAGGGCAGTAGTGTACATCTTTGGAACCCGATTCTTGGCGCTCTTAGACGTGCCCTAGAAAACTTAAGATCTGTCAGTTAGGTTCCAGTCTCAGTTCTTAGTAGGACCAGGGAGCCCACCCCCAGGTGACTGGAAGAGACCTGGTGGAAAACTGAAGCCTTCCCTTCCAAGGTTTGTAATGTGCCCAGCAGCAAAAATGCAAAAACGCGGGCTGTGTATCAAGTGCTGAGTTCTCTCCGCCTCCTTTCTGAGGAAAGAGAAGGAGGAGTCTGGGCATGGCCCCACGGCATACCTATCATCTGACACAGAAGTCGCCTCCCACACCAACACCGCCCAGGGCTTGGCTTCCTTCACACAACTTAGGTGTGCCAGCCTCACTAGAGTTGCCCGGGACGGGGCGCTTCAACTTTCCATTAGAGTGTCCTGGGCAGCAATTTACCTGTTTTTATTGTTCCACTTAAAGAAAATGCTGAATTAGGGTTCCCCTGCCCCCTCCAAGCTCTTTAACAAGGTATCGAATGTTTGTGGACGGGTTATTGTAACTTTGTGTGTGACTTGTGTCCACAGCCCTGAAAGACACCTGAACGCATCCTGAGAGTGTAGGATTAGAAGCCCCGTCATTAGCGCGGAGTCAACACTCCAGCTGTTACTGCTTGTTTGTGTGATTTTCAGTACTAAAGAGTGTATATGCTGTATGGAACACTTAAGAAAGAAGGAGCCAAATGGACACCTGTGTGACCCCCCTCCCACACGGCCCCTTTCACCCTCTGAGTTTTTCCCTTCTTATCCAAATCTATTCTGTTCCCGTTGGCCTATCTGTCTCTCCCGGTACTAAAATCACCCTGGCCAGGTTACTGAAGCCAAATGGTAAGGCTTCCTTTTGAGGAGCTGTACTACTTCCTGACTGAGGGAGGAGTCCTTCTCCCCAAATTCTCTTCTTCATTCTTTTTCTTTCATTGAATTAGTCTTGGCATTTTAATCCATCACTATGAGCACAAAAATCCAACAAAAAAACAGACAGTGTGACCCCAAGTCACTGAATTGTCCCCTCAGCCGGAGGGCGCAATGGAAATCCTGACTCCGGGTCTACACTGCTTGAAGCTGGTTATTTAACTCCATCTGATGTTGGCTTCCTCCTAGGTGCAATGGAGACATAGTAGTGCCTGCTTCCCAGGATTGACTTGGCATGTCAAGATAGGCAATGTGCTTGGTAGATTGTCTGGGAACTTTATGGTAAATGCCGGCTGATGGACTCCCAGGAGCCAGAGAGTTTCTCAAGTTCACCAGGCTAGCTGGGATCCCTGCTCTTTCTCAACTAGCTTCGACCTTGGGCCAGGTTCTTTGTCAATGTTTTGTTCCTGCTTTTAACAAAGTGGAGAAAACATTGAACTTGTCAAGATCAAGCTGAAAGGCAAGGTAGTTCACCTGGGATGTCATCTGGATGCATTTTCCCATAAGCTATTTAACTGGGTTTAATTTTAAAAGTGAATCTTATCTTACTGCTGAAAGTTTCCCAGCACTCATTGCTTTGTGGCCACAGAAACACTTGCCCGGAGCCACTGGAGAAGAATCCTGGGATAGAGAGAACCCTGTGAAGTCACTGTGGGATCTCGAGACTTCTCTTTCTTTTCCTCTTTTTGATGGACGGAGTGGGAGAGAGCGTTCCTCATTCTGGGGCCAAGGTCCCTTCCTAATTCATTTTTCTGGATCTGTCATGGCTAAGAATAAATCTAAAGCCCCTTTCTTAACTTGTTTTCCAGAATCAGAGGAAAGTTCAATGTAGCAAAATTTTATAACTCCTTTCCAGAAACATATATTACTCTTAAGACATAAAAATACCTTTCCCTTGTCCTGCATTATTCTTTTCTATGTACAATTTTCCTGACATGTTGAAGTGACATTCTATGCTTTGTGATGACTTGCAGGTTTATGACCCTTCTGTGGAGGATCAGACTAAACACAATTCATTCATAGCTACTTAATACTCAGGGAAATCAACCCTGAACTTAAATAACTATGGTGTGACCCCTATAAAGTATCATTTATAGTTCTAAAATTGCTATTATGGCGATATCAAGATGTGCCAAAAGTTATAAACTGAACACAAGGCAGCAAACAGAGCAGCTACTATTGGATCTGTTTTGCCTTCCTTTTGGGGTAGTTCTCCATGATGCTGTTTTTGTTTAAATGGATTCTGAGGTAATTACCCAGCAGAGGAAAGCAACGTTCATTTTATATCTTATTATTAAATACTTTAGTGAGTAAAAAATTCTCCTCTATAAAGAAGCACCACAGAAATGTAAATATTCCATTAACATACTGCAGTTTACTAGCAAAGACATCAAGTCCCTGTGAGTGTAAAGGAACCATCCCACTATCAAGGGCTAATGTAACCCATCTGCTGTTCATTTCTGCAAATGACTTTATGGAGGAAACCCTGCCCGAACATTTAAGTTATCCAGATGGGAACTTTAAGCTTAGTGTTTCCTTGCTGTTCAGCAGGCATGTGTGTTCACAACACTTTTAACCCTAAAATTTGCAATTTTTTACAGTGTCATTTCTGTGGCTTATTTGTTTTCTGATTATTTCCAACACGTTCCATTATAGGAAACGAAATGTTCCGTGGCAGTAAAGTCATGGAATTATCTGTTTCCTCGATGTCCTTTAACAACTATTTAAGGACCTATGTGTACTGGCCCAGGTACCAGGGATTGGCAATGAAGAAACACAGGATGGAACAGGTTCTCAGCTCCCACAGAGTTAACAGCCTGAGGGTGGAGATGGAGATGGAGAGGGGGCCGGCAGATGTCTAGGCACCACGGCAAACACCCTAAGTGAGGCTAGGCTGAGGAGGAAGTGGCAGAGGCAACGAGGGCTCGAATCTTGTGGACGCTGGAAGAAAAGTGCCTGAAGATCCAGAGCAAAGCCCACCGTGAAGGCCTTGAGAGCCCTCTGGAGATTTAGACTCCCTCCGGTCGGCTGTACGTACACAGGCATGAGTGATTGTAAGCTGAAGTCTGCTAACACGTGAGGTTTGGGATGTGGCTGTAATGCGGAAAGTCAACCGGACTCCTGATTAGGAGGCCGCTCCAACCCCCCCAACTTCCAGGTGAGAGACAACACAGTGAGGCCAGAGCAGCAGTAAAAGCTGGGCTTGACTAAAAGGGTCTTTGGGGTCCTGAAGCCACAGTATCCGGCAGCAGTGGGAAGCGGGAGAAAACAGAAACAGGCCAGCGAAGCAGGCAGTTCAGGGTTTTGACTGAGGGAAGGGAGGAGTCAGGTTAAGTACCGGGAATGATCATTGGACTCAGGAATGCCTTGTGTGGTAGTTTGAGTGAGGATGGCCCCAGAGGCTCATAAGTTTGAATGCTTGGTCTACAGTGAATGGAACTTTTGGGGAAGGATTAGGAGGTGTGGCCTTGTTGGAGGAGGTGTGGCATTGGGAGTGGCCTTTGGGGTTCCAAAAGCCCATTCCATACTGGGTCTCTCTCTCTCTCTCTCTCTCTCTCTCTCTCTCTCTCTCTCTCTCTCTCTCTCTCTCTCTCTGTCATGCCTGCCTGCCTGTTTCCATGCTCCCCACCATGGTGGTCATAGGCTAACTGCTGAAACTGTAAGCAAGCCCTCAACTAAATGCTTCCTTTTATAAATTGCCTTGGTCATGGTGTTTCTTCACAGCAATAGAAAAGCAATTAAGACAGAAGTACAAAGCCTGCAGGAGACAACAGGAACTTTGGCTCTGACCACCCAGACAGGTGGCTCCAGGGAGACCTTCAGGAGTATGCACGACCTGGTTGGAAATGTGAGTTAGGAGAGAAGATAGGCCTGGAGACAGGAGAGTTGTCACTTATGTATCAATCATTCAGTAATGTTTTAAAGATTCATCCAAGTGAACACAAGCACCAATTGGCTCCTTTAAGGAAACCGTGACAGATACCATATTCAGTTACTTGGAAATTGTGTCGAGGTAACTGATAAGTCTTAAGTTTTAAAGACTTGCAGGGAAAGAAATGAAAAGATTAGAGTTTCAAATTCTATCCTTCAGTGTGAGTGGGAAGTGCTGTAGCTCCTGTTTCAGATGTGTTGACAGAAACGATGAGCGTGGGCTCAGTGATTAAAGCACGTTCTGAAAGTAAGATGACCCATGCAAATCCCAGGTGGGTGTGGCGGCCTGCCTGAGATTTCAGACTCAGAAAGAGGACGCGGGAAATACCAGATGCAAATGGGCTAACAAGACTAGCCATTATCAGTGAGCTCTGGGTTTGATTGAGAACCCCTGCCTCAGCGACTAGAATAGAGTACAGTGGATGAAGATTACCAACAACTCTGGGCCTTCCCATGCATGCACAAACACACACCTGTAACCCACACTCAAAAACATATGTATACACAGGCATGCATACCCTATTGCGTATACACATGAAGAGAAGAAAAAGAAAAAAAAATCAATGGGGAATGCCTTTCTAATTCATAACAAGAATGAATTTATTTTTAAATGATGGAGCGGGATGGAGAATTCAGAAATGCGTGACTGCAGAAGGTGCTCAGTCCATAACAAGACATTTATATCATGCCCTCCGAGGCTCCGGGAACACTGTGGAAGAGAGTGGAAAGCATGGAAGAGCCAGAGGATGGGGAGAAGGGCCACAAGATGTCATTTTCAGGGCAAGGCACGGCCATTGTAGTTACAAACTCACAGTATCACCATCAACAGCCAGACAAGGATGGAGGAGAGGCCCAGGGTGCCTTAACTCATCTATCTGATGCCCATAGATTCAGGAAGTGGGCACATCATTACCTCCAGCTGTCCACCCACAGATGACCCCAGTATGCTCCAATAGACACTCCCAATTCAGTGGTTGCGTGGTGGCCCTGGCTAATTGAAATAGGCTACACAACAAAACTAAGTCATGGACATAGGAAAAGTTCTGGTAGGGATGGTGGAGGGGGAGTCTGTTGTAGGAATGGGAAAGAAATAAGAGAGGGTGTGAGCCGGGCGGTGGTGGCGCATGCCTTTAATCCCAGCACTCGGGAGGCAGAGGCAGGCGGATCTCTGTGAGGTCAAGGCCAGCCTGGGCTACAGAGTGAGTTCCAGGAAAAGGTGCAAAGCTACACAGAGAAACCCCGTCTCAAAAAAACAAAAAAACAAAAACAAAAACAAAAACAAAAAAACAAAAATCCATCCTTAGCCGGGCGGTGGTGGCGCACGCCTTTAATCCCAGCACTCAGGAGGCAGAGGCAGGCGGATCTCTATGAGTTCGAGGCCAGCCCAGTCTACAAAGCGAGTTTCAGGAAAGGCACAAAGCTACATAGAGAAACCCTATCTCAAAAAACTAAAAAAAAAAAAAAAAAAAAAAAAAAAAAAAAAAAAAAGAGGGTGCTGGAGAAAGTAATCAGTAGATAGATAGATAGATAGATAGATAGATAGATAGATAGATAGATAGTGCAGGAAATCATCTTACAACAAAATCAATTCCTTTAAATGGTGAAGCTTGGAGGATAGCAAGACGGACCAGCAGATAAGGGTGCTGACCATGAAGCCTGATGATACGAGTTTGAGCACTAGGATCCACTCGGCAGAAAGATAGAACAGACTCCCGAGGGGCTGGAGAGATGGTTCCGCAGTTGCGAGCACTCGCTGTTCTTGCAGAGGACCCAGTTCTAATTCCCAACACTCAAATGGTAGCTCACAACCATTGATAACTCCGTTTTCTGGGGATCCAATGTCTTCTCCTGACCTCAGGCACCAGGCATTGTACATGGTGCACATACATACATGCAGGCAAAACACTCACACACATAAGATAAATCTGAAAAAAAAAATGACTCCTGAATGTTGTCCTCTAAATGACTTTCATGTGTGTTGTGGATTGTGAACACTTACTCTCAAGTGTTCATCATACACACACACACACACACACACACACACACACACATACGCAAATAAATAAATGTAATAATTTCTTTTTTGTTTTCTTGAGACAGGGTTTCTTTACATAACAGACCTGGCTGTCCTGAAACTCACTTTGTAAATCAGACTGGCCTCGAACTCACAGACATCCACCTACCTCTGCCTCCTGTGTGCTGGGATTAAAGCTGTGTGTCAACACTATCCAGCAAATGTAATAAATAACTTTTAAAAAATAATTAAGCAACCCATTTCATTGGCGGTCACAACTTCATTCAGCATTAGACTACTCTCTTTTGTTTCTAAGGAACTACTTAAACTATTTTTACACCTATTTATTGTGTGTGCTTGTGCATGTGTGTGGGCATACATGTGCAAGAGCTCCAGAGTGGAGGAGGTCAGAGAACAACTTTCAGGGGTCAGATTCCTCCTTTCACTACGTTGGTCCCAGAAATAGAACTTGGGTTGTCAGGCTTGGTGACAAGTGCCTTTACCTACTGAGTCATGTCCCCGGCTGGCATGGCTTATTTTTTATAAAGTTTTGAACAAAATAGAAAAGCATCTATTTCTGCCTCATTGGTCTTAACTTTGTAGAAGGCCAGGCATTTTGATGGAGAAGATGAACGAGACCACACAGTGTTCAGCACCCTTGGGCTTCCAGAACAAAGCCCTTTTAGAAAAACCAATGTCGTTATTAATACACATCATTTGCACCCATCACTGGTTATGTGAGCTGTCATTCACCACGAGAGCTTAATGAGGAGTCAGAGTGGAGGGCAGGGCTATGAAGGCCCTGGATGACAACACCTTTGCTTCTGAAGAAAAGATAGATTGTACCCAGATTGATCAACAAGACAAGGGTGCAGAAGGTGGTAAGCCGCTCTTTGCCCACCGCGTCTCCACAAAGCCCCGTCTGTCATGAGTGGATTCTGTGGCTGAGCCAGCCCTGTCTTCTCCGCAGTTTCCAATGCTGCTGGCTGCTGACTCCGCACCCTCCAGGTAACCTGTCAGCCTTCCATCCTTCCCTTCCCGTCGAGGACCCCAGTGTGCGCTCGCTCTTACTACCTAGGAGTTTTCCCTGTGCTAGCCCACAGGTATGCTAACCGAGGGAGGCTGGCACGCTCTAGAGACCTCCCCGACACCAGGGACACACTGATAATGGCTATCTTCATACAAGGTGACAGAGCAGTGTGGGTTATTTTCCCCACGTGCACACTGCCATTCTCAGTGAGAAAGTTATAGAGGATATTAGTGTACCATTATCAGCAACTGGAAAACTGCTGAAGAAAAATAATGGAGCCAGTTCTTTACAAAGTGAAGTTTTCATGTGAGATCTCTTCAGGGCCTTAGTGAGTTTCAGCCAGATTTGGGAAGGCCCTTCAAGTGACTCGTGTTGGAGAGAGAATTAAGAGAATTCTCCTGGGGGGAGGGGCGGATTTTCTTTTTTTTTAAATTGCCAACTAAAATCAACCAGCTCTGTTTTACCTATAGCCAAAATGTGGGCTGTAAATGTCCAGTGCAAATAAAGAATTTTATTTATAGTGACTGATGACTTTTATCCAGGCCCATATAAGGAGATGGGTGATAACAGAGACTCACCGAGAACTCTTGGGTGTGGCAGAGGAGTGTGGTTACATCCTACCAAGTAAAGTTTGTTCCAAAGGAAAGTCTGCCCTTGATTTTTTTAACAATTGCCCAGTCAGCAGATTGTGAGTGACTTCAGCTGTGGAGACGCTGGAACCCTCAGCTTTCTTCTTATTCTTCTTCTTTTATTATTATTATTATTATTATTACTTTTAAATTGTTATGGAGGTGGGTATTCTCACTGAACACTTTTGTTTGTACCTCTACTTCACAAAGCAGGTCAAAGTTTATTTCTAGTTCAACTGCTGAGGGTCACCTTTGTGTCTCACTCTTAGAAGACATACCTCCAGCTGGGAAGCACAAGGATACAATTCATCAGAATCCTGATACCGGACAAAATGCTACACAGCACAGGGATCACTAAGGCAAAAGCCTGACAATTTTGTTTTAAACCTTTCTGCTTTTTTTGCAGTCTCAAGCACCAACAAATAATTGTAATTTATAGTCTGAGTAAAATGCAGAGAGGCAAGGCTGTTATGATCACATTCTTTAATAACATTTCATACTAAAATTTAAAAGGGATTGTCATTTATCAAATTTAAACAATAATTGGAGATCATGTAAATCCAAACACGGGATGCTGATTAAGTTCAAATGGAGTTTTAGGAAGTTAGCAATAAAGAATGAGTTCACATTGACTGATCCTTATTCTCTGAAGGGTGATGTCGCGGCGTCAATGTAACTCTGCCAGTAACATGAGGCACAGGGCTGGTGGTGTTTGTGCCTTTAAGATCACAGTTCAAAAGAGCTAAGTAATGTGATAACAGAGAAAGACAAACACAACCTTTATTCTCTTTCAAAAACCTTGAAAACAAGGCCTGGAACTACGATTTAATCACAGGACTTTAAGTTTCATGGTCTCACATAAAAATTTATAACAAAAGGCTAATGGTCTACAAATGATAGCAAAATACATAGTTGCCCTCAACTATATAGTGAAAGACAAATGTAGCAAACTCAATTGGCTGACACAGAAGAGGGCTGACCAACCAAGCACTCATCATAAATCACACTTTCTGAAAGCACATGTAACCATCAGCCTTTCACAGTCGAAAATCACAGTATGTGATCTGAGAGTAAAATTCATCACAAAGTCAGAAAGCCGGCGCACTGGAATTACTAGAGAATTTTCTGATATAAAGATGAGACAAGATTATTTCAAGTCACTTTTGACCCAGACAATCTTAGATATGCTGTACATCCAAAAACAAGTATCAACTAGAACAGAAGAAGTGAATGAATGGAAATTATTCAATATAACTCAATACTTGACTGCCATAAAAATAAAATATACTTCAAGACTTCTAACTGCCTTTAAGGAATGAAAATACACCAAGAAGTAGAAAATAACTGCACTGTGGAGCTGAGACCAGAGGACCCTGACAAATACCAAGTAACTGTTTTCTTCAGGGAACCTGGAAGATGGTCTCATGGGAAATTTTATTTTTAAGTTCTTTTACATTATTGTTCCATAAAAGGAGGACTTTAAAATAAAAAAAAAAGTCCAAATTGCCTCTGAGAATAGCTTTATATCAACTGTGGGCAATCAAATAAAATCAGCTGAGTGGTTTTAACCCTGAGGCTGAAATAATCTCAAGAGTCTACTCTGCATATAAGGTAATTCTTAGCATTCTCTAAACATGATCACTAGAAGTGGGTTTCACTGGTGAATAAATTAAAACGGTATTTAAGACAGTTCTTCGTGAAAATGACACGAATTAATTAAACTATTCCCTGAAGCATTAAAAAAGATGATGATGATGATGATGTTTCAAAAGGGACTGAGCATAGGGGCAAGGGGACACTCAGGGACCCAGGAAAACAGCTTCCTGCTAGGATCATTTGCACATCAGTTCCTAAGGTTAAGACACTTGGCCCTGAGCCATGCAAACTGGACTTGCATTTTCAAGTTTTTACATAGTGTCTTGTGAAGGTTGCTTTTCCATTTAATTACGAGTTGGCACACGCCCGCCCTGCAGGTCTCTATGCCAGTTTCCTAGCGCTAGTGACTTTTCTCATTCATTCTACAAATTGCAGGCTTCCTATGTTTAAGACCAAACCCCAGCATGGTGATTGTCACTGTTCATGGGAACCAAGTATTACTGGAGAAAAAAAAAAACTCAGGTGAGTGCTCCAGATCCAGCCTGGCTCAAGATTCCCAAATTCAAGGGTACAGAGACTCATCAGTGAAGGTTGCCGGTCTTGGCCTTCCTGGGTCAGAACCTGAGAGGCTCGGTGCCTCTTCATCGACTTATATTTTACCAATTATGCTTTCTCCACTCCTCCAAGCTTCTGTAGGCCATCAGTGGGCACCACTCTCCATCTCAGCCCTTCCTCTCCCCCCCTATACCTCCCTCCCAGAAAACCGTGCTACTGAAGGAACCAAAGCTTAGGCTCAGAATCGGGATCCAACCTCTGTCTGCTGGTCTTATTAAGTTCCAGTCCAGGAATCTCCCCGGTCCTTCGCTCTGGAATGCTATAGACTTTCAAGACCTGACATGTCAACTCCGTAAAGCCTTAGAGGAGAAGGGGAGAAATCGCCGCAAGATCTGGCATTTTACAGAGAACAGTGTCGTATCTCTAAGAGGAGGCGGGCGATTCCTTTCTCCAGGCCCTTCGTCCACAAGAGATCAGTGAGCTTCAAGTTGTGTTAAGGAGCAAAGGGCCACCGCTAAAAGCGGCTTGGCCGAGAAGCAGGAAAGGGTCTCTGGGAAGCAGCATCACTCGTCATCGTTGTCGTCGTCATCCTGGTCCTGGTAGCGAATGTAGACCACCAGCATGACAAAGCCCATGAGGATGCAGAGGGAGCCGACAACCAGGTAAGCGATGCCCAGGAAAGGGTTCTTCCCACCCATCCACGAGATGTTGCTAAAGATGATGAGCTTGTGGCCGCCGAAGGCGAGCACCGGGTAGTTGTAGGTGATGTTGACGCGGTAGGCACCCCGGGGCAGGCCCGCCGAGTAGTTGCCCTGACGGATGCGCGCATAGAGCTTGCGGAACGTGGGCAGCGCCGCCGTGCGCATCCACACCACGAAGTCCTGGTTGATGAAGCCGGTGTTGTTGGGATCGGGACTGAGCTCGTAAACCGGCCGGTGCCAGTTGGGCGGTGGCGCCGTGCCGCGGAAGGCCAGCGCCAGGCTGCCGTTCACCAGCGGCGGGTTGCGGAACTTGACGTGGTAGTCGGTCCACCAGGCGATGGCGGTGCGGTCGAGGGGCACCTCGACGTAGGGTCCCCCGGGCTGGCGCTGGTGCCACAGCGAGAAGGAGTCGTTGAAGAGGCTGTTGGCGATGGCGCCGCAGGGCGCGATGGGCAGCCCGGTGGCGCTGAACTGGTAGGGGGCGCACTCGTTGGCCGGTTGGCGCAGCGCGCTGGCCAGGCCGCTGAGCTGCGCGTCGTCGCGGGACACGCCGTAGCGCCGGTTGTTCTGGTAGAAGTTGGACAGCTCGTAGTAGAGGTAGACGGGGCCCGGGAAGAGCTCGGGCAGCGAGAAGTACCAGGCGCACGAGCAGTTGGGCGGCGGCGCGCGGCCCTGGCCCTCGGCGGCGCACAGCGAGCAGTTGCCGGTGGTGCCGGGGTTGCCGGTGTAGTCGTACTCCAGCTCCTTGATGCCGTTGGAGGAGTAGAAGAGGCCTAGGCCCAGGCCGATGAAAGCCAGGCCGGCGCAGAAGAAGAGCGGCAGCGTGATGCCGGCCGAGAGCAGCGGCTGCCAGGCCGGGAGGCGCTGCTGCGTGAAGGCCGTGTTGTCGGGCTGGTGCGCGCCCCGCGCCGAGACGCTCCAGGTCATGGCTGGGTCTCAATCGCGGGGAGCCTGCGGCGGGATCTCAGCCCGGGGGTTGCCTGCGGCGGGGTCTCAGCCCAGGGGTTGCCTGCGGCGGGGTCTCAGCCCGGGGGGTGCAAGGGCTGCGCCTGGCTTCCCGCCCCCGCGCGCTCTCCCGGCTCGACGGCTGGCTCCCCCGGCCCCGCCTCCCGCCCGCGCAGGTGCGTCCGTCCCCGCCTCCCGCGCAGGTGAGGTGGGTGGCGGGGTGCCCGGCGTCCGCCCAGACTCCTCAGTTCCGCCACCGCCGCCCGGGTGACCTGAGACGGCTCCGCCCCTGCATGGCGCCCTTCCCAGGTGAGCAGGGCGGGGTTCCTCAACTCACCAGGCCGGCTTTGGCTCCTCTGCCCTCGGTGCACGGTCCCCACCCCCACTCTCAACCCCCACCCCCTATTCTCCATGCCACTGTGGGTGATGGGATCTGAGCAGCTCATACCTTTGCTCGGGCCGCTCATGTTCCTTAACGCCTTCTACAGGGCCTGGGTCACTTTCTCCCAGTCACAAGCCTGCCTTAAGCAGAAAGTTCCACCCCAGAGCTCACGCCAGGGTGAGGTTCTGTTGGCTTGATGATTTATTACCTTGTTAAGGTTGTTAATCCTCGTTATTTAAGGAAGAGGGCGAGCCTTAGTAGGTTTTCACTTAGTTTTCAAGCACAAATTGTAGTGCCCCGGGTATTACATTATGGTAACTGTATCTATTTCAACATGGGTTCTTACCCCTCTTTCCCCCGCCTTTATTGAAGCTACAATTCTTTTCTAGTTGTATGTTCCAGTCTGGCTTAATAAACTACGAAAGGTGGAAAGTCCTGTAAAAATAAAATGATCGTTTTAAAAAGAATCAAAGACCGGGAGAGTTTGCAGCCTTTGAATAATGGTGGAGAAACCACCAGGGAGGGGGGCGGGGGGGGGGATGCTGTGGACTGCATGTGACGCTCTTTTCAGATTACCTGCTGGACCAACCTGATACCCACAGTCAAGGACGTTTGGCGCACTTGGTCTAAAAAAGGTGAACTAGAAGGATTTATAAACCATATAAAGACTCATCAGCTCAAAGGGTTGCCTGGGGTTCTGTGTTTTGTTTGTTTGTTTGTTTGTTTTGTTGTTTTGGTATCTAGGTTGTTTCATGTTGTAGTGAATCCTCCTTAGCTACTGAAGTACACTTCTCCAGCTCACAAAGTGCAAATAACCTCAGGGTTTTCTCTGCGACACTTTCACATCGGTATTATGTGTTACACTCAGTGCTCATTCAAAATCCAGTGAAACCTGGAAAAGTAAAATACTTGTTAAAAATAGTTTTAGAAGTTCTCTTCCAAGCCTTCAGCCCTCTGCTGAACAGTGTAGGAGGCAAAAGGAAATTAGACCAAACTGGAACTTTTGCAGTCCAATATGGCGCTGTCCGGGATGTTGTTGTTGTTTGTGTGTGTTTGTCAACTTGACACACACTAGAGTTATCTGAGAAGAAGGAACCACAACTGAGAAGATGTCTCCCTAAGACCGGCCTGTAGGCAAGCCTGTGGGGTACTGTTTGGTTAATGATTGATGTGGTTGCTGCTACCTCTGGGTGAATAGTCCCGGGATCTATAAGGAAACAGGTCGAGCAAGCCACGGGAAGTCAGCAGTGTTCCTCCATGACTTCCGCTTTATTTCCCACTCCAGGTTCCTGCCCCGACTTCCTCTGATGATGGACTGTGATGTGGAAGTGTAATGTGGAATAAACCCGATCCTCGGGTCAGAACCAGGATGGGAAAAACCCACAGAGACAGCTGACCCAAGCCAGTGGGAGCTCATGGACTCTGGACTGACAGCTGGGGAGCCTGCATGGGACCGCACTAGGCCCTCTGAATGTGAGTGACAGTTTTGTGGCTTGATGTGTCTGTGGGTCCCCTGGCAATGGGACCAGGATTTATCCCGGGTACACGAACTGGCTGGCTTTTTGGGGCCTATTTCCTATGGTGCGATGCCTTACTCAGCTCTGATGCAGGGTGAGGGGCTTGTTCAGGCCCCAACTTGGTATGCCAGCCTGTGTTGACTGCCCAAGGGAGGCCTTACCCTCTATGGGGGGGGATGGGAGGGGTAGGTGGTGGCAGGGAGCGGGAGAAGAGGAAGAAGAGGGGTTGGTATGTGAAAAGAAAGAAAAATTTTTAAATAAAAAAATATATGTGTGTGTGTGTGTGTGTGTGTGTGTGTGTGTGTGTGTGTGTGTGTATGAGAACAATAAACCTGACCCTCTCCAAGTTGCTTTTTGTCATGGTATTTTGTCACAGAAGTAGAAAACTAAGACAGGCATCTATTACTTAGGAGTAAGAATCAAGACCATCAGTAGCTAGCATATAACCACATACCAATCTGTACACACAAAACTAACACTAAAATTAAAAAGCAGAGTTGTTTTAACAGTGGAAAGTTGGTTTTGTTCTGTTGAACGAATGCAGGTTGGAAGTGCTAGCTGTCCGAGAATACTGCAGAAGACCCAGCTGTCCTCAGTTCTGCTTCTATCCCGTACACCCCCGAGGGAATTCCACACTGTCAATAGGTCCCCATAGGACAGTCCATTCTCCCTTGCACTATTTATTATTTTTTTTCTGACACAAGAATAAGCAGCTCTCTTTACCTTTCTGATGGCTTCCTCCCACCCTTCTGTCTGATTCAGGCTGCAGGAAGGAGTCCAGTTCTCACAACTTACCTAATGGATCTTCAGATCTAGCGGCCACCACACCCCTGCGAGCCCACCTGAGGAACTCAGGGCCTTTCCTCCACGTCTCTTCTCCCTGGATGGCCTAAAGGCAAGAGTTTACTCATTCTGCTGATTAAGGCGATAGAACAAGAAGAGGAGAATATTTCGGGGCATAAAATGGCCAAAAGGATTAAACACAACCTAGAGGTCAAGGGAAATGGAAGATGGAAAAGAGCCGTTGGCTTTCGAGTCTGAGGTACCATTTCAGGGGTGGGGGAGGGGGAAATGGGCGGTGGGAAAGGCAGCTCCTTAGATATGTGTAAAAAGAGGAGAAAAGCCAGCGACAATGACCCGGAAGAAATTGTATCCTAAAGGAAAGGCCTCTTTCTAGCTGGCAGAAACATGCTATTTGGGGGAGCCGATGGCGGCGGCATAGACAAGGCTGGACTAAGGTAGGAGTAGGCGGAAGGTCCTGGGCCCAGGAAGCAAGTGGGAAGCAAGGACAGGCAGAATACCACCGGACTTTAGGCTCAGCAAGTTTTCGTTTCAGAATTCTTTCTGGCTAGAGCTGGTGACACATACTGGAGCCTCAGCCCCTGGCCAGGCTGGTGTGGAGTGAGCCCCCGAGGCCAGGAATTCCTTTCTGTACAATACAAGGCAATATCAGCTGCCTAGGAGAGGGAAGGGATGGCGTGGGTGGGCTGAAGGGGGGGTTGAGGGGTTGGGGAGAGGGTGCCTGTCCGGAACACACGAAGGGATACCAGGGAATTGTGCATCTCAGGCTCCGGATATCCCCAGCTTAAGGGGGTTTTCTGGAGAGATGAATCGGCAAAGAAACTGGTCAACATCTTATGATCCCTGAGGAGTGGCAGCCGAAGTGATGAGTCTTAGTATTTCAGAAACCCGGTAAAGAAAATGGAGCCAAGCTGGCGGTCCGGAGGAAGACGAAGGGAGCACTGGGCTGCTGGCGGGAAAGGTGAGGAAGAGTGACCGTCTGAGATGGGATATCCAAGACTAAGGTAAAGTGGTGCTGAGATCCATGGCTGCAGGTTCAACCAAGTTTAATAGGAAAACAACTTTGTCTGTGCTGAATATGCTCAGACAGTTCTCATGTCCTTCCCTGGATAATATAGGGCATTTCTCGTATTGCAAGAAATTTAGAGGTGTCTTAGAGTATTCAGGTGGCTATATGTGTATATGCAAACACCACACACCAGTTTATGTTGGGTACTTGAGCATCTGCAGATCTTGGCATCCTTCAGGGTTCCTGGAACCAACATCCCTAGGATTTGAAGAGATGGCTGTATGTGTCCTATTTCCTGTGCCAGCTGGTGAATTTGGAGAGACTAGGGACTGATATATACCATGTGCCCCTCAGAACTCATTGCATGGCAGAGGCTCTGGTCTTGGGCCTTTCCTTTTATTGTACATGTTATCATAATGTATTAAAGGATGCTTGGATCATGTGAACTCTTTTTAGTACCAATCACATGAAAAAATGTGTTCATTCTGCGTGATTCTTTATTGTATCAATCTTGAGAACTCAAAGGGGGGAAAAGAAATTTCTCATCTAAATACTCCTAAAATTACTTCACTCTTTCCTTCTTTTTTCTAGGTTTTAACCTAGTCAGTATTTAATTTTAATTGGTTATAATGAGCATAAAATAAATTGTTATTCTACTTGCCAGATCACTGCCTTTTGGAGTGAAATGAAGAATCAAATAGATATTTTCTGTGTTCCTTTGTGTTTTGTCTTCTTTGCCATCTTCTTCCTCTTTTTTCTTCTTTTTCTCCACCACCCCTTTCCCAACTTCCTTTTTCTCCAGTGCTGGGGATCCAACTCTGGGCTTTGCATACAGAGGGCAGGGTTCCCACTGAGATAGGGCCCCGGGCTTCTTTAGCATTTCCTAGTGGTTCCATAGCTCATAGGTCTGTCATCTTTAATTGTTCTCCTGTAGTTGAACATATGGACTTTTTACCTTTTCAGCATTCCAAGGTATGTGGGAGTGAATCTTTCACATATAATTAAAGAAATGATTTCCTAAAGGTAAATTTCTAAAGTAAGAAATGGGTTTAAAATTCAAACTCTTAATATATGTGCAGTAAGATCCTTTCGAACTGTCACACAGTGCATTTATTTTGTTACTTTAGCAAAATTTTGTCCTAAAAATCTATTTTTAACCAAGGAATACACTTAGTCTATGTTAATAAGCTGTCAGGTACTAGGAGAGTCATGTGATAATGGGGAAAGAATGCAGACCTGGCATTAAGGAGGTCCAGGTTTACTCTAAAGTGGGGGAGCAACTGTGTGAATATATTCAAGTCACTGAATGTTTTTTCTAGCCTTAGAATTGTGTGGATGTGTTTATCAAAATGATAGTTAATATCTCTTTCCATGAGATGATTTCTCTTCCCAGTCATCTGTGCTGGCTAGCTTAATGTCAACTTGATACAAGCTACATCTGAGAGGAGGGAACCTCAATTGAGAAAATGCCTCCATAAGATCCAGCCGTAAGCAGAAAAGCCTATAGGACATTCTCTTAATTAGGGATTGATGGGAGGACGGAGCCCTTTGTGAGTGGTGCCATCCCTGGGCTGGTGGTGCTGGAGTCAATAAGAATGTAGGCTGGGCAAATCAGTAAGCAGCACCCCTCAATGGCCTCTGCATCAGGTCCTGCCTCCAGGTTCCTGCCCTCCAGGCTTTTGATGATGAAGTGTTATATGGAACTGTGAGCAAAATAAACCCTTTCCTCCCCAAGTCACTTTTGGTCATGGGGTTTCATCACAGCAATAGTCACCCTAACTAAGATGTCGTCTTAAAAGGCCTTCCTTACAATCACTCACTGAATGAGAAGCTACCAGTTACTGAGTATCTTCTGGAGGTGAGTCACACTTGAGTTATTTCGTCTACTTCAGAGCACAAACCAGTGAGGTGGGTTCAGTTATCATTCCCAATGAGGGGATGCAGAACCAGGATTCTGACTAATGTGACGGAGATTGCCCAAGTGCTCAGAGTAGTAACAAAGAGATGAAGGTTCAAAGGTCTACTTTTTTTTTTTTTTTTAAATTCTAGGGTCCTGCATTTCAACCACTACACTCTAATTCCTTGGCTTATTTTCTCCTAAAAGAACTCAGAAGATACCAACTTTGAATCAGTTTGCAGCATTGCAGGTACATTTTTCAACCCCAGGGATAATAGAACCATTTGATTTTGTTTATGCAGGAGTCCCAGAACATCTGAGCTGCCTTTATTTTTTGTTTTTGCAAAGCTTTTGCTTTAAAGCCAACTTTTGCGTATCTATTTCTCTTGCTAAAGGGAAAATAACTTTGCTTGTCTGGCTCTACTAAGGTCTTACGTATATTTTGTTTAATTCATGACTATTTATGTTACAGTAATGGAGTCTGGGTTTTTAATTGGTGTTCCCTTATATAGGTTTATACTGCTTAAGATTGTTGCCTATTACTCTGCCCATGGGGCAGCTTTTATTTAAAAGGAATCAAATTAAATTGCTTCATAAAATTACAGCATGTGTTCAGAAATGTTTCTAAAATTCCATGTGTCTGGACTTCAATTTTCATTAAGAATTGCATTCAGCAGCCTTCCCTTTTCAAATGTTACAGGGTGGTACCCCCTAGTGGAAGTTCTACAGAAACTTCAGTTAGCCAGCTCTGAAGCAAAGGAAGTTCAAAACACAGACACAACTTCTTCCCCCCTGGGGCAGTTCTTTATTGACAGATTTACCGGAAAAGAGCGGAGGTCAGAGGGTGAGCTGTGAGTACAGTTGGGTGGGCTGAACAGCAGGGGGCAGTATAAGGTGAAAATTGGGACCAAGATAGGCATCAAAAGGTCATAAATGACAGAGGCACTTGGTATGGAATGACCAGGTTAAAAGACAGTAGATCAACCCGTGAACGTGGGACTGGTCCCAAACTGTGCAGAGAATTTGCCTATGGGGATAGTGCTTGGTGAATTGGTAGGAGAGACTCCATGTAAGGGAAAGGAGATAGCATCGAGCAGGAAGAGCAGCGTCTGGAAAGAGGAAACAACTGAAATAGGCTGTCCTAGGGCTCAAGTCAGAGGGACTCAGCACCCAGGGTGAGGACTGGAAATGGGAAGGGGACAAGAAGGCAAAACAGCCTCTGTGCAGCCAGTCTTCGGAAAGAGGCTCTCTTTGGCCATGCTGTCCCCGATGGAGTGAAACTTGCTAGTTTAGGGAAGGCGTCACCTCCAGGACTACAAGCTGACTCTTTAACTCAGGGACAGCACCTATTGGAAAATTTAGGAATTTCTTACTTAGGATTCAGGAATAAAAAAATTAAACATTTTAAAATTTTTCACGGGGCGGTGGTGGCGCACGTCTTTAATCCCTGCACTCAGGAGGCAGAGGCAGGTGGATCTCTGAGTTCGAGGCCAGCCTGGGCTACAGAGTGAGTTCCAGGGCAGTCAAGACAGAGAAACTTGTCTCAAAAAAATCCGAAAAGAAAAACCAAACAACAACAAAAAGCAAACTAACCCACCAACAAAAACTCACAAATAAATATATAGCAAATGTTTCTGTGGGACATTTATTCTTTCAAGTAGGCTTTAATTATTTAATGTTTAAAAGATCTTGTTGGTATTTTGATTGTGGCTATACTTGATATTATTTCAAAACACCTGATATTATTATAATGTTGGTTCAATGCAGCAGTATGTATCTTCAATAATTTGTCGTTCAGTAAAGCCTGTCCTCTCTAATGTGGGTTATTCATGGTTCTTTATTTTATATTTTTTAGTTTCTACTGTAAATTGTTTTTCCTCTCCATTATGTTTACTGCTCTTCTCCCCTCCTCTTTCCCCCACCCCCTCTCTCCATCCCTCCATCTTACTTTGTAGCCCTGCCTGGCCTTGAACTTGTGGCACTCTCCCTCCTGCCTTTGTCTCTGAGTGCTGGATGTTTTCTGACTATTTGGTGCTAGAATATGAGAACCTTGATCTGCTTATTTTCTAGTTCTGGTTGTTCACTCCGGTGAGTCTTTTAGACTTGAGACACAGCTGCTTGAGTGTTACAAAGTGTCTGTCCTCCAGAGGAGAGGGCATTCTTTTCTAAGTTTTCTGTATAAGCAAAATTCCCGGGGCCTCAAGTTCAGCACTGATGAAGGTGAGCGGTTCCTGCAGATACTGCAGTATGGAGTGAGCAAGTTGGGAAGCGATGGTCGGTCCTGGCTGCTTTAGAAGGGGGTCTGAGAGTGGGGGAAGCAGGGCGTAAGAGGAGAGCAGAAGGACCAGGAGGTGGAGAAGCCATCATCTCTTGAACCTCTTGGGCTCCCTGCTGGATCTACTCTGGGAGGGTGAGGAAGTGCCCAGGGCCCTGCTGACCAGCGTCCACAGACCCAGCAGTACTGACACAGCCCGGCTGACCAGGGAGTAGAGTGGATGCCGATGCCTGATCTGTGGAAGCAACACTGGAGGGTGTGCTGGACGCCGCCCTCTATGCACACTGTGGCTTCTGGCTGCACCCTGGGTCATTGCCTCCAGTCCTGCAGGTGACAAACCCTCCCTGGTGATGATTCCCTGAAGTTCAGGTGAGGTTCTGGACCAGCAGGTCCCAGCATCTGTCCACGCTCCACAACTCCAGAGGCTGCCACCGCGAGAGGTTTATGGGCAGCCCAGGTAGGGTTAATTCCCGTCCCTCTTTGCTGCTACACTCTCAATGCTCTGATGGCCTGTCTTTGTACATGGCTTGAGTTGGCCGATCCTCTTTTTAAAAAACTTAGAAATTCTGTGCTAGTGCTCAGTAGCGTTTCCAAATGATTGCTGGTGGCTTTAAACAGTTCGATAAAGCAGCATAACAAATACTTCAGGGCCCGGGAATGAAAGCAGAGGGCATCTGGTTTTTAGAGGAGGGCGAGCTGAACGTGAAGAGGCCTTCCTGGTGGGAGCCTGCTGGGTCCCTCCTTCAACCTAGTGGAGGAAAAGGGAAGATGCAGCGCTGTGTTCACAAGAGAAAACAAAACGCTAGCTCCGGAGAGTGTTAATTTCTGCTACAAACACCGGGAGAAACATTCTCCTTGGAGTCCTTTCTGAAAGGATGTAATACAGGTATTAAAACA
Organism: Peromyscus leucopus; assembly: GCF_004664715.2. Taxonomy (NCBI): domain Eukaryota; kingdom Metazoa; phylum Chordata; class Mammalia; order Rodentia; family Cricetidae; genus Peromyscus; species Peromyscus leucopus. Next base: position 41,292,248 of record NC_051075.1, read on the forward strand.
AAACAAAACAAAACAAAACAAAACAAAGCAAAAACCCTCTAAACATCCTCCTTCCCTGTAGGACCTACAGGAAGTACTGTAGTGACTTCCGTGTTAGTAAACCAGAGGGAAAATGGGAGGTGTGTGGTCAAGAACAAGGCCATTCCGTAGGGGTCTCATGATCCAGTCTTGGAGCCTCTCTGGGTCTAGGCCCTCGGGCTAAATGACTCTGCAGCTCTCTGCTCAAAGCTTTTTAAGGAAAATAATTGATCTTTTTTTTTTTTTTAAATGTGTATGGATGTTTTTCCTTCATGTCTGAATATGCACCACATGCAACCCTGGTGCCCATGGAGTCTGGAAAAGAGCGTTGGATCCCCTGGCACTGATGTTACAGTCAGTGTGAACCACCATATGGATGCTAGAAACTAAACCTGGGTCCTCTGTAAGAGCAACAGTGCTCTTAACTGCTGAACCCCCTTTCCAAGCCCCACTCTTCAGATTTTACACACTGTGGAGTAACCCCAGGTTCCAAGATTAAGCATCTGCTAGGCTTCTGGGGCACAGTGTTGGTGCGTGGTCAGCTAGATCTTCTGCATGTGTTTAATAAGCAAGCAAGCCGGGGAGCTATTGACAAGTTCTTATTAAGCCCGAGTTACCTACCAAGGGCATATGGTGGACAGAAGGTCTGGCATGCTCAGGTTCTTCACAAAGAATAATTTGGTATTTGTTCTAACAAGGTGATCTACAACAGATAGCCTTAATGATTTTACCCTGCAAAAATTTTTAAATCTTTTATACATAACCAATTGCCTATTTAACCCATTAAACGAATCTCAGTAAAGCACCCATAGAATAAGACTACATGTAAGGGATGTATCTATCTTATGTGTATGAGTGTGTATATTTGTGTAAGGTATATTTGCGTGTGTGTTAAAAAGTTGATGGTTGGATTTAGAACTCCTGGCCCTTCTTTGTGAAAATAAACAAGAGAAGGCTTCTCTCTCTATTTCTTGTCATTGGAATTAGCACCATATCTGATCCATCACTTATTGTGGACCAGGAAGTACAGTTTTTGTGGTGGTATTGTGTTCCCCAAAATATTGTGCATTCTAATAAATTTATCTGGGGTTAGAGAACAGAACAGCCACTAGATATAAAGGCCAGAAAATGGTGGCACTCACACACACCTTTAATTCTAGCATTCTGGAGGCAGATCTCTGTGAGTTCAAAGCCACACTGGAAACAGCCAGGCATGGTGACTCACGCCTTTAATCCCAGGAAGTGATGGCAGGAAGCAGAAAGGCATATAAGGCATGAAAACCATTAACTAAAGCTTTTAGGCTTTGAGCAGCACAGTTCAGCTGAGATCCATTTGGATGAGGACTCAGAAGCTTCCATTCTGAGGAAACAGGATCAGCTGAGGAACTGGCGAGGTGAGGTGGCTGTGGCTTGTTCTGCTTCTCTGCTCTTCCAGCATTCACCCCAATACCTGGCTCCAGGTTTGTTTTTATTAATGATATCTGTTTAAGATTCATGCTACAAGTTTTATTGCATGCACAATTCTTTTCATCCATTAGGGTTGGGGGTGGGGCTGGGAAATCTATATTGAGCTTGTGTATTGTCTTAGTTTGGGTTGTTATTGCTGTGAAGAGACACCATGATTACAACAACTCTATAAATGAAAATATTTAATTGGGGCTGATTCATTACAGCTTCAGAGGTTCAGTCCAGTATTATCATGGCAGGGAGCATGGCGGTGTGCAGGCAGATGTGGTACTGGAGAAGTAGCTGAGAATCCTATATCTTGCAGGCAACAGGAAGTGAACTGAGACATTGGGCAATATTCTGAGCATAGGGAACATTAAAGCCCACCCACACAGTGACACACTTCCTCTAACAAGGCCACACCTACTCCAACAAAGCCACACCTCCTAATAGTGCCACTCCCTATGAGATTATGGGGGCCAATTACATTCAAACTACCACATGTATCTTGGCCTGTAACTGATTTCAATCCCCAGCATCAAAGATTATGGAAAGATTGATTAAAAAATGCAAGCATCCTTAGCTTTTTTTTTTTTCTCACTAGATCGCTACACAAGAATGGATGACTAAGGATAGTCATGAGTGGTGGGATTAGCTCTGCCTGGGGCTTGCCTCTTGTAGAACACTGGCCGCAGAGTCCCGGAACTATATGCATTATCAATGGGCCATACAGTCGGAAAAATGGCATAGGCAAAAGTCCTGCCCAATCAAGAAGGAGGAATTTCTCTTCAAAAACACAAACACCAAGAGAGATGCCTTCTCTGTCTGTTTACAAAGCCTCCATGTTCCAAGCTCTGTGTCGAGAGCCTGGGAGGAGTGGTGTGTGTGTCTGCGGAGCTGGACTTGTGGTAGTCGTGACTCAAGTGTGAGAGAGGAAGGTTATAAAGGGAATAAACCACAAGGCAATGCTCTTTGGCCTCCTGGACGGCAATGGGAGGCCTCACATGCTCACATTACACACGCACATCATAAATAAATAATAACGTGTCAAATGTCTGTTATGACAAACTCCCCTGTGCCTGTTTGGTCATAACTGTGTGGACTGACTTTCCCACCTCTGTAGAGGGCCTGCCAGCTGTTGCCCCAAAGGGAAACTTGTGAATATCATGTGGCCCTTTTCACCTCATCCTCAACTACCAGGACAGGAACAGCACACCAGAGCCCAAGAGCTTGGCAGGCTTGAAAGCAAGCAGGACAGGAAAGGCTGGTCCTAAGGACGCCCTCGCCCACCCTCTTCAGAGTGGAGGAAGTCCTTTCTCTCCCCATTGTTCTCCTGTTAGTCCACGTACCCCACCTCTGGCTATTCTTGGTATTTCATCCTAAGATTCAGGCAACAGAGCGCCCTCTGCTGGCGCATAGAAACAGAGAACACTAGCTGGGGGACCACATGACCCAGTTCCCCAAACATCTGAAGATAAAAAGAAAAAGACAAATTCAACTATTTTAGTGAGCTTGCTAAGATCATAGTTCTCTCTCAGAAGGGAACTGTGGGTAATTATAAATTTTTTCCAGGTTTTTTTTTTTAGATCAGTTTTCAGAGTACTTACAAATCTCAGTCTCTGGTCCACAGAGCACCCATCTCTGCTAGTCAGCTATGCGAAGGCGTCTCCCACACAGCAGCCTCCCTCTGAACTGTGGTTCACTCCTGGGAAGCTCTGCCTTGGAAGCTGCCTATTGGCAGAGCGGAAGAGCTCCTTTCTTGGAGGTAACGGTATGTTGATAGTGAGCTTAAAATTTTGCATAGTCCCAGGTGACCATTCCCAGTTTTGTTTACTTTTATTATCCTACTGAATGTCTGCATCTCATCTTGATCATGTTCTTACACAGTGTTTGGTTGTATATCAACATAGAAAAAGGCTCACAAAGAAATGCATCAAACATGTCAGTATTTATTTATGCGATCAGGCTACCAGCAATTTCTCCTTTTAATATCCATCTGTGTGTTCTAAGAAACAACTCAACGAACATGAATTCTTCCCGGGAGCAGAGGATACAACAAAGACTTTTGTGTTTTAAGAAAAATTCACAAGAGATGAAAGCGCATCTCCGGCATGTCCTCCTGTTCAACAGAGACCCTCACACCCTCTGAATGGAGTTCCTAAAGGGGATTTCCAAAGCCTCCCTGTACAAGCGCTCCATATAAGCATGAAAGCGGGGGGGGGGGGGTTGGATTCCCAGAACTCAAAGATGGATGAGGTAGCACATGCCTACCAAAGAGATGGGAGACAGAGAGAATTCTTGGCAGCTCCTGGCCTGAGAGCCTGCCATACGTGGTAGTGAACATGAGACCCGGCCTCGAACAAGGTAGCAGGTGAGGATGAACACCTGAAGTTGTCTTCTGACTTCCACATACTTGCTCTGGCACGTACATGCACGTACACATACACATCATACCCATACATTAAAACAATGAATGAATGAATAAATACATAAAGCCACAGTGGTAATGGCAGTGTTAATTCTTGGTCAGCTGGAGGATGAAACTGCTTAATTATGATGAAACTTGGCTTCTGTTCTCCCTTTCTTCTTTGATACAGGGTCTTATGTATCCCAGGCTAGCCTTAAACTCATTACGTAGCCAGAGCTAACCTTGAACTTCTGATCCTCCTGCCTCCACCACCTGGGCGCTAGGATTACAGGTACACACCACCATGGCTGGGTTACGCAGTGCTGAGGATCAACCCAAGTGTGATCATGCATGTATTCGTGCATGCATCTACCGACTGAACCACATCTCCAGCTTACTGTGGGACCGCAGGAGACTTAGGCTTGAGAAGGAAAAACTTTTAGTTTTCTTCAGAGCTGCTCGACAGTGTCAAGAACACCCCAAAAGGACGGTGGCAAGGCTTAAGCAAGACAGTGCATGTGGCCGTTTGTTGCTTTTCTTGTACATGTGATCGGGTAGCAGAGAGGCAGGAACTCTCAGGAGGGAGGGTTTGCTTGGGTCACAGTTTGAAGGAACACTGTATGAAGGGAAGGCATGAAGAGCAGCCGGAGCACAGGGGGCTGGTTACGTAGTGTCTGCAGTCGGGAAGCAAAGACAAGACAGCAGCTCGGCTTCTGGAGGTCCACAACCTTCCAAATCGGGCACCAGCTGAAGACTGGGGAAGTGCTCGAACACGTGGGCCCACGGGGACATTTCACACTCAACCTCAGCAGCTCAACCGCAGGAAAGCCCAACTTGTGAGCTTGTCGGCCTCCACGGCATGCAGTCACAGTTCTCAGCCTTAGCCCCGGGCCTTCCACCCCACGCTGCTGATTCCCACTTCCATCTGCAACACATCCCAGCCCCCAAGGAAACAAAAAAAAGGGGCAGTGGTTTCGTGTGGCTTCACTCTGTGAAAATAATTGTTTCTAAGACTCAATGGGCAAATGACTAAACCCTCAGTAAATAACTTACCTTCAGCCTACATGCTTGGTTGCTCCTCCTCTCCTATCTGCCTCTTCTCTTTCTTGTCTTCTTTTTATTATTGTCTTTTTTTTTTTTTTTTTAACTTTCCCAGCATGGAAACCCCCTCACAAGTCTGACAGGCCTAGAAGTTGACTTAAGATATATTTTCAGTTGTGCTTGAGCAATCTGCTAGGCAACACACGATCTGCACTCTCCAGATACAGTCAAGAGTAAACAACCCATGGACATGTCAGTTTTGCACATCACATTTTAGGGGATTTTTGTTGTTCACTACACCTTATACCATGGAGGAGAGTCCAATGGCATACTTGATTTTTAAAAGTTCTTTAAAATTAATTAAAAATGACTGATCTTTATTACTTCTTTTGGTCAAGGTCATACATGTACACCATGTATTTTGGTAGGTTCTGCCCCCTTGCTCTTTTTCACATCCCTCCCAGAGCAGTCTACTTTAAATCAGTTCCTATGTGGGGCTATCCATCATGATAGAGTCTGATTCAAACTGCATCCGAAGGGCAGAGAGAATGCTCTGAGGAAGCCATTGAGCTGGGAGGCAAAGTTTAGTTTTGTTCTTAGGGGGCGCAAGGTTGGCAGCTCCTCGGGGCAGATCCATGAAGACAGTGAACAGCGATGCCCTTCCCGCCCTTGCTCTGGGTTGCTGTAACTTCTCTCACCGTGTTTCAGGGTTAAGTGGCATGTATGAGCCACGGAAAATTCCTTTGACCCCGGGGGTCTGAGCTATGGAAGGGCAGTGCCACAGGTGGCCGCCTTCCAAAATAGAACCAGCAGAGATAAGCCTCATTAAATCATGCTGTCATCCCCCTGAGTCTCCAGGGGCTTCAGGGACCGTGGTGGCAACAGGTAATAATTATGGTCTGGGCAGAGAGGGGCCACATTTTAATTTAATCTTACAAAAACCAGGCTAAAGCTCCCTATGGGACTCTTTTTTTGTTTGTTTGTTTGTTTTTGTTGTTGTTGTTTTTTTCCGAGACAGGGTTTCTCTGTGTAGTTTTGGTGCCTGTCCTGGATCTTGCTCCGTAGAACAGACTGGCCTTGATCTCACAGAGATCCTCTTGTCTCTGCCTCCGGAGTGCTGGGATTAAAGGCATGCACCACCACCTCCAGACTTGGACTCTTTAACTTAATCACATTAAAAAAATGAAATGACCCTAGTTGGACATACTGTTTTATTCAAGGTGTTGAGAATGATTTTTATTTTTTAAAAAAAGTATAAATATGGCTTGACAGGAAGTACTCCAACTTAAAATGTGATGCAGAGTTACTATGTATGTGGAGGGTTGTCTGTCACCCATATGGCAGTGATTCTGGAAAAGGAAAAATTATTGTCGACAAAAACAGTTAACTGAACAACTTTGACACTTGAAATGTATTAGATTTTACTTTGATCGGTTTCTTTCTTTCCCTTTATGGCTTGTGACCATTAGATGGCGCTATGCAATTCCAAATAAGAAAAAATGCTGGAAATTCTAGGCTGCACGGAAGTCACAGGCGTTATTGGTTAACATTTTCGTGCTATTGTCTCAACGAAGACACAAACGTTTTGATTTTAATACAAAGTTTCCAGTATTTCATGGCATATTTAACAGAAATTCAGAAAAATCACACAGTCTCAGATGAGGTTTAAAAAAATTTCTTCCGCGAGACACTAGAACAATGCCTCTCTAAGCCAACTCCCTAGTCTTGGGATCACGTGTTCCGCTCCCTCCCCTTCTGAGCTCCGTGCTGGTGACTTTTTACCGAGGTTGAAAGCTTGTGTGGTTTAGCCAAATCCTGTCACCCTGAGGTTTTTTACCATTCGAAACAACAACTTGCAAAGAGGGTACAAGTTCATTTATCAAGTATCTGGAGGTGAACTCTGAACTTTGGAAAGACTAGAACTGGTTGGCTTTGCTAGAAATTGACCCTCAGAGGTAGCTTCTTTTACCCTCACCTGTACCCGTTAGTGGAAGATGCTGTACTGACTTCATCCCTAGGTACCACTCACTGCCTTATGATGCCTGAAGTCTCCCTGTGCCTCCTCATCTCAAGTCTCAGCTCCATTCACTCCAGAGCTCTGCACCAGGCACATGGCCTCTCCTCCCACAGCCCTCTGAACAGCCTGACTCTCTGCTCTGAACAGTATGACCTCCTTGGTGTTGATGTTTCCCACTCTGTATCTTCAGTCCAAGGGTCCCCTTCTTCCACTTGGAAGTCCCTGGGCACTCTGGAAGTTCAGTCATTTGAAATGAGACTCATGCATGAAACCCCCCACTCTTCCTGTTTTTGCAGCTGCCTTAGGCTGAGACCTGAGAGGTAAGTACCACCTTCTCCTCGTACCCCCAGTACGCACACGGTTCCAGGTCTGCCCATCCTACAGCTCACCTGCCCCCCAGCTGTTGGCATTCACTCTGTGCTATCCAGGTCATGGATCAGGTCACGTGGATAAGTGGTCAAATGCCTGCTGGGTTTGGGTCTCACAACCCACTATAGCCAGTGTGATCTTGAATAACACACGTGTCGTGTCTGGCACCCGACAGAAACCCCTGGTGGCCTCTTTGCCTTGACAGATGTACACTCCTTAACTGTAAGGCACTGGGCCAGCCCTGCCCCTCTGGCCCCAGCTCTTCTGCCTCTACACTCTGTTCTAGGACAAGCCTTTAGGCACTTTCAAGCAGTTTGCTCTCTCCAGACTCCGCACGCACATGTCTCCTGCTTTTCCATTTCTACCTCTCTCCTCCCTGCTCCATTTCCTGTAGAGGAAGGACCCTCCCAGGACCATCTCTACTTAGGTAGCGTGGGTTCTCAGAGGCCCTTGGGACCCTCACCACACCGGGCTGTAGCTGTCGTAGGCTGTTTATTCTTCTGACTAGGAGAGGCACATCTACCCTGCTTGCCATACCCTCGCCATAGAGCCTAGTGTTAAACACGCAGTAGGTGCTCGGTAAATACTTGTGGTTGAAGACCTGCCTACACTGTCACCAGTCCCCATAGTCTCCTCTCTACTCATTAAAAATATTTTATTTTGCCTGGCAGTGGTGGCGCACACCTTTAATTCCAGCACTTGGGAGGCAGAGGCAGGCAGATCTCTGTGAGTTCGAGGCCAGCCTGGGCTACAGAGCAAGATCCAGGACAGGCACCAAAACTACACAGAGAAACCCTGTCTTGAAAAACAAAACAAAACAAAACAAAACCAAAACAAATTTATTTTATATTTGCAGTTCTGAGAACTTGAGGCTTGCGTGCACAGGTCAAGCGCCCCACCATGGAGCTACATGCCCCGTCCCTTATCCACTCTTTCTAAGCCAGGCAGCCTGTCCGAGGTGATCCAGGGACATGAGAGCACATCTTTGATGGCTGTGGCACTTTCTATGGACCCAGTGGGAACATGCAGTTTCTGTGGACACCTTGTAAACCCTCCCCTCGGCCTGCACATCCTCCTTAGTGGCACTCTGATGGTGTTCACAGAACAATTTTCCTGTTTCTAAGAATTGTGCAGCAAATTGTGGTTAAGGCAGAGAAGGAAGTTTTTACTCGATTTGAGGGCTTAAGCTTTGTTTTGGTTTTCTAGCCCAAACCTTCCATTTTACTGCTTAAAAAATATCTTATTTAGAACTTAAGGGTTTGAAAACCTCAAACATTTATTTGGAAAGGAAAAAAAAAAACTACCCTCTCATTTGAGAGTGTCAAGGTCTGTGTTGAATGCATTTGCTGGACTTTCAGGTGGGCACCTTGGCCTCATCCAAAAACCCCAAGTACTTGAACTCATTTTTCAACAGTAAGCCTGAAAACTTTGGTCGCAAGCACATGCTTTACAAGCGGTTTACACGCAACCATTCATTCTTGGAGAGAACCCATTGAAGTAGCGGCCATCAACTGTCATTCCATTGTGGAGACAAGAAAATCAATATGCAAAGAGGTTTTTCAGCTTACCCAGTGATGAGGGGAGGATCTTGGTTTGGGCCTATGCAGTTGGCCTCCAAATCACGACCCTCATCTGCAACACAGAGAGCGTGATGATACCATGCTCGTTCTTGTTATTCTGACAGGGGCTGTGGTCTCATTTAATAAAACCTGAGGACCTGTTTCAACATGATGCTTGCTACCTGTGACTAAAAGGGAAGTCTATGTCCACAAACTCTTCTTCTCAGCCTCCTCCCCAGGAGCATCTTTGCCCAGAGCCCTGGAGGAAACTGGCAACCATTGCTGTCTTTCTCTCTTGAGGCAAACAGAGCCTCTCTCCTCTTCACAAGCTGGCAGCCATCTTCACTGCTGTTCCTGCTCACGGATCACTAGTGTGTGTGTGTGTGTGTGTGTGTGTGTGTGTGTGTGTAGGATGTGTGTATGTATATATTTGCATATATATGTATGTAGGTATGTGCTTATGTATGTATGTATGAGTGCATGCATATGCATACATGTATACATTCATGAATGTATGCATGTGTGTATGCATATATACATGTATGTATGTGTATACATGTGTGTATGTGTATGTATACCTGTATGTTTGTGTGTATGTGTGTGTTTTATGCACACATGTATGTGCATGTATGTACGCATGCAAGCATGTATATATATACTGAGAAAGAGAACAGGGAGGCAGAGCATATACCCTCTTGGTGATTCTATAATAATTACACTGGCTAGCTTTACTGGGGTTGGAAATGCTATTAATCTTTCAAAGAGTCAAGATTTTACCAGATTTTTATCTGTCTTCTTTTTTGTCGGTTTCTGCTCTTAATTATGTCCTCTTTTCTACTTATTTTGTGTTTAACTCACTTTTTTCATAGCTTTTAAGAGTATTCTTTTCTCCAATCTAAGTGTAAATATTGAAATTTCCTTTTAAGAACTAAGTTATCTATATCCCAAATTTTGGTATTTTTCCAAAAATCACTTGTGATTTTTTTCTAACTCAAAAGTTATAATCATGTTGGGGAATTTCCAAATATTTAGGAAGTTTTTTGATATTTTATTTTGTTTTTAATTTTATCCTGTTACGTTCATTCACTCAAAGCTTTGTATTTATGTCTCAACACATGATGTTGGTAACCATCCTATATTCTCTTGAAAATAATATTTTTCTATAGATGCTAAGTGAGGTAACTAAGCCTCATTATTGGGGTCAAACTGATCACAAAATTGCTCACACTGGAGCTGGAGAGATGGCCAAGTGGATAAGAGCATGGGCTGCTCTTACAGGAGACCAACCAAGATCCAATACCCATCACCCACCACATGATAGCTCACAATCACCTCTAACCCCAGTTCCAGGGGATCTGATGCTCTCTGGCCTCCGTGGGCACCCAACCTGCACATAGTGCATAGATAGACATGCAGGCAAAGTACTCACACACATGAGATAAAAAAAATTAAAAATTGTTTGAGTCATTCATATCTGTATTCATTTTAGTGTAGCTGGTATACATTATAGAGATGCATTAAAATAACTCAGCTATCATTATGGATTTGGACATTTATGTCTCATTTTCAGCTTTTTGCTTTAAGTAATTGAAGGCTGTCTTAGTTAGGGTTACTGTTGCTGTCATGAAACCCCACAGCCAAAGCAATCTGGGAAGGGAGGGGTTGATTTGACTTTCACTTCCACATCTCTGCTCATAATTGGAGGAAGTCAGGACAGGAACTAAGCAGGTCAGGATCCTGGAGGCAGGAGCTGATGCAGAGGCCGTGGAGGGACGCTGCTTACTGGCTTGCCCTTCCTGGCTTGCTCAGCCTGCTTTGTTATAGAACCCAGGATGACCAGCCCAAAGGCTTTCAGTTACACACTTAATAATTTCTGTCTTTATGACACCATAACCACTTTTCATTGAAGAATGTCATTTTTCAAATCTGACAGTTGTCTTTGATTGGAAACATACCATGTGTAATGATAATGCTATCACACAAACATCTCTCAGTTCCTTAGCTTAGCATAATCTATTTTTTCCTTTTACTGTCTTTGAAAAGTATTCTATACAGAAGCATTTAATCAAATCCAGATTTTATTTATCCTTATGTGTGGTGGTATTGTGTTCCCCCAAAATATTGTGCACCCTAATAAAATTATCTGGGGTCAGAGACAGAACAGCCACTAGATACAAAGGCTAAAAAATGGTGGCACTCACAGCTTTAATCCTAGCACTCCAGAGGTAGAAATCCCTCTGGATCTCTGTGAGTTCAAGGCCACATTGGAAACAGCCAGACATGGTGACACATGTCTTTAATCCCAAGAAGTAAGCCTTTAATCCCAGGGAGTGATGGCAAAAACAGAAAGGTATATAAGGCGTGAAGACCAGAAACTAGAAGCATTTGGCTAGTTAAGCTTTCAGGCTTCTAGCAGCAGTTCAGCTGAGATTCATTCTGGACTCAGAGGCATCCAGTCTGAGGAAACAGGACTAGCTGAAGAACTGGTGAGGTGAGGTGGCTGTGGCTTGTTCTGCTTCTCTGATCTTCCAGCTTCACCCCAATACCTGGCTCCAGGTTTGATTTTATTAATAAGAACTTTTAAGATTCGTGCAATACTTATGATCCTTTCCTTTTCTTTAGCTCAGTTTAGTTCATTTATATCTAATATATTATTGTTAGGCTGGACTTGTCTACCACCTTGCTATTGATTTTTTTGTTTGTTTTCTTTTCTCATTTCCTCCTCTCTTGTCTTAATAAAATATTACAGCGTGCACAAGACCTGCACAAGCTTCAAGACAGACAGAATCCCCACATGGCAGGGCAGGTGGGCAAATCGAGCAATTGGCATTTGATAGCTTCTGGGAGAGATATGGATGGTTTCCTTTAAGGGTGTGTGGTAGTCATGGTTTCTATTGCTGTTGCTGAACACCATGACCAAAACAGCTTGGGGAGGAAAGAGTTAATTTATCTTACACTTTGAGGTAACAGTTCGTCCCCAGTTACCTGGAAGCAAGTATCACCAAAGAGCTGGAATTTAAATTAGTGGACAACGTTGTCTTGTTTCTGATTTTAGTGGAATTGCTTGAGTTTCTCTCCATTTAATTTGATGTTGGAAATTGGCTTTCTGTATATTGCTTTTATTATGTTTAGGTATGTCCCTTGTAATCCTGATCTCTCTTTTTTTTATCATGAAGGGATGTTAAATTTTGTCAAAGGCTTTTTTCAGCATCTAAGGAGATGACCATGTGCTTCTTTTTTCTTTCAGGTTGTTCATATGGTGGATCATACTGACAGATTTTTATATGGTGAACCATCCCTGCATCCTTGGGATGAAACGTACTTGGTCATGGTGGATGATCTTCTTGATGTGTTCTTGGATTCAGTTTACCAGTATTTTAGCATCTATGTTCATGAGTGAAATTGGTCTACAATTCTCTTTCTTTGTTGTTGAGTCTTTGTGTGTTTGGGTATCAGGGTGACTATGGCCTCATAGACAGAATTTGGTAATGTTCCTTCTGTTTCTATTTTGTGGAATAATTTGAAGAGTATTGGCCTTAACTCTTCTTTAAAAGTCTGGTCAAAACCATCTGGCCCTGGGCTTTTTTTTTTTTTTTTTTTGGTTGGGAGACTTTTAATGACTGCTTCTATTTCCTTAAGGGCTATAAGTCTATTTAAACATCCTTAAACCATCAGGGAAATGCAAATCAAAATGACTCTGAGATTCCATCTTACATCTGTCAGAATGGCCAAGATCAAAAACACAACCACAGCTCATGCTGGAGAGGATGTGCAGCAAGGGGAACACTCCTGCATTGCTGGTGGGAGTGCAAACGTGTGCAGCCACTTTGGAAGTCAGTGTGGCTCTTTCTCAGAAAACTGGGAATCAACCTACCACGAGACCCAGCTACACTGCTCTTGGGCAGATACCCAAAGAATGCACAATCATACCACAAGGACAATTGCTCAACTACATTCATAGCAGCTTTATTTGTAATAGCCAGAACCTGGAAACAACCTAGATGTCCTTTAACTGAGGAATGGATAAAGAAAATGTGGTACATTTACATAATGGAGTATTACTCAGCTGTTAAAAACAAAAACATCACGGAATTTGAAGGCAAATGGATGGAACTAGTAAAAAGTTATCCTGAGTGAGGTAACCCAGACTGAGGAAGACAAACATGGTTTGTACCCATTTCTAAGTGGATATTAGCTGTAATACAAAGGATAACTATGCCATAATCTACAGACCCAGAGAGACTAGGTAATAAAGAAGCTTTATTGGGGGACACCAAGATCTCCCTGGGAAGGGGAAATAGAAGGAATTTATTGAGTGGACTGAGGGCAGGTGGGGATAAGAACACGAGCCATCAGGTTGGGGGTGGTGGTGGAAGGTACTGAAAGAGACTACTGGAAAGGGGGAGGCATTTCAGAGTCAGGTAAAAACCTGGTGCAGGGGAATCTTCCAGGAATCTACAAGGAAGACCCCAGCTTAGACTCCTAGTGATAGCAGATACATAGCCTGACTGGCCATCTCCTGTAACTAGATTGGTGCCTAGCCCAATTGTCATCAGAGAGGGATCATCCAGCAACTGATGGAAACAGATGCAGACCCACAGCCAAACTTTAGGTGGAGTTCGGGGAATCCTGCAGAAGAGGGAGAGAAAGGATTGTAGGAGCCAGAGGGGTCCATGACCAAGGACCATAAGAAAACCTTCAGAATCAACTAACCTGGGCTCATAGGGGCTCACAGAGAATGAACTGACAACCAGGGAACCTGCATGGGACTGACCTAGGCCCTCTACAAGTATGTTACAATTGTGTAGCTTGGTCTTCTTTTGGGACTCCTAACAGTGGGATCAGGGGCTGTCTCTAACTCTTTTACTGGCTTTTGGAACTTTATACTGGGTTGTCTTGCTCAGCTTTAATACTTTTGGGGAGGTGCTTGATCTTACTGCAACTCCATATACCATGTTTTGTTGATTCTCATGGGAAACCTGACTTTTCCTAAACAGAAGCAGAGGAGTGGATTGGGGGTGGGGGGTGGGAACAGAGGGAGTGGGGTGGGGGAGGGACTGGAAGGAGAGGAGGGAAAGGAAACTGCAGCCAGGGTGTAAAACAAATAAATTTATTTTAAAAATTATACCTTGGGTTGGTGAGGCGGTTCCTGTGGGAGTCTGTGGGAGTCCAGCTCCGACCTGCTCCCACCTTTCGAAGGGTTCTTGGGTGGAGGAGAGAGGAATGAGGAAATATTAGATAGAAAGGTAGAAAGAGACGACAAGAAAGACAGAGACACAAGATCGCTTCGGGAGGGCCCTGGGTCAATACCCAGTCACCCTGAGCTTTATTCAAAAGGAGGGCTTTTTATAATATGCCAAGGGGAGAGGCAAAAGGCCTCCCCCTTGCAAAATCAAAGCATACCATATAGCCAAGTGTAGACCCTTCCAAACACCTGGTAACCACACCATGGCCAAATCATCCTATTATGCAGCCCTGCTGGGTAAAGCATGCTCAGATTCTCTGACCCTGAGTAAGGTCTCACTAGATAGCTTCTATGGGCCACCACAGGTTCAGTGGATAAAGGCACTTTCCTCTAAGCCTAATGTTGTAAATGTGATGCTGTAACCCACATAGTAGAAGGAGATAACTGACTTCTTCAGGTTGTTCTTTCCTTTCAGGTTGTACTGTGGTACATGTAAAGAAATACTATAAAAATGTTTAAAAGGACTTTAAAACAGTACAATTTTATTAATTCTGTCCTTTTTGTTATTATTGTCATATATTTAGTTCATCAGGAGCAAAAAGCCCTACAATAGCTTACCTTTAAACAATTGGTTGTGTTGTATATTGTGTGTATCCATATATATATATATACACACACACTTAATACACACATGCATATGTATATGAAAAAGTTATTTGTGGTGCTATTTATTTCTGTGGCTTGGATTTCTCCCTGCTAGCATTTCCTGTTAGGCTAAATAGTTTCCTACTCATTTTTCTTCCACTTTACTGTGACTTCTCATTAAATCATTTATCCAAAGTTATCTTGTGTGGTTTTCACTTTAAAAAGATTTATTTTATTTTTACATTGTGTGTGTGCAAGAGTGCAGGTGTCCTCGGAGGAGCGCAGACCCACTGAATCCCTTGGAGCTGGAGTTAAGAGATGTTGTGAGGCAGCTGACGCGGTGCTGGGAACAGATCGTGGGTCCTCTGAAAGAACAGCGTGCAATCGGAGCCTCTGCGCCAGCTCTCCAGCCCTGTTTTCACTTCTGAATGATATATATATATTATTCTGAATGGAATTCTGGCTTGGTGGCCATCCCATTTCATTCTCTTTCCCCTATTCTTAATGAGATGTGAACTGTCATTCATAATATTGTTCTCCCCTGACCGTAATAGTTCTCCTGATCTCACCATTTGTACTTTATTTTTGTGTTTTAGACGTTTGTCAATGATATAGTTAGGTGTAGATTTTTGTTGTTATTGTGCGTTTGTATTTATTCTGCCTGGGAGTTTGCGGATTCTACCCTAGCCTCTCACATGATTGGTTCTGCAGTCCTTTCCCACCATGCCCAGGATTCACTTGTTGAACATTACTTGTAGAAGAGTTACAAAGATTAGATTGTCTTACCTTCTTTTAAACGTTGTCAAGCTTTACTCTATCAGGCTTTTTTTTTTTTTTTTAAATTACTTGTCAGGGCAGCTCTATTTCAGGCTTTTGTTCTTGTTTTGTTTTGGAGGCAAAGTTTCACTATGTAGCTCAGGCTAGCTTCAAACTTAAGCCCTGACTCAGGATTTCTATGGCTGTGAAAAGACACTATGACCATGGCAACTCTTATAAAGGAAAACATTTAATTGAGGTGCCTGCCTACAGTTCAGAGGTTCAGTCCATTATCATCATGGTGGGCAGCATGGCAGCATGCAGGCAGACATGGTGCTGGCTACATCTTGATCAGAAGGCAACAGGAAGCGGACTGAGTGTTACACTGAGGGAAGCTTGAGCTTTGAGACCTCAAAGCCCGCCCCCACAGTGACACATTTCCTCCAACAAGGTCACACCTCCTAATAGTGCCACTTCCTATGAGTTTATGGGGGCCAGGTACATTCCAACTACCACAAGATCCTTCTGCCTTAGCCTCAAAAGTGCTGGGATCCCCTCCTTCTCATTCTCCTCATTTTCTTCTTCTTCTTCCACCTCTTTCTCCTTATCTTTATCCACTTCTTCTTCTTCCTCTTCTTCCTCTACTTCATTGTTCCTTCCTTGTCCCCCCTTCTTTCTCCTCTCTTCCTCCCCTCTCTCTTCACCCCCTCAGACTGGGGATTTAACAAAAGGCCCCATGCATGCTAAGCACACACGCTACTACTGAGCTACACCCTAACTTGAAAGAACTTTATTTCACGTCTGTAGCAGGACATTGTTCTTGATGATTGTTTTGTGTTCTTAATCTGACCTTAATAATTATTGACTTAGATACAGGAGTACAGCTCCATGGTAAAATGCTTGCCTAGCATATGTCGGTCCTGGGTTCAATTCCCAGGGCTTAAAAAAAAAGTGGTTTACTGGAGTTCACCTAAATGATTGCAACTGATTTGTACAAATGATAATGATTAATAATTAATATAAATTACATCTGCGGAACTTATTTAACCAAACACTGAAAAACATTTGTTAAGAGTTTAGTGCAAAATTTGGGTGGAACAATGTGTACTTTAGAATGCTGCTATTTAAAAACTGAGATAAAGGGTCAGGGGCGATAGCTCAGTTGGTAAAGTACTTGTGGTGTAAGTATGAGGCCCCGAGTTTGGATCTGAAGCAGCCATGTAGAAAGCCAGGCTTTGCTCTGCATATCCGAAATGGGTCTTACTTACCCTTCTTTTGCTGTGAAGAGACACCATGACCAAGTCAGCTTATCAAAGGAAGTATTTAATTCGGGGGCTCACCGTTCTAGAGGGTGAGAGTCCATGACCATCACGGTGGGGGGGAGGGGCATAACAACCGGTAGGCAGGCATGGTGCTGGAGCAATGGCTGAGAGCTTCCGTATGATCCGGAGGCAGAGAGAGCCAACTGGAAATGGTGGAGGATTTTGAAACCTCAAAACCGCCTCACCCCAGTGGCACACCTCCTTCAACAAAGCCACACCCCCTAATCCTTTCCAAATAGTTTCACCAGCTGGGCCCTAAGCATTCAAACACAGGAGCCTATAAAGGCCATTCTCATTCAAATCACTACACTGGGGGAATCAGAGATAGAAGGCGCTCTGGGGCATGCTGGACAGCCAGTCAGTCTCGCTAAATTGGTAAGTTCCAGGTTCAGTGAGAAATCCTGTCTCAAGCAAACAAACCCATGTGGAGAGCAACAGGAGAGGACATCAGTGTCAGCCTCCGGTCTCCACATGTGTATGTGAACCTGAACACACACACACACACACACACACACACACATACACACACACACACACACTCAAAAAGTGAGGCCCAATATTATTATAAGGCAAAATGTTCTGTGTAAATTGTGTTCTCTGGTATAAAAAAAACCTGTTACTTTCTTTGACAAAAAAAAAAAAATCCTTTTTCACAATTAATAATTTAAATGACGTATCAAAGGAAAACGCCAGAAACAAACTTGCCTGGCACTGTATGTTTTAGGACTGCCGATATAAATCATTGTGTCGGAACTGATGCGTTTTTCCTTATTGCTTAACAAAGCATATCAAAGCAATGTAAACAATAATGTTGCTGTATAAATCAGCTGGCGATAAGGGCTGCTGGGCAATAGTTTACTTGAGAGCAGAGTCTGGAGAGCTCAGAGAAAGCCGAGTATCAGTTTGACAAGCACTCACCTTCCCATCCCAGCTCCTGAGCACTAAAACAGCTTTGATCCAGAGTTCTGTCAGCAAGCCTTCCCACACAATCAATCTTTCTGTGTGTTCTTAATTTTACTTCCTAGCCCATCTTCCTACTGAAATACTGCACATTGTGTGTATATATAACATATATGTGTATATACCTACAGTAAATATATAAGTATATTAAAATATATAGAAATATACTTAAAAATATAAATTAATGATTTATTTATTTTTATTTCATGTGCATTGGAGTTTTGCCTGTATGAGTGTGTTCAATTCCCTACAACTGGAGTTACAGACAGTTGTGAGCTGCCATGTGGTTGCTGGAAAAATGAACCGGGGTCTCCTGGAAGAGCAGTCAGTGCTCTTAACCACTGAGCCATCTCTCTAGCTCCATGTTAAAATTCTTTTATCTTAAGACTATTATCCCATGCACTTATTTTCATGTCTAACATCTTTATATAGTTGTTAATGGGGACAAAAATGCAGCTAGGCAATTTTTAACCTAAAAAATATAATCGTAACACATTGACTGCTTAGCTACTATTATGAAAATGGACGCAAATGAAGAGAAAGGGCTTGTGCATTTTCATGGAATCGCAGATGCTGGAGCCATACCACCGCCTGCCACCCGCTATCTCAAACGGAGCCCAAGCTTTTAAAGTTATTTCCTAACTAATGTTAACAACCCCAGGTGTTTCCTGATTTCAGTTGTTCCGACTCTGAAAAAAAAACGAGTAACCTAGGGAAACGTGTAAAATTCCTTTGTGAGCTTCCTTTCTGCGTATCGAACCCACGTTTCAGCTTAGTGTGCTGGGCGATTTTGTATTCCCATGCCCGTGTAGTCCTTGAGCTTACCATGTCCCTTTTTTGTGATAGTCACCAGAGTTGTTCTCCCTTTTATGTCCTGTTGTTGCGCTGTGCATGTCTCTGTGGTCTGCCTTGGACTCACATTTGCTGAGTGTGGTTAGACTAAGAGAATACGGGATGTCAGCCGCTCCCTCTGACTTGGTGGGTCTCTTAACGGCTTTTAGTCTGTGGCTTGGTCTTCCTTACCTGAGGGCACATGGTACTGAACGTGCTGCCGTGAGGATGAGCTAGGTGGAAGGAAAGAGCGCTCTCAGGAGGCAGGATTTGCAGCACTTTGGTGAGTCTGCCTCCTTCAAGTTAACTTCAGTTTCTCACTTATTTCTGTGGAAAGGTATGAATTGTCCAGCTCATCCGACAACTTTGGAGGATGCAAACCCAGGTGCTTGAATGCCATTGCCCCTGGTGTTCAGAAAGATCACGCTGGCTTGTTAGACACTGCCCACGGTGCCAATTACTGGGTCATCCATCTCCCCATGCCACGCTGAAAGTGTTGGCAGAAAGGCCCTCCGAGTAGTTTACCGGCTTAACGCAGTGGTTCTCAACCTCCCTGATGCTGCGACCCTTTAATACAGCTCCTCATGTTGTGACCCCCCCAACCATAAACTTATTTCATTGATACTTCATAACTGTAATTTTGCTATTGTTATGAATTGTAATGTAAATATCTGATATTCAGGATATCTAATATGCAACTCCTGGGGGGGGGGTGACCACCCATAAAATCCCAAGGGACAAAAGCCTCAATTCTGAATTTTATCTATTTATTTAAGTTTGGTCAGGGTTTTGTTTTGTTTTTGTTTGTTTGTTTTGTCTTTTAGACAAGGTCTCTCTCTGAAGACCAGACTGGACTGGAACTGACAGAGATCCACCTGCCTCTGTCTCCTGAGTGCTGGGGTTAAAGGTGTGCGCCACCATGACCAGCCTTGCTTGTTTTAGTGTGTGTGTGTGTGTGTGTGTGTGTGTGTGTGTGTGTGTGTATTGTGTGCGTGGGTGCAGTTGCCTGAGGAAGCCAGCAAGTTCAGATCCTCTGGAGCTGGACCACTCAGTGTGGTGCCGGAAAACAGGTGGTCCTCTGGACAAGAGGAACAGATGTCGTTAACTACTGAGCCATCCTTCCAGCTACCCAACCAAGAGTTCTAAAAGAGGTGACAGACAAGCAGGACTCTGGAAGATTTCAGCATAGGCCTGCCTCTTGGCCAGTTATACAGGCTTTTATTTATTTATTTATTTATTTATTTATTTATTTATTTATTTATTTATTTTGAGACAGGGTTTCTCTGTGTAGTTTTGGTGCCTGTCCTGGATCTCGCTCTGTAGACCAGGCTAGCCTCGAACTCACAGAGATCCGCCTAGCTGGGATTAAAGGCATGCGCCACCGCCGCCCAGCCTAGACTTTTTGTTGTTGCTGTTTTATTGTTTTTCCATGAGAAAGATGATGGGGTTTGATGTGAAAATGTCACACTTAGACAGGATTTCAAGGGCAGGAGTCTGCTACACATTCTTATTATGAACTATAAACTCTAAGAACAGGGCTTAATCTGCTACTTCAATTACTAAAAACAAGAAAATATTCAAGTTTCGCCTGAAAGATGACAAGAAATAATTAAAATTTAAAATGATCAAAGTTGGTCTTATTGTGATTTGTGTGCAGTATTAGTAATTTTGATATGAGCTAGAAACCCTTTCTCAAACTGCTGAAGTTTTCACTACAGAAAAAAACACAAAATAGAGATACTTGAAGAGGATCCCTCTAGCAATATAAACACTTACAAAGTTACTTTCTGTTTACCAGACACTATTCCAAGTGCATAGAGTAACTTCTAGTGTAGATGGGAAAACATCCAGTAAAGTAACATCCAGTAAAGCTAGGCAGAGCCTAAATTCCTACTGTTGGGATGGGCTACCGGAATCTACTCATGACCTGTGACAACCACTGTTCACAGTTAGGGCTACACCCTTCCAAATGACAACACACTACCTGTACATACTTCCTGTCAAGTAGGATTCCGGTGAATTGTATCATTTGATATACTGTTTTGTTAACTACATATCATGAAAAAATTTAAGATGGCTAGTGTGGTAAGAAAACAGTTGTGGTTTTATCCTGGTGAAGGCTTTCAAGCGAAGCTTTCCCAGTTCACACTCAAGTGACTTTGATGGTACAATTATCTGGTTTGATGAAAAACATTTTTTGTGTTAAATTTTATCACTACGAAACGGTTCAATCAAAGGATGTGTGTGTGTGTGTGTATGTGTGTGTGTGTGAAGGTTCTTTTAAATGACCTAAATGTAATTCTGGAGACCTTAACATCCAAGTATGATGGTGTTGGCCAGAATGGAATTAGCGATTATGTGGAGAGTCACTGAGCGGACCAGAGAAAAGCCAGTGAAGGGTGAGGGTGTGAGTAGATCAGGTGGGCATTTTTCTTTCCCAAGTTTCTCACACAAGTGACACCAGCTAATAACTTGGTTGATACTTGTAGTTAATAACCACGTGGCTTGTTCATGAATTGGAACCCAACCAGACAAGTTACTGGGACAGGCTGACCATAGGATGAATTAATAATAGGTTTAGAGAAAAATGATTAGTATTTTAAGTCATGTTAACTTGCTTCTTTCACAAATACCTTTTTTTATGTGCCAAGAAAAATGTTAAAAAGCAAAGACATATAGTAAGTTTTAAATTTTAATTTGAAGGGAGATTCTTGCCTTACATAACATGGTTTAATTTCTAGTTGTTATTATGCACTTGGAGACAAGAAGTTTGGGATGACTACATGCAATTAGCTTTGACTCCCCTAAACTATTTATCTTTTTATTGTATATGAAATATGTTTTCTTAATTGACAAAACTATAATCAGGCTTTTATGAGTCTGTTTCTTAACACGGTGTCATAAGGTTTTCTGGGGGTGACACCCAACCTCTAGAAACACAGGCAGACAGTTCCAAATGTACCAGTCTAATCTTGGTAGATTCAGTTGGGTGAGTTATGTCGAGAAGAAAACTGATCATGAGAGAGATTTGCATTTGTTCTCATAGGCACATCAAATATTTAGCCTCACTTGATTTTCCTGTTTGGAAACCCAGCAGAAGTGTTTTATGGGGCTGCAGCTCTTGATCGCCGGGCTAGGACACAGTACGCAGTGTCACTAGCTTGAATTCTTCTTTAGGGACTAGTTTGCATGGTCTGTTCTTCTCTCCGTCTGGGGACCCATCTTACTGGAATTGGGTTTTAAGGCTCTTCCTTCTGTGTCCTCAGAGGACATGGAGTCTGCCTGCTCTTCCAGGACATCTCCTTTCACACTTCCTTTCCTCTTTCCTCATGGACTGTTTATCCTTGAGATACCCGAGCTGACTATCGCGTCGGGATCCCTGGGCTAACAAGTCCAAACCTCTCTGATCGCACTGTTCTGCCCAGCCTCCACTTTACCTCAGCTCATCCTCTGAAGTCATTCCCTGTATTCACTGTCACATTCAGCGACTTCACATTGCCAGACCCAGAGGTGGGGCTTTTTACTCATTCCCTATAATATGTGTATCACTTTTCGATATGAAGCTAGTGTCTTCTTCCATTCTGGGAAATGTTACCGTTTCTGTGAAATGTCTACCATTTTCTGTTCTTTTTGGAACATTCAGAAGTAGGACATTGTGGCCCCTCTTACTTAGATGTACCTTTACATGTTTAGAACTGGATATGGAACAGCCCTGAATTGACACCCCCACCCCCGCCATGATACTACATCCTGCCTGTGGAGAATCTCCTTCTTTGCCTTGTACGCAGAATCAGCAGTTGTTAGTTCTCTAACCTGTTATGGGTTGGAATCACTCCAGCATGGGGCTTAGGCATGCATTTAAAAAAACAATGAAATGGGTCAAAACCCAGCTTAACTATGTATTAACTATGATCAAATTCATATAAATCTTTTGACCCTGGATTCACTTATTTGTAAAGCACTGAGTCTTATAACACTGCTATTGTTGCCATGGGGATAAAACGAAGTTTGTCAAGTGTCTTGTTAGAAAGGCGGATGCGCAACCCATCATAACATGGCAGCCAATATCATGGCCAAAGCACACTACCCGCCCAGCAATGGCTCATATGCTTTATGTGATTTGGTTGGTTTATCTTCAGAACCTTTTAAGATACGTACACGTATTACTTGCTCATAAGCACAACAATCTGACATCTGTTTTCATTTATTTTACAATATAATATTTTATTATATATATTTTGTGTACTTTACAACTATTTAAATTTCATGGTTTAGTTTTAAATGTTATTTACCCTGGGTTTTTTTGCTGTTAATTATATGTAGTTTTAATAGCTGGATGGTAGCCCATTGAGTTGTTACGCTAGGATTTACTTACACATCCAAGTATTACTAGATGTTTGCAGTATAAGAACCAGCTTTAAATTCACTGGTGTTTACTGTCAGGTTGCTCCCCCAAGGCTGTGACATCTTAGAGTAACACGGAGTAAGTTTTGACCTGGCTGTGACATTTGCTAAGTTCTCTGATTCTACTTTAAAAGTAGAATGAGCATTGTGTGGGACTTTCCTTAAGGAATCAGAAACTTTGCAGCGGTTCAATCAACCCAGCAGTTCATAATAAAAAAAGATACTAGGAATCATGAACAGAGAAACCCAGTTACTGTGCGAGTAGTTACAGGAAAAGGTCCTTCAGTTTACAAAGCCTGCATAGCACAGATTTCCAAGTGGCCACACAGATATGACTCTATTACACTGGTTGCTTTATTGCATTATATACACCTAGTGATTTGGGTGGGATGCACAGACGTAAAGGGCCTTCCTTTTACATCCGGGCCAGATCTGGCTAAAAGCTGTCATACAGGTGAGGCTTGGGTTAACAGACAGTCCCCTCTTACAGAGACCTTGGACCTGTCTGGTGTCTCCTGGAAAGCCACATATCTTCCTGGAGATGGACTTGAAGATGCTGGTAGGAAATCTTGGCTCTGCCAGGGCTGCCAAGCTATGAATCTGGGAAGTGGGAGCTGTGGGTGGCTATCTCCAGTACCGAAGGAGCCAGATCTCTGTGAGTTCGAGGCCAGCCTGGTCTAGACAGAGAGTTCCAGGCCAGCCTGGGCTACATAGAAAAACCCTGTCTGAAAATGAGGAAGTGGGGGGGGGGAGAGAAGGCACAGTGTGTGATGAGAGAGAAGGTAAGAAGGCATGTGGGTGCACTAAGAAACAGTTTGACTAATACCGGAGGTGGCCCGCACTGACTACCTCACTCTAGTGTGGGACTTTAATCAGACAGTTGTAGCCAGAAGACCAAACACTAACAGATGCTTCTCTCCCTCTTGAGTCAATGTCTGGCTGTATTCTCCAGGCTGGACTTGAATTTGGGTTTAGGTCACCCGGAATCCACCTCAGCCTTCCCTGTAGCTGGGTCTAGAGGCACATGCTATCATGCATGCTCAGCTAGGTCCTTCTCTTAAAGTAAGGACGATCCCTTCATTCCTCCCATATTCTCGGGTCTGGGTGATCTCTCTTGGGTCTCGTCTTGCTACTCTCCAAGTGTTCTTTCCTCTTCTTCAGTGCCCTTTCTCCTCATTCGGACCAAAACTTGTGGTATTATCACAATCTTTACTTCTTCCTGTTTTTTCTTCCCACCTCAACCCACATGGGATGGTTTTCTGCCGCCTTCCCTCTAGAGAAACATCACAAAGATCCCCAAACCCTGTCCACTGCCAAAAATACAGGGCACGTTTCCTCCGTGCTTCTGTGAGTCCTGCATCATTTGACCTAGGTGCTCCTCTCTGTTTGAACCCTGTTCCCTTTGGTTCCCACCATACTTGTCCACGACACCCTCTTGCCTCCCCCTCCTTTCTTGCCAGTTTCTCGGCAACCCTGCTCTCTTCTCCTCCACCTGCAAATGTGGGGCTTTCTGAGGAGCTCTGTCTTTGTTCTTTTTATTTCCCACGCTACACTCTTCTAGTCTGTTTCACACAGCAGAACCTCAACCAGTATCCTGGCTTCCATTACTCTCTGTGTACCTTGGCTCCTAAATTTATGTCTCCAGCCCAGACTGTCCCTTGGAGTGTCACAATCGCCTAGCCAATCGCCCAGTTTCAGATTTCCACTTAAATGTATCAAACATACATCAAACTCGACAAGTTTCAAATTGAACTCTTCATCTCCGCCCACAAATCTTTTCTCTCCAGCAGTGTCTTAACTCCTTAATGGCTCCCCAGTGGACCGGGTAGCTTAAGCAGCATTCTGCAAGTCACCCCAGATGCTCTCCTTTCCTCATCCCCTCCGTTCAGTCTAGCTCCCAGACCTGTCAATTCGACCGCCTTAATATGTCTCCAATTCATCTGTGTACCTCCATCTCCATTAACACCGGAAAAATCCCAGTCAACAGCAACCCCCTCACAGGACCCTTCTCCACCCAGGCTTGTTCTTCCAATATCTTGGCCATGAGGCCCAATGAATATTTTTAAAACATAAATCTCATCCTGCCTTGGCTCTGCCTCTCGGGCTTCTAAGGTTGCCCATAGGGAATGTCCTCACTTTCTCCTGACTCCCCTCCCCCAGTCTGGCCGTGTGGCCACCTTGTCAGGATAATCTTACCTTCTTGAGTCTCACCTTTCCCTGTCTCCAGCTTCCCAGTGCTCAGTGTTCCCTAGATGGGTCAAACCATGCTATTTCTCAGAGTCTGACCCAATCCTGCTACTGCTTACTTCCACAGAGGACCCTCCCTACCCATCCACGGGGATCACATGGGTCAGGGCCCTTGGTCTTTTCCTTCTCTACACTTGCCACGTATGGTGTTTTCTATTTGTTGTTTCTAGGCCCCGCAGGCGTAGCAGGCACTTGGCTGCTCTGCGCACGGCCCACCCTGGGGCCTGATATGACGATGACGACGACTGCTAGGGAATGCCTGGTGTTCCTCCAACCCCAACCCCGGGTCAGCTGGATAGCTCCTCTTCATTTGGGGACGGTCTTCTTAAACTGCCAGAGCTGAGCAGTGGCAAATCCTTCAGCGGTTCTGAAGGCGGGGGAGCCAGCTCTTTGGACGAGTCAGGGAGTCAGGTCCAGCTCTTTGGGGGAGGTGACTCACTGGGTAGAGCTGACCTCTTACCTAGGAGTTCCTCCAGCATTTGCTAGCATGCCTGACAGAGCTCTGCCTGAACTGAAGTGACCTGCTACATCCTTGCCCCACTCTTTCAGGAAGCCCTGGTATTTCCAAGAGAGGCCCTTCCCATCAGCCTATTGTTCTCGCTTTCATCTTATAGTGGGAAGCTGCTACTGGTGAGGTCTCAATACTCTAGTGTGAAATGGCCAAGAACCTTCTCAGAGAGCCTGTCTTAGGCTCTAGAAAGGGGGCTGCAAAGGCCAACCTGTTCCATAAGAACCGGTGGGGTGAGAGTGCCAAGTATCTTAAGAATAGCCTAGACTTTATGGGAGACAAATTGGTTGTGTCTGGCCCTCGGGGAGCAAGCTTTCTGGTAGAATGGATTAGACCAAAATCATTTTCCTAGGGGACAAAACCTGCAGGAGCCACGAGATGAGTAAGTTCGGAGTCTGCCCACTCCGACAGTAATAACCTAAAGTGTTCCTAGAAGAGGTAGATTCTAAGGCCCCTGTGCGTCAGGGCGGTGCATGTGAACACTTTCTGTCCTTAAGATGCAGGACTGGGTGGACCAGTAACTGCCTCTCGCGGAGGAAGGGACTTATTATATACCCTGACCATGTCTGTCTCCAGCAGAACCAACCTTTCCTGCTCTTTGTGCAGGGACACACCTCTCCGAGGAAGGAGGAGCACAGGATTTCCATCATTATCATTGCTCTATTAAAAAAAAAAAACACAAACAAAACAACTAATTACTCATTGCTCTCTGCAGGAAAGGCGCATAAACAGGATGAGTCTAAGATGAACCTTGGGATGAGCCATCCCTGTAAAGATTAGGAAAAGCTACCTCCCCATCATGTTCCCGCCCCTGGCCAGGGCTCTTGCCACCAAAGGGCAGTGGCTCCAGGCCACCGCTTAGGGTGGGAGGTAGGGCTCCCTGCTGCCGATCTTCCGCATCCTCCCGGCTTGCCAACTCTCAGGGTTTTTCTGCCACGCCTCAGGTGTTTGTTGGCGGTCGACCACGAAATCTTTCTTTTTGTTCAGCCTCTTAGGGCAGCCCCCAGCCCGAAACGCTCCTTCAACCTGGCAGCCAGAAGCAGTGATCCGGGAGCACTCAGGGCCCGGGCTGCCTGCGGGGGGCGCGGACCTCCTCCACCGTGTGCACCCCAGCACCCACCTTGCAAGGCCGGGCTGCCGGCGGCGCGCCACGCCCCCGGGGTCCGGAAGGCACAGCAACCCGCGCCCGGCTTCTGAGAACTTAGAGCCTGGTGGCGTGCGGCTCGGGCCGGGGATGCGGCGGCGGCGGCTGCTTCCTGGTTCGCAGCAGCTCACCGAGTGGGGGAGAGCGTGAGCCCGCGGAGGCGGGGGCAGGAGGAGCGGGCGGAGGCGGGGGCAGAGACGCCAAGGCTGGAGCTAGCCGGACGGGTCGCTCCTGCTCTCCGGGGAGACGATCTGCCCAGCCCCGGAGAAGGGGCGAGCCCCGCGCGCTCCGTAGGGACGGTCGGGAACCCACCAGCCCGCCAAGGGCTCGGAGCCCAGCTCCCCTCCTTTCCACCTCGAGAGAAAGGGCGGGAGGGAAGGAGGGGAGGGGAAGGTCCCTTAGAGGAGGCGGAATGGCCGGTGGCAGGGGGCTCGGGCGCTGCTTCTCCCGGGAGTTGTCTCCAAGCCTGTGGCTGCGGCGAGGGCTACCCTGAGCCCGGGCTCCCTGCTCCCCGGTGCCAGCTAGCGCGGCCCCCACGGGGCCCCGGCAGCAGCGCCGGCATGTCGTCCGGCACAATGAAGTTCAATGGCTATCTGAGGGTCCGCATCGGAGAGGCTGTGGGGCTGCAGCCCACCCGCTGGTCCCTGCGGCACTCGCTCTTCAAAAAGGGCCACCAGCTCCTGGACCCCTACCTGACGGTGAGCGTGGATCAGGTGCGCGTGGGCCAGACCAGCACCAAGCAGAAGACCAACAAACCCACCTACAACGAGGAGTTCTGCGCCAATGTCACCGACGGCGGCCACCTGGAGCTGGCCGTCTTCCACGAGACACCCCTGGGTTATGACCACTTTGTGGCCAACTGCACGCTGCAGTTCCAGGAGCTGTTGCGCACGGCGGGCGCCTCGGACACCTTCGAGGGCTGGGTGAGTAGCCACCTCCTCGCTCTTTCATGACGGCTGGATCTTTCCTCCTTTTATTTATTTATTATTTATTTATTTAAACAAAAAAAAACCTCATCAGGGTCCCGCTTTCTCATCGCTCCACAGCGGAGGGAATTCCCTCTAGACTTTGGTTCTCTCCCAGGTGACCTGCACTGTTGATGGGACGGCGGAGGGTGTGTGAGGGCGCAGGTGTGACTCTGGCAAGCCGGCCTGGCCACCGTCTTCTTTGTGGACCTGGACTTTGCGCTTAGGGGAAGCCCCGCAGTGATAGAGAGCGCCATCCTTCTCCTCCTCTCAGGGTAGGGGGTGATCTGAAAGTGATAGGGTTTGAGTAACGTGCTTCCAGCACTTCTTAGGAGAAAGCCATACATTCTCGCGAGTATTATTCATCGTGTTTATGGATGCGTGTTGGTTCAGCCACACAGACGTGCACACGTGTTTCAGCATGCACATCCATTACATCCCAGAGGTACAAAAAGCCCCACCGGCAGGGATCAGAATGAGTGCATGGCTTTGCACCCTGGCAGAGTTTTGTTTAGCTTTTTCCCGGGCGTGTGTGTGTGTGTGTGTGTGTGTGTGTGTGTGTGTGTGTGTGTGTGTAGGTGGTGGTGGTGGTGGTGGTGGTGGTGCTGGTGAAACTTCTCAGTGTTTGCTATTAAGTTTAATCGGCCTGGGGTGCGTTGAGGACTGCAATAGTGTTTCCAAACTGTTCCTCCGAGAAGACGTGGCCAGAGCACCTGAAGTTTGGTTGTTTGTCCTCTCTGCAAGACATGTAGCTGCGCGCAGCTTCTTACATGCCGCTGCCGTTCCCATAGTTCCCTGGAGACAGAATTTCTACTGTAAATTTCTAGAGCGCCTCACTCAGTGCCAAAACGCCCTTATTTCTTAATCCTCGCTCTGTCTCTGTGAGGTTGGGGTTATTGTGCTCCCTCTGAGATGCTGAAATGGTAATTACCATGAAGTGGCCTGGCAAAATGTGGTATGCCGTGAAGACTCAAAGTTTAATAGTGGTCTCAGTCCTGACGCGAGTGGGCTTGGAACCCCAGGTGAATCGGTATTCAAAAATCTGTTTGAAACTCACAAGTGGTGGAACAAGACAGATAGTGGCAGAGATTCAGTGAGATATGTATTTTGTTTCCGGGTGTTGTTAATTTTACCATATGTTCTGTAATAGCACCAAAGGTGTGAAAGTCTTTGTCTTTTATTTTTTTTATTAAGAGATTTTCTATTCATTTTACATATAAACCACAGATTCCCCTGTCCTCCCTCCTCCCCGCCCCAACCTTTCCTCCAACCCACCCCCCCATTCCCACCTCCTCCAAGGCAAGGTCTCTCTCATGGGGAGTCAGCAGAGCCTGGTACACTCAGTTGAGGCAGGTCCAGGCCCCTCCTCCCTGCACCAAGGCTGTGCAAAGTGTCCCACCATAGGCACTATGTTCCAAAAAGCCGGCTCATGCACTAGGGACAGGTCCCACTGCCTGGAAGCCCCCTAAACAGTTCAAGCTAAACAACTGTCTCGCTTATTCAGAGGGCCTAGTCCAGTACATGGGGGCTCCTCAGCTATTGGTCCACAGTTCTTGTGTTTCCACTAGTTTGGCTAGTTGTCTCTGTACTTTTTCCAATCATGGTCTCAATATCTCTAAGCCTTCGTCTTTTAAATGGAAGTAAGAAAAAAAAATACCCATGGCTTTTTAACCTCAGTTCTCAAATGATGGGGTTAATTTCACCTCAGTCTAACTTTCTTTTTGGAATTTAGTAGTCGGCTAGATAGGATCCAATAAAACACAGTTAAAAATTAACTTTGTTGTCGGTGTGAGACAAGGTCTTACACAGTGGCCCAGACGGGCTTGAATTTAGGACAACCCTTTTGCCTCAACTTCCCAAATAAGTTTACATGTTTTCTGTGAATTTCTGGACATGGAATGGAACTGAGCATGAGAATAATTTTTTTGAACTGGTGTTCAGTTAAGTGTTAGGCTGGGCAAATCTCTTGGGGAATTAGGTGATGGAGTGTGGTGGTACAGGCTGGCCATCAGCCATGATAAGATGGCTTACTGGAGACAGCCCAGATTAGTCTGAAGGTTTGAGTCCCGGGAGAGCTTTTAAACACCTCTACTTTTAAATATTCTAGATAGGAACCTCTGAGAGTGGGACTCCAGCATCAGTTCTTACAGACTTCATAGGGGACGGAAAAAGTAGTTAATATCGAGAATATGGAACCGAAATGAAGACCTAGACGTGAGGCCGTGATAAAACCTCAGCGGAGGCTTAGCTAACTAGGAGGAGCACGGAGCTGTTTACTGTTGCAGGGGATGAGCGAAGATTTAAATGAGAACTGAAGTTCAAACTCTGTCTTTGCTTAAGATTATACCTCGACGTTTAGTAGGACCCATTCTGGAAAACTTCAATGGTAGGATAGGGCCAGCATTTAAATAATGTTAGAATCAGTGATTTGTCATGAATTATATTCACTTAGATGGCACACACACATACACATACACACACACACACACACACACACACACACACACACACACACCACATGTTCTAAGCATTTTGAAATGAGGATAGAATGACTAGAATGTTTTCTTTTCTTGTTAAGAAAATATATGAGGGTGCTGGAGAGGTGGCTCAGTGGTTAAGAGCACTGACTGCTCTTCCAGAGGACCTGGGTTCAATTCTCAGCACTGATATGGCAGCTCACACCTGTCTGTAATTCCAGTTTGAGGGGACCCAACAACCCATGGCAAAACACTAATGCACATAAAAATAACAATATCTTTAAAGGAAAAAAAGAGAAAAATATATGAAACTACATGGAATGCATTCTTCAAAATTATCTTTTATGGACCATAGAAATACCTACATTTGCTTATCAAATTCAAATGCGTAATTTATTCACAGTGTAAGTGGGAGAATAAAAATTATTCTGGTTGCAAGTGGAACTACAAATTACTGACCTAAAAAATAATCTAGCATCTGCCGGATCATAAGAAAGGGATGTAATTATGAGTTTATTATAAAACAGCCTTTTCTCCATTATAATAAACCAAGAAACCTTCTGTGCTTTATTGACCGAGATACTCCCCAAGTATCAAGAAGGTAACCAGGAATATTGGCTTTACCACCACCTTATTGGTGTTCAGTTGGTAGGAGAAGAGGAAAGCTCTATTTTAAGAAAATACATGTCTGGTGCCCGCTCCAGTGTCTGACATGGAATAGACACTCACATTTTTATTAATTGTACACTCATTTCATTCAGTATATATAAGATAAATGAAGGTGGTAAGATACAGGCAAAATTTTTTTAATGGAAATTAATCACACCAGACACTGAGATTAGTAAAACTTCAAATCACAGATCTGTGCTTTCATCTGGAGCCCCGAAGAGCAGACTGAGCTAAGAGTAAGGAAGTGTGTAAAGATAACAGAAGTTGGACAAGTAGAAAACAGGAACCCAATACAGAAAAGGCAGAGTCTTTCTCTCTTTCAGTTGATGGGCCTCGGCCAGAATGATGGAGATGAGAGGATGCAGGCTAGACGTCACCACTGTTTAGAATGGGAATGGGGCCATCACTACAGAGCCTACCGATGTTATAAAGGAAGAGACGCATAAGTTATAAACAGGGTCATGCCAGTGAGCTCCACAGTTTAGATGAAATGCACAGTTTGCTCTAAAATGTATAAACTGCCCAATTTCTCTTGAATAACTTAAGTCCGTTTATAACCATTCAACTAATTGTGTTTATAGTTAGAAGTCTTCAACAATACAACTCACAGTCCCAGATGGCTTTACTTATAACTTACCTTGTGTACTTAAGGATGCATTATTACCTCCTTTATATAGACACTTTCAGAAACTAGAGGGGAAAGAAACATCGTAATTCATTATTTGAAATAATACCAAGGCACAATGAAGGCATTCCAAACCAAGACAGCTGCAGGCAGGCATCCTCCTCCTTCATGACCTTAGATGCAAGAGATTTAAATTGTAGTCACTTAAATCAAGCACCACAGCAAGCAGAGAGTACATCTTCTTCAAACAAGGGTTATATCCAGGACTCTAAGGCCGACTTAGTGTTTGTAGAGCTACCTGTGGACTCCTTGTGTGGACAGCGTCAAAGTGAAGGCTTGTCTGATCACCTCAATAGATACAGAAAGAGTGTTTGAGAAGATGAACCATCTATTCAGGGTAAAGTTTCTCGGCAAGTTAGAACCAGGAAGAAATCACTTCAACTCAATAGAGGCCATCTATACAAACCCACAGGAACGGTCTTAGTGGTGGTAGAGCGAACACTATTCCCCTGTGATCAGGAACATGGCAAGGGAGCTGCTCTTTCTGCTTTTTCCACACCATCCAAGAGTGCAATAAGGAAGTTTCAAGAAATAAAATGTACATACATTACAGAGGAAGAAGTAAAACCATCTTTATTTGCAGACCAAAAAAAAAAAAAATTTGGAGGACCAACAAAGTCAGTTTGCAGGATCCAAACTAATGCACAAAAATCAATTGTGTTTCTATGTTATTAGCAGTGAACTACTGAAAACTGAAATTAAAAATATCACGTGTAAGAAAATCGAAGATGAAATTGGATGAATTAGATAGAATAGACACAAGACTTTTTCAGTGGAAATGATAAAACATTGCTGAAATAAAGATCTAAGTAAATGGAGAGTATGATGTATTCATGGCTGGGAGGATTCTGAATTATTAAGAACTCTGTTCTTCCAAAATATTCAGTAGATTTAAAGCAGTCTGTCATGATCTCAGTAAGGCTTGTCATAGAAATTGATAGACTGATACTAATTTATACAGAGAGATAAAGGACCTATATTGGTCTAAGAATTTTTTTTTTTATTTTTGAGACAGGGTTTCTCTGTGTAGCTTTGTGCCTTTCCTGGAACTCGCTTGGTAGTCCAGGCCGGCCTCAAACTCACAGAGATCCGCCTGCCTCTGCCTCCGGAGTGCTGGGATTAAAGGCTTGTGCCACCGCCCGGCTCGTCCTTTTTTTTTTTTTTTTTTTTTTTTTTTTTTTTTAAGAATTATTTTTAAAAAGAACACATTGAAGGATTTGCACTATCTGACTTTAGAGTTTATTGTAGTGTTGCCAGCGGGACACAAGAGTCTAAAAACAGATCCTACCATGAACCATCAGTTGGCTTTTAACAAAGGTGCCAAGAAGACAATTCGGTGGGGGACATGTCAATCTTCTCAAGTGGCTGGGCTGTGTAGCCATGTGGAGGAGGAGAAACCTTGACCTCTACCCCATACTGTATACAAAGTTAACTCAAAATGGTATAGACCTAAAATAAGAGCCTGTCAAATATCTTTAAAAAATTATAGCAGAAAAATCTTATAATCTCGAGTTCAGAAAAAAAAAATGAGGAAGAAAAGATAGCAACCCCAAAGCCCCAATTATTAAAAAGATCGAGCTTTGTAAAATTTAAAAATTACTTCTTAAAAGTTGTCCAAGAATATGAAAAAACACAAGCCAATACCTGGGAGTAAATAATTGCACAATATGATTTAGGCAAAGCACTTGCAATAATAACTAAAATTTCAACAGTAATGAGAAAAATCCCAATTTGTGCAATTTAAAAGTGAGCCACAGGATTTGAATAAGTACCTTTGTAGGAAATAGCATATTGTAATATACTCCATGATCCTGATCACTAAGGAGATACAAACGAAAACAAAACACAACAAAATATCAGTCTGTTCCCACTGGAAAGGCCAAAGTCAGTAGCCCTGCCCATAACAAGTGTAGGCTAGGGAGGGGGCAGCTGTCGATCTCCCTCACAGCTCTTAGGAATGTCAAAGACTGCAGCCCTGTTGGAAAACAGTGTGGCTGTCTTTTAAACATGTACTTACTGTATGACTTACCGTTAAATGTTTCCCAAGAGAGAGAAAACCATTCATAGTAAGACTTGTGCGTGACCATTCACAGGAGTTTCATCTGTGATGCTCTCAAACTGGAAACTCATTTGCAGCAAACAGGGATGCTTAAGTAAATTGTGGTGTGTCCATACTGACAGAGACGAATGAATCTGTGATACGTGCAGCCAAATCGCCAAGGAATTCTGCCCTGTGAAGGGGCCAGACCAACTTCTCTCACACCCACCCTACCCCAGAAGAACATACATGATTCCATTTATGCAAAGTTCTGGAAAATGAAATTAAGTCCATGGCGACAGGAAGCATAGCGGTGGATGTCTGGGAATGAGGGAGAGATAGAATATAATGGAGGTACAGGTGAATTATTTATTATTTTGACAGTGGGGGTGAGTTCATACTTACCTAAATATGCCAAAGCTTATCAGGTAGTTCACTTGACAGAGGTGTCTCGTATTATATTTCAGTCATGCTTCAGGAAGACCGTAGACAAACAGTCAAGATTTATCATCTTTATTTTGCTGAAAGTGTAAAAAGGATGCTCATGATGATGGAACTGAGCCAGCTCTGACTCTGGGAAACAGCATCGCTCCCTCAGAGTCGGAGCCTAGAAAACCCCAACTCAATAAGATCACTTTACTTCGTTCATTTCTGATTTTTGGACAGTTTCATTTTCTAAATCGTCACTCAGATTTTTGTTTTTGTTTTTGTTTTTTTCTGCTTCGTCCAGAACTTGTTTGTTTTGTATCATTTCTTGGACTTCGGATTAGTCCGCTGAAGGCACCATTTCCTTTCCCCCCACTCTGGTGTTTGCTTTTGTTTTCTGACTTTGCAAATGGAGCCAGCTACCTAAAATTTGATGCCCGGTGTAGAGCAGTAAAGGAGGCAGGGGGAGTGGGAGGCTGCGTCATGGAAAGACCTTGGCACCCCCTCAGGAAGGAAGGCCCTGCTTGGCGGGATCCCAGCCCGTTTTCCTGTTCAGCCTCCTGAAGACATTCTGTTCTGTGTGGAGGGCGGCTCTCTCAGTTTCTTTGAGACACCCGTTTGAGAGTCCTCTCAGGTGAAGCCGCCTGCTGACCCGCCGGCAATCATCGATCTTCTTTTCACTTGGTGGCTGGATCCAGGCGCATGAATTTTTTACACCCCATTTTTTCTATATTTTCTGCCACTGGGTTTATTCTCTTTTGTACTTTGTAATGCAGTCATTCATTCTCATGATTGATATATTTCCCCCCCTGTCTGAGCCAGCTGTGAGGAGTGTCTAACACTGACTGGCTTGCGGTGTTTTAGGGGAATGTGGTTTAGAACCTCTAGGGAGGTCTGTTCTAGTGTCTGGATTAACTGTGCCGTCCTTCCACAGCTGGGAAAGCTGGTTGC
Source organism: Peromyscus leucopus (assembly GCF_004664715.2). Taxonomy (NCBI): domain Eukaryota; kingdom Metazoa; phylum Chordata; class Mammalia; order Rodentia; family Cricetidae; genus Peromyscus; species Peromyscus leucopus. Next base: position 41,327,318 of record NC_051075.1, read on the forward strand.
TTTGTCATGCAGGTTGTGGCTCGGATGGATAGCTACCCTTCTCAAGAGCGTATTCCCTGTCCTGTCCTGTTGTTTTGTCAAGCTTCATCTCACTGCTCTTATCACTCTCTGAGATCATTTTGTTAGTCCATTTCTTTGTTAGACCCCCTCCTTTTCAGTATTGGGGATTGAACCCAGGCATCCACCCAGGCTGGCCAATCTCTCCATCACCGAGCTACTCTGCTAGCCATCCAGCCTTGCTTCTATAGAGTACCCTGGGAAGCAGGGCACTGTTCTAACCCCAGCACTGTGAACAGTTTGTGGTGTGTGACATTAAATATTTGTCAAAAACAAAAACAAAACACACAAATATATAAAAGAAAGAAGCTTCGTGTGACTTTGGGGTAAATAAAGTAAATACGTATTTTGGTAATGTCTTCTTCTTTAAACATGTCATTCATGTTTTAAAGCCAGTCAGTGCTGTACCTGTTTAATCAATGGCATACTCACGTGAGCTTGAAAGATTGGGTTGGATGTTCATGCCCACTGAATATGTCAGTAGAATGGAAAATGCTATCCATGGTGGGCTGGCTAGTTTTCTGGTGTAGGAGGGCACAGCTACCCCTAAGCTGGTGGTCCTGAGTTTTATTAAAAAACAAAACAAAACAAAACAAAACAAAAAAACCAAAAACAAAAACTAACCAGCAAGAAGAGCTCCTCCATGGCCTGTGCATTGGTTCCTGGCTCCATATTCCTGCCTTGACGTCCCTCACTGATGGACGTTACCTGCAAGGTGAAACAAATCCTTTTCTCTCCAGGTTGCTTTTAGTCGTGGTCTTTATCATAGCAATAGAAAGCAAACCAGCACAGATGGAAAATTCCTTGCTTTATTCCTTCTGAAAGTCTGTGGTTTTTTGCGTTGGTAATACCTGGTAGTTTCTCCCAGCAGCAATGTTTGAGCCTAGTGCTGAATCTGGAGGCATATGCAAGAAGTGCACATCTTCAGACTTGGAGAGCTACTGAGGTTGGTGGGTGGAGCCTGAATCATTGCCTTGTGTAGCGTGGTATCTGGAGGGCGTCTGGAAAAGAGAACAGTGGTGGCAGAAGGGGGGTGCATTTTTATGAGGTGGGTAGCAGTTAGAGTAAGGGAAGTAAGTACCTGAAGTCTTCTGTAATTTTTTTTCTGTTTTTTTTTGCAACATGGTAGTTGGCTATCATGTCCCCCTTGTGCGTGGATGGTTAAGTTCCCTCTTATTAGAAAGTAAGAAAAAATGGAGCCCAAGGAGGAAGAGTCTCTTACCCATTGCTTTCCATTCTTACTGTTCTGATATCCAGAGTGACCTATCTCAGTTGCCACCCAGAATCTTAAAACTCTTCCTTGGTTTCTCAATCGGATCAGGGAAGCCGAAAGTCTCTAGGTTGGTCTGGGATGCGCCCCTTTGTTTTACTGCTGTTTTCCTCTTGAGTCCTGAGTCTCCCCCCTCTAGTCCACATTCTTCAGAGTGAGAGCCTTTCAGCTCTGCATAGGCCATCCACTGTGCCAGTTCCTAGCCATGCTTCAGGCCCCATGGCAGACACCACTGTCCCAGAGAACCTTCTCTGATTTGCCCTGTTCCTGTTTGTTGCTCCTTGGATTCCCGTTGGCTTCAAGGTCATAGTGGGCAAGTGACTGAGCATCTCCTTTGGTCTTGAAGTAGCTAGTGTAACAGACACATTTCCATCTGAAATGCCAAGGCCCAGCTGGGCATGCCCACCGTGGAGGGTGAGCTGCGGGCATGGCTTGATGTTGTACCCTTGAGAGTCAGTGGGGGATACAGATGCGGCCCATTCCTACTTTGCTTAAATGACAGAAAAATCTTCCCTGAAAAGGAACAGGAACTTCTGACCTGAGGCTTCTCTCCAGGTGACATCATGGGTGAAAAGCCTTCAGTACCTCTGGCCCCTCAGAGGTATTTCCATCTTTGGAAACTATGGGAAGGTATCACGTTTTGTTATCAGCAAATAACCTGCCCATACTTCTGACTCCCACGGGCACAATAGCAGTCAGCACTGCGTTTGAATCCTAAAGCATCTCATGTTCCGTGTGCATCCGAAGAGAGTCCTAACGGTTGAGCTGCAAAATCACCTGGTTCGGAGCCACCACAGCGAGCCTGGCAGCTGCCAGGCCTGCAGGCTGTCGCATGCAGGTGTACTCACTCGGCGGCGGCGGCACCAATGTTTATACACAGAAACGGAGGCCCTTGAGTGCTGTGACACTCCGGTTTGCTGCCGCCACCGCCACCACTCCCTCCCTGTTACGTAAGCAACCCTTGGAGTCAGAGCCTTCTCAGTCCTGGGAGGGTTTGAGTTGGTGACACTTACAGCCTGGTTTCAGAATGTGGGAACCAAAATTCCAGCCCCAGCAATGGGTGGCTCACAGGAAGTGTGACACACAAACATGAGCACAATCCATGTCTGTGTACTGTGTACACAGATCGAGATATATTTACTTAGATTTATTAAGATGTTCATTAATTTGTAAATATACTACATCTGTATTTATCGAGATACCTCTTTAGATCTGTAGAGTTGTGTCCCGTTCAGGGAAGCTGGCTTCCCAGTAATTATGTTGGGAAACTAGTATTGTATCAACTATCCCATGAGAAGACTCTGCATTTTATTTTGTTACGTTATGGTGTGGAGGAATAACCCAGTGTTTGTGCACACTAGGCAAGCTCTGCTCTGTGGTTTAGTCCACAGCTTACGGCGGCCTATGTGAGGACAGTGCTCTATCACGAGTCAGGGGAGAACAGGACTCAGCGTGTGACTTTGTCCCCTGTCAGCTGGGATCTCAGGCAAGTCTCCACTTATCAGAGTCTCAGCTTTCTGGCTTGTTTCAACAGAAGACTGCGCCAGGCTATCCCTGAGGACCCTTCAGTCTGTATAGCCTCTGCCTCCATGCTTCAGGCGATGATGTCATTTCCTCCCTTTAGGAGTAGCTGGGTTGGTGTTAAGCAGTCAATATGAATTATGTCTCATCAACGTTAGTGATTCCTAAGAATTAAACTGGCCCCACATCTAAGTTGCTCAAGCTTGGAGAGGTTCTAGCTTGTGTGTGAGCGACCTGTCCGGCATCAACAATGATGCTGGTGTTATTTCCTTGGCTTAAGATCAGACGGAAATCATTATGGTAAGGCCTCCTTTCAAGCCATGTGGTTGTATTTCTTAATTTACACTAATGCAATTCTTGTTCTGTGGGGGCAATTGTAAGTTACGTCCCTGCTTACTCTCTGTCTCTCTCTGTATGCGTGTGTGTGTGTGTGAGAGAGAGAGAGAGAGAGAGAGAGAGACAGAGAGAGACAGAGAGAGACAGAGAGACACAAAGAGACAGAGACAGACAGAGACAAAGACAGAGAGACAGAGGGAGGGAGGGGGAGCGAGAGAGGAGGCAGAGAGGGGAGAAAGAATGAGAATACCCCACTGTTTAAGGTTTTGATAGAAGTCACTCTCATTATCAGGGTCATTAAAGCCGCCAGTCTATATATCCACCCTAGGTGATGACAAATACAATAAATCACTTTGGGACAAATGCTTTAATTAGACAGAGGAAGGAGCCCAAGGGTCTTGGCTGTCACAGCACTGCAGTGTGGTGCTGTGCTGAAGAATTTTGTAAAGCAGGAATTCGAAAGGTTCCACCACAGTTACGATACCAGTCTGTTCCCATAGGACCCCATGAATCAGAGCCCAGGCCGTCGAAGCACAGGGGACTGGGGTGGTAGAAAGACCCTTCACAGACGACTCCCCAGAAGTGCTCTTACCGTTTGCTGCCTTCTCGAAGGCTCCTTTGGCTTTGTGTTTTACCCTTGTACACATTCGACCTCACAGGCAGAGGAATGCCTAATGGGTTAGCAGCAGTGTTTGGTTTGTGCTTGTGGTTAAAAGGGAAGAAATTTGCCAGAGGACAGAACCATGGTCAACACGAGCCCCTCATAATTGCATTAATAAACCAAGTCATCTGGGGCTAGTGTGAGCATGTTCTGTATCCGGCCCTGTGAACCTAATTTCAGACCCAGGCTTCAGTCTCTGCACAAACTAAAACCACAGGCTGCGTTTTCATTTTTAAGTCGTGCTTATCCTGTGCACAGGCACAGCGCTGCCCCTCCACATCTGTAGCACTTACCTGTGGTAATGTGTGGCCTCTGACTCCTTGCTGGGTTATGCCTTCGCTGCCTCTGACGTCAGTCAGAGACATGGATGGGTAGAGTGCTGTGCCCCTTCCAGCTTCTGACTTTCTTTTTTAATTAAGAGATTTTCTATTCATTTTACATACCAACCACAGATTCTCCTGTCCTCCCTCCTCCCACCTCTCAGCCCTCCCCTCCAACCCATCCCCCATTCCCACCTCTTCCAACAGCCTCTGACTTTTGTAGTTCCATTGAACGATGAACACAATGCTCCATTCTGCCTTCCGGAGATCCGTCTACCAATCAATGCTCAGATTGGTTTCAGGCCTTGAAGTTCTTCTCAGAAGAGCACCTTAAAAGTCATGCATGTGTTAGCATGATTTTCTAAATGAAAAGGTTCATGTGTTCACCAGCCTCGAGTCTCTCGGACATGTTGACGTGTTTGTGTTTCCTGGTGGCAGAGCTGAGAGCAGGTTTTAAATTGAGCAGATGGCTCAGAAACCATCTCAGTGCCCTGGCTGGTAAAAGCTATGGACTCTATTTCTAGAAAAATATGCACATGTTTTATTTTTTTTCTGACCATATTCTGGGAATAATGTCACCTGATGAGTGGTCCCCTGGCGCCTGACTTTGGGTAACAGAGAGTGTCAGGTAAAAACACCCAAATGAAATGTATCACAACTCAGGCTTTTATTATTCCGGCCTCCCATGGTGTGGTTTTAGTGTTTTTTTCCTTGTGTTGGAAGACACCTCTACTCCTATTAATCTTAGGAGACAGTTGGCCAGTTTAAAAAAAGAGAGAGGCTATACATTTAAGGTTATGCTTTAAAAGCCTTATTTCTGGCTCCTGGTGGACTATAGTAGATAATAACTAGTTTTAGGATGTATTTGGTCATGTTATTTAAGTATTTTTAAAAGCCTCTGTGTTTGAGAGGGAGCTTTGAAGTTTGCGATAGATAATTTTTTTTTTTTTTTTTTAAGTAAAACTAGGACATGTTGAGTGACCTTGGTTTGGTATCTTCTGAAAAATCTAAACTTGCCCCTGTGAAATGAAATAGGGTTTGTCTGTTCTGTAACTTTGCTTAAACCATTCACATTCTTTGGGAGCTGTAACAGCATTGGGGTGTGCTATGGGATGTTCTGTATGTCCTGTGGGAGCCCTTCTTGGGTTCTTTGTGGCGTTACCCAGCAGGTCCGTATAGAGGATGATTAGGACCATGGGCCTGAGTTCAGGTGTTTGAGATGGTCTGCACTTGGCTGTGCTGGGGGATGGTCTGTATGTCAAGTTGTACTGATTGGTCAATAAATAAAACCTGATCGGCCGTGGCTAGGCAGGAAAGATAGGCGGGACTAACAGAGAGGAGAAATAAAAGGACAGAAAGGCAGAAGGAGACGCTGCAGCCGCCGCCATGACCAGAGACACTGCAGCCGCCACCATGACCAGCAGCATGTGAAGATGCCGGTAGGCCACCAGCCACGTGGCAAGGTATAGATTTATGGAAATGGACTAATTTAAGCTATAAGCACAGTTAGCAAGAAGCCTGCCACGGCCATACAGTTTGTAAGCTATATAAGTCTCTGTGTTTACTTGGTTGGGTCTGAGCGGCTGTGGGACTGGCGGGTGACAGAGATTTGTCCTGACTGTGGGCAAGGCCAGAAAACTCTAGCTACAGGGGTGTATGGCCGTCAGTGCAAGAGAAACCAGTGAGGTGGGCGGCAATTCTGCATTTCTCTTTCCTTTGGAATCGGGGTCTTCTATACCCTGGGTCCCATTCACCCAGCAAGATGATATGATGTTGGAAATTGAGCTGAGGGGAGATCATCTGGAGAACCCTCTCCTGACCGGGGGAGGTGGGGGGTGACAGAAGAATCTGGCCTTCTGCACTTTTGGCCAACTTTCTTTCTCTACTGCACCTCCGTGTGGGGAGAGGCTGCGTGAATGCCCAGCCACTCACAGGTGTTTGCCAGGCACTACTGTGTGCCCAGGTGTGTTCCGGAGGGTGGGGTGGGTGTATACCTGACCCAGGACTGCTAGCTCACAGAGCTGCTCCCTGCACAAAGAGACGTCAGTAATAGGGGAGGGTGGGGAATGGAGCTCAGTTGGTGGAAGCCTGCCTAGCCTGCAGGTGGCCCCAGATTGGATCCTAAACATGGCAGAAACTGAGCATGGTGGTATAAGTCTGTAATCCCAATCCTTGGGAAGCAGAGGCAGGGGGATCAGAAATTCAAAGTCATCTTCAGCTACATAGTGGGTTCAAGGCCAGTCTGGGCTACAGGAGACCCTGTGTCGAAAATAGTAACTTCAAAACAAGACAAAACAAAACAAAACCAAGGGAGCAAATGAATGAGTGATAACAAACTTTACATAGACTCTAAGTGGGGAAATTAAGACAGGATGGTATTAAATGAGAGAGTCAGGGCTGCTTTGCCCAGAATGGTCAGAGAGACAGCTCAATCATGACAAGGCGACATCATCGTGGCCAGTGACACAAAACAAACGGCTGTGGGAGGGTTAGAGAAAGGGACCCAGGCAGAAAGAGAGCAGCCTGGTGCTTGAGACCCAATTCAGGATGGTGGAGAGGGTGGAGCCGGAGCCAGCCAGCTCAGGGCCATGGTCTCACACTGCTGCTTTACGGGAGTGTGACAAGGGACAGGTCTCTTCCATCTCTGCCTGTGAATCTTCTTCTCTAGAGGGGGATGCCAATGCTGGCAGCCCCTAGGCTGGGTGTCCACACCGTACCTCAAACATGCCCGGCACAAAGTAGGCCCCCAAGAAACAATCGCTTCAGTTGCTTTTAATCTGCTGAGGGGATGGATATGTCGACAGCCACCGTCAGGAAAGAATGCTTTCAGGGCCTCGGCACTTCAAGGTGGCCATGAGAAAGTTTCTCAGGATGGGGGAGGTGCAGTCTTGTGGTTGTTCCTCAGATGACATCAGAGAAGCGGGTGCTTATCAAACCCGAGGATCGGCTTCTGTCTGTCTGCTTCGGTGCCGTGATCTCTGAAGGCCTCAAGATATGGTCGAGAGAGAAAAAAGAATCAGAACTTTGTTCCAGATTCTAAATTTTCTCATTTTTTTTCCCTGTGAACTCATAAGTATTAATGGAAGGCTTTAATAATTTAAAGGGACGGGATACTTGTATTGTGGTGGTACAAGGGATAGGGCCCTAAATAAATTTACAGATTGATTAATTAATTAACACAAGTAAGATTCTTATTAAGAATAATTGCATATAGTTTATTCTTGCTTCCTTTTGAAAGTTCACTTACTTGGTTGATTACAATTTTATGAATTATCTCTGGATAATTTTAAATAGTTTTGGGTAAGGTCAAATTTTCCATAATATTTTCCTTAGTATATCTGACCTCCCCTTGAATCATCCACTTAGTCTAGGTTGAGTATAGAGGGACACCTGAGCATCTGTCTGAGTCACATTAGTTGGGATGCAGAGTCTTTGTGGACTGATGCTCAGATGCAGGCTCTGAGGCCGCCGTCAGATGGCTGCCGCCTGCGTCACGGTGCCATGCCTGGCTTTCAGCCAGGTGCAGGGTCCATGGTCAAGTCTGCCTCCTGTCAGCTGAGCTATTTAACTCCTGCAAGTGAGTCTGCCTGTCAGTCCATCTGTCCGTTCATCCATTTGTCCATTGGCCTTCCTTCCTTCCTTCCTTCCTTCCTTCCTTCCTTCCTTCCTTCCTTCCTTCCTTCCTTCCTTCTTTTTCTCCCTCCCTCCTTCCCTCCCTCCCTCCCTCCCCTTCCCCCTCTCTTTCTTTCTTTCTCTCAGTGTGTTTTTGTGTGTCTCTGTGAAGTGTATGTGGTGTATACATGTGTATGTGTGGTTTGTGTGTACCTGTGTTTGTGGCGAGTGTGTGTGCATGTGAGCGTATTTTCTGTGGTTCTCTCTCTCTCCCTCCCTCCCCCCTCTCTCTTTACTGAGACAGTCTCTTACTGAACCTAAAACTCACTGATGGGTGAGGCTGGCTGGTCCGGGAGCTGTGGAGCCTTCTATTTATGGCTCCCAGCCCTTGAATTACGCGTGCACTGCCACACTTCACCCTTTTACCTGTGTGTTGGGGATCCGAACTCAGAGCCTCATGTCTGCATGCTCCGGCAAGCCCTTTATCCACTGAGCCACTGCCTTAGCCCCCAGCCTCAGCTTTCTATCCTATCAGTGCCTAATTCCCAGGGTCACTTGAGAATTCAGGATGGACTTACGGGAACCTTTAGCACAGGCATATATTCCAGCACAGAAAGCAAAGTCATTGTTAAAGCCGCCATCATGGCCTCTGCTCCACCCTCAGTGCCTACATATAGTCAAGAGCCCAGGTTCTTTTCTCGTCTGTGTTGAAAACAGTTTATGTATTTACACAAGATTTTAGAGTTACAAGGGAGTTTTCAGTGCAACTTTCTTATTTTGCTTTATGTTTGAGGTTGAGTCATAGAAACCAACAGGTACTTCTAGCTCCCTCTAGAAGGAAAGATGACTTCCTAGGGATTTGGGGCAAATTCTGTACAAATGTCCACTCCGAGTTCTTACAAGGAATATGGGAAAACAAAGTTCCCAATGTACATAGCTGCAAAGCTGGCCCACATTAGTTGATGGGAAGCTGTCAGTGGCGTCTTCTGGATTCATTATTTAGTATTGGGCATACTGGAGGCTCAGAGTTAGTGCAAATCAACAAGCCAGGAAGAAACACAGTTGCAAGAAAAGCTGAAGCAAGCATTTTTATTGTTGCAGTTAAGGGGAGTGATTCTAAACAGCCTCCTCCAATGGAAATAAAAGATGTTTCTTTTGATTCAAGCCTGAAGACTAATATTCATTGGGCTGCATTGTTCGGTCATGCTCTCAAGGAGGGAGACTCCAATTTAAAAAGTGGACCATCTGAAAGTGGATCTGTGGATGAAATCAAGAGCACCAAGAGTTCCGATTGAGTTTTCAGAAAGTTGGAAATGCTTTTAGCCCTCATCTTGAATATGATCATCTGGACTTGGGTCTGTTGCCCGCACACTTGTTTTGGGTCTTTAGTGTTTCTGTTGATTTTATATGAGCATTTTCTGAGCTGTCCTCATTTAAAATTTCAGAACAAAAGTCCATTTGCTCCCCCACTAGGTAGGGCACAGTAAGGTTTGCGCTTGGTTGAGCTGGGCAGAAGTCTCTGTGAGTCTTCCCTGCTGGGCCGCTTTGCCTTCTTACCATGCGTGTCCTGTACCTGGACTGTGGATATATTGATTTGCTGTGGCACTGCCGGGGAAGATGTCTGGGGTGAATGAGAATGTGTTTGTGGCTCTTTGCCCTGACGCTGGTCGATGACCCTGCTATTTTCACACCCCCCCCCCCAGCAGTGCTCTCTGTGTGAACACTGGGGATCCTCAGCCTCCTCTCAGCATCTGGTGAAGTGCCTTTACGTGCCAAGGTTTTGCAAAGAATCGCAGAAGGAAAAATTCTTCACTGTTCTCAGTTCTTGAGTGTGAATGGGGACTTAAGCACCACCCTCTCCACGAGCTGAAAGGTTTCATTTAGAAATGCATCTTTCAGATGTAGACGTTAGTATATTTGGGGGGTGGGACGTGTGTGATGTCTAGAGAACCTTGAGGAATGGTTAGTAGAGAGTGATCCCAGGATGCATTTTAGTCCTTTGCCTGTTTAAATAAGAGTAAATGGTGCATGAAATGACTCGCTAAGTTTCTGGTCCTCCAATAAAAGGTTAACAACTTTGGTTTGAATGATAGGAAATAGATTTCAAACCAGGAAAAGCGGAGAGGTTGAACATTGCCCATTGCATCCGATGTCCAGAATATATCAGTGGACCTCATGAGAACAGGACACCCGTGAGAGGCATAAGCTTTGCCGAGGTACAGCTGTGAAGTGGTGATTTCCATTTAAATGCATGGTCCTCAAGCTACCCTTGTCTCCCAGATCTCCTGAAGCTGCTGCCTCAGTTCTCCAGTTTCCATTTTCCTTCAGCACCGAGTTTTTCAAGGGTCATTCTGACGCTGTTTGTTATAATTTGGCTCTGCAGGACTTACGCATATAAAATTGTGATTTATTCATTTTGAAATAATATTAGGGTGTTCTTTTAGGCAGGGTCCTGCTATGTAGTGCTGGTTGTCTAAACACTGATTTTGTAGCTTCCAGATTGGCTCACATTTGCAGCCACTCTCCTGCTTTAGCCTCGGAAGGGCTGGGATTACAGTTGTACATCCCTCGCCGTGACTCCCAGTTTTGTTTTAAACTAGAAAAGAAAAGAACGATCCTGGAAAGTCACTCAAGACGTCACACAAGCCTTTTTGTCAGTATTCTTCTTTCCATTATCACTGCTGATAAATTCTAAAACTGACATTCATTTACTTATTTTGTATGTGTGTGTCCACATGTGTGGATGGATGCCTGTGTGTCATGGATTTTGTTTGTGTGTGCACTCACCTGTGTGTCCCCTGTGTGTCATGGCACATGTGGAGGTTCCAAAGACAGAACCTTGTGGGAACGCTCACCTCCATTGTGTGGGTCTCAGGGATTGAGTTCAAGTCGTTAGACCTGGTGGCAAGGGTAGCTAGAGTTTTCCTGCCTTGCCCACAGTCAGGACAAATCTCTGTCACCCGCCAGTCCCACAGCCACTCAGACCCAACCAAGTAAACACAGAGACTTATATTGCTTACAAACTGTATGGCCGTGGCAGGCTTCTTGCTAACTGTTCTTATAGCTTAAATTAATCCATTTCCATAAATCTATACCTTGCCACGTGGCTCGTGGCTTACCAGCGTCTTCACATGCTGCTTGTCATGGTGGCGGCTGGCAGTGTCTCCTTCACTCAGCCTTCCACTTCCCAGAATTCTCCTCTCCTTGTCCCGCCTACTTCCTGCCTGGCCACTGGCCAATCAGTGTTTTATTTATACAGAATGATATCCACAGCAGGCAAGTGTCTTTGCCCACTGAGTTGTGTAACCAGTAGCCCTCCGTTATAGCTTTGAACGGCTGTGTGTTGGTGGAGGTCATGTCCAAAGGAAGGAACTGCCCCCAGAAAACTGGAAGACGTAGCCGTCTCCCCCCAGCTCAAGCTCCTCACCAACAGAGAGCTTGCCTCAGACTTAGGCAGACCCTTCACTTCTTCCTCTTCCTCAGGCCACTGTTCAGGAATCTCCCGGACTGGAGTTAACACAGGGGAGAATGGGTTTCTTTCCCAGAACTCAGATTCTCCGTAGGGAAGTGTGCCAGTGTTCCCAGAAGGCCGGAGTCCACAGATGAACACCTTCGCTGACCGGCAGACTGTCCTCTGTTGTCGCCCAGATTTCAATGGCTGGCAGTCTTGGGGTGGGCCATCTTCCTCTCCTGGGCATGCCCTCCCCCACTGCTTCACAGGATCCCCTCTGTGTTCTCTCTGGACTGAGCCTCCCCTCCCCCTCCACTTCCTTCCTTCATGGGCGTACCCCGGCCTCCCAAACAGCCTCCCTGGCTTTAGCTGCACAAGTGACCTAGCCCTGTCTAGGCCTGGCTTGCTGCCTTTCAGAAGTGGGCTACCGTGTGTCTCCATCTCTTCCCCCAAAGAGAAACTGCCTCAAAGAGCCACCATCTCTGCATTACTTCCCTGCAGCTCTCAGCCTTCTCTTAGATGAGGTGTGAGGTCTCGGCTTCGGCAGAGCCCAGGCATGCCCATGGCGTCCTGTGGGTTGTTACTTCTTCCGTGTCTTCGTGGCTCTCGGTGTCTCTTCCGTGTCTCCGTGGCTCTCGGTGTCTCTTCCGTGTCTCCGTGGCTCTCGGTGTCTCTTCCGTGTCTCCGTGGCTGCTTCTTTCTCTTCCGGGTTCTCTGCGTTTTCGCGCCTGTGTTTCTCCAGTGCTTACTGCTGGGATGTTTCCCTCCTCATTTTTCTTTCGCACCTTTCCCATCACCCGTCAGACATCGTAAGTGCTGGCGCTCCTCGCTCGCTCCTTGGAGTTTCACCCCCACGTTGTTGTCTTACGCATCCCAGTGGCGCCGTCTTTTTATGCTCTGCACTGTGTTGCCCTGGCTTCAAAAGCCCCGGGTTCCAGCTTTCCCGCTGAGTGTGACCGCTGCCTCTAGAAATGGGAAGGTTCAGAGAGGGCAAAGGGCTTTCTACTCTGTCGTCTTTAACCACCTGATGGGATTAGGGGGAGGGGAAATCTATGGCACGTGCATTTCCCACCCGAGGCAGGCACAGGAGCAGACCACTTGGGGGTCTACTGTGCTTCTCTGCACAGGCCCCTTTGGACACCCTTCGAACCCCTCCAACTCGACCTGTCCGTGATTAAGCACCCACGTACACCTCGTGCTGAACCTGCTCCTCGACCCATTTCCCATCAGAACTCACTCACCGTCATTCCAGCCACCGCCTGGGTGGCATCGTGTGCGTTTCCTTCTCCCCTACTTCTTCCCCCAGTTCATTGTATTGGCCGAGTCTGATGAATTGGATTGCACACTGTTTCCTGTGTGTATTTCCCCTTTTCCGCGACCATCATGCTCTTTTGATGTCCTTACCACCCATGTGGATTATTGATGAACTGTAGACATGATGGCTGAAAGGGTAGTCCTCCTGTGGATTATTGACCTCGTCTTAGAACTGATCTTCACAAAATAGTTTTCCAGTCTCAGAGGAGTCCTCCTCCGGGTGGTCCCAAGGAGCTTTCCGAGACTCAACACTAACCACTTTTCTGCAGGAGACCTTCTTGCTTCCCTTCCCCTGGGAAGTTCAGGCTGCTGGAGAAGATGCCTGTAGGCTGGCTCTGGCCGTCTCTCTTCCTCCTCCTCCTCGCACATGTCCGACTTCCCGGTTCATCCGCAGATCAGCTCTTCTCGCCTCTGCTCATGTTTCATTCATGTTTAGTGACTATGGGGGGAGGAGGAGGAGGAGGAGGAGGAGGAGGAGGAGGGCAGAGGACTCAGGGGCGGAGAAGTTCTACAGGAAAAAAATGTCACTCTCTGTGTGACACCCACCGGCAAGCCCGAGCACACACCCATCTCCACATGGGCTTTGGTTCTTTGTAGGAGGGCAGAGCAAGTCAGTGCTCCCTGGAGGAGCCCCAGGAGGTTGTCCTCTGGTTGAGGGACGGCACGGACCCATGATGTCATCATAGGTGGACTGAGCTCAGGATAGAAATGTCTATAGAGAAGTAGGGAATTGTGACCCTGAGCACCCAGGGAGGACTTCTTGAAGGAAGCAGGCCCTGGAGCCCCCAGGGGAAGTGAGTATCAATCAGACAGGAGGTGGTACGCACACCTTCCTCGTCTCCATCTTGAGGATTTGAATTGGTCACCTGGAATTTGACCTGTCGTTCTTTTCATCAGACCGACACTAGCTGGGCATGTTCTGAAGGTAAACGTGCCTAGATCACACCACTGGCAGAACTGGCTTCCTGAAGGCAGGCGTTTGGCCCCTGACACAGCCACCCCTCTGGCTGGGCCAAGCAGGTGGTGGTTGGATTGGATGCCTTGAAGGGAGGCGTGAGGAAGGGCTTTCGTCTTTCCCCGGAGTTGGCATAAGTCTGTGTGGTAGTTGGGAGATGTGGAGGTAGCCATCTGGGGCTGTGAGCCCTGATACCTACCTTTGCACAAAGTACAGCTTGGCTAATTTCCAGGAGGGGCAGAGAGAGTTCTAGGTGTCCAGCTGTTCTGAACGGGACTGCCAAACTCATCTGCAAGTGAAGAGAAGGCCCTGTTTACGCCGCCTAAGCTAGTCATTCAATGCACAGAGAAAGAGAGTGGAGGTGGATCACATTTTTTAAAGCACGTAACGGTGCTCTCCTTGTTCATATGGACGTTGGTGGCTGTGGCTTGTCATTTCCTAGCATTAGGAAAGGCTTGGAGAGCTACCCTTGATTATGAGTTAATCAGTAGACACCTTTCTAGAGGTCAGAAGATGCCAGAATGTGCCCTACCTATCTTCAGGCTTTGTCCTTCTGTTAATGACAGACTTTTTATTTCTGCCTACGGGCAGTTAATGCTTGGCTTAGCTGGAATCTGAGTCGCCTGCCTTTCTATTGGGCTGCATTACTCGCTACTCTTGGGCGAAGCCTTTGTTTTTTTTTTTTTTTTCAAAGACCCAACTCGATCAGAAGTATTGCCCTGTAAGTGTTTCCACAGGAACTCCGCCCTTAGTCAGTGTCACTGTTGTGGCTGTCTGCACAGAGCCCACAGGGCGGAGGCGTCACAGTCCCCGTTGAACATACAACAGATCTTTCCATTCCTCAGTGTGAATTTTCCAGTGGGTTCTGGGTCCACTGTGCTATCTTAAGCCCCAGGGTTTACCTGTTACCACATGAGAAACAGATAACGACAGATCCTTAATGGTTCGTTGAAGATTGGCATCTGGAAAGACGGCTTCATGTTTCTTTCCCAGTGAGTGCCACATAAGACACTGGGGCCCAAGGACTGTGTGGTGTCATCCTCAACACAGCCAGGGAACTTCAGCTCCGGAGAAGGTGATTTTTGTCCCTGTTTCTCTGTGGCTCAGACACTGTTCTGAGTGAGGTGTTTGGTTTTTTTTTTTTTTTTTCCCTCTGATCCTCCTTAGATACGCTTACTGTGTTTACTTACACAGTAATCCTTACACGGTAGCCTGGATTCCACGCTCAACTCTTTATTATTATTATTGCTTTATTATTATTATTTTTTCAGGCAGGTTCTCCTGTGTGCAGACTGGCCTGCAAATTGTAATCCTCCTGCTTCAGCCTCCCAAATGCTGGGATTGCAGGTCTGAGGCCCCCATGCCTGGATTTCATGTTCACCAGTAATCGCAGTGAGGCAGTTGCCAGAATGACCTGTTTTGGGGCTTGATAAATCAAAGGGCTGGCTTGGAGCCTAGAGTATGGCCAGGGGAAAGCGCTTAATGAGACTTCAATTAAGCAGTGAAGGAGACTCAAACCGTTTTAACCCAAGTGAGAGCTCAGATCTTAACAAAGGTCAAGCCTTTAGCATAATGGTGAGGGTGTTGGTTTGGTAAACTCACCCCAGCTGCGTCTGGAAAGGAGGGCGCCTCAGCTGAGAAAATGCCTCCATCGGATGGTCTGTAGGCAAGTCTGTGGAGACATTTTCTTGATTAATGATTGGTTTGGGAGGGCTCAGGCCACTGGAGCTGTGTCACCTCTGTGGAGGTGGTCCTGGGTTGTATAAAAAAACCCAGCTGAATAACCCAGGGAAGCAAGCCAGTGAGCAACATTCCTCCATGACTTCTGTTCCGGTTCCTGCCTCTAGGATCCTACTGTAGTTCCTGCCCTCGCTTCCTTCCGTGATTGACTGACAGGGAAGCATAGATGAAATAAACCGGTTCCTCCCTAAGTCGCCTTTGGTCATGGTGTTTATCACCGCAAGAAAAACCAAACTAGGAGAGTGACCGAGAACTATGACCCCTGGACTGGCTAGAGAAGACTTACCGGTTGATGAAAGGATTAGCCGGTTAGGTTTCCTTTGTTCTGGAGAACAAACAAGGACTAGGGAATACAGGGTGGATGGCAGATTTCTTTATACCTTCTCCTCCCATCAAACATAACGTGAGAATTTAAAAAATCTAGCCTTTTGTCACTAAGCAATATTTTGAGTAATGCTTCATTATATAACATCCTGTGACACACTGCAAAAATGCAAAATTTTGTCTAAAAATATGAGTACAGAGAAGTTTTAAGTGTTTTTGTCTATGACTCTGTCAAGCTGGAATGAATAGAATTGCTGTTAATGGCAAAAACTCATCTGGGATATTCAGAACAAATGGTTTCTAGGTGTGTATCTTATGTGTGGAAGTCTTGTCCGGGCTGGTGGCTTTTTTGAGGTCCAGGACCTTGATAGTCAGTTCTCAAGTGTGAGTCCTGTATCCCCAGGACCTTGACATCATACCACACAGGGTCTACATGCCATAGTACATGTTGGATGTTGATTTCCAGTGGTGTTTCCCAGCAAGACACCCCATTTCAAAATGGTGAGAATATCACCCCAACACCATAGGGCCTGTCACGGAAGGGTGGCAACAGAAGAGCAATAGATTGATTTCACAGGGGCAGCGAACTGGCTGATCACAAGTTCCCTTGGTGCCAAGACTTCTAATGACATCCATGACCACTGCCACAGTTGTTGTTTATGATGCTGGATGTTAGTAAGAGAGGGAAATAAATACCACCTGGTGTGACCAAGCCCCTGGGAAGCAGGATGAAGGTTTTACCTAGATAGTACTTGGTATTTCTCTGTCATACTGGTACAGATGTGTCCTACGAAGGAAGTAAAGGCGGGCTTGAGGTTCACTGTGCACCAGGTGTCCCCATGAAATAAACAAGCGACGGGTGTGAAAATACTGAAGACAGATTTTAGTGACAATTTAATCTCCTCCCTCTGTCCCTTCCCATCTCCCCTTTTGTTTGTGCAAGAGCTTAATGTTTATGAAAAACTTACTAAGAGATCAAAAGCAAGTGGCCTGCCTCGTGAAGTGAGTGCTGGGTGGATGCCTTGTGAGCAGGCCACGGAGTCTGGCTGTGGGACCATCCAACAGCTGTAGGTACAGCCGGGGCAGCTGTGGGACCATCCAGCAGCTGTAGGGACAGCTGGGGCAGCTGTGGGACCATCCAGCAGCTGTAGGGACAGCCAGGGCAGCTGGCAGGTCTGAGTAGTGCTGGTTTGCTTGTGAGTGACATGAGTAGTAAGTATGGTCACTTGCACTTATGACCCCCTACCTGGCTTGCTGACCTTTTTGCTGGGGTGAGTCTTCTTTCTCCCAAGGCCTGCTTGTGTGGCCGTCCACTTTCAGTGGCCCAGATTGCTCACTCTACAAGCTGGAGGAACCTTGGCGGTCATTCAGGACTAAGTCTGGTTTGTTTTGTTTTGTTTCTTAATACACCGATGGATGGCTCTGGGCTCTCGTGAGTGGCTGAGGCTAGACTCCAGTGTGCCTCACATGCTGGTCTCTCCGTCTCCTACTTGAGTGGCCTTCTGAAGCTTGCTAAGAGGGCTTCTTTCTATTTCTGTCCCAACAGCAGGGCCTGTGCTCATGTGCCTCCAGTTCCCTTTTCTAGTCTATTTCCTAACTAATCATTTCCCTCTCTCCACTATTTCTGGGGCACCACGTGCTGAATTATTCACACAGACATGGCCTCCCTTCCAGGAGGCCTGTTCAGTGTCCCTCAGGAGTCTCTGTCACTGCTGTCCCTTTGAAGCTAGGAAGGAACCAGTGTTCCCAAGCGGCTTGTGTTCATTCCCACAGCCGTGAGTCTGCCTGGTTTCTCTGGGCTGTGTGGGCTTCGACTTCAATGGGAAATGCATCACGTGTAGCCTTTTTCCACGCAGAGAGCGCACCTTTCAGTATTTGGGCAAGAAGGGTAAGCCACAGGTTAAGAGACCATGGTGGAGAAACCACTGGCAAATCGTGCACATTGAAGAGGAGAAACATCCGGCAGCCGAAGCTGCCTCTGCCTTGGAGCTCTGCAGTGTTGGGGGGTGGGGGTGGGGGGAGATGAGTGGAGGGGGAGGGGTAGAATGGGATAGTCTGCCATGCCGGTAGCTTCTTGGGGGAAGATGAATTAGGTGTCAGGCTAAGTGCTTCACATGCTTTAATTCATCTAATCCTCATAGTTCCTTGGGGACTTATCGATCATATTGTAATCCCCCTCTTCCCAAGGCAGCTGAGGCCCAGCGAGGTTAAGACACTTGTCCCAAGGACTGGAGAGTTGGCTCATGGGTAGAGTGCCCGCCGTGCAAGCATGAGGAGCCAGGTTTGAGTCCCCAGCACGCTCATAAAAGCCAAGTGTGCTGGTATACGTCTGCAATCCTGAGCCGGGGCACTCTATAGGTTCACTCTACAGGTGGACTCTATAGGTTCACTCTACAGGTGGACTCTACAGGTTCACTCGTTACCTAGCAGAACCAGTGAGCTCCCAGTTCAGTTAGAGAGCCCGCCAGTTCACAGAGTAAGGTGAACTGGCTGAGGAAGACAGACGGTGTTGACCTCAAGCTTCCGTGTGTGTGTGTGTGTGTGTGTGTGTGTGTGTGTGTGTGTGTGTGTGGTGTATGCACACATACACACGGACACATGTACACACCACACACACACAGACACACACACACACAGACACACACACACACAGACACGGCCACACACACACGGCCACACACACACACACACACACACACACACACACACACACACACACACAGTACACATACACAAACAAGATTTCTGCTCCAGACTGGAACATCTGAGCACTGGGCTACAAACTCTTGAATATTTGCCTTTTAAGGTTACACCTCAGGGTTAGTTTGTAGGTTGGGTCCCTGGCTAGGAAGGGCACAGTACATCCCTGTATGTGCCTCTGCAGTGCTGGAATACTACCTACCTACCCACCTACCCACCTACCCACCTGCTCACCCACTACCTACCTACCCAACTTTCTTTTCTTTTCTTTTTTTTTTTTTTTTTGACACAGGGTCTCATATATATAAAGAGAGAGATCAGATTGGCCTTGAACTCACAGCCATCCACCTGCTTCTGCCTCTTCAGTGCTGGGATTAAAGGTATGCACTACCACCCTGAGCAGTATTTCTATTTTTAATTTATGTTTTTTTTTAAGACAAAGTATTGCTATGTAGCTCAGGCTGGCCTTGAGCTCACTGAATAGCTTCAAACTTATCATCCTCTTGTGTCAGCTTCCCAAGTGTTGGGATTGCAGGCATACATGACCATTTCTGGCTTGATTTCATTCTTTTCAATCAAACAATGAAGAAGTAAGCAAAATCGTGACTGGCTATATCAGCACAAGCAGTTAGTTGTGTAGAGTGTGGATGGAGTAAGTTGCATAAACAGTAACTTGAGGTGGTGTGGAATTTCCCCACCTGCAGTACTGGGCTGTTCTATTCTCTTCGGAAATATTTCAAAATTAGCTGTCACTTTGCCAAGAGGCTCACTGCTTCTGTTGTTGTTTGGTGTTGGAGACCCAAACCAGGGCTTTGTACATGCTAAACCCACACCACAACACTGACCTACAGCCCAGTCCCAGGCCCTGCACTTGGTGGGAGCAGCTATCTGTCCTGGCTGAGGCTGGCCATAGACAGGAGGAAACGCAAAGGTGCAGCTTGTCTTACAGCAGAGGCAGATGCCTGCCCACTTTGGGGGCCCAGAGCTTGAAATCTGTGTGTATTCCGGGGTTTGCTGCTGAGCCCAGAGAAGGAGGGGGGCTTTCTCATCAACAACGATCAGAAGCAGGCGCTCCATGTCTGTTCTGTTAACGGGGGCTTGATTCTTCCTGCAGCTCTGCATGTCACCCAAACAGCTGCTATGAAGATGGATATCTAAGTGACTTGCTTCTCAGCCCTCACCTTTTCTTCCAGACCTTAGCTGGAGTTGCGGATGCCTCCTGTTCACAAGTCATTTCCAGTGTTGTCTAGGTGGCCTGGGAATTTAGCCGCCTCTTCACTTTGGCTGCTCCTTTCTTCAAAACCGGCTCACAGATTATTGTGTCCTTCTGAAGTTGGACAGTGAGGACCCCGAGGACCAGGGACTGATGGGAAGAGGAACTGAGGATTGTAGTTGGAAAATTTCCTGTGTCCCAGCCAGCCGGCGGTCAGGAAAAAAATCTCTCCTACTTGCATCCCCCAAGTAAACACACAGATGCTTATATTAATTAAAACTGCTTGGCCATTAGCTCAGGCTTTTCACTGACTAGCTCTTACATTTAAACTCAGCCCATTTCTGTTCATCTATACATTGCCACGGGTTCCGTGGCTTTACCTGCATCCTATTACATGTTGCTCCTTGGGCAGCTGGCTGGCGTCTCTTGACTTCGCTCTTTCCCTTCCCAGAATTCTCTTTGTCTGTTGGCCCCGCCTATACTTCCTGTCCGGCTACTGGCCAATCAGCGTCTTATTAAACCCGTGTACAAAAGCATTATCCCACAGCAGAGGGTGCGCATCTTGAAAACAGTAGAGGGAGTTTTGGCTTGGCAAACGTCATCTCACTGCCTTTGTGCCAGACTGAAAGGAGGAAGTGAATCCTGGTGGGACCACAAAATGCATTTTCTTTTTATTTCATTGTTTTCCTTGGGATGGTGGGATGGGCTGTTGTGGCTCTACACGGTCTCTGTGTAGTGATGTTCTTCTGATCGTCTTTAAGGCCCTGTGGAGTATAACTCAGTGCGTACTTCTGTGCCTTCTTCTTCGGTTGTCCTGGGATCCCTGGGTGACTCCGGGGACAGCTGGTCTTAGTGTGCTGCTTCTGGGTCTGATGCAAGTGGAGCATCTGTCGCTTAGCCCCAAACCTCTACTTTTTGCGGCGCTCTGTTCTCTGGCTTAGTCTCAGGGACCTGGGAGTAGTGGTTAGTGCCAAGCAGAAGATGAGGTGGAAGACACCTGCCATGGGTTCTTGAGGAGGTGCTGGGTCCCTGTCATTGTATCCAGGCCTCTGTGCCAGTCTCTGATTTATATAGCAGCCACCTAATGGAACCATCAATGACCTCCCTAGCACTGTGGACTGGCAGATCTGAAGTGCTGGACCTTAAAACCTGCTTTCTGCCTCTTGTGTTGCTCATTCAGTCAGCGAGGGAGGAGACAGTTGCTTTTGCTGGAATAGAAAGGGAGAGAGGACCCAGGTTTCCAGGGAACAGGTGAGTGAACTCTTTAATAAGCGTGGCTGAGGCAGTGGGATGAGGGGAGGAAGTTAATAGGCCCTGGAAGGAGGGTGTTTCGCTGGTTTCTCAAAGTTGATTCATCTAGGGCCAAGAGAGCTAAGGAGCCCACAGGGGAATGCCCAGGTCCTTCCTGTTCCTCCCTCAGAGAAGGCTCCACTGTCGTTCATGCCATGGGCAGCCCTCTGCCTCTGTCAACACCATTCCTTCTTAGGGCCTCCTAAGAGGCTGTGTTCCTGGGAGAGGGCATGTCTCCCTGGGGTGTGCCACAGCCAGAGCAGGCACCCGACAGCCCGTGCGGTCCAGGTTGACATGCTTTGGGGATCTGTTGCTGGAAAGAATGTTTTTGAATGACCAGAAAGGGTTGGCTGGGTGAGAAACATGCCATTTCAACCACATGTGGTGTCTGGAGAGACAGGTGACCTGACAGCGTCTGGTGACTGACAGAGGAATAATGACAGTGTCTCTGCCTCTGATGCTGGCCTTGAAGCGGAACACCTTTCTTTCTTTCTCTTTCTTTCTTTCTTTCTTTCCTTCCTTCCTTCCTTCCTTCCTTCCTTCTTTCTTTCTTTCTTCCCTCCCTCCCTCCCTCCCTCCCTCCCTCCCTCCCTCCCTCCCTCCCTCCCTCCCTCCCTCCCTCCTTTCTTTCTTTCTTTCTTTCTTTCTTTCTTTCTTTCTTTCTTTCTTTCCTTTTTGTCTGCAGACTGGATTTAGATGGAGGGAGGCTTCTTCAGTTCTTTATGGGCCCCATAAAAAGGCAGAAGTTTTATTGGCAGCTCCTTAATTGCAGTTGGCTGTGAGGAGATGGGCTGGGCACCAGCTCTGGTATGTGACTTTTGACCTTTCCTTCCTCACGCTTACCCAACTTCCTCCGGGCTCGGTTAGGCTCAGCCCTCTGCTTCCACCATCGTACCTTATGGTTCTGTAGCGGTGGGCTGCAGTATTTGTGTGTGATTTCTTACACCCAGCTTCTCACCCCCAGGACTCCCAGCTTTGGGAAGAAGGCTAGGGCCCCGTCCCTCAGCAGCCGCTCTGCCTGTGTGTCCAGCAGAGTACTCGCCCACAGTGGACAGTCACTTAGTATGTGTCATATCTGTTACTGTTGGTTGCCGGCTGACAGTGTTTCCTTCTGAAGCTGGGCCTCAGTTTCATCGGAATCTTCCTGAGAGGACTGAGATCGGTTTGTGCTCTTCAAAGCGTAGGCTCGAGGACCCTCAGAAATAGTTTGTTTGTGTAGCCCTTTAGAGAGTTGGAGTGTTTATTCCATCTCGTGTGCGTTTTTTGCTTTGAACCCCTGTAGGGCTTCTCTGAGCTTGTCGCTGACTTCTGTGCTCAGAGAAACAGGATGTTGTGCAGGCATCTGGTGACTGAACGGCATTGCTGGGACCTGGTGAGTGATCTCAGGCTTCAGGTTCTGTTAGCCTTTCCACTGTCTTAACCCTACCTCCTGGACTTGTTGAACATCCCTTGTGTGCCCGTCTTTATCTTCCACTAGTTCTGCTGAGGTAGGTGTCATTGTCTTCATTTTACAGATGAGGATGTACAGGCTCAGAGAGCAGCTCGTGAGGGATGCACAATAGCGTGTCTGATACGTCCTCAAACGCTGGAGCAGTAGCCAGCATTCCTGTGATACTTTACGTCTGTCTGCTTGCTTACGTTGAGAGTCACTCCGGTTTGCATGGTCTTTTTTCCATTCTCTCACTCTTCCTCTCCCTTCTGTCCTCTCCTCTAGCCTCTCCAGGGCTCAGGGTGAGATGCTACCCTGTTCAAAGGTCACCAGTGGTTGCCTGCCTCTCATCCGGAAGAGCATCAGCCTATCTGCCTGCCTCGTCCCCCTTTCGGTACACGCAATCGCACAAAAATGCAGAGGCGGGAGCCAACGGGTCATTAGATCTGTAGGTGTTTGTGAAGACGAGCTGGTAGAGGTCAGCCGGTGTGCCTGCTCCATATCTGCTCTCGACGTGCAGACCGCCTTGTTACCTGGAAGAGCCGTTCTGCAACCGGATCCCGCGCCCCCCCCCTCACTGATTCACTGGCTTGGCAGTGCTGGAGGGAGCCCTCAGAAAGGAAGGCAAGACACAGAGGCTTGTCAGTGCTCTTTCATGGGGCAAGATAGGAGCATGTGGACATCAGAAGGGTTATAGCCACTCTTGAAACATGTCAACGCTCATCTATCCCAGACAGGCGCTCCCCGTCCCTAATAGCGGTGTGATTTGGGACCTCATAGTGCTGGGAATCTGGCCTTCGGGATCGGAGTCTAGCAACAATTTCTGTGAGGGCTGTAGGTTATTTTTGGCCCTCCGTGTGCCAGCCAGTTAGTTCTCTCTCGCATGGCCTGCGACAAGGAAATGCCTGCTTCCTCTTCCTGCGGCTCGCTGGAGTACCACTTGGTTTGGCATGGGAGGGTCCCAAGGTATGGATTTCAACCCTGCAGCCAGTTCGCACGCATTATGTCCCGCTTGTTTCTGGAAGGGGGAGAGCTGCCGGGAAACGATTCTCAATTAAAAATAAAGTATTGTGGTGATGATTCTACACACCTCCCTTCTTCTTAACTAACAGAACTACATTGAAACAGAGGTACATCATTCTGATTTGTATCCTCTTTCTTGGAGAGCGGAAGAGAAGTGCTGGATTCGGGAGGACCATGACTATGAGTCTTTCTTCTCCCGATTGGCATGTTTTGGCTAAGGTGCTGTAGAATAGAATTGCCTGACTTTCCCTCTCTGAGCAAGAAAGCCTTGGGGAGGGGACCATACGCGTTGTGAAGGGCAGGCACGTAGACTGTCACCACCATCAGTCTTCTCTCCTTTGTCCCTGTTTGGGATTTGGGGACTTGGATGCACATGGGACTTACCATACATGAATGAGAACACATTGGCGATCTGTGAAGTTTGGGGGAACCATTGCTCCCCAGACTGGGCAGACCAACTTTTCCGTTAACAGCTTGGCAAATCATGGGCGCCTGACAGAGAAAGCTGGGGTCTCAGTTCTCACAGTCACGCTCCATAGCCCCTGCTGTCAGAGCACAGTGTCTGAGAACAGCCACGGAGCAGGTAGGAGCAGTGGGAGGTGGGACTCCTAGGGTCCCCAGAGCCTTTAGCTGCTGACCTAAGACTGTGAGAGTCCCATCTCCCACCTCCTCCTGCAGGTGCAAGTCCTTCACTCTCCAGTACGACAAAAAACAGACGAAATAAAGACCTTTTCAAACCAGGTGAGGTGGTACGTGTTTCATCCCAGCACCCAGGAAGCAGAAGCAAGAGGATCGCTACAATTTCAAGGCCAGCCTGGTCTACAGAGAGAGAGTTCCAGGCTGACCAGGGCTACAGAGTGAGACACTGGAAACAACAACAAAAAAAAAAAAGGAAAAAAGAAAGACAAAACGACAAGTACACAGAATTATATTTAACAAATCTCTAGTATTGCTTACATGAGGACATCAAGCCATTTTTCTCAAAATTTTAGAATTTTGTAATAGAATTATATCTTACTGGATTTTTTCTTGATTGCATTAGGGAAAATGGTCTGACAGTAAATTAAAATGTCAGTGATGGGAAAAATATATCTCTTGG
Organism: Peromyscus leucopus; assembly: GCF_004664715.2. Classification (NCBI taxonomy): domain Eukaryota; kingdom Metazoa; phylum Chordata; class Mammalia; order Rodentia; family Cricetidae; genus Peromyscus; species Peromyscus leucopus. The sequence goes on from NC_051075.1 coordinate 41,351,633, forward strand.
AATGTGGGAAATGATAAGGTACCCCTCCATCCTTGGTGTTCTATGTGGTGCTTAGGTTAGCCTGTTACAGTCAGGAGCACCTATGAGAAGCTCGAGACAACAGACAAAATGCAATGGAGAGATCGGTTATGAAGCTGTAAGACGCCATTGAAGTGATATTGCACTTATTTTTAAGAATCATATTAAGGATGTGTTTATTTTATGTGTATGTGTGTTTTGCCTGCATGTACACGTCTGTACTCTGTGTGTGCCTGGTGCCCTGTGGAGGTCAGAAGAAGGCATCAGATCCTCTGGAACTAGAGTTACAGATGATTGTGATCTGGGAACCAAACTCAGGTCCTCTGCAAGAGCAGCAAGGGCTTTTAAGTGTTGAGCCAGCCCCAAGGTCGCACTTCTCAAGGGGCCTGAAGATGAGTGAAGGGAGGCTGAATGGGCTTTCTTTGAATTTGGATGGAATAATGCCTTCAGAATGGAAGGGCTAGCAATTTTATGGGTGGAATATAAGTGAGACAGCTAATGGTTTAATTTTACAAGTCAGTACTTAGGGATCTGAAGCATTCTCATCTTTACACTTTTCTCTATTTCTCATCATAATACACTTGTTGGTTTATCCACGTAAGTGTATATGGCCACTGTTTTGCCTGATAGCTGCATATATTTCACACAGTGCTTTATGTAACTTGGTGTGTTTTTGTTGCTGTTTCTAATTCTTTCTCCGTGTTACAAATAACACCTCCCCGAACTTATAATTCCCCCTTTCCTGTTCTCTTGTTTCTGTAGCTAGGGTGATTTTCTTAAGAAAGACTTTCTGACCCCATTAAGAACTTCACACTTCTTCCATCAGCATTGGCTGAGTATCTATCTGCCTTGTGCTGGGTTCTGGAGGTGAGAGGTGGATTTTAGGACCCACATGGATGCACAAGCTGTTTGTGTGTCCTGGAACCCCCTCCGTTGCCCTGCCAGTTGCCGGGCTGATTCACCCCTTAACTTCTTCTTATCAGTGGAGCCTCCATGACTGTCAAGGCATTACTCTGGGGTCACTCACTCCAGCTCTGCCTTCCTCACTAGACTCTAAATGCTGAGAGCAGGAACGGGTCTGATTGGTTGCCCCTTCAATGCCTTGCATGTCAGACCTGACATCTGGTGGGCCATGAGTTAACTGAACAAGTATTTGAATGTGATCCCGGCTTTGAGAGACTTAGGAGGCTGGAGGTGAACAACGGACTGGATTGACAATCTCAGGGTTGCATACGTGATTCATAGAAAACAGAAAATGAACCTTTTCCCAGCTATCCCCTTTCCTTCTTTACAGTGAGGTCCCCGGAAGGCTCCATTCCAACCTGCCATGCAACACCTGTGACTGTACTTAGGAACAGCTCACCTGAAGCTAATTCTTTTCGTGCCATAGATATGACTTTTCTGTGTAAATCCACTCATGAGTCATTGCGCCGAGTGCTGGGAACATTCACTCTTGTTGCTTTTTTGACATCTAGGGTTTCTTGGTTTTTTATTTTTAATAGACAAACCTATTTCTTCAACTCTTTTTGCTGGACCTACTCTAGTCTTCATGACCCTTTAAAAATCTTAATTCTGAAGAAAAGATTGATGTCCTCTCCAGTAGTGTCCACTACAGAAGGATGCTAAGACCTAGGTTCAGGAGACTTTGAAGGTCTGTTTTTTAATATGTGCCATAAATTGTCTCTTAGATCAAATGGAGGAGTTTCCTTTTTAAAAGGTGATCGTCAGCCGGGCGGTGGTGGCACATGCCTTTAATCCCAGCACTCGGGAGGCAGAGGCAGGCGGATCTCTGTGAGTTTGAGGCCAGCCTGGGCTACCAAGTGAGTTCCAGGAAAGGCGCAAAGCTACACAGAGAAACCCTGTCTCGAAAAAACCAAAAAAAAAAAAAAAAAAGGTGATCATCAATTAAATATTTAAATTATGTGACCCAACTGGTCTGCTGGTCTTACACACACACACACACACACACACACACACACACACACACACACACAATCTGTATGTATGCATGCATGCATGCATGCATGTATACACACACATACGGAAGATTTTTGTGGTCTTATAATTAAGACTAGATACCTTAACCACTTTTCTTTGACTTATGGGCTGTTTCCTGAGTGGCTTCAGCATCTGTTTCTTACAACCAGACAGCTCAGGGCCCACAGTGTTAGTGTTGCTACATCACGATTTTAATTTTATTGCCTTTGTGTTTGGCTAACCAGACATCTAGGTGAGCACCATCCAAACCCTCACCTAACGCAGTGTGGGTTTAGAAGGGCCACTTGCGAGAGAGGGTTGTCTCTAGCCCGAGATGCCCTGATGAAGTCTCCTATAATCATAGATCTTCTCTAGGATAGAAACTGGCAGGTGACTCACGAGGGGCGGACCCCTGGAGCTCAGCCTGTGGGGAGGGCAGTCTTTCCGGTTGCGCATTGCTGGCCACCCATTTGGAGCACGCAGGGAACCTGAAGAGCAGGAAGTGCCAGTCAGACAGAGCGTTTGGCATTCCTTCATGGAAAGGTGACAGCTCACACGGGGCGAAAGAGGAAGTGGGAGTGCAGCTGGGGGGCATGGAACCGGAGGGTGACCCGACGTTTCCATTGTTCTGTGGGCTGCACAGTCTGCACAGTGAGGTGGGTTGTTGGGGGGGGGGGGGGCTGGGAGGAACTGGAGTCTGGAGGCAAGCATTCCCATTGTTGCTGGTCCCCCTGTGGATGTCCTGTTGACCTTCCAGGGAGGAGAGACTGGAGCCCGTTTCCTCCTAGCCTCACTTCGTATTCCAGGTTGCTTGTGGTTACTGGTATTCCCCTCACGCTTAGCCCTGGGCTCATGTTTAAGAACCAAGATTCTTCAGTGCCAAATTGCTGTGCAGTCTGAAAGCCAAGAGTCAGAAAGAAGGCTCCCACGGGCCATTTCTAGCTTTGTCACCGACACACTTCATGCTCTCTCTCTCTCTCTCTCTCTCTCTCTCTCTCTCTCTCACACACACACACACACACACACACACACACACACACACACACACGCATGCACACACGCACGCACGCACGCACGCACCATGCACACACATACACATTCACACACACACACACACACACACACACACACACACACACACACACATTTATTTATTCTGCACACGTGGAGATCACAGGACAACTCGTAGGAGTTGGCTCTCTCCCTCAGCATAGGTTGAGCTCAGGTCGTCATGTTCAAAGGCAAGTGCTTTCACTCTCCGAACCTTCTCACCAGCCCGCCACTGCCATGGTCTGAGGGTCAGCTGATTTTTGTCCCATAGGCTCACACAGTAGGAGTCAAAGAATTTAACTGACACAACAGGGTTGGTTTGGTACTTTATTGGGGCTGTCTTGGGAGATCTCCAGGGGAAAAGGATGCTCTCTTCCTCGATTCTTTGTTTCTGTGGCTGGAGCTCTCTCTGAGTAGAGGGGAGCTATCAGCGGGCAGCCAGTGGTGAGTGGATTGTAAAATGGAGAGTCCCTGGAACAGGATCAGTACCTCCAATCCCGTGACGTACCTGTCAGCACACCTGCCATCCTTGGACGGCACGCTGAGGTCAGACTGCTTCTTCCTTACAGAGTATCAGGCTGCACTGGGCAGGAAGGTGTGGCCCTCTCCTACACTTTGTTCCATCAAGTGTTTACTTCATGCAGCTGCTGTTCTTCTTCAGGACTCTCCAACCCTGCCTCCTCACAGATGACTTTGTGTCCAACCTTATTAAGAAACTCGAGAATGGTTGCGTGGAGTGGCCACCAATTTCCCTTTTGGTGCCTATAAACTTAAGCATAACCCCAGTCACCGTGGCCTGGTTCTCTCCAGGGGTGTCCCATCTGCTTGGCCTTCTGGTAGACCTTGCTCTGTTGGTCAATGCTTCTTCCTTGACCGTAAAATGGTTGCTGTTTCCCATGTCTGCATTTCTTGTGCCCAGCAATGACTTACTCACTTGCCTAGCCCAGTGGATGAGATGCACCCTTGTCATACCAGTCAGTGTGGCCTGCCTACTGTCAGCTCTTGAAGAGGCTTGACTCATTCCATGCCCATGCTTCTTTCTTGCTGCCTCTCTGCCCAGTATTGTCTTAGCGGGCTTCTTGTTCTTTGCCCTTCTATCGTTTTTTGGAATTTAGTTCAGGGAAGGTTGCATTTCTCATACACCCTAGGTTTGGAGCTTCATCTGTTCCCTGGGTCTTCATTGCCATGCACAGGCTGATGGTCTCATGTCTCTGCCTGGCTTTGCAGCCTGGAATCCAGCCATCTGCTGGTTACCGTATATGTACCTAGAAAGGCTTCAGAAATTCTCTGGCCTGGGATGCATCACCTCTTCCCAGCCTTGCCTTGTCTGCTGGGTTTAAACTGTGTTGCACAGTGGTTTTGAGTCAGAACTGGATCTGAGTGGTGGCTCTCCCTCTTACTGAATGTTTGAACTTGAGTAAGTCATGTATTTTCCAAGTCTTGCATTTAAAAATTTTAATTTGTTATTGATGGTGGTGGTGGTGGTGGTGGTGGTGGTGGTGTGTGTGTCTATGTGATATTTGTGTAGGGCAATGTGTGCATCTGGGAATGTATGTGTGCCATGGCACGTATGTGTAGGTCACTGTGGAAATGATTCTCTCCTTCTGTCTTTACATGGGTTCTGGAATCAAACTCTCAGGTAAACAGGCAAGCGCCTTTACCCATTGAGGCATGTCCTCAGCGCCTTTTTGAAATAAAGGCAACACTGTACATCACAAGCATCTTCTGAGGTAGCCATAAAGCATTTGCACAATGCCTAGTGCAGAACTGGAGTGTAATAAACACGAGTGTCTTTTGACTGTGTTCTTTTTCAGCTAGGTCCATTCATAGCATCATCAAAGCTAATAATCTGGGAGTCATCTGTAATACCTGTTTTCTTTAGCTCCCACATCCATCCAGTCACCTGGGGTAGCAGATTATAATTACAGTTTATTTCCTAGTTCTGGAAATTTCTAAGATCTCTCTTCTCTCGATCCTCATTATAGCAGCCTGTGTGCAGGTCTTTATTACTGATCTCTAAGATGAAAGCCTGTCTCCTGCTTCTCTTTGCTTCTGTAAATCTCCTCTTGAATATGCTACCAGGCAGCTACTCACCACTGCCTGACTCCAAATTCGTACTTGAGCAACACTTCCTGCATTTCCCATCAGGCTTTTCAGCATGCTTCCCACCTTGGTGAACCTCAGAGCATGGAATGCCCCTTCCTGCTTTCACCATACTAATTCCTCATTCTGAGTACTCAGTGCAGATGTTACCTTCTTCTCTGATCCTTCAGGGAGAGGTCAGATCACCACCCATAGAGACCTGTCATTCTCTGGGCCCATCCTGAACTTACCAGGTTGTCTCATAATGTGTTTATATGTCCTTCCTCCCAACATCTAAATCCAAAAAGACAGAAACTGAGTTCCTCAACTTAGTATGTCCAGCTTCATGATTGACATGTATTAGGCACCAATGAAATCTCTGATAAATGAATTCTGGGTGACACTGGTTTCTGAGGCAGAGCTGGGTCTTGGGAGTTTCAGGCTGTGCCTGGAGCACCCATAACTGAAGTTGACATTCCAATATTTCTTCTATTGGCTCTCCAGTCCTAAGGCCTGGCACTGAGATTGCCAATTTATCAATGTCAGAGTGACCCTGAGAATTATTCATAAGCAAAATAAAATATTTTATATTGTAGGTTTGCTTCTTAGTGTTTTTTTTCTCTGCAGGACATTATTTTAGAACCTCTGGCAATGTTAACATGTTCTATTTGATTAAGAACTTCCATGATAGATCCCCCAGGTAAAATTTTTCTGACAGGAGTTGAACCATGGTGGGACCTCTTTCCCAGAACTTACCTGAAATGTGAAGTAGACTGAGTTATGTGAGAGACAGCCCCAATCCTAATTTTCTATTGTTAAGAGGTAAAGAATGAGTCCCCAAAGCTGTGGGGGTTTTAGAATTGTGCTGCTCAGTATTGTGGCCCTCTGTGGCTATTTCAGTTTGAATTGAATTAAAATGAAGCAAAATGAAAAAACCAGCTCCTTATCATGTGAAAGCCATGGCAGGTCCTCCTCAATGTCCCCACTTGGGTAGTGGCAGCCATATTGGATGTCTCAGATATGGACCATTCCCATCACTGCAGAGTGTTAAGTCCGAAGCAGCTTGGGATGTGAGGATCCTGATAGATAGTTCTGAGGGAGAAACCACAGAGGGAGTTTTTCAGTGCCATGGCATAAGAATTCTTCCCGGAAACACCACATAGTTACTACAACATTTTATATAGTGTATGTAGTGTTGTATCACTATGTCTTGGGATCATCTTTAGGCACAGTAATGTTCGGAAAGTAACGAACATGGCATTCATCATGTAGTGTTGTCTGCTTGGAAAATGCTTTCCTATGCAACTCAGAGGGGAAGAAGGAATGGAAGTCTAGCAAATGGAATTGTTTTTTTCTGTTTTATATTATCATAAAAGCTTAGAGCCTAAAAGGATGCCTGGGACTAAACATTTACATTTTTTAAAAAGCCATGTGTGTTTTCTTTGGACAAAATGATTTGTATTGTTGTGTGCTATGGAAATACTTCTTTACAAAGTAACATCAAAAGAGAAGCAAAAGCTTCAGCTTTCCTTTCTTACCCAGTGGCCTTACCCATGTGGCTTCCAGGACCAGAGGATCAAGAAGCCAGCAAAGGCGGATCTCTGTGAGTTCCAGGCCAGCCTGGTCTACAGAACGAGATCCAGGACAGGCACCAAAACTATGCAGAGAAACCCTGTCTCAAAAAAAAAAAATCATTTCAGTACCATGTTCCACACTTGGTCACTCATGTGCACACACACATGCTTGGTGTGTGTACCTGGTATATGTACAGGCGTATGTGTGGAGGTCAGAGGACAACTTCCAGGAGTCGCTTCTCACCTTCCACATAGTTAAGGTAGGGTCTTGCTTGTTGCTTCTCCTGAATCCTCCATGCTAGCTGGTCTTGGGATTTCCCCGTCTCTGCCTTCCATTTCGCCATGAGTGCTGGCTTGATGGATGTCTGCCGCCACATCCAGCTTTTACATGGGTTCTTGGGATTACACTCAGGTCCTGTCCAACCTGTGACAGTAGTGTTTTCAGCTACTGAACCTCCTCGGCAGTCCCTCAAAAGATCACTCACAGACGGCAAAACCTTTGATCATTTGAATGTTTTCACTGTTTTGGGTCATATCAGTTGCTGAATTCAACCAGGCCTACGGAAAAATCACCAACTTGTTTGTGTTGGACCTGCTTGGCGTTTGTTGCTGGTGGGCATTTGTACAAGTCGTGTTTCGTGTGGCTCTGCCGCAGAGGGGGTGGGGTAGTCAAGTGCTTCTCTCTAGATCAGTTTGCAACCCTCATAACAAGAGAAAACGAGGTCCCTTTTGCTTGAACGCCTGTGCCACTCGGGCCGGTGTTATGGAAGACACATGTTCTGTGAAAGCGCCCCAATCCAATGATAACCCTCTTTCATTCGATACTGTGTTAATCCCTGAGCGAGAGGATGAGTAAGGAAAAGTATCAGCCTTAGAGAAACAGGTCACCTAGAATAAGAGACCTCCAACGAACAGGTGGGGTCGGTATCGTCTTAATGTGATGAGTGTCATTAAAGGGTGATCCCGAGTCACAGCCCCTGTCCCCTGTGAAGAGCAGGGCAGCCAAAACAAAGCATTTTGGAGCAGTGAGCTTGCTGGAGTGTTGGATAATGAGCAGGGCTGGTTCTGATGAGGAGTGGATAAGAGAGGAAGAGATCCACTTGTACCCTGCAATTTTCCTCTCTATTGCCCATCCCCTCCCCTGCCGGCCATGGTCCCATTTTACTGTCCTGATTTCCTGTAGTTACTCCAGGCTGTGTGCTCACATCTGTAGGAGCCTTCAGTGAGATGATGTGAGACCTTTGTCTCTATGAGTCTGGGTTACCTCAACAGGATCTCTTTAGTCCATCCATGTACCTACAAAGTTCATGGGTTTTCTCTCTCTCACACTCTTCCTCCCCTCTCTTTCTTTCTTTCTTTCTTTCTTTCTTTCTTTCTTTCTTTCTTTCTTTCTTTCTTTCTTTCTTTCCTTCCTTCCTTCCTTCCTCCCTCCCTCCCTCCTCCCTCCCTCCCTCCCTCCCTCCCTCCCTCCCTTCCTTCCTTCCTTCCTTCCTTTCTTTCCTTTTTTCAAATGAATAGTGTCCCATCATGTGTATGTACCACATTTTCATCATCAGTCATCAGCTGGAGGACATTTAGTTTGATTCCATGTCCTAGTTATTGTGAAGAGAACCACAGTGAACATGACTGGGCAAGTATCTGTGGAGTAGGATGTCAAGTCCTGTGGGCAGATGCCAAAGAATGCCATAGCTGGGTCACATATGGTGGATGTATTTTTAGCTCTTTGCGAGTTCACCACACTCATGCGCATAGTGGCCGTACCGTTTGGGATCCCACCAGCCGTGAATGAGGGTGTGCTCCCCCCTCCCCCACCGCACCCCCACATCCTCTCCAGCATCCCTGTCAATTGTGCCATTGGTCTTTGTCATCCTGACTGGGGTGAGGTGAAATCTCAAAGTTGTTCTGGTTTGCATTTCCCTAAGTGTTAGGGATGATGAATATTTTATTTTATTTCTTGTAGTCATTTTTATTTCTTTTTTTTTTTTCTTTGAGAACTCTTTGTTTGGGTCACAGGCCCATTATGGAAAAAAATGGGGCAGGGGTACTCTAATTATTGAGAGCTGAGAGAGATAAATATAGAATAAGGAGAAATGAGGGTAAAAACAACAGCCAGGGTGTCTGAAAAAAAATCATAAGGAATCATACTATTAACTACTAAAAATATCTATACTACATGTAAGTTGATATATAAATATAAATCTATAGGTTAAGTGAAAATTTCCCATCTGGGCTGACAATGCTGCCCCCAGGAGCCAGAGACTATGTAACAAAATCCTCAACAGGAGGCACGAGAATCCTTTTTTGAGTTATTGGTCAGGGTTTCCCGAGAGACTCTCAAAACTCTCAAAACTTAGGCTATTGCTATTGTCCTTGTTTTTTTCCCCCTCAGAGGCGGAAGGTAAGTCCCTCTTGCTGAAGACATGATGCACTTTAGACACAGAGCCCCGAGGACCTGAACTGGTTCTGACCTGAGAGCTTCCTCCCTGAGGACTAGCTTCCGTGGTGCCAGAAGGTGTCACGCAGTCTTCCAAAGGTCCAACAGTCCTACTCAGCTGTGATGCCCCTGGATCACGGCTATGACCAACATGGCACACTAACCCTCCAAGGGTGCATGCGGTAGGTAACTAACAGCTCTCTAATCGTACTGAAGGCACACTCAACAAGACCGAAATCATGCCTGGTGCTGAGAACCTAACCGACTTCTCCTCTGTGGGGTTGGGGAACCTATGGATCTTGGAGGAGAACTTTCAGCTGTCGCTTTACTAGCCAGCACAATTCCTAACTACATTCTAAATATTGATCCCTATGCCCACAGAGAAGTGTGGTCCTCACCCTCATCAAGGAAACTTCCTCTGCACCAGACAGAGACCGGTACAGAAAAACCACAGCCAATCAAGATGCAGAGATGTGGAGCTCAGTCCCCTCTGACGACATGACTCCTGCATCTAAGGCTCAGGGATCATTGCAGATGAGGGGACAGAGAAAGTGGAAGAGCTAGAAGAATAGGAAGCTTTCTGGGAGACCGTGTCTCCTAGAAATGCCAGAGAAGCTACACCCATGAAGTTTCACCAACATGGCCGCCTAAACGTGACCTGAACAAGGATAAAACCAACGGAAATGCTAATGTGGAAGGGAGGACGCTCGCGAGGTCTCCGCCGTAGACAAGGAACTACAGGAAACGAAGGAATGCTGGGAGTAGGAGAAATAGTCTTCCCCAGGGATGAACACACAAGTTAGTTACCTAGTACAAGTGGTCAGCCCTGAAAATATATCCATGTAAGAAACATTATATAGACTGAGCGGGTTGTATGTATGTATTTAGGAGAGAGTGTGTGTGTGTGTGTGTGTGTGTGTGTGTGTGTGTGTGTGTGTGTGAATGAAACAATGATTGAAGTAAAAGAGGCCGTGAATTTGAAAGAGAACAAGGGCCAGTGAACATGGGATGGTTTGGACAAAGGAGAGAGAGGGGAAGATATATTGGAATCTCTGAGTGATTTTAAAAGAGAGAGGGCATTGTAGACTAGGAGAACAGCCCGAGCGGCACTAACACAGCACTTGGTGTGCTTGGCGGTGCGAGCGTCTTCATGGGAGCGGAGTGTAAAGTGTTGTGGGGTTCGAGAACCACACAGGGGAGTGATGTAGATGAGACCACGGCCGTGAAGATCAAGGTGTGTGCTGTGAGGTCTCAGAGCATGTGCTGCAGGCGTTAGAGAACCACTGAAGAATTTTAACCAAGGGTCTCCCTTTGGGATGGGTTGCCATGGCAGCGCGGTGGGTGGGTCGCAGATCTGAGGCTTGATGGCAGGAAGCTATTGGCAGAATAGTCCAGATGTGAGAGGAGCGTACATGCAGGAAAGCAGTGAAAGGAGAAGGCGAGAGAGAAGATGGGCTTGCAAAGGGCCCAGGATGTGTAACTTGGATCATCTGGCTACAGGCATGGATGAGGGAGATGCCAGAGCGACTCCTCAGGTCCTCGTGTGGACTTCGAGTCTATGTAGGAGGAGAGATGGGTGTGGGGGGCAAGGTGATGACTGACTCCTTTGAAGTGCCCATTGCACAGTTGAATGAGTCTGAATCTCTGAGAAGATTTTGGGTGATGGAGACAGGAATCTGGGAGTCATCTACACACGGAGATCATTAGAACCACATATGTAGTTTAATGTCGGAGAATAAAGAGTTACCGAACAGAAAGAGAACAGAGTCATAGGAGACTTGGGGTTGAGAGTGGAGGGGTGGGTGGGAGAAGACTTTCCCAGAAAAGACTCAGAGGATAGTTGTGAAGGCAGAGCGCATGGTGTCACAGGTGCTGGGAAGAAATGGTTTCCAGAGGTCTGGAGCTGAGGTAGTCAGCCCCAAGTCCGTTTTAGCGTTTCATCGCAAGGTACAGTGGGGTAGAGATCTTGAAGACAACGTCTGGATTAGTCTTGGAAGGAAGAGGGAGAGGATGGGAGGAGAGCAAAAGAAATTGGAAGAGATGCTGAGACCCACGGACAGTTGAAACTGTGGGTTTGGGGCTGGAGAGATGGCACAGTCTGCAGAATGGGGACATTGAGGACTTGAGCTTGATCCCAAGAACCCACATAAAACAAAACAAAACCAGGCGTGGTGGCGCATGCTGGCAATCCCAGCGCCAGCGAGGTAGAAACCGGTGAAGCCTGGGGCTTGCTGACTAGCCGTCTGGCCAAATTAACGAGCTCCAGGTAAAAGCAAATACCGTCTCAAAGAGAAAACACAAGGCAGAGGATCAACTAAGGCAGACACCTGAGGCTGACCTCTGGCCTGCACGGGTACACGAACACACCTGTGTGTCTACCTGTCCACACTATATGTCCACATGAACATGTACACATTCATACACATGTGTGCACATACAAACACAGACAGACGGACAGATGGACACACCCGCACACACAGTGGCTCTAGCTGTGTGACCCTAGCTTGCATATCTGAGCAGAGGCAATGGGTGATAAGATTGGCCCATGGGAGAATTTTACCAGCTAGATGTGGCAGAAAGGCAAGACAGGGGGGGGGGGCAGGAAGGAGTGGGTTAGGAGAGATGTTAAATATAAAGAAGGACACGTGCCCAAAAAGGCCTCAGGGCTAACAGAACACAGTTCCTCAACTTAGCCAAAATCAGGTGTAACAGGAGACGGGCAGCTGGCTGTTCAAAGGGATGTAGGTTTCTGGACAGAGACATTCCAGGGTGTGGCCTTGGGAGTAGGGGACAGGGGTGGCCTGGCAGTAAAGGCTTGTGGAATGGAGATCAGCACCAGGGAATATGGCAGAGTAGAACTTGTCTTCAACTTACCCTGACATTGGATTCCAAGGCTGCTTGTGTAGAACAAAACATTTTATTTGAATGCTTTAGGTTAGTGTGTGTCCATAGGTCCTCAATGCTTCGAGCTGCCCTTTGGGATTCAGAGGCAGGTACAGGATAGAGTCTTGGAAGACTCCGGTCCATTTGTGTAAGGTATAGAAAAAAGTTGGAGTTCCTGATTCTTTTAGGAGGAAAAGTTTTGACAATGGGTATAATTTACGGCACTATTTCATATGTTTACACTTTGCTTTTTGGTCATTTCATTCTGTTTGCAATTCAGTTTAGTATATCGGCTCTGGGAAGTGTATTTATTATTATTATTATTATTATTATTATTATTATTATTATTTTGGTTTTTGAAAACAGGGTCTCTCTGTGTAGACCAGGCTGGCCTCAAACTCAGTGATCCACCTGTCTCTGCCTCCCCAATGCTGGGATTAAAGGCACGCACCACCACGCCTGGCTGGGCAATGTATTTAAAGCTGTCTTTTAGTTCATTAGTTTCTGTACAAGGGATAGGAAAGGATGTGCATTTCACCTATTTCCCTAGATAATGGATAAGTAACAGAAGGAACTGAGAATTATAAAGTCTATTTTAGCATTTTCCAGTGCTGGGGTAGACAGTGGGAAGAAGCTGAACTGTGTGCATTTTTGTGTATTTCCATTTAAAGCTTCATTTGCCATTCCATATGTTTCTCTTTTTATTTATTTTTTTAAGCTGAAGGCACCTGTGTCTTCTAAGATGAAAAAACAAACTAATCATATTAGCATGTGTTTTGCGGTTTCCTATGACCTATCAAGTAGTGAGGACACACTGGTAAATTTTCTTGTTTCTGGCTCTTGGAGAACCTCAAGCTGAGTTGGAGAAGCAGGATACAAACACAAGACGACACAGGTAACCCTGCAGGATTTAAGCAAGCAGGTGTGACAGGACCAATAGACACGTGCGGCTGTAAGGGTCAGCAGGCAGGGGTCCTTTAGGATGGTTGGCCGTGTAGGAAGGCAGCAATGGCTTAAAGATAAAAACAGTGAAGAGAAAAGTTAGAGAGAGAGAGACCGAAGCTTGGCCATTACTACATCTTTGTTCTGCACCTCCCATCTTGCCTCTTTGCCTCAATTTCCCAACCTGTAGACGGCAGCTGAGTTAGCTGACGAAACTGACTGCAATGCTCTTTGCAAATGAGGTCTGGCCCTCCCAACCTGTGTAGGAGTAACGTTTGCACACGGTGAAGGTGTGTGGTGTTTTCAGTTAATGGGATTTGATTTATGCGGTTCAGGCTTACCAAGTAAGATATAAAAGTACGATATATGGCCGTATATTACATCCCCTTTCCTAATGAGAGGAGACTCAGACAACTGAAGAAACTCAGCTGGGCGGTGGTGGCGTACGCCTTTAATCCCAGCACTCGGGAGGCAGAGGCAGGCGGATCTCTGTGAGTTCGAGGCCAGCCTGGGTTACAGAATGAGTTCCAGGAAAGGCGCAAAGCTACACAGAGAAACCCTGTCTTGAAAAACAAAAACAAACAAACAAAAAACTGAAGTAACTCTAAATAAAAATAATGCAATATTAAAAAATAAACTGAAGAAACTTCAAGCAAATGGTTAGATTGGGAAGATCGTTCCCATGGCTTTGTATCCTTGTGTATTTCTTCATTTCATTGAGAAAAGGTCACAGTGAGTAAGGAAACAGCACAAAAGAAAATCCAAACTTTCGAGGAAAGCATTCTTTGACTTTGACTGTTGACCTGGCCCTCCTTCGGGAAAGCCAGAGGGAACAAATTGTAGCTTGGCTGATCCTCACTTTGGGGGAAGCCTAGCTTGGCATCAGGTACTTTGGAGGAAATAAAACCAGAGTTCACAGTGTCCTGGGTGTGAGGAAGTAGGAGCCAGTCACTGCAACCATGCATTAATTGCTTTGAGAATATGCTTGGCGTCCATTAGACAAGGAAGCTTGTATCCAGACTTGGTAATTAGTTAAAACCCTTATGCAAGAAATACCCTTCACCATCCGTGTTTCAAGGAGTGTGTGTGTGTGTGTGTGTGTGTACTTGCTTCACTTGCCTGAGTTCTGAGGCACTCGAGGCTCCCTCAGCACAGCAGAGATCTGTCGCTTAAGAGACAGCAGAAGGTATGGCAATAAGAAAAGCGCAGAGAAACAGGAAGACCAAGACAGTGTGGATTATGTCTGTAGAGAAGCATGGAGTCAGTAACTACTGCTCAAAGGGACATAGGCCCACCTCTACCCGAGTCTAAACTATTCAGATGCCAACATCTTCAAGGGACATGGTGCCCGAGAAACCAATAGGAGATGCTGCTGCCCCAGTAGAGGGAGGGAAGGAAGGAGGGAGAGACCCCATGCATCAGATGTTAGTTACGTTGTAGCAGCCACAGAGGTTCACCCTGAGTGAGGTCACACGGATGAGGCCACAGTGCAAGAGGCACACCCCAGCTACGCTGTCACTTGGTCCTCCCCGGATGTCCCTGTTTTCAGCACCCAGCCTGGTATCTGGTGCACAGTGGATTGAATTGGATGAATAACTGGATGAATGAGTGTTGATGCCAACTCCTGAACTCTGGCCTAGTTGAAGGGGCCGTGACCCGGAATCAACTGGAAAGAATGTGACCTTCCCAGGGATAATTTAAGCCCTGTTTGTAGCTTTCTGATAACGACAATAAATATTGTGCCCCCAGGTAGACAGCAGGCTCTTGCCCTGGGTGGCTTGGAAGAGCTTCCAGGTGTGTGTGTGCGTGTGTGAGCCTTGTGGAATGGTGTGTCAGGTCAGGATTTCCCAGGGAGAAGTCAGATGAGAAATATTACGTTGGTTGGGATCAGTCTTCTGAGGTTGCCTGGGGCCACTTGGTTGTGGCAGCAATCTCTAATACAATTTTCTGCTGCAGATTCCGGACCCTGACAGCCCATGCCTAGCCTCTTCTTACTCACTGCCAGCACTTGAAAGAGAGAATTGGGCTTCCAAGATGCCTGGCCTTCGAGCCTTGTGTGTGTCTGAACTAGCAAAGCCCTGTTTTCTGATGTCTGCGGGATCCTGTCTCATCCCCGAGACAGACATCCTTCTCCCGCCGGACTGACAGAAAGCAGAACTGCCTGTGCCTCGCTGCCCTACGGCAGACACAGATGTCTGGGAAAAGTCAAAGCAACAAGTGGGGCAGGGGTCAGAGGGCTTAAGGGTCATGAGCCCGCTGGCAACCGGACTGTTCTGGGGGTGTTTCTAGTTTGTAAAGCCGGACTGCTACTAATTATATCTTCTTCCTGGACTGTGGAGCTAGAGCGGCGGACCCACCGCAGAAGACTTTTGTGCAAGTTTTATTATTTTTTAAAATTTAAGACGGGAAGATGTTTGATTATAACTGGCAATATTCCTCCAACTAAATTCATGCAAACATTTTACAGCCTTTGAAAACGTCATTCTGTATTTGCTTATAGGTACTCCAAACACTGGCCAATCAATCACTGGTTATTGTTGAGTGGATGTCCATTCACGCACGTATTTATCCAGTGTCCAGAAAATGTTCCGAAGCATGCTGGCATGTGCCAGACCCTGGGAGACACGGATCCCACAGCCTGTGCTTCCTTTCCACAACCCAGCTGTCTACTGGGCCCCAGGTTTCCAGGCTCTGTAGATGAGCTTTGCCCTCATTATGCTGAAGGATGAACTGGGATCTGCCGTGGGAAAAGCCCACAGGGCGGAGTGTTGGGATGTTTCAGAACAGGTGTGTAACCAAGCCCCGCTGTAAGCTGTGTGGAGATAAAGCCACATAGGGGTCCTCAGGGTGTGACTGGCATGACGCTCATTTGCAGGGTTTGTCACCCAGGTGGCTGGCTCTCACTTTGAGCTCTGAGTCTGTGGATTTTTAGCAGGTTGCCAGGAGGTGACCATCCTGCTGGCCTTGAGACCATACCTTGAGAACCACCACGTTAGAAACACCTTTGTTAGCTGAAGGGCCTTGGAAATGGTTCTCCTGAGAAATTAGTGTTGCGTCAGCATAATTAATATGAACTGCATTGCCGACTCTGGTTCCCTTTGCCTTAGAATTCAGAAATCGCATCTGCGGCTCAACTGTAATACAGTTTACACTGTCTATGCTTTAATTTGCTCTCCTGTTCCATTTTCCCTGCTCTGATTTCCACGTGTCTATCGTAATTTTATTACATATACTCCTGGATGTTGAGTCTGTTGTGTAGAATACAGTACATAAAAATAAATATTATTTCAGTCAGTGTTCTTTTCCAGGGGCATGTGGTTTTCACATTAATATTAAACTCTTGAATCTTTTAGACTGTTGAATGCATTAACTCTGGGCAACAGTTTCCTCAAAAGTGTTGTCAAGTAATTAGTGAAAGAATGGAAAAGAAAAAACTGTGAAGATGAGAGATAATGCTCTTAGAAACATAGAACTTCTGTTTAAAAAGTCACAAAGATGATATGATCTACATGCAGAAAAATACATTTTCTTAGTATATGCAATATATATATGGTAAAGTCTCTGAAATTTGAAGTGTTTTGAATGCTAACAGGATTCCACAAGTTGAAAATTCCCCCACCTGACTTCATGCGATGGGTTGTAGTTGAAATACAGGAGTGCTCAAAATCTTGCACAAAATTACCTCCAGGGTACATGTTTCAAGGTATATCTGGAGCATAAATGAGGTTTATATTTAGAGTTGTGTCTCAGTCCCAAGACTTCTCATTAAGTATATGCAAATATTGCAGTATCTGAAAAACTCAGCTGGCATTTAAAGTTCTTTTGGCCCCTAGCATTTCTGGTCAGAGATATTTGACTTGCATATTTTCCTTGACTGACATCCCTAATACGTATAAGGGCACCATACACCATCTTTGGCTGTCGATGGCAAAAAGGGGTGGGGTGGGGTGGGGGGGCAGTGTTAACGTCGAAAGAAGAAACGTCTACAGTGGGTGCCAAACTTTGGTAAGGATGAGAATCTCCTGAGGAGTTTGTTAACTGGGATGCTGGTTTATGAGGTCTGATGTGGGAGGGGGTTCACATCCTTAATCTGTCCACCAGGAGATTCTGGCCCAGGGGAGCTTGGTGGGCAAAGTTTTGGCAGTCCTTACTCCCTAAATGTTGGGGAAAAGAATCGAAGGCTGGGGCTGTGTTTGGGAACCTCCCACCTTTATCACTTTTGGATACGGCCTCCGTGTTCAGATTTGTCCACCACATTTGCAGAAGTCAAATAGCGTAATGTGCATGCTGTCACCCCTATTACTCAGCCTTAGCTGCGAAACGTTACCTCACGATGTTAGATATTCGCTGGCAGTTTGTAGCTGTGCTTCTCATTCTCTGTGTGCCCGACCTCACCCCGACCCCACCCTGGCCCCACCCCAGTTCACTCCCCCCCTCCCCCGCCCCGCTCTGTGTGTGTCTCTTGCCGTTTCTTCTGCTTTCAGCTTAGGGAGGGAGGGGGTTACTTCACCAATCTTGTCTGAGAACAGTTCCGAGAAAGAAGTTGTTTTGGGAAATGTGTTGTGTGCTCCCCCGGCCGTCCCTCCTCAGGAGTGTGAAGTAACCAGCACTTGGCGTGGACTTTGCTCAGCCTGGGAGGCTGACGCCTGGCCAGCGGTGGGGAGCTGGACAAGGGCCGCCTGAGCATCGGCATGGCGGTGTGACACGCTCAGCTGGAAAGGTTCAGTTTTCCTTTGTGCTGTCGCCTCCGGCTTTCTTTTCACCCGCCTGGTGATAGACGCAGGTTGAATATCTGTAGTAATCGATAACCCATTGGTAGCAATTGATAACTAATTGAGAATTAAGTTTCTCTGAGATTTACTTGGGTTTAGAACTCTGTGGGGGCAGTTTTTAGTTAAAACTCCTGTTTCTTAAATGAATGCACATTTTAGAATAGATTTAGAGTTACAGAACAGTTGGGAAGGTGACACAGAATTCCATATCCTCACGCCATTCCCTCCCTGACTAGTGTCTTCCTGTGGTGTGCCTCACAGTTTATGAACCAATAATGGCACTTGCACTGATTACATCCTCTAGTTTCTCTGCTCTCCTTACAGTTTACTTCAATGTCCCTTGTCTGTGTCAGAACCCCCCTAGGGTACTATAGTTTCTCAGGCTTGCCTTGGCTTCGGTGTGCCTTCCAGATTATAAAATACTAGCCAGGCGTTTTGGACAGTGTTTTTATTTGGTTTGTCTGGTGTTTCTTTTGGATCTAGGATTTGGGAAGGAAAACAGCAGGGCCTGAGTGACAGATCTGATGACATCACAGTGTGCAAATGTGCTGCCCTGGACATACATGCACATACACAGCAAATGTGCATCCATACGCTCACCCAGCCCGTTGCCACTGATGTGTGTCTTGCTCTCCTGGCTGCGGTGATGCTTGTTGGGCATTTCCTATGGTTGTGCCCCGCCCCCCCAATCTGTACTGTAGTCTTTGAAAGGAAATGACTGCGCTCAGCCCACACTGAAGCTGTGGAAATAACGCTTCACTTCCTTGGCAGGATAATGCTGTTATAAATAAGTTATTCAGAATTCTAATCTCTTTTTCTTGCTTATTTACTCATTCAGCTTTTTTGGTGTGTATGTGTGTGCATGTACAGATGCTATCACGTGTGAGTGCAAGTATGTGTGTGCATGTGTATGCGTATGCACCCGCAGGCCAGAGATTCGTGTAACCTGTCTTCCTCCATCACACTCCACCTGGTATATTGAACCAGGTCCTTCAACTAAACCCAGAGCTCACCGATTCAGCTAGCCTACCTTCTTCCAGGGAATCCTCTGTCCCTGGCTCTTGAATGCTGGGATTACAGGTGGGCTTCATGCCCACCTGGCATTTTGGTAGGTGCCAGGGATCTGAACTCAATCCTCATGCTTGTAAGGCAAGGGTTTTAGCCAGTGAGCCATCCCCCCAGCCCTTATTCAGTTGTTCGTATCCGGGTAGACGTCCGGCTTTGCACTCTGCCGGTGCTGACCTGGGAAGTTTTCCCAGCACGCTTCATTCTTAGTGGTGTGTGCCTCATCGCTGTGGGAGTGTGGCCGTGGTTTGTTTTCCAAGCACGTGCTTGTTTCCTCTGGTTCCATCTTTATGCCGATGCTGGCAATCGGTTAGGTCACCCGAGACTTCATGTTGACTTATTTTCACTCCATCTTAAAATCATCCATTTCTTCAAGGGACCTGGTTTCTTTTATTGGAGGGTGGTATCAGAAACCAAGTTCTGAGTGTCCTAGTGACTGGGGGATCAGGCTTGTAAGTTTTCTCAGCTGACAGACGACAGAAATTCATGTCTCCTAACCCTTGCATAGAAGCTCACCTGCTAAGAATTTCTGTATGTGTCCATCTGCATGGATTTGTGTTCAGTGTGAGTTCACACTGATATTTCTTTTTTTTCTTTTTTGGTTTTTCGAGACAGGGTTTCTCTGTGTAGCTTTGCGCCTTTCCTGGAACTCACTTGGTAGCCCAGGCTGGCCTCGAACTCACAGAGATCCGCCTGCCTCTGCCTCCCGAGTGCTGGGATTAAAGGCGTGCGCCACCATCGCCCGGCCACACACTGATATTTCTAAATCTAGTATGGTGATGCCCGATCATTCTAGCCGTGTCCTTTACCTGCCTGGCTTTCCCTAACGCCATCCACTCGCTTCTGCAATTGTTAAGCAATATTTCCCGAGAAACAATTTACCAGCTCCTGTTCAGCCCTTGTGTTAGGTTCTTTTCACATTTCCTCCGAGTCTTCATACTGCCCTAAATTTACATAGGCCAGACTGCCCTGCTTCCCACCCCCCCCCACCCCTGTCCTGCCCTCCACACTTGCTGCAGTGACGTTACTTCATACATTTTAGTAGTTGCTTTTCATCTCCACTCTGCCTTCCGTATTCCACCCCAGGGCCTCTTGATGCCCTGAATTTAATTTTTAAAAAAGTGTGTGTGTGTGTGTGTGTGTGTGTGTGTGTGTGTGTGTGTGTGTCTGCCACGGCACTCATGTGGAGGTCAGAGTCACGTGGACTTGGTTCTCTCATTCCACCTTTATGTGGGTACCGGGGATCAAATCAGGTCATCAGGCTGTGTAGAAAGCATCTTTACCCACTGACCGGCTCATCTCACGGGTCTCCCCGGATTTAATTTTAATGGACTGCATTCCGTTTCACAGTGCTGGAAAGTTGACAGATTTTTGACAAATGTTAGCGCTATCTATATCAACACTTACAGTATCGTTCAGCATTCCTTCTCTGCCCTAAAAAAAAAAAAAAAAAAAAAAGCAAAACAAAACCCTCCCTGCACAAACGGCCCCAAGTCATCATTTGGTTTAACTGCCCAGGTGAGTCTTGCCAGACAGACGCATCGGAAAGCAGTTCTGGTCTAATTCCGAACGGTTTTCAAACACTTTCCTGATGTCAGTTAGCTGACTGAGAAAACTAGCTGGGTTTCAGTTGTGGTTGTGTAACTAGTTTCCCCTAACCAGGCAGAAGGTGAGAAACACACACACACACACACACACACACACACACACTTACATATATATACACACATACATACATACATATATATATATATATACTTATATATATACACACATATACATACGTATACATGTATGTATATGTATACACACACACACACACACATACATGGTAAGAAGTCAGTGAATGGGGCAAGTGGACTTGATGAAACTTCTGTGTGACAAACATTATATGACAAGTTTCACTAAAAAGTCACGAACTCCTCAGAATTCCAGTCACAGGGTGGTGGGGAGGGCAGTGAGACCTTAAAAGCCACACTAGTTCAACCTGCCACCAGCCTATTAAGTCACTCACCTCTGGATGGCTGGGCCGTGTCAGGGGCGATGGAACTGCTTCACTCTGAAGGTGGCTGTGAAGGAGAGTAAATGAACACGTGTGAGGCATTTGGGGACCCACGGGAGACACAGAACCCCTTGGGACACTGTTTTTACCCACTCACGAGGCCTGCTCTCCCCCATTCTCTCAGCTTCATTATGATCCCCGAGTCGCTGTTCTTTTGAACTGTATGATCCGTCCTAGGAGTCAACTGTTCTGCAGTCCGGCTGTCCCTCTGCGGATGGCTCTTACAGCCCTCTCGCTTCAGCCTGGCTTGGTTTCAAGTTTCAGGCCTCATGTCTCTCTCTGCCATGCATTTCTGTGTAAGATTTCCCTGTACAGTCAGTACACTTGAAATCCAGCGTCGTCCCAAACTAGCTGCCCTTCTAGAATCTTCCAGGATAAACCTTGCAGTCTTTCAGATACTGGATTCCTTTCCAACCTTTTGCCATAGAGTTCTCTTGCTTTTCTTCTTAGCACTCACTCTGGTCTCTCCTATAATCCAGTCTGTTCCTCCCGTGGCTTGTCCTCTAGCCTGTCGCTTAGATGGTTGCTAGTCTAATATTTTGAAATTAGCCTTTCAACTCTTCACCTGGTATCAGCAACCTTTAGCCCAACCCTTCTAAATTTATCTGCTGACATCATTAAACTACACAAGACTTAATATTCCTTGCTGCATAAAGAAACCTCCCCCCTCCATCCCGGCCTGCTGGAGATGAGGTAGGCGTTATGAATGGAGTCTACCTTTTCCTCCATTTCCCGCGTCTAGTAGGCCCATGAAAGCTACCTTCACTCATCTCTGTGGCATTTGGTGTCTTCCTTTGTTGAGCTTTCTCCGAGGTCCCCCAGCACCAGACTTCCCACCCTTCAGAGTGGCATCTCCTCTCTTCTCTTCCTCCTTCTCCATGGGTTTATCTCTTCCTTTCCTGTCACCCCTCCCGAAGGGTTTTTATCAATGTTAGTGATTACTTTTTGAGGAAGAGCTCCCAATAATCACCCCGGTCTTGTCTTCACTCCACGTTTTGCCTTTATTTCTAACTTTTTTTTTTTTTTTTTTTTTTTTTTTTTTTTTTTTTTTTTGGTTTTTCGAGACAGAGTTTCTCTGTGTAGCTTTGCGCCTTTCCTGGAACTTGCTTTGGAGACCAGGTTGGCCTCGAACTCACAGAGATCCGCCTGCCTCTACCTCCCGAGTGCTGGGATTAAAGGCGTGCGCCACCACTGCCCAGCTATTTCTAACTTCTTAACAGTTGTTTCTATTTCAGGACCTTTGTGTCCAAACTTAAACTCACTTCCTTCCTTCTGAAACAGGCCCTTTCCCTCAGAGTTCCCTGGGTGATTAAAGGAGACAGAGTTTGGCAAGTTTTTGTTGTTGTTGTTGTTGTGTGTTTGTGTGTGTGTGTGTAAAAGGCTTTGTGGGCAATAAAATCTTTGTCATTGCTATAGTCATGTGTTACCTAATGATGGGGTACATCCTGAGAAATAGGCTGTTGGGCATTTTTGTCGTCGAACGTCATCAAAGGCAGTTACCCGGACCTAGGTGGTGAGGTTTATCCCTGAGCCTGTGCTCCTGATGCTATCAGGAGACCCGAGAAGCAGATGGGAGGTGTAGGTGCCTGCAGCGTGCATGCTGTGCTACAGGGAGGTGGGTTTTGGTAAGTAGCAGTATATTTCCAAATGATGGCAAGCACACTATAGAAACGCACGATCCAATAACCCAGCTGTCTGTCACCAGGTGTTAAGGGTAGGACATAATTGCACACGTTGTACTCTTCTATCACTGACGGTACAGTGGGTTTGTTTACCTCAACATCGGCACAGACCCATGGTGCCATAAGCTGAGACGTCACCTTCCCTAAGATGTCACTGAGAGATAGGAACTCTTCAGCTTCATTATGGTCTGACAGGACCACTGTCGTATCAGCAGTCTGTCCTTGGAGAATTGTCGTCGTATGGCACATGACTAGAATCATGGGTGCCGTAGAGCAAAGGCACTCGTAGATAATCTGAGGCTAAGAAAGGTGTGATGACTGTGTTTCACCAAAACGTGACTTAACAAAAATTGGCAGCATGTTGACATGGGCCCCAGGGCACCGTTTACCGACTTTTCTTCTGGGTCACTTAAGATGACATCCCTTTGGCCTTTGTCTTCGTTCGTCCTCTTCACGTGGTTTTCCTTGATTGCGCTCTTCTGAAACCATCCCTGTTTCTAGACCGTGACTTGCTATTCACTGGTTTAGTAGATAACCCCGCCCCTCTGCCTGTTAATCTCCATCATTTTACCTGGTGCTTCCCCCCTGGTTCCCCCTTGGCCTTCATCACGGGGTTGGAGTCACCTGGGTGCATCTATTCCTACCTTTTCTTTTCCTTCTCCTGTATGCTCCTCCAGGGCCGCTCTAGTGTAAGCTCCCATGCTGACTGTCTTCTCGCCACAGGCCCCCGACTCAGAATGATCTCACCTTCCACTCCTGACTTGCCTTTGGGTCTCAGTGTAGGTGACACTTCCCAGGGAGAGCATTCTGGTGGCCCAGTGCTCTCTCTTCTCTTGGTCTGAGTGGCACGCATCACGTAGCTGCTGCTTGCTCAGCTGGGACTGTGCCAGGATGTTGTCCCTATCATGTCATCCCCCTCCGCTATCACCCGAGCTTCCAGAGTGGCTAAGGACAACCCAGTGAGTGTTCAGTAAACAGAGGCAATTAAATTCTTTTTTCTAGTCCTGTTCACTCCCATGGAGCTCCTGGCTCAGTCAATGGTACTAAGAATTGCCCATGGTCCTGTGCATGCCATCACCTTTACATGGCATGTCTGGATGTTGCTCCCTCCTGGGTGTTCTCTTTTCCACAACCCCCTTTCCAATGCAGACTTAGTTCAGGTCAACAGCATCCTTCACTATGACACTGGAAAAGCTTTTTAATATGTATCCACCACCATCATCTTCTCTCCACTTTCAACACCCTCATCCTGTGTGTAAGGGTCTGACATGTAAGGATGATGCTGTGACTTTGTTGATTGAAGCCTCTCAGCCTCACCTCCCTGTTGCCCCAGGGTCAGGGCCAGCCTCTAGCATGTCACCAGACTATAGTGGTCCTCAGCTCTGTTTCTGACCCCACTTGACAGCCTGCATTTATCCATGAGTAACCCTGATCAGCCCTCTGCATCCCTACCTGCATGCCTGTCCCCTGTCCCCTTGAAAACAGCTTGCAGAATTTCTAGGCATGGTCCCATCTCTTGTGGGGTTTCGTCTCTCTTCCTCTGGAAGATCAAAGGGAGTAAAGAGATCATAAAATACTATGGAGGTAGGTGTTTGGGCTTGATGTGCTTTCTACTGTGCTCTTTGATTGAGTCTTCCGAAGATAACCCAGTGAGCGAGCCATTAAGTAGACAGGTGTGGAAAGCACCTTGTAATGCTTTGATTTTTCTCTGATTACTTGCTTGATTTTGCTAGGGCCTTTACCTTCTTCCTCTATTACAAATGGAAAATAAGAAGCAAGAGTATAGAAAAACTCTGGGATTATTTGTATCATTTTAAGATATCCAACATCTTTAGATTAAACTGTTGGGCTGGGGGCGGGGGCACAAGGGAATAATTATTTCATTAGGACTGAGATATCCTAGCCTAATATTTCTCCTTTCCTGTGGCAAGTCCCCTTTAAAAAAAAAAAAAAAAGGTCCAGTTCTGAACCCATAAAGATGGTTAATAAAAGAGCGGCAGACTGTGAGGCCATGGGATAGGAAGAGCAAGCATGGGTACATCCTCCCTCCATCAGGGTTACAGAGACACCCACCCCTTTTATCTCATTTGGGAAGGCCTTACCCAGCAGAAAAAAACGCCCTACTCAGAATACCAGAAAAGAGACACAATGGACTCGTGCAGAAGTGCTCTTTGTGGGAGATCTGCGGTATGGAGAGTGTATAAAGCTGGTGGGGTTCCCCTCTCCCACCTCAGCATCTGCTCTGGTGTGAGCTCTTGGGGTAACTGGAGCAGAGTAGAAGCCCGAGACACTACTTTGGTTTCAAGAGTGGATAGAGCATTTGACGGTTTTTTTAAAGAACGTGGTCCATTTTTTTTTTTTTTGGTCCCTCAGGGACACCATAAGCCTTGACTGTCCTGATGAACCAGGCACATCCTCTCAGAGCCTCCATCTTCATTCAAAAAGGGTTGCAGGATTAAATACCTGTGGATTTAGGGGGAAGAATTGTAGAAGAAAGCGTTTGAAAACCATAACGTGTCTGTTTCATTTACAATTTCAATTCCTTCAATAGTAGAGTCAGAAGTGAAATGTGTGCACATATGTGCACACTCACAGGCACACACACATACCCCCATGATATAGAGTGGGTCATTTATGCTTTTAGTCTTATGTTTGGAAGAGAAAAAAAACGTTTTAGTCTTCGGGGATATGATCCAGTATTGCTTATTGATTCCTTTGTATTGTGTGAAAGAAACTTTGAAAAATTGCTTTGGGTGTATGTGAAAAAGGTTTTTTTCTTTTCTTTTAAGAAAAACTTTTCTTTTAAGATAAACTTTTCATGTGAAAGGTTAGAGAAAATGAGCCTGAGCTGTGAGGGATCCCAAATGTAAATTTCTACTGACTCTGTGTGTTTAGCTGCTGGGAGGGGGTGTGTAAGAGTTGTTTTGAGCCTTCAAAACATTTGTATTTTAGAAACAGAAACGTTATGAGTCTTCAAATGTCTTTGCAAGTCGTAGACAGAGCAGAGCCTAGTTTTAGCAGGACAAGGAATGACCAACAGTTCCATCACTGAAATAACGGGAGTGTTTTTTGTTTTTTGTTTTTTGTTTCCATTTTAAATCAGTCAGATTTTTTTTTACAGTCATTGTTTTCTAGTGGTTTTTCAGCCGTGGCTCTTCTTCATGTGCCGAAAGCACATAAAACTGAGTGTGAGCGCTGTGGAGACAACAGACAGTGAGCAGGCCCATTGTGTTTGCCTCAGCCTCCCCCTCCGAAACTCTTTCCACTGGAGGGATGTGGGCTCCCCAGCCACTAACTAACGGGACCTGAACTACCCATCACTTCTCACGAGTCCCAGCATGGATGCTTCTTCCTCCTCAGCAGCTCCGGCTCCTGATGGGAGCCCCCGGGGAGCAAGGCCATCAGGTTGACTCCTGTTCTCAGCTGTAGGGAGGTGAGGCTAGAAAACTGGGGTGGGGAGAGGGCAATAAGCACCCTCAGGTGACGATGCCATAAATCTTGCTGGGTTCCAAGGAGCCGGTGATGTGGTGACCTTATGCGCAGGCCGGCATTGGGTTGAGCAGCAGGCAGGCACACAGACCTATGGGCACTGGGCTGTAGGAGCCTGGAGGGAGGCTGATGAGACAAGAGTGGGGGATCTTTCCAGGATTTAAACCTTGACTTGGCCTTCCAGGCTTGGGTGACCGTGGCTAGTTCTGGAACGCCACTGTGACTCCATCTTTCCATTTGTTAAATGGCCACGGTGGCACTTAGCCTGCAGACGGTGAAGGTGAGAGGTGATGATGGTCAGGGACTTAGTAAGGACTCAGCACATCGGTGACGTTCAAGAGGAAGCTGCTCTGTTTTAGCAGAGAACACAGGCGTCCCATCTCCTATGGGTCCCTGATACAGTCCTGTAAGAACTGGCACTCTCAACATAAGCTTGATGGTTTAGTCTTAGGGGAACAATTGGATGCTTTACCACGGTCTCAGGTTCCTTTGCTATTCATGCAAGAATTAAAAAAGCAATAAAAGAGCCACCTAGCCCGTAATTTGAGGTATATGGACCTTCTTCTCGTAGATGTCTCTCATGCAGCCTACAGGCACTGTACACCGTTTGCTCAGATCAAAGCCTTTCCCCTTTTAATATGCCAGATTCCTCTGCTTAATCCAGGCTGAGATGGATATTGAGGAGATGGCGGTTTCCTGCCTGTGATCAATTCTAATGCCTTTTGTGAAAGGAAATGATTATAAGCTATTATCGGTTAATTAAATGAGTGTTTCCCTGGAGTCGTGTGCACAGGCTGTTAGTCAAGCCTGTTTATAATCATGGAACATTGATGCTAGGAGGGTTCTAGAGAACACCTCATGGAGGTTGAGCCAGGGATGAAAGCGACTCGTACGACTTCTGCCAAAGGATGCCGCTGTGGGCACAGACTCTGGCTAAGGGTGTAGGGGTGGGATGCTGGCTGAGTGTAATTAACTAAGTGGTGGGCCATATACCCTGATATGTCTGAGTACTATCATTGTTATTATTATTATTATTATTTTTGCATTTAATCATTTGTTTGGGAGTGGAGTGCATACGTGTGTGCATGTATCTTTCTCTCTGTCTCTGTCTCTCTCATGAGTGTGTGTGTGTGTGATGGTGCAGGCGTAGAGGTAGAAGACAGCTGTTTGTAGGAGTTGGTATACTCTTCTTCTACCATGTGGAGTCCAGGGATCAAAGTCATATTATTAGGTGCGGTCAAGTGCCTTTGCCCTCTGAGCCATCTGATTGGCCCTGTTACTTTTTTTTTTTTTTTTTTAAATAAAGCTCTGTGTTTTATACTGCAATAACGACCATTGTTTTTTATTTTATCAGTGAGGTCAAGTGACCTTCCTTTTGAGCTCACTACACCAAACCAATCTGTATTTGTTGAGTAGGTACATGCTTCCAAGAATTCTGCTGTGCTTCTGGGAGAACAAAGTGTCAGGAGCTCCCTGATTGGAACTTGCCG
The DNA here is from genome assembly GCF_004664715.2 of Peromyscus leucopus. Classification (NCBI taxonomy): domain Eukaryota; kingdom Metazoa; phylum Chordata; class Mammalia; order Rodentia; family Cricetidae; genus Peromyscus; species Peromyscus leucopus. The sequence continues at coordinate 41,379,153 of NC_051075.1, forward strand.
ACTTCTAGCAAGTGCTGAGATACAGATGCATGAAAATTTGCTAATTATTCAAGAATAGGAATGGCCATTAAGATAGCGGTGGAGATCAGAATTTAAGATTGGTGGGATTCATGTGGATATCAGGGTCTCTCTGGGAACCTGACAGCCATGCGCCCCCCCCTCCCCCCGCTCCTGGGCACTTTCCTCCTCTATGATGTGCCTAGTGGGCCATCCCACTTACAACCTTACAATGGTAAATCCTGAGCAGCTGGCAGTGGCCCCATGCTGGGAGGCATCCTGCGAAGGTGTCAACGCATGATTAGGTGATATGAAGAAACAGAGGCTTCCCAAGTCTCACATCGCAGGAGCAGAGGTGTGGCTGCGTAATGGATGGAGGGGACAGGCGTGACTTGAAGAGCAGGTTTACAGGATGGAATTTGCAAAGAGAGGTTTGGGAAGGTTAGTGATTGGCACACCAATGAGAACCCATGTATTCTTGAAAGCCTGTAGAGGAGGCTGTTTTATTCCGAAGGCCCCAGGAAGGATGGGGGATGCTGAGAGAGGCACTTTGGAAAGGGTCCTTGGATAGCCAGGTGAAGACGTTCTTTGCTGGCTTTGTGTGTGCTTTGGGGAGGGTGCTCACGCCTGGAAGACACAGAATCCTGTGGGAATGGGATGCTCCAGTGCTGCAGAGGTTGAAAAGACAGATCCGCAGGGTATGCCGAGCTAGAGAGGCTCCAAGATGTTCAGTTTTGGAGGTTACAAGAATGGCAGATTCAGTGATTCTGTGGTAACTGGAAACTCAGGCGAGCATGGAATCAGAAGCATTAAAGTTCTCAGAGATCACCTAACTCAGGATTCCTAGGTGATGGTTCAAAGTCTGACTGCGTTGGAGCCTTCAGGAACTTTGAAAAGCATCAGTTCCACCCCTCCCCCGCCCCCCTCTGCCACCCATTTTCCCCAGTTAGTTCAGTCTGTGGATTGTTGGTAGGGTCTTGGTGTCTGCGTATTTAACACTTCCCCCTGTGTCTCTCAGAGATGTTGAATGACTTACGCAGGGCCACAGACTAGAGAGGACAAATGGAGCTCTAGAGTCTAATTGTCCTCCGGCATTGCTCCCAGACAGATGCAGAGGATGCGCTAGGGTAAGGAGGTATTAGAGCAACATGGATTCCTGTGGATACAACCACCATATGTCTTTTTGAGGGAGGGCATACAGATGGCCAAAATACGCAGTGCCACTGAAGACATACAAATCAAAGCCACAGTGAAATGTCATCTCACTCCAGTCAGAGTGGTTATTAACAACAACAACAACAACAACAATTCTAGTGAGATCATGGAGAAAAGAAAGAAAGAAAGAGACAGACAGAGAGACAGAGAGCATGAGAGAGTGTGTTACAGGAGCTTGAGAAAACTAAAGAAGAGTGAGGAGGGCCCTGAAAGAGTGATGTCCAGAAGCGGTGGTCCTGAGACAGAGTCTGGAAGGAAACTGCCAACAAGATCAAATACTACTGAGAAATCAACTGTGATGAACACGCTTGTGTGTGGATGATGATGATGGACCAGTTGGTGGATTTGACAGGAGGGTGAGATGAGACTGGAAGAGCTATTTAAATGATGGAGTGAGGCAGAGCGTGAAGAGATAGCATGCAGAAGGGATGTATTAGTTATATTTTTGGTGTCTTCTCTTTTTCTTAGAATGTGAGTAAGACTTTTGGGTGTGAGTGATAGGAAGAGTGGTTTATGAGCCCAAATAATTGAAAACTCAAGAAGATGAGAACATGACAGGAGCCATGGGTTGAAATAGTATCAAAACTCGGTCTCCTTCTACCTCTCAGCTTTCTCCTCTTCACCTCATCTTCTAGTTTTGTGCGATATCAAGGGTGCCAGATGATACTTCAAAGTTGGTGTCCTAGAGTGAAGTTAAGCAGGAAGTGAGACATTGACTCTTTCTTGCATATCTAGAATTCCTAGTTGGATCTACTTAAATTTCGTACCCAAACTTGAACTAGCAGTGACCAAGAGGAGAGAGTTACATTGCGCCGATAGCCAGACAGGGACGGTGTCCGTTCTAGGCTGATGTATTAGTTACGTATTGCTGTTGTAGAATACTTGACAGGAGCAACTTCAACAAGGAAGGGAGTATTTTGGTCCACAGTCCATCGTGGTGGGGAATTCATGGCAGCAGGAACTTGAAGCAGCCCGTCCCATTCCATCTGCAGTCAGGGGGCACAAAGTGATGAACATCTGTGCTCAGCTTGCTTTTTCCTCTTACCTTTGGTCCAGGACACCAGCCAAGGGAATGGTACTGCCCACATGGATGGTGGGCTTCCCCACCTCAGTTAACCTAGTCTAGACAGTGCCTCACAGATGTGCCCATAGGCTTGTTCTCCTCAGTGATTCTCAATCATGTCAAGCTGACATGGCTAACCATCTCAGTCTGTCATGGTAGTTGTTGGGACTTGTACTCTGGTTCACTAATCCTAGGTCACCAGTGCACCCTGTAAGTGGGGTAGGGTGCTAGCTGAACCAAAGGTCAAGAGCTGCTCTAGGTGTTGCAGTCTGATTGGAGAGACAGTTTCCACTAGAACTGGGGAGGGGAGAACTTGTGTCAGCGAGTGAAATCGTTGATCTCATTCCATTTCTGCTCATAGAGCTTCCTGTGAAATACAGGAATAAAGCAGTCCTGTTGTTGATGGAGGCAGTCAGCTCTCAAGGGGGATGTCAAAGCAGACACCGTGAGTAAGTGACAATAGCCAATCCATCTTACCAGCTCCAAGACATCAGGTTTCTTTATGACACAGTAGAGAATGCATCTTTACATTAAAACTCAGTACACTCTTACATGCATATCAAAATGCAAACAAAAAGTTCATGAAATTGGGGCCCGGGGAGATGTTTCAATCCTCAAAGTACCTGGTCCACAACTATGAGGGCCTGAACTTGGACTCTCAGCACCACGTGGAAGTTGTCGTGCATGTGTAGAAGGCAGGGACAGGTAGGTTCTTGGAACTCATTGGCCAGGTACGAGCTCCATGTTCAGTGTGAGACTGTGTCTTCAAAAACACAGCAGAGAGCAGGAAGACTCCCCATGTTGATCTCTGACCTTCACATATACATGTTTGCATGTATACCCATGTGCACACGTGTACACACAAAAAAACGTACACACAAAGTTTTACAAAATAGTGCTTTTCCTTAACACTTGTCGTGTTTACATTTTCTGTCCTGTGAGATTCTGTTTACAAATCCCTGCAATGTAATATACTAGCTTGTTTTCCCATCCCTGTGATTAAGCCTTGGCCTACAGTTTGAAACCCTGTGCTTGGGACCCCTGTCCTAGCACATCTGCTTCAGACAGACAAGGCTTGAAGATGGGGCTTGACACTGGGCTGTCATGATGATGATAATGCTTGGGAAAAATGAGGAGGCAAGCCGGTTCTCTGTGTGTGAGCACCTGACTCTAGGTGGTGTGACCTCCTGACATCCATCAGAGAGCTCCCAGCCCGTGGGGATGAAGTGGCCATCTTTGTGGGTCCTCTGGGTGTTGTTGGCAAAGGTTCACATGCTGGTTGTGGGTGTAGGATGGCAGAGGGGGCCGGGCAGTCTGTCTGTCCGCAGGCTATCAGTGGCTGCACCAGCACGCACAGCGGAGTGTGCTGTGGGGCTGAGTGTGCGTACGCCTTCTTTGTCAGGCCTTTTTGCTGAAGGTGAGGGAGTGGCATTTAAAAATAACATCTTTTTGACTTGAAACAAGTCGAGGCGGAGAGTGGAGACAATGAGACACCGACGTCCTGTGTAGTCATCTCTCCAGAGACGGTTATTTTCAGAAGCACTCAGCGGAGGCTCGCAAGTGTCGTCAAGGTAGTTAACATGACATTGTAAGTTAGTGTTCATCACGATACAGGCAGGTTGAGTTTGAGCATGGAAGTGATTGGCAGCATGGTAATCTCACTGGGCACAGATTCTGTGCAGAGAAAGGCAGAATTTAAGAACTGGCTGCCACGGTCTAGAGGTAAAAGCCTTCAGGGAGTAGAAAGCGGTCACATTGTATTGTGAAAAGTATCCAATGGGAGTGTGATGTAAGGGGGCGACTAGCAAAGACCAGTGCACTTTGAGGGGCCTTTGTTTACCTGTAGATACAATTAAAGCAATGAGTAGCACGGTTAAGTTCTGTGATGGAAGCTGGGCCAGAAATGCCTCATGTGAACTCTCAGCGAACAGGGACGTTCAGATGGTGGAGGACGGGGCCACTCCATTGCACCTGCAGTAGAATCAGACAGGTCCTCCAGTGCAGGAGTCCTCTGTTGTATCATGCAATTTGCAGCTTATTTAAAGTGCTGTTCTGCCCCCAGAGGTCATCATGTCTATACTTAGCTGGACTTTCTTCTTGTAGGGGAAAGGTCAAAGGCTTCAGAAGTGGAGCCATGAGCTGAATGAGAAGGATGTGAGGACATTTGTAAATGCACTCATTTTAATCCACAAACATCTCATGCTGCAGGGTTTTGAAATGTGGGTGGACAGTGAGTTTAGCATCTTGAAGGAAGAGGTCAGAGCCTGCCAGCTCAGGTATATGGAGATGCAGCAGGTCTGCAGAGCGCGGTTCCATCCCGGGTGCCCTGCTGTGTGAGGGTCTTTAGAATGCAGTCTTGATGTCTCAGCTGATAGATAAGCTCAATGGCTGTTGAGCTGTCAAAAGTAACTAATCTTTGTCATGGACTGTACTGGTCGAAACAGATGGAGACTCTTCAGACATTTCACTTCCTAAAACTAGACCTTTGGAGTTGACTAAGCCACACTTCCTCAACTCCTTCTACGTTGCCATTGTTTCTCTGGCTCACTTACTTGCAGTGTGGTTTAATTGCTCCTACTAGAGACGTGCATAAGATGTGGGGGCTCTGAAGCAAGAAGCAAGTGCATGCTCGCTCCTGTGCATCCAGCGATGCAGAATAGGGAGGGAAAGCAATTCAAGAGGAAGCTCTCAGTAGATCGTTGGTTTCCCAGCTCCACTGTTTCTCAAGATTCCACTTATTTCTTTGTCTCTCTATTGTGCAATGAAAGATTTAGTTTCAGTTTGTGACTGTGATTTATGCAGTTAGGCCTCTCTCTAAAGAATTATTTAAGATGCACAAAAAGCAATTCAATATTAAAATATATGCTCTTTTTTTTTTCTTTCTAGGTGGATCTGGAGCCCGAGGGGAAAGTGTTTGTGGTAATAACCCTAACAGGGAGTTTCACTGAAGGTAAGAATGAGTTTTGAGTGGTTTCTGGTGCATGTGTAATTTCAGCCCATAATTAAGAGGAATGTCTATCAATGGAAATTACAGCAGGAGCATTCCTGGAAGCATGCTTTAAAACCTCCCATGTAGCTTGGGCTGTCTGAACTCCCTTGCCCAGAAGTCTACCCGTTCAGATTGCCAAGTTCAATGTCTTTTGCAGAACTGTCAGTCTTGGGTTTTGTTATCACACTCACTGACTTTTTGTTCTTATCTGTCGTCTCCTAGCTGAACTGTGGGATTGTTTTGTTTCTTCTGAGTCATGCCTATTAAATTCTACTTCAGAGTTCTGGTCTTGTGCCAGGTTTTAGTTTGCCTCTAAAAGAAATTTGAGGATCATGTTCTCTTTTTCATAATCTCCACTTTATTCTTATCCCTTGAGAGATCCTGTGCTTTAGTTGGTGCTACCAAACTGTCCCTCATAACCAAAAACCATTTTTGAAAATTGAGGCAAAAATTGTGTATGGTGAAGGGAAAGATCCAGTGTGAGCAATTTGATCTTTCAAATAATTCAGTAAATATCCCAGTAAATCAGCTCTGCAATCCAAGATGCAGAACCTCTCTGCCTTTCTGAGGGTCCCCTTATGCTTTCTATTGGCAACTCCTGCTGCCCAGGGTAATAATGACAATGCTTCCTCACTCCTGTGGAGTGTTTTTGCCCATTCTAGAAGTTCGTGTAAATGGAATCGTATAGCGTGCCATTTTGGGGGTCTAGTTTCTTTTTGCTCATCATCATTTCTGAAGGATTCATTTATAGATGTAACTAACCATCTTATTAAATAAGAAACACAGAAACAATGTAAAAGAGAAAGCCGAGAGGTCAGAGCTCAGAGCTAGAATCTCACCCTTCCGCCTGTGGTGTCCCAGCTTCCCGAAAAGAGACCTATTTCCTGGCTGTTCGTCTATTTATAGTATTTTGTTCTGCCTTCTCATTGGTTGTAAACCCAAACACGTGACTGCCTCGCCACTGTCTGAATGTACAGCCCCCTAGGTCTTAAAGGTATATGTCTCCAATGCTGGCTGTATCCCTGAACACACAGAGATCTATGGGATTAAAGGCGTGTGCCACCACCGCCACACTCTTGCTATGGCTCTAATAGCTCTGACCCTGAACACACAGATATCTATGGGATTAAAGGCGTGTGCCACCACCGCCACACTCTTGCTATGGCTCTAATAGCTCTGACCCCCGGACAACTTTATTTATTAACATACAATCAAAATCACATTTCAGTACAATTAGATTACCACCACATTCATTCATATCATTGTACACATCAGTATTTTTATCTTTATTGATAATAATATTTCATTACATAACTCTAGCACCCGTTTGTTTAGACTTTGGGGGGTTCCCTGTCATTATTTATTATGAATAGTGTTTCTGTAAGCATCCTTGAACTTAAGTTTTGTGAATGCACACTTTTTATTGCTTTTAGGTAAGTTGATAAGAGCAATAGGTCTCAGTGTGGATGTGTGTTTAGTTTTATGAGTCTCAAGATGGTTATCTGAAGTGGTCCTGTTTTCTTACACCCTCACTGCAGCCTATGAGTGTTCTAGGCCCTCCATGCTCTCACTAATATTTGGTGTGATCCTTCTTTTTGACCTTCAATGCTCTGGTGGATGGGAAATGTGGCTTTGTGGTTGAAATATGTGTGCTACTGATGTGGAGAACTTTCTCATGGGCTTCTCTGCCATTTATATTTCTTTAATAGATGTGTTCCTTTAAGTCTTCTGCCCTGTTCTCCAAACATTGTGAACTATTTGTGATTTTTCTTTTCCGCTGAGGATTAAACCTAGGGCCTCGCCGGGCGGTTGTGGCGCATGCCTTTAATACCAGCACTCGGGAGGCAGAGGCAGGCGGATCTCTGTGAGTTCGAGGCCAGCCTGGGCTACCAAGTGAGTTCCAGGAAAGGCACAAAGCTGCACAGAGAAACCCTGTCTCGAAAAACCAAAAAACAAAAAACAAAAAAAACAAAAAACAAAAAAAAAACCTAGGGTCTCATGCTTGCTGTCTAGAGCACTCCACGATGGAGGCAGCCCCTAGCCCCAAGTTAGATGAAAATGCCTTTTTACCACAATTTATGGGAGTTCCTATGTTTTCTTAACGGGAGGCCTTTGTGTAAATACGTATGACAAGTGTTTTTCCCAGTCTCCCTGTGCATCCCTTCTTGTCTCCCTACTGGGGATTGGCATCGGAGTCTTGTGTGTGCTCTGCAAGTGACCTACACTCTGCTCATGCTTAGGCTTCTTCTTTTCTTTTTTTTTTCTTCCGAGACAAGGTTTCTCTGTGTAGTTTTGGTGCCTGTCCTGGATTTCACTCTGTAGACCAGGCTGGCCTTGAACTCACAGAGATCTGCCTGGCTCTGCCTCCCAGGATTAAAGGCGTGCACCACCACCGCTTGGTGCTTAGACTTCTTTTACCATCTCTTTTTGAGATAGGATCTTACTAAGTTGCCCAGGTAAGTCATCAAACTTGTCATCCGTCTGCCTCAACCTGCCAAGCTTTTAATTTAGGCTTTTATTATTTTATTTTTTTAGAATTTGGAAGTTTTTAGTTACGGCAAAGCTCCATGTGTCAGCATCATCTTTTACAATTTGTACATTTTGTGTCTTCTTTACAAAGTCTATTGTGGGGGGTTCGCCGAGACCTTCACGTGTTTTATTCTGGAATCTTGTGGTTTCACTTTTACTTTGTTGTCCGTGTGTCACCTTCATGTCCATGATGTAACCGGAATTCAGAGCATCTTCACAAATGCGAATCTGTTACTGCAGGACCACTGTCGTCCAAGCTTCCCATTCCCACTGATCAACCACAGAACTTGTGTTGAAAATCAAGTGCTCCCATGGGTGGGTCTGTTTCTGGGTGATCTGTTCTGTTCTGCTGATCTGTTTGGTCATGGTTGGCTGATACCACACTGCCCTCTTCAACGTCAGTTGGTAGTAAGACTCAAGCTTCAGCCCTGTGAGGACCCTAGCTGTGTTCCCGTTTGCTTCTTACTTAAGGTTGTGTTAGCTCTCCTCAGTATTTGGAGTTTTGATGTCCGCTTTGGCATCAGCTTATCGTTTCCACACGAGGAGTCTCTGGACTTTGAAATGAAATTGGGTTGGCTCCCTAGATCAGTTTGAGCAGATTGGCACCTTACTCATTGTAAGTGTCTTCGAGTCAATGAACACGGTACGCCTCTCCCCATGATGGCTTTGAACGTTGCTCAGCAGTATAATTAGAATGATTAGTATTATATAATTTTTGATATAGAGCTTGCTCATGCTTTTAAAAAAAATTTATTGCTACCTATGTCAAGGTTCATGATGTTGGAAATGGAATTTTGAGGATTTCGTTTTAAAAATAGTGTATAGAAGTATTTTTTTGGGGGGGGACACTGGCTTTTTATGCTGTGGCCTTATTACTAAATACACACTGCTTTCTAATAGCTGTGTTTGTGTGTGCTTGTGTAGTATCCGTGGCGTCTGTGAACAAACACAAGTTATGTGTTTATGCTCTTTTAAATGCCTCAGTGTATCCCCAGGTCACTGCGGCCTTGTCTCAGACCTACCGGTTCTAAGGAGGAAGAACTTGCCATCCTCCTGCCTCAGCCTGCCGAGTAGCTGGAGTTATAGGCATGCACCATCGTAATCGTATGTCCCTTTTCTTAAGATGGCAAATCTTTAAGCACCAGGCTTTTTAGCTGGTGCTTTAGGTATATCGCAGGTCGACTTGCTGAAAATGAAGCCCTTTCTAATTCTTGTTTATCTTTGAGCTCCTTTATTTTTTCTAAAGTAGGAATGCCTGTTAAATTCTGGCAAGTGCTTTTCCTTACTGAGAGTGTCCTATACAGGCCTTCTTGGATTCCTCCTCCTTTTTTTTTCTTTTGTTTACTAGTGAGTAGTTACATCATTGGCCGATCCCCTTAAAGGCATGGAGTCTTTCAAGAATGGAACTGTTTCATTCTTCTTAGTCTGGGACCAGTTTTACAGTCCTAGGGCACAACGCTTACTCATCAAGCACAGCCAATCTGGTGATTCACTGGAAATCCCAAGGACTTTAAGTCCTTTTAACTTTTTTTTTTTTTTTTTTTTTTTTTTTTTTTTTTTTTTCTTGAGACAGGGTTTCTCTGTGTAGTTTTGGTGCCTGTCCTGGATCTTGCTCTGTAGACCAGGCTGGCCTCGAACTCACAGAGATGCACCTGGCCCTGTCTCCTGAGTGCTGGGATTAAAGGCGTGTGCCATCACTGCCCGACTCTTTTAACTTTTTAATGTTTTAGCTCTCACAATTTCAGGACATCTTGAGTCTTCCTTGTACATACACAGTTAAGGAAGATGTGTGGATTTCAGAAGTTGACAGACTGACGTCCTGTCTGTGGCCCTGTCCTGTCTATGATTTCCTCCATGTCTGGTCATCTGGTGGCCCTGAACTGTACCTCCAGCTGATAGAACTGTGGCTTCCCTTGTAGCTTGGGAGCATAATCTAGAGAGACGCTTACAAATAGGGCTCTTGCCCCCTGGAGTTCCCTTCTCTGGGGTGTCTGATTCCCTCTGGTTTGTGCCTGGTTTGGATTGTTCTTTGGTTCTTCTATTTTCAACTAGCTATTTTAAAAATATTGTCCAGATATTTCAATTACTCAGTGGGAAGATTAATTCATTACAAGGTTTTCTACCGTTGTTAAAGTCCTATGGAGATTTTTAAGCACGCAGGTTGTTTGCATGTGTGGTGTTGATGTTTTGCAAATTGGTTCCAGTTGCTTTGAGAAGCAGTCTTCTCCCTTCCTCTCCACCAGCTAGTCTTACTCATATGGAGAAATGAGTGGTAAGGTTTTAGTGGTAAGGTTTGCACTCTGTCGGCCCTGTCCATTAAACGGTGCCTTATGTGAAGCACTGAACTTAGCAGAAAGTCTGGTCTCCTCAGACATACAAAAATCACCTGGACTACAGTTTGAAGGTTTTCCATCTGTCCTTAGCAATTCCCTTTTGCTTTATGGGGGGGGGGGGCAAGTGGAGTTACTCTTTGCTCCGTGGAATAAAATTAATGTAGTATTACGTGCGCCAGCCGTGGTGCAGGGGAACCCAGCGGTGAGAAAAGAGGCCGGAAGGGGAGTGGGTGAGATTCTGCAAGTGTGGTCTCACCTTCCTGCATTGCTGGAGGGGACCAGTGACATTCGGTCACACCTGCCACGGCAGGCCCAACGTAGCTGCGGACATTGCGGGGTGTTTTTAAGGTCCACACTAGCTCTCTTGGACGGGATGCCACTAAGATGTATCTTCCTTCATTGTGCCGACCTGAGGACACACCCGACCTCCTCTCTGTGCTTATTTCTAAGCTGTAGTGATGAGAAGGGGGAAACGAGAGATTATTTGGGGGATGAGTTCTGTTAGGTCGTAGCACTTCTGTTTGGCGCTGACCCCGCGTGACGGGCTGAGTTCATCTTTGGCAACCAGACCTCCCTTTAAACTAGCCCTTCTCCCTCCCTGTCTCCAGTAAGAGTACCAAGAGTGGCTGATGACGAAGACAGTGAGTTCATGGACGAAGGACACTGTGCGAACAGCGCTTGCCGTCCTAGTACTCCACCCCTGGGTGTGTTCGCATATTTTAAAAGATGCTAGAGCCTATTTTGCACATGGCAGATAGATGAAAATGTCGAAACTTTAAGAGCAGTGGCACCTATGTGTGGGATTGATTTTAGGAACCTCAGATCTGTTCTGTCTCTATGGGAGCACTGTCTTTTCAGTTTGGAATCTAGCCTGGGACTCAGTTTGAGCTTTCATGTGGCTTTTGTCTCAGAATGCATTTCTCTCATCAATTGCAGAAGATGGGATTCATATTCTCTCTCTCTCTCTCTCTCTCTCTCTCTCTCTCTCTCTCTCTCTCTCCCACCTCCCCTCCCTCTTTCCTCTGTTCTTCTTCTCTCCTCTTTATCCTCCCCCGACTCCCAGCCAAGGCACCCACCACAGCTGTGTCCAGAGCCTGGACTTGGCTCTAAGAGCATGTCTCTGGCTTGGACTTGCTTCCAGCAGCCCCCCTATATATTATATTAGAGATATTAGTATCCCAGAGATAGTACCCCAGAGATAGCATGACACATGGAGGGTAGAGATGCTGAAGGTGGAGACATGCTGATGGGAGACATAAAAAGAGACTTGGGACAGGACAGTCCCATCTGTCATTGCCAGTGTGACTGTTAAACAGTATCATCTTCCATTCTTGGAAGGGTGCCAAGTTAGTACATTGCAGGGTCACACACTACTTCTAGAATTGGAAGTAATGATGGGGTCTCAGGGAAGATTCTGTTTGTGTATGTGCAGCGTGTGTGCAACGTGTGTGTGCATGCATGTGTGGGTGTGTGCACACACATATGGAGGCCACAGGTTGACGTAGGGTGTCTTTTTGCAAACACTCTCCATCTTGCTTTTGTGAGACCATCTCTTACTGAAGCTGGAGCTTATTGATTCAGTGAGGCTGGCTGGCCAGCAGGCCCAAGGATCCTCTTGTCTGTCTCTCCAGTTCTGGGATTCCAGGCATGCACCAGTGCATCTGGCTTAAAACAAAACAAACAAACAAACAAACAAACAACAACAACAAAAAAAAAAACCATGGGTGATGGGAATGGAATGTAGCTCCTCATGTTTGAGCATCAAGCACTTTACCAACTGATCGGACTCCTCAGCCCCTGGGGAAGAATTTAAGCAGCGAGGAGCACGATCTAATTGGTGTCAGTTGTTTTAAAGGCTTGGCAGGAGAGTGTTAGATCGCAAGAGCTCAAATGCAGAGAGCCATTAGGAGACTCTAAGGGAAAACTATTGGGCTTGAGCAAAGTTGGAATATGAGGGGATAGAGAAGAATGGGCAGTATTGAGCGATGTATGGAATCAAAAGCAACAGGACTTGGCAACCCACCCAGCGCCAGGGATGAAGGAGGAGTCTCCAGAGTTGCTCAGATGCTAACTGGGGTCATTGCTAGGGTAGAAACATCAGCTGGAGGATAATGAATTTAGACTTGGGCAGATGGAGTTTGGAGTATTTGTGAGAAGTCCAGGAAGAGATGTCCGAGTTAAACTGGAAATGGAAGTCTGGACTTTGGCCAAATGTTGCTTCTGGGAGCGAGCTCTAAGTGCAAGGTGGAACTCAGAAACATGGATGGAGGGACCAGTGAGAAGAGGAGGGAGCCAGACCTGACCAGCATCGTAGCTCTGTGGAACACCAACATCTGAAGACTTTAGCTTATCATGTGTAAAATCAACTCAAACTCTGTCGAGGACTTCCTTATTGACTGCTCATCTTACTAATGTACTCCTTATTGAAATAATAATATTGGAATGCTTACTGTATCCGAGGAAGTTTCTCTAAGATTGCGTAACATTCCCCAGGTCAACATGAGAATGTTTGGTAATGAAGACTGAACAAAGAATGTAACATGAAAGACTTTATAAAGCAGTGTTTGCATTGGGGATAAAAGTAGTTTCTTCATTAAAATAGATTTTAAAAAAATCTCTAGAAACCATTGCTCTGTGGAAGTCACTAGGTCAGAAGACAACTCATAACTGAGAAAGGTATTACCCCTGGGGTAAGGAGCAGAATCCCTTAGTGCTGAGTCAGGGACATGGCTGAATGCATTGTTATTGTGAAAAGGCTGTTTTATGTCAGTCTTTTCCTACTTGGCTAAGTATTTCTGGAGCGCATGGTCTAATCCAGCTGGGATTTATGGCAGCAGCAAAGCAGGCCTGGATTTTACTAGACCTTAGATGATGTGCTGTGACTGCGCCAATGGTTATCACAGTGTTGGCCGACAGCGTGAAAACCCCACTTGACATCCCACCTAATGGAAGCCCATGCCATCAGTGAGGAGGGAGACTGGTCTTGAGTCTGGCCAAGCTTCCAGATGCAACCATGTGTTCCAGAGGACAAGAGAAGATCTCAGATGTGACCGAGTGATATAATCAGCAAAATCCATAGTAAGGGCATTTTAAAAAGAAGACAGGTTTGGTTTCTTTGACCACAATTTGAAAGAAAAAAAGCCAAAATAATAGGAAAGAGACATTTCAACTAAGTGTAATATATGGGGCATTTTTATAGGTGGTAATTATATGGAAGTGTTAACATTATTTAGGTGTGGTTGTGGTACTGTAGTTGTTTAAGATAAAATGAGAATCTATTAGAAATTCATATTTACTAATGAAATGTTATAACATCCATAGGGTTAACCATGTATCAATTGATTGATCAATTGATTGTGTGTGTGTGTGTGTAGAGTTTAGAGGTCAGTGTTGAGTGTATTCCTCTATCATGGTCTACCTTACTTTTTGCAGTTAGTCTTGTTAAACCTGGAGCTCACCAACTCAGTAAGACTATACATACTGAGTAAACCTCACTGCCTCTCTTTCTACCTCCCCCAGGACAGCAGGTGTGCGTCACCACACCTAACTTCTTAGGTTTCTGCTTGGGATCTGAACTCAGGGCTTCATCATGAACTGTATCAGCTTTATCAACTGAGCCAGCTTCTCAGTCCCCGTCAATTGATTCTTGAATCTACATAGTAATTGCATGTTGCACATGGGTTTCTTAATTTTGTGTAGTTTTGCAGTTGCCATTAACAAGAGAGTGAAAAGTTGCCGGGCCGTGGTGGTGCACACCTTTAATCCTAGCACTCGGGAGGCAGATGCAGGTGAATCTCTGTGAGTTCGAGGCCCACCTGATCTACAAGCGAGATCCAGGAAAGGCACCAAAACTACACAAAGAACCCTGTCTTGAAAAAACAGAGAGAGAGAGAGAGAGAGAGAGAGAGAGAGAGAGAGAGAGAGAGAGAGAGAAGTAAAACAAGATGAAATAAGAAAATACTTATCCTTGAAACAAAGAACCAGAATCTGGGTTGCTCCTATGACATCGAAATGATCCCTTAACCTTGAATACATGTGCTGTTCTTCCTCTACAAACTGAAGCTGGGGAATGGTATTTTGAGGGAGGCTATTTTACTCTTAATTCTCATTTTTTAATGTATTATGAAAAGATACATTAAAATTTTAAATGTCTAAAGAACTTGAGAAAGATTTTTTAATGTGCCCACATAGTAAGCCGTGAGTCAAATGCCGCAGGTAGGAAGGAGCGAGGAGGAGAATTCCTTTCCATCTGTCATGAAGCTCCCCTGCACCATGAGTGACAGGTGGCTCAGCTCCTAAACGGTTACATAACACCTTGCAGTTGTGAAGCTCTGACCTAGGAGAATGTCCTGAGCTGATCAAGTAGATCAAATGAACTGATGATAATGGAAGTATCTTTAGAAAGATAGAATGACAGAGGTCCCGCAGTGCTTGTTTCTTCTCTGGTAGCAGCAAGCATGTGTGAAAATATTCCATTCTGTGCCGGTCTCGGGGGGAAGACACACCAAAAACAACACTCACAAAACCCTTGTCAGTTGTGGATTTGAAGCTCGTTTAGGGAAAAAGGGGAGGGTGTGTCTTTTGCATTTGCCAAAATCTTGGGTCACGTGTCTCTTCGACTCATTACTTAGAACTGACACGTTTCTCAGGGACGGTGTGGCGAGGACACTGGAGGCTGGTAACCTCCCCAGCGGGCAGTGCGCTAGAGTGCTGGGTAAGATTCCGACCACGACTCTGGCCTCAACGTTTGGCTCATGTTTCCTGTCTCAAACCACGGCTTGTGAAGCTCTGCTCAGACAGTGCGGCCCATGGACGGAGAAGTCAGACGAAGTGTGAGGTTGCTTCAAAGCTGCAGCCCCCGGTTTCACACTCGAATGCTTCTCACGCCTGCCCTTCTCACAGGAAAGAGTGGTTGCCTTGGCTTGTAGCTGATGCACCGCATCGCTTTGTCGTCTTTGAAGCCCTAGGACAACTTCTCGGCTTAGATTTTTTGAAAATTAGCTTTAAATTGGATTCATCTTGTGTATTGCGTTAGTCGTGAGTGGATACTTAGTGTTCTTGCAAGCCTGAGCCATCCTTGTGACTGCCACTGGAAATGGGTACCAAGTGAAGACAGGGCAGAGGAGCTGTGGAAGGGAGGGAAGGAGGGAAGAGGGACTGGAAAAGGAAGGGATGATAGGTACTTCTCTGCCCCATGGCATCTAGCGCATTTATGAGACACCTTCTGGGGACTGAAAGTGTCACACTCACTCTAGAACCCAGCCTGGCTTCACTCCTTCTGGTGACAGGATCGACTCTTACCTGAGTCACGGAGTCCCTATCCATGACCTCATTTGCTTCCAACAAACTTGTGTGGCTGGTGTGATTCTCGGTGTGCGCAGGTCCAGTCAGTCTGGAGACACCGATTGTCTATGACCCACTGGAAAATAAATGTCAGAGCCAAACGCCAATAAGAGTAAGTCCAAGATCTTTTCAGGGTAGCTATCTGTCCAGAGCTGGGAAGCCTGGAGTATGAGGGGGTGCATTTAACGGATGTCCTCTTGCTGCTTTGTAATATGATGGGGAGGGGGAGGGGGGAGGGGAGGGAGGGAGTTGAACTCACTTTGATAACAACCTGTGATTAGTGATGGTTTATTTAAAAAGACAGAGCTCCCATGACCCAATCACCTCCCATTGAGTTCCACATGCCAGCTCTTACATCAAGAGCTGTGTTGTTTTCCACATAACATAACACAATGAGCCTCTGGAGCGCATTAACACTAGGGCACAGCACCAGAGTGTTCTTTCTTCCCTCTGCCCGGGAGGACTGGCTTTGGTGGTGGCACAGGGCCACCCTCCCCAGAGCCACATTTTTGTGATGCTTTCTGTTCTCAAGGTTTCTCCTGGGCTCTGCCTTTGACTTGATGATCCTGGCAAGGTGATTTGTGCCGACTCGAGGCTTGTGTCAAGAGCTTCGGGCAGACTGAGTTTAAGATTTACCCAAGTTGACTGCCACCATGGGGCCAGTAGAGTCCCTTAATGGAGACCAGAAGCTAGAAGTAAGAGGAAAATGAAAATAAAGTAAATGAGTCCAGGTTAGGGCACCATGGCTGTATCTGCTTGTTTATGCCCCATACTCTACCTACTGTTTTGTTGATTTTTCTTTTTAACTAAGTTATCAAAATGTGACACCCGCCCCCCGCCCCCGACAGACTTAAGAGAGTTCTGAGGATGTTTACAAAAGTTCTGAAGTTCCAATCTGTTTTTCTTATATTACTTAAAAGTTATTTTCTCTTTAACCTCTGTAGCTGGAGTTTTCTACAGTCCTGCTCAGGCCCGCAGCCTCTCAGACCCAAGTAAACACACAGAGACTTATATTACTTATAAACTGCACGGCCGTGGCAGGCTTCTTGCTATCTAGTTCTTTTATCTTAAATTAACCCATTTCTATTAATTTGTAAGTTGCCACGTGGCTCGTGGCTTACCGGTACTTTACATCTTGCTTCTCATGGCCGTGGCGGTGGCGGCTGGCAGCGTCTCCTAACTCAGCCCTCCTGTTCCCAGAATTCTCCTTTCTCTTTGTCCCGCCCATACTTCCTGCCTGGCTACTGGCCAATCAGTACTTTATTTATTAACCAATCAGAACAACACATTCACAACATACAGGTATCCACAGCAGACCTCATTGACCATGAACCTTGCTGATGAGAAAGTGTGGTGGGTGAAATTTCAGGCTCCCAAGTGCAAATCTTACCTGAGACTGGACTGTTGTCAGTGTGTTCTTCGTCGCTACACATTGCAGGGGGGCAGGCAGACTAGTTCCTCTTGATGCCAGTGATGAGGGAGTTGTTATTAATGTTTGTAAAGTTACTCTGTGGCAGGATGGGAAGCGTGTGTGAGGACATTTGCAGGCCCAGGCAGTACCGCTGCATCTCAGAGACAGGACTTGTGCAATGAAGTTGTCTCTTGAGCACAGAACATTATTTGTGCATGGAACAACATTTCTACCTTGGAAGAACGGCAGGCGAACTGTAGTAATGGAACTTGGCAATTTGTGAAATATTTCCCAGAGAGAGAGAGAGAGAGAGAGAGAGAGAGAGAGAGAGAGAGAGAGAGAGAGGATTGAGTCAGTTACTTGAAAGGGGACAATCGCAAATGTTTGGTGCCAGCAATCAAAACAAAACCTTTACCCCATAATTAGGCTTTTGGAAAATTTATCTCTGCCGTTGTGAACTTGACAGCCTCCCAATACTTGAATCAAGTCTTTTTTCATGAGTGTGCTGTTTGTATTAATTCAAAATTGTGATTTTTTTTTTGAAATGGTGTGATGAAATGCTTCAACTTTTGGAAGAGCTACACAACTCAGTAAACATATATTTTCAAAATGACCAGCACAGGATGTTACAGTACAGAGATCATGCTGAAACTGTAAGGTAGATAAGTGGATTTGGTGGAGAAGTATGCAAAGCCTTACACATCCCACACTGGAGCTAACTTTCAAGATGCTATCATTTGTTGAGTTTTGATGGATCAAAGAAAAATAGTCATAATGAGCTGAAAAGACATGTTCTCATTAAGCTACCCTCTGTGTGAGGCTGGGTTTTATTTATTCTTTAACTAGAGAGACACTGCCATGGATAAAGTATAGAAACAGATGTAAGAATGAAGCTGTTGCTTTTAAGTCAGGCTGAGTTTTCAAATTATAAAACAATGTTATCATTAGCTTTTGCTTCATTTTGCAATATGTAGTTGCCTTTTAAAATGCTATGTTACTATGGAATGGATTTGTTGTTACTGTTTTAAGTAAAGGAAGAAATGTTTAAATTTTGACATTTCAATCTCTAATGTGGCCATAATAGTAAAATCTACATAACCTGAAACTGTCAGCACTCAGTAGCTTTAAAGACTATAAAGGAGTCCTCAAACCAAAAAAAGAAAAAAAAAAACTTTTAGAATTTCTCGGTCAATTTCCCCAAAAGCTCAGTAATTGGGAGAAGACACTGAAAGATGTTTGTTTATGCTATATTGAAGACTAAGGACCTTTAGATGACGTAGGCAACCAAATTAACAGGTCATGTTTGTTTTTGTTTATTTTCAACGTCTTTGGGTGGGCTGGAACTTGTGTTTTTAAAACTATAATGTTTTGTCGTTGTTATTACGATAAGACGCATCTTTTCAGCCAGTTGCCCTGACAAGCCTGCTCTCAAAAAAATTAGGCCAGGAATGATACCATAACTACTCCAGGCTTGGTGGTTACAGGCAGCGCCTTGCTGACTCTTTAATTTGGATAGATCAAGGCAACCCTAGCACTTTTGAGCAGGTGGGCAGAGCTCCATCCCTAAGAATTGACCCCAGAAACAGCACTGAGATCGGGGACCTTGCTCTGTTCGCGCCTGCATGTGTGGGCCACCAGTCTGTTAACTGCACACTCCTTCGGAATCAGAGCTCTTGCAAAACAGCCCCCCTAGTTTCAAGTTGTCTTTCAGGCTGATTTTTCTATGGTGGAATTGCACTGGCGTCAGCTTCTCTCAGTGGGGAAAGAGTTGAGTAGGACAGAAATTATTTAATTTTTTCAGCGTTTATTCTAATTATATTTCAATTTTATTTCCAACAGCTCTTTTTCTTTCTGCCCACTTTGTTCAAATGAACAAGGCAGCTGGATCTCCATTTTCTTGGTCAGTTGTGTGGATGGGATGCTCTCTTTCTGTGGTTTCCCCAGCAATACCTCCTGCCAGTGGCAGGTGGAAGGCCGAAAGACACATTCCTCTCCCTTCCCCCCTTCCTCCTCTGATCCTTATCTTACACATCATGACTCCAGCCTGGATCCCGAGACTTGTGTTCTGGGTCTCAGTGAGTGTTGGGTGATATCAGCACAGCACGGGTGTAGTGTCTTAGGGTTGTAGCACTCTGTGTGTGCCCGCCAGAGATCGCCAGAGATGTTGTCTGTGGTACCTCAGCGCTCACGTTCCTCGGGAGAAAACAGTTGCTCCCCCTGTGAATGTATATTTGGCTAGCTGTACAATATGTGGGATATGAGCAATACTTGTAGATGACCACCACTCCAGTCTTGTTGATTAAGAAGAGGGTCCGTTTATCCATCTACCCGCCTACCCACCTACTCCTCCATATTCAAAGTACTTAGATAGAAAATTATGTAATGGGTGTGTGTGTTTATACATATATGTGTAATATGCTTTACAATGATACTGTTTTGTTCTTATAGAACTCAAACTTCGGTGTGGGGGTGGGGACTCAAACAATTAGACATTTTAAGGTCGTGTCATTTCCTTGCCCCGTGGAAAGGCAGAGCGAGGAGGCAGCGGTGGGGAGTTGTGTGTGTATCTGTTCAGGTGCTCAGGGAGGGCACAGAGTGTCATCTCAGCCATTGAAGGAAGGGAGGACGGGAGCAGTCTGTGAAGTGGGAGACGGGGAACAAGAAGAGTGTAAACCCTCAGGCGGAATATGGTCAGTGAGTGGGAATTCATGCAGGGAGAGGAATGCAGTGAAGCTCCCAGAGAGGCCTGGGATGTTTTGTGTGTTGTGGTTGTTGGCACAAGGTCAGTACTCTGTTCATGCTACTTCCATCTTCAAGAACTTCCATGTCCCTTAGATGGAGCTCCCTGCAATGTGGTGCACCTTCCCATTGGGGCAGGTGAACATCTTCCTGTGACTCTGGGTAGAGGCCTGGAGAGCAGAATGCCCCCCCCCCTCCAAAAAAAAAAACAATGATTTCGTGTATGTTACAGCAAAACTGATTCTGAGTTCATCATGAGGGCTTTCTCAAGTTCTACAAATTCTACACTGGTTTTTCATTGTTCCATGCTACACTGGAAGCCATCTACCCATTCCAAGTTACTAACTTCATTATAGCTTACTAACCAGTCAAAGTTCAGTTTGCGTTGACCTTGAGTCTGGAGACATGTAGCAAGTTGTTACACTGCTCGACGTAATTAGCTGTAATTTAGTTCTATTTATGGCTCATTAAAAAAAATGACTTATTTATGTGCTTCACCCTTCCAAAATACAGGCCAGAAAATTTAGGCTGGAGCCTCTGAACTCCAAGTGAGCCCTCATTTGTGGGGCAGTTTTAATAGATGCTGGTGGCACATCTTTGCCCTGAGGCCTCCAGCTGTAAACAGGCTGAAACCTGGTATGGGGAGACTCAGTATGGGAGTCTTAATTCTTCCTTCATATTGATGAAGCTTACTGTCATCCTGAGTCCTTAGGCACAGGATTTACCAAGCACAGAAAACAGGAATGTCCAAAGTATGAAATGGCAAGAAAGAAACTTATCTGAAACTAATGGGTTCACTTGAAATTTTGTAAAAAACAAACGAACAAACAAAAACCCAGATTCTCAGGCCTCAGAGTAAATCAAAATCTTTGAATAAGAGACCAAGGCTGCGAATTAAAGCAAGGCATCACTATGACTGATTCTTGACCATTTTTGGATACTTCCATTGTGTGCTAAATCACCTAATTTGATCAAGATAAGGTTTTGATGATTGAGAGACTTGCCAGTTGAAAAGCCACATAGGGAAACAAAATGCATAGAGGAGTGGATTGCTTTTTTTTTCCTCCTAGACAGAGTTTCCTTTTGTAACAGAGCCCTGGCTGTCCTGGAACTCACTTTGTAGACCAGGCTGGCCTCCAGCTCACAGAGATCCACCTGCCTCTGCCTCCCAAGCACTGGATTAAAGGCGTGCGCCGCCACTCTTGGCTGGTATGGTCTTTCAAGAGTTGACCAAGGACCAGTCAGATGGCTTAGTGGAGAAAGCCCTAAGTCCTGAGTTCAATCTAGAGACCCACATGGTGAAGGAAAGAACTGACTTGGTTGGCTAGCAGCCCTGGTAATGCCTGCAAAGTCTCAGTGCTGATGTGGGGACTCCGTCCAGCCTTGAAGGTGATAAGATCGAATGTGAGTGCTAGCTAGACCAGAGACAGCCTTCAGGCTCCTCCTTTTCTTAAAGGAACAGAACCAGGTACAGGCAATGTTAAAACAGCTCATAGTATTTATAGTACACGCCCTAACAACAGGTATGACTGGTACTCCGTCTTGAAAACGACAGAAACCTCGAAAGTCTGTTTCTTCCACCCGGTGTGCCAGTGTTGTGATTATAATGGCACCTGTGTGCTAACTCTTAGACGCAAGAGTGGATGGACTAACTCAGTGTGCACCGCTCTGAGATTTGAACTCGTGATGACATCATGCTGACTTTCTTAGCACTGTCCCGAAGAGGGTTAGGTTTGCAAGACTGTCTCAGAAGGTCCATCAGTGTGGAGCTAGCTCTTCATCCTTGCGGAGGGGCCCAGTGCCTCAGATTGGCTTTGTCTTGGCTTTGCTGTGGTCAGAGTGACTGAAGTCAGTTTTGTGACCTCTTGCACTGATCCTAAGATCTCACCCATTGAGCTTCAGTATGTAGAGACTCTTATGGGATGTGGAATAGCTATGCTTACACGGTGGGCCGGGGTAGGGAGGCCTTCAGCGTTAAAGGATGTTGGAGAAGAAAACTGATTTAGAAGTGGTCAGTGTGTTCATTGGTGACCCTTTTTATGCTCTGATGGTGTACTTTGCCTCTTTAAATCTCCTTGTTGGAGACATTTGGGTAATGACTACTTAGCTCATGAGTTTGGGTGTTTCTAAAAGGAATAATTTATTTCCTCTGAACAACATACTGACTTTTAGACAGGTGATACGTCTGTAGTGTTTCTTCTGTGGGAAGAAGAATGTGTCTGGTTACCGCTATCTTATCTCCCGGATACTAAGGATCCCTGAGCCAAAGGGGCATACAGTAGTTCCTGGAGCAGACCATAATATCCCCTCTGATCATGGGCTTTCTGAAGGATCCATGCATGAAGACTGAAGCTTACTCTGGGAGGGAGCCACACTATTTAACAAAAATGTTTTGTAAATGACAGCTCGGTAGGACTCTGACATCGTCCCTTCCTTAGGGGAGCTGAGGGATGCCCGGCCTCTGTTGCGGAAGGACCCTACTCAAGCGTGTCTGGCTTGTCAGTATTTGTCAAGTGTCCTTTGAAACCTTGGGTTTCTACATTCTTGCTCTCAGCTTCCTTGAATGCTTGAATGGACCCTAAGTGCAATCTCTATGAAGCCCTCTTTCTAATATGCAAAATATTGGCGATCTTAGTTAGGTTTCTATTATCTGCTAAAAGACCATAACCAAGAGCAACTTGGGAAGGAGAGGGTTTATTTATTTTTATACTTCCACATCCCAGTCAGGATGACCAAAGTATTGATGGAAGTCAGGGTCGGAACTCAAGGCAGGAGCGGAAGCAGAAGCCATGGAGGGGTGCTGCTTACTGGCTTGCTTCTTCTCATGGCTTTCTCAGCCTGCTTCCTTACACAATTCAGAACCACCCGTCCAGGGGTGGCACCACCCCTGGGGTAGGGGCCCTCCCACATCAGTTATTAGTCAACACAGAACATCACAGACTTGCCTACAGATCAATGTTATGGAGGCATTCTCTCAGTTGTGGTTCCCTTTCCTCAGATAACTCTAGTGTGTATCAGGTTGACATGAAAATAGCCAGTACAACTGACTCTGTTTTTTTGGCTGTAGTCTGTCTGTAATCAGGGATGGCCAAACACCCCTGGGCTAAGCCAGCCGCAGATCAGCCCTGCTTTGTATAGAGTGACAACATTTTTGAAGTTTCCGCACATGAACTCTTCAGACGGGGCCAGGTTTTCCGGTGCACCACACTCCCAGCAATCCTTGCCATCTGAATGCCCTTCACGCCTCCATGCTTCCATCCTTGGCCTCAATTTGTTCTGAATATGAGCGTGTATCCCACGTAGTCACCGGGCAATGCATGACTATGGGTCGCTTGGAGTGGGAAAGATCCCACCTTTGCTCCAGTCAAATCTAAAAGTACTCCTCTTATCTTTCATCATTCAGCCTCCCACCCTGCTCAGAAGTAACCCTCATTTCCAGTTTGGGATGGTACAGTTTTCACTACTTTGAGTGGCTTTTGGGGGGAAGAATTAAAAAAGAAATCTCTTTCATTTTTGTTTGTTTGTTTGTTTGTTTGATTCCAGAGAAAAAGTCCTGCTTTCAGGGGGGTCTTTTTGCTCTTAGACATACTCATGATGCCCACAGTGTGACAGGCTCAAAAGGGCTAATTGCTAACCTTTTACTAAATAGCAGAAACCCTCTACCCATCGACGGCTCTTGTGGGGGGTGTCTCTGCTGTGCTGGGGAAGGAGGGTGGGTGGCTGAAAGCCATTAGCTTTAGATCAGATAAACCAGCTCCACCACATGTACCTAACTAGCCGAGTGACTTTGAGCAATGGTTGTCTTGTGTGTATACCATGATACCTACCCCCAGGATCGCTGTGAAGGTTTCAGGGGATTATACACACAAGCACACACCCGCAGTGTTACGTTAGGGTCTGGTACAGCTTGTGGACCCACCCACTTTTAAGGAAATCCATCACCCATTTACTGCTAGGTTCTTGGTGGTGAATCATGTCAAAGGCACTGGAAAATAATATGATTACATAAGGCTTGTTTCTCAGCCATTGTTTCAAATTCTAGGCAGCAATGGAATGTCACAGGATGTATGACATATTGGGGTGGGGAAGGTGCAGGAAGGATTCATTCTCCATCTGCCTTGCCAGCAGCCAGCTCTCTGGCCTTCAGGGAACATATATTGTCCCTAAATCGACCCATCAGACCTAGTCCCACCCCCTTTCCTGAGGAACTGCCTGAGGGTCCAGCTAATGCCAGGGCTGCTGGCTGTCCGCTGGAGACCAGCTCTGCTCTAAGTGGTAGTGGAGATGGTTACACTGAGCCTGGCTATAGGCATCCTCAGTGCTTTATCTGCTTGAAGGAGTGTCCAGACTTTAGCTTTGTAGTGACTAGACACTGTTGTCAACCCAGGGAGCTGCTCTTTGGAGCCTCTTTGCAAGCGAGTTCCACACTGGCTGCTTCCTTCAGTATAAAGGAATACAATGTGTACCTTCTCACTGGGGCTCCGTGAAGATGAATACATTCATCAGTATTTACAGGACATTTCTAAATCCCAGAAACAAAACTTGCCTTAAGAGATTGAATGTGACCCGACCGTGGGAGTGGCCATTTACCTCCTTATTGATTCACAAAGAAATGGAATTGGTTCATTCTTTGTGGATTTTTTTTAAATGGCCTTTGGTCTTCCCCCAGATATTTGCCTTCATTTATTAAATTAGTTCTCATTTATAAGGTAAAGTATGCAGTGAGTTTGTGGTTTTAGCCTGACAGCCTTGGTTGTCTTTGAGGCTCAGATAGCATCTTTCGCTTGAGTCCGTGAGCTGGTTTTGTTTGCTCGCTGGCTTGTTTTGTTTAAGGCTTAACCACCACCCTGGTCCTTTGTAAATGAGAAGGGGAAAATGTTCAAGTGAAAATGCATTGAAGAATCCAGTACTTGCATGATTAATTAATACACACCATGCACATTTTGTAGGCAAAATTATAATTTTATTACAGGCAAAAGGGGAAACATGCCTGACAAGACGTTCCTTTCTAATCTGCTCTATGCTTTGTGGGTGTGGGGTTATTACTGTGGGGTGATGGAGGCTCAGGGGCAGCAGCAAACAGATCTCACAGAAGTGTGTCCAAGCTCTTTTCATTGAGGGCTGCTGGGAAATCCTGCTGCCAGGAGAGGATGGAGTCCAGCTCAGGGTATTTGCTTCCTGTTTCCAGCCTGTAGAGTATGATGGAGGGGACTATTGAGGTTGAATTTCACCGCCTCAGTGGATTCTTGGAAGCCATGTTTTCTTTATCTGGGGGCTTCCGTTTGCTAGTTCAAAGACAAGAGTTAACTGTGGTCAGTGTGCCTGACCAAAATTTTCATCTGGTTGTGAAAGACACAGATGAGTACAGAGGTGAGGGCCAGCTCTCTTGGGTGATCACCCCCTCCTCACTACTTTCATCAACTTGCACTTGTGACATTGACTGGTGTACTTGGCTAGACTAGACTAATTCTAAACCACATGGTGTCCTGAAGCCTGCTGGGAAGAGCAGGACCAGCTACATTTCAGAAGCAGAGAGTGAGAGCAAAGATACAGAGAAGAGGATGGGATGTGATGGGCGCCATCTTCTCCTCAGCTCTTCTGTCAGTTGGGTATCAGGATCTTTAAGTTTCCTGGAGAAAATAGAAGCACCACCCAGCAAGGACAGCATCCTAGTGACCTCTCAGACACAGGCACCATGTGACTGAAAGAGGGTGTTTTTGCTAAGCAGGGTGCTGAGTCTCCCTGTAGGCTGCCGTCTTCATGGCATCATGGCCGCCATCTTCATGCCCATGCTTTATGCATTGCTCTTGGCTGATGTCCTGTGACTTCTTAAGTGGCCAACACAGCAGGCATCAGTGGTTGTACAGAAGGAAATAGAGTAACTCCCTTCTCTCCCCCACCTTTCTCTTACACACACAGGTACATAGTCAGACACACACACACACACACACACACAGACACACCCACACACAGAGAGACACAGACACACACACAGAGACACAGACAAACAGACAGACAGACACACACACAGAGACACAGACAAACACACACACACACACACACACACACACACACATCCTGTTAGGAATCTCTTAATTTCGAAGGATCCATGGATAGTAGTGGAGAGTTAACAACAGGATGCCTCTTTCAACCAATAACACACATGGATTTACCAGGCCTGGTAGGCTGGTGGGCTAGATTGTTCAGAGTACCAAGGGGGAGCTTTTACTGTTACTCAAGAGTTTTTAGCAAGGGTAGAATTTACTCAGCTCTAACAAACAAAATATGAATAAAATAAATCAAAGAAGGATTTGCAATATGCTAGATACCAGGTAAGAGAAATGGGAAACAAGTCATATGAAATTTGTGTATTAAAAATGCCAGGCGGCGGTGGTGGTGCACACCTTTAATCCCAGCGCTCAGGAGGCAGAGACAGGTAGACCTTGTTCAAGGCAGGTAGACCTTGTTCAAGGTCAGCCTGGTCGACAGAGTGAGTTCCAGGACAGCCAGGGCTACACAGAGAAATCCTGTCTCAAAAAACAAAAACAAACAAACCAAACAGAAAAGCCTTAATCGGGTCTAGAGCACATTGACACATTGCTGGCCTAGAATGTGTTAGGCTGTAGGTTGGATTCCCCTGAAGCACAAACAAAAAACAAAATAAATCCAGGCCTTTGAGGGGTCATCCAGATGTGTCGTGAACCTGTGCTGAGAGGTTTCAGGTTTTAGAAGAAGGATGAGGTACTTAGATGCTTCTGACCAGGGAGAGGCACTAGATAAAAGTGCCAGAGAGAGAGACAGCTGTATAGAGAGGGTGCTGAGAACATTTCCCCCTCCCTCCCTCTTTCCCTCCCTCCCTCCTTCCCTCCCCTTTCCTCTCCTCCTCTTCTTCCCACTCCCTTTCTTTTGAAAGGGTCTCACACAGCCTGGTTGACTTCTAATTCACTGTGTAGCTGAATAGGACTGCGAATTAATCCTAGTGCCCCCACCTCCCACGTGTTGGGATTACCAGTGTGCCACCACACCTGGCTTTATGCAATGCCTGAGATTGAAGCCGAGCTTTGTGCATGCTAGACAATTCTCTCTGAGTTGAGCTACATCTCTACTCAGATGCTGGAAACTTACAAAGTACCCTCTTGGGGTTTCTGAGTATTGGGCATGATGAAGAAACTACCAGGGACCATAGGGAAAAAAATCATCCTAGCTGGGCAGTGGTGGCACATGCCTTTAATCCCAGCATTTGGGAGGCAGAGCCAGGCAGATCTCTGTGAGTTCGAGGCCAGCCTGGTCTACACAGAGAAACCCTGTCTCAAACCCCCTCCCCCCAAATCATCCCAAAGGATCAGAAATGATTTGTCTGGTACCCACACAGAACTAGAAATAATACCTATGCCTACCAACAAGACTGCAAACCTCAAGAAAGAGGCTTAGAGCACTGGGTAAGGCACTAAGAATGTAGACAGTTCTTGCCTCCCTGGTGAAGAGTAACTAGCCCTGAGTAAATTCTACTGTGGTTCATCTACCAAATCATATTTTTGCTTGTGAGCCTAGCCTTTAATGGCTGAGCCGTCTCTCCACCAGATCTTAAAAGCAAGAGCTGATAATATCAAGCTATTTCCAAATACCTTCACTGGGTTGCAGATGAAACTGAAAATGTACTATAAAACTGTCTAGCACTAAGAAGGCAAAATTCACAATGTCTGACATCCAATCAAACGTTACCAGGCAGAGAAGTGAGAAACTTTTACCCATAGTGGGAGCAGTTCATTTGAAACTGACGCAGCGTGCAAATGTTAGAACTGATCGACCAGACAGTTAACGCAGTTATGGCTGTATTCCCTGTGTTTAAAATGTTAGTTGCAAATGTGGAAGATTTTTTTAAGCCCCCAATTGTATCTCAGACCCTCCCCGAGGGAGCCCTTGACGAGGTCACTGAGGACAGGGCCACCTCCTGGTCTAGTAAGCAGCTGTCACTCACCAGCTTACCACACCTGACACTCATCCCGCCTCCTCTCTCAGGGCCCTGCACTCTGAAATCAGCTGGCCCTCCTGGGTCCTTCATGGCTCTTCCGTGCTTGGATCTTTGGGCTTCTCTGGCCTTCAGTCAGTGTTCTTCAGGGGTCAGATCTCAGGCCTCCCCCATTACTCCCAATCCACGGGATCTGTTTTGATCTTGGATTGGACCCTGCTATCCACTCTTCATCTGTATCTGGGGCCCTGGTCTCCTGAGTCCTAGTCTCAGTCATGTGTCTAGTCATGCATTGGTTACCTCCTCCTGGCACTCATCCTTTCATTCACAAAGCCCACATCCCCTGTCCTTGTGTTTATTTGAGTATAAAATGCAGCATATGATGAACAAACGTATCCACACACACACCCACACACCCCACTTTCTAGACTCTGCTTTGTCTCCTTGGCTGGCTTTTCTGTCTCCTTCCTGAGTTCCTGTCCATCTTTCTTTGTCTTATGACTGGACCCCCATTCTCAAGGAACCTCTGAGGTGCCACACCCCACATCAGTTCTCCCTGTGAACCCGGGTTCCTTCGCCTCGCTCTCGGCCCAGTCATCATTTTCCTCTCTTGCCAATCAATACCTTCCCTACTCTGTTTCTGTCGTTACTTCCTTCTGGGATGCCGAAGCTTGAACCCAGGTGTTTCCCCCCACCCATAGCTAGCCTCTTCCCAGCTAAATCAGTAGCAATCTCAGGTTAGTGTTGACTGAATACCCTGTACCCTTCTGCTCCCTACCATGGTGATATGTGTCTAAACGAGACAAAGAGAAGGGGAAGGAAAAATGCTCCCCAACATTTCCCCTTTTAATAAGCTGGCGCGGCCACCACAGCCCCCAATCCTGCTTTATCATCTTCTCAGAGCTTGCGTATTTTGGAGACTTTGTTCAGCAGACAACTGCTGAGGGAGAGAGTTGCATTTGAATAAGGATGTGTCAGCAGTCAGTGAAGACATGGACTGGGGTGTTTATAGGAATCTTTTGACAGCTTTAGAATCACTTTAGACTATGCTGTGAGGACTCTTTCCTTCTCTTTGGGTAACATATCCCTTAACACCACACTGGGTCAGGATTATCACGTTCCCATCACCCTCATTTAAAATAAAACCTGTTTTAACTGTGGTAGAGTACACAGAACATAGACGTTACTTACACATCTTACAAATGTGTAGGCCAGCCAGTCACACGGTGTGCAGCCACCCCAACTCTGTCCATCCTCTGAGCTCTTTTCCTGTTGCAGAATTGAATCTGAGTGTCCTCTGTCCCCAGACAGCCACCATGTAGCTTCCTGCTTTTACAATTTTACTATTCTAAGTACCTCATTGAAGTGCCATCCGACAGTATCTGTTCATTTTTTCCCAGGCTTCTTTCCCCTTCACATAGTATATTCAGAGGTCAGCCACATTATAGTATGTGTCAGAGTTTTGTCCTTTTTATCCATTGTCTCTATATAATTTTGCTCACCTATTCTGCCATCAGGCACTGGAGTTATTCACCTTCAGTTTTAAAATATTCTCCTATTATGAAGATGGAGCCTTGTGCGTTTTGAAAAGTCACCTCCAACTAAGTGGAGACTGGCCTTCTCTGACTTGGCTCAGTGGCGAGGCCTTGTCTTAAAGATACAGTTTCACCTCCCCATCTCTCCATAATCTTTTTCTTCTGTTCCCTCCCGCCTTGCCCCAGAAGGATTCTCTTAAGAGTTTTCCTCCGCCTCAGGTGGGGGAGAGAGCAGTTTCCCTCCTAAAGCACAGCATGCCACCAAAACCGATGCCCTTCCCCTCAGGCACTGTCTGCAGACGTGGAGCAGGAGAGGCCGTGTGGGGAGTGCTCTCATCTCCAAGGAGGCCCCATAGGAGAAGGCTCCAAGAGCTTGTACTGTGGGGTGCTGGGTACTAAGATTCCGGGACAACAGGAAAATTCCACCCAATATCCTGTTACATTTCAATTCCCAAGAACCCAGTAGCCGCTCTCTCTCTGTATGCCCCATGTAAGGGCTGCACAGAAATTCTATTTCCCTCCCAATCTTCCTCCTTTCCAGGTCCTTCATGCTTGAAAATGAATTGTTGGGATTTTAAACCCTTTGTTAATCTCTGCAGGCGACGCAGAGGCCAGCCAATTCCGTATAGACAGGCTTCTTTGAAAGGGCTTGCTTCAGGCTATCCGAACCCTATGTAGCTTTACCAAATAGTCTTTATTGCTCTTTTTTTTTTTTTTTTTTTGCAGTCTCCCCTGTTTTTTCATTCTCAGTGAAAAGAAGGTACCTCATTTCTAAGGCAGCAGAGGAAACGGCCCGCAGGAACTGGCTTTGGGGTTTTGAACCCCTTGATTAGGAAGACCACCACTAAATCCCCCAGACCCTCTCCAAAGTTTTGTACTTTGCATCTTTCTTTGTTCCCGATGATATCCTTAACCTGGTAACAGAATTCAGGAAGGAAATTAATGGGACTAAAAACTTACCAACGTGGTGCTGGAGGGACGGCTAAGTGAGTAAGAGCACTGGCTGCTCTTCCAGAGGACTCAGGTTTGGTTCCCAGCACCCACAAGGAGCTCACAACCATCTGTAACTCTAGTTCCAGGCTACCTGGTTCCCTCATTTGGCTTCTGTGGGCATCAGGCATGCACCTGTTTCAGATACATACATGTAAGCTGAACACCCATATGCATGACTTTTTTTTTAAGTTATGAAAGCATGTAAGCACTTGCTAGATGTGTTGATACTTGGTTGACTGAGATAGTCACATGCTCTTATAAAGAGTTCTCCCCCTGCCTCAGAGGAGGAGGAGAGGGGAGGTGGTGTTGTTTTTTGCTCTTTGACTCTTTGGGGGGCCTGCCACCCAGCTCCCAAATAAATACACATAGAGACTTGTTCTTTTTTTTTTTTTTTTTTTTTTTTTTTTTTTTATAAATGCCCGGCTTTACCTTGGCTTGTTGCTAGCCAGCTTTTCTTAATTTAAATTATCCCATCTACCTTTTGCCTCTGGGCTTTTACCTTTTCTTACTCCTGTAACCTCACTTTCACCCTTACTCCGTGGCTGGCTGGCTGGGTGGTTGGCCCCTAGTGTCCTTCTCCTTTTCTTGCTCCTCCTTAGATCTTTCCCTTCCTGAGTTTCTCCTCCCATTTATCCTCTCTGCCTGCCACCCCACTTATCCTTTCCTGCCTTGCTATTGGCCGTTCAGCTCTCTATTGAACTAATCAGATGTTTTAGACAGGCCCAGTAACACAGCTCCACAGAGTTAAACAAATGCAACATGAAAGAATGCAACACATCTTTGCATCATTAAAACAAATGCTCCACAGCATCAACAAACGTAACACAGCTTAAAAAAATGTTCTACAGCCGGGCGGTGGTGGCGCACGCCTTTAATCCCAGCACTCGGGAGGCAGAGCCAGGCGGATCTCTGTCTGTGAGTTCGAGGCCAGCCTGGGCTACCAAGTGAGTCCCAGGAAAGGCGCAAAGCTACACAGAGAAACCCTGTCTCGAAAAACCAAAAAAAAAAAAAAAAATGTTCTACAACAGGGAGGGAAGAAGGGTGCCAGTGAGGAAGAAGAAAAAGGCAGAGGAGGAAGGGAAGAGTTATTTTGTGTCTGATAGGCCAAGATCATTCCTTCATTCAATATAATGTTCTCCATGTGCCAATATTATGGCATTGGCTTGTGTCCTGGTGATGAAAGCACGATGAGTGTGATAGTATTTGTATTTTTAGAATGTTCACGGACTCAAGAAGAAAGTAGTCTCAATCCTTTTGTGCATGCTGTGTAGTGATTATTATGCCCGTAGAGTCAGATTCGGCTGACCCAGTGGAAGCAAGGGCTTTGAGACTGCAGTTTGTGTTTGTGGTTTCCGGTACATGTTTTTAAGCTCTGATGTGGAAGTCACACACCAGCATTGCTTCTCTGCTGAACGTGTAAAGTCAAGGCCATCTGACCCGCTGATTAGTGAGACTTGAAAAGGGAGAGTGTGTCTTCTGCCTCCTCAAAGGCAGCTGTTTATTGAATTTCTCCACCCTGTGATTGTGTTATGTATGGAATGCTTCCTGGAGAAAGCGCTAACGCCTGCACAGGTCTATCCTGTCCTTTGACTGTGTTTACTGAAGTGACTTCTGGGCTTGTGTTCATACACTGCAGACTTCACGTAGAGTGTGACTGAGGACTGGGCCTGTGGTATAGACCTAGTCGATTATACTCTGAAGCATATTTTGTGTCTGACAGATCAGGCTCTTATTCCTCATGATCTGGGCATTAGCCTAGATCCTCATGACAAATGGGTCAGCATTTCTACTGCAAAAAGCTCACAGTCTTGGGAGGAAGGTCTTTAAATACATTTCAGTGTTGTGGGTCATGATTAATGCATGCAGACCTTGGAGGTCCCTGGTAGAATTCAGGTATGGAAGATGAAGCAGGGCTTATGGGAATGTCCTGTGGAACTATGCGTACCGTCAAGAGCCAGCCTGACTATGGCAAGTGTTGCTTCCTTTTGCCAAGAGGCATGTTAGAGAATCTCAGGGTAGCAGGAAGCCTCTGTGAATGGGAAGGCCAGCTTTATCCTCTTCTTGACCCCCAGAATCAAAATTCTTCTCGTGTTTTTATTTTTGGTACTAAAAGGTGCCAGTTAACATGTGGGATTCACTAGAATTAGTAAACGGTAAATAGCAATGACTGGAAAGATCTCTTGGAGACAAGAGCAAGGACATTAATACTGAAGCCCAGGCCATGTTCCACCTTGGGAGCTAGGCTCCACCTCTTCCTAAATTCCTATTGTGGTTTCAAATGCGGGGCCATTGTTCACTTTCCTTCCTAAAAGAAGCAATATATTTAACTTCTGGCCCTCTGCCTGACTGATAGCGAGCTGAGCTCGGAAGGCAACACCCCATGGCTTCCCATCTGCACAAACATGCTGTCCATCCGCCTTCCCTTCGCTGGTTGATTTTCAAGGCCCTCAGCTGGAGGTTTGCTGCGGTGTGCTCCAAGGTGGCTACAGGGCTCTTGTTCCCAACCACCGGTGAATACGAGGGGGAAAAAAGACAGACTCTCAGCTCTTTATAACAGCCTTTGATTCGCGTTTAAAAGCAAATGTCTGATGTGAAAATCTGTGCCATTTCAAGACTTTGAAGTGCACCACAAAGGGCTTACACTTTGTTGAATCGTTTGAGTCCATGCAGGTGTCCTAGAGCAGAAGTTTTCATTTATTTTTAAGCAGCAAATACTTCTCCCTCAAAATGAAATCCATACAATTCAAGTGCTGCAGGGTTTCTCCCCTTCACCATTATTGCTGTTAGGGACAGGATAACTCATTGTTCGCTGGACTGTGCTCTGCACAGTAGGATGCCTAGCAGTTTCCCTGGTCTCTGCCTGCTAGATGCCAAGAGATTGTAACAATTAGAAAATGTTTCCAAATATGATAAAATTCCTTGAGAGGATCACAGAGTTGTTCCTGCTTGAGACCTAATACAATATGGTTCCTGAAACTGATTTTCAGAAAGAAGGAAGCCATATGTTAATGGTGGAATTAGGCCCCACCTGAGAGCCCTGCCCAGGGTACCCTCATAGGTGATACAGAGAGTTCTGGGTGTCCTAGAACAGGGCAGATTACAACTGTTAAAACCTGGGGCGCAGAGAGCCTGTTGCAAACAAAGCAAAAGAATTGAGTTAGGCAGAAGCACACAGGTAGATTGAACCTCTGTACAGTAGACACTTATGTGTACATACTTAATATGTATACCTGGGTGCACTTAATAAAGGAAAAAGAAGTGACTGGGTGATGTCTGCCAGGCTCCACAGGCATTGTGGTTTAGCTACCACAATTTGCCTTGCCTCCCTACTTCCCCCAATCTTGTACATGGGTGTATGCTATATGCCTCTGTGTGTGTGTGTGTGTGTGCATGCATGTGAGTGTTCATGTTTACATGTGTGTGTGCATGTGTAAGCATGCTTACTTGCATGAGTGTAGGTGTGCATATATGTGTGGGGATGCATGGGTGTATGTGTGAGCTCGTGTGCACCTGCAGGGGCCAGAGAAAGACTTCGGGTGCCTTCCTCTCTCATGTTCCACCTATTCCCTTGAGACAGTGACTTTTGCTGAACTTGGAGTCGACTGCTTTCCTGTTATGCTGGCAGCCAGAAGCTCTTCAGAGAGCCTCGTGTGTTCCCCGCCTCCCCAGCACTGGGGTTCCAGGTGTGAATGGCCACACCCTGCTTTTTGTCATTAACTGAATGCCAGGCATCCAAACTCAGGTTCACTGAGCCCCTCTCCCTGGGCCCCAGTTCGGCCTGCTTTTCCAGGTATGCCAGAGAGAAGCCTGGCTCTCAGCTTAGGAGTTCGGTTGGCCCTTTGTGGCACAAAACTTCAGCTCCCATGAGGCTTAGCAGTACTGGTTCTGCTTACAGGGGCCCCATGGGTGGTCTGTCTTTTGTGGCCTCTTTCAATGATTCTCACTAGATTTCAGATTGGACCAGAGTTCTTCCAAACTCACTAGATGGGTCTTTGTACCAAGTGACATGCACTTGTGTGTATGTGCTGGTTCTGGAGCAGTGGTTCTCAACCTTCCTAATGTAAGTAGCTGATATGCAGGATATCTGATATGCGACCCCCTGTGGGGTCACGACCCCCAGCTTGAGAACTGCTGCCCCAGAAGCTTGGTGCTGTTTTCTCCCTGCACTAGCGTGGGCTTTAGGGGGAACACCAGGAATTTGGCATACACCACTCCACCCCACCCCCAAGTGAGGATGAGAAAGCATTGTTAGGGTCTGTTCTCCAGACAGAAACCGGAACCTTGTGAAAACCAAAGCCAATTCCACTAAGTGAGCCACTTGTCACCGTGAGGAGACAGGTTGGGGAGAGAAGGAAGGGAGGGAAGTGACTGCTTAGAGGTCTCTGTCAGTCTGTCTCCCTGGCAAACTCAATCTAATCCTACTTGGCAGCATAAATGCATCATTAAATCAGCGACTAGCTGCTACATAGCTTAAAGATGTGCCTCTCATCCTAATGATTTGTTTGGCTGCAGGTGAAGGTCTCTTGGTCTGGGTAGCCGTGTTTTACTTTTCCTAAAGATCACATGATGACAGCAGTTAGCCTGGAGATGGAGAACAAAGGAGTGAGCAGAGTCCGCTGACTGTATGGCCATCTGTGATTCTCCTGAGAATCCCACTCTCAGGGGTCTCATAGAGGTTTGCTTCCCATTCCTGGAAGAGCCAATGGTAGCATTATTGCCTCAATTATTGGAATCCTTTCCCGGGTCTTAGATTGCAGGAAAGTTGATCACATGGATGGTTTGGGTTGGAACATGGGCAAGAGCCCTGCCCTTCCCCCACCTCCCACCACAGCTCCTTCTGGTCATTGATGGAGGGAGATTGCTGCAAGTATAAAACAAAACCTCGCCTGAGATTTGAAGGCATTTGATTGGTTTGAATCTTTTGGTGTGGATTGTTGTTGTGAGATAAATTACACAACCCAGCGAACTGAAATGAGACTCAACAAAGGTTTTCACTGCTTGTGCTAGTTTTTAGTAGACATTATCTAGTAGTTAGTTTATGAATGACAAAGGATAGACAGACAGACAGACAGACAGACAGATAGATAGATAGATAGATAGATAGATAGATAGATAGATAGATAGATAGATAGACTACGGTTTGTTTTGAAAGAGGAGTGGAGTTCCCAGGATGCTTCTCTCTTCCATGATTCCCTGGTAAGTGATCGCATTTCTTCAGCTTTGCATACTGATCACCTCTTATCATCAAAATATGCAGCTAGTTTTAGGTAACATTGATAGAAGTGCAGCAATCAAACATTATTAAATTGAATAGGGAGCTGAATGCAATGGTATATTCCTGTGATTTGGGAGGCTGTGGCAGAAGGATTGCAAATGTAAAGCCATCCTGGGCTATATAATGAGGTTTTGTATAAAAAACAAAGATTGATCGGGTTTGGGGGGAGCAGCCTTTAATCCCAGCACTGGGGTGTAGCTAGAGTTTTCTCCAGTCCTGCCTGGCCCATGGTCAGGACAAATCTCTCTCACCCACCAGTCCCACAGCCACTCAGACCCAACCAAGTAAACACACAGAGACTTATATTGCTTAAAAACCGTATGGCTGTGGCAGGCTTCTTGTTACCTAGTTCTTATATCTTAAATTAACCCATTTCTATAAATCTATATCTTGCCACATGGCTCATGGCTTACCGGTATCTTACATGTTGATATTCATGGCAGCAGCTGGCAGTGTCTCTCTGACTCAGCCTTCCTGTTCCCAGAATTCTCTTCTCTGCTTGTCCCACCTATACTTCCTGCCTGGCTACTGGCCAATCAGCGTTTTATTTATACAGAGCGATTATCCACAGCACTGGGGAAGCAGAGGCAGGGCAGGTTGATCTCCATAAGTTTGGGGCCAGTCTGGTCTACGCCTTGAGTTCCAGACAGCAAGGACACATAGTGAAACCTTGTCTTAAAACATAGCAAAACAAAACAAAAAAACAAGGATTGAATGTGTTTTATTGGAGTTGCAGAAACTATTCCTACATTTTTCTTAACTTACTACATGTGAAAGCAGTTTACATATTATAATATGTAACTGACTTGTTTTAAAATCTCATTCCTACCTGTCTGTCATACACGCTGCAGTCTAGTCATAGCAAAAGACACAGAAGGACTTGAGTGTGTCAGGTTCTTTTACACTCCCATTTCCTGGTTCATGCAAGCTTGGATTCATTCATTCATCCACTCATCCATTCATTCACTCTTGTATGTACTGTGGACACCAGAGATGCATTTGTCTGCTCCTAGTCTAAGCAGGAAAGTATGCTGCTGTCTGAGCAGGGCAGTGGTCTTGATCCTGTGGGAGTTATGAGGAGGGCAGTCAAACCCCAGGGCTTCCCTAAAGTCCGTCATTTGAATAACAAGGATGGTGGTGGGGGGGTAAGGAGAGGTGGTGATAGCAGTGGTCAGAGCTGACGTGGACTCCGGGCCTGGCGGGGAGGAGTGAGCAGTAAGGTTTGATTATGACAAGGCCAGTTGCAGATGTGCAGTTTTGAAGATTTTGCCCAAGTCCCGAAAAGCCGCCCTTTGGTGTAGGAGCTTGGCAGGGTGCAGATTTCTGGGAAGCCCTTTTGGGCTTTTACTCTTCCTACTGACACCCCAAAGCTTTAGATTCTGTTCAGACATTACCAACTCCACATGTGTTTGAGACTCCTGGATAACAGTTGGGCTGCTTTGCATGTGCCCTAACTTCCTGACCATGTAGACTGGAGAGAAGACAACTGCTTTTGTACTCTGTCTGTGTACTGACTTGTGTATCCTTCTTCCCGAACCACTGGTTCTCAGGACTTAGGATGCAGATTCTTGGTTCACACCCCAACTATTATGGCTCAGTGAGACGTTGAGTCTGGGAATCTCTGCTTCATAACTGGCAGAAATATTCTGGTAAACTGGGAGCTTATTGAAGGCCCTGCTTTTAACACGTGTGTTGCACACATAAACATGTGCCCATGCTCCCAGACACTCATAGGCTTCCTCTTATTCACACATCATTCGTATTTCCGATGTACCAGCCTACAAAGAATGTGGGTGTGAGGTTGCCTACACCTGTGTGTGAAAGTGTGTCAGTGCCTAAACTAAAGCTCCCAGGTGGTTCCAGTGCCGGCCTCCTTCCCAGGACCACTATTGTTGCCTGTCAAGATGGCGCTTGAGAAACAAGACGTCCCTTTGAGCCATAGCATCCAGGGATGCAGAAATGGGATAAGGGCCCTTGCAATGGCATTTTATAGTTTTTAGTGGCACTTAAGTATCATTTAGAAAGACAGCACCAGTGGCAGTCAGACAGCCCTGTAACAGATGTCGCGAGGATACAAACCCATGCAGCTTAGGTCTTGCCTGCAGGAGTACTGGCGTCCTAGAGAGCTAAAGGCAAAACCACACAGGCAACTGAACGCATGCTCAGAGTGCGAAGGCTGCTTGGTGCACTTGGCCCAGGAGAGCATTAGAACTGAGGCGTGACCTGGGAGGAAAGGGAGAGAGGGCTGTTGGCTCTGAAGCTCTCCAGAGACCTCTGGGTGAGGAAGTGATTCCATGAAATCTGGCTCTGGGGAGGTGAGAAGCCACCATGCCAGGCGTGGCGTGGTGTGAATAGGTGCTCAGCGGGAGGTGGGCCTTAAGGAACAAGTGTACAATGAGGTTGTCCTTGAGCGGGGGATGCTGGGCTAGGTTTGAAGGACCTTCCTTGTCTTAGTTAATTTTCTGCTGCGGTGATAAGATACTGTGTACTCAAGCAACTCAGAGAAGACACAGCATATTGGGGGCTCACCGTTCCAGAAGGTTGTAGAGTCCGTGACCATCACGGGGTGGGGGAGGGGAAGCATGGCAGCAGGCAGGTAAGCATGGTGTTAGAGCAGTAGCTGAGAGACTACCTCTTGAGACATAACCACGAGGGGGAGAGAGAGAGAGAGAGAGAGAGAGAGAGAGAGAGAGCAAAGCCCATCCCCAGTGACACACCTCTCCCAACAAGTCCACACCTCCTAATCCTTCCCAAACAGTTCTACCAACTGGGGACCAAGTAACCAAACATAGGAGCCTGTGGGGACCATTCTCATGTGAACCACCACAGGCCTTAAATGAAAGGCTACATGGGCCACAATCAGGAATTTAACCCTATTATCCTCCAGCCCAGGTCCAGGCACTTAAAGGTCAGGGGTTCTTCATCTAAGGCAGTCACCATGGGCTCCTCTGTTTGAGAAGCCACCCTTGACTCCCAGGCCAGGGGAAAGCAGTCCGTGGTGCAGGCTGGGACAGTTTTGTTTGTTTGTTTTTATTGTTCAGAGGCATTTTACACGTCCCTGCCTCTGCATGCACACACGCTGCCACACTGACCGAGTCCCGGTTCGGCAATGTGTCTTCTAGCACCTTCCGTGACAACGTTCAGGCAGACAAAACTGTGATCGCCTTAGTTGTTGATTTAAATGACAGTTCTCGAGTCACCAGACACAGGACTGAGATAAAGCTTCCAGTCTGCACCCAGTGCTACAGAGACAAGACTAGACTCTTCCTCCCAGACTGCTTGCATTAGGGGTCGCCTCTGAGTCGCCCTTCAACCAGGGGAATGTCTTTTTCATTTGACATGGTAATTTTGTTCCCTGGAAGTCCTAAAGGTCTCTTGTGAAGCATCCAGTTGTGTTTTGTAGTTGCAGCTCATAGTGAAGAGTGACAGTCCCCGTCACTCACCCTGTCTTGGGTGGAAAGGCTGTAGCTTAGTTCCTGTTCAGAATGTCTTATCTTCAGTGACAGTGTGAAGCCAGGGACCCCATATCTTTGTTCACAGAGGAGTTTTGTCACAAGAAAATGTGGAAAGTTTTGCGTGAAGATATTGGACGCTCTCACCTCTCAGGAGTTAGGGCATGCTTCTGATGGAAGTGGATGCGGAAGTGGGGACGTGAAGGCCCTTGTTGGGGACGTGCGGGCCCTTGCTGAGAAC
The DNA here is from genome assembly GCF_004664715.2 of Peromyscus leucopus. Classification (NCBI taxonomy): domain Eukaryota; kingdom Metazoa; phylum Chordata; class Mammalia; order Rodentia; family Cricetidae; genus Peromyscus; species Peromyscus leucopus. The sequence continues at coordinate 41,418,237 of NC_051075.1, forward strand.
GGTAGCAGCTTCCCACTGGACATCCTTTCTTATCACTGGACTGACTACACCAGAAGCAGACTAGTGGAACCCACCTTTGCTCTGATTTGAGCAGACAGTGCTGTTTATGGCTGACTCTTCAAAAAGGCCACTTCGTACATGATCTGCTTAATTTTGACGTCTGTGTGGATCTCTGACTTTGCCCTGAAACACTGAATGTCCCAGTGGCTTCGTTTGGATAAGTGAAATGTTTTGGTGAGTCACAGAAGAGATAGTCCCTATTGGTGTGGTTCTGAGAGTCAATGATTGCCTACATGACTTTGTTAAAAATGTTTTTTTTTGTTTCCTACCTTGCTTTTTTCTATGTGTCTTTAAAACCCCTTTTTGGAAAAGGAGGCAGACCAGCTTTCAGAAGCTATGGTTTTATCCTTTTTTGGGCCTAGATATTTTAAGGGACTCTGAATGCCGCGGTCCATACCCCATTATGATGTTCAAGGCCAAAGGTTAAAACTGTGTTCTTTTTATTTTTAAACACAGGGTCTCATACACATTAGGCAAGCACTCTCCCACTGGGCTGTATTCCCAGCCCTTTTTACCTTTTATTTTACACGAGGTCTGGCTAAGTCACCTCTGCTGGCTGGGAGCTCACTCTATTGCTCAGGCAGGCCCTGAGCTTGCACCCATTATAATAGATCGAGAGGATATAAAACCATAAAACTTAGTCCTGACCTGCAAGACAGTTTTTAAAAACACCTTTAATAACAAAGGGTACATAAAATCCATAGGCGCTTGAATGTGTGTGTCAGAGGCAGGGGTGCCCAGAAGCCTGCCCCAGCACCCCAAGAACTGGGATTCATGGAGGCCTGTGCCACCAAGCTTGGCTAAAACAAGGTTCTTAAAGGCAGCAGAGCTAAAGCAAGACGGAATTATCTCTTAATCATTTTAGAGACCCCCTTCAGTTTTACACGAGTTTCCAGTTGGTCTGGGGACTAGGAGGAGACACAAAAAGCTCCATTCCTTAAACCTCACATGAAACCACTCATACCTTCCTGATTAGTACAAATACCGAACTAAAGGTGAGCTTGAGGGCCGGGAAGAGCCGACATTTCCATGCCCTTTTCACCTGATGACCGTGTTTACATGAGTCTGTAAGCTTTGAGTGACAGCTGGCGTAGAAGCCTGTAGAGCCGAGTCGACTCTGTTTCTCACGGCAAAGGGCAAGTGTTGGTAAACGCTTGACATCTAGAGGACCTGCGTTCCTCCACTGTTTTTGATCTTTGCCATCAAAGATGAGGTTGAGTGTTTTTTTTTTAAGTCAGTCTGTACAATAGCTCAGCGCCTCCTTGCGAAACAAAGGCAAGCGGCCACGCCCAGGGTCACTCCGTGCGGAGCCTCGCGGAGTCCTGGAATGTGTGTCCCCTGGACTCTGCCACAGTTGACTAGCTGCGGTGACAGTGGCTAAAATCAGGTCTGTTTCAGTTAATTAGGAACTTGGCAGTGAGGTTAACAAGACTTGTCCTAAAGAGGCCGGGAAAAGAGAAAGGCGGTACTTGTGAGCTGGAACTGTCAACAGCGGGGAAGAATCAGGGGCATTTGGATTATTTTTTAAGACATTGAAATTTTACTTTTCAGTTGTGTTCCCTTATTTAACTAGAAGTTTTATAAGAAATGTTAAAGAAGTATGGTTTTTTTTTTTTTTACATATTTTGTCCCAAATCTTATATTCATGGGATTTTAAAACACAGTCTAGGTATTATTCCTTCTCCTCTGTGCATAAAGGAAAAGGGGGTGTGCTGTCTTACTTTTCTGTGAGCCTCTTTACTTTCAATCTGTGTCCTGGCCAGGGAGTACTCAGCTGAATTCCATGGAACCAGTGTGAAGGCATGTTTCTTCTCTCAACAGGAAAAAATATTTACTAGATTCTTTAAACAATCAAATAAAATAAAGGTACATAAGAGAGTCATGGTTCAAAAGAAAGAGAACTGTTTCTTGAGAACTGAATAATCTTTTTTTTTCTCTAATGAAGAACTATATGAATAAGTATTATGCACTTGGGATCGATCATGCTCTGTGTGCCTAGGAATTAGGGAAGTCCTAATTAAGAACATAATAAATGAAAAAGATTCACAACACTGAATCTTGGTGAGACTGGGATGTGCCAGAATTTTTCACATTCTACCAGTGAGGTTGCAAGATGGTACAACCACTGTGGAAAATAGTGTGGTCGTTTCTCCCAGGAATAAGCATAGATCTGCCCTGTGAACTGGAAATTCTTTTTTTTTTTTTTTTCGGCATTTACCCAAGAGAAATGGAAGCAAATCTCCTTGAACTGGAAAATGCCAAAAGCATGGTATACTTTGGAACACCCGACAGAGTGAAAGCATAGAGAATGCGTTTGAGCTTGGCATCTAGAACGGTTCCCTCCTTGTGGTTCAGAGTGGGCTTTGAGACAGAATGTGACCTTCTCCTCTCAACTCTGCACGAAATGATATTTACATGATAAGTAGATGTTGTTTATCAGTGTATTTTAAAGCTCTGCTATGCAATCGGTACAGATATGATACTGCTATATTCTTCTGGTGAAACTGACCCTTCTCCACTCTGTGGTCACATCTGTTCCTAGTATTATTGTCTGCTGTTGAGGTGGCCACTCTGAATTTCTTTTGTGTAGCTGGAGGGCTTCTCTCCAGGTTCCCCAAGCCCCGCAGTCCCACAATCCACTTATAAAATAATCACTCAGACGCTTATATCACTTATAAACTGTATGGCCGTGGCAGGCTTCTTGCTAACTGTTCTTTTATCTTAAATTAACCCATTTCTATAAATCTATACCTTGCCACGTGGCTGGTGGCTTACCAGAGTCTCTACATGCTGCTTGTCCTGGCGGTGGCTGCAGTGTCTCTCCCTCAGCCTTCCGCTTCCCAGAATTCTCCTCTCTCCTTGTCCCACCTACCTCCTGCCTGGTCATTGGCCATCAGTGTTTTATTTATATAGAACAATATCCACAGCACTTTTGTTTAGTGTTGTCCTTCCATCCTCCTTCATCCTTTGCTTTCTCCTTTCCTGCCCATGCTTTAGGCCTGTGTCTTAAAAACAAAAGGAAATTAGACTCCCCCCATTTTGAATTACATTGAGGTTCTTCCTACCCTTGTATTTCACCAACTCCATCCCCCTCATGTCTGCGGGTTGGAAAGTAGAACCTCTGTAAGTGGTTATGTTTGGAATCTTACTGTGTGTGTGATGAGTTCTGGAGTTCAGTGCTGCTTGTCCCACTCAGAACAATCTAAGGAGCTCAGCATGCCTCTAATTCCAGCCACCTTTCTCTTGGCTTACACACAATTGTTTGGTATTTTAGGTTTTAGTTTTTGTCTTTTGAATTCTCATTAGGTATCATTGCTAACTTTTTCTATCATTATTTATATCTACCTACGTATTTATAATTTTTAGACCAACTTACTTTTTAGGAGCATAGACTTTTAATAAACATCGGTCTTCCTCATTGTAAAGCACCCTCTTGGTGTTTACATAGGGAAGGTACTTGGTGGTGAGTCATCTTTATTTTACCCTCACTCTCAGAAGCTAGTTTTGCTAGTTACACAGACTGTTAGGAATGAAGAAAAAAAGTCACTGATCACTTAGCTCAGCCTTTTGTTTTAGGGAAATCTGCCGCTCAGCCCAGAGGCAACACTTGACTTCTATTGGGTCCCTTCTGCCCACAGGATAAAGGGCAATTTCTTAGCTTTATCCTGAGTGTTGCCTCTGTCTAAGTTTGTGTTTTCATAACAGGACTTTTAACTCAATGGGATCATGTCTTAGGGTATCTATTGCTATGATAAAACACCATGACCAAAAGCAACTAGGGAGGAAAGGGTCTATTCCATCTTACAGCTTGCAGTCCATCATCCAGGAAAAAGTCAGGAACTCAAAGCAGGAACCTGGAGGCAGGAACTGATGCAGAGGCCATGGAGGAGTGCTGCTTACAGGTTTGCTCCTCATGGCTTCATCAGCAGGCTTTCTTATACCATCCAGTACAACCTTCCCAAGGGCAGCACTGCCCCCAGTGAGCTGGGCCCACCCACACCAATTATTAATCAAGAAAGTGCACTCTAGACTTGCCTAGTCAGATCTTTTGAGCACATTTTCTTAGTTGAGAGTCCCTCTTTCCAAATGACTCTAGCTTGTGTCAAGTTGACACAAACCGGGACAGACTACTTTCCAAGGTCTGTGTCCCTGGGTGTTGGCCCTCCTTTCTACCATACCTGTCTATTTACCTTGATCTAAACCCTCTCTCCAGTCCTGCTGGCTACCCCAGCCCCCACGTCTTAACACTTGTAGGTGGCGCTGAGCTTTGAGTATACCAGGTACTTCTTGTCTCTTGCATAGTTTACATATCTCCAAAGAGGATGTAGTATGTCCAGGTTCTCCTCCAAGGTCAATGAGCTCTCCAGCCTTGGGTGGTTGGCGAGGTTTAGGGTACTAGGCATGAGTCTCCTCTTATTGATGGGCCTGAAGTCCAATTTAGACGACTCTTGGTTACCCCCAAGGTAACAGTACTACTGTTGCACCATTTTGTTGAGACACTTGCTGTGATTTGTAGACTTTACAGATGAGTAGGAATATTGACTGCTTTTCTCCCTTGGCAGCTTGTGTAGCTCCTTCAGATACTACGAGGGCCAGAGTCCTCAAAACTCTTACTCAGTGCCACAGATTGAGTGAAGGTAATAACAGAGAAAGGGTCTTTTCAATGGATTTTAGTATGACCCATTTCTGATAGCAGAAGGTTGACAGCACTTGGTCATGGAGGAGAGAATTTCTTCCCAAACACCTGTTTTCATTAGAAGTTAAACTCACTCCTGTCCCTGTCAGCTCTTTCTTTATACCACAAACCCAGATACAGCATGCTTGATTTTTTAAAATCTTTTTTATTTTATTTCCTTCTTGTTTAATTCAAGAAATAATATAATTGTTAAACAATAGCACAAACTCCAATGTGGCAGCCAAGGTGTTAGCTTCTGAGAGGGAGTGACCAAGTAATATAAATGACATTTGATTAAAGGAAGTGTCTCTTTGCCTCTAGTATTATTATTATTATTATTATTATTATTAAGACAAAATAAGCGGTGTTTATATCCTTCATGGGTGTTGCAGGGAATTTGACTGTTCGATGGTAAGGTCTCTGACCTTCAATGTAAGGCTCTGGATCAGTGGGATTCCAGTGAAGCGGGGCAGTAGTTTTTGAAGTCATGGCGGATCAGCCACACAGCGGAGGCCAGTTGCTCTCACTCCAACAATGATGTTGAAGCAGGAAGTGACTAGGCTGCCGTCTCCATGGCTAACACCCAGTAGGGTTTTCTAAACCATCCCCCCAGAACTGGGGAGCTTTGAAAGGGCCTTCGGAAGCTACAGTGGAAAACAGGGAGGAAGGGTTGAAAGGGAAATGGAATCAGCTAGACCAATGGGCAGGAAACACATGTTTATCTGGAAAAGATTTTGGTTGGACACTTTGTTTGTGTAAGAGTTCTGTGTGTGTGTGTGTGTGAGAGAGGAAGGAAGACCAGCCTGGGTCTGGAGGCTGAGCTGGGGGTGGAATCAGCAGTCTCAAAGCCCCAAGTAAAAGAGAAAAACAGATCCCCAGTGAGAAGCCAGCATTCATGGGGACGGGGTCTGCCTTTGGGCCACTTCAGAGTTGTGATGTGCATTTGTTCCATGAGAGATAATGGTAAATGATAGCTTTCATATTAATAGCAGCCATTTTTAGAAAGATGTGGAGAGATTTGGGGCGCTAAAATGTAGTTGGCAAAGCACCTCAGGGAGAGTGACACCATTAATGTTAGACTGTGTCTACGTCATGTGTGTATTTGGCATGATCGCCAAGGCATTTAGTGGATATTTGTATAATAAGGATTGGGGTGACTTTTAAAAAATTATATCTCTATTTGTTTTCATTGCAGAGGAGGGCATCAGATGCCTTGTAATGGGACTTACAAAGAGCTGTAAGCCACTGTCTAGGTGCTAGGAATTGAACCCAGGTCCTTTGCAAGAGCAGCTAGTGCTCTTAATGGTTGAGCCATCTCTCCTGCCCCAAAGGTGTTGTTTAGGCAACTTTTTGTTTGTTTGATTGATTGATTGATTGATCGATTTTTAGACAGGGTCTCACTATGTAGACCAGGCTGGCCTTGTCCTCAGAGATCTGCCTGCCTCTGCCTCCTTAGTACTGGGATTAAAGGCATGTGCCACCACACCAGACTTCAGGATGACTTTTTAATAGTTTCTGGACCATGTGCATTTCCCATAGTGATCATGTATTATCTTTCTAAACAAGAACAGCAACAAGGAACAAAGAGTGAGTCACTGTAACATGTGCAGCTGTGTTCTGGCTGTACTGACCCTTTACATGTTGTCAAGAGGTTGGCAGGGCAGGCAGGAGCTTGCAGAGGGTTATCTTCTCTCAGTGAAGCTTTGTAGTGAAAGACAAGAAAAATATCCCGATAACCAGAAAAGGCTTACATTTTGAGCAAATAAAACCAGCATACGTAGTCTAACTTGAGCCCTGGGATGACAGTACTGTACTGTTTTGAGATTCTTTTTAGATAAGAATCAGGAGAATAATGGTGAAATGTTCCCCTAAAGGAGCCACTCCAGACTTGACAGAAGAAAAAGTTCCCCCCCAGTGAGGAATTTTCTTTTTTAAATGAGGATGCTGGAGAAGGGGTAGCTGCCGAACTACTTCTGGGTGAAATCAGTTGGAGGAAAATGAAATATTTGTAGAATCACAGCAAGAAGATAGGAACTTTTAACATTGCTTTCAAAAGAGAACTGTAGGATTCTTACAAGGGATAATAAAAGATGGAAGGGAACGTACGTGGTTAAATTATTTGTGCAGAAAACAGTGGGTATTGTAACAATTGTTGAAAATTATTATTGGAAAATATTCTGCTCAAGCTCCAGTCTACAAAGAGTTTAAAGAAGCATACAGGAAATTCATATAAACTATATATACACACACATATATACTGTATATGTATATATAACACACTGCATATGTATATCTATGTATAAATATATGTGAATACATATATATGTAGGAATATATGTGAATGTATGAATATATACATATGTATGAATATATATGTATTTATATTCTTCTATCATATATATATATATATATACATATATCATATATATGTAGCTGGAGGGCTTCTCTCCAGGTTCCCCAAGCCCCGCAGCCCCACAATCCACTTATAAAATAATCACTCAGACGCTTATATCACTTATAAACTGTATGGCCGTGGCAGGCTTCTCGCTAACTGTTCTTTTATCTTAAATTAACCCATTTCTATAAATCTATACCTTGCCACGTGGCTGGTGGCTTCCCGGCGTCTTCACATGCTGTTTCTCCTGGCGGTGGCTGCAGTGTCTCTCTCCCTGCCTTCCGCTTCCCAGAATTCTCCTCTCTCCTTGTCCCACCTACCTCCTGCCTGGTCATTGGCCATCAGTGTTTTATTTACATAGAGTGATATCCACAGCACTTCCCCTTTCTTCTTTTTTTAAAAAGGAAGGTTTTAACTTTAACATGGTAAAATTACATATAACAAAACAATTACCGAGCAAGAATTATAGTTACAATATTAAAGAAGATGTCCTATCTATCTTATATTTGTGAGTTTAAGGTTTTATAGCTAACTTATCTTTTATCATAACTGAGGAAAATATGACTATCTAGCCTTCAACCACATCAAAGACCTGAGAAGGAACATAATGGTACCTGAGAAATGGTAGACGGATGCAAGCAACTTTGGGAATCTTGCAAGAGTAGACCAAGACAGCTGGCAGCCTGGACAGTCACCTAATGTTTCTCAGCATTGTTGGTGCATTCAAATTGGCTACAGGCCTAGAGTATCTGACAGACCATTTTCAGAAGCAGGATTTCTGAAAGACCATCTTACCCTGTCTTGGCAGAGTACAGTGGTCGCTTTCCTTGTGTCCCGCTTGTCCAGAAAGGAGAGCATTGCATTTGTACTGTCAGCCATCAAGGCAAGGGCAGTTCTTTGCCCAGTAGGCCATTTTGTGCCAAAAAGACAAACTTCTAAATGGAAATGTCTTAGAAGCCCAACATTCTCTCGGGATCAATTGGTGTAGCCAGGAGCAATTGTGTCTCACGTCAACAGAATTTTAAGTTATTTAAATGCCATATTCTCTAGGTCTATGAAGTGTTTGAAGATTACCTATCTATCTGAAATATATCTATGTATATCTAGAAGACTTAACTAACATGGCTACAAATATGATTATCATAAATGACTGATTATTAATCTATTTTTAATCATCCATTACAATTTTAAATGAGTTAAACATAATACCTCAAACAAGAATAGAAATATATATATACAGTATAACAAAATTAACTTTAAGTTTGTATTAATAAACTAAAATTTTTACCAATGTAAAACATTTTAAACATAAACTAAAATCTATACCAATGTAAAACATTTTAAACAAGTTGTTCTTTAAAAGTAGGTTCATTAATCTACCCTTTTATCTTATCATCTCCATATCCTCCTATATATCTATATTATATCCCCTTTTCTTTTTTAGAAAGAGATCACATTTATAATCAACCTGTTTTAAATAAAAATATTGGTTTTTCTCTGTCCCACACCAGAGGGCTCTTCTGATTTGGGACATAAGAATCTTTTAACCATTTTTTTTTTTTTTAAAGTAATATGTCTGGGTTTAGAGGGGGAGTGAGCCAATTCCACCTCTAAAGCCAGCTTGGTATATTTGGGAATTTGGGCGTAGCATCTCTTACTACTTCCTGCTGGAGGGGGGCGCTGTATCTTATGGGGATACAAAGAAAATTTTAGACCTATGGGGTAGTCCGTGAGGTTGTATTGTGTGAACCAGTTGCCTTGAAACCGGTCTGGATGTTGGATCATCTGGGCCATGGTGTCATCGGAGACCTTTCAGGGGGTCTTGGCTGGTGAAACCTGATGTATCTTAATCTGGAACAAGTCCACAGCCTCTGGCTTTCTGTGGAGACAAAAGCAGAACTTCTTTTCCAAAGTAACATATCCTTATATCCAAATTTTGAAGTCAAGGTACTTTTAAAATATACATTTTGGCATAACTCAACAGTTTTTGTAATCAAATGTTTTTCTTCAGTTACGAATATCAAAGACAACATAATCCAGATTCTCTGTGTGGTAGCCATCGTTACGTGGCTTATTTTTTATATTATCTTGAGCCTTGAGCCTATTGCTTTAAACTGTACCATTGTAAGCCTGAAAGGGCGCTGTGGCTGCTGGCTCCGCCCACTTCAGCTTCCCAACATGGCAGTGGTACGTTTTCCGCCAGCTCTGGGAGTCATCAAGTCTCAGAAATAGTGGGTCTAAGCTTTTATCAAAGCAGCATGTAGCCCAGAAACCTCTTTTTTTTTTTTTTTTTAAAATACTAGTAAAGACTAAATCTACCACACAGCTTAATTTGACGCTGGCAGATGCCTCATTTCCGCCATACTGACGGTCAAACGCACCCGCCAGGAACCCGCCAGTGTTCAAACCTGCGTTTTGCGGCGTCTAGCTGCTCATATGAGACAAGAAGCAGGAACCTGGTTTTGGCTCTGTTTAGAATTGGTTGGGCGCCATTTGTAGCTGGAGGGCTTCTCTCCAGGTCCCCCAAGCCCCGCAGCCCCACAATCCACTTATAAAATAATCACTCAGACGCTTATATCACTTATAAACTGTATGGCCGTGGCAGGCTTCTCGCTAACTGTTCTTTTATCTTAAATTAACCCATTTCTATAAATCTATACCTTGCCACGTGGCTGGTGGCTTCCCGGCGTCTTCACATGCTGTTTCTCCTGGCGGTGGCTGCAGTGTCTCTCTCCCTGCCTTCCGCTTCCCAGAATTCTCCTCTCTCCTTGTCCCACCTACCTCCTGCCTGGTCATTGGCCATCAGTGTTTTATTTACATAGAGTGATATCCACAGCATATATATAAATGAATATAAATAAGAAACCAGGACTAGGCTAACAGTTTCTTCCTGGATGTTCCGCCCATACTCCCTCTCACCAGGAGGAAACTGGAAATGCTGGTAGGTTAATGGGCTCCCAGTGTCGGCTGGCAGCTGGAGGGTCCCCATCTGGTTTCTTCATGGCTCGCGCATGCTCTGCTTGTGCCTTGTGATCCCCCCACAAGGCGCTGAGCCTCAGTTGCCCAGGACGGGAACCTGTTAGTAGCATACACTTTGTGGCTCCTTTTCCGTCCCTCCCTTGTGGTGGTAATCTTCTGTTGCTTCTGGGAATTATTTCCCAAGTGACCTCCAGTTGACCCTCAATACTTGCAGGAGATGACTGGCTTTAGGATTCCTCACAGATACCAAAGTCTAGGTGACAACTAGGCCTCTGCATATGAAATGTATAGTATTTATATATCCTGCATATTTTAAAGAATCTCCAGATTATGCATAATACCAAATACAATGCAAATAATACCTGTTACGCTATGATAAAAGAGGATGTAATTGTTCAGTTGGGATGCATTTTACAAAGTGTTCTTGACCTGAGATTGTTTGATTTCGTGAATGTGGAAAGCACAGATACACAGGGCTGATGACCCTTTGTCATTTAAGACCTTGTCTTGAGCTTTGCCCCTGGAGGAATCCAGGTGATGGTGAACACTGACCAAACAGAGCTAGGACAGGCAAGCAGTGAAAAGAGAAGGCTCTCAAGACATGCCCCGAACCTTTGGGTGACTCCAAGGACAACGGCACTGTTGCACTGTTGTGGCTGAAGACAACGATAGTGTTGAGGAAAGTTCAGCCCTACAGATGCCAAGTTTAGACAACTCGGGGATCTATTGGAGGAATGCTAAGAAGCCACTGAGAAGGCGGAGCTCGAGCTGTGCATTTGGGAATCCTCAGTATAGAGCCAATTGCGAGACGTCAAGAGCATGGACGATGTGTGAGTTGCTACAGAGACGAAGGGACATCCGGAAAGCCCAGAAGGATGGTTTTCAAAGAGCGTTGCGACAAACACACATGAGAAGATTAGGTGGGAGGTAGAAACCAACGAAGGAGAACCAAGACGTCTAGAAGTCCTGAGGAGGAGAGAGCTTGTAGTTCGGATTTCTGTTATTTCCCTGACGTAAGGAAGGAAAGGAGGGGGTAAGAAGGAGGTGAGAGGCCCAGGCGTCTTCTCAACTCCGGTGAGAGGTTTTCCCGTGGCTCTCAGTGGAACTTTGGTGCCATTCCAGGGGGGTCACAGTCAGTTCTGTGGTGACCTACTTCCAGCTAGCGAGGTTTGCTGGAGTGACAGTGTGTCCACTCAGCCTTCATGGTTTGTGAGATCTGCGGCTCCGACGCAAGAGAGACAGTCTAGTAACAAGCTGCTTCCCAATTCTCCTTTCGCATTGGTAGCTGGAGCCTGTCCAGCTCTCAGAACGCTGGGTCTTTATGTGGGCCAGTCTTCCTCAGAGGGATCCACATCCTTAGGAAGCCTGGATGCAACCATAGAGCCAACGCTCTGGATACAGTGAGTCTGAGGGCCTCATCTGAATTTGGAAGTTGCTGTCTGTCACACAGTTAAACTCTTTTCCAGAAAGCCCAGAAGATTCTGTGCTTTGTAAATACCTCTTCTGGGTATTTGCTGCTGTTTATAAGGCCATCTTTGGCATCGGCAGGGCACAAGTTCCTGGAACCCGGGCACTGTCTTAACTCAGCAAATTCTCCGTCCTCCCCTCCATCAACTGCTGCTCTCAGCACCTTTACGTCGCACTTCAGAGGACAAGACGCGCATCTCCCATGCGATCCTCTTCACTTACCCCTTGCCAAGGGCTCCCACCCACGGGTGGTGGTGTGCTCACTTAAATGTGTGCTTCGTGCCTATCTAGTCTTTCTCTGGTCGCATCACTGTTGTCTCTAACAGGGTTCAGCCACAGTCACATTTTGAGGCATCATCCTTCCCATCAACAGCTCTGTGACCAGACAGGGCCTTATTCTGTGTGTTTGATGACACAAAGGACCATTCTCCTCAGGTGTTGTCTCATTCCCGTCCAGAGACACGTCTTGGAAGCATGTGTTGCATTCTGGTTCTTTCCTGACTAGTAACTTGGTCAACTAGTCAACCCTAAGGTCTTCTGGTTCGTTTTGCTCATAATTGGTTTTTTTTTTTTTTCCCATATAAAAACAAATGATAAAACAACTCTCTCTATAGGACGGGGAGAAAAGACATTAGTTAGTATTGCCCGGTAGTTTGACAGCAGTAAACAGAATCCGGCCTCTTCACTGGTGTCACTGGCTGCTTGACCTCCACTTAACCTTCCTGTTAGTTTCTGAGTTTCCAGAAAGTGTATTACTTCCCAGGGATACCAGGAGATTCGGTGTGAGTGGAGCATACACAGAGGAAGAGAGCTAGGGACGTGGGCATTGCGCTTGCCCTGTATCCAAATGTTCCAAAAGTGTTTTCAAATAAAACAGCACATCAGGTTGGTGAAGCAAAGAGCTTAGGACGGTGCGGAAGTTACCTTTTTTGAGGTAAAGTTGGAGCCAATTTAAAGAGATGTCAGAGGCCCGTGCCGCCTCTGAGGAGCCTCATGTGACGAAAGTTTCAAGGCAGAACAACTTTTTGCAGATTCACCCTTGCCATGGGATTGCATGGTAACTCCTGGTCGGTCGTGTGAGCATTTGGAAGTTCTCAAAATAAGTATGTGGGCTAACAGTCAGGTTTGCAACACTGAAATTCTGTACAGATTTCATTACATGGACAGGCTTGCCCCGCCCCGGCACCCTACCCCTGGTCACAGGCAACTCCTGGAGGGAGGTATCAAGGCAGCAAGGCTGCTGACCTCTGGAGACTGGAATGTGCATTTCCTTGTTGGGGCTCAGAGCCAGCTTCCTATTTATTTAAGAGGCCCTGGGCACCTTGGGAGCCAAGCAGAAGTTGGTGATGCAAGTTTTAGCTGCAAAGCATGTTAGGGTTGCCCAACGTGTCTGACTAAAATATGATTTGAAAGATTTCTCAAAGCCCTGGTGATGTAAGCCACAGCAGGATTAGGTAGTCCTGTAAATTCCAACCTAAGTAGATAGAAAGCTGGTGTAAACAATGAGGACACTCCCCTCTGTCCTCAGGCTGTGAAGTGGGGTGCAAGTCTGCAGTAGGGTGGATGGAATGCAGTGAGGGAGTTCCCTCTCCTATTCAAAACATCAGTCAAGAGAATGGTGACAGTGAGTGCCACTGGGGTTAATGGAGGTTCAGAGGGGTTTTTGTTTGGTTTCTGAGACAGGGTTTCTCTGTATTGCCCTGGCTGTCCTGGAACTCACTCTGTAGACCAGGCTGGCCTCAAACTCACAGAGATCTGCCTGCCTCTGCCTCCTGAGTGCTAGGATTAAAGGTATGCACCACGAGAGCCTGCTGACTTCAGAGTTTTTATGTGGCCATATGTTTTGCAGATGCCCAGATGTGTGTGTGTGCACGCGCATGCATGCACATGTGCACATGCATGAGTGTACACATGCACATTTGCTTTTAAAGCAGAAGGTGCACATGCGAAAGAACATAGGAAAGAGTGAGTGACATGTAGGTAGGGTCCCTGTGTGTGCACGAAGTGTGCAGGACCTGCAGAAGCCTGGCTCACAGGGTTGGGGTATAGAAGAGATTGGGGTACACTCTCTGGCTGCTCTGGTACAAGTGGGGAGCATTTTACCTTCCTGAGGATTTGATGGAGGCTACTGGGTTCTGAGGCAGGCAGGAGAAAGATAAGTCTAATTGGAAAACAAAACGAGGTATTCTGGAAAGGATGGAAGACCGGAGTGACGTAGAGGATAGCTACAAGCAGATTCTGCTGACATTTCCTGGTTAGAAGGAATCTGGAAAGTTCATAGTTCATGCTCCCACTCTGCAGATAGCCATAGAGGAAACGAAAAGGATTTAATCATGAAATATTAAAAATGCAAGTGAGCTGACCTTTTAGCCAATCTTTGTAGTATTAAAGTACTAAATAAGTAGGTTCTTGGTAATTAGACTCCTACAGAGAATTTAATTTGTATGTAGGTATGTAAGTGTTTAGTAATTCAAAACACATCCTGTCTTGTCCACGACTGAGCTGTGTCTGAGGATGATGCCTATATATGTGCTGACACCTTCAGCCTCATGTTATCACCTGCCAACCAGGGATGCTTAGCGCCTGTTCCGTTAGGGGTTACCGAGTGACTTTTGGTAGCGTACCGGGGAAGGGCACGGGGCAGTAGGGTGACTTCTGTCCTTATGAAGCCATTGTCCAACATTGTAGGAACCTGGTAGGACTATTGATTATGGCACCATCCTCACAGGGCACAGGATAGTGTTACACGTTATCTTCTTGAGACAGAAAACACGAGAGAGAAAGAAGTGAGGTGGTGTGACCGACTGCAAAGTCCTCACCCACAGGGTGAACCAGATACGATTTTAACTGTGTCAGAGCCTCTGAACTCACTGGCCTTTGAGCCAAATTCATGTTGGCTCTTCTTGCATTTTCCTCTTTGGGCATTCTAATGTAGACTCTGCTCCCCCCCTACCTTTTACTAATGTATATCAACCGTACAAAACAGGGGGGCTCCTTACGCCATTTCCAGACATGAGTAGAAGAGACTTGGCTTGTATCGACCCCTCTGCCTACCCACACTCGTCTCTGGTAGTGACCCTGTGCTTTCATGTCTGTTTAGATTATTTTAAATTTAAGAACTTTTTCAATTTAGGGTCTTGCTTTGTTGATGACCCTCAGTGCTCTGGGCTCAAGCCAGAGCCTCAACCTCCTGGGTACCTGAGACCATAGGTGTACTATTGCACTTAGCTGACCCCACTTCTACTAGAAAAGAATGCAGCAGTTGATACTTAGATAGCCTATATGTTCTTGCTTACATATATATATATATATATGTGTGTGTGTGTGTGTGTGTGTGTATGTGTGTGTATGTGTGTATGTGTATGTATACATATATACACACACACATATGTACTGATATACACATACATACACACATATATGTATATAGAGATTTAATACAAACAAAAATCCTTCCAGTCCATTGTTGAATGTAAGGAACATACATTTAAACTTTGACAGACGTTAGTCTCCCCGAATATCCCTGAAATAGCTTTGGTTTTTGAATACTACGATGTATTGCTTTGTGCCGAGCGTTTTGAATGTGGTCCCCATCAACCCTTCCTGGACAGAGCTAGGAAGACATTGTTGCCTGGTCTGTACGTAGGAGTCGTCAGGCTTGGCAACAAGAACATACCACTAGTCCTGGCCAGCTCAGGGTCCCAGCTTATCCTCCCGCAAACCGCTTTCAACACAGGCACAATTCTCTTCATACTTGTGAACCTAAAAGGGAGAACATGATTTAGCTCTGTTCTGAAGTGCCTGTCTTACATAGGATTCCATGTACTGACATATTTATTGGCTATTTGCATACTTTCGAAATTGTCTTTTATAGTCTCCGTCTCATTTTTACTGAATTGTTCACTTATTTCTTTTACTGGTTCCTTCAATCTCCTCTCCCTCCCTCTCCCCTCCCTCCCCTTTTTCTTCATTCTCTAGGGTCTAGGGTGCTCTAGCCAAGTGTTTTCCCACCCCTCTCTGTCTCTACTCTTTTTTTTCACTTTTTATTTTGAGTTGTTGTCCAGATTAGCCTGAATTTACCCAGTACCCTAGGCTGGCCTTGAACTTGTGACCCTCCTGGCTTAACCTCCCATCTATCTAGATTTCAGGCTTGGGTCAGTAGGACAGGCTGATTTCTACATGTCCTGAGTGGTAACCCTCTGCCATGTGTTGCAAACACCTTTCTCTCTGGTTTGTTTCCATCAGCTTTTTGCTTTTGTGTGTTTTGCCAAGCAGAACTTTGTAGTTCTAACTGTGAATCTGTTCATTTTTTAAGGAGTTAGGGTTTTGCTACCCTTCCTCCATCTTAGGAGTATAATATTTCTGTGCTTTTCTTATCGCTTTTCTGCAATTCCTCCATAACGTATATCTGCGATTGACCCGACTGGTGTTTGCAAACTCGACACAAACCTGGACCTGTCAAGGAAGAGGGGATCTTAAATGGGAAGATGCCTCCGTAGGCAAGTTTGTAGAGCATTTTCTTGATTAATGATGGATGGGGAGGGCCCAGCCTGCTGTGGCTTGTGCCACCCCCGGACAGGCGGTTCTAGACGGTATAGGAAAGTGGGCTGAGCAAGCCGCGAGGAACAAGCCAGTGAGCAGCATCCCTCCACGGCCTCTGCTTCAGCTCCTGCCACCAGCTTCCTGCCCTGTATGAGACCGTGCCCTGACTCCCCTTAGTGATGGAGAGGTAGAAGCTGAGCAAACCATTTTCTCCCCAAGTTGCTCCTGGTCATGGTGTTTTATCATGATAGACAGCACCCTAACTGAGACAGGTTATTTTAGAAATTGAGTGAAAAGTTACAGCCAGGGAGTCAATTCTGGTGTTGTGCTACACAGAGGGTGATTGAAACTAATGATACTGTATCATATTAACTAAATAGCTGTAAGACAGAGTTTTGAATGTTCCCTTCATGAAGAAATGATAACTGAGATGGTGGGTAATCTATTCATGCCATGTCCAGCAGTTCGCAACAGATAAATAAATATCCCAAGACATCGTTCCACACTCCGCGAAGTTGCTTATAGTTATTAGCTGTCAATCTTCTGTTTCTTCTAGATATATAAATTCTTGTTCATTTCTTCCCTCATAGTTCCTTAAATTTTCTTTATCCTGGTAACTTATTTTAAAAAGCATCATGAGGAAGTAAGCTTTGCTGTATTCATCCCAAGCCTCTGCGCATGTTGGGGGAAAGCCTAGTGTAATGATGTGGAAGACAGACATAACCCGCCATCTTTGGCTGTCCCCCAGTTTTCGAGGTCTTCAGATTAGGAGTCATTATTTTTAGATATCAGATTAGAAAATGTTGAGCCCACCCCCTGGTTAGTTTCCCCTAATCAAGATTAACAAAGGTGGTTCTGTGCAGTCTGTGTTTGGGCAGCTCCGTCAGTCCGTTTCACCAGCCAGCACTTCTAATTCATGCCTGGATCTGAGGTACCAGACAGACATCTGTATGAGGAGGAGAAGAGCATGCATAGGACCTTTGGGAAGCTCCTGCCTGTGCTGGGGGATTAGCCTATAGTAGCCCATGTCCAATAGGCAATTGTATCCAGTATGGGTCTAACCTTAAAACGTAAGAGTTCTGACAAGCCTGCATCCTGATTCCCAGCTACTTGGGAAGCTGAGGCAGGAGAATCAAAGTCTGCCTGGGCTACAGAATGTGACCCTGTCTCTAATGAAAACGTAGAAGGAGCACTGAGTAGGCAGCCTCATGTCAGAATGCTTGCCAAGCATGCGTGAGGCCCTGGGTCCAACCCCAGTGTCACAGAGATGAAGGAACAAACTATTCTAAGGTCTAAGGCATTTTCTAAGACCTTTTCAATCTTGAAGAAAGAAAAAAAAATTTAGAGGGTGCTTAAGGTGTCTGGCTCGCTCATATATTTAGTCTGATTCATTAAAGTTTTCTTTTTTGTCTATGATACTATCTCTCTGTGTGCTGTATGTACTTGAGAGTGTGTGCGCCTGTGTGCATAGGTACACACATGTGTGTGTGCATGTGGAGGCCAGAGCTCAACATAGGGTGTCTTCCTCTGTCACCACCTTAAATTTGGAGAGTGTCTCTCATTGAACCTAGAGCTCACGGACTGTCTAAACTAGTTAGCTGAGGAGCCCTGGAGCTCCCCTGTCTCTGTCCCTGCTCCCCCAGACCTACGTCAGCATGCCCATTTTTGTTTGTTTGTTTAAAGCTGGTGTGGGGGATTTGAGCTCAGTCCTGATTCTTGTGCAGCAAGTCGTATCCTCAGCCTGTTTTCCTTTCTAACACACAGCTACCCTCCAGAGAGACCGCATCTTCAAGCATTTTACCCGGAAGCGCCAAAGGGCTATGCGAAGGCGAGTCCATCAGGTCAACGGACATAAGTTTATGGCCACATACCTGAGGCAGCCCACCTACTGTTCCCACTGCCGGGAATTCATCTGGTAAGACCCCCCCACTTACACGTAGCCCACTCCCCTCCATATCCCCGGCCTCTGGCTGTGAGAGGTTACCTTGGCTTATGTCTGGTTTCAAGAGAAAATGTATAGATAAGGAGGAATAGTCTTTGGATCTGATTTTTGTCTCCTCTGTTCAAGTGTTGACCCTCTTAATCCCACTGCTAAAACAACAACAAAACTAAATAACGTGCAGATCCAAATGTTAGATATCATTTCTTATACTGGTAACCTCATTGGAGGTACTGATGAGTCCAAAGCATGAGGGAGGGAGGGAGGGAGGGAAGGAGGGAGGGAGGGAGGGAGGGAGGGAGGGAGAGACAGACAGACAGACAGACAGAGACAGAGAGAGACAGAGACAGAGACACAGAGACAGAGACAGAGAGAGAGCGCCAGAGAGAGAGAGCCAGAGAGAGAGAGAGAAGCCAATCAATTGATAAATTAGAAAACCTGGCGAAGAGAAAGGACAATTAAGAATATTGCTTGGAAGAAGGTGTGGATCGTGTGATTAGTTATGGGAAGTAATTGTTGAGAGAAAAATCTAGTTGTCAGTAGTGTCCAGACACACGGCATATAGTGTGCACGTGGTGTACAGCCTCTAGTGGTCCTATACTACAACCTAACCTCCAGCAATTAGGTGCTAACGTAATTAAAGGTTGAGGAATTCTGAAGACTGAGGACAATGTCTTACAGGATGTAAATGGAGCACGCAGTGGCAAGTCTGTAGCGGAAAATAAATGTAAGCAATAGTTACTGTCGGTGAGAGTCGAGGTCAAGCACACTTAAGGCATTTGGAAATAGAATTGCCCCCTGCCCCGCACCAACACACACACACACACACACACACACACACACACACACACACACACACACACACACGTGCGCGGCTGCTCCCATTAACATATCAGGAAAAGACGTAAATCAAGCTATGAGCAGACAGGGCATGGTGGTAACGCTTCTGCCCCCCTGTGGACTCCAGAGGGAGATGTAGGGAAAGATGAGGGAGAGCGCTGGGGCCGGGTAGCTGCAGTGTGCTGTGGGGTGTGTGTGTGTGTGTGTGTGTGTGTGTGTGTGTGTGTGTGTGTGTGTGTGTGTGTCTGTATCTCTGTGTGTCTGTGTATGTGTCTGTGTGTGTCTGTGTCCGTGAGTCTCTGTGTGTGTCTGTGTCTCTGTCTATCTGCGTGCCTGCCTGCCTGCCTGACGTCTACATGTGTGAACTGCCACATTGTGCATGTGAGAAGCAGCGAGGTAGTGGAGGAGCTCCTGGCTGAGTTCAGCCTCCTACACCCGGGGTTGGTTTTCCCTGAGGATTTAGGAGACAGCTGATGGGAGGTGGAACGGGAACCTTCATCACCTACCTTTCACATCACCGGGAGCATTCTGATCTGTCAGCTGATGTCCTTTGTGCCCACTGGAAATAAACAAGAGCTCAGAACAGCACACCGTCTGTGCCTCTTCCCTGAAGTGATGCTTTTCATAAGGGACCAGAGAAAACAATTCACCTTGAGAACTATGATTACAGATGTTCTTACTGAACTATTTGACTGACAGTAGTTTTTTTTTTTTTTCTCTCTCTCTCTCTCTCTTTTGTCTTGAACAGGGGAGTATTTGGGAAGCAGGGTTATCAATGCCAAGGTAAGAAAACATGTTTACGACCATGTTTAATCGCGTCCGTCCCTTTGTGAAAATATGGTAATACCAATAGAAAACAGGCCAGGCTGCACCCCATCAGTACTGTGGTAATTCTCCACAAGTCGCATGGCACCCAGGTGGCAGCTCCAGTCCTTACCAGACCCTGGATGTTTTGACAGTAGAGAGGAAATATGTTCATTTCTAAAGCAAGGACTCCCAGAAGAGCTTTGCTGCTGAAAGTCTGCAGTAACATGACGGGACTGAGAAGTAGAACCGATGTGCAAGCGTGCCCTTGAGTACTAAAGATCAGTTTTTGGTTTTCACGTTGCGCTGTTGGCAGGGTGAGACGCTGAATGGGTGCTATTACCCAAATTAGCTTTATTTTTCAGCTTTCTGAATTCAGAACAAAACAAAACAAGAACAAACAAACAACAAACCCAAATGAGGGGCTGGCGAGGTGGATCAGAGGTTAAGAACACTTATTGCTCTTGCCGAGGACCGCAGGGTTCAGGTCCCAGCACCCCCAGGGCTGCTCACAGTGTGTACAACTCCAGTTTGGAGGTCTGATGCCCTCTTCTGGCCTCCATGAGCACTGCTTGAGTGTGCTGCACAGATACACACACGAGCCAAACACCCGTAAACATATAATAAAAATTAAGAATTTACATAAGATATTAGCATGTACAATCAATCATCAATCAATCAATCAATGTGAGGAAACTTTTACAGTTAAATACCTCTCATTTGCACAGTTCTAAGGTAAAATCACCTTATAAGTATTCTTGCAGACTTAGGAAAAGGTAAAATGGAAGTGTAAAAGAAGCTTCCTTCTAGGTAGGTCTATGTGGGTGGGGTCTGCTGGCCTTTCATGGGGGCTTCCCCTACTGCTGCCCTGAGTGACATCTGGACATCAGTGCTGGGCATTTTGACTGTCTCTCTTCAGGTGACTGGTAACATAGTGCCACGTGTTCCACAGTGGCCGTCCACATGTAAATAAGAAAATCCTCTTTCTCTTTTAGAAGAGGTGAGGTCATGTGTTTTTTTTGTTTGTTTGTTTTTTGGTTTGTTTTCACTTAGGAGAACTGATTGAGACATGCTCTTGAACCTAATTTTTACTTTTATGTGTGGAAAATTCCACTGAACTCTCCAAGTTAGGGGAAATGAGCATGTAATTATCATAGCAGTTGTAACTGACCTACGCACTGCGAATTCAGTCCTAACTGAAGACAGCTCACGAGTCAGGCAGATAATCGCTTTTCAGCCTGGACCTGCTCGGGGTATGCCCTCTAGTGATATATCCACCTTATACAGTCTTATATAGATCAAGAAGCTCCAGATGCACAAGGGTGGAGTTTACAGATTAAACTCCGTGATTTAAAGGTGTGTCTTTTGTTTCTTTTTCTCTCAGCATAGCGCCAGGGCAGTGATTCTCAACCTGTGGCTTGCGACCCCTTTGGGGGCTGAGCATCAGATATTTACATTATGACTCCTAACAGTAGCAAAATTACAGTTATGAAGTAGCAATGAAATAATTGTGTGGTTGGGGGTCCCCACAACATGAGGAACTGTGTTGGAGAGTCACCGCATTAGGAAAGAAGTTGAGAACTATTGTGCTGCGGCATTTGATGGCTGACTTTCAGTGGGGTACCTATTCTTTTTTTCTTTTCTTTGTTTTTGGTTTGTTTTTTTTTTTCTCCTGAGACAGGATTTCTCTGTGTAGTTTTGGTGCCTGTCCTAGATCTTGCTCAGTAGACCAGGCTGGCCTTGAACTCACAGAGATCCGCCTGCCTCTGTCTCCCAGTGCTGGGATTAAAGGCGTGTGCCACCGACGCCACTACCCGGCAGGATACCTGTTCTTTAAAGAGCAGGAAAGAACATTAGTTAGGAGGCATGAGAGGTTTTTGTTTACATCTCACTGAAGGACATAAAAACAAATGCCTGGTAGGAGAGAAGTGTGCTGGCCAATCCTCATCAGAAGCACGGGGTGGGTGTTTCAGACAAAGCAGGCCTGAGGGTGAGGAAACCATCAGCGCTAGAAAGGCCACTGTGTAACAATAGGGCCAGTTCTTCAGAAAGACGTGCCACGAGTAACACGTACGTACCTAGCAGCGGACAGCAAAGCATTCGAGACAAAGGCTCCAGGACCATGAGAGAACTAGACAGGCCTAGTGGAAAGCAGCAGGGCCTTGGCTGACCTGAGCGGCACCACCACAACATGATCACACTAACATTCATCCACACACCATCCACACACCAGCCAGCAGCAGCCGACAACACATTCCTCCCAAGCTCATGAGGAACGTTTATCAACAAAAGACACATTCTGGACCTTACACTACTTTAACAAACGTGGAGAGAAACAGAACACACAGGAGTCATGTGGTCTGGCCAGCCAATGGCTCAGCAGGTAGAGATGCGCCATTGTAGCCTGAGAGCGCGAGATTGATCCCTGGATCCCACAAGGTGGCAGGGGAGATCCAGAGCTGTCCTCTGGCTTACACACACACACACACACACACACACACACACACACACACACACACTTTCTCCTTCACTCTGTTCTCTCTGTGTCTCTGTGTCTGCCTGTCTTCCTGTCTCTCTGTCTGTCTCTCTCTCTGTTTCTCTCTGTCTCTCTGTCTCTGTCTGTCTCTGTCTCTCTCTCTGTCTCTGTCACACACACACACACACACACACACACACACAATTTTTAAAATAAAAATGAAAGAATCATCCTGTCAGTTCACAATGGGATTAAACTTGAAGCCAATAGCAGAAAGGTATCTGAAAAACCTTCATTATTTGAACAGAAAACAACACATTCTAGGTAGCACAGGAGGCAACGAAGCTTACAAGAACATAAAAAAAAAATCTTGCATTTAATAAAAATGAAGAATATAGAAACAGGTGAGGAATAGTAGAAACCATACTTGGATGGAAAATTTATAGCATTACACGCACGTAGGGTACCACTCGGAGTTTGGAATATTCAGGAAGCTGGTTGAGCTATTCTGCAAATGTGTGTTAAATTGCCCCCTCAGCACTCAGCACCATGCAAGGACTTCTGGGCAGGCCTCAGCCACATGTGGAAGATTTGAAGGAAGGGACGGTCTGAGGGGCTGTGAGGAATCTGAGGAGGAGGGGTGGTCTGGGTAGAAAGGGACAGATGGAGAATATTTTCTCAGGTGAGATAGTCTTTGAGTTTTATCTTATTATAAACGTTAGCTCCCAGGCAAGTAGGATATCTTAGAGAGGGAGAGGGAACACTGTTCTAGAAAGATCGTACAGTTTAGTTTTTATTGAAGCCAATGGGTCTCATAGGAGGATAATATTAAGTAGCATGGTGGCCTCTGAGGGGTCTGGACCCTGGCTGGGTTTGGACACTGCTGTTGATGGCCGTGAGATGGTACTGGGAGTGTTCAGTCGTGGGACAGATGTGACTAGGGTCATACTGTGAAAAGACTCCTCTGAAGGTGGGTGCAGGATGAAATCCAGTCAGGAAGGAGGGAGCAGCTTAGGGCGGGACGGCAGACAGTTGGTCCTTACACAGAGGTCTCGTTAGGGTGTTGTCAAGAGATGCAGGAAGGATGAGAGCCCTGGCTGGGCTGCCAGGAGGGGGCCGGACATCCAAGTCAAGTGGCTGGCATGGGCAAGCTTTCGTTGACTGCTGCAGCCCACTGTCCTGGGAGCTCCTGATAAATGCGTAATTGCTGGGTTTAATTTCCTAGTGTGCACCTGCGTCGTCCATAAACGCTGCCATCATCTAATTGTTACAGCCTGCACTTGCCAAAACAATATTAACAAAGTGGATGCCAAGGTAAGAGAACGCTGGTCTGCTGATTCAGCACCCTTTCCCTGTGTGCTCTCTCTCTCCCTCCCCCCACTTCTCCTCCCTCCCTGTTTCACTCTCTCCCCCTCCCCCTCGGCCTTCCCATAATTCTTAGAACGCACAATAGTGCTGGCATTTTTATTTCTGCTCCTTTGTAGTGTGACCTCACCTTGTACAGTAGTGGTGACTTTGCCTCACTGTGATAGAATGATTACCCCATCACTGACTTCCAGGAGTTAAGGTTTATTTTGTCTCATGGTGTCCGATGTTTCAGGCTGTCAGAATGGGGAGGGCTCTAGGGAGCTCCTAGCAGGGTGGAGAGGAAGCTGAGCCTGGAACCTAGGGTGGGGTATTACCTGCAAAGTTCTGCCACTAAGAATGGGAGCGTGCGTGTGTGTGTGTGTGTGTGTGTGTGTGTGTGTGTGTGTGTGTGTGTATGTGTAAAGCTAGATCCCACCTCCTAGTGACTCTGTAGCCACGCCAAATAGCACCACTGGCTAGGGACCCTTGCGTTCTGAACACAAGCTTGTGGGACATGGCTAGCATTGGAATCACAACCCCTTGCACGGACCTAGTCGGTGGTCAGCTGAGCTGAGCTGTGCATGCCACTGGCGCCGTTGTATAACGAGAGCGCTCTGGTGGTGGAGAGAAAGAGGCCGGGCTTGTACAAGCACCTGCAGTGCTGAGTCTGTTCTGCTGTCAGCTCAGGCCCGATCCACAGCCTCTCTGTGCATCAGCCTGAAACATCTGTGCCTCGCTCATGCGCATCTGCGGCAGTTAAACGGAACTGACAAGTCCATTAACTGTAAAGAAGGCTTGCTAAGCAAGGAGACCCCGGGGTTCCTTCAGCCTCACGGGGACTCCAGGTCACAGGGACTCTGTGTGTAAAGGCTCCCGTTGCCTTTGCCTGGGATGGGCACATGCTCTAAATTCGGGAGGGGGGGGGGAGCAGGGGGAGTGTTGTTGACGCTCAGTGCTTGGGGGAGTCCAACTTAGGAGCGGTGACGACGGTGCACCTGCAGGTTAGGGAACACACAGAGGGATGTGGACTGGAGTTCGTAAAGGAAAGAGGCCCGGAAAGTCCACAGAGGAGCATCAGTCATCGTCTTGCCCTGTCTCGTGGTGCACCTGTACTTTTGGCCTCCAACTGTGAGGCTGATCATAGAGCATATGGCGAGGAGGTACAGAGAAACGGCACACGAGGAAAAACCATTAAGTCTGCGCTCCCATTGTCCAAATGCAAATGCCAGATGAAGGTTGGAAGGGTTGAGTGTGATGGCTGCTACAGGGTCACTTTGAGATGGCTTCATCCCGTGACCCCATATCTTCTGAGTGACATAGTTTCTAGAATTGAGAGAGAACTGTGATCTGAGTATAAAGGATGAGAGGGAAAATTTTAATTTCTGTTTCTTTCTCCAAATGGTGAGTGGTCTAACACGCACCTGTATCTCAGCCCTGTCTTGTTCATGAACAAAATGTGCTGAGACTCGAGCAGCCAGAGCTGAGCCTAGTAGAATAATGCATCCGGAGCCCCGGGTATCATCGCGATACTCGGCCTTTGCTGTTGCTCCCGTTGCAATTATTATTACAAAAGACGTTCTGTGGGAGCTGAGCTGTCCTCCTCTCCCTTCCAGATTGCAGAGCAGCGCTTCGGAATCAACATCCCCCACAAGTTCAGCATCCACAACTACAAGGTGCCCACGTTCTGCGATCACTGCGGCTCCTTGCTCTGGGGGATAATGCGACAAGGACTTCAGTGTAAAAGTAAGAGGCGGAGGGGCTGGCCTCCCACGTCTCTGTGGCAACATCGTACTTTACGTGTGCGGAGTTCTGAAGGCTCAGAATCTGACCGAGGGCTGATGCTTTACACATCAGCATCTGAGTTGTGTTATCTATGGATAACTTGTTGAGCATGTGGTGCATGTAAAGAGAATGGTATCTGATCCCTAAAACAATATTAGAAGATTAAACTGGGTGTTAAGTCTAGTGGTCTGCCATGCTCGTTGTTGGCTACTCGTTGCTGAGTGTAGACTGAGCGTTATGTTTTTAAAAGGCATTGGCAAGAGGCACTGGAGGGAGTGTGGGCAAGATGGAGGGCCAGGAGAGGTTTGGGTCCTAAGTAAGCACCGGCTCTCACCAGAAGTAGGCAGCAGCTGGAATGTCACTGTAGAGGGCGCTGTGTGGGTGGTCTGCAAGCGCCCGGTCACGTGACTGCGGGAGCAGAAACAGCAAAGAGCGAAGCTTTGATGGTGGCTGGCACCTTACCAGCTGTACCCGGTGCTGTTCAGAGCTCTTGCCTTTTCAAAGGCTCTGAGTGGGGGGAGGGCCAGCCTCTGTCTTGTGAGGGTCTTATGGAGCCATTGGCCTAGAGTTCATCTCCCATTGATATGCGATTATCCGGCTGTCTGGGGGTGCACCTGAAGCCTTATCAGACACACGCTAGGGTGACAACTTCCGTTGGCCGTCTGGGATAGTCAAATTGCATCTGTCAGCAAAAGGGACCAAGTTCCGGTGAGACATAGTGTGACAGACATAGTATCACATCACCCAGGGAACGGACATGGGAACGTCATCAAGGGTTGGTCTGTGTAGTGAGATCCACAGCAGCCTGGGGCACAGAGTGAGAAGAAGAAAACCAACACAAACAGAAACAGTGACGTTCTCTGCACACACACACACACACACACACACACACCGCCCCCAAGCATCTTTTTCATTCCCCTGGAACAGCAGCCAGCTCGGCTGGAGGCTTCAGCCGAGGCGCAGCTTCACGCTGACCTGGTGGTCTCACCTGAGCGAGCCGCTTTCCATTTTCTTCTGTTTCTAGCTAGTATACAGATCCATGCATGGGGCTCGTCTACACTCCTCTGTCTCCAGTTGCCTGAGAGCAGCATGCTTCCAAGGACTTGGCTCCTATGGCTTCTGTTTTTATTGCCCCAGAGTTTTTCTAAAAGGTCACTGTCGTGTGTATCCCTCTGTCCCAGTCGGTTTCCCACAAAGCTACTGAAGCTTAAGCTTTGGGCCTCCCTCTGCTAATGTGGCATTCTTTTTCATAATTCCCCAGTGACAAACTCAATCCCCATAAAGCCTAGACGGCGGTGTGCTTCCAAAGATGGACCGACTCCATCAAAGAGGCATTTGTCCCACACGATGGCTTCAGTCGGTCCTTCCATCCGCAGGACCCACTTCCAGAAACCAGATAGGAATTGGTTTCTGCTGATTGGACCTTAGAGCCTTCACGAGCACAGGAAGTGTAGTTTGCGTTGCTCACTTCTCCAAATGTCATTCGCCCTGACCTTCGAGCACTTGAAAGGTTGATTTTTCTCTTCCCCTACTTAACAGTTAGAACCACAGCCCCACAGGATATGCCCTGTGGGCTAGGAGGGCCACTCAATCACAAGAGTACCCAGAAAGAAGCTGTACAAAGCTCTCTCCTCTCCAAAAACCCACCCCTACCTTGTTTGAACAGTGACCTAGCTGCAGCTTGTCGATGGCTGTTTTTAATTTCTCTGCTAATTGGGAGGAGGGGGTAACGTCAGTTGGCACGATTCTGCCTTGTCTGATCACCTGCAATTGTCACCGTGATGAGCATTTTAATCTTTATATTGTAATCTTGCTGCCAAGGCAGCAACGACTGTTACACGGGATTTAGATGAGTCTGCCCCATCAAGTCACAGGCAAAAGGATGGAAATCTATTATTTGAAATCTGTTGTTCTATAATAGGCTAGGATTTCTGCTTCTGCACAAATCAGAAGTAGATGAAATGACAGGAATTGTTCTAAGTGTGAGTTTGATTTTGTGAGATGACATTGTCAGCCTGTGGTATTATTCTTCTGTCACAATCCTCGGGCTGTTAATGTTCTCCACAGCACGTGGTAATTTGGCTCTTTTGTGACTCTGGATTCTGTTTTCTTTCCTCCAGTATGTAAAATGAATGTACATATTCGATGCCAGGCCAATGTGGCCCCAAACTGTGGGGTGAACGCTGTGGAGCTGGCCAAGACCCTGGCAGGGATGGGTCTCCAACCTGGAAATATTTCTCCAACCTCGGTGAGCCCTTTGCCTGGTTGTCTATTGTAAGTTAGTCAGGTGTGGTGAGCTCAAGTGAGAGAATAGAGAACATAATCTCAGCAAATACACTGAACAGGCAGGTCTACTGCACTCAACAAAAGCTGTTCTCTCCCATCCAAGAGTCTATATACATTTACGGCAAGAAACAGTGAGCATGCCCGTGAATCAGGACGCAAGAGCAAGGAATCCCCCTCCCCCTTAAAATCAGCTTCCCATCCATTTGGTCTGGTAAAGATCTCAGAACCTAGATGCCTAGAGTGGGCCGCTGGCTGGTGACCAAGCTGGACAGTTGGCCAGTGGCCACAAGTCTCAGCTTCCTTATCTCCGAGGGGACTGAAGGTGACGCATCCTACGGTTCTCCACTTCCCTACACTGCATTGTGTGTTCGGGGTTGAGAATTCCTCTCTTCCGTTCTGCAGCCGATAGCTCCTTCCTCTGGACACTTGGGAATGGGTGGAGCGGTTCAGTGGCCCTGGCCGTGTGTGGTCCTGCAACCTCCCTAAGTGGCATCCAGCTGATGTTGTCCCTCCAAGCCTTGGCTGCTTCCCAGTTCTTCCTTCTGCCTTCCTGGCCAGTGTCCGCAGTGGGCTGGGACAGAGCCGTGGCTGGGTGGCCGTGAGATCTGAAAGGGGTAGTCTGAGGGAAGTGCGGGAAAATCCTAGACTGACTGTGAAGCCATCCCTGAGTCCTTCGGAAGGAAGTCCCGTCACTGAGCTTCTTACTCGCTGAGAAAGCAGCAGCGTTAGCTGTCTCGTTCGCTGTTACAGAAAGGCTCCTGCCCAGATCAGGGTCTTGCACTAACAGTGTGCTTCAGGAAGACCCCGGGAAGGTCCACCTCTGCATGTTTGGGGGTAGGCAGGTAGGATGCTAAAATGGTGGTGGGGGGGAGTGGAGTCCTAATGCATAGGATGGTGGATCCTGAAATGGGAATGTTAAGGATTTGGGGCTGAAATATGGCAAGATATGTGACCCAGTCCCTGAATGGGCAATGCCTCCTTGTCTGCTAAACCAAGTACCTTCAGTATTATGGTTTTTAATAGTGAGGAGACCAGATTTACCTGCTGACAGCGCATCATTAAAAAGAGAGAATTATAAGTAACCAAAGAGAAAAATGGGTTTTCAAAGGAGATTAAGGAACATCGGCTCTTGAGTCTTTAGCTCCAACCAAGAATTTGGGTTGAGGAAATAAAATTTAAGCTGGGACCTCTTTTCTATTTTTGAAAAGTTTACAAGAGATTTGGAGGGGGCAGCTAGAAAAAGCACTGTGTTTTAAATATGATCCGTTTTATTATATTGTTATCCCTGTTTTAGGGTGTTAAATATCTAAGGTCCTTGAAGGTGCAGGCTATGGCATATTGGTTTATTTTCAACATTGCTTAGAAGTCCCGGCAGGGCCTAGGGTCTAGGCACATCCTTTTAAACTAGATATATCAAGGACTTAAAAAATTGTATCTTCAGAGTGAGGGAGCAGCTCAGTGGTGGGCTACTTTTCTAGCATGCGTGAAGTATTGAGGTCCATTCATAGCACCTCAAAGGGAAAAAAAAACAATCAAAGAAGAACAGCCTCCCGGGGGCTGGAGAGATGGCTCAGCAGTTAAGAGCAAGTACTATTCTTGAGAAGACCAGAGTCCATATCAGTGGTTCACAAACCTAACTTCAACTCCAGTGGATCCAAACCCCTCTTCTGGCCTCCATGACACCTCCACACATGTGCACATGACCACACATGGACACATACACATTTAAAAATAATAAAAATAAATATTTCCAGAAGCAGCCTGTGTTCTCAAAAGGCATTCAAAGATGTATAAAGTAAGTGTGACCATTGAAAAATAAAACAGTGTGCAATAAGACAATAATTGAGTCATATTTTTAAATTCAGTATGAAAATATATGTCTTGGTATATTGTTTTTTTTTAAAAAATGTGTACGGAGAGGAGGCTGGTGAGGTTTTAGATATTTAACATTTACCCATCGTAATTCTTGTTGTTCCTACTTTACATTGAATTTTCTTTATATAATTTAAGTTTTTGTATTAAAGACACACATTCCTGTCTGGCTGTGGAGACTCTCTGAGCAAACACAAAAACCACCCTTTGCATGGAGTGGTCACTAGGTGGCTCTCCTGGAATTGGCTGCCCTGTGGAGAAGCCATGGGAGAAGAAACCACAGGGACCAAGCCTAGGACGCTAGCTTCTTCATTTTTGCACCAACTTGGATGCATTCTCCACAGAGCAGTGCATGCATACAGACCGACCAGATGGGGAGGTGGTTTTTGAGTTGGAGAACATCCGCCCAGGATTGACTTCTCCACACGCTGAGGCTGCTCACTGCTAGGATGGTCTCCCTCTCCAGACCAGTCTGGTGCTCACAGTAATATCTGCGTTCCTCCTCCTTGCAGAAACTCATTTCCAGATCGACGCTAAGACGGCAGGGAAAGGAGGGCTCCAAAGAAGGAAATGGGATCGGTGTCCACCCTTCCAGCAGATTCGGCATCGACAACTTCGAGTTCATCCGGGTGCTGGGGAAGGGGAGCTTCGGGAAGGTGAGTCTGGGCTTTGATCGGCTGGATTGAAGTAACAAGCATGCTGTGTGTATGTGTGTGTGTGTGTGTGTGTGTGTGTGTGTGTGTGTGTGTGTACCTGTATGGATGTGGGTGCACACCGGTCCTTCTCATGTGTACCCCACACCCTCAACCCCCAAGTGGCCCTCACGCTCGCTCCTGCTTCGCTCTAGGTGATGCTCGCCAGGATAAAGGAAACAGGGGACCTGTACGCTGTGAAGGTGCTGAAGAAGGACGTGATCCTGCAGGATGACGATGTGGAGTGCACCATGACTGAGAAGAGGATCCTGTCCTTGGCCCGCAACCACCCCTTCCTCACCCAGCTGTTCTGCTGCTTTCAGACTCCTGTGAGTATGACTGGTGCTCCCTTCCCACCTCACAGCCTCCTGTCTTCAAGAGCTTGAGACAAGAGTGAGATGTTGACCATGTCAGGAAGTTGTGTGGAACGGGCTCTCAAGACACTGGCCACTTCTGATGACCTGGGCAGACCCCTTCCTTCGTACTGTCCCATAGAAGGGTCACCTCAAGGGTTGTGTGCCCTGATGTTGAAAAGGCCTTCACACATGGATTTTCCTACAGCAGAGAAGTTATGGAAGTCTAAGAGGAAAGAAAATGTTATGGATTTTCTTGGTGAATTTGGCTATGGTTCTTCTATATTCTGGATAGGCTTGACCCTGAGTGAAAGAGGTGAGAAGGACGCAGAAAGAGCACCTGTCTTGATTCGTCCCAAGACTTTGCTCCAGGTCTTAAAGACCCTTTGTCTGCTACTTTGGACTAGTTGTGGGATTGGACTCTGCCTGTGATGTTAAGAGTAGCAACCCAGAATGTTCTTTGCTGTAATCAGTAGAATGCCCAGCTAATGGTAGTTTAAACAAACAAACAAACCAGGGTGGTCTCGGTTCATTTGAACAATGGTTCTTATTAAGTCACACAGTGTAAAGTCAGGTGGTGGCTCCTGGGGTTGGATTTCTTGCCCAGCGCCGTTGGACATGTCTCTAATGTCTTCTACTCGGTGGCTCTATTTGTTGCACCTTTACACATCCCACTGGGACAGGACAGCATCCAAAACAGAGGCCAGTGGGTGGCATGGACCAGTCTCCTTTCTTAGTCTTGGGCCATCTTTTTTAGCAGCAGGAGCTGGGAGAGGAGATACCTCACCAAGATGAGCCAGTGAATCATGACTGTCTTACACCAATGGGACCATTCTCGGGGCCAGGTCCCTCTGCTGCCTTTTTAGAGTTGGGTCCATACCTGGGTTTCTCTTATCAGCAAAGAGGGAAGGTGACCTCTGTGAAGGGTTCCAACAGATGAGTCAGAATTTTCCTGCTGCCTGGGAGACTGAACCCCAGGCATGTCCCTCGGCTGTGCTACCATCAGGGAACCTGAGGTGCTGTGGGAACACACGGGGCATCTCACTTGACTGGAGATGGCAATTAACAGCTAAGCTGAGGCCAGAAATGAGGCTTTGAATTTGTTGGCAAGGAGAGCGCTCCCCACAGTGAGTAAACAGCTCCCACAGACCTAGGGCTGAGGCGGAGCATCAGGTGTGAACAAAGCTCCGTACAGTGTGAGACTCTGAAGCTGAGGAGGGCCTGAGTGGAGGAGGAGCCGCCCAGGAAAGCAGGACCAGGCTGTGGAATGCAGCAGAAAGACACAGAAGAAACTGAAGTGGAGGTATGACAGGCCAGGTTGTGATCTCCTTACACTAGGCAGCACACGCATCCACCAGCATCCTCCAAGCGTCTTGGTCCTCACAGTCACAAGAAGCCTTTCAAGGAAATTTTTGGCACATAAAAGCATATGCACATTATATGCACACCTCCCTTTAAAAAACACAAGCGGCGCGGGAGAGGCTGCTTGCTCAGCAGCTAAGAGCACTGGTTGCTCTCCCAGAGGACCCAGGTTCAATTCCCAGCATCCACAGGATGCCTAACAACTGTCTGTAACTCCAGTGCCAGGGATACCGATGCCCTCTTCTGGCCTCTGCAGGTCCCAGGCATGCATGTAATACACAGACATAAATGCAAGCAAAACACCCATACACAGAAAATAATTTTAAAAATAGAAAAACAGTACTATACTTTGACTATGATCGCACTCATTTTTAAACACAGTAACAGTAATCTTGGAAATTGTTTCATATTTGCATACATCTAGCTGCTTCGTTTTTAGTAGCTGTATATTATTTTATGTTAAGAACATACTATGCCAGGCATGGTGGAGTATGCCATTAATTCCAGCACTCAGGATGCTTGGGCAGGCAGATCTTTGTGGTTTCAAGGACAGCCAGACCACACAACACTATATATTTAGACCTTAGCATGTATATACACACATATATACATATATGTATATGTATATATATATATAAACTTACTGCATATAATATATAATTTATTTATTTATGGTTAATTACTTACCTGGTCTTTTATTTCAACCCATCTTGAAACAAGCCCCCTTGTACTTTTATCTTTTCATCTTTATAGAGCAGTTCTACGTGGCATATTATTTAAAATTTGGATGGAGTCCACTTGTGCCCTCCTCCATCATAGTTAAAGGTGCCTAACATTTTATGGTCAGCCTTCCAAGCATTGCTCTGATAGCTTGGTGTCTGCCATCTTATTTAATCTGTGCCGTGACCCCATGTGGTAATACAATTTTAGAGGGCACAGGGATTCCTCACTTAGCCACTGAAGTCTTCATTAGCATTGGTGGCCCTTTCCCAGTGAAGGTCTGATGTTTGGCCACAAGGTGGCAGTCGTGACTGCAAAGTGGTCTTGATTTCTCCACCAGAACAGTGACACTGTGGAGCTTTTTTAAAGGGTGTGGATCACAGTGCTGTCTCCAAAACAAAGACCAAGGGGAATGCTCCTGACCTCCAGGTTAGAGGATGAAAAGAGTAATGGAGACCAAGAAACAAACGAGTTCCACACATGGATCTCTGGGGATTCTGGGGAGTCGGAGCTGAACTTCCACCTGCAGGGCATCCTCAGGGTTCTACCCCTAGTCACTGTAACACCAACTATAAAGGACTGAAAATGCTAGTCACTACAAGGAATGGCAAAGTTGGATGACTCTAGCTACTTGATTCTGCAAGCCAGGGCCTCTCAACTGAGAAGTCAGGTGCTGACTGTTGGCCTCTCCTCTCAAGAGCTCAGCAGTGAGCCCAGGTAGGGCATGGGAGTTCCCCACCTTCAAGCTGTCTGCCAAATGCCATTTCACTGGGAGGGTCTTTGTTCAAGAATGTGACGTCCCTTGTGGCCCTGTAGACTCCCTATCGCTGAAGCCCAGATGAGGAGGGAGCTCCCTAAGAGACTCTTGGGCTGGTAGTGGTGGAGCCATGGTTCAAGTGTAGGTCAGGCTGACTCTGACCCATGCATGGGTCATGTGTGGTCTCGCACCGCCCATGAGTGTCGGCCCACCAGCTGCTGAAGCGTTCACCTGCAGAGCTGTCAGGACTAATGACCGGAGTTCTTCTCGGTGTTCCTGTGTCTAAATGGCCTGAGTGTGTTGTCAAAGCCTCCAGTCCTGGTCACAGGAGGAGAGTGAGGCCTCTGTGAGGATCCCATGAGGAGATAAAGAGACTTCTCAGGGTTCAAAGGTGAGGCTGATCAGCAGGTTGCCAATGCTCTAGTGGATAAAAACATGAAACTTCTTCTTAAATGCTGAGGTTACTCTGTGATGAACACCCACTTCCCCACACCAGAGGCAACCATCCCAGAGCTCCCCACATAGAAACCATGAAGTGGGAACTCCTTCTGTTCTTGCCAAAAAAGAAAACAAAAAGCAAATTTCAAATACTAGCTACTTTATCAAGTTTTCTGCATAGGTTTAGGAATCCATAAACTTCTCTGCCCAAATCTCTCCATAAATATTATCATTTATAAGGGTAGAAATAAGTTAGGATTCTCAAACCTTCTGATAACATCATGCTTTCTAACACTTGGAGAATAATAACCTTTATCGAGACTTGTGAAAGCTGTTGGATCTACTGGTTTTATTTTTCATTGTCTTAACTAACAGAAACAGTGTGAGGATGAGATGGATGTACATAAGGATGGTTAATTTGGGGCAGCAAGATGTGGTGGGTAAAGGCGCTTGTTGCTGAGCCTGGCACCTGAAATTGATCCCTGGGACCTACATAGTAGAAGGAGAGAACTGATTCTGTGACGTTGTCCTCTGATCTCCACACATCTGCTGTGGCATACATACACACACACACACACACACACACACACACACACACACACACACACACACACACACACACTAAATGCTTTTTAAAGACACTTAATTTTTAAAGATGGTTAATATATATGATTAGTCCATGGCTAATATTTTTTGATTGACAGCTCCTCAGTCATCCCACCCTCAGCATCCCACCCTCAGCCCTGGTACCCATCATTGCTTTCTCTGCTCATGGGAGTTTTTTAGATTTGATTTTTCTGTGCCTGGTTTATTTCTCTTAATCTTCTCCAGCTCCATCTGTGTTGCCACAAATGACAGGGTCTCCTCCTGTTTTAAGGTTGAGTGACATTTCATTGTACGTCTACCCCACATTTTCTGTGTCCATTCATCCATAGCTTTGTCCATTCATCCATACCATCAATAATGCTGCAGTGAGCGGAGCATGCAGTTCTCTCTTCAATATGCTGACTTCTTTTTCCTTGGATATACACCGAGCTAATGGAATGGTTGGATCATATGCATGTTCCATTTTAATTTTCGAGGTATCATCATATAGTTTTGGACAGTGGTTGACTGACCCACAGTCCTGGGCCATCAGTGTGCACGGTCCATTTTCCTCCTCACTCTTGCCGGCATCCAGTGCCTTGCATCCTGTTAATAGAAGTTCTGGCAGGGAAGAGGTGATATCCCAGCGTGGCTTCAATTTGCATTTCTCTGATGGTTAGTGGTGGCAAGCTTTTTTGTTTCATGCATCTGTTGACCATTTATAGTTCTTCTTTTGAGAAATGTCTATTTAGGTCCTTTTCTCTGTTTTAGATTTTTGGAGTTGTTTACTTTCTTACCATTTGAGTTAAGTTGAAACAACCTGAGCTTTTAGCAAAGGGAGTACACTTTAATAATGTACTAATGGAAGAGGATTTCCTTCTAGGTCTGATGGCACATACCTGTAGTCCCAGACAGGGCCTGTGAGGTAGCATCATTGGAGTTCATGAGTTCCAGACCCTGCTGGTCAGTTAAAAAAAACAAAAAAGTACTTTGTATCAGATATTGTCATAAGCATCTGGCATGTATGATTGATGGCACCTCGTTGTCATCCCATAGGATAGATACAGTTACTGTCTTTGCTTTGTTGGTCATTCAAGGAAACATGAAAATATCAAAACACTCCCTCCAAACCCAACACTTTTAGGAAACTACGGAACTAGAAGTTTCCAGGAAAGAATACAGAATTTACAAAGATGAGCGAACGTATCCCCATCAAGTTCTGATAAAGACGGGGAGCTGGCTCTCGTTCCCCACAAATGCACCAGCGGGAAATGATGCCAAAGATCTCACCAGGACTACGGTTGAATGGTAGGGTTGCTGCGGAAGGGCATACTTTTTCAAATATGTGTTAGGTTTTTGTTTGAAACAGCCGAGATAGCGAGAATAAGGCATTATTTAGTGAGGAGAGCACTGGTCACTAGGGACCTAGGTCTCAAATCCAGTGCATGCTTCACTCCTCAGTCCTTTGAAGTTATTCACTTCCGGGTCCTTTCATCTTCTTTCGTGGCTGTCAGCCTTTTGGCATTTATGGCCTGGAATGGAGACCCCCACTGCCTTCCTCCTGCTTACCACCTGAGTAGAAGGAGCTCGGCTGAGGCCGGGGAGGGAGAACCGAGCTACTGAGCTTTCAAGAGCCAAATAGGTGGAGATAAGAGGCCAGCCAGAGGGAGAGGCTGGGGGTAAGGGGAGGGGAGGGGGGAACACTGAAGACAGAAAGGGCAGGAAGGGGGGGTGGCAGAGTCAATATTGGTCAGATGCGTTAGTCTTTGTCCAGAGAGAGACCCAGTTTCAGAGCAGGGGTTCTGGTGGGAAAACACAGGGCACCCTGTGCCCATCCCCTGGGACCTCGAGGGCTGCACTGAGGTCCCTCCTCGCTCCTTAGGGGTTTAGCCCTGTCTCTATCAGCTTCTCTGGTGGCTGTGAACCACAGAGGCTCCCAGAGCAGGGAGGGAGAGATCTGGCTCTCTGCAGTAGGTTTCCTCAGAGAGTTGGGCCTGCTGGCCTTCCTGGGTCAGCCCTGCAGATGGAGCTCCTGGCCCCCCAGAGGGACCCGCTGTTCCTCATCTGCGGGTCAGCACAGCCAAGGCCCCATTTCTGAAGTGAGATTGTTTAGGGTCTGTGCACACAGGCACAGGACGCCCTCAGCAGATTCCAAGTATGTTAGGGAAGTCACTCGGCAACACGAGGGCCAGGAAGCATTGCTTTCTCCGTATTTTTCTCTTGTCTCATAGTTATTAGTAAAGCAGTGTATGCAAATGTGAGAAGGGAGTTATTCTCTCATCCCCTTTTTCGGGCTGGTGATAGCATCAGAACCTTGAGTTAAAGTTCAGTCTCTCATTTTTCCCAGCGCCCAGTGTTTTTAAGAAATTCCTTGTTTTCTATTTTAATCAGTTAGGCACCTCCATCCAAAAATATGTCCATCCTTCCTAGTGGGCAGGAAACCTCTGGAAGGGGTCTCGAGTGGGGCGTGGCTGCATACACAGGGCAGGGGTAGATTAGCCAGGGCCCAGTCTGCTCTGAGCAGCCTGGCCAGTCCTGGTGCATCCTGAGCTGCTGCGAGCAGCTGGATTAGGAAGGAGGCACACTCAGCTCCTGTCATGGCGTCCGTTCCTCATGCTCTGATGCTGTGCTGTCCTGGGCAAGGAGAAGAGACCCCAGGGTGGCAGGTTAGGAGAGAAGAAGAAGAGACAAAGGTGATGAGCGTCTGAGGAGGCCCCTGTTAGCTTCAGCATGCCTGGATCAGTCTTGGAGTCTTAAATGTGCCAGTTCTGCAGGATAGGTGAAATGCAGAAGCTGGAAGTTCACCGACATCCATTCTGGATGCTTCTACTCATCACTGCTGCCTCAGAAAGTAACTGCTGTTCAGTAAATACCTGTTGGGCAAAATATCTTCTAATACTCAAAACAATCCTGGAAGGTGAAGATTTTTCATCCTTGTAACAGTTTGGATAGCTGAGGTCCACCGAGGTTAAACAGTTTGTCCTGGGTTCACAAAGCAAGAGCCAGTATGTGCAGTCTTGACTGGATTATGCAGCTCTGTGTTGTGTCTATTACAGTGTGGTGAGAAATCTCCCCTCTCTGCAGTGTCTACGTCTGAGAAGGATATAAAACTG
Source organism: Peromyscus leucopus (assembly GCF_004664715.2). Taxonomy (NCBI): domain Eukaryota; kingdom Metazoa; phylum Chordata; class Mammalia; order Rodentia; family Cricetidae; genus Peromyscus; species Peromyscus leucopus. The sequence continues at coordinate 41,455,721 of NC_051075.1, forward strand.
TGTTCTTCCGCCATATGTGTTCTCTGGCTTTTTGTGAAGCACCTAAGGATATTTCCTCTGATCTCTCCGGAACTAGGTTTCCTCCTTTCCGTGAGCAATAACTACTTCACATGCCATTTGGTCAGCTTATGGGTCATTTGTTGTCATTTGCCTTTGGCTCAGATGGAAATAGAAAGCAAACTAGAACACGGTATTGGTGTTTCCCATCTCTGTTTGCTCCCAGCCCATCAGCGTGTTTCATCTTTCTTTTAGGTTGGTAGCTATGGAGACAGGTCCACAGACCAGGTTAGGATGTCTGGACCATGCTGTGTGATTGACTGACCTCCCCAACTGACAGCCTCTGGGGACAGCGTGCAGGGGGCCACCTTCAGGCATGGGATTTGGGCTTCTGTCCTCTCAGGCTACCAGGTCTTGGACTTCCTGTTGGTAATCAGGGTCTTGAACATGAAAGGGGGAAAAAAGAGTGAGAAGGTCAAGCTGTTCCTCTGCCTCTGTCTCTGGCTAGGTCTGCAGGATACTCAATCTGCAAACCATTGTTGTTGAGATTGCTTAACTCTAACTGGCTTGTTTATGGCTCTCACCAACACTGACAACCTAGAGGGTAAGCAGCCCCAGCTTTTTCACATCTGGAAAGATGTTTTGTGGCACTGTGTGGCATTTCCCTTGATGTCCCTAGTCTTCACCAGAGTTAGCCTCGGCCACGTGTGCTCACAGTGACTGGAAGTGTTGGAGCTGGTGATTGCGTAGTTACGGTTTTCGCTTACCACAGTGAGTCAAGTTACCAATCCCCTGTCTTCAACGGTGGCAAGTGCCAAGGCTGGCTCCCGGACCAGAAAGGAGGCGGTCTGGTGAAAAGTCAGTCCTTCCTCTTGGTCTGGAGGTAGACTGGCACACATGAGTGGTGGCGGGAGGCTGAGTTCATGTGGTAAGTGTGGATAGCTGACCTTGAACTCTGGATCCTGGGGAAGCTCTGACCCATGTGTCAGGCTTTCTGCAAAAGTTCAACCAGGGTAGCTATAAGACCCAAATCAACTAACACCCTAGTTTCTGCATTGCCTGCACATAGTCTCTGGGAGGTTGGGTAGGCTCCCACCTTGACTGGCATGGCTGCCCAGACAGGGTCTGAAGCTATGTCTGTAGCTGGAGTGAGTCCATCCCACCCTGGAGACAGTTAGGCAGTTGTAAAAATAAATAAATAAATAAATAAATAAATAAATAAATAAATAAATAAATAAACAAACCCGACCTTCTTGGGCAGAAACCATAGGCTGTAATGTGTTCTAGTTTTGATATACTTGAGTTTCTTGTAACTACTCCAGATCACTGGTTGGAACTAGGTTGTGCCTGTCTCTCCTGGGCCCCAGAAACAGCCAGTGCTTCTCATGAGTCGAGACAGCCTTGCTGCACGTTAGCTTGTGGCACAAGGTGGTAAAGCATTTAGACCATGACTATGGAGCGCCTGTGACAGGAAGCCCGGACTTAGCCCTGAGGACACAGCAGGACACAAAGAAGAGCGGCCTCTGCCTCCGTGTAGCTGGCCTAGGAAGCTGTGGGTCTGAAGCTGTCTTATGTGGGTAGACTCAGCAGGCGGCCAGCCAGCCATGGGAGGCTATTCTTAATTCCCACTCTGGTCAAGCTCTATATAGCCACCTGCTAGGAAGGGAGTGTAGGGGTATTTAAAGCTGTATTTGCATGTCCAGTGCGTGCTTATTTTTAAGGACACTGGAGTGAATTTGGGATCTGATGATGATTACTAGGGAGGGCTGATTCAAGCCCCACATCGCCTCTGGCTAGTGATTGGTGCCGAACTGCTATTAATGTACAGGTTCACGTCGGGAGGCAGAATGGGAAGCGTGGCTGGCCTAGCTGGCTTCCCTGCTCACCTAGATGTTTGCGTGGTCTTCTCCCACTGACATCTCCCGCTCCAGGCCACGGGGACATTTGTGTGCCTCCCTGTCTACTGCCACAGAACCTCAGAAGCCATCAAGTCCCACTGTCCCACTCTTCCCTGAGGCTCCCTTTCCTGCTTTCTGTGGTCAGTTAGCACTGCCCTGTCTGGCTGCCGTATTCCTGTGGACTAGAGAGAGCAGGATGCCCTTTCTTCCCTGCAGGGCCTGCCAGGGCGTCCCTGCTTCCCTTCCGGGGGAGGCTTCCAGCTTGCAGTCTGCTCATTCAGCAGAAGAGCCCATCCCTCCCTATCCACTTCTGCCCTGTCATCAACCGTCTCTCAGGAGTGCTGGAACTCTGTCCAGAGCTCCTTTACTCCATCCTCAAGGTGGACGACATTTTAAAGGTTAAAATGATGTAGCATATAGTTCCCCATCAAAACAGGAGTGCCATTTGGCCGCCTCTGCTTCCAACCATACCCGTTTTTTCCATTTCTTTGCCTTGTTCCTTGGGAAGCCACTTGCTCTGGCCTTTTTCTGCTCCATTCATTCCCTCCCTCCCCTGGGAGCGCAGAACCACGTTCTCTTGGGTATTTTCTGAGGAAACATGAAGTAGGAATGAGCCAATGTCCACAGCTTCTGTCTGTACTGACCTCCATCTATGCATGGTAAAAGCCGCTTAGGGCGAGTTAGACGCAATCACGAAACCCAGCTAATAAAGTAGAGTTGGGCTACATCTTGGTTCAAGTTTCTCTTCTGAAGCCTATAGAATGTGGGCCTGATGTTTACCTGATTAGCCCCTCTTTATTTGGGCTTTAGGACAGATCTGCAGAGAAAGTTCCTTTTCACGTTGCCCAGAGCACATCCCCTATCACATGACCCGTCTCAGGGCCGGTGAACTGTTATCGTTTGCAGTGAGCCGTAAATACGATCCTCTTCCTTGTACAGTGCCATGTTGTGTGACCTCTTTTAACACACGGTGGGATAAGCCTCTCTCGGAGGGCTGTCCTGTGCATTGCAGGCCATCCAGCATGATCCTTGCTAGCCATTGACTAGCTGTCAGCCGTGCCCTTGGGTTATTGCCAGGTATTCCTTGAGGAATCTGCCTTGGCTGAAAACTGTGGTCTCCCACGACCGTCCAATCATCTGTCTCAGACTCTAGTCATGCGGGCTAAAAGGCTGTTTCCTACAGAGAAAGTGAAGTGGGTCATATTGTCCTTATACAAGAGTACAGGGGCCAGCGAGATGGCTCAGTGGGTAAAGGCGCTGACCACCCAGCCCCCCTACCCAAGTCCAGTCCTGGAACCCGCACGGAGGAAGGAGAGAATTGATTCCTATAAGCTTTCCTCTGACCTCCACATAGAGGCCATGGCATGCACCTGCCCACACCCGCATGAATACACACACACACACACACACACACACACACACACACACACACCCCAATATGATTAACTGGGGGACAGCAAAAGTGTGCAGTGTTTGTTCGGTGTGAGTGAGGACCTGACTAGTGCTCTGCTGTCTCTTCTTAGCTTAGAAGTCTGCTGCACAACAAGGCAGAGCTGGGGGATGCCTAGGGCACCGAGGAGCCACATACGAGTTCCCTGAGTGTGAGTTTTAAGTGGGTTGTGCCAAACACAGAGTGGGGGACATCCAGCGCTTCTCTTGTTTCGGTATTTAACCGCTATCCTTTCACGTTATCGACAAGGCATCGAGCCAGTGCTTTTTATGGAAGCTCCCATCTCCACTGAGGCCCGCCTGGGAGGCCTGTCTGTGAGTCAGGACCTTGTCCTGTACAGGGCACACCAGGCCAGATGTCACAAACCGATAATCAAACCTCTAGAAAGATTTCCCAAATTTTCCAAAGATATGGAAATACTTGCTAATGACAATGTGAGTGTGTTTTGAGGGAGAGCAAAGCTGTGGTTTTCTTTTTGGCCCCAGGCAGTGATCTCCATAGTGAACTGGCAAGATGGTGCCTGTGAGGGGTGGCTGTGGTTCCAACCACTGGGGAGCTTGGGGAGAGTGCACTCTGAGGAACCGCACTGGGAGAATGCAGGAAAACAGTTCCGGTGGGAGATTGCGGTTCCACGGCCTCTTGATCTAGTAGAAGCTGCAATAGAAAAGTCTCCACTCCCTGTGTGTGGAGACAGAAGAGAGGGGAGCTGCAGAGGGTAGGTCCACACCAGGGCAGAGATGGGTGGGGAGCAGGCGGAAGGAAGGCCTGTAAGTGCTTTCACAGGAAGAGACGCAAATGCTAAGAAGTCAGGCCACCAAACTTGGAGGCGTTTCTTGGATCTGGCAGAAAGTAGTGGGCATTCCTGTTCTTCATTTTACAGCTTTTGCGGGGGGCCAGTCTTAGCTCCATCCACTTGTCTGGGGTTTTCCTATAGTCTTAACAGCATCCTCTCCCTGAACAGTGCTTCCGCTCTGTTTATCCCAACTGTCCATCATCATAGGAGAGCTGTGCTCTTCATTACTTTCCTCTGGCTGTGGCAAATGACCTGATGGAAGCAACCTAAGGATGGGTTTGTTTTGGCTCACAGCTTGGAGGTACAGTCCAGCACTTGGGGGAAGTCATGACAGCAGGAACCGGAAGCAGCTGGTCACATGGCATGCACAGCCAGGAGACCGAGATAAACACTAGCACCCAGCTTGCTTTCTCCATTTTATACAGCTGGGGACCCCAGTCTGTGGGGTGGTGCCACCCACATTTAGGGTGAGCCTGCCCATGTCAATTGACCTAATCTAGAAAGTCGCTCACAAGTTTGTCTTCTAGAGGGTTCTAGATCCTGTCAAGGTATTGCCCTCATCTGGCACTCGGGCTAGTCAGGATTCATTATAAGACATAGCTGTAACAAGTCCTTGCCTCCGGGGTTGTGAATCCCTCCAGGTTCAGAGTCCAGGTTCCAGGATCTGTTTGCTACAGTAGAGGCATAAGAATCCATCTTACCAAAGATGAGTCTGTTCAGGTAAGAAGTACCTTGACTCCAGGGCCTGACAAGAGGGTTACTGAGTGAGTGAATTAATCCCTGGCATCTTATAGCGTGTGCAGGATGATGAAAAACAGAATAAAGTCATTAGACTCCATCTCACTGTTGCTTCTGTGAAGCCTTTGCAATCATTCTTTATGTGGTTAAATTCAAGTGGTTTCCAGTTGGAGCGTGGTGCAATCAGATTTCCTCACAAGGGTGCTTTCCACCATGACCTCTTTGACGTCAGTAACTGCTTCCTGTTGATGTGAACTCTCTATTCACCCAGCTGACGACTCGGTCAGGAAAAAATAATGAAACAGTGCGACCTGGGAGCCATTCAGCACGGTGCCGTCTGTGCCCCCCAGAGATGCCCTTCTTGCCTACAGCTCTTAATAGCACTCTGGAGTTTTCAATATGGGGCTTGCTATTCATACAGAAATACCCCCCAGCAGTTCTGAGAATTTGATGAGTGTAGATAGGGCTTCCAGTTCAACAGTGCCTTGAATCACCAGCTAAATTATTCATAACCATAAATGTAATTGCTATTCTTTGAATTATTTTTCCTCCATCTTCACTGTGGCCAATGTGCCGTGACTGTTTCTTACTAAAACATTTCATTCCCCAAACAACTTATCTGCAAATAAAACATATTTGTAAATCAGAAGGATTACGGAGTCTAGTTTTCAACATAGAAAAATCTTTCTTGCTGTGGTTATAAGAATGAGTAAATGCTGCAGAAGGGGAAGAAGATTACCAAGACTGCAAAGTCTTCAGTAGCACACTGCAGTCCACAGGGCATCACCTCTGTTTCCCAATCACAGTGTTTTAAAATCCATAAAGCTGAGAACCAGAATCCTTAGTTAATGTTAGAAAATTAGGAAACTGAACAGAGCTGAGTGCTGGATTGGTGTCTTTTTGGTTAACCCAGCTTTGTGACTCCTTAAAAATAATTCCTAGAATGAAAAGTCCTTACCTCGCCAAGGTCATTGCCATGTGGCATTAGGAAATGCTTCTGTACCGCAACAGCTGGGCTTGGGGAGTGAGGGGACTTTCATTTCTTTAGATCTGCTAGACTTGGGGTTGGCCTTAAACTAGCTATGTAGCTAAGGCTGGCCTTGAACTCCTGAGTCTTCTGCCTTGCAAGAGCTGAAATTATAGGCATGAGTAGCCACACCAGACTAGGATGGTCTAGATTCTTGTCCTACACTGGAAGTCAGGGAGCCATTGCAACTTTTATTAGTTTGCACATTGCTCCCCCTCCCCCGTGTGTGTGTGTGTGTGTGTGTGTGTGTGTGTGTGTGTGTGTGTTGTATATAACGAATAGCTGCTGCAGTTCTAGCCACGGGGTCATGGTGGCTGAAGCTGTAGCGGGATGGTTATAATAATGGGGTGATAATAATGAGAGCTGCTGTCGTGTTTTGAGCATCTCCTGTAGGTCAAATCCTAGTTAAAACTCTTAGCCTAACACAGTTAGTCCTTGTGAGCATTGAGTCTAGTCATCTTGTCAAGCCCATTTCACAAATCGAGTTGAGAGAAGGAAGGAGAGAGAGAGAGAATTCCAGAAAGGGAGGGAGAATATGAGAACATAGTCCACAGGAGCTGCCTGTGCCTGCTGAGAATCCTGGGTCCACACCTCAGGTGTAATCCCTGGGCAGCATCCTGTTAGTGACACCAAGGACTTGGCACTGGGCACAGTATCTCCTGGATTTAGCTTTATCGTCTACTAATAAGTTCTGTTGTTAGGATTCTCTTGAAAGGGCCTGGCATGGGCTCTTTGCTCCTGCTTAACCTTCCATGATCACTGTTGATATAGGCATTGTTGTTCTAGATTTTAAAACAGGAAGCTTCTTGCTCCTTAAAAATTTGTATGCATTTTACTTAAAAATTTCCTAGAAGCTACAGAAAATTTACCCGAGGCTATACAAGGAAAGAACTAAAGATAGATTCACAAATTCAAGAGGCATCGTGGTATCCAGGACTAGGGGTTGACCAGACCGCCCAGATGGACCTAAAACTGGAAAGACACAAGGAACCCTGGTGACCTCCTTCTAATCTCGCTCTCCCTGGCTTTGTTTATTTACCTTGCATTGACCCATCTGTCCATCCCTCCATGCATCCATCCGGGTTTGTACCACTCTATTATACTGAGGAATTTCATGTGTACACCACAGAGGCAGCCTCAGCTCCCTGAGTCATATTTCCTCAGTTCTTACACACAGCTCAGATTGAATAAAAACTCTTCATTTCAGTTTGAATGTTCTGGGGAAGAGACTGTGGGAAAGTGGGCTCCTTCCAAGTAGTCATGTGCGGGAGGTACAGCAGTTGTCCTCGTGGCCCTTACATACAATCATTTTGTTACTTGTCCCGTCTTAGTGGAGCTCTACCCTGTAGCCAACCCTCGCCTCATCTAGCTGCATGTCATTTTCAACTTCCAGGAGCAACCTATAAAGAGAACTCTAAGAAGTGTCTCCTTCTGACTGCCACTGCCAGTTTAGGGGATATGCCCCAGAGAGCCAGGGCAGAAAGCTGGCTCAGGCCTCAGTGGGTTAATGGAACCAGGGCAGATGACGACAGAAATTTTATTGTTGCCATGTACCAGCTCCTTGAACTCTGTGCCTGTAACTAATGCAGGGTGTGGGGACAAAGGGATTTCTGAGTTGCGTTTATTCCCCCAGGTGTTCATCATCCCATGCTGATGGCTTGCATCTGTGGTTAGTTGAATCAGAGACCAGAGAGAGGCGCGCACAGTGTAGACAAAGGGCTTGGCTTTGGAACTGAAGCTCAGCCAGTCTCCTGGATCTTGGGTTTCCTAGCCCACAGGTCAGGGCAAATCTGCCCTACAGGAGCCAAAGCCACAGGTGAAGCAAGCTGTGCCAAGGCTAGGGCTCAGCTTCTAGGAAATGGGGTGTTAGGAGTCCTCAACTGGCTGTGTGTACAGATTTTGGTTACAGAAGACTCCTGTCTCTGCCTGGGTGGGATTAGCAGAGCTCTCCCTGCCCTAGAAGTGACTCACAGCCACCTTAATCCATCACACGGTCCCTCCCTGTTGCAGGGTTCCCCGAAAGGACTTCATCTTGTTTCACAGCACAGGGCATTGGGCAAGTAACTTGGGACTAGTTCTTGACCAACATGGATGCCAAGGGAAGTTGTAGGCAAGAGGTCATCACCTGCTTCCTTTCAGAACCTCGAATACAGAACTCTTTGTAAATAGTGGAGACTTGTCATTTTCTTCCTCCTCTGCCACGGCAATCTTGGAGAGACGATAGTGGGACCCTCTCTCCTAGTAGACATTTTAGAACAGAGTCAGTAAAAGTTCAGGTCTCTAGAGGTTTCTTTGCAGTTAAAAAAAAATAAATAAAAGCAAGCAAAACATGTTGTTGGTTGGCAAATACAGTTTTGCACTTCGTCACGTGACTTGAGGTCTTTGCGAGGGTGGCTCTTGATTTCTTTTCATCCCAGTTACCTCTCCTCAATCTGGCTTTTCCTCTCTCCCTCCTTTGAGAGCTGATTGCAGCCCCGGGAGCTGTGAATGGTACCCTGTATTCTAGGTTGGTGCCTGGCCTATAATAGGAGCGAGACTCTGGGTGGAAAGAAGCAAGGACCTTGAACAAAACATCCTCGGTTTCAAATCTAAAGATCCCAACCCTCTCCAGACATTTGCTAACATGGCCCACCCACCGGACTCCTGCCCATGGAATGCGGGACAGCCATTGCTCATCTGAACCCATCCACCCCGTTCTGCCTCTCCCTCTGCCACTCAGACTCAAATGAGGGCCCTTAGCTTAGTCACAGGGCTTGCTATATTTGTTTAGTCTTCCCTTGGGCTATTGGGAAACCTGAAGAGCTGAGTTGGTGGTGGTTTTTAAATTTTTATTTTTATGAACTTTTCCCTTTTGTTCTCACTCCTAACTTCATGCTTCTAGCTGATAGAAACAGACGTCGTTTGCACACACACACACACACACACACACACACACACACACACACACACAGAGTTGATTCCCTCCCCTTCTGATTGAGGTTTTACTTACTACAGGAAGTGGGAAATCACGGGTCACTCCGCCCTGATAGAGCTCAGCTTGATGTGCTAGGCAATACCTTGGCAAGTGAGGCCAAGCCAGACTCCCTGCCATGGTTCAGCCCAGCCACCCGGAGCTAAATCGGTGGCATCTCAAACCCCCAAGTAAAGGCTGGTTCTTGCATGTATACATCCTTTGATAAAACACCAGTTTGCCCATACAGTGACTGCCCACATTCCTACCCCCAGAAAGGGCAGCGCCATCTCTGAAGGCTGGACCTCACCTGCGGGCCTTGACTCACGCAGGACCTCCCCAACCCCCACGCAGGTGTCAGATGTCCCCCGCTTCCTCCACCACTTCCGCCACAGCTTTACCAGAATGTGTAGATTTGCTGTTTATGTTTTAAGAACCCTGTGTTTCTTGCACCAGCCTTTCTAAGGGGAAACCATATCTGCTTTGTGTCTATGGGCTTCTTTGTTGGGCACCCCATTCAGTGCTCAGGGAAGGAAGTGAGGGGACCCACTGATGGTAGAGGTCCTTAGACACAAGCCTTTTACCCTATGTGTCTCAGCAATTGCTTGCTAGATGGACCTTGCTGTCACGAAGCCGTCTTATGGTCCAAGTCCTCGGTGCATGGCTTGTCTAGTCCCTAGGCTTCAGCAGAGGAAGCTTTGTTAGGAATCCATTTTCCCTGCCTGGTGAGAGTGACTGCCCCAGGGGACCTCCGGTGGGCTTTATGTCCACTTCCGATATGATGGAGGTATTTCTAACAGAGATTGTCAACTGAGCTTCATTAGCCTGAGTTCTCTAAAGGAGTTTACCCTTTTTCTTTGTATATTTTCTGCTCATTTGTGAAAAATGAAGCACCCTGCCCAGTGTCCTTTACTCTCTGAATAACCCTGTATGCTCCAATGAAGATGTTTACCAGAGGACTTAATGCCCATGCTCTCTTTTCCTTTTGGGATCTTTCATGTATCAGGCTGGAAAGAGAACCAAGGTCTCTTGATGCTTGGCGTATGTAGAAAGTCAAGGTTGCATGGAACTACTTAAAGGGGATTTCCATGCCATCCTTGCCTATGCGACCGAGGACCTGACCCCACAGGACCATCCTCTACTCTCTGCTCACAGGCAGCAGTCTGCATGTCTTGAGGACGATGTCTCTTCCAGGGAGCACAATGCTGATGAGCAAACAGTAGGCTAATCAATCCCCACATGTTTCATCTAGGATCGTCTATTCTTCGTCATGGAGTTTGTGAACGGAGGGGACCTGATGTTCCACATTCAAAAGTCCCGTCGCTTTGATGAAGCCCGAGCTCGTTTCTATGCTGCGGAGATCATCTCTGCACTCATGTTCCTGCACGAGAAAGGCATCATCTACCGGTGAGTGTGCGTGCTGGGTGCCTCTTCGGATTCACCCCCTGCCTGGCTCCTCATTGGGCCCTGCCTTCCCTTTCTTGTTATCATCAACTAAAGACGTTAGCAATGACATCCACAGAAGGCCCACGTATTCATTCGAGTTAACGCAGAGATGAGCTCTCTGTCTCTGAACTGAAATGTTCAGCCTGTTTGAATCCCAGGGAGATTAATATTCATGGATTGGCTCAGGCAGCTTTTGCTGTGGTAGCCAAGCCCTGGAAAGTGCTGGATTCATTGCTGCTTTCCCTTTTTCCATTCTAATGTTTGAAGTGAGTTGGTCAATGTGGACCCATTCTATTTTCGGATTCTGCAAGTGAGCAAAGCAGTGTGTCTTGACTGTTGCTGGAAGTAGCTGTAATGGCATTAAAGTTGGAGGAGATAGGTTTGCCAGTCCACAGCTAAACCTATGGAGTGGGGCTGATGGTATTAGTCATGTGTAGTCTCCCAACAGTGTTTGATTACATTTCATGATACAATCTTTGGACCTTAATAGGCTGTCATTTGAATGGACTCAAAATCTGATTGGTGTTTTCAATGGCTATCCAATGAAGCATAAATCAGAGAGATGGTGGGTAACGTAAGAAATGGAAGAGCTAGTGAGTGCCGGGGTGTGTTCATGTTGATATTTCCTTCCACCTGTGGTCCGAAACCTCTCACTCTTTAAATCATGTTATAACTCGATTGCCGCATGCGATGGCAAGTTGTAGTGATCCGCTTGACACAATCTAGAATCACAAGAAGCATCTGAAAAAGGAGTCTCAATGAGACATTGTCTAGATTAGATTAGCCTGTGGAGAATTGTCTCAGTCACATTAACTGATGTGGGAAGACCTGGCGCGCAAGTGTGCAGCACTGTTCTCTGAGTTTGGGTCCCAGATTCTATAAAAGAGAAGAAAGTAAGGATAAGCGTGAGTTAGCATGTGCGCATTCATTTTCCCTGTGGATGTGATGGGACTGGACATCTTCAGTTCCTGCTACCTCATATTCCCTGTTTCAGTGAACCATAGCTGTGGTGGTTAGAATGAGAATGGCCCCCATAGGCTCGTGTTTCAATGTGTGGTTCCAAGTTGGTGAAACCGCTTAGGGAGGGCTAGGAGGTGTGGCCTTGTTGGAGGAGGTGAGTTGCTGGAGATGGGCTTTGATTATTCAAAAGCCCACACCAGGCCCAGGCTCCATCCTCCCGCTCTTCTGCCTCCTATCTTCAGATCAGGTTGTAAGCTGTCAGCTACTGCTCTAGCCCCATGTTCACTTTGCTGCAGCAACAGAAAGGAACCTAGCGAACACACCTGTTCTCTTCTGGTGACGCAGTTATTGCTTTTGTGTGTGTGTGTGGGGGGAATCTATGTTTTATGGTAGGACCCTGAATACTAAAGCAAAGAGCTTTCTGGTTGAAATGCACTCCCCTCCCCCATGCCCAAGACAGGGTTTCTCTGTGCAACAGTCCTGACTGTCCTGGAACTCGCTCTGTAGAGCAGGCTGGCCTCGAACTCACAGAGATCTGCTTGCCTCTGCCTCCTGATCCCTGCGATTAAAGGTGTGTGCCACCACCACCTGGCAAAATATACTCTATGAGTCGCCTATCTCTACCCTGCTTATCCCAAAGAGAGACTTTCCTACATTTACTTTTTAGGAATAATGACCTCCCTTCTTGGAATACTTGTTCCAGGATCAACATGTTACCTACAAGTGTCCCTTCTCCTTAACATTATGGCCATCTCTGTTGTTTAGACAAATAATTCTTGGAGAGATGTAATAACCAGGCTACTAGCAGGTGCTGAACTGAGATTTCAAACCCTGCCTAACTCTTCTGCTACCTTCTCTGTTCAGGAGAATCTTGAAGATTGAAGATACCACTAGGAGGCCGGTGTCTTATTCTCCTGATAGTGTCAGAATAACTGTTAATTGTGAAAATTAAAGCAGAAATAGGGAAGGGGAGTGAGGCTTAAAGTCAGGTGGCCTGACTCCCTGGGGCCTTTCCTTACATGGCACCCCACATTGATACAAGCACAAGCTTGCTCTTCCAGGTTGAATGTCACACTTACTTCCATTTGCTTTGTGAGAATAGGCTTATAGAGCATAGGCTTTGTGGCTGATGGTGTTTCTGGTGAGGCAGTATCCATCCACATACTGGTTTTCTTCCATTTTCTTTTATCTGTCACTCAATTCTAATTTCCAACTCAATTCTGATTTTCATTTATTCTCAAACTCAGATCCTCATGTTCATTAGCTTCTAACTGATATGGCTGACTTTGAAGGGAAAGCATTTAATCAGGATAGATTCAAGTGCTATTTTTGCCTTGTGGATTTGTTCCATGGGATGCTTTAATTCCATCGGGCTCCTGACTGGTGCCAGAGACTTAAAGGTGAGGCTCTGAAAGCCAAGTCCTTGGAATTCACACACAGTCAAGGGCATATCTGGAGAGTGTGAATTGGATTCAGGAATCTAATAAGAAACTTAGGAACTTCAGACATGTCCCTTTATCATGTGTGTCCCAAGATGGCCTTTATAAAAACTGAAATGCCCTCTCTAGAAGCTTCCTCTGAGCTGTCTAAATAAAGTTATTGGTCAGTCGGTCAGTTAGTCGGTTGGTTGGTTGGATGGGTGGATGGATGGATGGATGGATGGATGGTTGGTTGGTTGGCTGGTTGACTGGTTGGTTGGTTAGTTGGATGGATGGATGGTTGGTTGGTTGGTTGATTGGATGGATGGTTGGTTAGTTGGTTGGTTGGTTGGTTGGTTGGTTGGTTGGTTGGTTGGTTTTGGAGGCTTTATCCCTGGATGTGTGTGGCTTATTTTCCAGCAAACTGTAAAGGTGGTACTATTGGCAAGTCATCATCAATCAGAACCTTAGGAAGAAGATGAAGCACTCTCTCCGGCATGAGTTTCTCTCCTTTCAGTGACTATACCTGTGGGTAGATCAGAAGACAGGCTGATCATACGTCTGTGTTTTACAGCTTGTGTGCTCACCCTGACTCTCGGGTGCATTCACCCTTTAAGCCTGGGTCCTGGGAGGTGCAGCTGCAGAAGGCTCTGCCTTTGTGCTTTTGGTTGCAAAGTCTGCTGTCCGACAAAGTCCTCCAACCAAAGTGAGCTGGAGAGCAGACAGTCATGGAGTCAGCTTTGACAAAGGAAAAAGATCTGTTTATCCCTGTGTCGTAGGTTACCAGGAACCCATGGTGCCTGAATAACTTCTGTGTAGCTTGGACATTTTCCTAAAGTCTGACTCTACAGAAAAAGTAGGGAAATAAAAAGACACGCAGGCCACATAGAGCAGTACAGGAACCTTTTTCTATCATGCTCTATAAACTGCATTAAGGGAGACTTCGGTCAGCTCTAACATTTCAACTCCAAACCACCAAGCCTGCCAGCATACATTTACTCTGTCTCTGACAAAGGGTGGAGTGTATCTGTGATGTATTAGGTAAGGAGTTTATAGAATTTTTAATTCTGGTGCCTGCTTACCATGTTCCACTCAAACACCGAGTGCGTCTCCACACTCACTCTACCACGGGTGAGCCTGACTGCGTCAGACCTTGTGCAGCCCTTGGCAGGCTGCACATTTGCCAATCAGTGTTCACTCCCGAAGTGCCTGCGCACTGTTTCACTATCCCGTTTTCCAGATGTGAACCAGCCCACAGAAGCTGACAGCCAGATCTAGCATTCTGTCTTCGCCTCTTACACTCACAGAATACAGTATTAACCTTTGACCTTTTCTGAGAATCACTTTTGATTTCTTTTCAGCCTGAGAGAAAAACCTGCCTCTGCCTTGTTTGTGTTTTTTGTTTGTTTGTTTTTTAAATTTTTAGTTCTTCCAGTGCTGGAGATCAGTCCTAGAATAAGCACTCTAACACAGAGCTATATTCCCAAACCTTTTTTTTTTTTTTATAGTTTAGGAAGGTCAGCCCTGTCCCCACCAGGAAAGTTCTGTTAAAATAGGCTCTGCATACAGTGGATGACTGTGAAGATAACCTTCTCAGACATTGCCCACCTCTTTTCTCAAAGACAGGATCAAGGATATTGGGGGCCTGGCTTGTTCAGATACTTGTGTGATCTGAACTTGTTAGGTGTGGCTTTGCTCAGTGAACCCATAGTGAGATCACCCCTGGGAGCATTGCTTCCTTGGCTAGAGATTCACAAGCAATTTGCTTGCAAATCATTTCTGTGTTGGGTCCATGGCAGATGCTTCATGTTTGAGTCATTGTTCTCTGAAATTCTCCCCTTCTGGAAAACTGGGTCAACATCTTGGATTCTGTCTCCTGGGACCTCCCTTACTTCTCAGCATTCCTTATTAGCAGACTTGCAAACTCCCAAATATATTTCATTTGAGCCTAGAGTTGTGTACTCTTACCCCACCTATATTAGAATGCATTTCCATATTTGTGTTTCTCCTCTGAATTTAATAAGAAAAATCTCTTTGGGTAAAGGCGAGAGTCAAATTCGGTGTGTCTGTTTTCACTTTGTCATCTAATGGCGTCATCCTCTCTACTGAGAAGCAACTTTGTTCATTCTTCACTTACTTACCTGACTGCAGTGATGGCTACACACTGTCATCTGTTGTTTTGAAAGCCCTTGTTATAGTCAGAAAGGGCCAGCCACAGACGTGCTGAAGACATGAGTAACTTTCACATGAGATTTGGGTGCTGAGCCCTCCCCAGAACTTTTAAGTCACATTCTTTCCTTCTTCTTGTACACATTGCTCATTGAGAGACCATTTCTCCATTGTGACCCTTGTCCCTTATTCTTATTCTAAAGATGTATGGAGAACTCGGGGTTTCCCGCTGTTTGCACTTACCTGACACCTGCCTGGATGCAGTCTCCCCCTTCCCACAGAAAACTCTTGGCCATTTTTCTCCCCCTGAGTAGCGCTTGGAGACTGCTTAGTGTTCAGTGACCATCAACGCACTGCCAAGGATTTGAACAGAATGATGAGCAAAACCAAGATTATTCCCTGGTGGAGAACAGGGTCCTGTGATGGAGAAAGTTGTCCGTCAGGTGATCACACACACAGAAGTGGCAAGTATGGCCCATGCCGTGAAGCAGAGGAATACAGTGCCACAGTCAGGAATTTCCCTAGGGTGACGGGTTATGGCTAGGGAGACATAGAAGATCTTTTTAAGGAAGTGACTTTTAGGCTCATGCCATTAGTGATGAAGAAGAGAAGAATATTCCAGGCAGAAAGAACAGCAAATGCAGATGCCCAGTAGCAGGGGGAAAAAAAGGCAAGTTCTAGGGCTTTTAAGAGACTTGTAGCTGAAACCAGTGAGGCATATTTTCCCACAGTTAGCACTCCATTATCCCAGAGTATACACAGTCATCTGATGACTTTAAAATTTTATTAGATATACCTCATAAATAATTTATTTGAGAGTTAGGTAAGCTGGTCATGTTGCCAATCCCTGGAGGAACCGTCAGTCACTGTGAGTTTCTTGCATCCCTGTCTCGGTGTTTAGACCCAACAATAGGATTATTAAATTTTAGAAACAGTAGAGGCCTCAACGATGACCTAAGGCCAACTTCTTTTTTAAAGATGAGGAAATTCAGGCCTCAAATACCCAACCAGCAAATTGTTTCTCACGGTAGAGCTTCTGTCAGCCTGGTTCATCTGCAATTTGTAGTCCATCTTCAGAAAACTGAAAACATGAATAATCCTCAACTTCCTGATGACTGAAGAGTTAATCAGGCATTTTGAGGCATTCATCCCTGTTTGCTCTATTTCACTGAGGAAAATCCAGTCAAGGCAAGAACACGTGGGTGGACATGGTGTGCCAAGCATCGTGTGAGGAGGTACATATCTAAAATGAATGGAGTAAGGTTCTGCTCTTTGAGGCTTTTTTTTTTGGGGGGGGGGGTAGAGTGAGATGTATAATCCACAGATGGATAATGGCAGATGGGTTCCAAAACTGGAGCATGCCCAGTGTGTTATTTCCTTCTTTTAATGCAGTGACAAAATATTTAAAAAAAAAAAAAAAAAACCCAGCAACGTAAGGAAAGAGGAATTTGTTCATGGTTAGTTTTAGACTGTCACGGTGGAGAAGGTATGGTGGCATTCATGGCAGCTTAGTCTGGGTGACAGCAGCTTGCCTAGTGGTTTGCTCATATGTTGGCAGATCGGGAAGCAGAGAGAGTTCTAGCCGTCAAGGCCCACCTCCTGAGAGTGACTTTTGTTACCTAAGCCACATTCCCAAAGGTCCCCCAATCTCTCAAGACAATGCTACCAGCTAGAGACCAAGAAAGAGGTCCACTGAGTGCATGAGCCTGCTGGGGGCATTTTGCATTTGCCCTCAGAGGATACCCACAGTGGTTTGAGAATACAGAGAACGGCCATTCAGTGTAAGGCATTCAGGCGAGCATCATGGAGGAAGTGACGTCTGAACTGAGCAGGGGAAGTTAAAGCTGAACGAAGACAGGGATATTTGGTTGAGGAAAGGGGCCACATTGGAGCAAAGCGGAGATGCATGAAAGTAGCCGGTGACCAGACAGGTAGAACTGAGAGCTACAGGAACTCTGGTAGTACCAAAGGCTAAAGGTTGCTACAGGGGGAGATGAGGTCCTTGGGGACTGCTGGAATGAGACTGCCAAGGGCTTGAAATTTGGCACAACTGCCAGTCATGGGAAGCCTAAACATGGCAACTACTTAAGCCAAATAGAAACATGTTTGTCTTGTAAAAACTCAAGGTCCAGCTCTGTCACGGAGCTCCATGCAGTCCTGTGGGACCTGGAAGTCTGTGTTCCTTCTTCTGGCCCCTTCATGGCTACCTCCTAGCCAATGCTCCAGGGATTGCCTCTGACTTCAAATTCCAAGTAGTTGGAAAAGGTATAAAGGGCACTGTTTCCAACTGAGTAAGCTCCCTTCTTGAAGGTATATATAGTGCTTACATGGAGTTTGCTGGAACTTAGTCATATGGCTACCCCTGGCTGCAGTGAGGGCCAGGAAATACAGTATCACGTTCCAAGGAGTCCTTTCCAACGAAAGAGCAGGTTCCTGTCCTTGAGAAGGGAGGCAGTAGCTATGTAGTAAGAAACAGTATCAGACACATTCTCTTCCAGGGAGTTTGGTTTGAGCGGTTTGCTTGATATGAGTACATTTTGATTTCACATGCTGTCAGGGGATAGTGGCCCCTGTGGACACGTGCATGGTGAGTGGCAACCCAGGGGAGTTTCCATTCGAGGCAATGACAGTGTCCCTTGTAGACAGACAATGATGACCTAAAGTAAAGAAATAATATAGGACAGCAGAGAGCACAAAAGTAAAGGCTATCACTGAAGAGAACAGCCAAGATTGAGGGCTGGGCCCAAAATAGGGGTGCCAGAGTATCCCCAGGCACTGGGATGGGTAGTTGCATGACTAGTGATACCAACAGCTAGACAGGACCAGGAGACCAGGAGGTCTAGGCCAAAAGGGAAAGTGAGGAGCTTTAGAAATGCTTCAGGCATGTGAGAGTTTTTCAATGGCGATGAACCATGGCAGTGGTTTTCAACCTTCCTGACGCTGTAACCCCTTAACATGGTTCCTCATGTTGTGGTGACCCCCAATTGAAAAATTATTCTCATTGCCACTTCATAACTGTAATTTTGCTACTGTTATGAATCACAATGTAAATGTTTTTGGAGGTGGAGGTTTGCCAAAGGGGTCACGACCTACAGATTGAGAACCACTGTACTATGGGTAGGTGGGTAAGGAGCCTGAAGCCAAGAAAGAGAATGGTATGGAATTAAATATTCCAATGTCATTAGCACATAGCTGTTAGCTCAAATCACGAAGCCAGTGTGAACAAGTGGACCAAAGATAGAATCTTGGGGAGCAGTTCCCATTTGAAATCTGCAGAAATATGGCCACAGGGCTGAAGAGATAACAGCTCTTCTGTGGCATTTACAGTAAATGGCCCCCAAATGGAATTCCATGAGAAATATGAGGCCATAAAAGAGTAGAAAAATAATCTTTTATTGTAAGGTTGTTGAGATCGTACATACATCCTTCCTGCTAAGGGAATGATTTGGATGATTTCCCGTGAACCGGGGCAGCGAACCCAATCCTGGTTCTGGAGATGTGAGCAAGTTGTTGAAGGCTCTGAGTCTTTTTACCCACTATGTGTAAGCATAGAGCCAGTGTCCCCGTGGAGTAGAAGTGAGGACCTGCCCCCCGTGACGCCTGCCAAATCAGGAAGGACACCGCTTTTGCATGCGAGTTGCCAGACAACCTTGATTCTTTCCACTTATGTTGAAATGATACTGAGATGGGGGAGTTCTCTAGACAAATATGATTTAAGTTATTAAATTCAGCCCTTTGAAGAGCAGTGTTTTTCCCCCAGAGTTCTTTTCTTGGTATTTCAGTACTGTCTTGGAATGATAAGTTTTTATCTCCTTGTCGTGTATTTGTTACAAACCCCTTGAAGGTGATTTTCTGGGGAGGTTGTTGGGCCTGTGGGGCAGGTCGTAGAACCTGAAGTTATGAGTCTTGCGTTTTGTTGAAATCCGGAATGTCTCTAATTTTGTCTCAAAAAGAGCGGTTGAACTCTTTTTTGTTAGTTTACCCCTTCTAGTAGTGAAACAAAATTTGAGGTGGTTAATTTGAGGGGAGATTCAAGGACCTTTCCATCAGTAGACTGAATACCCATCCTGAAGGCTTAACACCAGTAATGTCTTTTCTCAAAGGACCCAGCTTAAGGTCAGAACAAAACATAAGCCCTGAAACACTTAATCGTTTTGTGTACTTCATTCATTAAATCACAGTAGCGGCCCTGGCATGCCACGTCTGTGCCTGGCTTTCGTGTCAACAATAGCTTGGTTATTTGTACCTAATTGATAAATGTGCTAATCTGCTTCCCTGGCTAATGAAATCAGACCACCAGTTTTGCTCTTTTTCCTACCAAATTGACCACGAAACCTGTTTTCCATTGTCGTGGCCGACAACTTGGATTTATCTGCTGAGCAATACAAATGCAGCAGGTTGACCTTTCTGTACCGGCTGAACACCGCCATTTGTCAAAAGCAATTCAACCGGACAGTTCGACAAATGTCCGAACTGCTCCCCCTACTCAGCTTTGTGCCTGGCTCCTGGGGATCAAAGGAGGATAAAATGAGTCCTGCCCCCAAGCTGGGGGCTTGTGCATGCCCTCAGCCAACACTTGATAAGTATCTACAGCGTTCCACACAGGGCTCTAAGCCGTGGGAAATACAGGCACCAACACAGGCAACCCTCCTTTACCCCCAGGGAGCTTAAATTCTACCAGGAGCAGACAAACAGACTAAAAGTCTGTCGGATGCTGAAATGATAAACTCTCTGAAGAAAAGGCTTGATAACGGGAGGAGAGAATCAACAACATTGAGTTTACAGGGAGGGTCAAGACAAACTTCTTGGGTAATGGGCATTTTAGCAAACCGAAGAAAGGTGGCAAGGAGGAGGGTCCATGTCAATATCTGTTGGAAGCACATTCGTGGTACAGCTCCGGGAGGGAGGCGCTGGGTGTGGTCAGGGATGCTGTCACAGCAGAGCTGGAACAGCATGGAAACCATCATGTCTCTTGTAAGGAGACACTTTCCTGTAGGACGGTTCTTATCTATTTAGTTCTAATTACATATAACTACTGTACATGGTAAATGGTGCTGTGGTTTTCAGCAGATAAGGAAATTTCAGGCTGTGGGAAGTAAGTAGGTGGCGGTTGTTGGATGTTATAGAGGATGTGTCAAAACTCTGCAAACCCCCATAATGACCCCTTTTGAATCCTTGTGAATCCCTGAGCCTCTAGGTAGGCGCTGTGTATGTGGACTTGCTTTCTCCTCTGTCTTTGCGTCCCTCCTCTTTTTGCCAGCCTCACCCCTACCGATCATTTCTATCTTAACTTAATTGTCACTGGTCCCGAGTTTTTCTAGCTCCAAGCACTCTCAGGTTTAGGGTGCCCCATGGCAACTGGCCATGCTCTCCTTTTGACACTGTGGCCCTCGGCAATAAGACGCACAGACATCTGACTGCCTCTCTGCCTCCACAGTGCTGGAAATAAAGGCGCACACACACTATGGCAGGCTCCCGAGGATGGGTGTTTTATGGGTCTTTGCAATAGCAAACAAGGGAAACCAGGCAAAGCCAAGCCCCTTCCTCAGCTGCGTGCACTGTCTGCCGTGGAACTGTCCCTGGGGTCACTAGCACATCAGCTGTGGGGGGTCTGGGTGTGTGAGACACACAGGTGGCCCCTTTAAACTTTACTTTTCTGTGCTTCTCAGCTTTTTGATAGTGAACAATCGAGGCAGTCTTGACACTAGAATAGAGCTCTGGAATCAAACTTGAATTTGAGACCTCCACATTATATTAGTTTTATGATGCCGGATAAAACTTTAATTCATAACTTCACAATCTGTAACATGGGTCTAAGAGTGTGTCCTACCCCCTGGGCTATTGCGAAAAATTGACTCCTGTTTGTTCTGGTATCAGCCAACGTTCACGATGGTACACTCACGTGAAGTAGCGTGTAACTACTAAAGGAATGATCCCTGTACCAAAAAGAATGAATAAATCTACAGTTGTCACAGTTGTTGGCCTAAGTAATTTATCTTTGACAATTCAGTGGGGGAAAAGAAAGTTAAAAAGTATTCTGTGTGGTGCTCATTTTAATCATATATATATATATATATAAAGAACAGCAGAAGCCGTTTATATATGTGTGTGCATGCAGAAATGTGTAAAAAAGCAGGAAGAAAAAAAATCCAATAGTTTGGAATGGAGTGTATGGTTATTAACTGTTTATTTTATACTATTATATTTTCTCACTAGTTGAGATGGAAATATGTTTAATTTTTTGTTTGTTTGTGTGTTTTTTATCCAGGAGTGGCAGGTAGGCAGAACAGTGAGATGCTCTTTGGCCTGGGCAGACAGAGAGGGGTGTGTTCAGGGGGAAGGTGGACAGAAAGCCCTCCCGCTGCTTTTCACTCATCACACTCACTTAAGGCTGCACCCTAGGCTGCTTCTCTCTTGCTCATTTTCATGGAGTATCGGGTATCATGGAGTTGCTGGCACAAGGCAGAGCAATATTTCTTCATTTCTGTTTGACTTCTGGCCACATTTGTCCAGCAGAATTCATTGGGGAAGAGGAGCGTCGGGAAGATTGATGAGCCGTAGTTCCTGTATTGATTAGAGAACAACACCAGCCAGGCCTGGGAGGGGGGGGGGCTGTCATTCCAGCTACTCAGGAGGCTGAAACAGGATGGGTGCAAATGTAAGGCTAGCCCTGGCTACAGGGAGAGTTCATGGCTAGCCTGGATAACATAGGAAGACCCTATCTCAAAATTTAAAAAAGACATTTTTAAAGGACCAGGAGTCTGGCTCAGAGGTAGACCCCTTGCCTAGCATGTGTGAGGCCTGGGTTCAATTCCCAGTCCCGTCCTGACCCTTAAATAAATGCCATTTTAATAGAATGTTAAAATGTACAAGATGCACAGCCGTGACCAAAAAGGGAACAATTGCTAACTGCTGTAGAAGGAATACAGTGAGACCTAACCCCCCTCATCCTCCTGTCCGAAGCTCCCCAGTTCCTGTCCTCCTGCTCCTATGTGCTCCCAGAAACGGTCTGTGCGTGTACAAGCCGTGTGTTTGAATGTGCTTCTTGTTGAAAAGCAAATGGCAGCCTGTCCTACATGTACAGAAGTTGTTTCCTGGTCTCTAAAGAGATGGATCCTAAACCTTTGGAAAAAGGGGCGGTGATGAGCCACTGAAGAGTCTGAAAATGTCCGAGCACTGGAAGAATTGTGTCTGTGTTGGAGAAACTGTGGGTTTTTTTTTTTTTTTTCTGATTCTGCAGCAGGCATACCAAAGCTCATTTTAGCAGCATAGCACCAAAGCTGTCTTCTCCACGGGGAGGAGTTGCATCAATCACTGTTTCTAACCAGGCTTCAGAATAGCAGTGTGTACTTCCCTGTGGCAGAACACCTTTGTCTGCAAGACACTGAAACCGGATTCTGTCAAGGGGAGAAAATGAAGAGCTAGCTCCTGTTCCCGAGAAAAGGTGGGAGCAGTCAGGAGCCCCGGCCCCAGCCCCAGGTTTCGCAGTGAAGCAAGAAAGGGTACAAAAATTCTAGATGATTCCAGAAGTGTGCTATTTGCCCCTCCCAAGCTCTCCTGGTGAGGATTTTAGCATTCCTTTGATGAAGAAATGGGAGTGGGGAGTAGAGGGAGGCAGGTGACTCTGAGTCACAGAATTCTCTCTTTAGGGAGTCCTTTCTGAGGGACACAGAGCTCTTACGTTGATTAAAAGAAGAGAGACAGAGACAGGTAGACCGGAACGCAGGGGTGGGGGAGTGTTTGGGAAAGAAGACAGCGCGCAAGGCAGAAAAGCGGGCCTTTATTTAAAGAAAAAGTAGTCCTACACAGACGGAATTGAGACAGACGCGGGCGTGAAATTAGCTTGCAAAGCTAGGAAAACGTTGACAAGATGAATTGTAACTGAGCACTCTGCGGGCCCTCTACTTCCCTGGGACACTGAGAACAGTGACACAATGTTGGCCTAAGGAGCACTGAGGTTTTACTGTCTTCCCTGTGAACAGGTTCAAACACGCCAGAGGCCATCCGAGTTTCCTTCTGACTGATTTATGTGTATGTTCATGGTGCTTTTTTTTTCCCCCTCTGCAAGAATTTGGTTGAGTAATGGAGAAGGTTGAAAAATAACACAAGAGAAAGAAGTGAGAGAAGTTAGCTGAGGTCGTCCACCTCTGCCAGGAAGGTGCCCACAGGCTGGAGGCATCTGTGAGGTCTTTGTTTCTCCCTCTGCGGATCCTCGGCCGCTCCAAGAAACCTGCCTTTTGATGCCGTGGTCCGCCACCATTAAAGAAGTAAAACTCTGTTCTCCACAGCTTATTCCTGTAAACTAGGAAGTGTGTCCCTCCTCACAGGGCCAGGTGCCCAGCATTTCCTGGCATTTCAGCATTGGCAGTGGGCTTGGGAAAAACTGAAATGTTTCATGGCCCGGGAGAGCGAAGCGTGATGGCAGCGTGGATTCCCGTCCAGTGAGCCTCCCTTCAGTCTGCCGCGACGGCCACTGTCTATGTTGATGTTGAGGCTTTATAAAAAGAAAATAGAGGCAAGGCTCACTGCCCAGGGTATTTTTGTCGTCATCATCCAGGAAGAGTGTTCTGCCTCATACTTTGTGGCTTTGTTCCTGTAGTTTGGGTGCTGGGATTCAAACCCATACTAAGCATGTGCTCTACCCCTGAACTATACCTTGGCGTGTACACTTTGGTTTTATTTTTAACTCTGAACCAGAAAACTTACTGTTAGAAGCTCAAAATACTGTACTTGGTAAGAATGAGTACTCGGGATTAAAATGCATCAGGGTTCAAGACAAGACACACATAACAAACCAACCTATTCAATAGAAGAATCAACTAGTGTCTCCAGCATTGGACAAGCTTGGACTAGCTTACTCAGGGAAGAGACAGGCCAGACCCTATGGCTGTCATTTATCCAGAGCGTCCCCACATCACTCCCAGAGCCACACTTTAGATAGGACATTTGCCACGTTTTTGATCCGTGTCTACAAGTCCACAGATGCAGAGGCTCGGCTGTGTTTGTGTGAGGTATAAATTCATCTGTGCTTATGAATTTGAATTCACTCATTCATCTATTCATCCACCCGTTCATCCAACGGGATTCACTGAAACCTACTGTGTGCGTGGGAATGTAATAGTGACGAAGACAGGCATCTCCCTGCTTACAGGAAGTGTGAATCCTCGTATAAAACTGTAAAGAAGTAAAAGTAATTGCCAGCACAGAAAGAAATAAGTTTCCCATTTGTAATTTTACTTCCTAGAGCTGGAAAGGAGAAAGAGGCCAAAAAAAAAAAAAAAAAAATGCCCATGTCTATCATTACTGAATGCCTAGAGTATTTCTTAACCCACTCAGACTACTATGATAAAATACCACAGGCTGACATGTACACAACAGAAACTTATTTCTCACAAGTCTAAAGGGTGGGAAGTGTAAGATCAAGTCGCCGATGTCGGGTGGGAGATTCTTTTCTGGTGTATAGGAATGAAGCGGCCAGAGAGCGCTCTCTCTCTCTCTCTCTCTCTCTCTCTCTCTCTCTCTCTCTCTCTCTCCAGTTTTTTTTATAAGAACACCATTTATAAGCACCCCCATAACCTAATCACCTCCCAAATGCCACACCTCAAAATACACAGTAAAGTCTAGTCTCCACGTGTGAATTTTAGGTGATGGAAGCCCTCGTTCTGTGACTATGTTTCAGCTGGAGTCTCCTGTCTTCAAAATGGAGACCAGAGAGGATTCTCTAGTAACACAGTTATCCATAAGGAACTTCTATGTTGTGCCAGCGAGATGGCTTAGCAGCTAAAAGTATTTGCCACCAAGCCTGATGACCTGAGTTCCCTCCAAGGACCCCATGATAGGTGCAGAGACCTGAAGCCTTCAAGTTATCCTCTGACCTCCACATGCATTTGCACACGCGCTTGCACACGTGCGCGTGCACACACACAAAATAAATAGATGTGATAATTTTTATAAGAACTTACATATTATACCACTAAACCTCCAGTTAAAGAAGGAAGGAGCCTCCGTCAGGCACAACAAGAAGTATTTGTACGTTACATTTACTTCTGGCCATTAATTCACTTCCTCCAAATCCCCAGGGCTCTTGGGCTTACCAAGCCTGGCTCCATTTTGAATTTTAGTAGCTCTCGTGGGGGTTTCTCAGAAACTAGGGCAGTGCTAGAATTTTCCAACCATCGTCAGTTTTTCCACCTATTTGGAAACATTGAACTCTCCCTCTGTGTCTGGACAGAAAGACTCAAGAGAGCCAGTGGGTAATCTGAGCACTTGGGGAAATGACAGGATCTTGTCTTTCCTCATGGAATTTCTACACGTAGGGAGTGGCTTCATATACCACAGCCTAGGCCATGTGGGGGTAGTGGTGCCACCACCACACCATCCAGGAACTTGGGCTCCTAACCTGTACAGCTACTCCGCTCCAGAGAAGTTTGCAATTCCTGGGCTCCTGGGTGAGCCCTCTCCAGAAAAGCTCTGATCCCCTGTTTCCTTAGCAAACCTGCTGCCCCACCTCCCTCCCAGGAAGCTGCTTTTCACTGTCAACAAGCTGACAGAGATGCGAGTTCCATCCCCTTCACAGCCTCTGTGAGGAAACAAGAAGGCTTCCTTAACTGGCCGGTAGCTCTTATCCCCGGACTAATTGGAGAAAAGAAAGAAGGTATAAGAAGGGGGAGC
Source organism: Peromyscus leucopus (assembly GCF_004664715.2). NCBI lineage: Eukaryota > Metazoa > Chordata > Mammalia > Rodentia > Cricetidae > Peromyscus > Peromyscus leucopus. Next base: position 41,481,238 of record NC_051075.1, read on the forward strand.
CTTGCCTTTGTCACACAGCGGACCTTCCTGAATAGACATTTGATGAAACATGCAATAAGAAAGTTCCTATGGGTGGTGGCCTTCCAAGGAGCCCCTTACAAAGCACTGGTGTTCAAATGGAACTACTACCTCTGTTGTCTTTGAAGGTTACACACACACACACACACACACACACACACACACACACACACATACACACACACACACTGCCTACCCATCCCTGCTAAGGTCTCCTTTCCTGTCATACCAGAAATGCAAGCAGAGAGAGAGAGAGAGAGAGAGAGAGAGAGAGGAGGGAGGGAGGGAGGGAGGGAGGGAGGGAGGGAGGGAGGGAGGGAGGGAGGGAGGGAGGGAGGTTGGTTGAGGAAGACCACGGCAGATAAAGGGCTTCTGCACAGCACAGGAAAACAATCACCCTCCTGCTATGTGGATGTAGTTAGTGCCCTCCAAAACTTGTGTTGGAATTTGGTCTCTGATGTAACAATGTTGAAAGACTCTAAGAAATGATTAGGCTAGGTGTGGCGCACACACCTTGAATCCTGGCACTCAGGAGGCAGGGGTGAGTGAGTTCTGGGGTAGCAGATCTACAGAGCGAGCTCCAGTCTAGCCGGGGTTCCATAGTGAGACCTTTGTCTCCAGGAGGTGGAGGAGGGCTGTAGGACCAAAAAGACAGGGGCATGGAGTTCCTAATGGGCTGGATCAGCTGGTGAAGGAACAGAGTGGCCCCTTGTGCTCTGGTTTCTCCTGCACCTGCCTCTGCTTTTCTACTGCGTCACGGGGAGCACAAGAGCCCTGCCTCGAACACGTGTCTGTTCAGTCTTCGACTTTCAGCTTCACACCCACACGCTGGACAAACTCCTTTCTTCCGTACCTTGTCTAGGCTCGGGTATCCTGTTACAGCAACAAAGGATAGACTAAAACATCTGTACTCCTGGGTTCACGGGAGCCTTGTCCACGGCAACCAAAATAGGAAAATGACCTAAATGTCCACCAACAAATGGATGAGGGCAATTTGCCATGGAACGTGACTTAGAAAAAGGAAGCACTGCCATTTATAGCGGTGAAGATGGTCCTGGGGGAGATGGCATTGCGTTGAAGAAGCCAGATAAAGGGGACAGGTAGCGTGGTTTTGTTTATGTGCAATCCAAAAGAGTCAGACTCATGGAAGCGGGGCAGAATGGTGGCTGCCAGTGTGTGGAGGGAGGAGGTGCTGAACAAAGCTTTCAAAGCTTCGGTCATAGGAGATGAAGAAGTTCCAGAAAGCTATCCTACAACACAGGGATTAGAGTGAACAATGTGTGGTACAGTTCACGGTTTGCTTAAAGGGTACGGCTTGTACCGCGTACTCTAAGCACAAAAGGAGGGAAAGGCGGGGACATTTTGGAGATAATGGGTATTTAATGCATCACTGGTTACAAAGATGGGTACTTGTAGCCAAACAGACCAAGTTGTATGCGCTTAAGTATTGGCATCTCTCTGTGTCAATCATACTTCATCAACTTTAAAAAGAAAAAACAACAACCACACTCCTTCTCTTGGGTCCCTCATCTTTTGACACAGTTGTTGACTAGAGGAATGTGGTGAAAACCACTGTGTCCCTTTGATTCCGAAAAACCAAATCACAGATGCTGACGACTTTTAACTTATTCAGAATAATAGTTCTGGCAGCTGACAAACCTTTTGAACTTCCTTATTGCAAAGCGACTAAGGAAAGGGAGAAAGCAGAGATCTTAGAAGCATGGTGGCATAGGTTGGAGTCTTGTTTCTACCTAGGTAGCAATACAAGAAGTGTCTCCTCTTAAGGTACAGGAATGGAAGGGAGCCCGGTCATTGAGTTATCAGGACCATCCAAGCAATGGGGAAAGAGAAGATGGACCTAGACGGCCAAGTGTCTGACCAGGGGGCTGAACACACTTTCCTTTTCAATAATACAACAATCTTCTGTGGGAGGAAGCTGAGAGCTGGTGGTGTCCAGCAGCCTTTGTGACTGCCTCAGGGAAGCCAGACTGGCAGAGCCCCTTCCGGCTTGTCTTGGCAGGCTTGTGTTCAGGATCATTTCTTTCCCAGAAACTGGGGAATTTGATCTAAGTTGAGAAAAAAAGGGGGCAGGGATTTAGTTGTTCCTGTGTTACTGAGGTAAAGGTAATGGTTAGCTTGTCTAGCTTAAGTGTTACCATATGGATATATTATTACAAATGAGACCTTTTTAGCATGGGAGGTGGGCTGCAGATCTGCAGAGCCTTGCAGAGACAGGGGAGACTCTGGAAGGATGCCCCCCCCCCCCCCGCACTGATCCCGGAAACATATAGTTTCCAGGAGTTGTATTTGAGATGGGCTGTGAGTTATGGAATAAATACATGTTTGTGCATTAACTGTACTCTTGGTTTGGACCTGTCGCCTTGGGCTTTCCACACCACAGTGTAGTACTCATTTGCCCTTGCCTGGCTGGGGCTTTACACAAATGTAGACTGAACCATGGTTTAGTCACCCATAGACCTTGTTTAACCACGAAGGACGTTTCTCCACCATGCCGCTATGAGAATCAGTACGTCCTGCACATCTACTGTGTATTGTGTGCTTTTGAAACTCAAAAGACAAATAAAATAAGACCTTTCCACAAGGACTTTGTCTCTTGGGGCTTCTAAACACACACATACATACACACACACACACACACACACACACACACACACACACACGTCGATGGCATAAGACATACCTAAAGGTTCAAAGTAAAATAGTAGTTAGTATAACAAGAGCACCAAAAAGACAACTGTTCGGGAGGCCTTGGAGAAGGAATGCCACCTCAACCTGTTTCAAAGTAGGAAGCACCTGCCAGGTAGGTAGAACAGGAAAAGCAGAGGCCTGGAAACTAAGAAATCGTGAGGACTCCTTGTGACTCGCTGTAACAAGGGTTGGAGCCTAGGGAAGGGCCAGGAAGACGTGACAGCTGAGGGAGACTGAGAGACAGTTTGGAATCGAGGCTAGAAAGTCGCAATTTTCCTTGCCGGGCAGTGGAAGCCATCAGAGGCTTGAGGAAAAGATACCAGGAGAAGCCATGAGTCCAGGCGGGAAATAATGACAGCCCGGAGCAAGTTGGGGAAAAAGAAGAGGGAAGGGAGTGCTGTGACACAGTGCAGTGAGAGGACAGGACAGGACGGGAGGCCTGGGGATGGGGACAGAGCGTGAGGACATGGATAGACCCAGTTGACAGGAAAGGTGGCCCAAGATTCCCGGTGAAGAGCTCTTAACTTTCCCCCGAGGAACCACGGCAACAGGGTGACTTTTACTTTCAGTCTTTTATGTTGGGAAAACCGAGACGAGCCTAGTAGCTATGCCCAGAAAGCAGTTAGAAATACAGACCTGCATCCCCTCCCCCTCCAAAGAGGTACCAGGGTCGAGGTTTACATCTCAGAACCGTCTGCCCAGATGATGTTTAGACTCATGGGATTCAAACACCCAGGTAGAGAAGCAAGGGTGAATGCCCATGGCAGGGTGGATCCTGGGCAGAACAGCCTGGGCAGCATCATCCCATCATGCTCAGCGGCTATTTGCATAATGGTTTCTCGAGTCCTCTGGCCGAGGGCAGTTGCACGTCTTGAGAAAGAGGTGCTTTCTTCGAATCTGCACAGAGGCGCCGTACGGTCTGGCAGGGAGGATGGAAGGAGATAGAGTCAAGGACCAAAAACCGAACCTCCTAGGGAACCTCCCACCCTTCCAGGGAGGGCGGGGGGGGGGGGGAGCTACGGAGGAGACACTTAGAAGTGGTTAGAGACTTAATCTGGATTATTGTGTTGGGCTGCCACCCCAGGGAGCTCTCATCTGCCTCCTGTGTAGTGACTCAGGTACCATCAGCATCACCCTCTTTCCCAGACCCGCTGTGTTTCCCTTGATACCAGCTGATGGGCTGGTGACCTATCTCTGCTCGGCTAAGATACAGAACTGTCACACTTGTGGTTGGATGTGCTCCTGAAAGTCAGCGCTGGGCAGGCGACCATCATCTCAATGAATGGCTGTCTCTGTTCAGTGGCGGTGGTGGAGCCTGTGGGCAGGCCGAGCAGGGGAAGCGATGCTCTTTGCCCTTGTGACTCATCCTATCACAGCCAGGCTCGAGACAGCCAAGATTCAAGCAGGGACAAGTTCCAGCCCAGAGCAGGAGGAACCTTTTGGATACCCTCAAGCCCTTCCTTCTTTGGGCCAGGCAGGGTTGGGGAAACTTCTTGCCCTGCCGGCTGCATAGGGAAGTGCCCAACTCCTCAGAACAATGGCTTGGAAACTGTCCTGGAGCCCTTGTGGCTTAACTACAAAGGCTCCCAGCCTCCCCCAGATGTGCTGGTTAAGACACTAGAAAGGTTTCTTGCAGAAGAGAAAGCGTGTTCCTGCCCTGGCACGTGATGATCTGCCCACACAGACCTGTCACGGCTGCCTCTGGCAGTTCTGACCTCGTTTGTATGGGTGGAAAGTTACAAGATTGAGGAGGAGTTGACGGCCCCACCTTCCTGGCCAGGAATGTGCTCACCTGACCCAGATCACCGTGTGTCAGCGGGATCCAGGCCAGTCCAGGGAAACATCAGCATGACCACGCAACTCAGTGAAAAATGTCAATCTGAGTGGGTGGGGCTCGGCCATGTTGGTTTCCTAAGTCAGGTAGGCAATGTTTTGCCTGTGAAATATTTCAAAATATGAGACTGAGAGTTAGCTCTGTGTTTCTAAATTTGAGTAAAGAAACGAGAGTCCCTTTTGATGTTTTGGTCTTGACTCCCTGAGGGCTCTTTTTGAAGTGGAAGTGTCCTGATTTTCCTGGCTATCTGGACAAAAGCTCTCCAGGAGCTCTGAATTTATCCTGTGGACTGGTGATCTCGTGGCACGCGTGTGCACATGTGTATATGTGTACGTGCATGAGTACATACATGAGGAGGCCAGAAGTTGACACTGGGGGTGTGTAGCACTAGGAGTGTATAGCTTCCTAGATCACTGTCTACCTTATTACTTAAATGAAAAATATTACTATGATGTGTGTGTATGTGGGCATGCATGCCATGGAGTATGTGTGGAGATCAGAGGACACGTTTATGGAGCTGGCGCTCCCCTTCATCCTTCTGTGGGCTCCTGGGATTGAACTTCTGTCATTAGGACTGAGCACTTGTATCCACGGAACTGTCTTGCTGGCCCTCCACCTCAGTTTATTTTATTTGAAATAAGGTCTCTCACTGAGCCTGGAGCTTGCTGATTCTGCTTGGCTTCATGGCCCGTGAGCACCAGGGATTCACCTGTCTCTGCCCCTGGCCCTGCCCATTAGCACTGGGGTTATAGACATCTGCCTGGCTTTTTTGAACGTGTTGGTAAGGATCAAAGCTCAGGTCTTCATGCTTATTTATGCGCAAGCCCTTTAACAACTGAGCCACCTCCCGAGACCCCCAGGACCTCCTTTTAAAAGAAGGATTCTAAAGCACAAGTAATTTTTCTGTGATCTTTTGGAGGGGAGATCTAGGAGAGGAACCCAAGGCCAAAGTTCTGGAGCTCTGTTCCCAAAGGGCCTTCTCTGGAAAACTCAAGAAACCAGCTGATTTCCAGGGGGAATTAATTTATTTACTTTGAACAAGAAATTAATTCCATATGGTAGGCATCGTGTTCTTTGGTTTGGGCTTAAAGGATTTTCTGCACGTCTAAATGGTTTTCAATGTACTATTCCATCGCTTTGGAGTTTTCCACGAAATGCCTTAGCAAATCTCATCAAATGAGCCTTTCAACTTGATGAAGGACTCCAGCATTCTCATTTCTCCTCTTCTTCCTGAACTGACCTTTTAATTTTATGCAGGATGCACAGGGGCAATTTGTCTTGTCTGGTTCTAATGGCGCATTGCTATAAGGGTGGTTAATCACCAGGCGCACGCATTAGTCACTGGTGGTTGTATGTACAAGCTCGATTTTTCTTACATTAACTGGAGACCCAGAGTGCTCATACGTGCACCGTGTGACTGGATGGGTACAGAAAGGATTTTACCACCGGATGCAGAGAATGTGTTGACCATTCCTCCTCCTCAGGACCTGCTGCGTACAGAACACTAGTGAGATGTTAGGGGGAGATCCGTAAGGACTTCACCTGTAAGGGGCATGGGGAAGAAACACAAACAAATTTTGGAGTAGGAAAATGAACACCTGCTCAGTTTACTCAGAGCGGTACCTTGTTTGGGGACTAGAGAGCAGAACAGCAAGCTTGAGAAAGGTCCGAGGGTGCAGCGAAGCATTGGCGCTCAGAGGAGAGACAGCAGGCTTATCCCGGGACAGGGTACAGGCTTCGGAAAGAAAGGAGCATGTGTGAAGACAGAATGTGTCATCCCAGGAGAGGAACAGAAGGGAGGCCGAGCCAGAGCCCTTCTACCTATCTGAAGCATGAGCTGGGGGTTGTTTTTTTTTCCTGCAACCCATTTAGCATTAGTACTTTTTATAAAATATAATAAAAGTAAATCGCTAGGAAAATGAAAATTCGAAATAGTACATAAAATAAAGCCAAGGGCTGGAGAGATGGCTCAACAGTTAAGAGCACTGGCTGCTCTTCCAGAGGACCCGGGTTTGATTCCCAGCATCCATGTCAGTCAGCTCACAACTGTCTGTAATTCCAGCCCCAAGGGGGATTTGACTTGTTTGCTTGCTATGGGCACCTGCCCTCACGTGCACATAACCAGACACACACACACACACACACACACACACACACACACACACACACACACACGATTTTAAAATAATAATAAAAAATAATAGCATATCTTAAAAAAGAAACCTAAATCTTATTAGACTCAACACCAGCTATGCAGTCACAGGCCAGTAGTTGCGAAAGTCCCGACATGCTCTTTCCTCCCCGCTCCCCGCTGGCCAGAAGCCGTTTGCAGAAAAGTCCATGGGCCACACTTTGAGTAACATTGTTCTTTGGCAAGGACAATCCACTGATAAGACAAAAGGCTCATGGGAGGCTGCGTGTGGTGCTCTTCAAGGTCACTGAGAGCAGACCAAAGGACCTTGGGGATAAAGACAAGGCCAGAGGGACATCCATGGCTGGTGATAGGGAACTGTGAACTCCAAAGCCTTCCAGGAGCTGCCTACCATCCCAGACATTTGAGGAAGAAGGTCAGAACTGTATCCAGGAAAACAGCTGGCAGAACACAGGGAGCGTGAGGCAGATGGGACATGATAGGGCTCAATGGAGGCATGGCAGTTCAGTGGAGAGAGGGCATCTGATTCTAAGTGTCACAGAGGATAACTCAGTTCTTAATGATTGACAGGATGTGAGAGATGGAAGGGGAGACAATCCCATCATTTTACAGTTGAGGAAACAGGTCCAGAGGTGTGGCACAGCTGTGGCCAGATACTCTGGTTTCTGGCTCAGGACAAATGTTTTGTCTCCCCTTGGATATCACGAGACATTATAGAACCCATGCCCTCCCGCTTGTCTATCCTGGTGCCACTCACTACAGCCTGGCTGGCTTCTCTGTACCCTCCACTCATAGTCAATGCCCCAGTGATAGCAGCCACTCCAGGAGTTCACTGCATCTGGCAGAAACCAGTTAAACTCACATTAATCCTGCTTAGGCAGTCTGATGGAATTTTAATACCCTTCTTTTTAAAAGAACAAAGGTTATTCTCACCTCTAAGCCAAACTTAAACAGGCAGTCACCAAATAATGCAAATAATCTTTTCTGGGCTCTCTCTCTTATTACTGAGTCAGCTGTAGTCGCTGGTTGTGAAGTACTGGTGTCTGGAGTGGAGCAGGTTGGAGAATGTGTTCACAACCTGAAGAGATTCCTGGGGTGCTGTCCCAGTGTTAGGCCATCATCAAAGGAGGGGACCCTAATAAGCGATGACATCTTAACAGTGGGTCCAGTGACCTAACAGAGCGCTAGTCTGCCCAGCTCCCCAACAGTCCTCATACCCCTTCTAATCCGGACTCACCCCCGGTCTTAGGTTAAATCATTCTAGGTGGCTAAAGAGAAGCATTGTCATCCAGATGAATAGCTACTGACTGGGGCCTGCATGTGTGAAACATTGTTAGGTACCAAAGGGAGCCCCAAATGAAGAAGACAGAGATGAGAGAGAGGGGGGAGTCTCATTGGGGCGATCGCAAAATCTCATAAGAACAGCTTAAGGTGGAATTTTGGAATCCCTGCCCTCTGCCTGCCCCCTCCTCAGACCCCACGCCCCTTTTGGCTTTCCCTGAGAAAGAAACATGAACATCAGTGATGTGAAAACACACAATTAAAAATATTAACAGGTTTAGACATACCTGAGTGTCTCAACAGCAAAGACTGGGTAACATAGAACAAAGGAGGTAGCCTTCGAAGGGCCTAGGGTTCATTGCTGCATTGACTCTGTCCAGCTGGTGTCTACTGTAGGGTTTATGCCCTAAATCAATTAGGCAAAGGGAGCGTTATGATGAGGGTTGGGTGTTGGAGGCCAACTTGATTTGATTACGTTATAGTGTTCAAACTTAGGAAGTGTCCTGAAATATACTCCTTGGCAAGTGTGTGCTTGAATTTTGGAGAATATTATTATGTCTACAGAGTGGAAAAAAAGTTCCCCAGCCTCAGTGGAGTTGGGATAGCAGCAGGAGTCGGTGATAATCCTCCTTGTCCTCCAGCAGCGTACTCTACCTAAAAGAACAGGTCACCTGGTGGTAATTAGCCGACATTCAGCAGTTCAGGATGACCTGAGTGCATTCTGGGCACCACACCAACCTGAGTGGAGACTTTAATTCCTTTCTTAATGCTTCACAATTCTGTCTCAGTGCTCATGTGGACAAAGGTATTGTGACTGGCTGATGGGGTTTAACCATTTCTGGAAATATGCTGACACTGGGTCTTTGTCTCCTTAATGGACTGGAAACAAAAACAAAACAAAACTTTCTTCTTAAAAACAAAGCATTCATACAGAGCCCAAGAATGTCCTGCGTCAACAGTCCTAAGCCTTCCTCACTCAGCTGAAGAGGGTTTTCATCTCAGATGGATGAGCAGGGATCTGCTGCTTGGCAATCATTGCCAAGTTCAATCCAGCTGGCATTGGCCAAGCACCTACTGTGTGCGGCATGAGCTTGGGAGACACCTGCAGAAACAGAGCATAGCAAGCTACTGATTATCTGTCGGACAGACAAGGCTGAGCACGTAGGGAGCAGTTCCAGGCTGCACAAAGAGAAGAATGTGATGGTGGGGTGTGTGGACAGTTCCCAAGCTGTGAATTTCCTCTGCACTAAGAATGATGCCTTTGAGTGGGGATCATTCAGGAAGTCTTCCTAGAGGAGATAGGTTTGAGTTTATAGGAAAACAAAGACTTGGATCTGCAAGGGGAACTGAGCTTCGAGCATCTGGGGCCACAGTGAGCTGAGGTCTAAAGATGGGAGTCCCAAGATGTGTTAGAGGAAATGTGAAATCTGTTACAGGAACTGTGGTTTGGGATGTACACATTAATCGTGTGAGGAGTACATAAATCCCCTTATAGCACCTCTGTATGTAATAAACAACCCGCGTCTGGATGATGAGGCATGTCTGTTCTTTAGACTGTAGAATCAGCGCCTCTTTGATACGTCCATTAAAATGGGGTTTTAAATTATAATCACTTCATTCTTCCAGCAGAATCTTGGCTCACTTCCCTCCAAACCTTACTACTTGCCGACTGTGAAGTTTTTCCCTTGTCCTGTCTTTGTGGCATAGGATTCACTCGTTAGCCCGATACAACATTGTCATCTTGGACCCTGGTTCCCAGGAAATGTAAAATGCATTCCCTCTCTGAGAAATAATTATGAGAATTGACAAATGGGATTCCATGAAATTAAAAGCTTCTGCACAGAAAGAAACTGTCAGCAGAATAAGGAAACAGCTTACAAAATGGAAGATAATCTTTGCCCACTATACCCTGACAAGAGATTAATGTCTACAGTCTATAGAGAACTCCAAAAAAAAAAAATTAAGCACACTAAACCTTCACATCATTCAGTCAATAAATGGGCTAATGAGTTAGACGAGATGTAGCCCCATTGATAGAGTGTGTACTTAGTGTGCAAGATGCCCTGGGCTCCGTCCCCACACTGCCTAAACCGGATGCTCCATTGTCATTCTCAGCTACATATAGTGAGTTCGAGGCTAGCCTGGGTCACGTGAGACCCTGAGGGAAGGAAGGAGAGGAAGAAGAAAGGAAAGGAGAGAGGGAAGGGGAGGGGAGGGGAGGGGAGAGAAGGGGGGAGGGGAGAATAAATATTACTTGAAAAAAATCTTTAACCTTTTTAGTCATCACGGAAATGCCAAATAACACCACCTTGAGCTGATTCCATCACGCCACAGTTGGGACAGCTATCATCAAGAGAATAAATGACAACAGATGCTGGTGAGGACGTGGGGAAAGATGAACCAAGGCTGGTAGAAGGATAAACTGGTAGAGCCACTATGGAAATCAGTGCAGAAATGTTTCAACTAGACTAAAAATAGAACTACCACATGATCCAGCTGTGCCACTCCTGGTAAACGTCTGAAGGAAGCTCAGTCGGTGTATGATTCACATAGCCCAGACGAGGAAGCTGCCTAGACAGCCATGGAGAGATGGACCATTAAAGAGACCGTGGTACATCCACGCAGTAGAGTTTTATTCAGCTGTGATGGAGGAGGAAATGGTCTCATTTACAGAAAAGCAGGTGACACTGATAATGAACATGTTAAGCCAAATAAGCCCGGTTCAGAAAAACATATATCATAGTTCCTTTCATGGTTAAGAATCTAGATTTCAATATAAATATTAATATATGAAAATATAAGAGGGATTATTGGTGAGAGAGAGAGATGCCCGGAGGGAAGAGGGGAGCGGAAAGAAGGTGGTGGGTAGAAGGAAGACAAAATGCCACGTTTCCGCTCACCTGTGGAATCTAGACTTAACCATAGGTATGTATGTGTGACGTGTGTAGGTGTGATATGAAGGCAAAAAGGGGGACTGTTTAGGGGGAAGAGGAGTGGGAAGGGAGAGGACAGAGGGAGTGCTATGATCCAGGCCAAAGGTTTGAGTATAAAAATATAATAAAGTCTGTGGTGTCATGCCCTACAATTGGTAATGGGGTGAAAAGGACTAAAAGTCTGAATGTCTGAAGTCATAATGCCTGAAACGACCAGAGAATAAAAATCCCTCTGTTAATGTTCTAGTGAACCTTGTATTTGTGCAAAGAGGCTAACCTTCCCAGTAGTGTACATCTGGACCAGTAGTGTCTCTGTATAGGCTACTTGATGGCATCCTGGGTTGGTGACTATTTGGATTACAGTCTATTGTAGCCTTGCAGCCTTGGTACTTTAATAAAGACACTGAAGTGCTGAGGAAAGAGACCAAACTCACTAACTGTTATTACTGTGGGAAGATTATCCCAGCATATTGGCAAGAGAGACATCAGTCCATTCTCAGAAGGTCTCTCTGCCCGCTGCTGTTGCTTAGAGGCAGGCGACAGACTCCAAATGAAAATTGAGACACAAGCTAAAAAGTAAAACTTCCCCTTTTCTCTGATCTCTATGTGCTTCTAAGGTTTGGGAAATTATGGCAACTCAAATGTAGGCATTTACTGCATTTTTAAAATTAAGAAGGCTTTGACAGTGCCGGACACATTCTTTGACTAGTATCCACACATATAAAAATGCAGATATTTAGAGAATAAACAGCTAACTGACTCTTTTGGGAAAACGGGGCTCTTTGCAAAACCAAGTGCTGGAAACAGGCTGACTCAGACACTGTTAGCAAAGTCTCCCGGAGGGAATTTCTTAGGGGAAAAGTCAATGTCTTCTGTGCATTTTGCTTTGATAGGAGACCTCCATTAGCCCATGTCTTAAGTTCTCTCCTCTCTCTCTCTCTCTCTCTCTCTCTCTCTCTCTCTCTCTCTCTCTCTCTCTCTCTCTCTTTCTCTCTCTGTCCTTACTCTAGAGGTGACCTGAGAAAAATAGAAAAACTCCAAGATGACCTTGGAGTCTATAATCCACTTAGAGTAAGCAAGATTTTTTTATTTTTAGGCAAAACACAGAGGACAAAGGAACACTGACTATAATCCAGAACTAACCTGTGAGGCGTTTAATTCCCAGGACCTGGGAATGGCTCTGAACTACAGAGTTCCTCTTGGATGCCTCAGACTTCTGTTTAGATGGTTCAGGCTTATTATGATGGGGATAACAGGTAACTGGAAGAAGCCTGCAGAAACAGCCTAAGTGTGGGGTTTGGAAGGATGCCTCCCCCTCCTTTCCTATGCTCATTTCCAATGCTAATGCTAGCAAAGCATTATGTTTAGCCCATTGCCAAAAGCGTTCAGTAGTTCCCCTCCAGAAGCTCATCCTGTAGACTTTCTTCACTTCCTGTAGGACACACATCCCTTTTGGCACCATATAAGGCCACAGGATTAGGCAGAAAATGGCTGTCCTTTCTCTGTTTGCTTTCTCTAAGCCAAAGAGAAGTTCTAACACTGGCCAGGAAAGAAAATGGCTATCTCCCAGCAACTGAACATCTTCAGAGAACCAGCATTTGTGCTGACAAGGTCTATGCCTTCTTGTAGGACAAGCACTGTGTGTCTGTCAGAAGGAATGAACCGTGAGGAGACAGGCCAAGATATCACCTCACCCTTCCCTTATTTATTTTTTTTACATAAATTTTTGTGTGTATTTGATACTGAACAGCAGGATGTCTATAACTGCTTGTAGACAGTGAAATACTTAAAATGAAGCACATTAACATACAGTAACAGGAATCTAACTTTTCCTTTTTCATAAGAGCAGCTAATAATATCTAGGTCTTGAACAACACCCCACCCAATCTAATACATTTTCATTAGTTGTAGACCTCATATGTGTGTGTGTCCATGTTCTTTTATCAACAGCCCGATTATGTGGCTCATTCCAATCAGCAGGAAAGCCACAGAATCTGTCCATTTGATAATAACAGTAACAATGAAGATAAGGCTAGCATTTACCTACAGAGCTTGTATGCCCTCCAACATTGACAGTTTTTGTTCGGCCTGAGAAATAGTTCAGTTGGTAAAGGGTTTGCTGTCCAAGCGTGTGAGCCTGAGTTCAGTTCCTCCAACCTCCACAGAAACAGCCAGATGTGTTGTTGGCGTGGGCTCGTAATATCAGCTCTGGCAGGGGCGGGTGGAGCAAAGAGGTGCCGTTGGGAGAACTTATCCCAAGAAAACAAAGTAGAAAGCTCCTGAGGATTTATACTTGAGGTTGACATCTGGCTGGCCTCCACACACATACCCACCCATGCAAACAGGAAACTACCCCTCTCCCCCCCACACACACATACACACAAAATTGGGTTTTTGTCTTGTTTTGTTTTTCAGCACTGGGAATTGAAGCCCCAGGGTCCTGTGCATGCTTGGTCAGCCCTCTACCACCGAGCTGCATCCCCTGGCCCTCCTTCTACTTTGCATTTGGAGACAGGGTCTCATTAAGTTGCCTAGGGTGCACTAGAACTCACTCTGGAGTCCAGACAAGCCTTGAACTTGTGAGCCTCCTGTCTGTCTCCCAAGTAGCTGCACCACCATGCCCAGCCACAGAGTTCGATCTGGGAATCCTTTTCTCTGTGTGGATGACGTGTTTGCAGTGTGAACCCAGATGTGCCCCAGGTGATCTGCCCCTGACCATCACTACTCTGAAGGGCTCTCTGGTTGTGATTAGGAACTTACTAAATAGGGAACCGAGTTCTGATTCCACCTCAATGGAAACAGTATTTCCTGTTGTCCTCACATACCTGCCCCGCAAGCAGCCAGACAGGTAGGCGGTTGGCCAGACCATCCTCTCCTTAGATTCTCAGAATCCCTCCATACCTGTGTCTTTCTTTTTTTTTTTTTTTTTTTTTTTTTTTTTTGCACACTTGCCTTTTGAGAAATTCACTGTAAGAACATTTTTGCTTTGTTGAGTTTCTGTAGCCAGGAAGCACAGCCACACAGACATGGTTTTCTGTGGCTTTCTGTACTAGGAAAAGCCAGGCATGGAGTTCGTAAGGCCCTTGACCTTCTCTGCGCTAGCAAGCCCAAGTGCGGTATTAGTTCCATTCTTTTGGGTTGCTTGAGCTAGTCCTAGCAGCCAGGACGTCCCTTGCCACCCAAGATCAATCACTTTCCAGAGTCTGCCTGCGCCCCCTGACCCACCACTCTGCTCCACGCCGAGCTTGCCTACAAATTCAACAGTGCCAGGTGCCACGGAAGAGGCACCTTGGCAAGGAGAGTCAAGAAGGAGGTTTTCTTGGCAAGTACAAAATACAAGTACTGTAAAGAGCTACTAAATAAATTTGTGTTGGTTCAGCCAGGGAATTTCAGCCCTGGGGGACTTGGGGGGTGGAGGGATGTGGAATGCTAAAAACATTTTATAAGTCTCAACTGTCAGCCTGATGGCTCATTTATTTGTCTATCCTAAAGAAAAATCTGTGGCTATAGACGTTTGTGAAGTCGTGTCCTGTTGTTTTTATGATTGCTTTTTCCTACTGTGAGACAAGGTGCGGGGAAACCTCTCCCTCCCTTTGATCACGTTTAAGTTGGTTCCCTATGTACATAGCACTAAAGGTGGCCGCACACTGCCTACCTATCAGGGAAGTGGATTCTTATGACGATGGAAACCAACACTGAGTCTGTGGAAATTTGTTTCTGAGTCCTTGGCCCTGTTTAAAAGAGAGTATAGAAACCCGACTCACACAGAAGCCGCTTTCATAATTTCTGTCCCACATAGCTATTGGGAGAAGGTCGGAAGGGGCTTGAGGAAGAGAACCAGGGCTGGGTGAAAACGTCTGACATCATTCATTAGAGGAGGAGCTTTGCACTCATAGCGATGCGTGTTCACGTCTCAAGTTCTTGCTGTCAAGGAGATATTCCCATAGATGGAGCCTAAAACCATCAGGATGAGCATGGGACCTCACGAATGGTTAGGAATATTGATCCTGAGGGGCCTCCTCCTCTACACACATCATTTGGTTCAGGCTGCAGGGACACACTGTGGGGCTATTGAAAATATAATCAACACCCATGATGACCGTGTATACTATGGGCAGTAGGTAGTGGCGGCGGCGGCGGCGGGGGTAATAGAGTGAATGTATAACAACAGGTTCAGAATCCCAAGAACTACAAAAGTGCAGGTCCTCTAAGGAAATAACGTTTTTTAAAAAAATATGCCTTTGCAGCCTTTTCCCAAAGAGACCCTTCACAGACCTGCCACTGGTCGTTTTTCCTTTAGTCCTGTATTAGAATCGGTGGCCCCAAATAGCACAGCAGTGAGAGGAAATATGAAGGCCAGAACAAGCTGTGATACAAGGCCCTGAAAGAAACTTAGAGTAAAGGAAAACAGACATTCTTGAGCATGTAAGTTCTTAATCTTTCTCTTTTACCACCCCTTTCCTCCCATGGCCTTTCTTCCTTCCTATAATGCCCACAATCTTATCGTAATTAAGAGGTTGTTGAAAGGGTAATTTTATATCCTGTCCTTATGCTTACATCAGGCAGTAACTATTTTTCAGAACCCAGAAGCTATGAATGAGGTGTGCAAAGATCTGACTACATTAAAATATGAAAAATATCATGCACAAGACTTTAAAAAACAAACTAGACAGGCGTATTCATGACCAATATAACCAAATTATTGCTATCCACAATGTGTAAAAAAGTCTTAACCTAATCCAAAAGATAAACAGCTCAAGTTTGAAAATGAATAAAATGTGGATAAGCAAGAAAAATTACAATCATTAAATGTTATTTAAACTTCTGTACTTTGACATACCATTTCTATATGAAAATATTATCTTAAATACTCAGTGTGTAAGTAATATCCTTAGCACCACTGTTTCAAGGAGCAAAAATAAAATAAAATAAAATTTGAACAATCTAAATGTCTATTGGGACTCGATAAGTTCCACTCTGGTTTCTCTGTCGAACAAATTATGCAAACCCATTATGTAGAATGAGTAAGACCCACAACTTGTGAATTTGACGCTCCCAGACATTTGCTGAATGAGAAAAACAGATCGCTTCATGGTATCACGTTAGTAAAGCCTGGGAAGTAGAAGGCTGTAGAAATATGAAGCCATCATCCTTCCCCTATGATTTTTTTCAAGAATAGAAATATTTGAAAGTCAGAAAAATAAAAAATATTTTCAAAAGGCATAGAAATCCTACTATAAGTATTTCTCTGCATTTTTAGTCTTATAAAACTTTGGCAACTTTCACAAAATTCTGTAATAAAAATATTATTTAGCTATTCCACTATTAATATACAATAAGTTAGCTTGCTTCCAAGTATTGTCATTAAACATGATGGAGTAACAAACGTCTTTGTAAAATAAAATACGTCTGCTTGTGGTCACAGTGAGCAACACCACCACTCAGGGAGATTGTAAGTCTAGATGGAGGCCGACAGGGGGGCTGTGAGTGTAGATTCAAAAATCTTTTTGTTGTTTTGGGTTAGTTTATTCATTTTTGGTTTTGTTTTGATTTTTTGTTATTTGTGTGTGTGTGTGTGTGTGTGTGTGTGTGTGTGTGTGTGTGTGTGTATGTGTGACTGGCCTCAGATTCCGGGCATTCTTCCTGCCACAGCATCCCAAGTGAGAGAATTAGAGATGTGGGCCACCAAGCCTGGTGGCATCTTAACAGGACTCTAAAGGGCCGCATATAGAGGCGGAGCACTGGGACCCACTCCCAAAACCGTGCTCCTTACCCTGGCTATAATCCCTCACTAGTATTAGTGATCTCAGTGTGAAAAAAGATCAGATGCCTCCCCTGAGGACATTTTCCTTAGCTCTCCCAGGTCCTCTTACTTTATACCTCTCTCAGGTGAGTGAGTTCATCCACTCAAAGGTACTGAGTGATACACTCTTTCCTCCAGCTATTAGCCATGTGCATTCAGATGCCACTAACCATTTCTGCTTTGGGGTCTAAAAAATAATAACCATTTCCAAAACAAATCCCGTGAATCAGTACGCGCTGTCGTCTCTCTGCGTTTAACTCTTATATCTCTCCGCTGCCAAGCCCATTTCTCTTCTACATCCACAATTGTTCAAAGGTTACCAGCTCTCTGTACCTCCTACCCCGACTCTAATCCACGCCACCCTGACCTTTCTTTCCTTGGGACACTCTGGTCTCTTTCTTACTGATCTCTCTAGCTTTGCTCTCATCCCCCCCTAATCCGAGTTTGACCACCAACCCTGTACCACCCATGGTCTGTGCTGGGCATCGAGTAGTCTCTTCTCTTACTCTTGGGTGAAGAGTCAGTTCCCCTCTGGAACCTCCCTCATCTGGCTCATCAAATCTCATGATTCCTTCCTGTCCAGTCCCCTTCCCAAGACGCCAGGCACACTGGCCAGTATTGTTTGATTGTACCAAGCAACCCAGCAGGTCCTGGAGTTCTCTCCAGCCTTGCTCCCATGCCTTTCTCTCCTCACTTGGTTAATGACCTTCACGGCCCAGCCTGAGCCCCTTTCCTCCTCTCTCACACCCCTATGTTTTCTCTGCAACTCACTCATCACACTTCATAATTAGAATCCTAGCTGTCCGTTATCTGATTGTCTGCCTCTCTCCCCAGATGTGAGGACAGCGGTGCTATCCTTTGCTGGCTGTTGTAGTCAGAGGCCCTTGCGTATTGCTTGGCTACTGGACAATGCTCAGAGATTTGGTGGGCGGATGGGTGGGTGAAGGGGTGGCCATCTGGTACTGGATGACACATGATAGGCACTCCCATTTAGTGCAGGCTGAAACCAAGTTTTACTCTTGCTGTTTCGGTGACGTTTCAAAATGCACTCACCAAGTGAACACAGGAATTTGCTTGAAATTTTTTTTCAAATCTAAAGCCAGACACTCAAACCTCAGCCAACCCTAACTAGCTTGGGGTTGAAATAAAGCTTTTTTTTTTTTTTCAAAACAAACAAACAAAAGGCTTTGTTTTGAAATTAAGATAATAGTCCAAATCCACACTCTTGGCAAATGCCAGCTGTTAACACCCCACACATCAACCTCTCCTCCTCAGAAGAGGGTACCAGATCGTCTTCTGAATATTGAACAGTAAGGAAATATTGCTGTCTACCCTCGAGCTTGGATGACCTGAAACCCATTGAACTCTTTCCCTATGCACAAGCCAAGAAGGCAGAGGGTGTCTGCAGAATGTTAGTGGCACATTTTACACTGGTGTGAATCAAACAGCCACTTTGTCATCTCAGAATATTGATCAATTTTCTCAGACTGTCATTAATTTCAAAAAGCGATGTCTTCTCGGGGACATTCTCCTACGAGGAGACCAGTGGCCCCATTACATAGAAGGCATCAGTCCCAAGCTTCAATCCTTGCTCTCTCTCTCTCTCTCTCTCTCTCTCTCTCTCTCTCTCTCTCTCTCTCTCTCACACACACACACACACACACACACACACACACACACACACACACACCAAATGAACAACAAAAGGCAGAACATTGATGGACAGGCAATTCACTATCAACTAGTTCAAGATAAGTGGGCTCATCTTGTCCCTCCAAAAGGGGTGGCGGCGCACACCTTTAATCCCAGCACTCACGAGGCAGAGGTAGGCAGATCCCTGTGAGTTCTAGGCCAGTCTGGTCTACAAAGTGAGTTCCAGGACTGCCAGGGCTATACAGAGAAACCTTGTCTCAAAACAAACAAACAAGCAAAAAAAAAAAAAAAAAAAAAAAAAAAAAAAAAAAAAAAAAAAACCAACCAAAAACAAACAAAGAAAGGTAAGTGGACTCAATGTTTTATTTTACTAAATAATCATCTTTTTGATTCAAATAATAGAGTACAGATGAGTTGACTTCATGTATTGGATTTGCTTCAAGATAATCTGAAAAGAGATGGGTCAGCAAGGGAGTGAGGAGATGCACACACAGGACAAGATGGGGCCTGCCACCTGGAGCTGCTGCTGCTGAATTATGAGCTTGCAGCTGCATTGTCCCTATACCTCTGGCATTCTGTGACAATTTCATCAATAAATAGAGACACGTTGCACATTGCCAATAGTGAATAGACTGACTGCGAATAGCCCCCTAGACTCATTCTTATTCAGGAACCTGTTCCCTGCTCACTTCCTTTATTTCTTTTAGAGGGACAACTGAGCCCTAGTGAACTAAGCAAGGACTCAACACCATTCTGTTTTATTTCTCTGGGGGACAGCTCAGGGTGGAAACAAAATAAATCCAGTTTCTGAATCTTCTTTGTCCTCAACCACTTGGGAATTCTCTCTGAAACTACTGTGGGCATTTTAAGTAACCCTGCTTACCCAGCGAGAACAATGTACCTTTCAGGCAAGTGGCGAGGATAAAATAACTCTGCCTCCCTGCCTTTGCATGCCAGACAAAAGCCTTAGCTATTAAATACCAGTGCTCGGGGAGCTAATGACTGGTGAGCTGGCATCGTGTGTTTGGCATCTTAGGACCTCAGCCTCTGCCCTGTGTGAACTTGTAATCTTCATCGTGTAGCTGTGTTAAGTTTGGTGTGGTGTTATACGTTGGCATCTGAAGCTGAGGAAGCTCCAAAGCCGAAAACTGACCTCTACAGTTTTGCAGGCTCCAGTCAGAAGCCACAGAGTCATATTTTTTTTGTATTTGGTCCCCTCACTCCAATAAAAGTGTGCTTGATTCCCAGTGTGGAAGCTGGCTGGTCATGGCTCAGTAGCGCTGGGTTTGTTTGACTGCCTTCTTAATGTTCAACTCTTCCTTCTGGATGCAGGCCAGCAGAGGGACAATGGTTCTGCTCAGCCCTCCTGGCCCCGAGTTTCTACTTCCAGATCAATTTCCTTTCTCCAGTTTCACTCAGAAGAGGGATTTGAACTCTTGTTTCAGGTTTCTTAGTTTCCCTCTGGACTTTGTCTCGAGGTGTGTGACACATGGCCATGCCACTCACTTACTTCAGAACAAGGGTCTCAGTGAGTCTTGTGGAACGTCTTTCCTTCTCCCTAAAAAAAATCAGCCAGGCTCTGAATTGTTCAGGGCAGCCCATGTTAGGCATCTGGAATCCATCCATTTCCCTCTTTGGCACCTGGGGCTGACCTGAACGAAAGGAGTAAGGTTCCTGGGAAGGAGTTATGCTTGGGTTTTGCTAAGGGAAAGGAGGGTGCATGACAGAGCCTTCTAGAAGCCAGAGCAGGGGTGTTGCTGCAGAAGTCTGAACTGAGTAGTCTAAAGACAGAGTTGACTTTAGTATGTCTGTCTCAGGATAGCAGGACAGACTTCAAAGTGGACATATGAGCTTCTTGAGCTCAGGAGCTGATTTTATATTATGCTTATTAATGGAATCGTCTTGGAATCCCAATGTGAAATGATTTTTTTTTGCATTATTAGATAACACCTGATATAAAAAACCCACTACAGCATTTTCCACAGGACGCACACATTCTAAAAATGCCTAAAAGTAGACTTAAATGTCAGGTTCAAGCTGTGTAACCCCCTCCCCCTACACACACACCTTTGTAGCCTCGGGCATCTTATGACCAGAGTGAGTCACATCCCCTGTGTTGCTCAGGTGTGTCACCCAAAAGCTGTCCCAGGACTCGCTGTGTGGAGGAGATTGCCACGGAGGCCTGGCAAGCTGATGACCAAGCACTTTTCTCTCCTCCACCAACCCCGCCACCCATGACAGCTGCTGAGTAATAAGCAATGAAGCCTCCGCCTACCTGGGATGTTAGTCACACGCCTCTTGAGCAACCAGCTCGGCTGTAAAAGACCGTTGTGGGTCCCTGCCGGCACTTGTTGCTGTTGCCCAAGATCCTTTCTCGAGACTTCAGCGGGCATAACGGCTTCAGGGAAGCTCAGAAACCCAATAACCTTGTTTGGGAATGTAAGTGAGAGTGTTCAGGGTTCAGGCCCACACAGGCCTGCACTGCTGGGCTGGGACGTGGTGTGGGTAAGGCCAGCCTTGCAGGCCGGGTCCCTGTATGTAGTCTTGACATCTCCTGTACCTACATCCTCGCCCATCTCTCCTCAGCCAGAGGACGCCTCTCTAGAGTTTTGTCGTTGATCTCACAGGAGCCAGGTGACAGGTGTCCAAGGGACCTCCTGTGTCAGAAACCAGGGCGGACGGCTAGGCGAGGCCATGTGCCTGGCAGTGGCCTCCTCGTGTGACAAAAACGATGTCCTCTTCACTCTCCACGCCCCCACGGTGCTCCCGCGAGTCCAGTCTGCATTCACACTGTTGTGCTCGCGTTTTGGGCACCGGAGGCGGGGGTGGGGGGGTGGGGAGGTGGGGGAGGGGAGTGGGGGAGGGGGAGCTGAGAGGAGACGGCATCCGTAACCACAGTCCACTGAAACACAGTGGCTTCTGTGGAAGGAGGTTTTCTGTGTGAAATGGGAGTGGTGCTGGCTTCCGGGCGGAGGAAGCTCGCCTTGCCGAGGTGGGCGCAAAGGTACCCAGCGCGCCTGGGTCTTAGGTCCCTGACCCCGAAGACAGCCGTCAAAGATCACAGGAGCAGAAGGAAGGCCTGAGTCAAGACAGCTCTGCCGTGTCCTCTGCAAAGCACTCTTGGACAACGGGGCTCCGTTTTCATTCCTGGGCCTTTTCCTTCGACCGTACGCCGTTGTAAGGCGTGGCAGATGGGTCGTGCCAACTCACAAGGAACCACGGCTGGCTACGCCGGTTCCGCCTTCCCCTCCCTCCTGAGCCACAACGCGATCCAAGCTGGGCAGAGGCTAGCCTTTTCCTTTTGACCTCACAACCCAGAAGCCTTTTCTCAGATCAGGGATAGGGAGACAGGCCCATGACCCACCGACTGTGAGTGCAAGACACTGGAGAACCATCAGCTCCATATACTGAAGACACTGGGGGGGGGGGGGGGTGTCAAGTGACCCAAAGCTAGAGTAATCGCACTGATTGGCAGTTGCCTGCCTATCTCTAGCTCTGGGAAATCTCCACGTCACCCAGCATTCCTGCTTGACATACTACCTTCTCCCCACCGACCGTCCTGTGGATTACCTCTGAGCACATCATTCCTTTAAAAAGCGAAGCATCCACATCTCCCACATGCTCTTTGCTAGGCCTGGGTGGCAGGAACCCGTGATGGCCAGCAGGACTCCTGCCCAGCCTGTGCTAGCTGCAGCCTTCCTTGGTAACAGTGCCCAGGCTGTGGCTAGTGATTGACAGCTGGATGCTAGAGCCTGTACCAGGAGAGGTTGTGTTAGGACACCATTGCCTTTGGCCTGCTGATAACTGTCGTCAGCCCGTAGTGAGACGCGTGCTTGCCTACACTGAAGGTGGTTGTTTTGTTTTACCAAACAGCCCACTTCCCTGCGGTGGCTTCTTCTCTAAGAGGTTGGAGAGAGGTAGAAAGGGTCTTTATCTGAGATCCCCAATGTCTAGGCCTTCTGTGGCCTGGAGTGTACTCACACAGACGCTGTGTTCACTTCTGTCTCCTTTTCAAGAACCTACTGGCTCTAAGACAGAACCTGGTGGCGTAGGGGGTGGGGGGTGGTCTTCCTCCTGTTTCCTGGGTCACCTCATCTGCAGCCCTTGCTGATTTGATTGCGCCTCACAACATCTCTGCTTACCCTGCCCTTCCTCCACCCACCCCTGACTGGCTGCTCCACCACCACCGCCTGGTTAAGGTGTCAGCCTCCCCCTAGATGTTCCAACTGCCCCAGCTGATTTCTTCCTGTTCTGCAGGGAACCTGTTCCTCCCTAACCAGGCTGCTGCTTCAGTTCCACATAGTAATTAAATAGCAAAATTCTTTCACGTGGCACTAGGCTGTCCTAGCTTCAAAGACCCAGCTTTCTCTCCAGCCCGTGGCATTTTCTTCATGGCTCTGTGCTCCCCGGCTGGCTGCACTCCAGGGTGTGGTCTTCTCAGTCCACTTGCACATCCATACCTCCTTGCCTGCTGCTGGGCACCTGTTCAGTCTGTCTGCTACCACAACCTCACACCCTCCTCAGCCCGGGAGACTCTGGCTCGGTTTCTTCTACTGTGATGCTTTACCTCTCTCCTCCTGTTGGAAGGAATTCATTTTCTGACTTGTTTCCCTCACAATAGTGAGTTTCTATTTCTGCTGTCTCCCTGATATTATCTAGTGATTGATATTTTTTTTTATCTGTGTGTATTGGTGAAATTATTTTGGCCACTCCACGTAGTTAAAAGAATATTTATTTAATGGCGCAACTCACAAATTAAGTAATGGGTAGGTCGCAGGGTCTGGGGAAGGTGTAATGCAGTCCAGCGGTGTTCTCCAGAGCTCTGCACAGTCAATCTGCACCGGTCAGCGTTCCGGCACCGAGAGAGCGCCCAGCGTGAGCGCTGGCCCATCCAGCTCTCCGGGTCCCCAGGCGCCTCCCCTCGCCCCGCCTCGTAGGCGTGACAGTTGCCAGAGTCTCAATGGGGGTTGGAACTTCCAGAACCAAGTTGGAATGGCTACCCACTACATGTGTGCATGTGTGACACACACTCTCTCCCTCCTCCTTCCCTCCATCTCTCTTTCCCTCCCTCCCTTTTACCTTCCTCTTCCCTCCCCCACCATATGTTTAACAAATATTTATTAAGGATCCAGTGCTAGGCATAATAGTGAACCAAGCTAACCAGATGCCTTTCTGCACGGAGCCGCAGGTCTTATCCCATATGTGTGCTCCTGTTATATTGTGAGCTCCTTGTGAACATATTTGAGACATACCTACATGTTCTCACTCTTTAGCCCAGGCTGGCAGTGAATTCCCTATGTTGCCCAATCTGGCTTCCAACTCCGACCCTTCCTGCCTTTTCCTCCAGAGTGCAGGAATTACAGGTGTGCGCCCCACCTGGCTGTGATCGTCCAAACTCTGAATGCCTGTCATAGTCCCTGGAACACAGCTGCCACTTGTTCCATGAATGACCACTGAGTGAATGCCGATGGGCAGAAATAGGTACTAATGGAAGATAGAGTGTTGGTAGGTGGATTTCTTATGGGTACAAAGTACCTGGAAAACCTAGAAAATCACATTCTTCCCTCAGTACCTAAAATGTGGCCTCCATTCTTCTATGTGGTTAGCCCATTTTGAGGACTCATCTTCTTGGGTCCCTGATGCACATTCTGAGAGTTGGTGTTCCTTTTTTTTAAAAAAAAAAAAAAAAAAAAAAAAAAAAAAAAATCCCAATCACCCACAGAAGATTGTTCAGGAATGTTTTAGTATGCTCAGAAAGCCCGTGCAGCCACTGCGGTCTGGCTGCCCATCACATGCTGTTCTTGGTTTCTTTCAGAGACTTGAAACTGGACAATGTGCTCTTGGACCACGAAGGCCACTGTAAACTGGCCGACTTTGGAATGTGCAAGGAGGGCATCTGCAATGGGGTCACCACAGCCACCTTCTGTGGCACACCCGACTACATTGCTCCAGAGGTGAGTGCACCTGCTTCGTGTGGCTTTGGAAATCGGAGCTCCGCTTAGTCCCGAGTGGAAATATGACCAGTTGTTATTCTGCGCTGCAGCGTCATGGGCAGGGCTGAAGCCAACACCTCCAGGCTCACAGAGAGCAGCTCATTGAATGCATGGCCACTGAAAAAGTCCACAATGCATCTAAATCAGAGTTTTAAAAAATAATACAGATTTTTTTTCATCGATTCCCTCATGGCTATGTCTTCTGCTCTTTAATCTCTACCCGGTGATTTAATTCTAGCCCCAGTAGCAAGTCTAAAGAAAAGTAGTTACACCTCCTCCCTACGGACGAATGAGCCTAGTGTCCTCATCCCCTCCACATAAGCCATCCCTGTTTGGAAAATGTGTGTGTCATTGTCTTGCAAGTCATAAATTCTGGACCACTTAGAAGGGGAGGCACCTAAGCACATACTCTGTGGATGAATGAAACATACATGCCAGCACAAGAGACTTGCTTTTTTTGTTTGGCTATCTCCTAATCCCTAGTCAGGAAGAACACCTTTGTAAAAGCACATGCACAAGGCACCTCTCACCTGCCCCTTTTGTGCAGATCCTGCAGGAGATGCTGTATGGACCCGCAGTCGACTGGTGGGCTATGGGCGTGTTGCTATATGAGATGCTCTGCGGACACGCCCCCTTTGAGGCGGAGAATGAAGACGACCTTTTCGAGGCCATACTAAATGATGAAGTTGTCTACCCTACCTGGCTCCACGAAGATGCCACAGGGATCCTCAAATCTGTAAGTCTGACTTACCCAACGAGCTTCCGGCCTATCACACATGAGCTGGCCTCATGGGCCTCTTGTGTCTTTTCTTAATATCTTCTGTGAGGACATGGCCACCACTAACTACAATTGGTGTTTCAGTCTGGAGAAGCACGAATTTCTCTCAGGCTGTTTTCCACTTACACCATTAATTCTGGGACAACTTCAATATCAACAAGTCAAGGGTTTCTAGTATTAGAGGTTGAATGTAAGTGAAATGAGATACCCACTTTGTGTAGTCAGGCCACACCAGGGTCAAGTGAGGGTCAGCCCCAGTCAGTTGTGTTTCTTTTGGCAATGTCCAAGAATCAGGACAGAGGAGACGTCCTCTCAGAGCTGAAAGAGGAAAGAGTACTTAAAAACCTCCCTAGATCTCTGGGCCACCATGTCAGCTTTTTACCCAAAACCAAATGCTGAGCTCAGGTTTCTGGTATAACATGATAAGGTGTCACTATGAGAAAGTCTTCTCTTGTTGTAAATACATCAAGCTCCTGTGCCCCGTGCCTTACTTTGAAGTAAGAAAGAACAAGGATTTGATGCCCTTAGACTGAAAATAAAACAGTATATATGATTCCGTAACTACATTAGTTGAGTTCTAAACTCATATTGTTGCCTACTACATCCAGAGGAGATGTGAAAATGAATTTTAAAATATACGCTTTAGTGAAAATTAGGGCAAAGCACCCTCTGTTGAATAATGTCTATAGGATGTCTATGGACTTTTATCCCATGAGTATTATCCTCAACTTATGTTTCTTTAATTTGCTTTTGTGATATTAGATACGCTTTACATGGGTTTGAAACAAAAAATTAAGTGTGGTAGATATTAGCTGCCATACGAAAGTCTTGTCCCCCCTCCCACCAAGGTGCTCCAGACTTATAATTATTACTGTTTTGAGAATATCTATGCAGGCCCCTGCATACTGGGACTGAAGATGTGGTTGTCCTAGAGAATTTTGTGCCTCACCCAGAGTGGAAGCCTCACAGAAACCCTTTTCGGGTGAATATTGTCAGTGTCCAATATGATAACAGGAGCTCAGGAGCCAATAACCCCTGCCCCCAAATTGAGAAAACACTCATGTCATATAGAAGTAAAAATAAAATACTTTGGGGTTCTACCAAATGTCTCCAGTCTAGCTTAATTTTCATAAGAACAATTCATTTAAATAGTTAGAAATTTTAGAGTGAGGAGAAGAGGAGTGTGACTTTCATAACTTTATAAATGAAAAGCCAGGGAGAAGGGCTTATCTCTGCAGATTCAGGCCATGAAGTTTCTTAACCTCCTGGAAGGAGATGGACTCACCTGGTTGGCCACAGTTAACCTGGATAAGAGGCTGTGGTGACGCTCTGTCACCACGCTCAGAGCAGAGCCTGCTTGGCATTTTTACTTCCCAATGCTGTGACCCAGAATCCAGTTCCTTGTGATTCTCAAGGCATTCTGGGCCCTGTGGCCTACAGCAGCCACCATCGTCCGACTAACGGCTTTTCATGGAGCCGGTGTCATGTTCCATTACTGCGGCTGCTTCGACATTTTTATTATTTAATAAAAATAAGGACCCCAGCACTTGTAATGCAAGGGAAAAAAAAAAGCTAGTTCAAGCTATAAAGGCCACTACGCTACCACTGAGGGCAG
Source organism: Peromyscus leucopus (assembly GCF_004664715.2). Taxonomy (NCBI): domain Eukaryota; kingdom Metazoa; phylum Chordata; class Mammalia; order Rodentia; family Cricetidae; genus Peromyscus; species Peromyscus leucopus. The sequence goes on from NC_051075.1 coordinate 41,508,007, forward strand.
GAGATAAATGTCGGGGTCTAGGAAGCGTCTGGAGACCCCTTCATTTTCTGACTAGATGGCTTTTGCATCTGCTTTTCTGAATTGTTCCCCTCGTCCTTTTTAGAAGTTCCCAATCTTGTCCTGGTACCTGGGGTCCTCTTGAAACTCTTCCTTCAGCTAAATCGGAGTCTGCAGATCACCTTCTTAGCCAAACTTTCTGGAATCGAGAGTGGTACCAAGAGAGGCTGAGTCCCATGGAAGTATTAAGACAGTTTCTCCTTAAAAAAGAAGAACTCAATATAAGGACGCAGAAAATATTTTCAGTAACTAGCCTTTGTCATCAGGGGCGTCGTCACAGACTCGTTGTTCTGACAGCAAACAGCCTCCAGTGCCCCCCCCCCCCCCCCGTTAGCCTCAGTGATGCAGACTGGGCTGCCCCCTCTCCTGGCAGGTCCACTTTCTCTAACACCAGTTACTCTGTTGGCTGGAGGCAGCACCTGAGGTCACATCTACTCCCTCCTTGGGGTGTCACCTCCATAGTAAGGAGCAGGGATCCAGGCTGGCGGCGGCAGGCCTGCTTCCCAGCGCTCCTTTGTTGGTGAAGTGGCCTTGGTGAATCTCGGAGTGTAAAGCGGAGCTGATGCAATGGAACCCGGAGGGCTCCTGCTAGGGTGCAATTCGGTACTATGTGGAAACCTTCCAGGCCCACCGCAAGCATACGCCTCTTCACACCTTCAAGAATCTGACTCAAAGTAACTGTAAAGACACCTGAAAGTTGTCAGACACAAATTACTACAAAAAAAACTTCACTGGGAGGATTTCTGGGGCAAATTTGTATATTTTAGTCTCCCTGCCTGAAACTGAGAAACCTAAGTGCTACCATTGAGAACGCGGGGCTAGATTTTACAGAGGGCTGAAGCATTTCAATGGAAAAGTAACCATGAAAATCCTTAAGGACACTGAGGAAATGCGAATCAGAAAAGCTGGCCCACACCTGCAATCCCAGCATTCTGGAGGCAGAGGCAGGAGGATCACTCTAAGTTCAAGGCCAGTCTGATTTATATGAGTTCCAGACTAGCCAGGGCTTTACAGAGAGATCTTGTCAAAAATAAATAAATAAATAAATAAATAAATAAATAAATAAATAAATAAGAGGGGGAGGAGGAAGAGGAAGATAAAGAGAGGGAGAGAGAGAGAGAGGGAGAGGGAGAGGGAGAGAGAGAGACTGAGACTCTATCTGAGGGCAGATCTGGGCTCTTTCCATGGCTAGCTGTATAACCTTGGTCAAGGGCTGTAACTCTGCAGGGCCTCAGTTCGCTCACCTGCAGCCTCAGGATATATGCCCTCTAAGATCATGGAGGGATGCTGGGAGACCTGCTCCGCAGAGTGTGTGCCCAGGAAGGGACCTCCACTACACACCCCGCCAGTGTTCTGACCGCTGCATCTACAAAATGACATTAGGCTCTTGGACGACGGTGACTTTGCGGCCATAAAAGGACTGTTGGCCTCTCAACTCCAACATCATAAGCTGTCATGACAGCTTCCCAACTCCCCTCACATCCTGGCTTAATGAAGTCAAGATAGTTCCCTTACTGCTGGACAAAGCCTTAGACATTGTCACATTTGACCACCTTATTTTGCAGAGGAGAGAAAGCAGCAGCCCAGGGAACTATGGCCCACTACAGGCCACATAGCACATTACTCCAATAAAGTGAAACCTCCCTGGATTGCTGATGAGGGTGTAAAAAGATAGAGCCAGTGTGGAAAAAAAAAAAGATGGTAGGCAGTTCCTCGAAAGATTAAAGGTAGAATTTCCATCGGAATGAGAGATTGGACTTCTGAGCACATACCCAAAAGAACCGGAAGCAAGTGCTCATTCGCAGCAGCCTTAGTCACAATATCAAAAAGTAAAACCAACCCAAGTGTTTATCAATAGACAATAAAAAAAATGGGATATCCATGCAGTGGAATATTACTCAGACTTAAAAAGTGATTTTGATACATGCTATAACCTGGGAAAATCTTGAATACATTATGCCGAGTGAAATGAGCCAAAAAGAAAAGGACAAGCATTATGTGATCTTTTCCACTTATCCGAAGCACCTAAAATAGTGCAGTTCACAGAAACAGCTGCGAGGGTGACGGTCTCGGGGGAGGGGGGGTTTGGGGAACGGAAGAGTGGGTAGTTCGTGGGAAAAATGTGAAGTCAGAGTTTTAGAGAAGGAAACCTTCAGGAGAAGGCTGTAACATGGTGTGGATGGGAATATGCTCCAAGACACCAGCCTTCTCAACTGAAAAAATAAGTAAAATGCTAGATTTTGTGCTATATCTATTTTGATGGGGGAAGTGCACAAATACCTAGATTCAGAATCAAGATTTTTCTGACTATCCTAAGACATCAACCCAGACTACATCTGCCCATGCCAAAATGTTCTTCTCTTTCCCATGAACACCCATCTTCTACCCTTAGACTCCCCCATTTCTAACACCAGGTTATACCTGATGGCAGTCATATGCTGTCCCAGGAACTTCAGCCGCTGGAAGAAGTACCAGGATGCTGTGTGGTTAACACTCACATAAGTGCTAACTTTGCCCCTATTCCGTTCTCCATAAAGTGAGACATACACTGATGTTAATAATCAGCTATCGTGTTACTTAGAGCCTGAGCATCCGAACAATACCATGATATCAGAAATGGTCATCAGTCTACTGAGGAGAGTGTCTGAAAAGAGAGGCCACTCTGCTAGGTACTCAAAATCCAGGTTCAGTTCAATTCAGCAAATGCTTGCCTCGTAAAACTTTGCGGTGCCTTGTGCGGAGTGCTAGGAATGTGACGGGCGGCAAGCCCTGGCCTCCTTCTGCTGCCCACAGTCAAGGAGGAGTTGAGAACACATCAGTGAACACTTCACATGACCAAGGAGAGTCACCTTTGGAGAACATTCCCTCTCTGGAGGCCCGAAGAGGAAGGTGGCGTCGGAACAAGACAGAACAAAAAATTACATTTAAACAGGGAGGGACGAGTGTGGTTCGCGTGCATGGACAGGGTGAGAAGGGCGTGTAGGTAGAGGGCACATGTGCAAAGCCTCGGGTAGGAGGCAGTGAGAATGTCCCAAGAACTGTGGTCACTAGTTCTCTGCTGCTTGGAGCAGTGGCTGTGGTGTGGAGAGCGTAGAACACTGACAGGGTCGGGGTATGCAAACTTGGATGGGTCCAGGGGACATTTGCAAAGTGGAGTATATGTGCCCGTCGGTCACGTGCCTCTGGGGCTCAGTAGAGATGATTAGAAATTGTCAGTATAAACTGCAGGGGGAGTAGATGTTGAGCTTGAGAGAAGAGAAGAACTCTAGAGGGATGGGGGATGGGACGGGACCCGAGGCACTGAAAAGGGTAATAGTGGGAAGCCAGGAAAGGATGACTTTAATCAGCATAAACATAAAAAGCTGCAACATGTCTACTGCAATAACCAGCTGTACAGGGTGATCCATCTAAAAGCTGGTGCCTCCTGGGAAGTGCCGGTGGGGTGGGAATACATGGTCCTCGCCCAATAACTTGGGGTATAGGAATGAATCTGTGTTAGCAGTTAGGTAAGATGGAACAGTTTTAAGACAGCGCAAGATTTTGTTTGGTAGCACAGTGCCAGACAGAGAGCTCTGTTCTCCTGACTGATGAACCCTTGGGAGCCATGGCCAGGCATCCTAGGAGTGTGGTGACTTCAAGAGTCCCTACTGCTAAATGATCAGAGCTATTGGGTGGTATCTCTCATGGTCCTAAAAGCAGTCATTAAGAGTGCTAAGGTTTGAACTGTAACCCATCCTCTTTGCTTTTAATTCCATAAAACCCTGTAATTATTAGAAACGTCAACACAGAGGTTCGGAGATGGAAATCCTTAAAGGGCAAGTTTGTCTAAATCCCTAGTTTGTCCACAAACAGTGAGGCTGACTGAGGCTGAAGGACGTCACATGCTGGAATGGTGTAAGCACATTCTAGCCTCAGAGTCTTGAGTCTTGTTTTGTTTCTGTGCCTGTTTTTCAGTCGTGTGTGTGTGAGGCATTGGGGATGGATGACCAGCCACAGCATTCACTTCGGATGAGGCAACACATGGAAGCATTTTCAAAGTGGCACATCTAGCATAAAGCAAGTTATTAGTATTGTTAAATTATGAGTAGTAATTCCACAATGCACTTAAGGTGTCATTATCCTCATCCTATTCCTGAGCACTCTAGAAACATCATAAAAAGTAGTACATACTTAATTACACGTGAGGCAATGCTGGATGACTTTTCTTTCTAAGAGAATTAAGTTTTTATTTGTCTAAGATCATTTGGTCCAAACCAAAGACACATAGATAGGGTTCAAAGAGCCAAATTTGTAATATATATGCCAAGTAGGGGTGTGTGTGTGTGTGTGTGTGTGTGTGTGTGTGTGTGTTATGTATGTATGCATGCATGTGTGTGATGTATGTATTTGTATGTGCATGTTATGTATATCTGTGGATGTGTGTGCACACACAGATATAGTCAGTATGTTTGGCCTCTGAACAAGGTGCTGCTTATCCATCTTGTGTTCCCCACCTTATAGAATTGACGGTCTAGTTGTAGAGGAGAGAAAAAAGAGGTTTGGAAGAAGCATTTATACAATAACTGAATGCTTAGAATGTAATGACAAGAAGTCCCCAGTGCTGTGAATATATAAGCAACACAGCTATCCTCACCTGGTCTGGGAGAGAAGGACATCTTGAGGGGTCAGGTTTAAAGTATATAAAGATCCTGAGAAAAAGAAGTCCTTTTGAGTAAGTGACAGCTAGCTAGGATATCTTTTGTTTTCCCAACATAATATTTTTATTGATTATTTGGGAGTTTCACATAATGCGCCCTGATTACATTCACCTCCCAGGTCCACCAACCCCCCCTCCCTTGTGACCGCCCCTAAGGAAAAGAAAAGAAAAGAAAAGAAAAGAATACCACGTCCAATTTGTGTTGCTCATAAACTCACTGGAGCATGGTCAAACTCCCAGTGGCTAGCCCCATTTAAAAACAAAAACAACTAACCCCTTCCTCACCTCCACCCCCACCCCCACCCACCCTGGGAGAGCCATCCAGGGATGCAGAGAGCCAGGCAGCAAGGAATATAGATGGGGCTGGAGAGGCAGCAAGAACCCAAGGACCTGGTGAGCACAGAAAGGTGTTTGGACTTTGAAATGCCAAGGCGAGTCTGAAGCCTCTCAGACAAGCATGCATGATCACATCCTATCTTATGTCTTATGTCTAAAAGATCACCCTGGCTGGCAGAGTATCTGCACATGAGATACTCTGTGCATCTGGGACTAGAGGGCAAACAACCGCAGCACAGCTGGGCACACATCAGTCAAGTCTGAGTGCTGAGTAGATCAAGGGCATTTCATTGTCCCCTTTATGTGTCAGAAATTTTTTGTAATAGGAAATGTGAGTGGGAGTCTTCCACCAGCACTCTGAGTGGACAGAGCTGTCTTCAGTCTGTGTGGGGAAAATGAGCTTAGCCTTCACGAAAGAATGAAGGAAATCAGCTTAATTACACACAAATTTATTTTTAAAAAAAAAACAACAAAACACATGTGAGCACCACAAAAGCTCTTCCATGGCTTCTAGATGCAACTTTTAGTCCAAGGAAGAGTCAGAGGACCCTAGAGTAATTGTTTTTTCATTGTGGGCATTTTGGGAAGAGAGACAAAGTGATCAAGACAAAATCTGTCTTCAGGGTCCTGAAGTGAGTTTAACATTTAAACAGAGAATCAAGAACATCCATGTCTAAACCATCCCAGCTGAGATGTGGTCCCACCCACTACTGGTCCATCGTTGTCTGGGCTTCAGTTTCATCCTGTAAGGTGGTCTGACTAGCGGTTACAACTGTATGAAATCCATTTCTGGGAGACAAGCTCCCCCTCTGCCTGGTGCCGTTTCCTTCTCCCAGAATGCCGTTGCTGGGGTCATCCCCAGTTCTTTGGGGTGCATTGTTTCTATGGCCTGATAGTCAGATGGAAAGACAGCAGTGTCTCTTGAGAACATCTCCCTTTCTACTGTGGGTCATCTTCTTGTGGCTTCCTGAGATGTCCTTGTGATTTTTTTTTTTTAGTGCTATGGTCAGGGCCGTTCCAGGAATGAGTTTGCATTAAATGTTTCTCATACTGTTGTTTCACTTTGAAATAAAAGGCTATTTGATTCCCTCTTTTAAAGAGGGAAGGCATCATTATCATCTGCTGTCTGTGGAAACTTCACAACTCTCATTCGTGGAGCTACCACAGAATTGTTAAAGGCCCCAGCCAGTGCTTCATCAATATAGCAGAGTCAGTGACCCTCCTGCCTGCAGGAAGAGAAGGGACAGTCCTGCTCATTGTTCCTATGAGAGTGAATGCTTGGCAGGACAGGTTCAGCCTCTCTTGACTTGTAATCCATCATCAATTCCTGCATCTTTTCTTCCCATCATTACCTCTTCTACTCTCCTCCTGACCTTGACCACCGTCAAGATGGTGGACATTTGAAACACTCATGTATGGCTGTCCAAAAGTTTTATACAGATAGGGGGCTAGGAACGTGGGCTTCCTGGTAGAAACATCTTTTGTGGAGCATAGAATTGGAAAAATAGAAGACACAGACTTTAGCCAGAAAATCTATTTGAGAAGAAAAAAATCACTACTGATCCCTGTACTAAAAATGACCGGTAGAAAGGCTGTTCCCTCTTTTGCTCCTTTGTCCTTTGTTGTTTTGTTTTAACTGTAAGCGCTGAGCCAGTGAGATGATGTGGTAGTTTGAATGTAATTGGCAACCATAAGTTCAGAGAGTGGCACTGTTAGGAGGTGTGGCCTTGTTGAAGTAGGTATGGCCTTGTTGGAGGAAGTGTGTCTCTGTGGGGGTGGGCTTTGAAGTCTCTTATGCTCAAGATACCACCCAGTGTCTCAGTTCACTTCCTGTTGCCTTTGGATAAAGATGTAGGACTCAGCTTCAGCACCATGTCTGCCTGCATGCTGCCATGTCCCACCATGATAATGGACACTATAAGCCGCCTCCAGTTAAATGTTTTCCTTTATAAGAATTGTCATGGTCATGGTGTCTCTTCACAGTAATAGAAGCCCTACCTAAGACAGATGGCTTAGCCAGTGAAGGCACTTGCCTCCATGTCTAATGACCTGAATTTGATCCCTAGGACTTACATGGTGGAAGGAGAGAACCAAACCTTACAAGTTGTCCTTTAACCTCTACACGTGCCCCCATGATATGCACATGTGCATGTATACACATAGTTACATAAATGTAATAAATTTAAAATGTATCTGCTAAACACATATGCATGCTCCAAACATCCCACCCCCAACTTCTCCCTCAATGAATAGATCATCAATACTGGCAGAAGCCGGGCAGTGGTGGCACACAACTTTAATCCCAGCACTCGGGAGGCAGAAGCAGGTGGATCTCTGAGTTCCAGGACAGCCTGGTCTACAAAGCTAGTTCTAGGACAGACAGGACTACACGGAGAATCTTGTCTCAAACAACAACAACAACAAAAACTGGTGGTAGCTTCCCAATTAACAGGAGATGTTGTTCAACGACACGTTTGTATAAAAAAATAGAAAGAGACTTTCTAGATTGCTGGCCTTACAAGTCTGATGTTGTTGTTTAAGTTTGTCCTTCCTTTTGAAACAAATACTGTCTTCTGTGGTCACCACACTCCCCACACTCACCCTGAATTGTGCCAAAACGTTGATAATCATGACACATACACAAAATGCAGTTTGCAATGAGCTTTGACGGTTCATCTGAGCTTTGCCTATCTACTTCCAGATAGGAAGGCTTGAGGATGTCCTCAAGGAGCCCCAGAGCTTTGACTGGGGATGCCCAGCTCAGAGGTGCTGAGTCAGCACCTGTGAGGGATCGCCTGGCTTTGTGGTAACTCAGATGAAGTCAGCACCCAGTGGCTGAGCTCACACAGGTGTTAGCTAAGTGCTGAAAGGAGCCGCCGCATTCTCCTGAGTCATCTCTGTCAGTTCTGGAGGCATTATAATCTCGGCATTGGCAGGCGGTGATAAAGTGCTTTTGTTCCAAAGCTTTACAGAAATTACAGAGTATGTACTTGTGTGGGTTTATCTGTCACTGAAATGATCAGATTTCATCATCCGTGCATTGTGTGCAGAATCCCTGCTGGCCTCTGTCACAAAGAGGGGAACCACGGTGAATTCTGGGATCCTTTCCCTACCATGAGCGAGGCCCTGTCTGTGGCTAGGCAGCTGACTAGGGAGCAATGGCCGTTGGCCCTTCCTTTCCCACCACCTCTCTTGGTAGATGGAGATTGGGCAGCTCAAGGGGGTGGCCAGCAGGGAGTCACCCAGCAGAGAAAAAGGGAATGTGGGAATGAAGGCTTGCAGGACTCCAATTCCAGACAACTAGAGCTGCTTTTTCAAATGCTGTTATGCAGAACACCCCAAAAATGGCTGTCAAAAGAGAGAGAGAGAGAGAGAGAGAGAGAGAGAGAGATGGTTAGCATGCAATTAGACAAGGTCTTCTTCAGGGCTGGAGTTCCTCAGTGAGGAAATGGTATATCCACAGCCTCTCATGGAAGCTTCTGGTAGAATTGACACCTCCTAGAAGCAACCCATTGAGTCACATCAAGGATAACATGGCCGGCAACAGAAAAGGGCACATCTTCCTTCCCAGAGACTTTGTAAAGCTGTTGTTGGGTTTTTTTGTTTTTTGTTTTTAACTTCCTTCCACTTCATAGAATGTTTATTTCCTGAGAACAGGGTTTTATTTGCAGAAAGTCATGTGAAGGATTTCCTCTTTTCTTTTTCCTTTGTTTTCAAATGAACTTTTCACACCACAGGCCTCTTTCATCTCCACCTCTGGCTCTCCAACAAGGAAAATAAACTTGTCAAAAATTCTGGGACATGAGATTGGGGACTCTATGTGGATGTCACTAGCCAACCTCTATGCATCAAAAGCACTTTCTAAGTTGGGGAAATCCTGAGCAGAAGCAAGATTCTTGATCCTTGGTCCTGCATATATATTATCTTTGGTGTCCAAGCCACAACTAGCAATCAACTGAAAAAAAAAAGTTAGATCTTTGGTAGCTGGCAAGGAATGTGCACAAGAGGAGAGTACTGACCTGAGTTTCCATGGGAAGAAGTACAGGATGTTCAATAATGTGCTTCAGAAAAGCCTTCCCAAGCCCTCCCTTCTTTACAGTAGCAACTTTTTTTAAAGATTTATTTTACATTCCAACTACAGTTTCACCTCTTTCCTCTCCTCCTAGTTCATCCCCCAACATTCCCCCTGCTCCCCTTATCCACTCCATCTCTATTTAGAAAAGGACAGACCTCCCATGGATACTGACAAAACATGGCATATCAAGTTACAGTAGCGACTCTTTTATATATAATATATATATATTTATTTATATTTTACGTATGAGTGATCTGCATGTATACCGGCATGCCAGAAGTGGGCATCAGACCCTATTATAAATGTTTGTGAGCCACCATGTGGTTGGTGGGAATTGAACTCAGGACCGCTGGCAGCCAATGCTCTTAACCGCTGAGCCATCTCTCTAGCCCCTACAGTAGCAACTCTTGAGGGTGGCACCCAAACCAAAACATCTGTGTGGCTTGGGCAGGTGGGACAGCAGCATCAGGGAGAACCCACTTTTCCTTGCACACTTGAAAAAGAAAGAACATGAAGCTAAGTGGTTAGGGAGATGGAGAACCTGGGAGGAGTTGGGGGAGGGGGAAGACGAGGATCAAAACATATTATATGAAAAAATTCTGGTAAAAATAAAAGGAAGCTACTGGATGGGAGCAGTGGAGCCTGCCTCACTGGCCACCTTGCTGGAGCCTGGTTGAGGGGACTTTGGCCAACCTAGATAATAAACATGAGCACAAGTACATGACGCCAGCGCGCTCCATCCCTGAGACACCTCTGACCTTTATCAGTCCCGGCCAACACAGACACATGGCCTGGGTGAAGTTCCTAAGATGGCTTGGGCTTCGGGAAAAGTTATGTTTACAAAACACAGGACAGGCAGGTAGCATTTAACTCACTGCTGGGTGTAATGAAAAAAATGCTAGCATGTTCCTATAAAAACTGCCACTCACTAAGCAAGGACAGCTAAAAAGGAAAAGAACAACTCTACTTTCTTTTCTCCATGCTCCTGCAACTGCCCTTTCCTAAACAAGCAGGGACACCTGGCAGGGTTGTTCTTTGCCGTATGTGTGTGGATTACCAGACCCAGCCTAGCCAGTAAATCCCATGCAGGTCCAATGTGAGCAAGCCGGGGGGACTCTCTTCTGGCTCACCCAGTATTCTGTAGCAACACCATGCCACATGACAGCCTGCTCTTTAAACATTGCAGCTGGCTTCCCCAGAGCTATTCCGAAAGTCCATTCTGTGCCCTCTCCATCCCACCACATCCCATCCTTCTCTGTGGAGTATCCTCAGTTCCGTCTCCGGTGTGAGCTTCGGCCTCTGTCTTCTCCTGTGGAAAAGTGACATCAACATCAGGTCACCGTAATGGCTGTCCTCTTTCATGCTGCCTCATCCGCTAACTCACACACCCAGCCTTGTTCCTCTGTGACCACTCTGAGGTGGACTGTGTTCTTGGCACAGGTCATTTCCAAGATGTGTGCCCCCTCCCTCCCCCCACCCCCCCTCCCCACCTTCATCACCATTGAAGGGGTGCAAAGGGACAAAGTTGGCAGCTGCTCCTCCCAACTGGGTCAGACTCTTCCAGGGTCAGAAGCAGAAGGTATGTGCCTGCAGCATGCATACACGGGGCACATTTTGTCAGCCTCCGGGTGGCCTTCAGGCTGTGTGCCCATAGTGAGGTTGGCCATCGTGGCAGAGAGCCAACCTCTGTTTTAACGCCCTGTGTTCCTCCTCTGTCTTCCTTCCCTAGAACTCCCTTTAGAGCCCCGAAATGCCTTCCCTTCTGTCTCAGAGAGGCTCCCCAGAATACTGATAGAAGAGTCTCAAGGCTTGGTTTCCTTCCCTTCTGCCAAACCTGTCTGCCCTTTGTTTAAGGTCTGAAATGAAATGAAAGAAGAAGGTCCTTCTGTTTGCCCAACAGCCAAATCCAACTAGGAACTAGAACATACAGTGTTTTCTGACTCCTGGGAGAAAACGTTATTGTCTAATTGCTCCGTCGATGTGACTAGCCCTCTCCTCGAGAAGTCAGACATTTTGAAGTAGGATAAATAATTATTGCCACTGCTTACGTTGTAATGGATTCCAAAGTACATTTGGATCCGGTTGTCTCGGTTCATCATTATACAGGGCTAGTTTAAACTCCGTCATGTAGAACAGCACCACACTGACACCTCCACAGATGTATTCAGCCTGCAAGACGTGGTCAGTCCTGCACCAGACGCCACTTTGACCAGAAGCTCCATCTGCACCTGTTGACCTCCACGGGAATCTCGCTTCTGCTGGTGCTGTGGATGAAACAGCAACATTCGGCCCTCAGTAGTTACATTCTTGTTTTTAAGTTGAGTCAGAACGGATTTGCTGTCAAACTCGTTTATCAAAGAGCACTCCCGTCACTCCACACTTGAGGTCTGGTACTGGGAGAGCAGAAACGTGTCTTGCTCTCTCTTTCCAGGCTGGCCAGACAAGCCTCAGTCAGGGTCAAGGCCGACCTGTGACTTGAGGCCCTTCTCTTGGAGGCTTGAGGGAGAACAAGATGAAGCTATGGAGGATTTGAAATTAGACTCCCATCTGACATCCCTTGAGGATTCCTTTGTGCCAGGTGCTTCACACCAATGTTGCCATGTGCTCATTGTAACATACCAAGTATAGGGAAACCCCATTTGACAGCTGAGGCGTTGGAGTTTCGGAGAAGTTAGTGTGTGTTCAGGGCCACTCAGCTCCACAGGCTGGAGCTGATGCACACATACAGGTCAGGAACAGCAAAGCCTAGACAGCTGCCCTCTGCACCCCGCTTTGTGTATCCTTCCTGCTCTGCAGGCGTTCTCTCCAGACAGGCTTTCCCAAACCTGGCCAGCATCATCCAGGACACCTCACTATGGAGCTGCCGTCTTCCTGTAGACTTTGTCGGGGACCTGGGACTTCCCAGTCTCTCCACTTTCCTTAGGGAATGCAGGCTGAGTCTGAGACACACACACACACACACACACACACACACACACACACACACACACACACCGCCCCGCCTCTCTCTTCTGCTCTTCTGCCATCCCTCCATCGTGACATTTACATTTGGGATGGACCGGCTTCCCCAGGCCCCTCACTCACTCCCCACAGTTTACCAAGTGCTTTGCTTGGCTCTCTGAACCACCTGCTTCCTTTGGTAAATGTGTGCAGACTCCTGCTTTGCCTTCCTGGCAGACTTTCCCGTTTGGACCATGGTCAGGGAGCAGGGCAGTGGAGGCGAGGTATATTTTAAGAACAACCCGAGACATGGACTGTTAGCTTATTTGAGTTAACATTTGAGTCCATTAGGGACAGGAACAAGTGGGGATGTTTTCTGCTAAAGCATCGAGGCTGTCGCCAGTCACAGCAGGTGGCCAGGGCTTCCAGACACAGCTCCAAGACAGCAAGCCCCTCCAGCCTCCAGCTCTGCCTCCTGCAGAATGTGCTGTCACCCACACGAGGCCCAAGACTGGCGGAAAACACCTTTTTAACCCTCCATCTCTGTGTGTCTGGAAAGAATAACTACATGGGGGCTCTAACCCACTCCTCCCAAAAGTCTTATCCCTTAGTGCCCACCCCATTACCTCCTCTTTACAATGGTTCCTGTCCTAATAGTCAACCCTTACTGGCTTCTTCATATCCAGTTCCTGTCTCCTGTCACCTTGGATCCCCATCCCCATCTCAGAATGAGGCTTATTGGTATTCAGTAGCCCAGGCTAGCCTCAAACTTGCATCAGTTCACCTGCCCAACAGCCCTCCTGAGTGCTGGGGAATTAGAGGCATAGGTCACCATACCCAGGAAGAACTCTCCTCTTCCTCTATTCCAGGGGTCAGAAGCCATGAAAGTTAGCAAGTGACACCAGCCTCATGTGTGGCAGTATGTGTGGGGGTGGTGGTGGTGGTGGGTGGGGGTCTCATGCCCACCCCTGACCCTCAGGCCATTCCTCTTAAAGAGTGCACGTGTTGGAGACACCCCATAATCCAAACCTGGCCTTCGTGTAATGTGGCATTTCCTGCTTTTTGAATGAGAATTGGAATTATTGGAAATCACACAATGTGGATTGAATAAAATGGTCTCAATTCTGTTTATTCACCTCCCCTTCTCTCTCTCTCTCTCTCTCTCTCTCTCTCTCTCTCTCTCTCTCTCTCTCTCTCTCTCTCTCTCCCTCTCATTCTTCCGTCCAAGCATCTTCCTGCCTCCCCAGCTTCACCCCTTTATCCTCACATGTCACTGACAGACCTAACCCCAGCCTGCACCCCATTAGACATGGTTAGTTGTCTCTGTGTGGGTGCTTTATAGCTCGGATACAAAACTCAGCGTGTCAATCACTCAAATTTGGCAAGACATTGAAATCCTTAATTAAACTAAACAATGAACAGAGAGGTTCTCCAGATTCATATGCTTAGTCAGGAACTGACATGGCAATGGTATTATGCATGCCAACGTGGAAACCATGAGCATATTGTAAGAGGTTGACATTGGTTTGACATTAAGTGTTGGGGGGTGGGTAGCCAAATGAGGAGCATTACATGACCCATAATCGTCAGCCTTACAATCAATGACAAGGATCTCATCAGGACTGGAAACCCTTGTTGGGCAGGCAGCCTTGTGTAAGGTTGTGGCAGCATGTATGTAAAGACGAGTGCTTCCAGAAGAATCTTCGGGGGTAGTTCTTGTTATCAAGGGCTCTTTCACAACCTCCCAGCTTTGGGAAGGTTTGGCACAAGTGACTCCATTTTGATTCGGACAACTTTCATAATCTCAAGGAATACTTGTTTTTGTATTTGTTCCCCTGGCTCCTGCTGTTGATGCCGCCATTAACACGAATGCTGGAGGACCTGCCTCTGGGACTCCATTGCGCTGCCTGGTCACACAGCCTGAGGCGATGCCGTGACTTTAGACTATCCTTCCAATTCGCCTTAGGCATGTTTCTTCTTTAAAACCTTCTAGAACTTGCTCCCAGCTCTCCCTCCCCCTTGACCACAAGCACTGTAGTTTCTGAACTTGCCCGACACTCCAGCTGTTGGTCTCAGCCTCCCGACTACGCTCCCCTCTCCCAGTCTTTACTTATCCATCACACTGTGGCCAGTCTTCTTGCCTCCTCAAGCACTTCAGATAAGTCAGACTTACCGCCTACACACATCCCCAGCTATCTCCATGTGCCAGCTGTCCCGGGCTATATTCGTTTCTCTTGGTATCTCAGGTGCTTGTGTGCATCGGGGGTGTGTGTGCTGACATCGGGGTGTGGTCAGGCATGATTATCTTCTTCCTCCTTTCACATGTGGATCCCGCCACGCTCTTCATCTCATCCAATGCTACCTCTTCTGTGATGCTGTTGCTTGCCTTCCTACCGCCAGCCCCCATGCTGTTGGCTCAGGCATCGCCCAAGCTCTCAGAGAACTCTTATATATATATATATATATATATATATATATATATATATATATATATATTACAATACCATTCAGTTCTACATATCAGCCACGGGTTCCCCTATTCTCCCCCTCCCACCTCCTCCCCTTACCCCCAGTATACCCCCCATTCCCACCTCCTCCAGGACAAGTCCTCCCCCGAGGATTGCGATCAACCTGGTAGACTCAGTCCAGGCAGGTCCAGTCCCTTCCTCCCAGACTGAGCCAAGTGTCCCTGCATACGCTCCAGGTTTCAAACAGCCAACTCATGCAATGAGCACAGGACTTGGTCCCACTGCCTAGTTGCCTCCCAAACTGATCCTTTTCAGCGCATCCAGGGTGTGTCCTAGTTGGCTTGCCTCTTCTCTTGATTTGTGCCATGATGGAACGATATTACCCTTGTCTCCTGCACACCCCCAAGCTTAGTGCACTGCCTTGCATTCACCAGATACGATATAGACTTTGTAAAGGTGATGGGGGATTCTTCTCTCTTTGTTTAATTGGAATTGTTTCTTGATAATGTCTTAAGTATCATGTTTGCATCATTTCTACCCCTTCCTCTTCCCCCTCCAAAGCCTCTCATGTTCTCCCACACTCCCTCTCACATTCATGACCTTTTCTTTAACTAGTATTGTCACACACACACACACACACACACACACACACACACACACACACACACCCCAGTTGGGCGCATTGAGCTTTGCTCTTATGTGCATGTGTTTAAGGGTACTCACTTAGGATCGGATAACCTAGCTGAGAACCTATCCCTAGAGAAGAAGGATCCTTCCTTTCTCAGCAGCCACTGAATGCCTGTATCTCTTACATAGGGATGAGGCCTTGTGAAATTTCTCCCATCCACTACGGCATGTCACATTGTCACTATGCAGGTCTTTTTAGGCAACGTCTGTCTGGAAGACACTATCTCATAGCAGGCATCCCGGTCCTCTGGTTCTTACATCCTTCCTGCCCCCTCTTCAGTCCTTTTTCCTGAGCCTCTGTCCGGGGGTTGCAGCGTAGATGTATTAGTTGGGGTTGGACACCCCAGGGTCAGTTGCTCTCTGCATTTGGACCAGTGGTGGACCTCTGTGGTAGTCTATCTCATGGCAAAGAGAAGATTCTTTGACAAGGACCGAGAGCCACACTTACCAGACTGGGTTGGTCAGATTTTCTCATTAGGTGGAGGATGATTGTGTCTAAAGGGCTCAAGTCAAGATGCTAAAAAAAAAAAAAAATCAAGGTTATGGGACTAGAGACACAACAGTTAAGGGGGTGTACCCACGTTCCCAGTACCCATGTAGGCAGCTCACCACCACCTGTCGCTGCAGCTCCCGGGTATTTGATGCCTCTGGCCTCGGCTGGCACCTGAACTTGTGTACACTAACCCACGCTGAGATACACAGATATACACATAAATTAAAAATAAAATATGTTTAAAAAATTTTCAATCAATATTATTCCAAAAGATTGATCAGAATCCCGAGAGAAGGTGTTCAACAGCAGCGGGTCATCATCCTGCCCACAGAGGTGTCAGCGCCGGGAACTTGTCTCCTCGTCCTCAGACAATGCTTCTCGCGCACTGACTGCTCCCTGGAAGTTCAGGTTCAGAGCCAGGGCCAGGGAGGAATGCACAAAGTCAGTCAGCAATGCTTCTACCACCCCGACACCTGGAATCCTGCCCTGACTCCCTTTTCCAGAAGAACAAATTGCACCCACATATTCCCAAGACATACTCTGCTCCCATCGATGGCAGGCCCGGGAATTTCCCACAAGCCATCTGGGTCTTCTTCTGTGATCCTTGTTTCTCAAGTTTCTTTCTTTCTTTTTTTTTTTAAATTTCATTATTAGTTGTTAATGAGCTTTTAGACTTGCAGCTGCCTGTGCATCAGGGACTGTACCCCACTAACATTCCCATGGAGAGAATCTACTCTCTTTTTTTGGAAGACATTTTCCCATCTTCCTGGAGAAAAAAAAATTATCAGTATGAACTCCTTTGCACTTATGTAGAGTAGCAGAGTCACTTACATGCATTTCTTAAACCCACAATGACCACTGTAAATGTCTGGGGTATGAACTGCTGTGATTGGACCTGTGTCTATTTGAGAGCTTATTTTATTTTGGGTCCTACCTTGAATCCAGCACCCCAGGTCCTCTAACTCTTTGTCACTTGGAGAAAGGAGAAGCCATCCAACCCCATCGGGGTCTTCATTCTCTGCTGGCTCCCCTTTGACACTCTTTTAGCGTTTGGCAAAGTAGATGCCACGGGATTGCTGTTTGCCGAGGCTCTTTGGCCACCCTTCCCTTCAGCTGTGATCCTTGTCCTTTGAGCCAACACTGGGAGCTTTATGTGGCTTCCTGGCATGACCTGGGTGTCACCTTCTTCTATGTCTGCATCAGCAACAAGATTTTCTTTGAAAAATCTTTAAATTTACTCAGTAAATTCAGCTCCCAACAGTTTCTGTAAACACAGCATTACTTTTGTTTTGTGCTCACAAAGTCTAACTTGAAAAGGTTATCTGGGGACTGTCAAAACTTGTCGTTAGTCTATGTTTAGATAACTTGATTTAGAGTCCAGAGGTGGAGCTCGATGCTAGGGTATTTGCCTCACCCACACAAAGCCCTGGGTCTGAACCCCAGCACTGGAAATTAAGATTGGAAGAAGCACAAAGAAACTTGATTTAAATAAAGCCACAAACTTTTTGCTTTGTTTCTCACACATCTGGGGTGGGATTCGGCACCTTGCCATGCTGGGTAAGCACTCTGCCAAAACCACACCCAGAACCCTTTTGTTTTTGCTCTGTTTTTGAGACAAGGTCTCACTGTATAGCCCAGGCTGACTTAGAATTCACCACCTTCCTGCCTCAGTCTCCAAATGGGGTTACAGGCACATGCTACCACCATGCCCAACCCAAACAAAACTATTTATTTAAGTTCAGCGTTTTGCTTTGTTTCGTTTTATTTTAATGGGAAATCATTTGAAATTAAAAAATTATATTCTGGCCCTGAAAAGTGAATTATTCTCTAAGTCCTTCATTAAGAAATGATCAAAACACCAAGACCATTTGTAAGAAGCAGAGGAGTTGGCTCAAAACGCCTAGGAGCTAAGCACCAAGAATATTTCTCCATTTATACGAAGATGGAAGATTTGTGCTTTTGGCCTATGCAGTCACACATTCTCAATCTATAAACTCATTTCAAAACAGAAAAGGGGCATCTTGAATGCAGAGAAGGTTCCTCTTGAACCATACATAGTATCTTAGCCACAGAAAGACAGGCAAGCAACCAACTTTTAGTTTTTCCTAGAACCCAGACACAGAAGTGTTCAGAGTTTTTCACCCTTGCTGCCGTTGTAGAGAGATCTCAACAACAATGACCCTCACATCTCTCTGTGGTCTTAGGAGAGAGCAGGAACCCTGGCCAGCGGAGCGGGCCTCAGAACAATGGTACAGCTGTTCCTAAAAGTAGCCCCATTCAGGATCTGCTTGCTGTCCACAAGGAAAGACACGCTAATTCATAAGGAGCTGCCTTTCTCTACAGGGGAAAGAAAAACACCTGGTATTTACAGAAAAGAAAATTGGACCCTTCAGGCTTCTTTTAGTGGCTGTGCCTGAAACGGCAGTGAGGAAGGCCAAAAATCCACTCAGGCAGTCTCGACGTTAAGGCATGATTCATACTGCCTGCGCTGCCCAGGATGGAAAATCCAGCTAGTGAAGCAAGACCAGCCAAAAAAACCTCCCAGGAGCTCCTTAGTCAGGGCTGATGCCTGCTGTCTTGTGACGTGGCTGTATGTGAGTGAATGAATGACTCTCTCTTTCTCTTGCCCTCTCTTAGTTCATGACCAAGAACCCCACCATGCGCTTGGGCAGCCTGGCTCAGGGAGGCGAACACGAGATCCTGAGGCATCCTTTCTTTAAGGAAATCGACTGGGCCCAGTTGAACCATCGCCAACTAGAACCGCCTTTCCGGCCCAGAATTGTGAGTGTCAAGGTTATTGTACTACTTTCTCCCTTTTCTCCAGATGATCAACGTCCATGGAAAAGCTGATGTCTCCCCTGGGATGACAGAGTGAAGGTTTGCCGGCCCCTCCTGCAGAGGGAGACTGGGCAGGCAGCCTCTGAGACAGTGTCTCTCCATGTGTTCAGTGCTTCTCACAAAAAGTCGTCTCCTCTTGTTTGCCTTACCTCTACCCTCCCTTAACCTAAATGAAAACATCCCAGCATCTAATATGCCCTAAGCTGTTTTAAGTTTCCCTAGCTTCTTGGGCCTAGAAGAATTGAACTGATTGGTGAGTCATTATTCCTAGCCAATTCTCTCAAGCTTCTTGGGGGCATCATTTGTGTCTTTCCCAAGCCCTAAGAAAGTAAAGAAGGTGCAAGGTGCTCCATCACTGAGCCTGGCTACACAGCTTGTCAAAGTTACTGTGACGAAGGACTCAGGCCAGACAGGCAGAGCCCCTTTGGCGAAATGCTGAGGATACCAAACTGTACCAATCTGAGCCACAAAGCCTGAGAGTGGCCCACTTCATAGTCTTTGAGCTGAGCTGAACATATATGCCTCCAGAGTAAGAGGACAGAGAAGCCAGGCTCAAAATAGATCAGGACTGTCAGGGAGGAGATATGGTCTGAAGGTGGAGAAAGAAGTGTCCTCGAGCCAGAGAGAAGTGGGAGGTCTAAGAGTGATAAAGATGAAAGATAATGCTGGGTGGTCGTGGTGGCACACGCCTTTGATCGCAGCACTCGGGAGGCAGAGCCAGGCAGAACTCTGTGAGTTCGAGGCCAGCCTGGTCTGCAGCGTGAGATCCAGGACAGGCACCAAAGCTGATCTCTAGCATCGGTTCATAAAAGATGTCATTTACACAGTTCTTCAGACCAGAGTGAGCTTAGTCTGCACCAGTCCGTCAGGATTGGGCTATCCAGCAGCCGAGGGAACGTACCAGCTCCAGCCCAGTGGGGTATATTGTTGCTGACCAGTAACTGGGCAATCACTTTTGCTCTAAGCTCGGCAGCACCGTGAAATCACCTGAGAACCTCTTCTCACACGTGCAGAATGTGTGCAAACAGTAAGTGAGGGGAGCATGAGTTTACCCAACTCCCGGGCAGATGTGAGCAGGCATGCCCTCTCAGTGAGGCCTTTTGGAAAGCAGTACCTCAGTGAAATGGAGGATCGTGGGTGAGTGAGTAAGCAAGTCTGGGTGACCACATTTATTCTTTAGCCTCCTAGTCTAAGGCTGTCCCACTTGGCAGGACTCGGTGACTAGAGGGTGGGACATGGGATGAGTGACTTGGCAGTTGGCAAAGGCCATAATAATACATGTGGTGGGTTGGCCATAAAGCACTGCTTAATCACAGTGGTCAGAACCATAAACGATGCTGCTGACCGATGATGAAGAGAGTTCTCTGAACTCCTTGGAATGGGCTGAGTCCCATGTGAGAGGCGAAAACCCCAGGTACATATACGTACAATTTAACCATGGTTTCCTTTTTTTTTTTTTTTTTTTTTTAACAGAAATCCCGAGAAGACGTCAGCAATTTTGACCCGGACTTCATAAAAGAAGAGCCCGTTTTAACGCCAATTGATGAGGGACATCTTCCTATGATTAACCAGGATGAGTTTAGGAACTTTTCCTATGTGTCACCAGATTTGCAACCATAGCCTTATGGGGAAGGAGAATCACGGGGGAATGTGGATTTTTTTTCCAGGAATTTCTTTTGTGGGAATTCCTTAGCATCCGCCTTAGAATACCACCTTCACCTTCAAGGAGCCAATGTTCACAACTCCTTGAAGGGTGGAGCTTCAAGAGAGCCACTCTCTCAAGACCCAAGGAGCCATGGTACATTTCTGTAGCTGAGACTGAGATAAGATGTTACAAAGATGTGCACTGCTCAGCCCATGAGTCTACACGGCTATTTCAGGCTTGGAGTAAATGACAGAAACCGGAAGGAGAGATGGCGGGAAGAATATAGTAGAGCCTAGAAATTATGAGCCAAACAGGCTTTTTTACTTCAAGAGACAAATCTAAACTTTCTGTGGACTACTTTACACTCATCTTTAAGCCAATATTGCAGTCTGCAAAAGACTAACTGCTAATGAAGAATCGAGAGGTCTCTCTAGGGAAGTGAATGGCATTCCAAGTAGAATGACTCACTCTGAAGAAACAGAAGATGGGCGTCCTTCGAGCTCCCAACCTAAAACCCAATGTTCAGAAGGAGGTTGGACATGGTGACAACTGTCAGTGTCTTGAGCCTCTCGTTCCTCCTTTCAGTAACTAACTATTTATTGAGTGTCAAACAAGAAGGTGCCATGATCAGCAGAAGTGTGCGCAGCGGAGTCGCCTTCGTGATGCTTTTCTTCATTCTGGGGTCCACCGAATGGTGTCTGCATTCTGTGAGAAGCCTCTTCACATTGCATAGATCTGTCTTCTGTGTCTGCACATGCTCTCTTGTTCCTAGAAAGGCCATTGCCACCGTAGTGTGGCCAACAGGCAGGCTTCTGTTGCATGCCACCTGCCAACTGGTGGGATCTAATCACACCCACACCGTCGCAGGCTGACTCACTGGTGAACTGCACACCATTCACATCCACGAACACGGGTGTGGCTGATCCATTGGCAGTCTATTTAAGTTATGTTTTCAGAGACAAAGAAGGTTGTCTGATAGACACATTAATAATTAAAAATGGATCTTGTAAATGAGGCCGGCGGCAAAGACGTACCTTTTCATGTGTAACCATATATACAGTTGAAAAATTTTATCTGACTGGAAATAAAGGCATTTTGTAGCAAAAGGGAGTTTTGTGTAAGGAATGATTTGTTCTCTCCCCGACTCAGAGAACAGATTTCTCATCAGACTAAAAAGCCTTTTCACGGTTATTAGAACCCAAGACTGTAGGCAAACTCTGGAGAGGAGGCATTGACGTAGCTTCTTAAACCCCTGAGGAGGGTCTGGTCTATCTCACTGATCCATACTTCTACCTGAATCAGGACAGTGAATTCTGGGTGTTGCAGCAGACTAGCCCTCAAAATCTCAATGGCTAGACGAAATGTTCATTTATCATTCACATACAGCACATTCTGTGACGCTCTGGTTTTTGTTTTGTTTTGTTTTGTTTTTGTTTGTTTTTTTTGTTGTTGTTTTGCTTTTTTGTTTTTCGAGACAGGGTTTCTGTGTAGTTTAGTACCTGTCCTGGATCTCGCTCTGTAGACCAGGCTAGCCTCAAACTCACAGAGATCCGCCTGGCTCTGCCTCCGAGTGCTGGGATTAAAAGCGTGTGCCACCGCTACCTGGCGGCTCTCTATCTTCTAATTGTGCCCTCTTAAAAGTAGAGCCTCTAAGGTCCATGGAGCAAGAAGAGAGAAGAAGGAGATGCCCGCTGCTTAACCACCTCCTCAGAAGAACACAGTAACCTCTCTTTACATTTGATTGGCCAGATCATGGCATCCTTAAAGATGCAAACAGCCTAGGAGAATTAGGAAACAGCTGAGCCCGTACCACAGGCTCCATCATGGGTTCTTTTTGGCATTCCATGATTAGAAAAATTTACATCTGCATAAGTAGAAAATCGATGAGCCTTCCTGCAGATTTATTTAGCACATTTCAGGAGCTCTTCATGCCATGTCTGTGTAGTGGACAGGAGTAAATACTGCAGTCATCTTACAACTGAGATCAGAAATGATCAGTGAAGTGGGGTTTATTGGTTTCCCAAAAGTCTTGATTTTGGGGAAGGGATGCACCTAGATCTAAAGCTTTACATTTTACCCACAGTCTGCTGGGGGAGGGGTGGGGGTTCATTCTGACTTGGGGCTTCTTCGTCTTTATGCCTAACATTCATTATGGTTGGCTTATGTCAAACCAGTTGTACAAATTTTAAGTGCATTTATTTATTTGTTTGTTTGTTTATTTAAGTGCATTTATTTATTCCATGCTCCTATGAAGCAAGTACTCTTATCTTAATTGTACAGATGGGGAAACTGAGGCATGACACAGTCTCTCTCTCTCTCTCTCTCTCTCTCTCTCTCTCTCTTTAATACCTTGTCCAAAGTCACACAATAAAAGCATTTTAGGGCCAAGATGGGGACCAAGCAGTTTTTGTCCAGAGTCCTTGCTTTTAGCACAAATTAATAAGGCTTTTCAATTAAGATCAATTGCATTTCTCTACCTTGGTGGGGTCCTAAGAGCAGTTAAAAGGGTGTAGTCTGGGGTTCACTGGCAGCAGGAAATAAGCTGCCAGTCGACAGGAAGGTGTTAGTCATCCCCTGTGCAAACTTATAGATCTGCAGGGGAGACGACTTAATTTGCAATCAAGGGCGGAGCTTCTCACCCCTGATTCAAGGAACTGGGGCAGGCCCAGGTGATGCAATAGTGACTTCAATTTCCCCATCTTCCGGAAAAGGGGAGAAAGAAGAAGTAGTCTGGGTCACATTGGGTCTCATAAACTCCATTTGAACCCCTGGGGGTAACCTCTGAGCGTTAGCAGTTTCCGGTCTTTTCCTCCTCTTGGAGGTCCGTCTATATTTTGGTAACTCTCGGTCCCCCTCTCATCCACTGGGCTGGAGCAACAGCCACAGCAGCCGCAGGAAGAAGATCGGTGTGGACAGCCACCCGGCAGCCTGTGGCAGCTGCACGGTGACAGCCACCAACCCGGTGTGACGTCACTGCAGAGAGAAGAGCACTACCCGCCACGTGGTCTTCAGTATCCCAGCTGCACATCTGTCCTTCACCACCTCCCAAGCCAGCAGCTTAGACCTTGTCCCTTTGTGTTCGGTCTTACCCTGATTGCTTCATCTGGCACTGTTGACCTAAACCAACCAGCCCCCTGGGATGCCCCGGCTTACAGGCATGCTGGGTCATATAATTCCTCCCTTTGTATCATCTGAAGACAAGAGTCCGCTCCAACCTCAACCGTCTGTGCAGGAAATGAGCCTACTAGTCATAAGTTCTTCTGGAAACGAGCCCTGTGGTCACAGGTCGCTCTGGGCTGGGCTGCAGGTTAGAAGAGCACAGCTGTGGACAGAACTCTGTTGGCTCCCTTTCTTCCTGTGTTGAATTAGAACCAAAGCTGAGGGTGCCCCTGGGCTTCATCCTGTCCCCACCCCACCTCCACTCCTGATCATCTGTCTTTCCCTTCTCCAGCCCCCTCCTCTTGGCTCCCTCCAATTGGTTTGCAGAGCCCAGCCTGCTACACAGCCAGTTTCCCAATCAGAACATCTTAAAACCTTCATCTGTGTGTTTATTCTGAAGGTGCCTTTGGAGCTCAGAAATGTCAGCCACCTTTCCCACGTATCTCTGCCTCTGTCACCATGCGGTGGGCTCCTGCCCCAGCATGGACTGCCTAGGAAAGACACTACTCTCTGCCATGGGAGGCCAGAGGCCCCCAAGTTAAGAGAACAGGTTTAGTGGGGTACAGACCTGTGGGCTGAGCCCACACTCACCTGACGTTTTTAGGCAAAGGGAGTTGTAAATGCCTCAGTGGTCAATGTAAAGCATTTAGTTAGTGCAGGGACAGTGAAACTGCTCAGTGTTCACTGTCATCACTACCGGCTGTTCTGTGGTGCTTGGGATGTCCATTGGAAAGTGGACAGGAGCGTGGTGATATTGTGTTCCCCCAAATATTGTATACCCTAATAAACTTATCTGGGGTCAGAGAACAGAACAGTCATAATATTAAACATAAAGGTTAGGCAGTGGTAGCACATGCCTTTAATCCTAGCATTCCAGAGGCGGATATCCATCTGGATCTCTGTGAGTTCAAAGCCACACTGGAAACAGCCAGGCATGGTGACTCACGCCTTTAATCCCAGGAAGTGATGGCAGAAAGCAGAAAGGTATATAAGGCGTGAGGACCAGGAACTAGAGCTGGTTAAGCTTTTAGGCTTTTGAGCAGCACAGTTCAGCTAAGAGGCATCCGGTCTGAGGAAACAGGATCAGCTGAGGAATTGGTAAGGTGAGGTAGTTGTGACTTGTTCTGCTTCTCTGATCTTTCAGCATTCACCCCAATACCTGGCTCCAGGTTTGTTTATATTAAAAAGACCTTTAAGATTTGTGCTACACAGGAGGAATACCCATGTTCTTCACGTCCATCTCATACAGATGTGGAGCCAGTTCCAACTTAAGGAGATTCAACTCTTCTGCTTGGCTTCAGAGCCGCCTCAGCTGACTAAACCTTCTGGGGAGTTCTGAATGAAGCCCAATGAATATACAGGATCAGTTTCGCTTCAAACATACCTCACTCTTGTCAGGCCAAGAAATGCCCATGGTTTACCTCAGTGGCTTTTTCTCTCCAGTATGACAGGAATTCTTTTGCCCTATTAGATTTAACTACAAGATTCATTTAATTCACTTCTGATTAACTAGCACAAGGACCACACTCATCTTGGGTACCTACTGGACAACCTATGGATGGTCACTCAGCATGCTGTGCAGCCGGTGTCCAGCAACGAAAGTATATTCAAGATGTTCATTCAGTAAGTCTTGCCATGCCCAAGAGTCCGAAGCCAGTGACAGAGACAGTTAGCCTCTCTGCTTAAAGCAAGCTATCTGAAGATCTGTTGTGACACAAGAGTCTCCACAGGCCTGTCGATTCTTCTGAACACAGCCCTAACTGTCCCTGCCACATGTCATCCGCCCTTCCAGATCCCTGCAGTGGCCTGTCTTATGCCACCAAGGCAGTCATTACCCGACAGAGACTTCATTCTTCCAGCGGCTTGAGCCAGAGCTGGAAGAATTTGGGAGGGGCAAAGGGAAGGTTGTGCTAACTCCAAGTGTAGACAAGTTCAAGTGGGTTGCCAAGAATCAGACAATCTGTAGAGACTTTTCAAATTTAGAAACCAGGGAAAGTCTAGGAGTCATCTGACCGGACAGTGCCAAAAATACCCTGGATGACCTCTCAAGGTCTTGCAGCCTTGAGCTCTACTGGCTAACAGTAAGCAGGTGGCTGTGCTCCACCAGCCTTTCCTCCCTCATTGATAATTTCCCTGTCATACTTTAAACCTCCACTTGAATTTGCTCCTTATCCACCTCTGGGCAACCTTTATCCCTTAACACATGTCCACATGCACCCTGTGCTCTCTCTGTCTCAAGATTCTATTTAGACACACTCAAATCACTCATTCTCATGGTCACATGCTCACCAGGACCTCTTGCCCAGTTGCTTTTCCTATTTTTCATGTTTACCCGGGCACAAAAAAAGAAAAGAGAATTAGAAAGTTGAGAGGAGCACAAGAAACTAATCTCCCTTGGTAGGTGATGCTAACAGCAGTTGCTAGAAGAGAAGGTAGGACTCCAGTATGCTTGCTCTTTCTCTAAGGCATTGGTTCTTAACATGTGGGTCGTGACCCCTTTGGGGGGGAACAACCCTTTCACAGGGGTCACTTAAGACCGTTGGAAAACACAGAGATTTATATTATGATTCATAACAGTAGCAAGATTACAGTTATGAAGTAGAAACAAAATAATTTTATGGTTGGGGGGTCACCACAACATGAGAAACTATATTAAAGGGTCATAGCATTAGGAAGGTTGAGAACCACTTCTCTAAGGAAAAGGTTTTGCCCAAGAAGAGGGTGGGGTACTCACTGATAAAATGAACCATAGTCCAGGGACTGGATTCTATAAGGCATTCAGATGAATGCTGACAAGTTGCAAGACAAGAATTATTTCAACAATGTCACTGAAACACTGGAAGAGATGTTGGTCAGTAGGGAAGACTAACCACTATTTCAAAAGTCATGTTCTTGTATTGTGGTGAATTGTGGTGGAGAGTTGGGTATGGTGCATTCCACAGTGAAAGCATGGAGGTCAGAGGCCATTTGAGGGAGTGAGTTCTCTCCTTCCACCATGTGGGTTGTGAGGACCAAACTCTGGTCATCAGGCTTGGCACTGGACATCTTTACTGTCTGAGACACGTCAATGACCCTAATCTCATCTCTTTCTCTTTTGATAACTCCTGGACCACTTGCACAAGGATGAATGGTGTGTTTCCTGTGGTTGAACTTGAACAACACAAGTCACCAAGTCTCAACTCATTTCCTTGTGGCCAATGTGGATTAGAAGAGCAGTGGTACCCAGCGTGTGGTGATTAGCAGGTTAATGTCAGTCAGAAGTGGGGATTCTGGAGCCTGGAGCCAGCCCTGCTCCCCTGGGATGAAGACCAATTTCAATCCTTCCTTTAATCTTACTTGAGACTTCAAGCCTTCAATATTATAACTGTTGGACTATAGCCTCCCTAGTTTATGAGTTTGCTCTCTCTCTCTCTTTCTCTCTCTCTCTCTCTCTCTCTCTCTCTCTCTCTCTCTCTCTCTCTCTCTCTCTCTCTGAAACTCTTCAAGACAGAGAGTTGATGCCCAGAAGGCACACTAAGCTCTGGCCCTGCAGCCCTCCCCCTTGCAGACAAGTTTATAGTGTGTGCCTTAGCAGGCAAGACAAGCCAGCCTAGGTCCCGTGGGAAGCCTGTCCACCACTCACTCAGGAAACCTATAAAAATAAGAAACCCACTTTGTCCTGGGGATTTGAAAGCTCGTTCCTTCAGGATGCTCATCCTAATGATGCTCCTTTTTTGGAATTTGGAAGGAATGCACTCTCTCTCCATGGAAGGCCCCATCATGCTGCCTATGGCACGATGCCCTGTGTCTTCCAAGGCTCTCTCCAGTCAGTGTCGCATGGCTCTTTCTTCCAATAAAGCACCTCTGGAGGGCAACCTCATGTCAGCCTCCTTCCAGATACTTGCTGTTTTAAATTGTAACAATAACTAAACACAAAAATGAAATAATGTAATAAAGTACTAGTTTATTTCAAAACTATACATTTCCTTCCAGAAAATTCTGTTACAAGAGCCAATGAGTGGCCTGGAGAGTCACTCATTCATTAAACTAGGAGTCACTGAATATTTACTCTATTCCAGGCATAATCTACTTGCTGGATGTAACCTAGAATGACTCAAAATAAATAAATTAATGCATAAAGAAATAAAGTAATTTTAAAAAAATCTCCCCCAAATCCCTGTATTCTTGGAAATGGGGTGACCATAAATGTGACATAATAGTTTTTAAGATTTTTATATTATTTTTACTTATGGGCATGTGTCTGCATGTATTTATGCCCATGTGTGTGTAAGCATCCGCAGAGGCCAAAAGAGAGCAGTGGATTCTCCTGGAGCTGGAGTTACACACACCTGTGAGGCATCTGATATGGGTGCTGGGAACCAAACGTCTTCTGTAGGAGCAGCACATGCTCTTAACCATTGAGTCATGCCTTCGGCCCCCAAATTATGTTCTTGACCAGAACCTACTAAACAGCAAGGCATCTTTGTTTAGATTATTGCCTCCATCTTGTCCTAATCTAATTAGTGTCTTCAGATACAAATGCAGGTTACAGTCTGTGCTGAGGGAAGTCTAACAAATAAACATAAGCTATTTTGAGATCTGAAAAGGTTCATCTTAGGAGAACATGGTAGCCATAGGACTTGGGAGCACAAACAAAATAATTAGGCAGAGCAAAACATGATCGGCCAATATTACTAATAATCATCTACCTATTTCTAAGTTACAGGGACACAACAATGGGAAGGATGCTCACTGTTGCTACCAATGTGAGCTCTAATGGAAATGCAACAGGAGCCTGTGGCTACCAAATAAAAACCAGCACGCCACCCTCCAGAGTGGCAGGAATTGTGTCTCAAAAGAGCCAGAGGGCAAACCCCACTGAACATGGCCTTGCCTTGACCGTGTCTAAAAAAGGGAACTCCATTCTAGATGCCATAATGGAAGAAGATGAAGCCGCTGGACCATGTTTCCGGGATAGTGAGCTGACTGACAGCAAACACAAGCGAGAGCTAGCTAGGGTTAGTCTCAGGAGAGAAGCAAGCTGGCATCACAACTCCCTAGAAATGCAGTGCCACTTGACCTAGGAAGGGGCTGTTCTCCAATAAGTCCATTGTGGGTTAAAAACACCCTAAGTACAAAGTGCGTCTAGGGCAGCTAACCTACGGAACATCACTCTGCAGAAAGCATTGATGGGTCACAGTTGACAACTGCGGCTCACTGCCACCGTCCAGCGTCTTAGGAAAGTATCATACTACATACTGCTGGCTTGTGAAAAGATCAGAATTCAAAATGCCAATTATAATTTCTACCGACTGTCTATCATTTTCCTACCAACTTAAAGTCTCAACTAGTAAGTGAACCCTTTGGTGACCCAGGACCATCTGTATGGGAAAAGGGTACCAGGGTAGTCCTTAAATAAGTCTAGAGAGCAGAATGATAATAAAATAGGAATAATTTTGCAATCATAAATGGACACAGGAGTCATCACAGTGCTGACTAAAGGGTCTTTCAGTGAGTGGCAATGATAAGAGATGGTGACTGAGTTCTGACAGTTTGGATCCCTGAGTGCTTAATCCATGAGCCCACAGACACCCCTCAAAGTGTATTTTGAATGAGCTAGGAAGAATTGCTATTGTTATTACTTTCGTTTGATGCTACGGAGACTATGACCAACTTTTGTTCCTGTGACATAATCTGGCTGCTGTGGTTTGGATCTTTCTGCTGTTGTTGAGACAGGGTCTTACCATGTAGCCCAACCTTGTCTTAAACTTGTGACTCTCTTGCCTTGGCCTCTTGAGATGCTGGGACCGCATTTATGGGCCACTAGGCCTGACTTTGTGGTTTGAATTTTGAATGTTCCCCATGGGCACCGGCCATGGCTTTGTCCCCAAGGTGATACTCTTGAGAGGTGAGGAGGTGGGTCTATGAGAGAAAGCTTGGTCATTGATGATATGCTCTTATGGGAACATTGGGACCCTAGTTTCTTCCAAGCTTTTTTTACTTCTAGGAGGTAAACAGAATTCTTCTACCATGTGCTCCGGCTGTGATGTACTGTAGCTAGAGTTTTTCTGGTCCTGCCTGGCCCACAGTCAGGACGAATCTCTCTAACCTGCCAGTCCCACAGCAGCTCAGACCCAACCAAATAAACACACAGAGAATTATATTGCTTACAGACTGTATGGCCGTGGCAGGCTTCTTGCTAACTGTTCTTATATCTTATATTAGTCCATTTCTATAAATCTATACCTTGCCACGTGGCTCCTGTCTTACCAGTATCTTCACATGCTGCTTGCGGCTGGCAGTGTCTCCTTCCGCCTTCCTGTTTTCTCTGTTCTCCTCTCTGTTAGTCCCACCTATACTTCCTGCCTGGCCACTGGCCAATCAGTGTTTTATTTATTGACCAATTAGAGCAATTTGACATACAGACCATTCCACAGCAAGGTACCATACAAAGCAGCAGGCCAGGAGACCATGGATCAAAAACCTCTGAAAATATGAATCAAAATCAACTTTTCCTCTTCAGGACTTGATTCATTTTGATTGTCCATCATGTTGATGGAAAGCTAATTGGCACACCGGTCTATCCTGGCTGTGCTGCCTGCTACACAGAAAGGGGCTGGCTTAATTGTGTAAACCCTAGAGTTAGAAATGGGGGCACGTCAGGATGCAATACGGATTATGGAATTCGTGTTAGTACAAAAACGAATATTTTCAAAGCAGTACCCAAATGTCTGATGGGAGTCCTTCTGAGAGAAAAGTTTGGCATCAGTGGGTATGGGCAGACTGTCTCCTGGGTGAGAATGATGGACAGGAGCCCTTTCCCAACCCTTAGAAGCTAGCATGCCACAGTCTGGAATAAGCTTTGCAAGCATACCACAACTGCACACTGCAGACCCGAGCGGGCTTGGAGCTGGCCCCCCATCGTGTTTCCACTGGCCACATGCCCAAACCCCTGCTGCTTCACTGTGTACCACACAGCCATGAGTCTGGGCTCAGCATTGCCAACGGAACCCAGCAAGTGTATACACAATGCTCCGCAAGGAAATCAAGCAAATGGTTGGCAGGGCCCTCAGCCCCCCAGCAGGAGGAGCATCCTGTGGATGTTAGGAAACCCCCGAGGAGGTTCACACCCATTCGTTTGTTCCTGGTGCTTGACTGCCTTCTAGGCACAAGGGAAACACCTCCCTACCAGTGCAGAACTCCAGGTAAAGATCTGTTTGGGGGGGGGGGGTGTGTGTTAAAAGAAAGTCCGGCTCTGGGCTTGAAGGGAAACGTGGCTTTTAGCATGAGAGGCTGGCTGAAGGCACTTGCTCCATTTTCTAGTGGTTTTCTGATCTACAGTGGCTGGTGCCGCGTCTTCTCCCAAGTTAATGTTTAGTGAACTCAATGGTAGCTTAAAGTCAGTGGTGGTGGGAATATTTACACTGTGGAAATGGGCAAGTACTAAAAAAATGAGGACCTTTGTTATTGTTGTTACTTCAGAAAGCTTAACAGCACGTCCCTGGGAATTGTCAAGTCGTGAGAAAAAAAAGCATTGTCTTTGTGCTCTGATGACTAGCAGTGAACAGAGGGGCCTACACTCAAAAAAAAAAAAAAAATCATTTACGTTCCAGGCAGAACTGGATTTGGCCTGGCTCTGCTCTACCAGCTGTTGCCAGTGGGGCCTGGGGAAGGCTGGATATTGAAACCGCTGGAGACTTAGTTTCCTTGTTTATAAAATAACAGCACTAATCACCCAAGAGGAGGACCAGATGGGGCGATGCCCCTCATCACTTCCTGAACGTAACTCCCTCTCTGGGTACGCGTTCCAACAACGACTGCCAGAGACAGCGAGCACAGCCCTTGAATCATAGATTTTTCTTAAATGTAGCAAGCATTTCCCTGCCTTGTCCTCATACCCCACTGGCCAGTTTAATCACCACATGACCCTACCTAACACCAATTCTTAGACAGGGAAATGGGAGCCAAGTCATAGCATTCCAGAGGCACTGGAGCTCCTGCCTGAATCAGTGAGATTATGAAAGTTCTCCAGATGATTCCAGTGCAGCCAAAGCCTAGAACTCGCGTTTTCAAGTCTGAGTCTTAGACACATTATGGTGTTAGCTTCCTGGAGCTGGCTATAGAAGGGTTCTTTCTCCCAGAGAACAAGGATGGAACAAAGTCTAAGATGGACGAGTGTGAAGAGAATGGAGGAGTACTGTCAGCAGCATGGCCCATGGTCTACATTTCCAGCTGGAGTCGGTCCTGATGCGAGGAGTTCATGGGAGAAAGTAGAGGCAATATACATGCAGCTCCCATACCCATCAAAGAAGCTTCTTTTTGCAGCAGATGGAGACCATTGCAGAGACCCACACTGGTCCAAATGCAGAGAATAGGTGGCTGTGTGGGTGCCCAGTAAGCTTATCTACGATTCAACCTTCCACCTAAGACTTGGGAAACATTGCAGAGGAGGAGGCAGAAAGATTGTAAGGGCTGGAGGGACCAGGAAGTCTGCTGCTAGATTGTGTCTTCTAAACATGACAGGGATGCGATGTACATCCATGAAGTCTCGATAATACGGTTGCCTTAACAATACCTGTCCAATGGCAACACCAGTTGATATGCCAATGAAGATGGGGTCAATTCCATAAGGCATCACCACAAGATGAAGAGTTACAGGCAACTGATGACTTCTAACAGAGGATGAATTAGTTTTCTCCAGGGACAAGCTCCTGGAGATGGGTTGTCCAGTTCCAAGTAGTCAGCCCTAAACACACGTATAAGAGCAACACCAAATGGACTTAATAAAGGCTGTGTGTGTGTGTGTGTGTGTGTGTGTGTGTGTGTGTGTGTGTGTGTGTGAAGTAATCATAATTACAGAAGAAGAGATCATGAACTCCAGTGAGGACGTGGGAGGAGTTGGCGAGAGGAGAGGGGGGGATAGAAATGATGTAAATACAATACTTATAGATGAAATCCTCAACACAATTTAATTTAAAAAATAGAAGTGTTCTCAGAAGTTAAAATACATGGCTGTTTGGAAATGAAGTCTTGAGTGAAGCTTTGAGGAAATGGACCTGTAGTAAAAGGCAGGAAGCAGAGAGTTAAAAAAAAAAAAACAAAACCACAACTTTTGCCACCCACCTCAAAGAGTAAGACATGGCCTAGGGGGGCTCCTCTGGTCATCTTGAACCCCACTATAGCACCAGACCAGGCCCTGTGAGGACCGCCATGAGATGTGGAGCAACTGGGCAGTCACAGGCTCAGCAGCATCCTCTCCTGGGCCACTGCCTTCTCAGGATGTCAGAGCCCAGCTGGGATTCCAAGGACTTGTTCCTGGGGATCCCTTGGATTCAGGGACTGCCAGCAGCAATGACCAGTGCATACCATGGGCCGCAAAGAATATGAACGTGGGAGTCAGGAGACGTGGATATAAAACCTGACTGTGCTTTTACCCTGCCCTGCTCCTAACCCCTGACCTCATCAATTAAATGACAACAGAGGATGAGTGTCTCTCACACAAAATGCTTGAGACCCACAGTGATTAATGTCTGGGGAGCAGGCATTTTTATCATCCACCAGATATGAAGAGGAAAAATAGAATGACTTGTAAACCTCTAGCTCTCGGTACAAATTCCAGTTATTTTTAGCATAACTAATTTTAGCATAACTAAGTTTTACAAGTGGAATCTTTATTTTTTAAGTTTTATTTATTTAAAAAAATAAATTTTATTTTAAAAAATGTTTAGTGTGTGTGTGTGTGTGTGTGTGTGTGTGTGTGTGTGTATGAAGGTCAGAGGACAACTTGAAGAATTCCGTTTTCTTCTTCTACCATGTGGGGTCCAGGGATCGAACTCGGGTCTTCCGACTTGAAAACAAGTGCCTTTATCCACTGTGTCTTCCTGACAACCCCAAAGTAGGGCCTCTTAGTTCAGCATTTCTCTGTCTGAAGATGCCAAAATCATCAGTCAAGGAAGGAGAGAGGAAGGGAGCGGGGAGGGAAGGAGGGA
The DNA here is from genome assembly GCF_004664715.2 of Peromyscus leucopus. Lineage (NCBI taxonomy): Eukaryota > Metazoa > Chordata > Mammalia > Rodentia > Cricetidae > Peromyscus > Peromyscus leucopus. The sequence continues at coordinate 41,541,369 of NC_051075.1, forward strand.
GGAAGGGAAGGAAGGAGGGAGGGAGGGAAGGAGGGAGAGATGTCATTTTCCAGTTTACATTAGAGGAGGGTAGAATTCAGTTAATGCCTCTAAGAGCAGCCCCAGTTTCTCGGGTCCGTCCACTTTACTCCCAGACACCTTCATTCTCTCCAGCTTTCTGTTTGCTAGAAGAGAACCATGTCAGTAGAACCAGGAACCAGGAACTGCCATGCAGCTCAGTTGTCTGTCACACACAAAGGGCCCAGGTTTGGTCCCCAGCACGGTATAAAACTGGGTGTTATGATGTATGCCTTAACATCCCAGCCCTCCAGGTGTGGAGTCAGGATAATAAGAAGTTCAAGATCATCCTTGACTACATAGCCAGGTCAACAATAACCTGGGCTATTGTGAGACCATGTCTCAAAAACAAAAACATTATAGAAACTTTTTTGTGTGTCTAGTTTTTTTTTTTTTTAATTGTTTATTTTTGTATGGGGTGAGGCATCATCGAACGGGAAAAATCCAAAATGTGTCCTGTTCCTCTGCACATTCCCCACGGCCACACACGCGGTTTTTCCATTCTGAATGAAAATTGCTATCCTACAGAGGCCACAGAATCTCCTGCCTGGAGACAGAGATACCAGGACAAAGCAGGGGCACTTCCAACCCCGGGCCCTTATTTCTGACAGAAGTCGAGGCTGATCCACCAGCTTTCCGTTCCACACCGGTCAAGAGCCGGGTCGGAACAGAGAAAGCACCTTTGTGACGTGGGGCTGCTCCTTCCTCAGCTGACCCTCCTTTTAGGGGAATCTGCAAAGGCCTGTGTTTCCCAGCTGACTTAGTGCCACATGCCACTTCCTCATGACTCTGTGGCCTGCCAGACAAACCCATGGCCCTGGCTGATGACATGCCAAGGCTCTGAAAGAAATGGATCCCTGCTCCCAAGAGAGCGATAAAGCAACGCTGGAAACACTGTGTCTGGAATCCTGTGCTCGGCTGCCCAGGATTGCTGGTTTGGGTAACTTTCTGGCTTGACTTACAGGAAGGTCCAGTGGGGACCAGCAGGAATGTTGTAACAGCTCACATCACCTTGGAAAAACACTATTCAGTGCAGCCTGGCATTGTAATTCCAGGAAGCAGCTGCTTGTGAATCAGCAGCCTCCTCTTTCTTGTGGCTTCAGGAAGCGTGTCCAAAGCCTCACCCATCTCCTCTCCAGGGAGACTTCCATGTGCCAGCCACGTACAGGCTTTACTGGAAGGGATACAGAGGGGACTCCTTGCAGATATTCCAAGCCCACCCTAAGGGTGAAGGAAAGGGATGGGAGGAGAGGCCTCTAGGCCCCAGGCTCTACCTGGGATTCTCGGAAATGTTTTCAGGTCCTGATACAGAAAACCACGTGGTTTGAAACTCTCTTATCTGGATTTCAAAACAATAAAAATAGGTGGACATCTCTACCGCAGACGGCATGGCATGGTTGATGCTTGGTTCGATGTGACTCCACACGCCACCTGCAGAGCCAGAGAGGTCTGAGAAGTTTCCAGAAGGTTGTAGGTGGATTGTGTGATCAGGACAGCCATTTGGGCTCCAGGGCCATCTGTCCTGCTGCAGGCTGAAGAGGGACAGAGACTAAAGAACGCTGACAGAGGAACTGGCTCTGGCTTCCTCTTTTGCCAGCTCCAAAGAAGCCCTTGCAGGTGGTAACTTTGGCCTCCGTGATGGGCCGGAGCCAGTATTTTCTCAGAAAATGTAAGAATTTAAGTGCAGTGAGGAAACACCTATGAAGTACAAGACGGAATGAAAAAACACAGGGAACAGAGAAGCTCTGAGGATCCTACCCCAGCGTCCCCCTCAACTCTGTCCTCCCTCCAGCTTGCCTGTGCTCGCCGCCGCCACACATTCTCACTCACTTCTTGGTTATTTACAAGGGAGCCCAGCCCGCGTTCCACATCAGCTGCACCTGGAAACATTAGCAATGTTAACTGTCAGACCTCACTCCAACCTACTCAGTCAGTACCTCTGGAGCGGGGCCAGCAGATCTGTGCTTGAGGAGCCCAAGTGATTGCGTTGGCCGCTCAAGTTTGAGAAGCCCCTACTGCCCCTTTCCCAGTCAGGCGGTAGACTTCCCAGAGTCCTGACTTTCTCTTATGCTCCAGGAGGCATGGCCTGGTAGAGGAGCCATGCCAGGAAGTAAGAGGAAAACAGGAGGAGGAAGTCTAGTAGTCATCTTTGCCCATACCCCCCTGCCAAGTCACTTATCTTGTGGGCTCTGCTTCCCCCTCTGTAAAGTTAAGTCTCTGAGGTAGGGTGGCCCAAGTCGGAAGGCTTCATGTAGTTCATGTGCCTTCTTCTCCTTCTTGCTGATTCTGCCCAACTGCAAGGGTAGATCTGGGCTGGGCTTCTCCTGATCCTCCTAGGTCAGGTGTGTGTGTGTGTGTGTGTGTGTGTGTGTGTGTGTGTGTGTGAAGGAGAGAGGGAGAAGGTGTGCTAGGGTACACACGCACAAAATCTGCAAAAGGCAAGGGAAAGTCACCCTCAGAGAGCGGCTGGCCTGAGTAACTGCTCCCCACAGGTAGGCAGGAGAGCCTTCACGTCATGAGCTCAGCTGAGCGGGGAAGAGAGCAGTCAGAGTGGCTAGTGAAAGCATTCCCCACACGAAAGCTTAGCCTTTCATCACTTACTGTCATGGTAAAGACAAGAGACACTCCATCTCTCTCCCACCGAACACAGGGTGCAGGACCAGGAGGCCAGCACAGATGTGGGGCATCTCACTGAGGAAGGAGCCCTGAACAGAGGCTCTGCCTGGACTCTGGAGGTGAGGCGTGAGACGTGAAGAGAGCTGGAACCGGAAGAGTAGGGAAACGAGCCTCGGTGGCTGGCGGAAGTGGGTGTCCTTAAACTTTCCTTCCCCTCCTTAAGTAGGGGGGCCTCAGACAGGAAGCCGAAGAAAGCCCACCTCAGAGAGGCCTCTGGAGGTAAATCTTGGAGGAACAGGCCCTGAAGGAGAGCTTTGAGGCCTGTGGAGGTCACTCCCTCCACAAACTGCAAGGCTGACTAGGCCCAGAGTCAGAGTGGAGAGGATACTTTCCTGTGAGGCCTGTTGGGCAAAACCTATGTGGTCAGGCCCGAAAAGAGTCACACAGGTTTGTAACAGAGACCTAGCTTCCTTTCCTCCCCCAGGGAGACCACAGCCTCTTCCTACCTGCCTCGGTCTCCAGCATGGAGGCGAAGCTGGGCGAAGTTGGCACTTGCCTCTGGACAGACAGTGGTGCAGGGATTTTGTCCTTGTGGAAGACATTTTCACACGTCTGTCCAAGCTCTTGAGTCCTGTCATCTTAAGCCACATTATCTCTGGGAAATAATGAAGCGTCGATGCTGTTGCTGTATGAAAGACTCTGGTCAAGTCAATGTCCGTCACCCCTGAGGAGAGAAACAGACAGTTCAGCACAAACCATACCAATGCGAAAATGGACTCTGAGTTAGATCACAAGTTTTTATTATTTATTTATTAATTATTATCTATTTATTATTCTATGTGTGGGGGTTTTGCCTGTATTTATGTCTATGCAGCATATACATGGCCTGGTACCTGTGGAGGCCACAATAGGGCATTGGGTCCCCTGGTACTATGGTTACAGACAGTTGTGTGAAACATGTAGGTGCTGGGTATCAAACCCAGGTCCTCTGGAAGGGCAGCTAGTTCTCTTAGACGCTGAGCCATCTCTCCAGCCTGGGTTTTTGAGGACATATTGTTTTACATGCCTGTGTCACCCAGAGTCCTTTGCTAATTTGTGCCGTTAGCCTAAGCATCCAGAATACAGCAGGTTTCTTAGATGACAAGCTCTTCTAGTGTCTAAAATGGCTAAGTGTGTGTGTCTGTGTGTGTGTGTCTGTGTGTATGTGTGTATGTGTGTATATGTCTATGTATGTGTGTCTGTGTGTGTATCTGTGTCTGTGTGTGTAGATATGTGTCTGTGTGTGTCTGTGTATGTCTGTGTGTGTCTGTGTTTGTGTGTATGTGTGTATCTATGTTTGTATGTCTGTGTGTTTACATGAACACATATGGAGGTTAGAGAACAATCTTGGGCACCATGCCTCAGGTGGTAGCCATGAGACAGGGTTGTTCGCTGGCCTGAAGCTCACCAAGTGATAGGAGCCTGCCTGCCTCCACCTCCCTAGCTCAGGGATCACAAACACACACAACCCTTCTAGGCTTTTCTACACATGTGCTGGGGACAGAACTCAGGTCCTCATGTTCGCACAGCAGGCACTTTACCCACTGTGCTCTGGACTGCCTCATGACATGTTCATTTACTCTTACACAATTTCATTCTGTCTTTCCAAGTGGATTGGGAATAGATCTGTGTCTGAGGGGTCACAGTATTGGCAAACAGTTTGGTTCACTTTCAACTGTTACAGACTTAATTAGATTTCAAGGAATAGTCTTTAGCAAGAAACTGGAAAGGTAGTCCTCAAACTCCAGGAAGACCTCCAGGCATGACTCAACAGGATGGGCTCCGCCCGGGGGTCTCTCAGAGGGTGGCCAGACTCTGGGCTTGTTCTCCCCTATCTGCTCTGCAAAAGAAAAATAAACAGCATTCTTCTAAGGATGGGTGGTTCTGACCCAGTACAATCACCTGGAGCAGAGTTTTAATGATCAAGCTTGATAAGCTTCCCATAGCATACTGTCAGACATTTGGATTCAGTCAACCCGGCGGAAAGCTCAACCAGCTGCACTTAAAAAAAAAAAAAAAAAAAAAAAAAAAAATCCTTCCAGATAATTCTCATGCACTATCAGGTTAAGAACTAGCAGACAAATACCAGGATCAGGAAACACGTGCCTTCTCCCTTTTGTAGCTCCCGATAACTAGCGCACCACCTGGCCCCTACGCAAACACTTCATAAATATTTATTGAGTCAATGGGCAAATGAGTTCTTGAAAGTGCAGTCAACCTTGCATGCTACCTGCAAGCTAGCAAGGACCAACGGGGACCAAACCGATAGCAGCCAAGCCAGGGGCCCCATCAGGCAGAAGGGCAAGGGCGAGAGGGAGCAGAAGAGAGGTGGATGGTTTGAATGTCGCTTGCCAGCAGGGCACCTGCCCAGGAGAAGGTTGCTGCCATCAATGAATAGGTGCTTCTCTGCTGGGACCTCCCCGAGTTCTACCGCAGCCCCACCTTAAAAAGCACCCCCCAGTGGGTCACTTCCCTCCAAAGCCCCTTATCTCCTCGATGTAATCAACGCTCCTTCCTCGGGCTCCCAAGCTCCTTTTGGCCTGGTCCCTGGCTCAATCACTAGCTACCCTCCCTCTGCCCTGGCCTCCCTGCCTTCTTGCAGGTCTTACAAGATGCTGCTGTTTTTCTCCTGGAAACCTCCTTCCCTCTGCCTGCAAAATTCATTTCCTGGCCCCTCTCTGGGAAGCTCCATATCACCTAGCAAAGTCCAATGTGACCATCAAATTACCGCATGAAAACATGGTCCGCCCTCCCCGCAGGAGCCCATCAGCCTCCTGAGGGTTAGCGGTCAGCCTGTAGCGTTCCAGTTTCAGTGGCTGCTTGAGATGGCTTTGATTCGCACGGAGACATAAACAATCTGGGTGATTTGGACCTGTTCTAAAAAGGCAAGGTAAACAAAGCGAAGGGTTCCAAGCGATTTCTGAAGAGACCGGAGGAAAGGCAGACTAATCCTCTCACTGGGGTCAGAGCTCAGCGTCCCGAGCCCAGCTCCCATGGTCACACTCTCTCAAGGCAGACTGCCAGCTGGCCCCAACAAGGGGAAAACCCAGACGGCTGCACAGGCCGGTGAAGACTTCAGACTGTGCTTAAGCACCAGGCGCGGGCTGCAGGTGGGAGCCGCGCCCTGAGAGCGTGGGCAGAGGGCTCGCGGCAAGCTGAGCGCAGAGCTCCGCTGGGTCAGGTGCCCCGCGGGGGCCGGGTCAGGTGCACCGCGAGAGGCTGGACCTGCGCCTCCAGGCTGGTGCTTGGGGCAGTTGATTTGGCTGCTTGACAGGCTGATGCCTTGATTTGGTCTGACAAGTGCAGGCTCCTGTGAGAAGCAGCCTGGATTTTTGACATTCAGCAAGCTAGAAATAACCAGCTGAGCTCCTGGCGCTGTAGCTGCAAATGTCTTGCTTTTCCCAGGCCATTGCCAGATGGAAGTGGCTTCTCCCTGAGCAGACCTGCCCTCCGAGTATCAGGAAGCCTGGGTTCTCCTATAGACTCAGCTCCTAACTGCCGGGCCTTCGGGGGAGTCACTTGATTTCAATACGGCATAGCTTGTGTGTAGAAGGGGGCTGTTGGTAGCAGAGTCCCTTTCTCCTCTTGTAAAATGTGACTCAAAGTGACTGCTGTCCCTCCTAATTGTGTCACTTGCACTTGATATATACTCTCCAGAAGCTTAGAACCCTGGAAATGCACCCTTGGAAAGACCATCCTAATTGGAAATGAGGCTGAAGCTGATGATGTTACTCAGTGGGTAGCGTTCTAGCCTAGAATGCAGGAAGTCCCGGGTTGGATCCTCAGAATCACGTAAACTGGACATGGTAGCCATAAACCTCTTTCTAAACCTACCTCTCTGGGAGAAGAAAGCAGGACGATGAGAAGGCTAAGGTCATCCTCGGGTACTTAGCAAATTCAAAGTCAGCCTGGATAGTTCAAAAGACTATCCAAAGTCAGGGTTGGGGGGATTCCATGAGAATCCTTTGAGATCTGTAGGCTCTTCCAAGAAAAATCACACCTGCCAGGCACTGCTTACAAGAGCAGAGGGTCACTGGCTTACACCAGTGCCCCTTGTTTTAACATCTGCTACCTCAGCAGATTCCCTTGTGGGGGGAGGGAGGGGCTGCAGACTGGCCTGCCACGTGTCTCCAAGGTTTCTCCTCCGTCCAGTCCTCACACCAGCGGCAACCTTTCCCCCCTGTAACCAGCCTCCTCTCTACTCTCAAAAAGGAATTCATCCTAGAAATCCTTGTATAAGTGTGGGGTGTCCCACAGCAGAGAAAGAGCCAAGTAGAACTTTTTTTTTTTATTATTATTATCTTTCCCACAAAGCTGGGGCAGGACGCACAAAAGCAGGAGGCAGAGCTGCTTCTGTAAGATCCTTCCCACCCACTGCAGAATCGATAGTGAGCTCGCCACTCCAGGGGGCTCACAGCTACCTGGCCGGGGCATAGGAGCTGCCGCAGATCGCTGGCACACAGTCTCGATGGAAACAAACTTCTTGAACAATGGGGAACTACAAAGAGGCCCTGGTGAAGGAACTTGCAAGGAACGACGGATGTTGGTGGAGATTTGGGCTGTGACCTTGGGAATTTGGGGTCAGCCTAGGCTATAATTATAAATAATGGTGATAATAATAAATGATAATAATAAAGGAAAAGCAGAGCAGGGACCAAATTCCTTCCATCAGTGTGCCCTCAGAGATGGTGGCTGTGATCACAAATAGGACCTACTACCCACTAACGTTCCTTTCACTCAGAGCCCCAGCCACTTGTTCCAAGTTAGCTGTCTTGGGTGACTTTTCTGTTACTTCATCTTCTAGGAAGACAGCTGTCTACTCCTAGAGCGTAGCACAGTTTAGCTTTACCAGGAGTTCTGACCCGGGGGCTGCTAGAATCATTTTCAAGGACCAAATGGAAGAGGGTGACTCCTTGGAGTCGCATGTGTACATAGCCTCGCATGTCGTAGGCAGCCTGTGCTAGCGAAGGTGTGGGAGCTTCAGGTGAGGCAAGTCTGGACTAACGACTTCCAGAGTGGACAGGAGGATAGAGGAAGTGTGCAGAAAACCCGCCCAGGAAGAAAAGTTGAGTGACACCTGCTGAGATGTGGGCTTGATATCCCTCCCAGCCTGTTCTCTACAAATACTAGAGTTTCTGTGGAAGAGAAAAGAGATCCTTGGCCTTCATACAGAGAACACAAGGCGGGCACTCTGTTGCTGGCTTGGCTTCTAAGAGGGTCAAAGGCAGGCCAACTTCAAGGTGGTGCCTGCTCTGTTTGCAGCCTCGGGAAGACAGCCTTGATCTTGTCTTGTTTTGCCTTTGCTCGGAGAAGCAGACTCTCCCAGGGGAAATGGCTGGCCTTAAAAGAGATGCTATGACAGCCAAAGACAATTCAGCTTCATCCCTAGTCTCTGAGTTTTGTGGGGAGTAATTGCTGCTGGGGTAGCTGTGTCCTGTGCCTTTTATTCTGGAAGTTTTACTTAAATGGACAGCAGATAAATGGACAGAGCTGCTTAAAATTCAGAAAGGAGGGCTTGTGTTTCAGTGGAGATTGGTTTAGACAACAGGGAAGATAATTTCAAGCAAAATCGAAGACTTACATTATAATATTGGGATGGGGCAAAAGTCAGTCGGTGGAATAAAGTAATTATTCCACAGCATCCTGGATTAGTGAGATTGCCTGAGACCCAGAGATTCTGTATGGTGAAGCAACATCTGGTTGGAATGCAGAATTGAACTGCGTCTCATTTCTCAGGGCTTGAAAATGGGGAATCATATTTGCCCCGAATGCAGTCATGTAGTCATCGAGGTATCCCAAGTCTCAACTCCTTTATTACACATGACATCAGGAAGACTTCTTGAATGATAGATACATGCTCAAAGGCATCGTTCTCATTGCAGAGAAAATGCATGGAACAGCTTGGGACCCGTCCACACACCCGGCTATCACCCTCTTCTCTTTGTGCAGCCTAGAACTCCTCACTAAGTGCTCAGCCTTGTCTGCCTCGCTATCCTCTGCTTCTGCGGGTGTCTCCCAAGTTCCTGCCACACACAGTAAGTGTGAGGCCAAGGCCAGCTGGCTGGACCTGGGCAGTGATCTCTAAATAGCAGATCTCTGGCTCATACATCTGAGACCAAGGACCTCCCCGGCTGAGTGAAGAAGGCTGAGCTCCTGACTCCAGGACATTCTTGGCTCTGTATGAATGCATTGTTTTCAAAAGCAGGGTTTTTTGTTTTTTTTTGGTTTTTTTGTTTTGTTTTGTTTTGTTTCTTTTTGTTTTTTGGGTTTTTTTGGGGGGGGGTGTCTCTCGTGCATTGAGGAGACAAGGCCCCAGTGTCAGCATATTTCTTAAGTGTCTGCCTGCGTTGGTTGGATACCACCGTCAGACCTGAGCCCTCACACACAGACTCTTCCTTTTCTCCGCGCAGTCCTCAGAGACGCGGCAGCCGGTGGAATGCGTTCAAACCATGGTCTATTCTCAACAAAAGAAACCAGGGCAGCTTGGGGGCTTATCTCTTCCCAAATTCTCCCAACGTTCTGAACCAAACATAATGAAAAGAATACATGTGTTTTGTTCACAGATATTAATGCTTCTCTAAAGCAGTCTGGGTAGCGGCAATGTCCATGGTCCCTGACCAAGAGGGCTTCTAAGTGTGAGCAGGAACTGTGTTCTGGGTGTCAGGACTGCTTTTTTTTTTTTACCTCACCTTCATCCTTCGGAGATCATTGTCTGCTGTGTGTCTTAGATACAGTGACAAGTGAAAGATGTATTTATAACCTAGTGGGAAAGACTGGGGTTAATCCAGCAGGCACCAGTTAATATATAACTATCAACAAAAGCCATAGAGAAATAGAGCAGGGTGCTCTGGGAACAGAGAATGAGCCTGTATCTGATCCAGTAGGGGTGAAGAGGAGAATGCAGGGTCTTCTCGCAGGAGGGAGTCCCATTTGAGATGAGCAGTGAAGGAGAAATAGAAAGTAAAGAGTCAGGGTGTGCTTGGGATACAAAGAGCTTGCCGACCAGAGGAGCGGAAGTGAAGACCTTGCGGCTATGTGACAGGGATCCAGGAGAGCAGGGGTCTGAGGAAAGGATTGGGTGAACGGCACAGGAATGGAGAAGCCGTGCTGAGGATTGGGGCTTTTATGACGGAATGATGAAATGTCACTTCATAAGAGGGCGAGCGTACTAAGTTGCTTTCCTGAAGATTGCCATGATGAGAAAATGATGAACACAGACATCATTACTACACTCTCCCCCAATCCATCCACTGCCTAGTCTAAAGACCACCCAAGCTCCACTTCTGTAGCTCTGGGCCAAAGTAGGCAGCGTCGTCTCTCAAGATCCACGGGAAGCACCCCGAGGGCTTGTTGGAAGGTCCAGGGCTTACCTACCCAGGCTCACCACTCAGGCATTCAGATCTGGACTCCATTTCTACCAGCGTTTTCTCTCCTCTCTTAATGAATAAATCTCCTTCAGGTTACAGCCCACATGTCCCCATGCCCAGACAGGCTCACATCAGTTAGGTCATAGTAACCCAATCCTAAATTAAGTCAATTAGCCCAAGGCCAACGGGCTAGTCAGCTGCCATAGCTAGAACAGCTTTGGGGTTCTCCGAACACAGACCCTTTTCTAGGACTGACTCAAGAAGTTCTATGCAGGGCAAGAAGGAAGGGCTGAGTGTCCATGCTCTTTCTTAGGACTTGTGCTTGCTCTGTCTTTGTGAAATTCCCAGCATCCCGCTTCTGAGGTGGTCAGAAACTCCCTGAATAAAATGTCTCGATCCCTCATTTGAAAAGCGTGTCTAGACGAAGGTGGGTCTTCTGAGCCATCGGCATCCCTGGTGGATGATGCTGGATTTCTTAGAAGATTTCCCACCCTGCCTTTTCCTCAAACTACCAGAAGAGGTGAACAGGTATGAATGTTAACTCCCTCCCCGCACCCTGGGTAATCCAAAAAAGACACCAGTGGCTGGATCAGGAGTTCTGCACTGTAGGGGGGCTATGCCTGGGCTTTTCCTCAGCCCTCTATAGAAATGAGAGGCAGGCTTGTTCGCCCTTGTGAATTTGAAAGGGATTCCAGGAGCGCTCAGACAAGCTGCTGGAAGCACTATGTTATTTAATGACTTCTAAGTAGGGATATTTCAGGAGCCAGTAATGCACTTGAATTAGAAATGAGTCCTGTGCCAGGGGTAGGTAGCACTCTCCTTTCGTCAGATGAGGTGGCAGGGCATGTGAGGTTTTATGGGCAGCGCCCTGAAGAGAAGCAGCTCCACAAAGGGGACCTACATGTCCAGCTTTGTCCTCTCAGACAGAACCCCTCCCTTCAACCCACTTCCCACTCTTGAGTTGATCCGGCCTGACAGCTGCTAAACTCACCCTCCCATTCCAGGGCCTCAGGTTGGCGCTTCTGTGAAGCTTCTTTTCAAAGTCTGCTCCTTGTTCAAAATGCTGCTCGGCCTTTCTTTGCGAGGTGAACTATGCTCACTGCCTTAAAATCCTTCCTAGAAAAGGGTTGGTTCCCAACAGCAAATAGATTCTAGTGGATATGTAAATATACACCGCCGCTGCCGGAACTTATCTACATGAATGCAAATCCACATTTGAATAGGAATGATATATAAACTATGGAGAACACACAGATCAAGCAATTATGGGCTGCCTTGTTTTAAAATTTTCCTTTCATTTTAGCTGACAGGCAGCAATTGCCTGTGCCTATGGGGTACAATGTGGTGCTTCAGTATACATATACTTTGTGTGATGATTATATCAGACTCATTAATCATATCCACGACTTCCCATATTTATCCTTTCTTGGTAGTGAGAACATTTTAAAATCCATTCTTATAGCAATCGTGAAGTGCAAATTCTTATTAGCTACAGTCACCTTGATGTCCTCTGTACTTTTCTTCCTTAGCTAGGTACCAATAGAACGTCTACTCTGTTCTGTGGCTGCGCGTTATCACAGTCTGTCTGGGTCCAAGGACAGGCTCACTAAAAAGCAGAGCCCGAATCCAGTGGTGGAAAAATAAAAAAATGTATATTTCGCTGGTCACTGGGTTGGCCATCCCTTCTGTCACCAGCTGAGGGAGTGACCACCTGACTTCTCTGTCCTCGCTCCCCTTGTTTATAGAATAAGGACAATATCAGCATTATGCAGTCAGAAGACATGGCTATTGTGAAACTTATTTACTGTGCGGTAAATAGATGAACCATGCAGTGTTTTAAAATAGTATAAAAACATAATGACTGTGTTATTAAGTAAAATAGTGTTTTTCCTTCCTTTTTCTCTACCCTCCCTGGAGGAAACAAACAAAAGTTATGGGCCAAACTAAGCCATGTGTGAGGGCTGGCCTGAGTAAGCGAGAGTGGATGGAGAAAGCCAGCTGTCCGGTGGGGCCCACCCATGGGTTCCTGTGAATATTCTGTCCTTATTTGCTTCCTCAGTTGTCTTCACAGCTTGGACTTCCTGTTGGAGTCAGGAGAAATCTGTTCTGACCTCTGGTAGCACCGTCTGAGCATACTAACCCCAGTTCCACTAAGAACTTCAGTCTGCCTGCCTGCCCGTTTTTTGGAAGGCCCGAAAAACACGGATGAGCATGCTCTGGCTGTGACAGGGGTTTTCTGTGCCGAGAAGTGACCAGGGGCAGAAGCCAGGCCTTTCCGGTCCTTCTCCAAGATGTAGTGACTTCCTGACAATAAGCAAATCCTTCCGTGGGAAGAGGGACTGTGGTCCTGGGATTGTCACCAGCTGGCTGGCGTGCCTGGGATATGGCTCTCATTTCTCCTTCAGTGCAGGAAGAGTAGAGATGGACTCTGGTTTGAGCCAACCTAAAAAGTTAGAACTTAAAACAAAATAAAAAAATTCCCTAACTTTCTGTTACCTGAAAAACCTTCCTAATCCATGCTCCCATGAGATACTGTATCCAGGTGAGATTTTTTCTTCTTCTTTTTTTCTTTGAGACAGGATTTCACTATGTTGTCCAGACAGGCCTCCAACTCACAATCCTCCTGCCTCAGCCTCCTGAGTGCTGGGATTATGACTGTGTACCATCATGCCTGGTATCTCCTTTTTCTTTCAGAGCGAATAATCAAGAGACACCAGTGACTAGAAAAATCAGCGCAGTGGTGTCTGGTAAGTCAGGAACGCTCATTTATCCATCCAGTCTGGAAAGGCTGGCTTTGGGAAGAGATGATGATAGGGCTTTGGTCAGGTGAAAAGGGGACCACGGCTGCACCCCCTCAGAGCATGACTGCCTTTCAAGAGCATATGATTGGCTTAGGAGTTTACAGATAGTGCCTGCGTCCCTCTGTAGCCAATGAGCCTTCAGAATTGGTCCTGTTTTATCTTCCTTAGTGGGGTGTGTGTGTGTGTGTGTGTGTGTGTGTGTGTGTGTGTGTGTGTGTGTCAGGGGTGGGGTAGGGGGATAGGGGCTTGTGCAGGTGCATGTGTGTGTATGGGTGAACACATGTAGATGTGTGCGTACCTGTATTGTACGTGGAAGTCAGAGGTCGATCTTGGCTGTGGCATTCTTCAGGAACCATCCACTTTATACTTTGGGACAGAGTGTCCCACTGGCTTATGTTTCCCCAAGTAAATTAGAATCGCAGGCCAACGATTACCAGGGATCCACCAGTACCTTCGTCCCCAGTGCTGAAATGACAAGCATCAGCCACCGTGCCTGGCTTTTTATGTGGCAGCCGGAGGTTGAGTGCAGGTCCTCATGCTGGCTGTAGCAAGCACTGTACTGACTTTATCTCCCCAGTCGCTTCCTGAGCAATTTTAACTACAATAGACAGACTTTGGCAGAAGTGAAGCAGTGGAGATGTCACTGAAAATCTCAACTGCGTTATCTTCTAGCGGCCGCCCAATTTTCCCATCTTCTGACTGTCAATATGTTATTTACGCCATCAGCCCAAGATTGCTGTGACTTTGCCAAGTAACCCAGAGACAAGGCTGTGTGTCTGATAGGCCGGAAAGAGGGTGTCCCAGAAGAGGCCCCCAAAGTAAATTGGATGCATAATGAGCCAGGTCCCCATAGAATATATCCAACCAGACCCTTCGCCCTCTGCACTGTGGTCTACAGGATGAAAAGACAGGAGCATCAGACATGAAGACCAGTGTCTCTCCCATCTCCAGCGCTGCCTTCCCACTCTGCGATCAGGGCTCCCAGCCTAAGACTTCCTCCTTATTCATCAGAAAAGCTTGTCTGTCCGTGGAGAGACCTGTGAGCACAGAGAGGCTGGTACCCTCTTGAAGCCACCCTTAAAGTTCTCAGACTCACGTGCAGATGCTCTCTCCTTCCATTAACTACACACACACACACACACACACACACACACACACACACACACACACACACCCTTCCCTGGAAATGCCACCCCCCATCCCCAGGCCTTGCTGCGTTAGAGCACCCAGGGTCTGGAAACAATCTCAGGGCTGTGTTGACACTTTAGCGCTGAAGTGAAGAGGCGGCTTTCTCAGGAAACACTTTAAAGGAGATTGGGTGTCTCTGGAGAGAGAGAGGGGAGCTAAAACAATATGTTACAAAAGGCTTAGAGAAATCCCGAGGCCAGAGCACTTAAATATGGTTTTATGACCTACTTGGAATGTGGTACACGTTGCTGCTTTGGGTTCGGTTATTTAAAACAATTGCATGACATCATCGTGGAGTCACTGGTCTATGTTTATCCCCACGGCAATCTCTAACCAATGGCGCTGGCACCAGGCAGGTGCTGTTTCATACACGGCCCGGCAGGCACTCAGCATTGCTGCTTTGTAGAGCACGCATTTCCTCACACATTAGACTTCTGGTTTCTCCAATCCTTGCTAACAAGGGCCCCCAGAAGGGTGTGTCGAAATAAGCTCTCTTTTAGCTTTACCTGCACCTTATAGTGTGGTGTCTTTTTCCAAAAGTCTTATTTTGAGGAAAACAACAACTTCAAATCTACAAAATTATAAGAGTACTCTTTTTTTTTCTTTTTTTTTTTTTTTTTTAATTTTCTGTATACCTCTTCACCCAGATTCAACATTTCTGGAACATTTTCCCACATTTGCATTATGTCTCTCTGGATTTCTTCCTCTCTCCTCCTCTTCTTCTTCCTCTTCCTCCTCTCCCTTCCCCCAAGCCCCTTTCTCCCCTTCTGATCCCGTTTGAGCATCATTTTCAAACGTCATGTTTTTAGTGTGTGTTTCCTAAGAAGGAAAACATTCACTTACTAAGCATACCTCCGTTCAGATTTCAACAATTATCCAAAAAGTATCTCATGTTCTTCCTAGATAAGTTCTTGAAGTTTATGGTAGGAGGTACTTCCGTGGTCATTTACTTCTCAGTATGTGTGTATGCACTCGTGTATGTGTGTGTGTGTGTGTGTGTGTGTGTGTGTGTGAGAGAGAGAGAGAGAGAGAGAGAGAGAGAGAGAGAGAGAGGTGGAGGGGTGGCAGAGAACAACCTCAGCTATCGTTCCCCAGGAGCCATTCATCCTGATTTTTGAAGCAGGTCTCCTTGGCCTGGAGCTTGCCAAGGCAAGACTGGTGCTCCAGCTATCCCTGGGACTCACCTGCCTCCACATCCACCCTGGGATTGATGAGCTCAGTGGGTGCCGGTGGGAGAACTCAGGTCTTAGTGCAGGGAAGACAAGCACAGCACGTGACTGACTGAGCGGCCTCCCCAATCCTTCTTCAAATACTTTATCAGTTCTGTTGGGAATTGGTCCTTAATACACGAATTACCTAGGAAGTTGTTTCATTGGTTCCCTCAAAAATGTTCTTGTTACTATTTGGGTTTTTTTTTTAAGTGGGGTCATTTGTTTGTTTGTTTGCTTGCTTGTTTTGAGACAGGGTCTCATTATTAGTTTAGATTGGCTTGCACTTTTGCCCAGTCAACCCTTCACACGTGTGGAGACCTTTGTGACTTCAGATGGAAGATTATGAATCTACAGATATGGACATGCTCTTCAAACCTTTCAAATTCTTAGTAAAATTTCATTTTCCTTGGTCTCAGCCATCCATTTGACAAGTGTGATTTTTTGTTTGTTTGTTTGTTTTTTCCTTAGGATCCCCTTGGTTTTGACTATGGAGCTTTCACAATTGGTATTTTTTGGTATGCGTAGGTTCTTTAATACTACAACTTGGTGAAGTGGTTTTGCTGGTTTTTGGTTTGTTTGATTTTGGTTTGGCTTTTGTTTTTTTGTTTGTTTGTTTGTTTATTGCAGCACTTCTTTCTTGCCTTGAATTCTACTTGATCTGCTAAAAACATTGCCATTCCAAGTTTCGTTTTTGCATTATTTACAGGATACTTCAAACTTTTTAACAAAGGCATAAGTTATTCAGAATTTCTACCTTTAACTGTACAGATGACTTCAAAGGAAGCTTTAACCCGGCTCTCTTCCCCGCGTCGTCATATGACTGCCGCTGTGTGGCGCATCAATTTTATCTTCTTGTGAGCTTGTGGGGATCTAACCCAGGATAAATGCTCTACCTCTGAGCTGCGCCTACAGCCCCTTTAAACTACAAACTAAACATGCGGTCAGTCTGCCTTTTGCTGTAACAGTTCGGCTGTTCATTCTTGTGTTTTTCTACTCCTGCCTCGAGCTCACCTGGCTACTGGGTAAATAACATCCTGTAAGATTCCTTTGAGTGGGTCTTGACACTCCGTCATGATGGCCAGAAATCGGTTCTCAGCCCCGCTGTCACTTCTTCGAGAATGCATTTCCCTCTGTAACTTTCTCTGCTCTTCCTCAGTGTTGATGTTCTGCTGCTTGGCGCCGCTGCTGCTGGTCAGGACCGGTTGCCTTTACTCATTCTCCTCCATCATGCAACTGTTCCTTTCGCCCAATACTTTTATTCTTAACAACATGGAAGCCTGTGCTCTTTCTCTCATCACATAGGATTTCCCATAACTTTCTGCTTCAGAAATGTCATTTTTTTTTACATATGTGGTTGTTATCAATCAACTTGCATCTCTTGGCTTTTTGTATTTTAATAGCTCTGTGTCTTTCTTTGGCTATTTCGAGGCAACTTCCCCAATATTACTTTCCACTTCATTGATGCTTTGTGTAGCTGTATATAGTTTCATCTGTCTACCAAAACTTTTAATTTAAATAACTGTAATTTTATGGCAAATATTTCAGATTTTATTTTGTTTTATGCTCAATAATCTCACTTAATGTCAACATATCTGTATTTAATGCCTTGATATTTGTTTTTAAAATTAGAAGTTTGGGATTTGGAAGTACTTTTTTTTCTTTCATTTTTCTTTATTAAGAAATTTTCTACTCACTCAACATACTATCCACAGATCCCCCTCCTCCCTTCTCCCATTCCCCAGCCCTCTTTCCCAAGCCACCCCGAATCCCCACTCCCCCCAAATCGAGGTCTCCCATGGGGAGTCAGCAGAGCCCAGCACACTGAGCCTAGGCAGGTCCAAGCCCCTTCCCACTGCACCAAGGCCATGCAAGATGTCACATCACAGGCACCAGGTTCCAGAAGCCTGCTCATAGACCAGAGACAGATCCCAATCCCCCTGCCTGGGAGCCCCCCAAACAGTTCAAGCCAAACAACCGTCTTCCATATCCAGAGGGCCTAGTCCAGTCCTATGGGGGCTCCATAGCTACCAGTCCACAGTTCATGAGCTTCCACTAGTGTGGCTGGTCATCTCTGCACGTCCTCCCATCATGATCTTGATGTCCCTTACCTGCAGTATCTCTCCTCTCTCTCATCAATTGGATTCCCAGAGCTCAGCCTGGTGCCTGGCCGTGGATCTCTGTATCTGCCTCCATCAGTCACTGGACAAAGGCTCTATGATGACAGCTAGGTTATTTGTTAGGCTGGTCACTAGAGTAGACCAGTCCAGGCACCCTCTGGACCACTGCCAGCAGACCAAGGTGGGGTCAACCTTATGGATGGGATTTGGAAGTACTTCTGAGCTCAAGATTGAAGGTGATACCAGCGGTCTCCAATATGACCTATTATGTGATATTTTAATCACATTCTGACAATAAAGCTTGCTTTGAATCAGAGAGCAGAGCTAGCCACGACCAAAATTAACCATAAAGGTTTTGGAGGACTGAGGATAGACAGAGAGGCAGGAAGTAGTAAGGCAGGGCTTAGAGAGGGTCTCAGTCCTTTTGGTTGGAGGAACGGAAGAGATAGGAAGTTACTAGTGGTTTCTCTGCCTCTTCATTAATCATTCAGGTTCTTACCCCAATATCTGACTCTCCATTTTTTATTGATAAAGAGTAATTAGATAAATGCACCAACCTATTATCTTTAAATGCAGTTGGCCACATTCAAGCAAACTTGAGAGCTTGTGGGCTGTGGGCTGCAGGTTGGAGACACCTGATTGCAGATGTTGGGAGTTCCGTGGGAAACCAGGCAAGAGTTAGTCTTACCTAGAAAAGAAGAAAGGGTGGTTGGATTGATACCACCCAACTCTGCCTAGTAGATTGAGAAGTGAGGACCGATAGTCTTTTTGGTTTTTCGAGACAGGGTTTCTCTGTGTAGCTTTGCGCCTTTTCTGGAACTCACTTGGTAGCCCAGGCTGGCCTCAAACTCACAGAGATCCACCTGCCTCTGCCTCCCAAGTGCTGGGATTAAAGGCCTGCGCCACCACCGCCCGGCCCGATAGTCATTTTTAAAGTCAGTAGAGTGGTAGAGGGGAATGCCTGACTGGAAGTGATTATACTTCAAACTTTAAAGCCCTTTTAGAACATCGCAGGAAGCAGCTCTGTAGCCCCGCCCCCCAACCCTCGCCCTCGAGCAGAGATGAGCGTTCACATGCTGCCTCACATGGAACTTGTTAAGCCACTATAGAAGCCCCAGGGCCCTCAGCACGTCTCTCCTCATGCCGGGAACAGTGGGTTCGTGGCTTGTAAGGATGTGTCTCAGTGTGTCCCAGACACACAGCTTTTGTTTTCTTTTTTTTAACCTCCTGTTGTTATGATTTCACAACGCCAAAGCAGTATCAAAGCAGAAATGTGAGAAGTTATTGGTTGAGTGGAAGTTCCTTACATTATTTATCTGAACATCTTGAATGGTGTGTTAGGAATAATTTCTGTGGAACAAGCCACCCCAAAACTTGGAGACTTAAAATAGTAACCAGGTACTCAGCTTATAGCTCTTCTGGTCAGTAGTTTGGGGTAGATGCACTGTTGATTGGTCTGGAATTCTGGGTTCTTCCAGGCATGATTAGCTAGGGTCAGCTAAGCTGCCCTCTACCAAGGCATTGACTGGCTGGCAGCGGAGGCAGCAAGGGTAATGGGTTCTCTTGTACATTCTGGTGGGCAGGTTTAAGCTTCTTCATATGGCATCTGGGCAGAGGTCTTGGAGAGAGAACAGAAATTCACAAGACTTCTTAATGCTGAGGCTTGGAAATGGCACAGGATCCCCTTCTGATACCACCTACAGAGCAAAGTGAGACACATGGCCAGTCTCCACTCTAGGGGTGGGAAAAATAAAAACTATCTCTATGGGAGGAGCTAGAAAGTGCCATAGCAAAGGGTTATGGATAGAAGGAAAGAACTATTTGGGACATTTTGGTCAAGAAGGCCCTATAAGTGGTATGTGAAATGGACTTCAACTGTGGTTGGATGAGTCTTAATTAAATATAAGGAGAAGAGATGTCAAATCCAGAGCTCATTAGTTACCTTAGAGCACCGCATATCTATGAGAAGTTGTTTTAAGAACAGGCCCAGCAGGAGTTGAGTTTCTACATGCAATTTAGGACCACTTCCACACTGGCTGCCATGGCCAGAGAATGTGCTGGGAGCCCTGGGAAGTCAATTTCCCTTCTGCCTTTTAAGGGCTAGTACTTGAACAGAGAATTCCGGCCAAAGCTCTGGCTCTACCCTTGTAGAGTATTAATGTTGACTATTAAGTACTTTGAGTTGATGAGTCGGGGTTGGGGATGCAGGATCACTGGAAAGAGGTAGACTGTAAGTGTAGGTGGACTGGAAGAAGCTATGGGAAGAAAAAATAAAAGGGGACAAAGATGGTAGACAATGCTGGCATTTTGGCCAGCATCCTTAACTGATGGAGAAGCCAAGGACTTGGGCAATGTGTCAACCCCAGGAGACAATGGGAACAGGATCCAAGTTCTCCCAAATGATTTTCTTTTGTAGTTAAACCAGAAGGAATTTATTGCTTTTAACAACTGAAGGAGCACTTGTATCAACAGGAATTCTGCACAGTTCAGCAAAGATGGGTCCTTGCCTGTGAGTTCGGGCAGGATTTTAGGGAGTTACCAAGACACCCCCTTTATGCCATCCATGACTGTCCAGTTGCAGACTAAAAAGAGCCCAGAGGCCTATGCTCGGAGGCCACGTCAACCTGTAGGTCTTGAGTCCCAACTCTGGCAGGCACACATGTTTCTTTTTGTGTAGTTATCTGCTTTAGGACTAGAGACTGTTAATCATGAAGTCCCTTGCTTACTTTCTCTTCTGTTTAAACCACTTAGTGAATTTTTTTATGCTGACCAAATTTGACTAGGATCCCAGTTCCCAGACAGTATTGGCTAATCTGCTGTCTTGTAGGCAATGGGTAGGGCTGGTCACTATTACTAGTGGTGTGTGTGTGTGCACATGGGTGTGCACAGACACACCCATGCTGTGGCACTCCTGTAGAGGTCTGATGACAACTTTCAGAAGTTGATTCTCTCCTACCGTGGTGTCTGGTGACAAAGCACAGGTCATCAGGCTGTGTTACTGCTGAGCCATCTCACTAGGCCTGGAATGTCTTTAATGGGCTGCTCTGTAATGCATCTTTAAAGGTCCTGAAGAACACAGCCTTAGAGAGAGTCAAGTCTATCTAAGCCACCCCTCCAGAGCCGGAATTCTCATAAACCTTTGTCCTTGGAAACTTCCAGAACTCCACCCTCTGGAGCCAGAATGGAGATGACATGACCAAGCCCTACATTCCCATAATACTCAGTATCTCCCTCTAAATATGAAGAGCAAGGATGAAGATGCAGTTGGTTGTCCCAGTACAAAACCCAGCAGACATTCTGGTAATGAAATGGGAAGTATTCAGTAACTGTGCTGTTTGTGCGTCTACCTCTGAAACGAGTTTAATACAACATTACACTGTTTGAATTTATGCTATGGGAAGGACTCGGAGATGGGTACAGAAATATTAGCAAGTTACTCTGTGCTGAGAACGCAAGCTTCACGGTTTTCATTTGCCATGGCTAGTCCATTTCCCCGTCCTTTCCATTCTGGCTCTTTCGTGGTCTCGCATTCCCTCTTCCTTGGTTTCTCTGTCAACGCCTTTACTCATAGGCACAGCGTCTTTTGGAATTATTGTAATAGCTTCTGTTGCAGGCTGTATTGCTTCCTCCTGATGGTCATGTGTTGAAATCTACACCTCACCTACCCATCCACCCACCCCGCTCCCTGTGCCTCTGGAGGCAACTTGGAATTTGGAAACGGGGTCTTGA
Organism: Peromyscus leucopus; assembly: GCF_004664715.2. NCBI lineage: Eukaryota > Metazoa > Chordata > Mammalia > Rodentia > Cricetidae > Peromyscus > Peromyscus leucopus. The sequence goes on from NC_051075.1 coordinate 41,562,494, forward strand.
AGTAATGAAGTAATGAAGGTAAAGGGGAAGTAATGAAGGTAAAATGAGGCCATATAGATGGCCCCAAAGTTAATGTCATTATGTTTTTTGCTCCTGAGCCTAGCCTTTAACAGCTGAGCTATATCTCTCCAGCCCAGTTAATATCCTTATAAGAAGAGGTGATTAGGACAGAGATACATTTAGAAGGAAAACTGTGAGGACAGGAAGGGAGGCAGAAGGGAGAGGCAGCCATCTACAGACCTAGGAGAGAGGCCTCTGAATGACACCCCACCTCTCTGTTGACTTCTAGCCTCCAGAATTGTATGGAAACAGTTGGGGGAGGCTGGGTACATTGGTCAGTGGTGAGCTCTTGCCTGGTATGTATAGGTCCCTGGGTTCTATCCCTAGCACCAAAATAAATAAATAGATAAATAGATAGATAATAAATAAATAAATAAATAAATAAATAAATAAATAAATAAATAAGAAAATGTTGTCTAAACCACCTGGACTGTGACAGCCCTAGTGAAATAATACAGCCTCCAATCTGGGCTCCATGCTTTCCTTTCCAGTTGTGGGGCGTGTGTGTGTGTGTGTGTGTGTGTGTGTGTGTGTGTGTGTGTGTGCCAGCACAGGTGAGGGAGTTAGAAGACAACCTCAGGTGTTGTTCCTCCCCTCCTATCTTATTTGAGACAGGGTCTCTCATGATTTCACCCCTGTGTATAGCAAGAGCAGGTTCACTGCCTCCCTTGCAAGCTTCTGGGGATCTGCTTATCTCTGCATCGAATCTTTCCAGAGGAGCATTGAGATTACAGATGTGTGCCACCGTGCCCAGTGTTATGTGAGGCTGAGGATTCCAGCTCAGGTCCTTGTGTGTGTGTGTGTGTGTGTGTGTGTGTGTGTGTGTGTGTGTGTGTGTGATAGAGAGAGGGGGGGTGCTTTTACACACTAAGCCATCTCTCTAGCCTCCATTCTTCTCCTCCTTCTTAAGTTGGTACTTGTAAAAGTAGAATTATCTACCTCATCTGGCTTTGTCACCTGCCAGTTCAAACCCTTCATAGCATACTCATCTCCCAGGGGTGCTTCCCACTGGAGTATCAGTTTTGTACAGTGCCTGCCTGGCTTGAGGGTTTGTGACCTCTCCACATCTCCAACTGAGGCACCACTGTGTGTTGTGTGTTATCAGCCTCAAGGAGTCTCGTCATCAAAATCCTACTTCACTTCATATTTTATCCCAGTGTTTTCTAAACTTATTTAACTATGGGTTTTTTTTTTTCCTGAATGTAATACACGTTCTATCTACTGCAACTTGTGTCTATACTACAAAGTCAAAACACTGCCATGTGTCATCAAGATGCTTTGACATGTCAAGCAGAGCTCTGACGGCCAGATTTCATAAGCAAAAACACAGGAAGCCAGGTTAAATACGACGTTGAAATGGGTCTAAAAGCTAATATGTTCCCCTTTCTGAAATTCATACTCAGCTGGGTATTCTACAGTTCATCTGGCGACTCTAGCTCCACAGGACCCTTTGTGATTTATACCATAGTGAGCAGCCTGAGCCACAGTGAACAGGAGAAGGCATTTCCCCCAGGTGATGTATAGTAAAAGAGAATCAAGGGTGATTGCTAGCATTTGGTGTCCTTCCTAAATGTAACTAATCTTTATTCGTGTTTTAAAATTATGTGAGGTGCTTTGAAAAATGCTCATAATAATCCCCAACTAAGAGACTTAGAATAGAGATAGCTGAGCAGGGGGTTAGAAAGGCAGGACAGGAAGGAGAGAGGGGCCAGGCAAGTGTACAGGCTACACACATATGCCAGGCTCGCACTTGACCCACCCTGAGACCTAGGGTCTCTTATTGTACCTGTACAACTGTCTCACTGATGCCCCGACCCAGTCCTGTTGAAAGATAAAGGTGAATGAAGGACTGTACAGAAGAGCTTGGAGAGGATTTCTGGGCTGTCTTGGATCCCATCTGTGCATTCTATTCCTTTAAAAGGAAATGTCAGCGTTTCCAAGCAGTGACCGTGAACTCTAGCCTGTGAGGGTGAGTCAGGACGGGCCTCCGCAGGCCGGTCCCCTGCAATGTAAACTCCCCGCAGGCCCCAGTTTCCTCTGGAAAACCACTCCTAGTCTTGTTGAAATGCTCGGATTCCTCATTCTGCTTCAATGCAGACTGCTGTTGTTTGAGAAACTGTAGTTCCAAGCATCCTAGGTATTCTGTTTCATAGTCACACATGGTCTTAGGTTTCTGTAAAATGGCATGGAAGTATACATTTCACTTTTTTTCCTCTCCAAGGTTTATGGACTTTCAGCCCTGCTCTGTCTCTACCCTCTGCCTTCTGCCCATTTGGTCAGATGTTTTACATGCTGCCACTGGCAGGCTGGTCAAAAGCACATCATTAATCGTAGCCACTGGCACAGCTTGCCCAGGAACCGCCAAGGCCAGCCTTGAGCAACTGACTCCCAGCTCTGCCTCTTCTTCAGCTCTAAGTTCCATGATATCATTAGCATTGTGCCCTGGCAGGTGTCCAATGCCTTAACTGGGGATTCTCAGCTCTCTGTAAGTTTTTTAATGCTTTGGCGGAGGGGAGGAGGGGGGGGAATGGCAGGGAGCTTTGTACTTTTCCAGCACCGAAAAGGGGTGCTAGCGGTTAATGGAAGCTTCCAGTAACCAGTAATGCTAAAGTTCACTTGTTTCAACTGTTGCGCTAATTGAATGATGCTCTGTAATGTTCTTCCTATAATAGGATTCCAAAAAAATTCCTCCTTAGGGGAAAATTTGGAAGCAGAAAATACAAAGGAAAGGGTCAGCTCAGGCAAGGTCTGCGGTAATTTTCTTGCAACATGAAGACCACAGAATTGCATGGGCGTATCTGCACTCGGTTTAACAAATGAATCCCTGTAAATTTTATATAAATGGAATTTGTAAGAATTTAAATCATCGTGAGTGCACAGTACTGCTGTATTAGGGCAGCCTGGCATGACTCACTTTATTAAGGGAATTATCTTGATGTAACACACAGCATCCTTCCAAGCACACACATTCATCTTTGCTGTAAGTTTGAATTTTGCACAGGCTGATTCTCATAAGATGGGGGGATCTCTTACAATGACAATGAGTCTGAGAGCACAGGTGTTCCCAGGCTCTGAACAGAGCTTTTCCAAAGCCCTCTATGGAGTATGAGGAGCTACTAGGATTCTATGGGAAGTTAAACTCAGACAATCATTACCCAGAATCCTCCTGTCCTATCCCCAGAGAGATGCAGGAAATTGCCAGGGAGTGAATGGTGGGAGAGATAATGGCAGACACACTGAGGTTAGACGCATGAGCCTGTGGTTAGATTACTACAGCTCTGCCTCTGTCCTATGACTGGGTGACTCCCAGAGAACTGACACCCCCGGTATAGAATGATAGTGATGGCATTAGTATCTTCCACAAGGTTATTATAAGGACCACATGAGCAATGGCAGTGAGGTACATGATAAGATTCAGAAAGCGTTGGCTATTTTCAACTTACTAGATCTATTAGGTTCAAGGGGGAAATCAAACAAGAAGATGAGGGATATGGCTCAGTTGATACGGTACTCATTGTATGTAAGCATGAGGACCTGACTTCATAACCCTAGCACCCGTATAAAAATCCAAGCATGACAGTGTGTGCTTATAACCCCAACTCTGGAGAGTAAGGGGAGACAGAATTATTCCTGGGGCTCACTAGCCAGGGAGCTCCAAGTTCGGTGTAAGACTCTGACCAAAAACAATAATGATAATAATAACAATTAATAATAATAATGTGGAGTGTGACTAAGGAAGATGTTCAGTACTGACCTTTGGGCTCCATACATGCTTGAACATGTATGCATGCATAATCATATATACATACAGATTTTCTTTAAATGACAGGAGCAAGGATGTTTGTGTCTGCTTAAGACCGATCCATGTGACATACGTGCTGGGTACACTCTGTTAATCTTTATCTCACATATGCATGCTCACTGCTGTATTATCTCCATTGTCTAAGGAAGGAACCCAATGTTGAGAGGTTAAGCAGCTTTCCTGGTGTCACAGGCAGACACAAGCAGATATTTGAGACCGGTCTGGTCTGTTCCTCCTACCCTGAGTCTAAAGGCGCATTTTCAAAAATGAAGGCTCGAGGCCTAGAGGCATTTAGATTTGGATGTAAAATTGGTTCAGGGAGGAAAGAAAGAGGAAGAAATGCATTCATTAAATCAGGACTTATTGAGAAACAACAGGTAGAAAGGTGAGTAGAGAGAGGGCTGCGGCCATGGCTTGGGTAGAAAGGAGCTTGCCTTGCAAGCCTGAGGACCTGAATTCAGATCTCCAGAGCCCACATTGAAAGCTGGGCATGGTAGTGTGTGCTTATAATCCATGGTGTAATTGGAAATGGAGGCAAGTGGACCTCGGGAGCTGGCTGGCTAATGAGCCTGGCTCATGCGGTGAAACGCCAAGCCAATGGAAGAGCCTGTCTCAAACCGAGAGTAGAAAGTACCTGAGGACCAACACCTAAGATTGTCTTCTGGACTTCCATGTACACATGAACACACACACACACACACACACACACACACACACACACACACACACCACCCCAGCTAGTCGTTAAAATTTAGGTGTAAAGTGTATATTACATGATTCCTACATTTACAAAAAAGAGCCGGGCAGCATTGGCGCACACCTTTAATCCCAGCACTCAAGAGGCAGAGCCAGGTGGATCTCTGTGAGTTCAAGGCCAGCCTGGTCTAGAGAGACAGAGAGAGACACTAACTTTACCTCAGAAAGGCTATTACAAATATTATTTTATTTAATTCCTAAGTACTTGGTGAAATGGGCAGTTTTGTGATGCCAGGGTAGGGACAGCTAGTTGTCTACTCACTATCTGCCGTCTAAAAGCCCTATTCTTGTTAGGTAACCCCAAGTTGATGTGGAGGAGGGAGATGAGCACCCACAATGTGTGTTCTCCTCACTTTGTTCCAGGCACCAGTGGCTCAGAAGGTAGGAGCCAGAAGTCACAAGCTTGAACTTGAGAGACGCTTAAGAAGGGTTTAGGCAGCTTACATGGGATTTTTCCTGTTCTTTCCCCTTGTTCCTGCTTCCTGCTTCCTGTCTGGAGTGCCGGCGGGATGGCTAAATTTCTGGCACCAACTCATAACCCCAAAAAGAAAGCTACAAGCTAAAGGTTGCGAAGAAAGGACAGAGAATGTTCAGCAGTTTTGAATGCTTACCTCTACCTCTGTTCTTATGTGTTTAAATGGAAGAAAAAAAATGATCATATTTAAGCCTATGTTTACTGATGGCTATTGTGAATAACATCTGACCCAATCCCTAATTGGCATCAGTTCTGGGTAATCAGCTCGGGAAGTCTGATCCCCACCCACGAGTGTCCCCACTGTCCTAGAGCAAGTGGCAACCCTTGAGTATTTGTCTAGAGTCATAATCTTCTTTGTGTCTGCTTGGCCCCAACATCCGGCACACAACCTGATTGGGAGCACTCCATAAGGTGTGTTGGGTGAACACGATGAATGTCCCCCAACCATTCTTCAGGGAACTGTTTCTTGGGGAGTGAAGGCTTTTCGCTTCTCACATATCCCCAGGCTGGCATTAGTACGGAGCTTGTGAGAAATCTAAAGTGCTCTCAGATACTAAAAGAAAAAAATAATAAATTGGAGATGACAGATTGAAATGGAAAGAGAGAACTGTATATTGAACTGCATCTTAAAGAGTGTGTTTTTGGTAGCGAAGTGCAGGTATGGTTTTTGAAGGAGTTGCTAAAGACATTATCAGATGGAAGGGGTGATCTCAAATCCCTTTTATGGAGATGTTGCTTACTGACTGTAAAAACAACAAATGTAACTTTGAAAGGAATTGAAGCAATCTATAAAGATTAAATATTGAGAATCCTTTTCCAGAAGAGCACAGTAAACAGCCTTTTCCCCCCTCTGGACCGCAGAAAGGATGCTCAACAGGTAAGGTTATCCAAGTGGCCTCCTGATGAACATACTTACGGATTGCAACCTTCGTTTTTCTCCCTCAAGCTCCTGTCTTGGACATTTCCCCAAATCCGTACATGTCCACGAATCTGGTTCTATTCAAGATGGCAACATCATGGTTATTCCAATATTCTTCCCTTGAAAACTAAAGCATGTTTTGATGCAGCTTTGACTTCACTCTGTGGCGAGTCTGGGGGTGGGGTGGGGGTGGGGTTTGAGGAGGGCGTTAGAGATTAACTCTCACCCCTAACAGAGAGGAGAATGAGCTGAGTACTCAAGTGGTCAGAGTGACTGGAAAACATTGAGCTGTGGAAAGAAAAAATATTCTAGGACCAGTGCTTTGTGATACAGAATTTAGAGTTGGGAACAAACATCTAATCATAGAATGGTAGCCTGGCTTCAGAAGCCTCACGCCTGATGCCTCTCTGAGGGCTGGGGCTGAGGCTGCTGCTGCTACCAGGGGAGGTGCACAGTGGAGAGATCACCTCAGGAGCAGTTTTTTTTTTTAATTGACCCTCACATACAGCATGGCAGCCTATGAGATGCTGGACAGTCATCCCTTCTGGATCCAGGTTCCAGGTCCTAAGGAGGAAGTAGTCAAAACCAAATCCTGTAGATGTGGTGTATACCCTGGGTAGCTTAAGCTATGGCTGAGGAGATGAAGGGCATGAGCCATGCTCCCACCACCATCAAGCATACTCCCAAACATTATAAATCAATTGGCTGATTACCGTAGCCACAGATCCCCTGATAAATGCTGAGAACAGCTGCTCCAAGATTGAATAGCCAACTGGGTTCCACCAAGACCCTGGGGATGCGGAGTTAATCATCAAGCAGGAACTTGAAAGAGGGAAGAGGCCCGGGGGCCAGCGGCCAGAGCCCAGCTGGTCCAGATGCACAGACCTGGGGCAAAGGTGCAGGCTAAGGTGAGTGGTTGAAGGGGCAGAGGGAAGGGAGTAGATAAACAGGAGGATTAGGGAAGAGGAGGAGGAGGGTGGAAGGAAGAACAGAAGAAACCCAGGAAGTTGAGTTGGTGACAAAGCAGGGGCAGAAGTGACAGGAAGCTTTGGAAGCTGCTTGAGTATGTGGGTCCAGATGTTTATGTATGAGCACACACATGTATAGAGGTCAGATGCCCTTCTCGATTATTTTCTGTCTTGTTTTTGTCCAGCAGAATCTCTCATTGGCCTGGGGCTCACTGACTGACTAGGGTTAGACTAACTAGCCAGTGAGCCTAGGGATCTGCCTGTCTCTACCTCCCAATGTGGGTGTTACAAGTTCAGGCCATCATGCCCAGATTTAATGTGAGCGCTGAGGGTTGAACTCAGGCCTCATGCCTGTGTGTCAAGAATTTTACTGTCCAAGCTATCTCCTCAGGCCCATAAAGCTGCCTTGAAGAGCCTGACTCGGTTAGATTAGCAATAGGGAGTGCCTTGCCTTAGGTGGAGACATCCCCGAGGCCAGCTAGACAGGCCACAAGTGCTCTAGCTGGAACTTGTCCCTTTGCCTGCCAGGAAGCAGCTCACCAGGAACCTCTCAAGTTTCTCCCGTCCGTGCATGTTGGTGCTAGGCACCAGAACATCCAGTATTATTGATTTGCCGGCACTATGACTCAGGATTTTCTAGTTGACCACTTGGCTCAAGGAGAATTTCTCCACACCAAGATGGCAGAAACACTGGACTTACCTTCTCATGCAAACTGCTGAAGGCACCACGTGGGAAGAAACAATGAGGAGTTATCTGACTAGTTGCCATGGGGATCCTTAAGGTATTTCAACAAAGGAATAGGGTAACATTGTTGAGGCTTGGGTCTAGCTCAGTTGTAGGGTGCTGTGTAGTGTGCCCAAGGCTCTAGGTTTGAACCCAGCACTGTGGGAAAAAAATATCACTATAGGGAGGGTTCAAGGAAATGGAATGTTGTGCATTGGGTCTTATCAGGAATAGAAATAATTATATGATTACATATCTTTAATCATTCTTACCTAGAAAATAAGAGGAGTGAGGTAAGACTAAAGCTATAATTAGTAAAAAAGCAGAAGTCACCCTTCTTAGCCAGGAAGGGGCATTGTTGGTCACCTTGGCAGTTTGGACGGCGTCCTTATTTTTTTGTCTGGGCTCAGACATGATTATAGAGTAATCTTGTTTTGTTTTGTTTTGTTTTCTTTCTGCTCCACTGTGGTCAGAGTGGCCCTTGTCTGCTGTTGATGCTCCATGGAAATACTTAGGTTCTAAGGAGCATGGGTGTGTGTGCCAGGCAGGGTGCAGGCTCTCTGGGTTTTCTCTTCCTTGGGCAAAAACAGAGGCTTGGATCTGCAGGCAACCAGGAGCCCTGGGGAGAAAGAATCCGAGGATCCACAGCATGCAGACCTAAGCAGAAACTCCTCTTAAAGGTTCAGAATGGGGCTGAGGAAAGCCGGGTGCTCTGGTTCATGACCGCCTCCCCTCTGTTTCCCTACTTGACAAGTACTGTGCTTGAGGAGCGCACACAGGCACTCGGAGAGACAGACAGTGCAGGTAGATAATAAAGCGCCTGGTAGTCCTGAATGGTGTGTTGGAAACATTGTCGCTGGTAAGCGCATGGGTAAACACTCCGCCGTAAGGAGCGAAGGAAAGGTGCCACATGATTCCACGGTGTTTCAGGAAGAGAAATGGGAAGTGCTACATCCCCAGCGACAGGAAGAAGCAAGTCTGTGGCCCCCTGAGTGATAAGGAGACAAGGGCAGAGGCAGGCTGGGCCAGGGACATTTGAGGTCTGTTCCTTGTGTCCTGAGGCCACCAGAACCCTTCAGAAAAGAGGACAGCTGCAGGGTAGCCTCTCCCTGTGAGGCAGAGTCTGGCCTGTCCATGACACATTGAGGCCAGGGCTGGGACTCCGAATTTTTCCCCGCTAATGTAAGTCATGGTTCAGATAGGGAGAATCCTTTCCCAATGCAGCTGATACAAATTGCCACAGATCATGCTCCAAACGACACAAACTTGAATAGTTCTAGGAGTAGGAACCCCTAATATCAAAGGCAGGGCTCTGTTCCTTCCAGAAGCTGTATTCATAACCTTCCTAGTGTCTGGAGAGCACATACACCACCTTCTTTAGCCTGTGGACCCTTCCTCTATCTTCAAAGATGACAGACAGTATAGGAACACCGGTTCTCTCTCTCTCTCTCTCTCTCTCTTCCTCTCTCTCTCTCTCTCTCTCTCTCTCTCTCTCTCTCTCTCTCTCTCTCTCACACACACACACACACACACATACATGCATACACTCACATACTCTCTTTCACACATATATACACACACACTCTCACATACACTCACACACTCACATACATGCATACACTCACATACTCTCTTTCACATATAGACACACACTCTCACATACTCTCTCTCTCTCTCTCTCTCTCTCTCTCTCTCTCTCTCTCTCTCTCTGCATACTTCCACTATCATAGCTCATTCTCAGACTCTGGCCTGTCTTCCTCCCATAAGATCCCCTGTGATTATCCTGGGCTGACCCAGATAACATTGAGTAATCTCCCCATCTCCAAGTTCTTAACTTAATAGCATTGTTAAAGCCTCTTGGCCACGTATGGTAACGTACTCAGAGGTTTTGAAAACTAGGCCTGGGGCATCTTTGGAGAGCCATCCGTCCCTCTACTACTGGTGGTCAAACAGAGAGCAGAGATCTGAAATTTGTCTCAAACTGTTCAGCTGGCCAAATGTGTCATTAACCACCACCGGCCTGCTTACTTACCTGCACAAACAAAATGAATTCTTGTCTCACTAACCCTGGGACATAATTGTGGGCATCCCACAACTTGATGTAGCATACTTAGAATAACAAGAAGTCTGTCCAATAGAAGTATTTATATCATGTATTATAAAGTATAAATGTATTTATAAAAGCCTGTGACATATGGGCTTCAAAATGGTTCTATCTAGCAATACAAAAATTCTGAAACCAGATGAGCTGAGTTTGAATTGCGTCCTGTTTTTCAAAATACTTCTTGTATGAACTTGGAAAAGTAGCAAACCTTCGACTTTCATTGTGTGTAAGATTGGGAAAATGCGATCTATTCACAGCAAGAGTGTGACATTGAAATCAGGCATCAGAGGCTGGGACACACTGCAGAATGTGACACAGTGTTCCTTACCCTTCCCAGGAAGATGCACGATGAATTCAGTGGCAGGGGGATACCCATCACACCAAAACAAACATGGCTTGAATTTCCACTGTACACAGTGAACCAGAGATCACAAAAGAGCCATCCCCATCCCATTGCCCTTCCTCTTACCTGCTGAGGGGGTCAACGAGCAACCCCTCCAAAAAAAACCAAAACAAAACAAAAAAGCAAAAATGTGTAGCACCTAAAATGGTTACTCAGAAAAAATGCAAAATGTGCTCGTTACAACTGCAGGATGATCGTTACAACACAAAATGAGTGAGTTCAAGCGAATTGACTTTCTCTAGAAAACAATGGTCAGATCGTATTTAATGGTAAAAGTATAAAATGGCTTATTATTGTTTTGTTGTGCTGCTAGAGATGACATCTAGGATCTTTTGCATGATAGGTAGTGTTCTACCATTGAGCCACATCTCCAGCCCATTGCCCAAAACTTGTTCTACTGACGCAACCCCTAACTGCCTGGTTGTGTGTACAGCATGACTAGTTACCAGTGGAAACCAGATACGGTCTCAGCATAGGCCATAGACACGCTGATATATCTGTTCCTTCTACATTCCATTCTCCAGCACTTGACTGTGATAGATCCTTTCCTTGGTGCTGGGGACACATGGGAGAGATGACCTCCCTGTCCCCGTGGAGTTTAGTATCAGAAACCAAATAATTCACATGCACATGCACATTTGTAACTAAGACTCCTCAAGGTAAGGTTCAGGGTGCCATGAAAGTTCGTCATAGTTGCCTGAACTTGGCCTCTGAGCTGTGACAGCTGGATGAGATCTGAGAGCTGCACATGTGTGTCTAGTGAGAAGCAGACTAGAACAGCATTTCTAGCTGAAGGAATGGTATGAACGAAGGCAGACATGAGACATACAGTGTGTCCGTAGCCCGTAGAGAAGGCCAATGGATGCGTACTCTAACCATTATGGGGACAGAAAATCATGATGGAGGCCAGGAAGCTGGGCAAGGCATGCTGGCTCCAGAAGCCATCATGTGGATAGGTATATGACTCAGCAAGTTGGGATGTCCTTTCATATGACCCAAGGTTTTGTTTTGATTTTAGTGTTGCTGGGAGAATCTCATCATTACATGGTTATATTCTCAAAAATCCATTAGATGCAGAATAAACGAATGCCACTGTTACCCTGCATAGGTCTGCAGGCTGCCCAGGTTGTTCTTAGGTGTCCACATCTGGCATAAGCCCAGCCCACCCGCAGTAGGAATCACCAACAGCTGCCCTTGCTCCTGAGAAGCTTTTCTAAGTCCCTCACACAGGACTGCACTGCACTCCTACAGAGCAGCTGTGAAATGAGAGTATGTCATCATGGGGGCTATCTGGCATCTTGTCACCGTGCCCAGGGATGGGGCCCACGTGGGCCTAGAACTCCTATTGCATTTTCTAGATTAAAAAATGTGTTTTTCCACAAACCACAGTTGAGTCACCTATATATTCCCCCCCCCTTTTCTTCCTCTCTTCATAAAATTACAGCATTTTCAAAGTGGAAGAGGATTTTAAACAGAGTCACAGCAGTCCCCTTGTTGGAGTCTTCGTTGGAAACTTTGGGAAGTTTGAACATTTTGAGAAGCAGTAGTATATTCTTATAAGGAGAATAAAAGTGCTGTTTTCCACTAATGGAAGAGACAGGTGATTATTCTGGTCTTTTCTAGTGACTCACTATTGACTCTTAGCACATGTACTGTAATGGAAAGATTCTGTCCCTGTCCTTAATTCACTGTGACCTCAGAAGGCATAATACCTCGGGTGCCCTCTGTCTCCACACTCAGAAATAAAAATGTGAAGTTGCTGCAAATGATGATGATTCCTTTGACATCAAAACACAGCACACACAGTACATGCAAAGACACAAAGACAGAGTCACAGGGATGTACACACAAGCACAAACACAGAGACACAAGCACACAGAGTCACACAGACCCACACAGACAGACAGACAGAGATAGAAACATTCACACAGCTACACACACACAAAGACATACACACAGACACACATATACATAGACACAAAGATACTAACACAGAGAGAGACATGGGCACACACAGACACACACACACACACACACACACACACACACACACACGAATACTCAAACCAGGAATGCAGTGTGAAGCAGATGAGTCAGATATCTTTAGTCTATAATACCCCTCACTATTCACCCACTGTCACAGAGCTGGAAGAGAAATTCCAACAACTGAAAAAAATTGACAACAAAAAAAAATACGCTGGCAATTCAATAAGGATACAATCAATGTATATTGTTTTTAAAAATTGCACTCATTAAAAATATCAAATGATATTACTATAATAGTTCAGAGGTAGTTTTTCAAATTTAATTAAAATTTCACTTTATAAGATCTTTGGGGGGAGGGCGTTGAGACAGGGTTTCTCTCTGTAGCCCTGGCTGTCCTGGAACTCACTCTGTAGACCAGGCTGGCCTCAAACTCACAGAGATCCACCTGCCTCTGCCTCCCACGTGCTGGGATTAAAGGTGTGCGCCACCACTGCCCAGCTTATTTTTAACAGTCTACGATGAACTTGACCATTAACTTATAACAGCATGGTGCTGTCTACTTAATGCTTGTCAGTGAGCACACACATTCACCTGGTGACTTTCAGGAAGGCTGTAAAGTTGCTATGAATGTGCGCCTCTGAAAGGCGCTGCACACCTGAGGCCATGATGGTTTAGATTTTATAATTCTGAATAATTTGAAAATATAATAACAGTGCCAACCCTGCCATTTTGATGTTTAAACAAAATAAGTCCCCAAATCCTAGTGTTGTATTTTTGCCTTTGTGTTCCCTTCGCCTGCACAGAACTGGGGACGTACTGGCTCCTGTGCTCCAGGATGCTCCAGGATGCTCCAGGATGCTCCAGGATGCTCCAGGATGCTCCAGGCTGTTGGGGGGCCTGGCATTGTCACAAAGCTCTCAGACATCTCTGATGAGAGAGTGACTGAAAAAGGAAGGAAGAGAGTGAGGAGGGAGGCGAGGAAGAACAAAAGGAAAGGGAAGAAGAGGCGGTCTTGGGTAGGATAGAGAGAGCACTGAACGTTGCTTCGGCCTCTGCCGTAACTTTTCTATGGAAAATGGAAACCAAAGGCCATTGCCACGGCAGATTTGATCGGAGATGATGTTGCTGGAGTCCCCTGGTGAGGTGGCAGTTTTGTGGAATTTCCCTGGGCAGTAAGAAGCCGAAGTTGCTTTTGACAGATGGTGCAACTTAATCCCAGGCACTACTGCTATGTTTAATTTGCTATGGTAACAAAAACTATGTGGCAGAAAAACTTACATCACTGGTCTATAATTACTATCTTTTCTTGTCTAAGGATAATTTGTGGGTCTTGGAAGGAGAGTCAGGGTTTTGTGTTTTTTACTAATGACAAAAAATAACAAATGCCCATTATTTTTGAATAATGAGAAAATATTAACAGATATTCACAAGGAAGTAACGATTACCTATTCAGATATAATGGTTATTACTATTTTGTGTTCAGATTTTTAAAATACAAACAGAAAAAAAATCATACTCACGCCATTGTAGGTTATGTGCATTCCATTACAATACCTCTGTCGATCTTTTAAAATTATTGCATAATTCTTCCATTTTCGTTTGACAATATTTAAGCTTACCAGTGTCCAGTTACAATAAATTACATATTAAAGAATATTCTTGCAGGGCAGTGGTGGCCCATGCCTTTAATCCCAGCTCTCGGGAGGCAGAGGCAGGCGGGTCTCTGTGAGTTCGAGGCCAGCCTGGTCTACAGAGCAAGTTCCAGGACAGGCTCCAAAGCTACACAGAGAAAAATACAACAATCAAAAAATAAAGAATATTCTTATGGGGCGACATGAAACGGCTTAGCAGGTGTTCAGAGGGCACTTGACAACAAACTTGACAACTTGAGTCCAATCCTGGGACCCACATGGCAGAAGAAGAGAATGGACTCCTGCAGTTGTACACTGACCTACACACACACACACACACACACACACACACACACACACACACACACACACAAATAAATAAGTAAGTAAGTAAACAAATGTTAGAAATTTTTAAAGAATCATCTTGTCTGGATTTTTTTGTTTTTACATTTATCCTGCTATTTCCCTGGAATAAATCTTAGGTGTGAACATTTCCATGTGATTCTTCACATTTTAAAAAGTGATTTCAGTTTGTTAAACTGCCCTCCAGAAACTTGAACTCATTTGAAACCCCCTTGCAAGTATGTCCACAGTGCTCCTATTATCTCACTCCTCACAACACTAGTTATTGTTGTTTTCAAATGCTTTCAGTTTTATGAGTTAAAAAGTATTTTCGTTTGTACTTTGATGGGCACTTCATTTATTACTAGTAAAGTGCAAGATTTTTTTATGTTTTTTGTTGATTTATGCTTTACCTTTTTATAATTTGATTGTTTGAACTGTATCTTGCCTTACCCCAGATTTCTCATAATTTAGAATTATTTACCATTCACTGTCCACCCAGCTTGAAGAGCCTTATTCCACAGACCACTCAAGCGCTCGGAATAACGGTTGGTGCTTTTAGTCGAAAGAACAAAGTCAATTTACTTTGTAGATTTGGCAGAGGAGAGAATGTTTCCCCTGGGTCATAGCGTTTCAGATGTGCAAAGACCTGGAACACCTTCCACCCAATCCCCCATTTTAATGGGTGAATAATGTTAGGATTCGGACTTATTTATAGTTGAGAATACTTTCCAAGCAGAATGGAGACAAGAACCAAGAGCGGACCCAAAGTTGGCGTGTAGAGTTGAGACAAGAACCCAGGTATAGCCTTTTAAAAAGAAGAGAGAGCTACAGTAAGCATCTCCCAAAGACAGCAAAAGCAGAATAACCCCGGAACAATCTTCCAATAATCAAAATCTAAACCTTTGGGGGAAAATAAGCTTTCTGAACCCTAACCAGTTTGAGAGGAAAGCACAAAGTGGAGACATCGCAGATCCCTGCGTAGTAATCACACAGATCCACAGGAGGGAACACCAGCGGCAATCTACTCAGCCTTGAGCCTTAGAAGAGAAGTTCAGACATTTCTCAGCATGGCTTCTCTCATGCTAACCGACTTATAAAGGTCATGTGGGTGGGAAATCAGTAAGCATTGCTGGGACAAGAAACACAACACGTGACTGAGAGCTCAGAGTGAGAAACCCTTCCATAGCCAAGGCCTTGTCGGAGGCACTGATGGTCTGAGGAGGCTTGGGAATGTGTTTTCTGTACTGAGAAAACTCTCCAACTATGATCATTAAAATCCAAAAATTTGCATAATTAGAGTAGTGATTTTTAAATATGTGAATGTATTGAACTTAGTAAGATTAAGAAAAAAAAAGCCATCCATCCATCTCCCACCCTCTCAACTTATGGAAACCTCTCCCCAGTAAATCATCTTCTCGTAAGGGCACTGAAGTGTAAAACGTAGTTTAGTTCCTAAAATGATTTTATACTTAAATATATTTTAATAGGAAATACAGTTAAATAGTTCAAAACTCAAAACGCACCAAAATATGGATGGTAAAGAATTTCCCTCTCCTGGTCTCAAAAAAAAAAAAAAAAAAAAAAAAAAAAAACCAAATTCTGCTTTCCCATACACTGTCTAGCTTATTATATATATAATATATAATATATATATATTCAGCTACATAAGGACATGATACATACTTTTAGCAAGTATTGTATACAAAGCATACTAAAATGAGGTTCTGTACTTGGACACTTTTACTTAACAATACGTCTTGAAGGTACTCTAGACCCATTCAGAAAGATCTGATTCTTCATTGTGACACCCTTACCTTCTATCACACGAATGAAGATTATTTTACTTAACCATTTCCCCTGTACTTGTTTATATTATTTCCAATTTTGCTTTTACAGTGATGCTATAATTGAGATGTTTTCACATACCAAGGATACAAGAACATAAGCGCTTGTAATTCTGACAGAAGTTGCTTCTCTCCCCACTTAGAGACTACCAAGTTCATGCCCTCCCAGAGATGTAGGGCATGCCTGCTCCCTCACACCTTTGCTGTTAGAGTGTTGCCAGCCTTCAAAACCCTTTACTAACATGACAGGTGAGTAGTGTCATCTCAGCAGGGTTTTAATCTGTATTTCTCACGAACGACATTGAAAACCCTTTCATTGTATTTCTGACTTATAAATTCTCACCCCTTTAGTCCTCTTCATCTCCAATGCCGTTGGTCTTTTTCACGTGATTGGTAAGTGGTGTTCATGCATACCGAAGGGCCATTGGCTACGTCACCTGTGATCCTCACTGCACATATTTTCCCCATTTGATGTCTTTTACCCTTACCATTGGTGTTTCCAAGATGTTTTTATTTCATTTTTAGTTTATAAACTATTTCAACAAGGACTTTCCGACTCTAAGACAATAGAAGACAGATAAAGCCGAAGGAAGATAGAAATGGAGCGTGTACCCTCTCTGAAAGGCGATTGCATCCAAAGTCTCTACAGTTTAGTAGATGCTCCATGTCTGGCATGCAGTTAAAACGTGTTGGGGACACCACAAGTCAGGCTCACGTGATTGCCCAAAGGGAAAAGAGTAGAAACAAAGAGATGCTGACATTGGGACGAACAGACATCAACTGGTGCATGTCGGAGAAGAAAGCGTACACACTGGAATCAGTCGCCAGTCGCCATCTCTCCCAGGAAGCTCCCTTCCATGACCACCACCACCCCTTTGAAGCAAACATTTCTCCTCTGGATAATCCTGACGGTTTACCTGCCCGGCTTGCTCGACCTACCACCATAGAACTAGTACTTTGTGGTTCAAAGCATGGAGATTGTGAAATCACGTCGCAATCAAGTTCAAGACCAACCGCTTGTTAATTGTGTGATCCTGAAAGAGCTACTTAGCTTATTTGCACATGCCTGTTTCCCTGCCTATAAAATGGAGTTATGAAGATAATTAATTGGGAGGTAATTAGGCTGACCCAACTCCAGCACCTTGAGCTCTTATGTAAGCCTGTGTAACTTAAGTGTAACTAACTTTGCCTGGGACTTTTTCACTGGAATGATCTGAATCTGGCTATTGCTCTACCCCTTAAGAACCCATCTGTTTTTTTATTGTATGCATTGTACACATGTGAGTATTTAGCCTCCGTGTGTGTTATGTGCATCATGTGCATGCAGTGCCCTCAGTGTCCAGAAGAGGGCACCAGATCCCCCAGGACTGGAGCTGTAGACCACTGTTTGACACTATATAGGACAGGGAACCAAACCAGAGTGCTCTGCAAGACCGTCAAGTGCTCTTACCCACTGATCCATCCCTCCAGCCCCTACTGCTCTACTTTAAATATTTTCTTTGCTCTACTTCCACATTCACCCTCTTTAAAAGCTTTCTCCTTGTGTGCCACTGGTGGAGCCCCAAACTGGTCCTGGAATTGCTCAATTCTCAAGTCTGTCTAACCAAACACATTCTGTGAAATGAGCTTTAATATGCCTAACTTTATCTTCTAACTGCCTCTAATGGTAATTTCCTCAGAAGATATTTTTGAGGAACCCAAATATATTCATACTAATTCAATTGCAATGACAATATATTTAATTTGTTCTTGATTTCTCTAAAAATTCTATTTTCTGAATATTGTAGAAAGAACACTATTTTGGGGGTCCAGTATACCCACTTTATACCCATTTAGTACCATAAATATTCATTTAGGGAGATAAGTTCTTTTGAGAAAGTTCTTAAGATGTTAAGATGTTTAATTCTTTAAAATTTTTCTATTTTATGGATATCGGGATTCTGCTTGCACACACTATATATATATATATATACACATACCATATATGTGCCTGGTGCAAGAGGATGTTGGGTCCCTTGCAGCTGGAGTTACAGACAGCCGTGAGCCACTGTGTGGGTGCTGAGAACCTGGGAATTGGAGCCAGATCCTCTGAAAGAACAGTCAGCGCTTTTAACCACCGCACCAACTCTCCAGTCCGAGGTGTTCAATTCTTTAAAATGACATGTCTTGGTTTCTTCCAGAGCATTTGCCTACACAAGAAAAAAAAATCAATGACATCATGACAACACAGAAGAGATCGGAGTCCTTATACCAGAGCCCCCATTGCCTGTCTGCCCCGTGTTGTGTGGTAGCTACACACGTCTGGTCTTTGGTTGTAACCACCTGGCTGTTGGAGCTCAGTGGGTGGGTCTCCTGCATTCCAGAGCCCACACCACTTGCCTCTAACTCCGTAGACGTCTTCCCTGTTTGTGACAAGTTCAGGCGTCTGTTACACTCCGCGGTGTTCTTACACTTCCTGGAATGTGCAAGAATTACCAATGTGTCAACTCAGGCGCCCTCTTTAGATACTCCCCCAATTCCTGTTCCTGTCCTTTGTAACACTTTCTTGAATTGGAAACTATATTTTTGTGGGGGTATTTACTTAATGTCTTCGACTATGTCTTTGTGGGGGGAGCTCTGTCCAGTTTTGATTATCATTGTATCTTCAGTGACTAAACTAAACAAATGCCCCTAAATACCTAAACTAAACTAAATGCCCCTAAACAAATAAATAAGAAACCTGTAGTTCCAGGGCCCTACAACACAAGAACATAGTTGATCTTGACTCAAACTTTCCCATTTATACCAAGAGCCTTGGTTAGTTTTCTGTTCAGTACCATTCTGTGTGCCCTTTGCTATAAGAACACGGACTTTGTTGTTGTTGTTGCTGCTGCTGCTCAGGTGGAAAAATATTCAGCCCAGGGATAGAATCACACGTCAGTGTAAACCAATCATGGCGGTCCCATCCACTTCACCAGCAAGGCGTCACTGTTACGCCGCATCGTTCTGGCTAATGAGTTAGGAAGCAATGTCTTCCGGGAGGCTTTGGAAAGCTTTGTGAGAGACAGAAATAAAAAGAGAGTATTCCTTTGCACTGTCTACCTTGGCCCTTTGCTCTCTCAGTGTGATTTGAATGTTAACATTCAGAGCCACACGATCATCTAGCCACCATCTCCAAAAGACTGAAGAAATGCCCAGATGATCATCCCAGTGACCCGATACCCCGGTCCCGGACTGGCAGCATACTTCTTGTGTGAAATCAACATTGTCTTTCCTACTTAAGCTACTGTTACTTCAGTTTCCAGTTGCTAGGAGGTATTTTCTTCTTTAACTGACACCCTTTAGCATTAATGCAATTCTGTACGCACTCATTGACCAAATAAAGCTGGGTCAGCATTTTAGCTCCAACCTGGGATAAATGTCAGATCCAGCTTTATGCGACATTTCTGAAGCACCCAGAACAGAGGATCCAAGTGGTCACAGTTAGGATGAGGTAGAACTGGCTGGAGGTTGTAGGGTGGGAAGACGGGATCCAAAATGTTGAGCAGCGAAGGCCGAAGGCGGAAAAGCAAAGGGAAACCAAGGGACCATGGGCATCAAAGGGTGTGCGCATGTGTGAGATTGGTAGCGTTCTCCTCACTTGCACAAAGCTCTGGGCTCAGTCCCCAGCACCTCATAAACTGAGTGTGGTGGCACACGCTGTAACCCCAGCACTCAGGATCCGAAGTTCAAGGTCATCCTCGGGCACACAGCAAGCTCGAGGCCAACTTGGGATACAAAATGGTTAATCAATTAATTAACTACTTTTTAACTGTCAAGGAGAAGATAAGACCAGTGTGGAGGGAAAAGTTCAGCAAATAGTCAACAATGGGGGCACCCAAAGGAATTGGGAAAGGGACTGTTAAGCTTCTTAATTAGCTAGAAAATAAGCTAATAAAGACATACAGGGGTTTTTTTTGTAGAAATTTTTAATTATAGTAATAGATATGAACAAAGACCTGAATATGGAGTGATGTGGGGTAATTTAGTATTATAAGAATATCTCTTCCTAACAAGATAGGAGGCATATACCTGAAATCTCAGCCCATGGGAGCCAGAGGCAGAAAGACTGAGGTTAGCCTGAACTCCGAAGTGAGTCTGAGGCCAGCCTAACTATGCAGCATGACCATGTCTTAAAAGAAAAGCAGAGTATCAGGGTTTTTTCCCAAACTAAATTACCAACTCTAGGCAATTCCTGTAAAAAATACTCCTGCACACTGTAGGAATTTGACGAAGCAATTTTGAAGTTTATATAGAAGAATTAACATTCAGAAGCAGCTCACAAGGTAGCCTGACTTAATAGATATTAAGGTGAATCACAAAGTGATAGTTTTTAAAGTTTAAAAAAAAAAAGATAAAAAGAATGGAGAATTAGGACTTGAGGCCAGCTATCCACAGGAACTTGGCTTGTGGTAGAAAGTGAGACAAATCTCTCTCTGGAGACCATAGATGAATTTGTTACCAGTGTGGGGTGATTCAGCCATCCCTAGACCACCCAAAAGAAACACTAAAAGATGAAAGACATGGATGTCAAGGGTCAAGTTCTGTGGTAATGAGGGGAAATGTGAGACTATCCCTGTGGTTTGGAAGTGGAGACATTTTGTAAAGAAAATGCAAGAGAGAAGAACTATAAGGAAATGAAAATCTGATAGGATTGTCCACAAACTAACATTAAAGAGTTACTCCAAGCCAGATGTGGTGGCACATGCCTTTAATCCTAGCACCCCAAAGACAGAGACAGGCAAATTACTGGTGAGCCAGCCTGACCTACAGAGCCAGTTCTGGGACAACCAGGGCTACATAGTGAGACCCTGTTTTGGAAATAAAACAAACAAACAAATGCAAACATCCTTGCACATGAATATACCCACAGGGGTTGTGAAAATTTTTTTCAACAAAAAGACCATAAACAAAGCTGGCAGGTAAATGGTTGGCTGGAAGATGCTGTGCAGTATTCCTAGCACCCAGAAAATGCTAACTGGAGAGTCAGCAGGAGAAAATCACAATAAAAACAGAGCAAAGATGAAATGTCAGTGGTGCACACTGCTGGAGCCATTCTGTGCAGTGGCCAGTCAACTCAGAAAACAAAACCCAGGGAACACTAGCATGTAGATCATAAGGATCTATGAAAAGGGCATTCACCATCTGTGAGTGTGAGTGTGTGTGAAAATATGAGTCTGATTGAGTGTGAGTGTGAAAATATGAGTGTGAGTGTTTATGTGACTGTGCGTGAGTGTGTGTGAAAATGTGAGTGTGAGCATGTGCTTGTGAGTGTATGTGTGTGTGTGTGTGTGTCCCTGTTTGCAAGCACTTGGAAACAACGTGGCATTTGCTAATAAAGCAATGGCTTGATTAAGCATAAAAAAGGATGAATCACGACAAACTGCACTAAAACCTACAAAGGCTAATGAGATTTACCTATAATAACAGGGAAGGTTTGCCAAAGCTTAATTTATATTACATACATATATGTATATATACACACGCATAATTCATGTTATTAACTTTATTTATTTGCTTATTGCAGGGAGGGGGCACATGCCACAGTGCCCCTGGTGCTAACAGCAGACAGCTTGCAGGAGTCAGTTCTCTCCTTCTACCATGTAGGTCCTGGTGATGAAATTCACGTTGCCAGGCTTGGTAGCGAGTGCTTTACCACTGAGCCATCTCGCTGGCTCCACAGCTTAATAATTCAGCAGTGGCAGTAGCAAAAAAACCCGGGCAATAGGCTCTACTCCAGACTCCTAAGGGCTAATAAAAACAACTTATAAATACGTAGGTCCAGTGGCCAAAGAACTCTGGCGCGTCTCAAACTTTAATATGCATGAGGATCAACTCAAGATACTGTTGAAAGAAACAAACCAACCTAGTGAGTCCCTTACCCAGAGATTCTGAACCGACTATTTAAGCATACACCAGAGGTGCTTTCTCCCATACGTGAACCATGAATCGTACTTGGAGACACTTTAAACTAAGTAAAATCGGGAGAATGGTGACGTATGAGTGGCAGGGTGGTGGCCGCAGGGCATTCGCATAGCATCAGCAGCAAAGACAAGATTCATGAGCAGCTGGCCCTGTCAGCACTGACTCCCCTCTTCCAGCACTTTTCCTGAGCCAATCTCAGTGGGCTCAGCCCAAAGGGTTTGGATGATAGAAACTGACAATTGCCATCTGGGGAATATAGTCATGGACAAGAAGCCACTGGAGGCATCTTCTTCCCAAGGCTGCTACTGGATGTGGTGCCTCCAGGGGTCCTAAGCACAGCCGCGCTTAGCCTGACTCATAAGCATCTCTCGGTTGGGCTGCAGTTCAGGGGATGGTGGGCTGTGAAAAGACACACGTGAGATAGATAGAGCCAGATGCCGGTGCTTGAGCCTGGATTGATAAAAAGAAGAATGGCTGGGCCATCGCTCAGCAGATCTAATAGTCTCTTTCAGGTACAGATGGTCTGAGCAATCGAATTCTGTCATCCCTCCAGCATCTGCTCTGCCCTTGTCTCTTTGGTCTCTGTTTCTGCTCCATACCTCAACAGCTGGGCTGTTTAGTGGCATATTGGGCACCATGTGGTGGGGCATCTTAATAGCGACTGCTGTGACAGTGTACAGATGGGATGTGGTCTTAGGCTCGCCTTTAGGGATGTCTGATGGCACGCTCAGGTCTGCATCTCCAGCCGCATAAATCTACCTCCGTGTGAACTGAATACAACCACCTCAGTCAGAAGTAGACTGGGCTGCTTCTACCATTATTTATCCAGGCACTGTTCCCCGAACAGCCCAGAGTACCGATGGGAGGTTGGACTCACTGTCCCCTTCCTAGTGTGCAGAATGGCCTGGTTTCCTAAGGACAAGGAAGGTTTTCTCTCAGATTTATACAAACAGACCAGGCATATTTGTGGGTAACCAGGTAACAAGCCCAGTTTGAAACTCCTTTGGACAGCGTAATTCATAGCTCCAGACAGAAATGCTAATATGAGCACAGACACTCTGAGGAATTAGCAACAGTGGAAAAGCTTAAGAAATGATCCCACATATAGCTCTCTCTAGAAATCATCTGATTCTCCAGCGGGCCTCGTGTGTGTGTGTGTGTGTGTGTGTGTGTGTGTGTGTGTGTGTGTGTGTGTGTAATACTTTCAGGCAAGGGAGAAAACGGGAACAAAGAAAGAGAAGGCTAGAGAGTCAAGAGATGCAAATATTTCAGGCTTTTTAAGAGCACTCAAGTTTTCTTTCTCTCCGTAGGAACTAGCTGCTTGATGCTGATTGTGTGTGATATGTGAACAGGAGCCTGCCAATCTCAGGGTCCCCTGTGCGTCTGCAGGACTGAATCTCCCTGTGCCCGCTTTAATGAGACCCAGGGCAACTGCAGCTTCCACTGTGCCCAGCATCCCAGGCAAGCTCAGAGAGGCCATTCTTCTCTGGCACTAATTTGTTTGCTTAAGCATGAACATTGGTGTCAGAAGCACTTAGTGCAAAGTGCCCCTTTCGGGGGTGAAACAGTCATTGCCAGTCTGTGTGTCTGGGGATTCATTATTCTTGTTTATTGGGGGGCAGGGTTGTGTAAATCTTATGTTTCCTAACACAACTAAAAAGTGTAAAATGCAGAAACCAAGAAACAAACACCCCACTACTTACAAAATCATCTTCTAAGGAGTGAGTCCAACTGAAAATTTCACTGATTTGCCCAAAGGGTGTTTTCTGAAGAACCATAAAATGGCTCTCATATGGAACATCCGTCTGGCCTCTTTTCTTGTGTGGGACATATCCTCTTGGTTCCCTTAGCTCTGCCTCAGAAATGAGGAAAACGGAAGTTATTGTATACCCAGCCTTGCACAAATCAAATGTGCTTAATTAGTGGAAGTTCTGCTTGTAGGGCGGGAATTTGATTTTAATCGGGGTCTTTCTTCCAGAGATGAGAACACATTGTGGCAGACAGTGGGCTTTCTCTTGTCTTTCTTGCCATGGTAGGATGAATGTAAACAGAACCGAAAAGTCTCCCACCCCTATGACCAGGACGGCCAAAGGCATTCATTTTGAAGACAGCTCAGCAGTGATGAGCCAGGAATGACTAACGGTGCTCACAGCCTTCCTGATGGCTCGTGCATGCTGGCCCTCAGCACGAGACGGAGCTGGAGCTACGACGCCACTGAGACATCATCTATCTTGCTTTATTGTTGTAATTTTTGGATAAACTATATGGACTCGGTACAAATCAAAGCCCTTCGCTCTTTCGGCTCCCCCGTGAGTGTCTCTTACTGGCTTCCTGGGTATTCGTCCACACAATGGGAGAGGCAGTAGGCATAAGAATTTAAAACCAGGGCTGAGGCTACAGCCTAGAGACAGAATGCTTGCCTAGTGTGTGCCGGGCCCTAAGTTTAATTCCCAGAACCATTAGATAAAGTCAGTCAAACTGCAGTAAGAGAGAAAGTGAATCCAAGGCAAACTGCTGCTGGCAACTGTCAACCCCTGACCAGCGAAACATCACTCTCAGTGAAATGCTCCACTCGGTGGGTTCTGGGCCGTGGCTGGTGCCCTCAGCACAGGTGGTGGACTCAGCCACAGAAGTGTCTTTTTAGAGATGTCTGTGACAGTTGGGGACCACACAAGCTCCCTCCTCAGCATCCTGTGTCTCTAGCCTCGGGGACATCATATATGCCTGCCTTTAAACAGGCCCAGAATCAGCTGTGACGGTGGGGAGGTGTCCAGATGAGAAGACAGGACATGAGTTATTACCTCCCTGTTGTACCACAGACTGTGAGTTGCAGGGCACGATACTTTTGTTCGCTATATCCGAATTTTACTCCATATTTGAAATATTTCACTGACTCTGAATAGCGTGAAAATTAAGTTTTACTCTTTTACAAAAAGTGCTGATTGCTGAAAAACTAAGAGCCAGGGTTGTGCTGTCCTTTCTGTCCCACCCCTATGCTTGGCTGTGTTGCCTGCTGAGGCTGCCAAAGTGTGTGTGTGTGTTCTCTCTCTGAGCTTCAGGAGCCAGAGCTCTGGCATCTGACCCAAGATTCTCCCTTCCTCCTCCTTCACAGCATCTGCAATGAGGACTCAAAAAGGCCAAAGTATTTTGGAAGTTGTTGGTCGTGAGACAAGACTCTTGCTGTATAACTCAGGCTGGTGTGGCTATGGAGTTCACAATCATCCTGTGTCTGCCTCCTGAGTGCTGGGTTGGCAGCCACGCGTCACCATGCTTGGCTTGCAGATTGTTCTTACAGACAGGAGGTCCCCGGGTCTAGGGGAGTGTCTAGGAACAAAGGTGTGTAAGTAGACCCTCCCAGTATTGTGATTTAGTTGGAAGTCTGGCCTCCTCAGCCTCTGTGTCTTTGTCAAGCTTGATTTTTTGAGCTTTGAGGTATCCTACCAAATTTCTTTTCTGTGTCAATTTATCAAAGTTAGAAGTGTTTGAGGTTTTTTTTTTTAAGATTTTTATTTTATTTTTTATTTACGTGTCTGTGTGAGTATGTGCCATGCTTGTGTCGGTATCTGTGGAAGCCAGAAGAGGGCTGGAGCTACAAGCAGTTGTGACCTGTAACAGGATGGAACCCAGGTCCTCTGAAAGAGTAACAAGTGCTCTTGCCTGCTGAGCCATCTCTCCAGTCCCAGAACTAGTGTTCTATGTTCAGAATTACACACAGGATTGCTAGAAATGCCAAAGCGTATCTTATCCACTTGTCAAATCCTGCTTATAATCAACAGGTCCTTGACTACGCTGACAAGATCATAGAGATCTGACCAGACAAAAATCCAGAGGATCTTTTGATGAGAGCTATTTTAGAGTTGTTAAATTTAAAATAAATTAGTAAAGGCAAGGCTCATTTAAAAAAAAAAAAAGTCTAGTGAGTGTTACAGTCAAAAGAAAATAATCAGAAATAATGAGAAACAGAAAGTGAAGTTTCACCAACTGTGAAAGCTGAGTTAAAAATGTCTCACTCCAGCCTGATGTATTGGACGGCATACACCTTTAATCCCAGTACTTGGGAAGCAGAAGCAAAGAGGAATCTCTGTGAGTCTGAGGGCAGGGTTGGTCTACATAGTGAGTTCCAGGCCAGCCAGCACTCCATGACAAGAGCCTGTCGGGGAAAAAAAAAAAGTCTCACCCCGACACTTATTAGTTTTCTCATTAGTTGATTACTCTAACTACTATTAGAACAAAGGAATGAGTCACTCTGTAGCAAGCTGCAGGAAGCACTGGATGCAGTAAGCATCCCAGGAATAAGCACCATTCAGTGGAAATGTTCAGTGCGAACTCTGCTTTCTCCAGCAGGGGCCTTTCGGCCCCCGTTCCTCTACTGATGTTTCTGCTGTCAATGCACAGCTTCTATGTTAGATCCTATGACTTGAGAGCCTTTGCTTAGTTACTAGCAAGACCCTGCTAAGGTCGAGGACCTGAGGTACTGACGGGTTGCTCCTCTCCTCACAGGATCTGTCTTCTCTCGGCTACTTTGCAGAGAGGTGGCTGCCGTCTTTATCTAAATGCAAAAATGAAAAACCACAAGGTACCAACTTCCTCACCCCGTTATCTGCCACCTGCTCTTCCCTCCCACCCCTCATGTGCACACTTGGACATGACTGCAAAAGCTTGGGGACAGCATAAGAAAGGCACCAAAGACACCTGCTTCTGCAAGGCCGCTTCTAACGCTCTGACTTGCCTTCTCAGTCCCCAGGCAGCCTCTGTGCTGGCTTTCCGGAGCTGCTGTGTAAGCATGGAAGAAAGCACACTCTGGTCACCAGCTGTCTCTCAGCTAGACTCCATCAGGAGGAGGCCCAAGTGGTCTCTCTCATTCTGAGGCTTAGCACTTAGTGTAATGCCTAGTACTGAAAATCCGTTGCTTGTTGAACAAACAGAAAAGAGGTCCTGGAAGCCCATGTCTTTGAGGATCTCTAGGGGTGGGCATGCTCAAATCCCCACCACCACACAAACTCTTTCAAATTCTAAATATGTCTGAAGACTTACCCAACACTGCCAATGCAGCAGATCTCCACTGAGCTTCAATAAGGAGGGTTAAGACAAGGAACAGCCCAAGCACACTGATATTTCAAATGCTCCAGACTTAGCTATGTGTCTAAATATTTAAATTTCTTAAGGAGGAAGACTTCGTGGGGATGATTGAACACTGGTAAAGTTCGCTTTTCTTCGGTCCCCCTTTGAATTTGGTGCTGCTCCCACACTGGTCCATCCCACATTCCCAGTGACCATTGGTTGGATTCACCATTTGGGAGGTCAGGTCAAGAGCACTCAGCTTCTCTTTGAACCGTCTCCTTGGAAGTCTTGCTGCTTCAGTTCAAACAATTTGCTAAATTATACCTTCTGCTCACACTCGGGACTCTGGATGAACACCGTGTTCTTCATCTTTTCAGGTAATGTTTTGAGACACATCTTAAATCGACACCTCATCAAATGCCTGCATGGCTCACCCTTTAATTTGGCTCTAAGTTCACCACGCCAGTTGTATGAGACTTACACTAAAGGTTGTACTTGCTGGATACGTTCAAGCTACATCTGGAAGTCTTGATATTGGGCAGGGGGTCCCCCTAAAAGTGCTATGTGCTTTAAACTATTCTTGCAGAGTCTTTTGTGGTGGAAAGTGAGAGACTTTTGGCTTATTAGGAGTTCCACAGAAACAGACAAGAAGTTCTTCTTAAGGAACTGCTTACACAATTGTGGAAGCTGGCTGGGCGAGCCCACAATCTGCAGAGCAGGTCATCAGGAAGTGTGGGCCAGAAAGGCAGGCAGGAAATGAGGCTTTGTCCAAGTCAAAGGCTTCTTCAGTTCAGTTCCTAAGGCCTTTCAACTTATTGGATGACATCAAAACGGGTTTTTTAGAATAACCCTGCCATAAAGTCAACTGATTGTAGGCCTTTATCACAGCCATTAAATGTCTTCTCAGCAACACCTAGATTAGTGTTTGAACAAGTAGGTACAGTTTCTTCTGGCCAAATTAGTGTGTGAAACTGTTATTTTCCTGTCTATGTAAACAACTATAGGAAAATAGAACCGAAAAATGCCTATAATTCTGTCACTTAACGACAATTGCTTTTAACACATTGTTGTAGTCAATTCTGTTTTCTGGTTTTGTTTGGTTTGGTTTTTAGCAATGTACAGTAACAAAAAATGAAATAATGCTTAGCAATGGAGGGATGGTTGTGGAAATTATGGAATATGCATGAGGTGAAATTATGTGGCTTTTATATGTTATCATTTTAAAAAGTGTATCAACCTGAAAGCATACTTCCAGTGTGCGAATAACATAGTATGAAAATCATATCCCTCTTGTGATTAATACTACATAAAAACAGCATGTCCTGGGGATAAGCAAGAGAAAGAGACATAGAAATAATGTCATGGGCTGGAGAGATGGCTCAGAGGTTAAGAGCACCGACTGCTCTTCCAGAGGTCCTGAGTTCAATTCCCAGCACCCACATGGTGGCTCACAACCATCTGTAATGAGATCTGGTACCCTCTTCTGTGTATATAATAAATAAATAAATAAATAAATCTTTAAAAAAAAAAAAAAAAAGAATGTCATGAATGTCCATATCGCTGGGACCTGTCCTCTCACAGTGATCATGTGTGTCCTCAGCCAGCACCTAAGACTACTGCCAACACTCACATGGCCAGTTAGGGCTTTCTCTGTCTTCTTTAGTCCATCCTGCTCATTGAAGACAACATTGCTAAGGAATTCCAGCAAATGACTGATGATGGTGGCCAAAGGGAACTGGTCCCAGGTAACCTGGGGGTGAGAGCTTCCATCAAAGCCAGCTAGATCGAACTCTGGCTGCTCACAGTGGTAAATTGCTCCATTTACCACATCCTCCTGTAGGCTTCAACCACCTCTTACCACCCCCTACCAGCTTTATCTTTGTTTTCTAAATAAACTATGTGCCTTATGTTCATTTAGTTTGGGGATATTCATGATCAACAGGCACGATATAGTCCCTGAAGGGTGAAAATTGATTGCATGGAGAGCAAGATTTTACTCTTTTACACATAAAGTGAGTATATACATGTGGTCTACAATTTTTCTGTGTAGTTGAGGGGGTCAATAATTCACAGAGGATTGCATGGTGCTGCACGCTCACCATCTCAGCACTTTGCAGACTGAGGCAGGAGAATCACTCGTTCAAGTTCCAAGCCAGCCTGGACCGCAGGAGACCCTGTCCAGTGAATAAATAAAATTCACCGAAGGCAGGCAGACATTGGGAAGGAGGAACGGAGCAGGACCTCTATGGCCTGGGGGAGCGGGGGTGAGAATGGAGGAGTGGCCGAGGAGACACTTTCTGACAAGGGAGAACAAAAAAGAGAGACAGAGTCGTGGGAAGGCTGGAGGGAGGACATCCGGGATCCAGCAAGCCCCCGTGCTTCTGTGGAAAGCATGGGAGGCGAGAGCGGGCCCTGTGTGAAGTTTTGAGGTCAGGCTATATTTAGTCTTCACTCCAGAGAAATGGCCAGCTGTGTGGGTGCGCAGAGGATCATGTGTGGGATTGATTCTCCTGGCAAACGCTGGATATTGTGAAGGGCAAAGAGGAGATGGAGGGACCAAGAAGATGGTTCTGGCCAGCCTGGGTATTTGGCAACTCCAACAGAGGGATCGCGTCAGCTCTGCATCTGCGCTTGCCATCATGGTACCCTGAATTCTTGAACCGGTCTTTGGGCAAAGGATGATACGTAGCCTTGTTCTAAATTTTCTCTTGGGTGAAAAGGAAGCACAGGGTTCAAAGTCAGGCCAGACTGGGCTTCAGGTACCTATCTGGGTCCAGGGAGGACAGCTCTGGCTGGGACAGGAGCTGGCTGGAAATGGAATCCATGAGGAGTCCCATGAGCTGTTCACATGGACAGACTCACATGTCAGGATGGCTTAGGCAAAGCAGAGAGATACCCAATGTCCTTTTCTTACCTCTGATTCAGTGAACTTTATGGTCTTATGTAAGTGCCCAAGATACTTTCTCCTTGTAAACCTGGAGCAGCTCGTAAAGCCCTTGTGAAGCATGGGGTAAAATTCCACGCCTGCCCTAAGTGCCCCACTTGTGGGGAGTGAGTCACCACCATCTCCAGCTTCTTAGAAAGTGCACTGGGATAAGACTGAGCTAAACTTTAGCTTCCCGTGTGAAGATGAAGCTGAGGAGTGCAGTGTTGTAACTGTGAAACTGAAATTGAAGAAGCACAATTGTAACCTTAAAAAAAAACAAAACAAAAAAAAAAAAAAACAAAAAAAAAAAACAACGCCTCGGCTTTCCTGAGAGCTAGGCCACCTTGCGTGAATAATGCTATTTTATTCTCACTACAACCCTCTGGGGTTATAGTGAGGTTACTGGTGCCTCTGGGACAGGTGGAAAAATCGATGTTCACTCAAGTACTTTGCACAATGGTCATATCGAGCTAGTAGGTCTGGGTAGGTCGCTTACCTGCAGGGACAATCCCCACACTTCCTCTCCAAGAGGCAGAACAATGGTCTCATTAAAGGCAGCAGCTGATCGCTCATAAAAGTAGGTGGGTAAAGTTAGTAAGGAAGACCTTTGGCCAGAGCTTTCCTCGGTGTGCACTTCAGATGGAAGAGTCCAGAAGACCAGCTCACCTCAGTGGACCATCTACTGTATTTATCAATTTATTCATGCATACTGGAGTATCCTTTGGCTCAGCAAGGTGCTCTCCCAAGCTTTCCCCTGCACTTCCTTCCGGAGGGCGCCAGGTACACGCAGCACTGTGACTTTGCAAGACAGCTTAAAATATTTCAGGTTACCTTGGAGGACTGAACATGTGTAGTATCGTAAAGGGAGTTCCTTCCTCTTGCCAGGAACTTTGCAAGCAATCCCAGTACAGTCTTGAACTCAGGGCTCACATACTCCCACCACCTCAGGCACCTCAGGAACTTCCCTCCCTCCTTCTTGTCTCCAGCGTAGCTGCCCTCAAGTCCTTCCCTCTCAGTGGCCTCCTGTCATGCTCATCAAGAGTTCGTCTTCGCCTTCAGTTCCCCTGAGTCTGTGCAAGCCCACCTGACACGCGTGATTAGGAGAAAGTAGCAGAAATGATAGTCTCTGACTTTCAAGTCCAGGACATACAAGCCTTGTGCCTTCTGTCTGGAAATCTCAGAAATGAACTACAGTGTGATGAGTACAACTGTTTCCAGCCTTACTGTAAGAATTCATGGAGAAGGAAGAAATAAATGCCCAAGGAGAGCTAAAGGGCTCCATATCTGTGGAGCTGCCATTTTAGAAATAGACTTTGTTGCACCAAACACCCTTGGCACCTCCAGGCTCGGAGCCAAACTGCCTCACTAAACCTTTGAATCCCAACCTACAGTCATCAGGATTTTTTAAATTTTTAATTAATTTAGTGATTGGATAGTTTTATGTAACAATAGTTAAGCGGAAACAATCTTTTAAACATACTCAAGCTTCTTGGCTTAAGAAATAACAATAGGGGCTGGGGAGAGACTTCATCGGTTCAGAGCACTGGCTGCTCTTCCAAAAGACCCAGATTCAATTCCCAGCACCCACACAGCAGCGCACAACCATCTGTCACTCTGGTTCCAAGAGATCCAATGCTCTCTCTTCTGGCCTCTGTGAGCATTAGACATGCCTGTGGTACACAGATATACATATAGGCAAAAACACTTAGACACATAAAATAAAATTTAAATTAAAAAAAAAAAAACATTAGCCAGGCATGGTTAATGGTTTAATACCGTCGTTACAGAAAGCAGAGGCAGGTGGTGGTCTGTGAGTTCAAGGCCAGCCTGGTCTACATAGCCAGTTCCAAGTCTTCATGATGAGACCCAGTGAAAGAAAAAAAGAAAGAAAGAAAGAAAGAGAGAGGGAGGGAGGGAGGGAGGGAGGGAGGGAGGGAGGGAGGGAGGGAGAACAGTAACCCCATGTTCCTCCCAGAGACCCCAGTTAAACTCACTGGGTAACCACCACCACCAACAACAACAACAACAACAAACAGATCAAAGCAGAGAGGGGTGGAGCTTGTTACAAAGAAGCTTTTCAGCCAGAAAGGGAAGAGGATGAGAGGGGTACCAGGGAGAGGAAAGCTCCAACATTTCGTATATACATGCACAAAATTGCCAAAGAATCGCTTTTGAAAAGAAGCGACACTCCCAAAGGAGACCTTTGTGTCCTTCCCATGCTGACACCCCATCTCTTTGCATCACATCTCATCTTGAGTGCTGGTCAAGTCCCCCGTGTCCCCCCTCACTCCTCCGTCCCCTTTAGTCAGCTGTGAGCCTCTTCTGCAGTGAGAAATCCTGACAGCCTGACTGCTTTTGCCTTCGTCTTTCTGGGCCTCCCTGTAGTTCCTGACAGTCATCCATGTCCACTGGAAAGAAGCCCATCCCTTGTACTTCTTCCTTCCCACTGAGCCTTCCTGCTCAGCCTTTCTTCCTCTCCTGATCTTAAATAAATTACATCCCCTTGGCTTCTGTGCCAGATGGTTTTATGTCAATTTGACACAAGCTAAAGTCATCTGCGAGGAGGGGACCTCAATTAAGAAAATACCTTCATAAGACTGACCTGGAGACGAGCCTGTAAGACATTTTCTTAATTAGTGATTCATGGGGGAGGGGCCAGCCCATGGTGGGTGGGGCCATCCCTGGGCTGGTGGTTCTGGGTTCTACAAGAAAGCAAGCCATGGGGAGCTGTGGATATTGCTCTATATAAATAAAACACTGATGGCCAGTGGCCAGGCAGGAAGTAGGTGGGACAAGGGGAGAGGAGAATTCTGGGAAGTGGAAGGCTGAGGAGAGAGACACTGCAGCCACCAACAGGACAAGCAGCATGTAAAGACTCTGGTAAGCCACCAGCCACGTGGCAAGGTATAGATTTATAGAAATGGGTTAATTTAAGATATAAGAACAGTTAGCAAGAAGCCTGCCACAGCCATGCAGTTTATAAGTGATATAAGCGTCTGAGTGATTATTTTATACGTGGATTGTGGGACTGCGGGGCTTGGGGAACCTGGAGAAAAGCCCTCCAGCAACAATGGGGAGCAAGCCAGTAGGCGGCACCCTTCCACGGCCTCTGCATCGGTGCCTGCCTCCAGGTTCCTGACTGTTTGAGTTCCTGTCCTGACTTCCTTCGAAGATGAACAGTGATGTGGAAGTGGAAGCCAAGCAAACCCTTTCCTCCCCAGGGTGCTTTGATCATGGTGTTTCATCTCAGCAACAGAAACCCTAAGACAGCTTCCTACTTCAATGCTCCTAATGTCATACACTCTCCCCTGTTGCAACAGTGCCTTGCTCACAGGATTCTGTCCACTATAGGGATTAAAAAAAAAAGCTGAATTTTAATATCAAAACCACAAAGATATCACAGTAATAAGAGACCGAAGCAATTCAAATGTCTTTCTGTGGGAGAGTGGATGAAAAAAAAAATGTGGCACATATAGACCATGGAATGTTATTCAGCCTTAAAAATGAGGGAAATCTTGTCATATCCTTCAGTATGGCTAAAACTTGGGGAATATTATGCTGAGAGAAATAAGACAGTTATACACAGAAAGAGAAAGATAAGTACCATATGATCCTTCTTAAAAAGTCAAATTCACAAAAACAGAAAGAGCAGAGGTTCTCAGGCTGAAAGAAGACAAAATGGGGATTTTGTTGTTGTTGTTGAATACATCTAGAGTTTTTGTTTGGCAAGATAAAATATGTCCTGTACATTTGTCCTTCCATGACAACATGAGATGGACACTTAAAATGATTAAGATGATAAATTTTATGTTTTTACTATTACAAAGTATAAACTAAAAGATATTGCTATAATGTAGTAATATTTTATATATCAATATTTTAAATAGTTCTTTGTAAAAGTGCTACTATATAACCAATTGTTCAACATGGGGATAAAATTATGTCCCATGAAGAAAATCTTTCACCTTAGATGATAGAATATTTGAAAATTGTATTTATTTATTAATTTCATTTATTTATTTAGATAACGTGTATATGTACAAGTTCAGACATATGCACACATCACAACATACATGCGGACATCACACACTTTCTCTTCTCTGATGTGGGTTCCTGGGATTGAACTCAGGTCATCAGCTTGGTGGCTAGTGCCTCTACCTACTGAGCCATCTCACCAGGCCTATAAAATATTTGGTGTACCCCAGTCATACCTGCATTTAAAAAGGACAGAACCCTGGATCATATACTCCAGGAAGTCCTGGAACCATGGAGCTGGAGGAACAGGAAGGTGATAGGGTTCTGCTCTGTTCTGCCTCCCTAAACCCGTCACAGTATAAACAACAGGCCATGGGAATGATAAAAACTAGGTCTTCCTGGTTTCCTGGCCTTCTTGATTGATTGATCCATCCTGGCTTTGTTTTGTTTGTTTGTTTGTTTGTGTCACATTATCTTTGGAGATGTCATGGGTTGCAAAGGAAGGAAAAAGGAAGAAAAACCCCAAACATAAGAGCAAACTTGAAGTCTTGGCGCTTCTACAAGGATGCGTCTTAAAAAAGTAAAAAAAAGTTACCTTCTCAAAGATAATAGAATATTGAATAGTTGTAAGTTATTCAACTGACATTATGTAAATTATGCAACTGACATTCTCTTGCAATAAGCTCCTATGATCATGATTTGTGTTTTTATATTTAAGAATGGGGTGGTGGTGAAATGGGAATATTACTAAAAAAAAAAAAAAAAAAAATATCCTGTCTGTAGATACAACACTTGGCAAAGATTCCCAGGTACTCAAAAGAGTCAAAACCCACCTCACCAAAATCTTGTGGTACCCAGGACCTTGGCAACTGGCAGAGCAAAACAAAGAACCAAAGGGGCCAGGCATTGCATATGGAGGATAGGGATCTTCTAGGCTGCTTCAGAGCACTGTAGGGAGTGTGGGAAATGATCCTAAAATGTCTCAAGACTGCTTTAGGGACTGGAGATGATTCAGCAGCTAGAGTGCTGCTGTACAAACATGAATGCCTGGGTTTTCATCCTGGGTTCCCACATAAAATTTGGGTGTGGTGATACATATCTGGGACCCCAACATTGGGGAGGTTGGGGGAAGGTACACAGGGAGATTCACTGGTCAGGCAGTCTAGCTGAAACAGAGAGCTCCAGGGTCAGTTAGAGACCTTGTCTCAAAGCCTAACATGGAGAATCATAGAGGAAGGTGCCCAAAGTCAACCTCTGGGCTCCACCAGGTGAGCACACCACACACATGTACATACACAAACATACACAGAAGACTGTTTCAGATCCACGATCTTTTAAGTGGTATCGGTGAAATCAATTGAACAAAGATAAAGTTTGTGACCCCAAAGGACTAATGAGTTGTGACTTGTTGCCGCCTATCAAAAATGTTAACAAAAAAGGAAACCATGAAGCAAAGGTCATGAATATGAACTGGAAGTAGACATGATTGCCTCTGGCTACCTCTGCCTATGAGAAAGGCAAGGCTGTCACTGATCTTGCCTCTGCCCCTGTCTTATGCTCAACAGGATACAGCCCCTGGTTCAAAAGATTCAGTTTGCTCTGCAAACGAGGAGAGGCTTTTTATTTCTACGGTACATTGCAGATGTGATCGCTGGTAGGTGAAAGGCAGTGTATTTACAGGCTGTCTGCCAACCCCGGGGGCTCCCACTTCCTGTCTCATTTTTTCTCAGTAAGGTTAAGAATGAGTCATCACTCTGGAGGAAGGAGCGATGAGTTCTTTGCCAATACATCTATGCAATGATTCTGAATCAGAAACTGTTCCCGCATGGGAGATTTGTGAGACTGATATATTTGAGCTGTTCTTCTCTCCCCCAGCCACACCCCTGACTGCATCACTTCCAGGAACTCTCCCCTGCAAGACGTCTGTCAGAAGAAAGTCTGGAAGAGATGAGTATATCACCATCATTTCTCAACTTTAATTTTTATTTGTGTAGTGTGAAAGAGGTATGTGCATGTTCCTGTGTGTGTGCATGCATGTGGAGGTCAAAGTTTGCTGTCTGTCTGGTGTCTTTCTTAGTAGATCTCCACCTTGTTTTTTTGAGACAAGATCTCTCCTTGAAACTGTGGCTCCCTGATTGGCTAGACTAACTGGCCCTTGAATGCCTGGAGTCTGCTTATCTTTCCTCCCCACCAAGCAATGAAGTTACAGGCATGTGCCATGGCACCCAGCTTTTACATGTGTGCTGGAGAGCCAAACTCAAGTCCTCATGGTTGTCTGGCAAGCTCTTTCCCAAATGGGCCATCTCCCCAGCTACTAATTCATGTGTGTGTGTGTGTGTGTGTGTGTGTGTGTGTGTGTGTGTGTGTGTATAATTGTAAAGAATCTAGGTATGGTGGTGCACGCCTTTAATCTGAGCATTTGCACTTGGTAGCAGAGACAGGTGAATCTCTGTGAGTTCCCGGCCAGCCAAGGCAACATGAGTTCCTGTCTCAAAAATTTGTGTTTTAATTGAGAAGACTACAATCATCTCTTCATGATTACATGAACTGACATGAAGTTTTACACTCAAATTGTGTTGAAGATATGTATTTAATAATGCCCATACTGAATGTCTGCTAGGCATCATGTACTATCATAAGTATTTTACATACAACTTCCAATTTAACCATCATACTAAAGAAAACATAATATAGATGAGAAAACTAAAGACAGAGTTTAATGGGGTTAGGGGAGGAGGTAAGCTAGAGAGATGGCTCAGTGGTTAAGAGCATTAAATGGTCTTCCAGAGGACCCAGGTTCAATTCCCAGCACCCACAATGCAGCTCACAACTGTCTGTAACTCCAGTTCCAGGATCCAATGCCCTCTTCTGACCTCTGCAGGCACCAAGCATACACATGGTGCACAGGCATGCAGGAAAACACTCATATTCATAAAATAAAATAATGAAAAAAAAGTTTTAAAACATACCTTAAGGAACTTATTCATATCCACACAGCCAAGAAGGAGTGGAAGCTGAGCTCCAAAGTAGGCTAGTAAAATGATAAACAACACAGAATTGTTCTAGTATGTTTTAAGGGAAATTATACCTACATGATTCATACACCCATGAAATTAGAAACTTTAGATTTTAGTAAATGTCTCACTTCACTGATAGCCGCAGATATAGAAACTGATTTTTCTTAGTATTTTTTAACATTTATATATTTATTTTGGGTATGTATGTAGGTGTCTAAATGCCATGGCACCTTTTGAAGATCCAAGGACAATTTTCAGGATTCTGTTCTCTCCTTCTACCTTGTGGGTTTCAGGGATTGAGCTCAGGTTGTCAAGCTTGGTGACCTCTGAGGCATCTCACCATTCCAACACTGTTTTTGCTAACATTCTTGCCAAAGTTAGTATTTAGTACTTTATGGTGGTATTTTATTTGTACTGAAATGTGATTTTAATTGTATGTTAATAAATAAAGTTGCCTGGGGGTTTGAGCTATTAGAGCCATAGAAAGAGCGTGGCAGTAGTGGTGCACACCTTTAATCCCAGCACTTGGTAGGCAGAGCTAGGTAAGTCTCTGTGTGTTCAGGGATACAGCCAGCATTGGAGACACATGCCTTTAAGACCTGGAGGGCAGTACTTACAGGCAGTGACAAGGCAATCATGTGTTTGGGTTTACAACCAATGAGAAGGCAGAACAGAAAGACTATATCAAGACAAACACACAGGAAGTAGGTCTCTTTCAGAGAGGTAGGACCACCACAGGAGGAAGGGTAAGGTTTTAGCTCTGAGCTCTGACCTCTTGGATTTCTCTTTTACATTGGTTCTGTGTTTCTTATTTAATAAGACAGTTGGTTACATCTACAATACTTTATGTTCGATCATACAGCATTCTATAGTGCTTAATTCTACGTATCAACATGGCTGAGTCATGGTGTTCAGACATGGGTCAAAAATTATTCTGGGTCTTTCTGTGAAGGTATTTTTTGGAAGAGATAAACATTTCAGTTTGTGGCCTTTGGTGTGGGTGGGTCTCCTCTACTCCTCTAAAAACATGGACAGATGAGAGTGGGCATGTTCGAGGTAATACAGCCATACAGAATTGAAACAAAAACTTGAATTGAAAACAAAAACAAAACAAACAAACAAAACCCCTCCCCCAAATACGAGGAGACCCTGGAGTGGGTGCCTTCAAACTGGAACTGCTGAGTTTGAGCTTGTCAGTCTTCCCGAGTCAATTTGTTGAAATACATCCTGCTGCTTCTGTTTCACTAGAGAACTTGAGAACTCAAAAAAAACACCAACAAACTTCACAAGTCAGAAGACACATTTGATAAAAGATAAGCCATCATGAGACATAGCCTCAATATTGAAAATGTTAAAAAAAAAAAATGATTTGGAACCAGCAACATGGCTCAGTGGATAGAGGTATGTGTGCCCAGGTCTGACAACCTATGTTCAATCCCTGAATCTTATAAATTAACAGGAAAGAACAGGCTCCCGAGAGTTATCATCTGACTTCCAAATGCATGCCATGGCATGAATATGCCTGCGTACACACATACACAGAGAGAGAGAGAAAGAGAGTAAATAAATAAATCTTAAGCCAATAGTTTGAAGTTTGTTGGAGCTTAATAAACCTAGGCTCTATCTTGCACTTACCAAATTAGATTTTTCCAGGAATAGAACTCGGGCATGCATATTTTTTTTAAATTCCATACTATGGCACTGTGTTGGTTAATCTCAGTTGTTAATCTGATGAGCTGTAGAATCCCCTGGATGATGAGCCTCTGGGCAATCTTGTGAAAGATATTGATTAGGCTAATTGAGGTCAGAAGACCCATCCACTGTGGGTGGCACTATTCCATGAGCTGAGGTCCTGGACTGTACAAAAAGGAGACAGCGAGCTGAGCATGGGCATTCACTGTTCTCTGCTTCCTGACTGTGGATACAGTGTGACCAGCTGCTCAAGCTCTGCCACTTCCTTCAGTTGATTTTGTCACAACAGCAGAAGTAACTGAGACAGACACCACTGGCTGGCTGAAAATAACTACATTATAAGAAACTAGAATAACTTCAGATCAGTCAAAAGAGTCAAGGCTTTGCTGTGATAATAAATAACCCCCAAAGCCCAATGTTCTGGCTTCATGAATAATGCTGGATGGGCAAAGGGTCTGTTGCTATAATACTTGTCCTTTGCTCTGTGTGGTAGGGTCCTGGTAGGAAGCAGATGACATACTCATCTGAGTGGTATAGGAAACAGATGTTAATAGACAGGCTATTTACAAAGGTGAGAATAAACAACATCAGTGGCCAGGAAATCAGAGTAGGGACCACTCAGCAAGAACTGGAGATCTTTGACAGAGGAACGCAACCAGCCCTTGGTAGCTTGGAAGGGAAAGGTGAAAGGAAATGGATATTACCCAGAGTTACTCTCCTTTGCCATCTGAGTTCTGGTCTAGCTACTTCTCATTTGTAGAACTCAAACAAATGTCGGAGGACAAAAGGAGAAAAAAAGAACAAAAATCAAACAAACGACTATTGATTAGGTCCATAAGAGGCAGCCTTCAAAGAAAAAAGCATCATGGAAATCATGGACCCTGAGCAAATGTGAACTATTTAATACAACCTAGTACCTAGACTGCTGCCCTTTGAAACATTGCCACTCAACAACGTGTAAGGAAAGAAAGCAGAGCTGAGCATGCATTTGTTTCTAACGGCCCAGAGGTAATGTGGCCACTTACACTTACCTATCATTGACTTCTACCAATCACATAGCCAAGCCTGACTACAAAAGGTGAGAGACTAAAACCCTCCTTCACAGAGGGAGAGTTAACACTGATGGCAGTTAATGCTTGACCATGGATGGCTGGGGGTCTGGGGAAGGATGGCTTGGGGGTTTGCTGCAGTTTTTTTTTATATATATATCTTATCTGCTCTTTAGAACTTTGCAACTTATTAACATATTATCTTCTAAAAACTATAGCGAATAGTAAAAATATTAAATGAGGTCTCTATAGCCAACATACATCTTTCCTGGCTGCTCGTCCATCCTAGCTACTCACCCCAGTTAAACCTTCCATTGTATTGCAGATACACATCCTCTGCTCCTGCTTGCTTTGCTGCTAGAACATTGGCTGTATGACCGGTTTCTGTCTGATAGATGAATTTTCCCAAGGCTGTAGATTGGAATCTAGAGGTACAAAGGGGGTACTGAACAAATCCTTGAATGTGATAAATGGTAGTGGGAGCTGGGACGACACCCAGTTCCCAGGGCTAGTCCTGCTGGGAAAGCCATCCAGAGTGCCTGCCACCCAACAACAGTGGCATCATGCACTCAAAAAACTAATTATATGACGGGATTTTTGTCACTTTTTATTTATGTAGGCTTTAACGCTGATCCTACCTCTTCTGGGGAGTGTAAGAATGACCAAAATAACCTTTGGGTTGTATTTAATTTGCTTCTTGAATTAGTTTGGTGCCTGTTACTAGAACCCGAGTCCCCGCCCGCCCGGTGCCCGACTTGTCCTGTTATTACAAGAAAGTACAAGAACCAGATAAAATGCTCCTCAACTTTCAATGGAAAAGATGAAATTTGAAGAATTGGATAAATTAGTTATGTTATGCTCCTTCTTGTGATCATTAAATGCTTTATAAGAAACAGTTTAAGAAAGGGGTGTATATTCCAGATTACAAGGTGTACACAGGCAATAATGGAGTCACCCCAGGTGAGTGAGATGGCTAGTTACATTGCAGTCAGGAGGCAGTGGACAGGAAGAGGGGTGTGGCTACCAAGCCTGAAGACCCTCCCCCCCCCCGTGACTCACTTCCCCCAGCAAGACCCTACCTCTTACATATTCCTCAGCTTTTCAAAACAGCACCACCAGGTGGGGACCAAGTGTTCAAACACATGAGCCTGTGGGGGACATTTCACATTCAAACACCATGCAAGCAAATCACAGTTTAACCTCCCTTTGGCAGTTTCAAATGCAGAAAGCTTTTCTGAGCTGGCAGCTTATCGCTGCCTAGAAAAGCTGCAAGGTCAACCCAGGGTTTAAGCTATTTTAAGCTCTTGAAAATAAAGGGAGTGTTGACAACAATTTAGATACAAAGCATTCGGGGATTATTTTTGTTTAAGGTTTTTCTTTTAATTACTAAGATATTGTGAAAGCAAAACTGAGTGGTTCTAGCAGAGCAAGGCTGGGGATAGGTAGGTATCCGACAGGGATTAGCAGGTCTCTGTTTTCTCATATGAATCAGAGGATTGCTGAAATCCTTCATCTCTGATACTGGCTTCTAAATTGGTAAAGCCCAGGGGGAATTCTGTTCCAAATTGGGTAAAGCAGCTCAAAAAGGCGCCAGCCAGATAGAGTCAGACGGAATTACCCTGTATTTAACTTCTCTGTACTTAAGAGTCTTTCTCGAAAATGCATGCTTAGAGATAGTGCTTGGCAACCCGGAAAGAGGTCATGGTTGCCTTCAGATGACTCCGATCGGGACTTACCGTTTGCAAGTCACAACCTTTCTCCTACTGCTTTATATCTTCCTCCTTAAACTCAAGAGCTAAGACTCTGGTGACCTGAACAGCCTACAAGGCAACTCATGAGGCAAGAGATTAGCTGATTACATCTGTCCTCAAGCCGATTTCCCCCGGAAGACTAGGCCATCCGCTGCTCCACCCAGCAACAGGCCGACAGAAAGTTGTGTTCAGAGGCACACACGGGCTGTTCTTAAGTACCAGTGGAAACCTACAGTGCAAAGCTCTAGTGGAAAATCTCCACTTTTATTCAATTAGACGTTTCACCCGCCCTCCACCTTGTCCTTATTTTTTTTTTCTGTGAAATACATAATCTCTCATTTAAAAATCCTGGAAGGAGTTCAAAATTGAATCCCTTCCAGCTAATGTAATTGAAGTGCGTTGTAGAAACCTTTTAATCACATTTCTCCCTCAAATGTCCACAGCTGGGATAGGAAGGAGGCTTTATTTGCACTTCAAAACAGCCTCCTCGCTCTTGTTGCTGCCCCAGACTTCTAAAAAGTCCAGTCTGCAGCCAAGGCCAACAATGAAAATTCAAAGTGGGGAAAGCCATCCTCCAAAGTTATTGCCCCAAAGAGGGCTTTTCCAAATGATGAATTGGGTAAAGTTTGCCTTCTAGATTTGAACTTCTAGCTCAGTTGCTCACTTCTTGACCCCTCAGATCACATCCGACCCCTCTCCACCCATCAGAAGCTCTTTCCAAGGAGGGATTGATACCACATACTCACGTTTAGCTGAGAAGAAGTCCGCGGCCTCCTTCTGCACTCCCCACCCCCCTCCGCAAACTGGCCTCTTCCTACACATGCCCACTGGAACCTCTCACCGAGTCGGCCAACAAGCTCCTCTGTTGAAAATTCAATGGGTACTCTTCGCTCTTGTGCTTACTAGACTCCTACAGGACGGAGGCATTGAAGTGCCTTATTTTTGTACCCTTCCTGATGACAGGACTCCTATTTTATTTGTCCAGTCCTCAGGGATGAGTCATGATTAATCCAAGTCAGACACCACGACCATGAACGCTTTCACCCTCAGACACCGATGGGAGTGGGAAAGAGCCTTGTCGGTGGCACCTCAGGAAAAATCTGATGGGGTCCCCTGTGGAAATTTTTCCTCCGGGAAAGGAATAAAGCACAAGAGAGAGCCTTAATGTCCCAATCCTCCTTAATTTCTGCTTGGGATGTTTTCTGATACCACTTTTTAGATTTCTTGATAAGTTGTTTATTCTGCATCCCATCCCACTTTTTTCTGGTACTTGCAGCCAAGTGCATCCTTGCTAATACACCCTGTCTCTGTACCCTTGCTACTGTGGGCCTTGCTTCCTTCAGATTCTTCACCCCAACTGAGATTCTGCCTTCTCTCGTTCATGCTCTTGTCTAATGAACACAGATGAAAAGATTGGCCTCCACATATCTCTGCTTGCTCCGCATGCTTTCTGAGAAGGACTTAGATCAGCCCATTGCTACAATCACCACCCATGGTCTGGCCAGTCACTCTGTCTGCTCTCACAGACTCCTTCTCAAGATGTTTCAACAAAACCCAGTCATTTCTCTAGCAAACATGCTCTCCCACCTACCTTTGTCATTTCCGGGCCAAAAGCTCTGCCCAGTCCTGAAGACAAAACATGAGCAACATCCTAACTCTTTTATACCCTCTTCTAGCTGTCACCACAACAAATTATTAATAAAACCACGCTCATTAACCTCCTCAGGATTTTTCAGAATCCGTCTGCCCTCTCTACGTTCACTGCCCCTCACTAGTTCACATTTTTCCATGTTTTATTAGGCACATCATGAAGCTCTTTTGTGGATTCATTTTCTAGTCTTGCCTCCTTCATTTAATCCTACAAACTCCTCAGGGATGATTTTTCCATAGACCGAATCTTAAAAAGCCTCTCCTTTACCTAATCCTTCATTGACTTCCTAGGATAGAGGCCAAGTCCCTTTTATCTCTGGAGCTCGGGGTCCTCTTATGGCATCATATCCTCTAGAGTCAAATAATGAAGGGCCTAGTTGACCTGCGAAGTCGGCTTTCTCTAGTCACCTCTACCGTGTCCAGCCGGTGCACTTCCGTTTATCTTCAGATGTTCACCATCAACCATCTCTCTTTTCTCATCTTCCAAGACTGTTAGGTATTTCCACATAGTGTCTTGTTCATTCTTTTTCCGTACTGTTCATAAGCCAGTTCTGGAGTTCTAGAATACTTTGCCCAATTTCCATTCAACTCTGAACACCTTGAGGACAAGGACACATGTTCATGTTTTACTCTGCTGTCTAGAAAACTCCTAACAGATAATAACAATAAATGTTTCCTGGTGGAGGAATTAAGTAAATGAATGAATGATGTTCTAATTCTCAAGCACTTTTTTAGTTAAAGAAAATGAGACAATAGACATTAACCCATTAAGGCATGGAAATGAATTTCTGATTATTGGATATACGGTCTCAGGTTTCAGGGACAAGGAACTTTCTAGATGTTGGTGAATCATACCACACAGATCTCTATTATTTCATCTTTGATCTTGCCTGTTAGGTAACTTTCCTCCCAGAAAAAAAAAATGACAGAAATTTTGGGCTCTCAACAAGGCATTTCAAAGCCTATAAGTTGTCCAAAATTAATTATAGCCTTTCATGAATGTACTAGCGTTTTTTCATGTGGTTCTGGCTTCTCTAAGGGATGTATATAAAAACATAGTTCTTAAAAGATGGATTCAGAAATTTTATGGGATGACTTCAGTCCTGCTATACATGTAAGATCTGGTTACAAATAGCACCGGTAATTGTTAGACTCAGTGTACACATTGTGTTTAACATAATGAGAGCAGTTCCACTGTTTTTGAAACAGGAGAATCTTTTGTTACAGTATGTGTTGTGCTGGATCCTCATTTGTTTGACTCAGACCTGTTCTCCACCTTCTTCTACCTTGTTCTGGGAGGCCAGAGAGCTTAGCACAAATTGTTAGAAGGTCTTGTTAATAAAACCAAACCCAGAGCCAGGTATTGGAGTGAATGCTGGAAGATCAGAGAAACAGAACAAGCCACAGCTAACCTCACCTCACCAATTCCTCAGCTGATCTCATTTCCTCAGACTGGAAGCCTCTGTGTCCTCATCCGAATGGGTCTCAGCTGAA
The DNA here is from genome assembly GCF_004664715.2 of Peromyscus leucopus. Taxonomy (NCBI): domain Eukaryota; kingdom Metazoa; phylum Chordata; class Mammalia; order Rodentia; family Cricetidae; genus Peromyscus; species Peromyscus leucopus. The sequence continues at coordinate 41,607,069 of NC_051075.1, forward strand.
ATGCTTCTCAAAAGCCTAAAAGCTTAACCAGGCTCTAGTTCCTGGCCCTCACGCCTTATATACCTTTCTGCTTCCTCCCATCACTTCCTGGGATTAAAGGCGTGAGTCTCCATGCCTGGCTGTTTCCAGTGTGGCTTTGAACTCACAGAGATCTGGATGGATCTCTGCCTCCAGAAGGCTAGGATTAAAGGTGTGTGTACCACTATTTTCTGGCCTCTATGTCTATCTAGTGGCTGTTCTGTTCTTTGACCCAGATAAGTTTATTAAGGTGCACAATATTTTGGGGGACACAATATCACCACAAGAGAGGCTGACCTCTGTGGGTTGTTTCATTATTAGGCCCCTTGCTGTTAGAGGTTTCGGGTCAGGTTAGACTGATAGGTGCCAACTGCAAAGGAAGGATGAGGAGGGAGGAGGAAGCGATTGCTTCCTTCTGCCAGCCATGGTTGATAATGGTTGCATTTCCCAACCAATGTCAGGTTCTCATGTGGACCTTCTTCAAGGTTTCATGTCTTGTTCCTATTGCCTTTTAGGCCTGGAGCTCAACTGAGTAACAATGCTCCACCGTGTTGCCAGCTAAAGGAGCTTCACCATGCCCTCTTGATTTTTCTCAGTCCTACCCTTTCTCTTCTAGGTATTCCCTTCATGAAGCTCTCATGAACTACCCAGGTTCCAGACTACTTGGACCCCGCCGGGAAAATGCGCATGGATGTTTAGGAGGATGCTAAAAGCCGTAAGGTACTTAGACCACCAGCCTCAACTCTCACCTTTGCACAGTTTGTTTTCACCGGTGGACACAAAAGGAACTTCGTTACAGTAACAGGAAAACAGTCTGAGCTGTTGCTGAACTCCCTCTGTAGACCAGGCTGGCTTCAAACTCCGAGATCCGCCTGCCTCTGCCTCCCGAGTGCTGGGATTAAATGCATGTGCCACCACCTCCCTGCTCAAAGTCTTAATCAGTAAACAGGATGACTTGTAGCATTTTCCAATGAAATATGACAAGTTATGGAGCCAGCCATCTGCTCTAAGGGGCCCTTGTTATCGCTCCTGGTTGCCTCTAATCAAAATTCAGCTTTTCAAGTTTCCCTTTTTCTGTGTCCTATGAGAAAGACAACACACACACACACACACACACACACACACACACACACACACACACTCCGTGTCCAATCATCTTCCTCCTGTGGATGAAGGAAGACCGTACAGTTTAGCATTCCTGGAAGGAGCCACCTGGCTTGTTCTAGTCAATGAAAGCAGAAGAGCCCAGGCTGTGCCAAATTCCCTCCTCTCCCATTCCCAACTGTGGGTCTGAGTAGTCTGCGTGTTCCAGATGGCACAGCTCCAGCTGTGGCTCGGCCATTCTAACTGGGCAGCACAGAACTCTTCCAAATTCCCTAACTAACCTTTTAGTTGAAAACCTCAACAGACAACATGCCATAGTATAAATCACCTATTTAATTTAATAATTTAATTTATTCTTTGAAAATATCATACATTTTATGTGTTCTGTTTTGATCAGCTCCATCTACCACTGCCTCTCTCCAACTCTCCTTAGTGCCCACTAAATAAAATATTTAAATGGCAGAAATGTCCTCTCCTGTATTGCAAATCAGAAAGGGATGATTTTCTAAGCAGAAGATGTCTGTTACCCTCTTCAACTGCAATCACTGTTTGTCTGCCAGCTTTCACGGACAGCCAGTCTCAGACAGCTCTCTACAGGAACCAATGTTAATGCTGCCAGCTTAAAGGAGAAAAGGTAGAGACATACAAGGTCTTAGTTAGGTTTCTATGGCTGTGATTAAACATGACGACCAAAAGCAATTTTGTGGTGGAGAGGATTTGTTTCGCCTTACAGTGTGGTCCATCCTAATGGAAGTCAGGGCTGGATCCCGGAGGCGGGAGCTGATGCAGAAACCATCTTGGAATGCTGCTCACTGGCCTGCTCCCCATGGCTTGCTCAGCCTGCTTTCTTATGCCACTCACAACCACCTGAACAGGACTGGTACTGCCCCAGGGAGCTGGGTCCTCCTACATCAACCATTAACCAAGAAAATCCCCTATGGACTTGTCTACAGGACAAACTGATGGAGCCATTTTCTCCATTGAGCTTCCCTCTTCCTAGGTGACTCAGGCTTGTGTCAGGTTGACAATCAAGCAAGCTAGCCGAGACACTTGAATTTCAGATAAACAGTGGAGATCTTTAAAGATGAATGCACAACCTTATGCAATTTTGGAATCATATTTGTACTGAAAGAATTAATCACTGGCTCCTTGTAAGTCGAATTTTACATGATGCCCATTAAATATTTGAAACAGTACTTACACCTTGTTTTTCTACAGTCCAAAGTTAACTGAGCGTCCCCCTATCTTATCTGGTAACCCCAGTGACATGGTGCCTTAGTCCACAGTGCATTGACTGCTGTCTGTGTCTAATTGCTATTCAACCCAAAAGAGCAAGTGTAAACTAGACAATTGCCCCCAAGCAATATCCTGCCTGGCCTCGCTTCACGCTAGGAGCTGGGAAAGTCTTATTAAGGGAGTATAGGTCACCATATTGGCTGAACGCTTTTTGTCTACTCCTTTATCTCCCTGACCTCACTTTCCTAAGAACCCTGGGTCTGTGTCACCAACTCTACTCTGGCTCCCATCGGTTCCGCAGAAGGAGAAGCCTGACCATGGCTCACCTGGTGTCTATACTGCATGCATGTCACTTTCCACCTCGGAGTTCTCTCAGAGAACCGCACTAACCAGAGGTTCTCAATCTGTGGGTTGCAACCCCTTCGGGGATCCAACCACCCTTTCACATGGGGTTGCATATCAGATATCCTGCGTATCAGATATTTACACTGCTATGATTCATAGCAGTAGCAAAATGACAGTTATCTAAACTGGGATGCTGCCCACACAGGAAGAAAATTTTTCCTCAGTGGCAGACAGGAGGTGGTGAATACAGTTCCTCCCTCCCTCCCCAGGCATCCTTGAATTAGCTGAAATGTGAGTTCGTATTATTTCCATAAGACAATCGTGGAGATTGAGTAATCATCTGTGTTGTTTGATTCCAAGCAACATCCATATTTTCCTCGGAGTTCAGTTTCTGGAAAACCCAACTAAGATACCACATGGCAGACATCCAGTAATGACGCTGTGTCTGTGTGGTAAGGAGAATGGGGACCTGGGGTCAAGGGACTCTTGCTCTGATCAGAACTTTGCCATTTGCTGAGTAAATAGGCACCGAGAAAACATTTCACTTTCATAGATTGCATGCTCTTGTTCTGTAAAATGGGGTTACGAATCTGTACATCACAGAGCTGTTCTGAATACTCAGAGAGAGAGAGAGAGAGAGAGAGAGAGACAGAGAGAGAGAGAGAGAGAGAGAGAGAGAGAGAGAACATAAAGTTGGGTGGGTAGGGAGGTATAAAGGATCTCTAAGGGATTGGGGGAGGGGAAATCATGACCAAAATGTATGAAAAACTTTTCATTCAAAAGTTTTCTTTTTAAAAAAACCATCAGAAAAGGAATGAACATTCAAAACACATTGACAGCTGATTATCTGTCTTAGCATTAAGTGACTTACAGTTTTCCAACGAGTAGCATTAGACATCGGCCTCCCCATCACCTCTACTTTATGAATGGAGACACTGAGCCCAGTTACCTGATTCGAGTCCAGAGTCTAAACCTAAAGGACTTTTCTCCAAGCTTAGGCCCTTAACCATCACGTGACATGTTTCCTCCAGAACGCAAACACTGTCTAGTATAATATCCCTCTCAGACAAAGAAGTCTACATTGATTTGAGGAGTCAGTATCCCCAGCTAAATGGGGACACTCCCTGACAGTTAATTGTGATTCTGTAAGTTCTGATTAATACTTACAGGTGGTACCCTGATTCCTCCTGTCTCCTGGTTGGAATGTAGACATGAAGGTCGGGATGCAAGTGGTACACTAAAGACAACAAACACAAGATACGGTGGAGATGCTGCGTGAACCATCAATAGTTCATCTTGGACCTGCTTGTAGCCTGTGGCAAAATTACCTTTGATGGTGATGCTTTTAATTTTATTTTTCATGTTCATGTGGTTTTTTTTTTCCTTTTGTTATACCCAGCCAAGGTAGCCCAGTGTAGTCTTTATTGATGCAGAATTTGACAAACATTTTGGCTGGCCGTTTATCCATTTTATAAAGCATAAAATGGCACGTGTATTTTAGTTGTGATTATTCCATGTGCTGTTGATGAAGTGCATGTCCTAGTGAACTACAGTTCCTACCTAAGCATAGCTTCAGTTGGAACGAGAAGAAATATGAACACGTTCATTCCAAAACTCAGAGTTGGTTGCGATTACTGCGCATGGCGAAGCACCACTGCTGCCACGCAGATCCAGTTCAGCTTTTCCACCTCAAGCTCGTCTCTCCCCCAGGCAATGCTACCTACTTCATGTAAATATGCACCACCACCACCCCCCCACCCACCCCCCGTTTTCCACCAAGACACGGTGGGAAAGGAATGTGTTCATTCACCAAGGTGAACTCTGAAATACTGAACAAAATCTATAATCATACTGATTAAAAAAACTAATAGAGCAGTCAATATTTTGACCACTGATTGATCTACTTGCAAAGAATTAGGGAAGTTAATTTTGTGATAACTCCTCATAATTGTTGTCCAAAAGAATATATAGGTTTTTTTTTAACTTGGTATTAACCAATGTGGCATCATTACCACATACACTATCAAAGAAGTTATTCCAGCCTCATAAACAATGCCTATCTATCCAAGCCAAAATAGTTGAGTCTCATGACTCTTGAATAATGAGAATTTTTAAAATTTAGTTTTTTTTGTTTTTTGTTTTTTGTATGGGTGCCTAGATGTCTGTGCATCATATGCATGCAGTTCCCATGGGGGCCAGAAGAGAGCCTCATAACCCCTGGAACTAGAGTTCCAGAAGGTTGTGAGCCACTATGTGGGTGCTGGGAGTTGAACCCAATCCTCTGGGAAGAGCAGCCAGTGTTCTTAACTGCTGAGCCATCTCTCCAAACCCACAAATAATTGGAATTTTTAAAACAGCAATCAAGCAGAATTTATGCATATAAATGCCTACCCTAATCTATTTCATATTTATACCTTTTCCATTTCATTATGATTAACATAAGCTATCATAATTAAAAATAAATTTCCAAATTTTTTAAATTAGAAAGCAAAATTCATTGCATACTTTAGCTAAATTTATTGCCACAGCTAGTCACTGAACCTCATTTGGAAATTTTTAGTAGCTTTGACAAAAATAGAAACATAATGCACTATATGTAAAGAAGTGTTGTACTCCTTGTCTGATAAAAGGAAGCAATTAAAACTGCTCCACAATAATATATTTTTATCTAGGTTTAAGGATGAACTACTCTGTTGTTCTAAAAAATGGAACATAATGTCAACTAGAATTTTTAATATTCTAAGCATATTCTAGAGAACTCCTTCTGTCCTTTTATATAAAACCTGAAAGCATAAAATTGAATTATAACTAAGTAAAGACATTTAATTGGGAAGACTGTGTGAAATTGATTCTTTTTTGTTTGTTTTTGTTTTTTGAGATAGGGTTTCTCTGTGTAGTCCTGGCTGTCCTGAAACTCACTTTGTAGACCAGGCTGGCCTCGAACTTACAGAGATCTGCCTGCCTCTGCCTCCCAAGTGCTGGATTAAGGGTATGCACTACCACACCCAGTTTATATAGAGGATTTTCTTGATTAACAATTAATAAAGTGTTTCTCTGTGTGAACCTGGCTGTCCTGGAACTTGCTCTGTAGACCAGGCTGGCCTCCTCAGTGGTGCAATTAAGATCTGCAACACTACGCCTGGCCCTTTATTTATTTATTTTTGTAATCAAAAGTTTTCTTGTGTCCCACCTGGCCTGCAGTCAGGACAAATCTCTCCCACTGGTGTCCCCCAAGTAAACACACAGAGGCTTATATTAATTATAACTGCTCTGCCATTAGCTCAGGCTTACTACTGACTAGCTCTTCCATTTAAATTCAGCCCATTTCTGTTCATCTATATGTTGCCCCTTGTTCTGTGGCTTTACCTGTGTGTCATTGATTACATGCTGCTCACTGGATGGTGGGCTGGTGTCTCACGACTCAACCTTCTTTTCCCCAGAATTCTCCTTGCCTGCTTATCCTGCCTATACTTCTTGCCTGGCTGCTGGCCAATCAGCATTTTATTTACCAACCAATCAGAGCAACACATTCACAGCATACAGAGCAACATCACCCATCAATTTTTGATTATCTTATTCTGTGATTTTGCCAAAACATATATATATGTAGTATGTATGTATGTATGTATGTATGTATGTATGTATATATGTGTGTGTGTGTGTGTGTGTGTGTGTGTGTACTCACAAGTGTAACAAATTGCCACAGAACATTCACAATTATGGAAATTAATTCCTTTTGTCTCCTTCCTTTCTCTTTCAGTCAAGAAAGCACACATGTATGCAAATTAAGGGGGCTTTTTTATGGCTCTTGTTTGCTTTATTTAGAAAAATGTAAGTCATTGGCTAAGCTCTGCCATTTAGTTTTGGTATCAAATTATTTGCAACTTGGACTCTCGTCTATCTCTATGATTCCTCTCAACTTTAATATGGAACCAGTTAAAGAGCTGATGTTCAATGCTCCTGTGACAAACGTGAGCTGAACAGAGTAACTTAACAGCTGATCATTACCAACTGAGTTCCCCAGTGCAACCCTTGTGTTTCCTCAAAAGGACAGAGAAAAGTGTTGCCATCAAGACTCTCCATACCTTGGGCAGGTTCTTGGTTTAAACTCTACCTGAACCTTCACATAGGGTCAAGGACAGTGGTGACTGTGGAACCTTTCACTTAGATTTTATAAAATTAAGGTAAACCAGGTGGCACAACATAAGCCTCTCTTTCAACAAGCCCGGAGGCGTGGAATGACTCAGAAATACCACATTTACCTACACAGCATCACCTTCCAAAAAAAAATCCTAAATCTACAGCTGGTTGACTTCCTCCTTCCTGGTGTTTCTCAGCAGAGTCCCCTATGAAGCAGTCTCCTTTTGTGTTGGACTTAGGAGGATTAGGAGGGAATAAAACCCTACTTGTAAGTGGAAAAACAAATTATAGAAATAGGATTTCTTATATTACACAAAAGGTGTAGAGATTTGTGGGCACACTGTGGCTGAAAGTTGTGCTATCTCAACACAGGAAGAAATGTTAGAGAATCTAGATCCCAGAAGAATAAGAAAATGACGTCCTTTGGATTGCTTTTTTTCAAATATTTGACGCTTCTGAGACATAATGTGACACTGTGACTGCGAAGCCATCATTTTCTGACTCTAAGGAAACTTAGCCAGGGTCTTGGGAAATCAGGAATAAAATAAGAAGAGTGATGCTAAGTTGGACAGAGAGAGTTATTACTCTCCCATGTTGGCCCAAGCTATGAGACTATCAGACAAGCATCAAGCTAATGTTGCCTAAAGAAATCCTTTGAATCTGACTGTGCATCTAGGCCAGAACTTGGTTTGACAATGCAGAGTCATTCTGTGGCAATTATAGAAAGCTTTATTTTAAAAACAAGTATTAAGAATAGGAACTAAAGATCTGCAGTGGTGACCCACCTGTATGATACCCTGGTACAGTAGCACAAACACTGTGGGAGTAACCAACAACTATCTGATTGGATTTAAGGGCCACTTCATAACATGGAACCCATGCCTGGCATTATTCATGGTCCTAATGGTGAACCAGATACTTTGTTCTGCTTTTAAAAAAAAAAAGCATAGCAATAAAATGACTCCTAACAACATTCTTCTATACCCATAGATCAGTGCCTCACTCAGCTACCATCAGAGAAGCTTCCCCCAACAGTAGATGGAAATCAACACAGAGACCCACAACTGGACAGTGTGCAGAGAGTGAGAGACCTTGGAACACTCAGTCCTAAATGGGATGTCTTCATCAAACCTCTCCTTTTAGGGTTCAGAGAGCTTTGCAGAAAGGGGGCCAGAAAGATTGTAAGAGCCAGTGGGGATGGATGGTACCAAGGAAACAGTGTCTTCCAAAGACATTAAGGTTAACACCTATGAACTCACAGAGACTGCAGTAGCATGCACAAGTCCGAGCCAGATGGGGTCCCAGCAATGAGAGGAGAACTGGATACAAGACCTCATCTCTAGCCTGGAAGCTCTCTCTAATTGACAATCAATCCACATAGGAAAAAAGTTGAGTCTTACTGGGTATACAAACCACATTTGAAGGAGGCCCCATGGCCAGCAGTAGATGGCCAACACAAAACAAAACGTGTTATTTTTGGAGATGTTTTGTCTCATATTGCTTTGTTTGGGCATTTGGAGGGTGGGGGTTGTTTCGAGACAGGGTTTCTCTATGTAGTTTTGGTTCGTGTCCTGGATCTCGCTCTGTAGACAAGGCTGGCCTTGAACCCACAGAGATCCGCCTGCCTCTGCCTCCCAAGTGCTGGGATTAAAGGCGTGCACTACCACCACCCATCTGTTTGGACATTTTTTTTTACCTTACTTGTCTTTTGCTTAGCTATTATAGTTTCTGATTTTGTGTTTGTGTGTGGTTTGGTGTGTGTGTGTGTGTGTGTGTGTGTATGTGTGTGTGTAGTTTGTGTGTGTGTGTTTTCTGTTTGTTTGTTTTTTCTTTCTGTTTTTCTGCTTGCTTTGTTTTCTTCTAAGTTGTTTGCTTGTTTACTGGTGGGGTTGGATGAGTGGGGTGATGAGGAGGATCTGGGTGGAGACGGGAGGGGAAATCAGGATCAGAATATACTATGTAGGGGGAAAAGTCTTTTCAATTATGAAAAAGGGGGAATAGATATTAAAAACTGACTGACTTGGCTGGGGGGACAGCTCAGCCAGGGAAGCTATACAAGCATGAGGCCCTGGGCTGGGCGTTAGGGGCGTTGACTGTAATCCCAGCACTGGGAAAGTGGAGACAGGCAGGTTGCTGGTACTCACTAGCCAGTCCAACTTAGCCCGATCAGGGAACCCTGGGTCTAAAAAAATCATGGTGAAGAGCTTCTAAGGAATGACACCAGAGGTTAACCTCTGACCTCCATGTGCATGAGCACACAGGAGTGAATAAACGCGCACACACACCACACACACACACACACACACACACACACACACACACACTGATGGCCTTGTAAGTCTTCTGAAAAAAAAACTAATTTTCCATAATATTTATTGATAAAATTAAGCAAAATGGATTAGAAGAAAATGTGCCCAAACTGAGGTGATTAATTATGCTAAGGTTCAAACTAAAGGGATTTATCAACTATTCATGGAGGAAAAAAAAAAACCAAATGAGTGAATAAGTGACCCATCTGTTGTGATTTGGATGAAATGTTTCTCATAGGCTCAGACGTTTGAACACTTGGTCCCCAGCTGGTGGCGCTGTTTGAGGAAGTGTAGGTGATGTGGCCTTGTCGGAGGAAGTATAACACTGGAAATACACTTTGGGAGTTTAAAAGCCCCATACCGCTTCCTGTTCACTGTCTCTGCTTCTCACTTGCCGTAGAGGATGTGAGCTCCCAGGCTTCTGCTCCGGCTGCCACTCCTGCCCGCCAGCATGTCTCCTCGCCACTCCTATCCCTCCGGAATCATCAGCTCGAACCAAACCTTCCCTCTATAACTTACCTTTGTCACGTTGTCTTATTACAGCACCTGAAAGGTAACTAATACACTCATAGGGCTGTTTCGTATTTCCATTAAGCGAGGAAGACTATCTGCCGAAAGATGTTAGCTTTATTACTCTTTAGCTATGATGCTCCTTCTACAAACTATTCGTCTGCAGGTTTATTTGGAAAAAAGCAGAATGAAGTCATTGGCAGAAACTTTTCTTTTACTCTACCTGGAAGCGAGGAAGGACCCTATTCTTAGGATCCCTGCATAACAGAAACAAGTGGGACCTCCATTCAGCTCAGCTTCCTGTGATTTAGGCGTAGATCTCCAGTTGGTACTGTATCTTGGCAGTGGCGCTGTATCGCAATGAATACTAACAGCCAATGACCCGGAAGCAAAAAGAATATAGTTTGGTTCTCTGTTTACGAGAACGACAAATGAGGAAATTGATCTGTACTGAAAAGGACTTTAATCTCTTATCTATTTATAATAAAATAAAAGAAAACAGAGAAATGCTAGGAGTGGGATTGACACCATAAAGTCTTTGTTCCTTAAACGAGTACTAAGCTGAAAAGCTGTACCCCATAATTTGAAGAGACAAGTGTGCTTCTGAGAGCTGTCCAACACACTAATGGTCTGTAATTAGAGAGATAAATGGCTCCCCTTTCCCATCAAAGGGAACGCTAAACCCCCAATTATAGGAAGAATCTCAGCCCAAGGCTCCAGATTTTCCATCTTCTGCATGGTTTAGTAAGCAGAGGCTGAGAACCTGGCAAACACAATTGACGAAGGCCTGCCCCCGGCACTCATTCTCCAGTCCACACTGGGATCCTTCAGAACTCTAGCATGTCTCTTCTTTACCATTTGTGTGTGGTGGCCTCTTATCTAGAGACAGTCCCATATTGGCCTCATGTTCTGGCCTAATTTATTAATGACACTTCTTTCATTCTCCTAATGATCTCAGTTTAGATACTAAATGTTACTGCTGTCTCTGGCTCTTAGCAGCCTCCTGTGGAACTCACTGTCCCCCGGGGTTTTCCGTGAACACTGAGATCTTCCCCTGTCCTAAACGTCCAGAACTTGAAAACAGTGCCAGTCTCAGAGTTAACCAACTACAGAGCAGCTGAGATAAAATACCTCAGCTCTCTGTATGACTGAGGAGGAGGCCACCTGGCTCTGCTGTACCTCAATTTGCTCATAGACTGTTGCGGAATATTTGTTTACACTGTAAAGATGTGTCTCTGCCTAAGGCACCTTCTGATTGGTTGAATAAAGAGCTAAATGCCAATAGCTAGGCAGGAGAGATAGGCAGGATTTCCTGGCAGAGAGAAAGAACTGGGAGGAGGGAATCTAGGCACACAATTTTGCCAGCAGACTTGAAGCAATTCAGACAAGCCATATGAGGAAAGGTAAAAGCCATGTATCAAAATGTAGATTAAGAGAAGCAAGTCAATTTGAGTTATAAGAGCCTAAGCTAAAGCCCAAGTTTTCAGAATTAATAATAAGTCTCCCGGTCATTATTTGCAGGCTGGCGGTCCAAAGATAATCCAACAAGAAAGCATGCTTCCATAGAGATCAAGAACATTAGATGGTTGTTAACAATAAATGTCATCCTAGCTGAAATAAACCCCATTTTTGGTCCTCTACTCTTATCTGCAATTCATTCCTATGCACCAGGTCTCTCTGAGAAGGAGAGCTGTAGTCAGTAGCTTTTCGTAGGGTGTTGGCACACCATGAAGGTTCAGAGGTCCTGTTGCAGTCTACTTAAAGCTCTCCTAAAGGCAAATGAACTTGACTATTGTGTAGTACCTATGGAGTCTGTTTTGTTTTTGTTTGTTTGTTTGTTTTCAGACAGGGTTTGTGATATCCAGGCTGGCATAGTACTAGATATGTAGCTGAGGATGGCCTTGAACTCCTGATTCTCCTGCCTCTACCTCTCAGGTACTAGAATTATAGACATGTCCCACCATGGCTGGCTGGTTAAAAATTCATTATCGTATCCCAAGCTTCCAGAAAGTTCAAACCAGGAGGCAGAGTCACTAGAGGACTCTGTACTTAAAAAACAAAACAAAAGAAAAAAACCTCTGATTTTACATCCCACTTTGTCCCCAAGAACAGTATTGTCCTCTTCAATTGCCTGTGGGACTTGACTCCCATTTCCAAGAACTATAGATATATAAATAGACATATGTTACTGTCCTGGTTTGTTTTACGTCAACTTGACACAAACTAGGGTTATCTGGGAAGAAGAACATCAATCAAGAAAATACCTAAGGACATCTTTTTTCCCAGTTTTCTTTTTCTCTTTGAGTCTGGGTTTCTCTGTTATGTAGCTCTGGCTGTCCTGAAATTCACTGGGCTTGATTGAACTCAGAGATCCACCTGCCTCTGCCTCCCAAACGCTGGGATTAAGGGTGTGCACCACCACACCCAGTTTATATAGGAGATTTTTTTGATTAATGAATAATATGGGAGGGTCCAGCCTACTGTGTGTGGGGCTACTGCTTGTGGATAGCGCTCTATATAAATAAAGCACTGATTGGCCAGTGACCAGGCAGGAAGTATAGGTGGGACAAGGAGAGAGGAGAATTGAGGAAGGAGGAAGGAAGGAGCAAACAGCCTGGAGCCGCTGCCAGGACAAGGAAATGTAAATAAAGTACCGGTGAGCCACGTGGCAAAGTAAACATTAATAGAAATGGGCTAAATACAAGAGTAAGAGCTAGACAATGATAGGCCTGAGCTAATGGCCAAGCAGTTTAAATAATATAAGAGTCTGTGTGTTTATTTTATAAGTGGGCTCTGGGACTCTCGGGACTTGGCGGCCAGAGCTGGAGAAAAATTCTCCAGCTACAGGCTACTCCTGGGCAGGTGGTCCTGGGTAGTATAAGGAAGCAGGCTGAACAAGCCAGGGGGATTGAGCCAGTAAGCAGTACTTCTTTGCCTCCAGATTTCTGTGAGTTTCTGCCCTGCATATTGATATTGATGACTGTAACCTGCGAGCCGAATAACCCTTTCCTCCCCAAGCTGCTTTTGATTGTGGTGTTTAATCACAGTAGTAGAAACTTAACTTGAACAGTCAGCATTTGTGATTCTATAGAGGTGTGTGTCTTAACCGATTTCTCTTTCCATCCTTGACAGACATTCATGTGTGCTCTGTTTTCCATCCGAGATTGGGGTATGCTTTCATCTTCTCATTCATGACCCCACTCATGTCAGGTTACTTATGAATTGCTTCGTACTTCAATAATTTCTACTTAATTAGCATGAGAGACTGCAAGGTGGAGAGGTGAAGACTGAAGCCAGCCAGTATCTTTCAAAGCCAAAACTGTGCGCTCGCTGAAGTTATGAGGAGAGGTGTGCAAAGGAGGGATCAGAACAGAAGAGGATGCTCCGCAGAAAAAGGGGACCAGATGCTACAGGGAAGAAATGGCAACACCTAGGATGAGAAATGAAGTCCTTCTGGTTCTCAAAGGACCACTCGCCTTTATTGTATCTCATCTATGTTTGAAATCTCCGGCATCCTTTCAGTTGGTCTTGTTTTCATTGAAATTCCCAATGAGTCTCTAGTCCTTGAATCTAAAGAATCCACTGAAACCTCTAAAGATCCCTGTTAATTAGAGTCTTTGTGTCCCTGCAATCCAGGGGAGCTATCAGTAAGAGCTTATCAGCAAATAGGGAACAACTTTGGATAAGGAAGATTTACAAGGTACTGTTTGTTCAGGTGTACGTGAGCTGATGTAGAGCACTGGGAAGAGGGCAGTAGACTGAGGTTCAAATCCGAAATGGGGCAGCTACTCCTGGGCTTGAAAGGTTAAAGACAAGTACCAATATGTACCCAATATAACTGGGATACATTAGAGCTCTGACTCTAATTTCAGAGAAGCAGTGTCTTAGACCAAAGAACAAAGGCAGCCTGAGGTGACGCCACAGCCTGCCTCTTCCAGTATCATACTGGGATGGAATCGGTGTGCAATGGAGACCTCTCCATGTGTCTACATGGTTTCATTTCTCAGAACTGATGCAGTAAGAAAAGCTGGCTACGTTTACATTTATATGAATAAATTTGCAGACTGCAGCTTCCTAAGAAAGGAATCAAGCGTCCTTGTAGCTAAGGTGGGAAGTAACTCTCTCTGGAAGGCAGGAGGAGTCCCTGTCTGCACACACAAGCACACCACATTGTCTGGAGCCCCTCCCAGGCAGAACAAGGCAGGCCCAGTGCCCCAGCCTGTTTCCAAGTGTGAGCTCATCAGCCTGGGAGAAGCCTTTCTGAAACAGGGAGCAGTGGTGGGGGCCATAATGAGAAGCGGCAGCCGAGTGTGAAATCCTGTCACTGGCCGGAGGCAACTGGAAACAAGGCTGGAAATAGCTCAGGCAGAATCCCAGTTTTCAGGACAAGGATGGGAGCATTGTTTTTAGCAAGAGGCCTCCGTTGTGCCACTTAGAGGAGCTGTGGACACGATACCATTTGTGTTATTTTTATTCCAAACCCCCGGAGGAACCCTGAGCCATGGTACCCTTCTCTGTCATTAGGAAAAACAGGACTTCTCAGTAGCCCTTGTAAAGCTACATGAAGGAACACAAATAGCTGGTGACATACAAGGGGTGGGGCCCAGAACAGAGAAAATTCTGACACACTCTCACTGTAGTTTCTCCCGTAGAAATGAAAAGATTCCCTTTCAGCACCGGCCTTGTGTAAATCCATCATGTCCTCCATTCTCAATCCCAGGCCATGAAATCCAATATGGCCGCCTCACAGGGGCATTCTCTGAGGAATAAGCACATTTTCTCTGCTAATTTCTCATAAATTCTCCCCTAAAATGATGAAAATTTTCATCAAATATTGATATTTTATGACCCTTTCATCAGGAAAGAAGTAACACAGCTCTTAAATATGGTCTCGATTCCAGAACATCAACATAATTCAGGGCACTGGTATTGATTGGTGCACAAGACACTAAGAAGGCTAAGATGTGTTTAAAATAATCTTCAAAGAAAATGATACAGAAAGAATTATAAAGACTTCATATTTATGCTTTATAAAAGTGAGGTCATTGCAAAAGAGAATCCATGCTCTGACTCTGAGTGAAAGTAAATGGGGAATGAACTTGGCTTTCACACAATGAGGAAGGATCCATAGGGCAGTCAACTGCAGGGAGGGCATTTCAAGTGAAGGGGAACAGGATATGTGCAGGCAGAACAGTCCAAGCAAGTGAGCTGTGTCAGGAAGGAGAAATAAGCTGGCTCTGCTGAACCACAGCCTTTCCAGGGGAGAAGATGGAGAGTAACGCAGGGACCCAGTGACACCCAGCAGGTGACACCCAGCAGTCAGCAAGAGGTCATTACCCGGGGTGTGTTCTGAGGAATCTAAGGGCATGTGACAGGCTCAAAATAGTTTCTTTTCTGGTTTTTTTTTTTTTTTTTTTGGTCTTGCTCAATAATTACATGAGGGTGTTTATCCCTATGAAGCTCCATCTCACTTCCACCCTAAGATAAATTCTTTTTAAGCTGGAGGTGGGGAGAGGTGGGGGGGGGTAGACCGTAGTAGTAGCTGCAGAGAGCTTCATGTATGTACCTCAAGTGGACCCAGGGAAACAAAATGCTGCTAAAGACCAGACAGCGACAGCAAAGCGTTTAAGGTGGGGGTGTTTCAGATTCTCAGTTAGCGCTGTCCCCTGACGGTGGTGTGAACAGTTGTTAGTGGTTCAGGAGAGGTTTCCTGGGGCTCTGGGAGCAAACCACCACAAACCGGTTGGCTTCAAACAGCAGAAATGTATTTTTCTCAGAGCTCTGAAGGCCAGAAATCTGAAATCAACTTCTTCGGGGACCTAAGGAGAAAACCTTCCCTTGTCACTTGTGGCGTCTGGTGGCTTCTTGGGCTCGTTCGGGAGCACATCCCTTGGGTCTCTGCCTCCTCGTCTGCACTGCCTTCTCGGCCTTTCTCTTTCCTCTTCTGTTGTAACCAGAGCGATCTCATCTTCACTATGTATGTCTGCAGCCTTTTTTCCAAATAAGGTAACATTCACAGGGGCCTGGAATTTGAGCATAGATGTATCTTTGAGGGGGTGGCACTGTTCCCCCTTTTACTGAGACTCATCTTATTGCTTCAGCTGTGTTAAGATCTCAAACGATATTTCACCCCCTCATTTGCAAACTACAAGATGTGATTGGGCCTGATCAGGGATTATCGGTGATCATACCAAAGACCTTGTGGGTATGGTAATCCGAAATAAGATGGCCAAAACTCAGTGGTGAGGGATCAGGATGTGGCTCTCTTGGTAGTGCTTGGTCACTAGCACTGCATAAGCTGAGTGTGGTAGTGGAAGCAGGAGGATGAGACGTTCAAGTTCATCCTTGGCTACCTAGCAAGCTTAAGGCCAGACAAGCCGCTGTCACATCAACAATCAAACAAGTTAAAACAACTCAGTGGTGATCTGAAGGCAGAAGTGAGAAGGAGGAAGCCCTCCTGGAGTCCTCACATAGCCACTGACTAAGGTGGGAATCTAGGGAGGAAGTGACAGCCCAGGGTCACCAAATGATGCAAGGAACTGTGAAAACATTCTGCCCGGCCCTTCCATGCAGTTCAGAATTCCCATTTTTGCGATTTTTTTAAAAAAATGGCTCTGTAATGTTGGTTCAAGCGTTGACTTTGTTGTGTCTAATCTCTGTCTTTCCTTCACCAGCTGAGACACTGAATGAGAGAAGAGGGCCCTGTTTGTTTTTCCCCCCAAATGCTCAATCCCATCGTTGATGGTGTTTGTGGGCAGTGCCGGTTTCTAAGCTACTTATGGAGGGATGATTGACATCTGGGGAAGCTGCCCCTGCTTAAATCTTTACAACCTGCTGGGTTGAGAGGTAAGTGTACAGAGAGCTAAAATGTATCTCTGAGTGAATGAGCTCCTCCAGTGACAGGAAGATGAGGGAACTAGTTAAGATTTCGAATGGCCGAGTTACTATAGGGCTTTCCATTCAGGACGGCTTTAATTGTATTCTCTTCTCTACGCAGCTGCTTACTCCCCCCCCCCCTCTTTGATTGAGTCGTCCTCTGCATAAAAATCTCTCTCAAATACTTTCAACAGAAGGCTTGTGTCCCCTGCGGCGTCTTCTCCAGTTAAATCTCTTCATTTCCTTCAACCTTCAGGCCCCGTTTCCGTCCTGGTTTAGAACGGCTCCTGCTTGGTCTCCTTCCATCCATTGCCGTCGCTGAGTTCTCTGTACGGGGCCGTGTGTTCAAAATGGAAAAGCACGGACTGCATCGCCTTTCAGCTGGAACGCGGTTTTTTTCTGAAGCTGTTGAAGCTAACGGTCCTCGGAGCCAAGACGAGTGTCCCGTCCTGTGCCTGGGGATTGTGCTTCCAATGTCACTGATGACTAAAAAAAAAAAAAAAAAAAAAAGTCTTCCCATTAATTTCCCCGAAGTACTGCACAGGATGCGCTGTTCCTTGTGTGTATAAACATGAGTGGTCGATTTAGTGTCGATTTAGTGTGATTTTTCTTTTGCTTAGAAAAAAGATTAGGTTTACTTATTTTGTGTGTATGTTTTGCCTACATGTATGTATGTTTATGTACTACATTCATGTCTAGTGCTTGCAGAGGTTAGAAGGTAGCACCAGATCCCCTGGAACTAGAGTGACAAATGGTTGTGAGCCACCATGTGGGTACCAGGAACCAAACCTGGGTCCTCCACAAGAACAAGTGCCTTAGCCACTGCGCCATCTCTCCAGGCCCAAGCTGTGATTTTAATTGATGATACAAGAGCATACATGCAATTGGAAGGATGTACAATATACTATAGACTTCCAAAGAGAATGCATGATATGCTAACAGTAAGGCAATGATTGGAAGTAACCAGGCAACCACGAGGGATGGGTATTTGGGGGGGGGGGCATCTCTAAGAAGCAGGTGCTCTATGAAGCCAGGAGTTGTGATGAGCTCCTTGGGGGCTCAGGTCAAATCGTGTGTTCAGTGAAATATACCAAGTGTTGGACCCCAATTCCCCTTTCTTCTTTTTCTATAATTTTATGTATGTTTCTCTTTTTGATAATGAAATAAACCCACAATAAAATGAAGGGACATCAACCAAGCTAATAGGCCGTCCTTTCATTACAAATGTCTTTTTAATTTATTTATTCGCTAAGGCAATCTCCCAGGCTTTACAAACGACATTCTTCTTTAACGGAACACAGATGTTTGACTTAAAATTCCATATTTGTGACATTTCAATATTGCTATTCTCGTTTTTTCCTAATGAAATTATGAGAAAACAAAATCTGCTTGTCCCACAGCGTTTTGGCTGTGATTCAAAAACCTTTCCATTAAAACGAAATAACACACTCTGCAGATCTGACTGCAGAGGGGCTGAACACGCTCAGCAAGCAGTGGTCTGTGATTCAAATGAAGAAACAAGCCACAGAGAAACAGTATGAAGAAATAGAAGGATGGACTTTTTTTTTTTTTTTTTTTAAGTTCTCAGGAATCTGTTTCTGCTATAGTCAGTCTGGGTCCAGTTGATGCTTTTAAAAGGCAATTTAAAACTGCATACCTCACTTACATTTCAATAGAGTTGTACTTTTTGAGACAAGGATTTGCTGTTTAACCCTGGGTGACCTCAAGGTGCCAGCTCTCCTGTCTGTGCCTTCTGAGTGTTTGGATGGCAGGTGTGCACCACCACACTGGGCCCTCGTTCTAAAATGGCACAGTCATTTGGCCCCCACGAATCACAGTTCAAGATTGTTTGCCTTTGTACAGCGTTAAGTTGGTCAACTACAGCCAATACTTAGAGCAAGAGCCAGTAGGCAATGGTTTAGAAAACAGGCCATGACAGAAGAAAGGTTTGGGAAGACATGTATAAACATACTGAGTGTGCACAGGTAAGAAACTGGCCCAAATTGTTGGTGGTTTTAATTTTCCAAACCTTCAGTTTTAAATGAAACCATCTGATTAGTCAGTCAGATCTCTTGCTCGATAAATATTTTTAGTTTTGTTTTCTTTTTTGTTTTGTGAGTTTTCGTTTGTTTGTTTGGAGGGTGAAGTCTTTCTGGGTAGTCTAGACTGGCCTCGTGTTTGTGATCCTCCTGCCTCAGCCTCCCTGTTCTAGAAATACAGGTATTTCCACATCTGTAATACCACAACTACACATCTGGGTTTATATAATCCTATGGTTTTGTTTCTTCAGACGGGGTCACACTCTGTAACCTAGACTGGCCTTGCATTCAAGGAAACCGTACTTCTATGTCAACTTCCCAAGTACTGGGTTTATGGATGCGCCTACCATGCTCAGTAGCGTTTTCTGTTCTGCAATCTTAGGTCCAACACTAGGGACGTATCAAATGCTGAACATTTGTAGAATGAAGACACTAAGTGAAATGAGGAACAAATAAATGCTGTGTCTCTTCTTTTTTTTTATAGCAATATTGTCACTAAATGTTTATGTATTCTAATACCCATATTCAACATGCAAACATGGCCCACCTACCTGATTATCACTGAAAATAGAATGCTGCATGCATTTGATCATTTTTTGTCCTGGCTCAATGGCATTCTGTCATAATGAACATTTAGTGGAAATATTTCATAAAGATATTTTATCTTTAAATTTTATCATGATTAGGGCCCAGCAGTGGTGGCTCATGCCTTTAATCCCAACACTCAGGAGGTAGAGACAGGTGGATCTCTGTGAGTTCGAGGCCAGCCTGGGCTACAGAGTGAGTTCCAGGAAAGGCTCCAAAGCTACGCAGAGAAACCCTGTCTCAAAAAACAAACAAAAAAAAGTATCATGACTAGAATATAATTTTATCTGCAGTGCTTTCCAAACTCTACCATGGCCCTGATCAATGAGGTAATTCATTTTGATGACTGACATCTTTGCAAGTCATTTGAAAATCTGATGATCTCCAATGATAGCTTTAGTCACGTCTCACACATACACTTATCCATAGCCAAATGGGCTGCAGCAAAGGAGCAGCATGCACGTGTGTGTGCATGAATCTGTGTGTGTGTATGTGTGTGTGTGTGAGAGAGGGGGGGGGTGGATTTCTGTGGTGCTGTTTATTTTATTGGGACAGTATTAGGCTTTGCCTGTCAGTCAATTCTACAGGACACACCACCCGCCCCACACCACCTCTTCTTCCACTGTTTGAATGAGCAACTGGGCACTTGACCGCAGAGAAGAAAACCTAGTGTCCCCTGCATTAGAGCCCTTTTTGAAGTTTTCTCGGTTGCTGTCAGCATGCTCAGTGACTGCCAGGATATAAGTAACCTTAGTAGATCAGCTCCTAGTGTTGTACAATGCATTTAAAAACCCGGGAGCTAATAATACATGATGTCACGGAGACAAAAACTCTGCAGGTAAAAACTAGCATAAGGCAGATAAGCATTCTCTGGCTGGGCTGCATAATGCTAAAACATCTTAAAATAATTAAACCTCACTCTGGAAACACTCTGTACCCGATGAGAACTGCCCAAACTTGTTTGTGAACGGTTTCATTTTATGTCTGGAGAGTTTAGTACACTAATTCATGTTCTTACAGTTCAATCCATGGCTCATTAAACTATTTCAGTGCTTAAGTCATTCATTGATCAAAGAGAGTTAAGAGTGTCACTGTTAAAAATCAAACCTGCTGTTTATCTCAGTTAAAGGTGAGAAAAAGCTATTTCTGCTAATGGTTATAGGATCATCCTATTTGATTAAAAGCACATCCTACACTCTCATGTATATGCAAAAAAAAATGACCAGAGCTCCTCCTGAACTAACTGGCCAGATCAATTGTTTGGATGTCAATGAGGCCCACATGGTGAATTAGGTGGCAGGAGTATGAGGTGGTGGTGGGGGTGTAACTTCATCTCTAGTAGAGGGGGCATAGGAATAACCGCCAAGGTCACAATTCTAACCTCGGCTGAGCCTTCAAACAAAGACACAACTTGGTCAAAGGAAGACACCCCTCTAAACACTCTTGGCTCTCCTCAACATGGAGTGGTAGGTTTGGATAGGTCCTGTTAGCACCTACTTTTGTAGGTGAAAGGATTTGGACACTTCTCTAGGGTGAGGCCATGGGTTAGAGTCAAAGCTAGGATTCTCCGTTCAATAGCAGTGTTACTGGGATGGTGTGTTTAGAAGACTGAAGTATAAAGAATGATTATTCTTACATAGGACATATTTGTGTGCCAAAGACTGAAAAGAGGGCAGGCTGTATGAGCAGTCTGCCTGATTTCAAGGAGCTGCATGCCCTGTGGGATGGTCTTTCTGTATGCTGTGAATATGTGTTGCTGCTATTGGTTAATAAAGAAGCTGTTTTGGCCTATGGCAACACAGGATATAGGCAGGCAGGAAATCCAAGAGAGATGCAGAGAGAAGAAAGGTGGAGTCAGGGAGACACTGAGAGCCGCCACGGGAACAAGGTATAATAGAACACAGGTAAAGCCACGAGACATGTGGAAATACTTAGATTAATAAAAGTGGATTCATTTAAATGTAAGAGCTAGTTAGCAATAAGCCTGAGCCAAACATTTATAATTAACACAAGCCTCTGAGTGATTATTTTATAAGTGGCTGCAGGAGCAGAAGGGACGTAGAGAAACTTCCAGTTACATGAATATGCCAGCAAAATATAGCTGATAAACTAAACAGTCTCACATGTGATATAGCAACTGAACCCCTTGGTATTTGCCCACCTTATTTGAGAATTTATAAGTATACACACACACACACAAAAAAAAAAAAAAAACAACCCACTACCCATAACTGTTTATAATAGCCAAAAGTCAAGAACTAACATTCAATAAGTGAGTGGATAAAGAAACTGTGTTATATCCTGATGATAAAACATCATTTAATGATTTTTAAAAAATGACCTACCAAGTTACAAAGAGACATTAATATTAAATTAGAAATAGAGCCAAGTGGAAGAGGCCAGTCGGAAAGGCCACATACTTTTTCATTCCTATTATAAGATGTTCTGGAAAATGCAAAGCTACAGAGGTGGTAAAAATGTCAATGGTTTTCCAGAGCCCAGGAAGAGGGAAGGAGCATTAAATAGAGAATTTCTTAAGGCAGTGAAGCTGTTCTACACAGCAATGTGGCTATGGACAACTGATGCTGTGCATATGTCAAAACCCATAGGATGTTACAGCATGAGCAGTAACCATCTTATGTGCAAATCTAAAGCATCATGTAGGAGGTTGAGAGCTCCTAGGATGGAAGGCAGGAAGTGACAACATCATCTAATGATATTAAGATGCAGGAAACAACATTGGTGAAAGGGATGTGAGGGAGAGTCGGAAAGGCTAAAAACAAAAGAAGTAGATGTAGAATGTATTTTAATGGACATAGCTGGCTCCCTGGTTTCAGTTAACACTTCTTTTTGGAGGGGAGGGGTTCGAAACAGGGTTTCTCTGTCAGATCGTCTTGGCTGTCCTGGAACTCTCTTTGTAGACCAGGCTGGCCTCAAACTCACTGAGATTCACCTGCCCCTGCCTTCCAAGTGCTGGTATTAAAGGCGTGCGCCACCACCGCCCGGCTCAGTTAACATCTCTAATACTGCTGCACATTCATCCTGGAGCTGAACAATTGAAGGTGTAACTGGTGGATGGTTGAGAACCAGATTTCTCCCAGAATGCATGGATGAGCAATGAGAATAGGCTATGCCGGTCCACGTGAAAATGATCAGGACTGGAGATATCAGTATGAACTCACAGTTAGCTAAACATTAATGCGTGTGATTCCGTGTGGGTGTACAACAGACACACTTGTGTATCTGAGGACGCTAATATTCACACGTGTTGTATTTCCTCATTCTGCCAGTGAGGGAACCCAGAGAGCAATGACATCCCCAGCCAGAAGAGGATCTTGGTTCTTATGTCATTCTCCAGTTACAAAAGGGATTCTTGGGGAAATTAATGATCCTTGGGTCAGCATGTGTATAAGACCATCCTGGAGGGTCTTGTAGTAACAGAAATTAAGGAAGTGTTACACACACACACACACACACACACACACACTCATACACACACACACATGCTCACAATCTGATGGTAGATGTCAAAAGAACACAGGAGTCAATGGAAAGAGCTCCTGGTGGCCAAAACTGGGACAATCAAATACAATGGCGTTTCAGACTGTAACCCAAAGTCTCCAATTAACATTAAGAGTCTATGTTAGTGTAAATAAATGGCTGACTAAATGAATGGAGGAAAATAATACACTATGCAATGCAGGAACATGATGACTACCTCATGCCATGACTGTCTACCTATGCTTTTTTTCAGTATAGGAAAGGGATTTTTTTTAAACTGTAGAAGTACATTTAATGTATTAGTTAAATCAACACTACAGATGATAGCAAAAGGCAAAGAACTACATCCTGTTGTAACTTATTTAACCCTTCTTAGGACTGATATAATGAGGATTTCAATACCAGGCTAGAGCAACGTCTTCTTAGAGATGGGTTATTAGACAATTTACAGTGAGACCTTACACAGCCAGAGCAACACACACACACACACACACACACACACACACACACACACACTCCAGCATTCTTGATCTTGAGGATTGTCACATGGGACAGAAGGAAGCAGTGGAAATTACAGAGAGAGCTGTTTTCATAAAAGCACTGTCCGCCTTCACTTCCTTAATGCTCAACAAATTGAGATATAAAACAAAGGAGTGAGCAGTAGCGGTAACATCCCTGTTGCCTGTAGCATCTCTTATAGTTCTGACAAGGCATTTATTAGTCTAATCGTTTTGGGAAAACTAAAGCTGAACGTATGTGTATTCAATGCCCCAGCAATTCCACTTATAGAAATACACTCAATAAAATATGCACGTTAGTTCATGAAAGAACATATACTAGAATGTTCATAGCACTACTTGTGAACCTGAACATGCTCACTTGTTTTACAATAGTGTAATAATAGATACATCTCATCACACTCACATAAAGGATTATCATATAGTATTAAAACCATAACTACAGGAAGTCACATAGGTGGCTAATACAAGCACCCTAGGGAGACAAAGAAGTCAGATACAAAACAATACTGTGTTGGCGATTTTCTTGTTGCTATAATCAAATATCTGATCAAAGCAACGCAAGGGAGGAAAGAGTTAATTTTGGTCACAGTTTGAGGGAAGAGTCATGGCAGGGAAGTCATGGCAGACAGACATGAGGTAGCTAGTCTGTCGGGAGCAAATGAAGTCATGAGTGAATAGTTGTGATAGACTTGAGCATGGCCGTGTCAAGGATCCCAGTGCTTCAGAGCCATGGGAATGGCAAGGCCTTCCCCTGGTCTGAGTATGGATGTTGACAGTGTGTACAGGAAGTATCAACCACAGCTTCTTCCTCCATGATGATTGCAGCCTTGAGACTGCTGCCCTTCAGAGCCCTCCAACTGAGAGCAACTGACCCGTCTCCTCCTTCTGCTGTGTATAGTAAACCCGCCACCTCTTCATTCAGCGGTGTATAATAAACCCACTGCCTACTCATCCCTGCTGTATATAATAAATGTGCTGAGTTCCCAGGCTACTGCTGCTGCTTCTCCATCAGGACCATACAGCTCACCTGGTCCCAGCCTTTCTGTTCGTATGTCTGTTGTTTCTTCACTCCCCATCACCCCAGGCAGGTCAATCCCAACGGCATGCAGGCAGCAGCAACAGCCACAGTCTCTCCAGTCAGGAAGCAGAGTGAATACTGGTGTTCAGCTCCATTTCTTCCTCTTCATCCCATTGAGATCCCACCTCAGGGGTCTCAGATCAGGTCTCCCAGCTCAGTGAAACCTTTCTGGAAACACCCTCATAGACACACCCAGAAATGTGTTTCCAGGGTGATTCCAGATCTCATCAAGTAGACAAGAAGAACTATGATTTTACTGATGCAAAGTACGGATGCAGACCAAAAACCCGTGAGTTTTAAATTCAGCTTAGGATAGTTACTGCCCTTGGGTGGCCAGGAGAGATTCTTGTGTGTAAGTGATATTTTTTCCCTGAAATGAGTATGTTACTTGGGTGTGCTTCACTGTGAAAATTATAGCATTATACTCTTAAGAAATATCCTTTTCGCCACATATAGTATAATTTAATAAAAAGTTTTGTTGAAGTTTTCTCTTGATCCTGTCTTTCCATCAAGCCAACACTCCACCTATCTCTTTCCCTTTAAAGGAAATGATCTAGAAAGAATTGTCTTTGCTCACTCTCTCAGATCCAGCCCAGCAAGGCTTCTGGCCAAGATTCTACCTGGCAGACTCTAATAAGATCAGTGACAACCTACGTATAACCAAATCCAACAGTCAGCTTATCAGGAATGGTCCCTACAGATTACCCATCTCTCCATCCTCACCTGGCTTCCACCTTTACTGCCCATCTTTGGGGAATGGTGAAGCCTCCTGGCTTACGACACCAAGGACATGCTGCTGTCTCCCTAGTTCATCTCTTTGGCCAGATTTCTTCTTGATACGTGGTACCTGGGCATCCAGTTGCCTCCTGTGCACTCTCATTTGGTGGTCTAACAGGCTTGTCAGTCCTGATGGTGCCCAAGCTGACTTCCTGATGCCCCACAAGCGTGTTTCTGCCCTGTGGTTCTTTCCACGAATCTTCTTAACTCTATTCCACCCCCCTAGGATCCCAGACTCCTTCTTGGGTTTTTTTTCTCTACTACCAATAGCCAGAAATATTGATTCTACCTTCAAAATGCATCAGAATTTGCCCAATTCTTTCCTTCTCCATTCATACAATCCTGGTCCAGACAATTATTTCTCATCTAGACAATTCCAGGAACTTTTTCAAAAAAAGCTTTTGCCCTTGATGCTCACAAAGAATGGTCCTAGATAACACTAATTCAGATCGACTCATTTGTCTGCTCCTAATGCATTCCATCTGACTTAGAAAAAAGGCACATTTCCAAATGATGGACTTCCAAACCCTGACCTTACATCAGTAACCCATCCTCATCTTCCAAGATTCTTCCCTGAGTACTCTGCCCCAGACACACTGGGTTTTATATGTTTTTTTGGATGGTCCCCAGACTGAAGGACCAAACACAGCGAGGCTTCCTGTAGACTGTCTTTAGAAAGTTTTTCCCGCTGATACGCAACTGCCCTATTTCCCCTGTTTCTTTAGATGTTTTCTCAAATGTCATCCTTTTATAAAAGATCTTCTGTCTAAACTTCCATATATACAACTTTTAATACTCTTTCTTGGCATTATTTTTCCCTTTGGCCCTTTGTGTGTGTGCCTGTGTGTGTGGGGGGGGGGGCATGTGTGCCTGCGTGTGTTCATGTGCTTACTGATGTAGTGACAGATTATCTTTCTCCTGAAGTAAGTTGCAAGCTATGAAGACAGGTTTGTTTTGTTTTGTTTCCCCACTCTTACTTTTGTATGCTCTGGCCCAAAGTGCAGTCAGAGAACATCTAGGTCAAGGTCTACCCGCCTAAGGTATTTCGACTATCGCCAGAAACTAAGCCGTTCTTCTCCTGTAGCATTCTCTGGAACCTTTGTTTGCTCCCACAGGAGAGATTTGTTGGTTTTGACCATCAATCCAGTTTACACCAGTTTCACCAGCAGTTACCCTTTGTAACTCTCTCAGGATCTTGAGGAATTTGCTCCTTGGTGAAGACGAGAGGGAGCTGAGTCAGAGGACAGATCTTCACCTGACCCACCCACACATGTGATCTGCCTGCCCGTCTGGAAGGCTCGGGGCAGCTTGCTGTGTGTGCCCTCCGAGTGCAGCCTGACATGTCAATGCCAGGCAAATGCCATCTGTTGGGTTATATAACTGAAGATCTGGAGCACTGTTCAGTGTGAGATTTGCTGCCCAAATAGAATCATTTTCAGATAGGAGATTAAGCTTTCTATTCCAGGAAAAGGAGAAATTGCCAGGAAAGCTATTATTTCTCTGAGTATAAATGAACCTTATTCCAAAATACATAAACAAAGACAACGAGTCTGTTTCACTAATATTTTCCTGCATTATAATTTTTGTTGAAAAGTGCAAAATACATTCTTAATTGGGAAGATGGATTTATTCATTGGATAGGGGAATTATTCATTTTTGTTGGATTATTAGCCTGTGTGCTAATGATTCAAGCAGAATTCAGGATGAGGACAGAGGAGAAGCACTCAGCGCTGCAGACTTGGCAAGCTTATTAGCATTATAGAACACTCTTCTCTTTCACAGGGGAGGAAGACATCTAAGCCCCCCTCACCCCACCCCCGACCCTGTGACAGAACAGAAGCCCTGGTGTGTTTTTCTAACATTACTCGAACTAACCCAGCGCCTCCTTGAATGATCAAAGGAAATCATTACCTAAATAGCTGCCTAGAGTGGAGGATCTAAACTGTACCTTTGTATATACCAGGTTTTCTCTCTCGGAGTTTACGCCCTTAGACAGTAAGCCTGTGCCCTCATTCTTGCTGGCTCTCTGGTGTCACATGGTGAGGGTTTACACTAAATAGCACTCTCTTTTTTTCCTACAAGGGACTAAAACAACTGTTTTCTCTGATTTATATTCTTTGAAATAAAATCAGACAATACCGAAAAGGATAGCCGGGGAAATAAAAATCGCTGTGACTGCTACCTGAAGGTCAAACAGTTAAGACGTTCTATGTACCGTTCTGTAATATACATATATATATATATATATTCACGTATATACATATATTCACGTTTTTCTGTGAAAAGAAATGATCCTACTACATGTTCCAAATCATATTGCTTCAGTAACAGAGGAGGATAAGTTACATTGTGTGGTTGTTGGAACATCACGGAGAATCCAGCCACTCAGCGTGAAAGAGGGTCAAGACAAAGAAGACAGCAGACTAGGCAGACTCCAATGGATGCACACCCGGAATGTCTGACCGATGGACAATTGGGCAAGGGTCTTTATTAACTTACCTGAAAAACCAACATGTCGAGCAGACACTAGTCAGCGATGGATCACGGCGAGAAGCCAGAGAAAAATGCCTGACCAGCCGAAAGGAGACACACATGCTGTGGTACTGAGGCAGGAGAGAGCCCAGAGGGTGGACAGCAGCAAGGGCAATCCAAGAGCCAGCTAGCACAGGACAATATAGACTAGGGAGACCACAAGCGACATGGAAATGCCCTTCTCCCGATTTTCAATCCTTCTCAGTTTGATGTTAGCATGTGTTTGATGTTCCTCTGATGTTTGCATTTCTAACTTGCCACAAAGATAGATTTGGGGATTACAGTCTTTTGAGGTGATTGTATTTAACTATAATGTAATAACATTGCTTGTTTTAATGATTTATCTTTAAAGTTAGCATACAAACTAATGAATTTCACTATGGCACTTTCATGCATAATAGTTATAACACTTTGTTCTAATCTATCCCTCTTCCCCATGTCCCCCCCAATTCTCCCAACCCTACTCTGACTGGTATCCTTCCCACATTCTGTTTCCAGTCTACTTTCACATCATAGGAATTCCATTACTCTGTGTCCCATCCCTTAAGATATCTTCCTTCTCTTCATGATACCCTTTCTAGTTTTGTTATACACACACATATTTATATATATATAGCATATGCACATATACACATACATAACATGAATATTATAATGTACACATAAATAACACACACATACATAATTTCAAGTCTAGGTTCCACATATACGAGAAAACATGAAGTATTTGTCTTTTTTTTTTTTTTTTTTTTTTCTTCGAGACAGGGTTTCTCTGTAGAGCTTTGGGCCTTTCCTGGAACTCACTCTGTAGCCCAGGCCGGCCTCGAACTCACAGAGATCCGCCTGGCTCTGCCTCCCGAGTGCTGGGATTAAAGGCGTGCGCCACCACTGCCTGGCGTATTTGTCTCTTTTATTTTGTTTAATGTCCATTTTCCTACCAAAGTCATGATTTCATTCATCTTGGCAGCTGGACAAAATCCCATTTTATGTATGCACTACATTTTCCTTATCCATTTGTGTGCTGATGGACATTTAGACTGGTCTCACTTCTCGGCTACTGTGAATAGTGCATCTGTGAACAGGATGCACATGTATCTCAGCGGTGTTTTGATTCAGAGTCTTTAAGTATATACCCCAGGGTGGAATAGCTGGGCCATATGCGTATCAGTTACTTTTTTGCTGCTGTGATAAAACACCATGGTCAAAGGCAACTTTCAGATGGAAGGGTTTATTTGGGCTTACAGTGTCAGAGGAATATCATCCATAATGGTAAGAGAGGCATGGCAGCAGGTGTCTGAAGCAGGAAGCTGAGAGACTATGTCTCCACTGCAGAGAGGGCTATAGACTCTCAAAGTACCGCCTCCAGTGATGCACTTCCTGCAGCGAGGCTTCATACAGTCCCTTAACCTCCCCAAACCCGCATCACTGATAGGGGACCACATGTTCAAAGGGGAGTTTGTGGAACCCCCTCCTCTCCATTTTATTTGTTCAGCATGCATGTTTGCTCGTGTGTGTGTGTGTGTGTGTGTGTGTGTGTGTGTGTGTGTGTGTGCAGACAACTTGTGGGATTGGGTTCTCTCTTTCCACCACGTGGATCCCGGGCATTGAACTCAGGTCAGCAGCTGGGCAGTAAGCACCTTTACTCACTGAGCCATCTCACCAGTCTGAGGGGGATATTTTCCTTTAAACCCACCACAATATGACTGCTTTTTCATTTTCAGTTCTTAGAGAAGTTCCTGTACTTATTTCCATCATGGCTGCACAAATTTCTATTCCCACAAGCAGTGCACAAGTGTGTCTGTCCCATTTGTTGTCCGGTTTTTGGTGGGCTTTTTTTGTTTTTTGTTTTTGTTTTTTGGGTTTTTTTTTTTTTTTTTTTTTTTTTTTTTGCTCGACAATAGCCATTCTGAATGGGATGAGATGGAATCTCCAAGTGGTGCTAGTTCTCATTTTCCTCATGGATAAGGATGATTTTTATTTTACAATTACTTTCTACTTGTGGCAAGCGATGTTGGTTTCTCACTTATAGACGTGAGATTTTCTTTTTAAAGAAACACATTTATATTTTACATGAATTTGACATACAGGAAAATGGAGCTGGGGTACATATCATTTAGTGGTAGGGAGTGTGTTTAGCATAAAAATGCCCCTGAATCAGATGCCCACCATATAGAAGACGAAGAGGAGAAGGAGACGCAGGAGGAGGAGAAGAGGAAGAGAAGGAACATAGAAATGTGTAGAAAAAGTAAAAATCATAATGGTGCTCAGTGAGCATTTGAAAAACATGATTCTAGCATATCCCACCTCCGCCCAAGCCCCATGAAGATGGGCTTCCATGCATTTCTGTCTTCTAAGGTGATTGCTACCTAGTCTAGGTGTGAATTAATTCAGTTCCCTACTCAGTGATACTACTTGCCAGTGAAAAGCTTTTGAGAGCTTCAACTCAGATTCCCTTCGGAAGAGCTATGAGGTATCACGGTTTCTTCAGCACTTGAACAGCAATTTCTCTGCCTCTTCCCTGTTTTTGCCTGCTGCTTTGATTTTTGCAGATGAAATTTGAATTCCTGAGTATGGTTTATCTGCATGTGATTTCCTGAAATTCTTTCTAATGATATTTAGGCAGGGAGATGCATGGAAGCTGTTGTAAACTACTGATGTTTCTTGGAAGGAGAAAATAAAATCAAACACAGCCATTGCAAGGATATAGACCAATTAATGACTAGCAAACTAAATGATCAGACACTACATCCACCTAAGTGTAAATAATTTACTTCTTTTTAGTAACTCCCAGAAGTACCAATCTGGAAAATGAAATCCATGCTTCTGAGTGGGAGAAAACGAGACTTGGGATACCTTTTAATTCATTAAAAATTTGGAAATGATGATATACTCCCCATAATCCCAGCACTTATAAATTGGAACAGAGGAACGGATTTCAAGGCTATCCTCATATATAATGAGTTTAAGACCAGCCTGGGCTACATGACACTTTGTCTCAGAAAAAAATAAAACAATAAAATAAGCAAAGACATAAATCAGTAAATCACTGTTGGTATAAAGTAGTTAATTATGATTTTCAAAAGCTTGGTAACAACGAATGTAAGGGATAAAACAGTCTCTCCCAGACACACAAGAGGGGAAAAAATCCTGGCCTGAATATCAGAAAGACCCAATTTCTCGTCTCAATGTCAACTGTAGCTGTTACTATTAACTGAAAGGCTCATTTAATTTCTCTGAGCTCTGATTTTTTTTTCCAATCCTGAAATGAAAGAAATAGACTAGATAGGTTTCTTTCACCATAAAGAACTCACTGTTCTTTGGGAGAAGAACAGCTCTCACCAATGTAAATAAATTGACTCTAAATAAATCCTGTATCTAGGTTAGGAGTGGAAGAAAGGATCCAATGGACCGAACTACTAAAGTCCAGGAAGCCACATTTGTGAAAGAGACGCTTTTCCAAAGAGCATAATTCCAGGCAAGTGCTGAATTACATGTGGACTTGAGAAGCTATGGAAGGATTGGAACAGACAAGAAGAAACCACATGAGTGAACTAAGAAGCGTGCAGATGTCACAGGGCCACAGGCAAGCCCAACTTGTTGAACCAGAGGAAGGAGAAAGAATGCTGTACATTAAAGGATTCGTCATCTCCGTTCCTGATATAAGCACCTGGTCTAGGTGCCTGTGGCTTGAGCTGTGTGTTGAGATGTTCCTCAACTGAGATCAAGAACTGTGGCTTTTTAGTCTGAGACAGTAAAAAGTCCATTTCTGAGTGACTTTCTAGAAAGTTGGAGGTAGAAGCAGGAGAAAGGACTGGAGGGCCACATTTGGATTGTGCCATAAAAATGTGCTTGTCATTGTCTGCTTATACAGTAGATGGTATTCAAATTAAATATTATAATTGATCCCATTAAATTTACCCTGGCTCATCTTTTTCTCTTTTCTACCTCTCTTGGTGTAAGCTGCCGTTGATTTAATGCCCAGAACAAGAAATGTTCTACTGAGGGGGGGGCGGGGGGGGGGGGAGACTATCACCCATAAAATAGTAATAAAATAAAATCAAGCCACAATAAAGTGAATAAGAAGTGTTGACCACAAATGTTGAAGATAAGCATAGAGCTAGCCTGTCTCTCCAGATGTCCGAGGATGGATTAAATGACTTTTGGAGGTTTCCATCGGGGATCAAAATGCTCTAGAAAGCTTTAGTGATTCACGCGCTCAATGGGACAAAAAGTTGAGTTCACTTATCTACTTTTAAAGACTGTATTCTCTGTCTATAGATGACTACGTTGTGATGACATTTTAAATACGATTCCTTTCGACTGTCATTTACTTAGGAAGCAAGTGGGTAATAAAGAGAAAAGCCGCGGGAGGAAGTTCTGTGTCTAAAGTTACAGGAAGACGTCGATCATTCTGGTGAGGTACCAGGATATGGTGATGACTAGACTTCTTAAATGATTTCCTAGTTAACAGCTTCGTAAAAAAAAGAAACAACAAGCAAAAAAAAAAAAAAAAAAAAAAAAAAAAAAAAACCACACACACACAAAACAAACAAACAAAAAAGCATGTTGATTCTAAGAACATGTTGCTCTTGACAGAGTGTAGAATTCTCAAGGCTTGCATTGTGAAGGGGTCAGAAATCAATTCGGATACAGAGTTGCTGACAGTCTACTGCAGTTACCCCGCTGAGAGCCTAATCGTTCCCAGTAGGAGAGAGTGTGCTCTTTGTCTAGGGAAATTCAAGTGGACATGGCTTAGAGAGAACAAGTGTCTGCCACACAGGAGCGTGTATTTATACATCCATGAAGTCATCTTGGCTCTTGGGTGGTGGGGACAGGAGGACCAGAAGTTCCAGGTCACCCCCAGCTACTTACTGAGTTCAAGCCCAGCCTGAGCTAGCTGAAAGGAATTCTTATTCATGATTTCTGCAACAAACACAAAAATGCTGAGAAGCAAAACTAAAGTATGTATTTTGAGCCAAGTAGTGTGCTTTTCACACCCAAAGCAGAGTCCACCAACATGTAGTTAATAGCATGCAGGTTATAAACCAAAGGACAAAAACCTCACATATCAGAACTTCTAGGGTAGTTGCAGGTGTTTTAAAATCTGACTGTATATAAACTCTGGAACACAAAACTGTGCAATTTACCACAAATATTCATTTCTTAACTCTCTTCTTTATCAGAATTGGACCATTTTAAACCTTTCAACGTGAATGAAGAGACTATGACCAGTCAGATCCCCAAACATAACCTTCTGCCCTCTACTACAGCAATAGCATATCCTATAACCAGTACACATACACGAAAAAAGCGAGACTGAGAAATACCCTAATGTGTCAACTAATCACAGCACCTGTATTCGATACTGAGGCTTAAATGTGTCTTCAGTATTTGGTTTTCTTTTTCCTCAGAAGAATAAAAAAAGTACATTTATTACAGTAAAGAAGTTGGCGTTGGTCATATTAAACAAACAGGATGTCGGAGCTGTACGCATAATAAATCTCAGAATGACAAGTCAAGCAAATTATTCAGACTGCTCATGCTTTCGGCAGAGCAGACGTTCAGGGAGTTCTAAATCACAGGTAGTTACAAGAATGGAAAAAAAAAAAAGAAAGAAGCCAAGACATAGTCAGTGATGGCATGATCAAAAGTGTTTCTTTAATGTTTAATACTAGATCAGTGTGTGTGTGTGTGTGTGTGTGTGTGTGTGTGTGTGTGTACTACAGATTCTAATACAACAAAGAAGAGCTGTGGATATGAACAGAGTCAAAAACGCACTTCATATGGAAGACTCAAATAAACCCATTGGAAGGCTTTGCCTCAGTACCCTCTGCAGAGGTAGTTAGCAAACATCGAGTTAGACGCAAGGTAGCTCATGATGCCCATCTCCTGAGGAGGACCCCCAGCCTTGCTCAGCTCTGGGATTGACTTGAATGTTCATTTAGGAATCCAATCTGCCTCGCTAGCGCTTCTCATGCTTATATACTCCTGGCGTGGATGGTGCCAAGTGACTCACCTTGCTGAGTCACCCCAAACTTGCTGGGCATGTCGAATTAGTGATTTAATTAAAGTGCCCTTAGGAGTGTTTAGAGCAAGACCCCACCCTCTCCCTTCTTTGCTCTGGGTGTAAGTGACATTGGACAGGGCTCCACAGCGGATGTGATTAACGTGAGATGGTCTTGAGTAGTTTCTTGTTTGTTTATTTTTAGCTAAAAGGAGGGCCACTTTTTATGGGTTTGACAGAGGAAAAGTCAACTTCCCAAGTATTCTATCTATGCAAAAGGGAATGCTGGGAAATAACCAAGAGGAGGCCAATAATCATATCCTCCATCTCACCTTCTAGGTGTGGGAAAGTCTTAGCTACTTCTGTCTTTGAACTGATCCTACAGAGAGCAGAGTAGAAGAAAGTTCTAGTAATTAAGGCTTTGAATTTGTAGGGCATGGTTGTCCACATCTATAATCCCCACACTCTAGAGATAGAGACAAGGAGACCGTGAGTTCTAGACTAGCCTCAGCTACATAGCAAAATTCTGTCTTGAAGCAAAGAAAAACAGAACAAAAACAAAACCTTGAGCTTATGTTAAGTCTTTAGAGTTAATCAAACATGTTCTCATCAATGATTTGGTTTTTGTTGTTGTTGTTCGCTTTGCTTTTGGGTTTCACTATGTAGACCAGGCTAGCCTTGAACTCAAAGAGATCTGTTTGCCTTGGCCTCAAAAGTGCTGGGATTAAAGGCTTGCACAACCATACCCAGCCAGATATATATTTGCCTCACCATTTCTATAGCAAGTGAGTCTAGATTGTCCTCTGTGTTAATGTTTTTAAAAACTCGAATTCATCATACTGTGTATATAGTGTTCATTGTACACAGAGTTTTTATTCTTCCTCACTAGTGTAGATAGGATCTCTTCATGAGAAATTTTGCAATGGGAGCCGTTTGCTGAGTCCCCACAAATATACACTCCACCCTACTCCAAAATACAGAGAAGAACGATAGTCTAGAGAAAGTGGACGCTCACACCTTTTCCGAAACAGGAAGTGGGCTGTAGAGCAGCAGAAACGGGAAGCTGATGCCTTCCCCTCTCATTTTCTCTGAAGCTATGATGCAAGGCAGGGATGCAAAGTGTTTTAAAAACTCCATCACCCCCCATAGGAGGACACACAATTAAAAACATCAAAGGCCAGAATTATAGAAAAGGATTTTCTAAATGTTTCAAGAGACAATATTCAGCATGTGGTATGCACATAAGCATGTACTAAGTGATGGAGAATGGGGTTGGTTCCTTTAGATCATCTCTCTTTGTTTGAGACTTTAAAGTTACTCCTGCTTTACCCTACTCACTAAAAAAAAAAAAAAGTCTTGGGTTTCGGGACATTGTCTCACAGAAGGATCATTCATGATACATCATCATGCACATGGTATAAATACTACTGTCTACTTTGGCAATTGTCACAAAGCTGATTAGCATGTTAGGTGTGTGTGTGTGTGTGTGTGTGTGTGTGTGATTTTAAGCAGCCTACGTGACAATTTGATTCTAGACTCTCTCACTCCCCCTCCTTCCCTCCCTCTCCCCGTTTGATATTGTTGCCTTGTCTCTCCGCTGTTCCCCCACTACACACCTCTTTGCCCAGGCCAGTCCTTGCATCCCTCCCGCTTTCTCCCACTGTCACTGGCCCTCCCTCATCCTGCTCTAGTTAGTAAGTCCTCTACAAGAAGAGCAATGGCCACTTAGGGAACAGGCCTCTCCCTTGGACGCCTTTCATATCTACTTTTCCTACGTTTCTGGGCCAAAATAGCTCATTACAAGTGTTCGACTATTTGCTTGAAAAGTCATTTGCTGGTGGCTCATTGTGTGCATGCAGGAGTGAAAAACTGGAGCTGATCCAAATGGTTTTCAGTGGGAGATTAGTTAAATAAATTATGATGACTTTATGAAATGGAATACCTTAATACGGCCATGAAACACACATCTGCTTCTTGTCATGAAAGGCTATTTGTGACATTTTTTTTTTAACTTTTAAAAAGGGGATTACAGATGGTATGTCTAATACAAAGGCATTTCTAAGTATACATATTTTCATGGAAATACTTTAAGAAGGATTTATTCCAAATCATCAGAAGGGGTGGCTTCCACAGAGTGAAACTAACAGTTCTTTAATTTTATTACCATTTTTTTCCATATCTGTATTTAGTTTTGTGACAAACCTTGTAGGCTTACATTGTAGAAGGACACTTCTAAAACACTGTAATATCTGTCCCTGCTACTCAAAATAAAGTCCCAGGGACTTTGTCTACTGCCTCATGATGGTTCCCGCTTTATAAAGTAGGAAAAACAGGAGAAAATGTCAACCACAAGAGAACAGAAGAAACAGGGAAGCTTTACCAGATTCCTGTCTTCCCTCTGCACTATAGATTCTGAATCCAACACATATACAGCCTTGGAGCCCAGGGTGACTCCTTCTCTGGTGACCAAAGCAAAACACATCGTCTGAATCTCTCAGGGTCACACACCTGACTCTCCTCTGAGCCAAGGCAGACATCTATACTTCACAATGCTCTGTTCCCAGTATCCAGTTTATTTAGCCACAGCTCAGATAGCAATATAGATCTTAGTTGAGGCTCTCATTGAGATCATGGCCAGCGGAGTTCATTGTGTACCTGAGATGGGGGTATCCAGGGTGATGTTTAACTCGTTTAAACAACCCTCTGAGTTACAGTTCATTTGGTAATACCTTCCATGTGTGAAGTTGTGTAAACAACTGCAATGACTTCTCATTATTCTTATCTGCTCAGTAAATGACTTAACCACCAAGGAGACTTATTGCCGTCCATTTGTTTGCCTTCGAATAATCTTGAAGGTAATAAAGCTGCACATGTTAATGAGTATTCAATGATTCAGACGAGGCCCTCCTCACCTTGATTAAGCTCAGTTCTGCACTGAAAATGTATCCAGCAATCAATGACACCTAAAACAGTGCATGGGGTTTATACATTGACTTCTGGATCAACAGTATTGATCATTACCATGTGCCAAGTGCTGAGTGAACTCTGATAAAATGGGTAGAAAAGGGACTGTTTACATACTTCAGGGCCTCTGGGGCTATTGTAGGCCACAGCCAGGAGAGGAAACAGTTGTCCTCTGAGGAAGTAAGTGCTGTGAAGTTGCTCCCACTCTCTCTGAGCTGACAGCTCTCAGACCCCAACTTTCCTCCACATAGTCAGCTGTTTTCAGGATATTTCCACTGACCATGTTCCTCAGCAAAACTGAAGAAACTCTGAGTATTTTAACAGTGTAGGGCCTGGAGAGGTGCCTTAACTGCTCAAGTGTCTGCTAGGAAAGTGTGAGGGTATGTGCCTAGATCCCCAGGACCCACAGTAAAAAAGCCAGGCATCGTGATGCATGCCTGTAATCGAAGCACTGGGGAAATGGAGAACCTGGAGTTCTAGTCTAGCCGAATTGTTAAACCATATCCACCGAGAGACCCTATCTCAAATAATAATAATAACAATGATGACGATGGTAGTGATGATGTAGAGAACAATCAAGGGAGAGATCCAACATGGACCTCTGGCCTCCTCATGCACGGGCATGTACACACATGTGCAGACAACCACACCTACACTCTTACAACAAACATAGACTAACTAATGTGGTAAAATGAAATGCGGCACAGGGGGGACAGAAGAGCTCAAAGTCTAACCAAGAAACACCACGGAGCCCTCACTCTAGCAACAGCAGAGAGTCCCCAGCACCCCAAGAGTGGAAGGACAAAGAAAAGCAGCTGGGGTGCCAAGGTTCTGAAGTCCCTAGAACACAAGATCAGGAGTCCCTGGAGGAGCTGCAAGTGAGAATGCTTGGAGAGAGCCGGAGTGACAGAGGAGAGAGATCCAGCGCCACAGACGATGCCTGAGGTAGACAGGGAGGAGTCCTATGGGCTTTCCCTTCCTTCTGCCCTCTGATCCCTTGCCAGGACCTCTCATTGCCAGCTGTCATGAGAACCTGGAGCTAGGAAATGATTTCCAGTGACACATTCAGAGCAGAGACAGGGCCCAGCCATTACAAGCCTCTCTCTCACCTCACACCTTCAAAGCTTGGGCGTTACGTTCTGCGTGCAAAACGCCCCCTGACAGCCTCATGATTTTGAACATTTGGTCCCGACTGGTACTGTTTTAGAAGGTTGTGAACCTTCAGAAGGCGGAACCTAGTGGGAGGAAGTGAGTCACTGGAGGGTAGGCTTTCAGGTTTCATAGTCCAGCTCTGCTTCCTGTCCTGTGTCTCTGTTCACTGATAAGTAACCACGTGGGGTCCATGGAGCCACCTGCCGCCCTGCCTTCCTCACTGGGGTGGACTGTATTCCTCGAACTGTGAGTTGAAAGAAACGCTTTCTCTCTTACAGTCCTTCTTTCAGGGGATCAGTGACAACAATCAGAAAAGCAACACACTGGGCTTCCTAACATCCTCACAACCCAGCCCTATTTCCAGAAATCTCTTTATCAGCCCCTGTTCTAATCATGGCTGCCAACACTGTCCAAGTCAGAAGCATGGATATCATCTCTGACTCCTTCAGGTCCTCACTCTAACAGCGGGGCCACCAAGTCCTTCGATTTCTGTGTCCTTAATCTGAAACAGTCTGTTGTCTTCCTTCCCAACCACAGTCTCCTCTCAGGTCACCTTCATCTCTGACAAGAGGCTCCTCACTCATCTCCCACTGTTATGGTCAACTCTTAGTCTCCTTACAGTTCATTTATCCAGAGGGATTTTTTTTTTTTAAGACAGGGTTTCTCTGTGTAGCTTTGGAGAATTTCCTGAAACTCAATCTGTAGCCCAGGCTGGCCTCGAACTCACAGAGATCCGCCTGCCTCTGCCTCCCGAGTGCTGGGATTAAAGGCGTGCGCCACCACCGCCGCCGGGCTTCTTTATAAGGAACAAGTTGGGTGACATCAGCTTCTTGCTTCAAGTCTTTCCTTCAACATCTGGTCCCTTCTTCTTCCAGCCTTGCTCACTCGCTCATCCAGTCAAGAAGCATTTGTGGCGCATTGGCTCTGTCAGGTAGTGACTGGGAAAAGTAAGGGGGCAGTCCCTACTTTGAATATAGGCCAAGCCCTCATCACCCAGCAGCCCAACTCACACTCCCTTCCTCTTTCCTCTTCCCTAGCTGCCCCCTCCCTCTCTCACTACTTCCTCCTAACTTAGTCTATTTTTTTTTTCCTTCACATCGAAGATGAATCCTCTTCCAAAGAAGTCACTGGCCACTCTTCAAGCCTGGACTTGTGTCCTTTCTCCATGTCCCCATAGTACCTCCACATGCTTCTTTTGTGAGCTGACCATGCCTTATTATAACTGTTGCTTTTACTGCCTAATTCCCAAAGTGGAATATACATTTCCTGAGAGCAGGGGCTCTGTTTGATTCAGTGTATTGTAATCACCTAACATAACACAGTTCTGGGCATATTTTTATCCTCCAAACCCTGATTAATTTAATCAACTCATCAGGGCAAGATTGGAAGAGAAGACACCCTGTGAGGGATGTCTCACGTGGGCCCAAGGGGTGGTAAAGCAGTGGGAACACAGGTTGGAGAAGACTTCTCTGAGAAGGCACTGTCTATACTTTATCTTGAAGGCTAAGTTGGAAAAGTTGCTGGAGTTTAGGAGGTAGGGGAGGAGGGAGGGGAGGAGGGAGGGAGGGGAGGAGGGACGGGAGGAGAGGAATGATGGTTCCAGATCCCTGAAAAAGAGAGGAGGTGATGAAGTCGAAATGCATGAACAGAGGTAAGTGCTGGGGGCAGGAAAGGCATCTCTGCCTAGACAGGGAGAGATAAGGATGGGGGCAGATGTCACTGACTCCGTCAGGAGGCTTTGCAGGAAGTCCAGTGAGTTCTTCTCCAAATGCCTCAAGTTTCTGTGTGCAGTGTTGGCACTCATGGCTGCTCTAGAGATAGGGACATGATAGCCTAAAAAGCAATGGCTGGGACCACCCAGACAATATAAATTCTTTATATACGGAAAATGTTTACCAAGTATCTTGGAATTAGTAAGTCATACAGTAAAATACAACTACTGCTCTACTGAATGCCTTGGAACATAAGTTAGTCTTTTTAAATTTTCCAGTGCCTGTGGATTATGGGGGCTCCTTAAATTATGATGAGATTATATCCTGATAAATCCATTGTAATTGGAAATACCATATATTGTAAATACATTTCATACGCACAGGCAACCAGGCATCATACCCAGCAGCATGGTACACTGGAGAGTGTTGGTTGTTCCCCTCCTGAGCAGGAGGCTATCTGGAAGTTGTGATTTGATGCTACCTACTCCTACAAGAGAATGCTATAGCACAAACCACTAGCCTGGGAAAGATTGAAATTCTCAGTGTGATTCCCACTGAAT
This sequence comes from Peromyscus leucopus, assembly GCF_004664715.2. Lineage (NCBI taxonomy): Eukaryota > Metazoa > Chordata > Mammalia > Rodentia > Cricetidae > Peromyscus > Peromyscus leucopus. The sequence goes on from NC_051075.1 coordinate 41,647,032, forward strand.
ATGTACTAGTTTTAAAAAGCTTTTTTAAAAAGATTTATTAATTTTATTTTATGCATATGAGTGTTTGACCTGCACGTACATGTGTATACCACATGCATGCCTGATGCCCAGGGTCGGGGTGGGGGTGTCAAAAGAGAGAGTTAGATCTGTGGTGATATTGTGTTCCCCAAAATATCGTGTACCTTAATAAACTTATCTGGGGTCAGAGAACAGAAAAGCCACTAGTTAGGCAGTGATAGCACACACCTTTAATCCTAGCATTCCAGAGATAGAAATCCCTCTGGATCTCTGTGAGTTCAAGGCCACATTGAAAAAAGCCAAGCATGGTGACACACGCCTTTAATCCCAGAAAGCCAGCCTTTAATCCCAGGAGAGTGGTGGTAGAAAGCAGAAAGATATATAAGGTGTGAGGACCAGAAACTAGAAGCATTTGGCTGGTTAAGCATGTGGCTGATTAAGCTTCAGGTTTTCCAGCAGCAGTTCAGCTGAGAGCCATTGGGATGAGGACACAGAAGCTTCCAGTCTGAGGAAACAAGATCAGCTGAGAAGTTGACCAGGTGAGGTTAGCTGTGGCTTGTTCTGTCTCTCTGATCTACCAGCATGGACCCCAATAACTCACCTCGGGTTTGATTTTATTAATAAGAACTTTTAAGATTCCTGCTACATAGATCCTTGGAACTAGAACTACAGATGGATGTGAGACACCATGTGGATGCTGGGATTTGAACCCAGGTCCTCTGTAAGAGCAGCCAGTGCTCTTACAGCTGAACCATCTCTTAGCCCCTGGAATATGTATCACTTTTACACATCTTACTTTGTAAAATCAAAAAAGCTGCTAGGTCAAGTCATTGTAAGTCACTTTTATTCTTACAAACATCAACAAAATGACAATATATTTGTCCTGAAAGCGTGAAAGGAGGACAGGAAGTGTTGGTTGTGGAAGCTTCTGGGTGAAAGAGTCATACCATTCCACTGTAAGCAAATGACATCCTGTACAATAGGGGGAAAAAAATGCTTTTCTCCTACATTCTTCTCAGCGCGCTACTTCTGACAGCAGATGTAGGAAAACAAATCGCTTTCTTCTCTGTATTCACGCTCCACAAAGAACATGCCTGTGACCAAAATGCATGAGGATTTTCCCATACCAGCCAGATTTTGGTCACTCAACTCTGATACCGTGTGCTGGCATCAGATCCCAGGGATGAAGGGTTCAACCTCACAAGACTGCTCCCCATTTCATCCATGAGCAGTTTGTCCCAGGTTGTCAGAGCATCTGTGTCACTTGTCAACATATCAGAGGTTCCCGTAACTCCCTCCTTAGACTCAATCATTAGAGTAGCCCATAGAACCCAGAAAACGGTTTATTTACTATTGCTTACCTATTACAAAAGATATTTTGAATGTTACAGGTGAACCACCAGATGAAGATACATATATATATAAAATCAAGATTCGGAAGGGTCTCGAGACAGGGGCTTCTTGAAACTGATGTGTGGTCCCTCCTGGCACATGGACATCTTCACCAACCGGGAAGCTCTCTGAACTTCCTACTTCAGGTAACTTAGTGGAGGCTTCCCATCAGCAAGCTCGGCCTCTACCCCTTCTCCCCTTCCTGGAGAATGGGGCAGAAGTAGGCAGACAACCTCAAACTTCTAATCCTGCTTGGTATTTCTTTGGACCAGCGACAAGAGTCACTTTGTAGGAATACAAGATGCTCCTAAGATCCGGGAAATCCTAAGAGGTGTGGTTCTGTGTCAGAAATCAGGGTCAAAGACCAAACATCAGAACAAAAGATCTACCAAGTACCCTAATCACTCAGGAAATTACAGGGGTTCAGGAGCTCTACGACAGGAACCAGGTCAGAAACCAAATATATATTTTATTCAGCCAAGCCCCTTGTTTACAAGTGTGACTCTGGAGTTTCTGTGGCTTCGGCTCAAGCTTCCCACCTGTAAAGAAAGTTTGACCACAATCAGATGGGTCTTAATTTTTATGATTAACATGTAAGGGCTTTTTAGGGGACCTAAGTAGTGTGTTAGAATTTCTGATCGGAAAGTAGTGTTTTTGAGGATGTTTTTGTGAGAGGAATTCAAAGAATTTTTAAAATTGACACAGCTTCCGTTCACCAAGACACAAACTCCCCCAGGGCTAAGAATTCATTGCAGCGTTCACACACACACACACACACACACACACACACACACACACACCATGCTAAACAACGAAGGATTGAATTTGAATTTAGGTCAATCTCTTCTATAAATTAAGTTCTTTAGTATGGATAATCATGAAATATGAAGTTAAAAGTCTTGCTTTATAAAAACGAATAGGAGCAATGTTTTAAAAAATTTTAAATCTACTCAAGTATTTGTTGGTGACATTCCGACCAGCATAACTTCAGAGAGATCTCGGGTTGTGTAAAGGAAACCTTTCTCTTTGTGGCCTATCTGTCCTTTCCTGTCCACCTCTGCTTCTTCATCCCCTTTCCCCCTGGGGGAGAAAAAAAAATCAATCCACTTTGCAGTTAGAGATAAATACTTGTACTTCTCTGCAGCTCTCTGCTACTGTTCTGTATATGTTTGTACAACAAAAGAAACTTCTTCAAACACGAATAAATCAATAGACATGTATTCGCCTAAGAGCGACAACAAAAAGGTTACAACAAAGTTACAACGACCACCAGGTTGCTAAGCTCAGACCGTCTGGAAATTTGGGCTATGTGCTAAAGTAGTTCCTGAGATTGGCTTTCCTGGAAACATACTCTGAACCCAAAAGTTGTGGTAAAAAGCCATCTTGAGGAGAGCTGTAAGAGGTGTACTTGCAAAGAAAAGAAGGCAGACCTGGGGAGTGGGAGAAGCCAGGGTACAACCTGTTTGTCGCTGAGACTTCCGCTAAGGAAACAGAGCCCTGGGGCTGGGCTGGCCTTTCCAAGCTGCTTCAGACTGGGGAGGCTGAGTTGTGTCGTCTTCACTAGCAATCAGCTAGCTATTGGTTGCACCCATAGGAGGTGATACAGATTTTGTCAAGACCCTTCTCTATGGCTTGAGACAGGGCTGCAAGCTTCCAGCTGATATTCTCAGCAGGCACAGTTGAATGTGCGAGGATGGTGGAGGCTGGGGGGCGGGGTCACCAGGTAAAGAAGTTCCCAGGTCTTGTGTGGGCGGCTCCAGTTGCAGTAGTGCTTGCCTCGAGCTTACCAAGCAACTTTTTAGACGGTTTGTGGTTCTTTCCAGCAGAAGGTACGGCCTCGTGCCCGAGCCTCCAGAAGCCTGTGCTGTGAACTTTCATTTCACAACCTGTCATGAACACTCCAAATAACATTTTTTCCACCCCAAATATTTCTGACATATGCATTTTAAGCAATAATGATACTGACCACAAAAGGGCAAAAGCAGATTCTTGAGTGGAAAAAAAAAAATGCCTCTCAAATATTATAGTAGTGTGATTGTCTCTAAAGTTCAAGCCTATCTGATAATCTTATTTCTTCATATTTCATTTTTCTTACTGAGTTTTCTTGGGCATCATACTAGCAGCACTGACATGGACTTCATGGAAAATGAGCAGAGGTCCATAAAATCAGTGTGTGAAGTTGACAAATGAAGGGCTGTCTGTGACTGGATTCCTCCTGCTTATCGCCCGAGTTCTTGACCTTGAAGGCAAGACAAGAATTTTGTGTGCCTGTTGGCTATTACAGATGCCTATTGAGTGCTATGTACAATTTTTGTGCCTTTTTTTTTTTCATGGATTGGATTTTGAAAATGAAATAGGACTGGTTTTTTGCCAGGTGGTGAGTCTCTATGTCAGCACTTTGAGGCAGAGGCAAGAGGATTAGGAGTTCAAGGTCATAGAGACTCAACAAGATAGAGGGTTCAAGACCAACCTTAGCTACATGAAACCCTGTTTCAAAAAAAGTGTTTTATTTAACTCTACACGTTCTTTAACCCATCATTGGTTATGTCAAGCATGAAAAGGAACTATTAAAAATACCTTACTAGCAACAAATGACTTTATTGAAAGCCCATTCAGCTCAAGGCACTGTGTATGTTTTATATCGTGATGCTTCTTTCCTAATTGACCCTGTCAAGTCATTAAGACTCTTTGAATTGGGCTGGAGAGATGGCTCCATGGTTAAGAGCACTGACTACTCTTCCAGAGGACCCCAGTTCAATTCCCAGTACCCACATGGCAGATCACAACTGTCTGTAACTCCAGGATCTAACTGCCTTACACAGACATACATACAGGCAAAACCCCAATAAATTTTAAAAAAATGAATTGAAAAAGACTCGGGTTGGGGATTTAGCTCAGTGGTAGAGCACTTGCTTAGCAAGCGCAAGGCCTTGGGTTTGGTCCTCAGCTCCAACAAAAGAAGAAAAAAGAAAAAGACTCTTTGGTCTTTTGAAATGAAAATATCCTGATTTTAGGAAAATGTAAAAAAAAATCCAAAATTTTTAGATATAGCTTTCAAGAATGCAACACTATTATTTCCTTAGTTTAAAAGACACGCACACACACACACACACACACACACACACACACACACACACACGACGATGATGATGATGATGATGATGATGATGATGATGGAATAATTGGGTCTTAACATTTTTCAGAAATCAATATAGACCGTGGTCACACTCAAATAATTGTTGAGACTGACATATAAAGGTAGCGTCTGCAATCATGAAGCAAATCCAATAGTTTGAAAGACCAGCCATTGGTCTGCGACTAACTTTGGAAATTTACGTCTGTGAGTTGTCAGGTAGCATTGAAAAGCACCTGCTTGGCACATAACCACCCCAAATTCCCCATTCAGGTGGATCAAACCTCTCTGACAACAAACATCTTCTAACGGCAACTATTTGTTATTCCAGTGATGTCTGAAATGGCAAGGAAGGGTTCCTGACAATTCTTTTGAAACCAACAATACTACAGCATCTATTTGGCTTAGCCAGGCTTGGCGGTGCAGGCCGGTAATTCCAACACTTGTGAGGCTGAGGTGGGGAGATTGTAAAAGGAAGACCAGCTTGAGCTAGAGAGTGAGGCCCCTGTCTCAGACAACAGCAAAATTTTGGTTTGATGAAACCTAAGTACCACTAGGGAGCTAGGTGGTTTGGAAACAACTATGGGAGCTATGCTCTAAAGTTGCACAAACTTTGTTGTACATCAACTCGTTGAAAAAATATTAATTCACAACTTTGTTACTTTTACACCATAGATAGAAAATATGTATTTTATAGAAAATACAGTGTTGATAAGAAACACTGTTCAACACTTTTTCTGTATACGGAAGTCAAGTAATTTCATGAAACCAATCGTCAGCAAGATTTGTAAAATGTCTTAAGATGATTGACTCATTTTTATTTAGTGAAGAAAATGCAGATTTAGCAGAGGAAATTAGCAAACACAAAACACCCTTTGTGTTTGTGATTGCATTTCTTATCCAGTTAATGAAGTACTTAAGCAAAACTAATTTTGAAAAGGTGCATATTAGCAACATTCACTGGAAAACTGCTCAAATAATTGGATGAGGAAATAATTTATGCTATATAGAAGCTAGAGGAAATTGATGGCTCATATGGGTTAGGAATTTCTAATCAGAAAGCATGCTGGAGTAGTAAGGCTTTAAAAGTGCCCAAATCCAGAAAACAACACTCACTGTCTTGGAATACAAATTATTTTACTCTTTGCCCCCTTCCATTTAGTCGGGAGTTTCAAGTCTCCAAAGTATTCTGAGAACCCCAGAGGAGTGCCTCACATACATTCATTCTTTAGTCTAGGACATTCATTTTCCTCATGATGCCTGGCTGCTGCCATGCAGGGGCTCTGCTGAAATTAAATATCAGCTGGAGATAGGCTCCAGTGTTGCTCGACCCAGGCAGGGCAGCTCACTCACTCACTCCCAGATTCCCAGCATTTCGGACACCAAAGCATGAGGGCGCAAAAGTTTTATGTTAGCCTGAATTCCATGATGACTTCCAGGTCAGCCTGATCTCCATAGTCAGACCAGGTCTCAAAAAACAAACAAACAAAAAACAGTAACTTTTAAAATGCTGTCACGTGCAAAATGTTCTCCTCCAAGTACAGCTCCTCGCCATCCACTGCGGCTACTTATGGTCTTATTGTTTGTTTCTTTGTAACTATTTAGCAGTATGGACTACAGAGTCAGAAAGGAAATAGTTGTATCCCTTCTGGATCGTATTAGAGAGCCCCTCAGCAAGACATATTAAGCCCTAATACATTTTAAAAGGCAACAGAATTACTCTGCTCAACTCCTTCGCTTTTGCAGCTGCCTCCAATTTATACCAAGACTTTTCCCTAGAGGATAAACTGCCTGGAGAGTCAGCCGTACCCTCCCACGGGGCTCTTCTTAGCCTATGGAGACCTATATATACCTGAAGTCTGACAATTAGCAGTATTCCAATTATCTTCCCTGAAAGCATATCATCGTCTGCATAAATCAAATTAAATGGTCCAGATGCAAATAAATTTAGGAGACAAGGATGTCGTCTGTATCTGTCCACAGCTGTATTGGAATCTCAACTTTAGCCTGCTTAGAGTGCATTATTACATTCTCATGGTGGTTGTAAAAGATGATGTATGTCTAGAAGAGGAAAGAGACTGTAACTAATAGTCAGAAGACCCAGTCTTATATAATCCCTCTTTTCCCACGTGTTCTCATTCTGAGATCCAACTTCTCAGTGCACTCTATCAAACACTGTAGCAAGGCTGCTTTGAAAACCAAACAGGGTGATGAATGTGAAAAGACTATGAAAATATGAGTATTATGATCCCATTGAAAGATTTGGAATTTTGCAGTGTTAACAACATTAATCTTGTCCACCTACTTAGTTTTGATTTTTGCTGTGTGTTTCTAGGTCTTGTTCCCCTAAGGACTATGTGGGATTATTTTATTATTATTATTTATTGCTGTATTTATTTATTTAGTGGTACTTGGGATTGAACCCAGAGCTCATTCACGCTGGGCAAGTGTTCTACCACTGAGGCACACCTTTAGCCCAAGACAAACTATTTTAGAAGTGATTCATTTTAAGGGACCATGTGATGACTTAGCTCAACTCCTTGATTTTTTTCAAATGAGGAAAATGAGGCCCAGAGGAGGAAAGATCACTGAGATTGTGGCTAGCAGAACACAAGTTCCTGGTCCACACAAGTGCTCACTTCACTACATCATAGAAGAGTGTTCTTCAAGACATTCTCTCTCACATACTGGGGTATCCATACCAACAGTTGTCCAACATGCAATATTCATGAGGCTTCTAAGTAAACCATGTTGTTCTTAAACTATCCCTTATTTCCTGAGTGTCTACAGTGTTTGTGGAGCCCAGTTTTTATAACAACAACACAATGGTGTCCACTGGATTCTATGGGTAAGACACTCTTTGGGAAACTGGAGATAGAGACAACTAGACAGACACATCACTGCATAATAGAGCTAATGGTCCATTGAAATGGTAGACATAAAATTACTGTAATATAGGTGCTAAAAGTCACCTGTTTTCTGAAGCTTATAAGACCCACAAACAACGTTGGTTTGAACAGTGTGTATCTTTAGTTAGAAATATCTACAGGGGATCTTTTTTTCTCCATCTTGAAGTAATATGCAAGCTTCACATTTCCAAAAGATGGTTCCCAAGTTCTCAAACCATGAAAAAAAACATGTCTTTCTATGTGGATGCTAACACACACTATGAGAATCTCCTGTGCGTCTCAGGTGACTACCTCAAACTCAAATTATTTGTCTTGTAATCTTAGTGGCATTCTCTCCCCAAACATGGTTTAGTCAGCACTTGAGCAGGGAGGAGCCAGCTTCTAGCCTCTGTGTCTGGCCATTCTATTTTCTCTCTATGTTTCCGACCAGTGAGAATTTATCCATCTAGTTTATCCTCTTAAATTTTCCATCTTGCTTGTTGACAATCATTCTAGTTTGAGTATTTTGGTTAGCATCATCATACCAGACCAGGGTATGAAAAGCTCTGAAAAATGGAACTGAGCATCAGGAGTCAATCTGTCACAGACAGAACTAAGATGTATAGTATAGACAAAATCTAGGTGATCAACCAACAGTTGAAATGTAGCCTGATGGGATCCCATCAAAAAAAGAAAAAGAAAAAAAGAAAAGAAAAGAACAGAGATCAGAGGAGTGCTCAATGAGTAAGAGGCAAGGCTCCTCATGACACGATCCTTGCTAACTGACTTAACAGGGGCACGGTTTATATGCAATAAAACAATTTTTCCTTTATGTGAGTTTGATGTGTTTTGAGGTGCGCACATTCTTGCTTATCTACCACAGCACCAGCATTACCATGTTTTGAAATGCTTTCCTGTTTTCTCACCATGCATTCTTGTCAGCTCCCTCTTCCTTCAGGCCCTCGGTTAGCTACACTCTGGGATTGCCTTTGTTCCAGCAGCAAATATCAAAGAAGTGCTTTAGCCAGACCTGGAGGCAGACACTTGACCCTGAGCCAGTTACCACAGACCTTGCTGATGGGATATGAGACAGATAGGGTTTGGAGAAATGTGACACAGACAGAATCAGAGAGGTTTGTGCTGCCTGGTGACATGAAGGACGAGTCACTTTAAGGGACCAGACATTTATCTTCCAACTGCAAAACAAAAACAAGAATCTTTGGTAACTCATGGGACAGTCTTCCATCAGTCACTCACAAAATCAGAGTAGTAGACGGAAGGTGAGGTGTGGAGTTGAAGTCAGAACTTAGAAGGTAAACTTTGTTAAGAAGTGTATCTAATTCCGAAGGTCCACCCCCAAACTTGGCACACAGTGTACTCTGAATATTATTATCTCTATCATCATATTAAGATCATAAGATAACTCTGCAGAGTTTTGGCTTCCTCGGGACAGTCACTTACACAGGAGGAACCAACCTGTCTTTGCAAGTCCTGGTATAAAATTAATCAAGTTCTTGTGACTGACTCTGGTTCTTCACAGGCAAGTTCTGACATACTTAACCATAGGAAACTTTATAAGTTTTCCAATGGAAGAGCCAAACAGCTAAGGGTTCTGCATTACCCACCAAAAAGGAAAAAAGAAAATCAAAGAGAAACATTATCCACCCAATATTTGGAAAATATGAATTGCCATTGGCTGAGGGCACGTGGAAAGAAAACCAAGCTAAGATAAATATGAAGCAATATAAGACTCATCTTTCACTTCTGCCTTAATTATTCTATTACAAGTTCTATTTTAAATGCTTATTCTAAAACTCCAGATAATTGAAAAAAGAAAAAAATGCAACTTGCTGTGGAAACTAACATGAAAGATATTTGGGGGTGATCTGTTCACTGGCATTTTTAATGTTGGGGTAGTATTTTCCCTCCTGGTGGAAGAAACCACAGTTGTTTTGGAGAGAGTGGTGATGTCACACAAACAGCTCTAAGTGAGCGCTTCTGTCCTAAGATTCATTCTGAGATTTTCTTACCTTTCATGACCTGACTGTCTGACTTATGACACGGAGACCGAGGTGGGCGGGGACTTTCCCTGTACCATGGAAACAGAGTTGGATGAAAACTCACAGAAATCCTGGAGCATTCGCCGTCTAACAAGAGCTTCTTGTCTAGAGATGTCTGGCCAGATGTCCAGCAGACTGTGTGCAAAGCTTGAAGATGCTTTTCCTCTACAGACAGGAACAATTTTAAAGTTTGGCTTCAAGTAAATGTTAACTACATAATGTTAATGAGTGTAATGGCTGTAACATCCTCCAATTCTAGCAGATGGATTCTTTAAAACTCCTCCTACATTATAGAATCCTTAGAGTGGGGAGCTGGAAAGATGGCTTCGTGGTTAAAAGCACTGGCTGCTCTTTCAGAGGACCAGGGTTCAATTCCTAGAGCCCCTAAGGTGAATTGCAACCTGTAACTCCATTCTAGGGGTCACCTTCTTCTGGCCTCTACAGGCACCAGGCATACACAGGGTACACAGACAGACAGGACATCTATACACATAAAATAAAGGTAAATTTAAAAAAAAAAGAATTCTTAGAGTGGTAGTATACTTTTTTACAATTCACTGTAATAAAAATCAGATTAAATCGAAGCTGATTCAAACTGCATTATGAAATTGTTAGTCATCTACCATGAAGAGATTGCCACTGAAAAATTATGTATGATGTAAACTCTGAGTCTTAACTTTATGGACAGCAAAAACTAGGGAAAGTAAAAGCTAATTTTTAAACTAGGTGGAAAGCAATTCTCTCTATTTGTAATTCATTTAAGGTTGAAAGCTTTCACAATGAGATAAGGAAATTGATATGGCTTGCCCAGAGAAAACTATATCAGCTTTGCCTCTTTGTGAAGATGTCTTATGTTCAATCTAGCTAGAGGAACATAGTTTAATTTGAAATCAAATTCAAATGATGGTTGTTCATAAATATCAAAGCTTTACAGTAACTGTAAAAATCTTGTAATTTCACATTCTACTTCATCATAGGTCAGGAGTGGTGGCATATGGTGTGGTCCTAACTTTTGGGAGGTAGAGGTGAGAAAATCAGTAGTTCAAGGCCAGCCTGGTTTACAAAGAAAGTTGAGGCTAGCCTGAAGTACATGAAACCTGATCTAAAAGATTAATATTTGTATGTGAACTTATAAGAGATAATACCCAATAACATTGTTGTGTAATCAGTCCACAGGTGGGTGATATATACTACCTTATCATTTGTACAGAAGGGAAAGAGCAGGAAATACAGACTAATAGGGCATCTCTAGACCAACTTACAAATAATATCACCTTGAACAACATAAGCCTGAATGTACAGATCCACTTACACGTATATGTTTTCCTGTGAGACGTGTGACAATTTGAAAAATAAAGCTTACAGACTGGGTAGACATTAAAGAAATTAAGCAAAAGGTATGTCATGAGTACCTAAAATATAATTAAGCAACGATCTATTTTTATCACATGGAACCATCAACTTGAATAAATCTCATTTAAAAGTTAAAACTTATTGAAGTTTATGACCCTAAACAGGTGCAGACAAGACACCACGCATGGCTCCATTTGCAGGAGAGAGAAGCGTAAATAAGCATAAAGATGACAATTAAGCCAGCTCTGCATACAATGTACAGAAGCACATACGGTACCGGCATAACCTTGCGCTGCCTCCTGCTGCTGCTGATGTGAGCTCTGGTGTCAGAAGTATCTGCTGAAAAGAACATTCGTTGATGATAACCATCTCTACGTGGGCAGTGAATTGTGGCTTGCAAAGGAAAATAGTCTTTCGTGGGCAGGGGAAATGGGTCAGGGGGTAAAGTGGTTGTTAGACAAGCGTAAAGACGTGAGTTCAAGTCCTCAGAACTCGTGTAAAGCCCGACACGACACTGTATGTCCATAATCTTAGCATCCCTATAGCCAGCTGGGAGGCAGAGCCAGGGAAATCCTTGGAAACTTGCAGATCAGCTAGTCTGGCATAGACAGTGGCAAACAACCAGGAGGAAATGTTGTCTCAAACAAGGTGGAAGGTGAAGACCAGTACCCGGAAGCGCAAGCTCGCGCGGGCGCGCGCGAACACACACACAGAGACAGACAGGCACACAGACAGACAGAGACAGAGACAGAGAGAGATGAAAAACACACAAATAAGAACAAAATAAGCTAGAGCAATAAGACAACAAAAGGAGATCAAAGGGATACAAATTGGCAAGGAAGAAGTCAAACTTTCACTATTTGCAGATGATATGATAGTATACTTAAGTGACCCCAAAAACTCTACCAGGGAACTCCTACAGCTGAAAAACTCCTTCAGTAAAGTGGCAGGATACAAGATCAACTCAAAAAAATCAGTAGCCCTCCTATACACAAATGATAAAAGGGCTGAGAAAGAAGTCAGAGAAACATCACCCTTTACAATAGCCACAAATAATATAAAATACCTTGGGATAACACTAACTAAACAAGTGAAGGACCTTTTTGACAAAAACTTTAAATCTCTAAAGAAAGAAATTGAAGGAGGTATCAGAAAATGGAAGGATCTCCCATGCTCATGGATAGGTAGGATTAACATGGTAAAAATGGCAATCTTACCAAAAGCAATCTACAGATTCAATGCAATCCCCATCAAAGTCCCAACACAATTCTTCACAGACTTGGAAAGAAAAATACTCAACTTCATATGGAAAAACAAAAGACCCAGGATAGCTAAAAGAATCCTATACGATAAAGCAACCTTTGGAGGCATCACCATCCCTGACCTCAAATTCTACTATAGAGCTATAGTAATAAAAACAGCTTGGTACTGGTATAAAAACCGACATACGGACCAATGGAATCGAATTGAAGACCCTGACATTAATCCATGCACATATGAACACCTGGTTTTTGACAAAGGAGCCAAAACTATACAATGGAAAAAAGAAAGTATCTTCAATAAATGGTGTTGGCATAACTGGATCTCAATATGTAAAAGATTACAAATAGATCCATATCTGTCACCATGCACAAAACTCAAGTCCAAGTGGATCAAAGACCTGAACATAAATCCAGTTACACTAAACTTAATAGAAAAGAAAGTAGGAAGCACTCTTGAACGCATTGGCACCGGAGACCATTTCCTAAATAAAACACCAATAGCACAGACCCTGAGCACAACAATTAATAAATGGGACCTCTTGAAACTGAGAAGCTTTTGCAGGGCAAAGGACACAGTCAATAAGACAAAAAGACAGCCAACAGAATGGGAAAAGATCTTCACCAACCCCACATCTGACAGAGGATTGATCTCCACAGTATATAAAGAACTCAAGAAACTAGACATCAAAATACTGAACAGTCCAATTAAAAAATGGGCTAAAGAGCTAAACAGAGAATTCACAAAACAAGAACTACAAATGGCTGAAAGACATTTAAAGAAATGCTCAACATCCTTAATCATCAGAGAAATGCAAATCAAAACGACTCTGAGATACCACCTTACACCTGTTAGAATGGCTAAGATCAAAAACACCAATGACAACCAATGTTGGAGAGGATGTGGAGCAAAGGGAACACTCCTCCACTGTTGGTGGGAATGTAAACTTGTACAACCACTGTGGAAATCAGTATGGTGGTTTCTCAGAAAATTAGGAATCGAACTAGCTCAAGACCCAGCCATCCCACTCTTGGGCATATACCCAAGGAATGCTGATTCATACCATAAAGATACATGCTCAGCTATTCATGCCATTCATTCAGCTATTCATGCTGATTCATACCATAAAGATACATGCTCAGCACTATTTGTAATAGCCAGAACCTGGAAACAACCTAGATGCCCGTCAATGGAAGAATGGATGAAAAAAATGTGGTACATATACACAATGGAGTACTACTCAGCAGAGAAAAACAATGAAAGCATGAAATTTGTAGGCAAATGGATGGAACTAGAAAAAAATCATCCTGAGTGAGGTAACCCAAACCCAGAAAGACAGTCATGGTATGTACTCATTCATAAGTGGATTCTAGATATAAAATAAAGAACAATCAGACCACAACCCATAGAACCATGGAGGCTATATATATAGCATGGAGGTCCCTAGGACGACTGTGGCTTATAATAAATTTCGGTTTTACTCAATTATGGAAGAAAAAAATAGCCAAATGAATGGAAACACATGAACTATGAACCAAAGGCTGAGGGGCCCCCAGCTGGATCAGGCCCTCTGAATAGGTGTGACAGTTGATTGGCTTGATCAGTTTGGGAGGCAACTAGGCAGTGGGACCAAGTCCTGTGCTCATTGCATGAGTTGGCTGTTTGAAACCTGGAGCTTATGCAGGGACACTTGGCTCAGTCTGGGAGGAAGGGACTGGACCTCCCTGGACTGAGTCTACCAGGTTGATCGCAGTCCTCGGGGGGGGGGGGGGAGATTTGCCCTGGAGGAGGTGGGAATGGGGGGTGGGCTGGGGTAAGGGGAGGGGGTGGGAGGGGGGAGAATAGGGGAACCCGTGGCTGATATGTAGAACCTAATGGTATTGTAAAATAAAATAAATAAAAATGTAAAAAAAGAGCAAAATAAATATTTAAGAACCAAGTCTGTGTTGGGCAGCGCTGGTATCATGAGTTGGACACACCAGCTGGAGAGGTCCGGAGAGATTTCCTAAAAGTATTTGTTCATTTGCTGTCTTTGAAATGCCATTAGCCAAATGCCTACCACACTCAGAAATACACACCACTGTTACAGTGTTGTTAAATAGTTGATAAACCATTTTAGGGCACACCCCCATATTCCAGAGCCTTGAGCTTTCCCAACACAACTATTACAGTAGCTTCAGTAGCAAAGGGTGTGGCGTGGTCCAGAACCCTGTTTCTCCTGCTCCCTAACGCTAAACTTAGTTGTTGTTTTTTTAACCTGTTTAATCATTAACTTCTGATGCATACTTTGATTATCATAATTCTTTTTTTCATTTTTTAAATTTATTTATTAAATTTAATTTTACATATCAGCCACGGATTCCCTTGTTCTCCCACCCCCACCCCCGCCTTCCCCCCAGCCCACCCCCCATTCCCATCTCCTCCAGGGCAAAGACTCCCCCGAGGATTGAGTTCAATCTGGTAGATTCAGTCCAGGCAGGTCCAGTCTTACTTACCTCATGGGGTTATCATGGAGCTTGGGTGAAAAAGCAGCATGGGTAAATGCACAGCCTAGGTTTAAAATGCTTTAAAAAATTGCATTTGTGTATCGAGTACCAATCCTAAATTACAGAACTGCCAAGATGGATGGGTGTTCTGGTCCCTTAGTAATTCTCCAATGGCATACAAGCCTGCAGACTAAACTAATGTTTGACTAGAACAGAATGGATACATAATAGAATGATAGAAGGCCCTATTCCAAATTAACATATTGGTGTGGTGTGGGACAGAGGACAGAGAGTGGTGAAGGTAGATTCACAAACATCTTCCTTCTGTTCACTTTCGTGCTATCTTATAGATGGTGAAGTTGTTCACTTTTGAAATGGGTGAACTTAACAACTTAAAATTAAATCGACAGGTGAAGAAATACGGTGAAAACTTGCAGGTGTCTGGGCCGGGGGGAAGTTGCCACTGATTTTCAAAGATGAAACTCTCACCCCTTTCTTGATGTCTTCCCTTTCTAGAATCTTCTCGAGCTGTGGCTTTTGAGAATCCCCTGGCTGACCGTGGTGTCAGAATAATAAGCCAGCATCACTTTTCATCTCTAGTCAGTGAAACACTTTATCAGGCCTTACCTCTGAAGATTTCAACCTTCTGCCTTGTTCACCAAGATTTGAACTCCTGGCCTTAAAAGAATAGCTCACTTTTTTCCTTTTAATCATTAGATCTAATTTCTTTGAGAAAATGTAAGTCTACCCAAAAATTGAACAGAAAGTGCGGAGTTCCTACAAACCCCCTCATTCCCCCCATTCACCCCAAACCCTGCTGAGCTGCCTTGGCTCCCCTGCCAGAGACAGGGTGAGTATTTCGTGTGTCTGTTTCTGGTCTGTCAAGTCTTATAGTTCTATTTGTTTTTTTTGTTTTTTTTTTTTTTTGTGTGTGTGTGTGTGTGTGTGTGTTGCTGTTGTTTTGGTTTGGTTTTTTTATTTTTTATTTATCTATTTATTTATTTTGCCAACACCACACTGTCTTGATAACTATAGCTTTATAGCAGGTCCTGGTCTGGTAGTGTCACTCTTTCGAATCTGCTCATCTTCCCTTGTGGTCTCTGTTCTGGTCTTTACTGAGTTGATTTTAGGACTAGCTTGGTAATAACTACAAAGTAAGTTGTCGGAGGTTTTTATTAAACGGCACTGAATCTATAGACCAGCTGGATAGAAGAACTGACTTCTTAATAGTGGTGGCTTTTCCTGTTCATTAATGTGAAGCGCCTCTCCACTTCTTTAGGTTTCCTTATAGTTTCTTTTCATCAGCAGAATTTTGTAGTTTGCCTCCTGTAAGTCATGTTTTGTCACACTTATTCTCAGGCATAGCTCCTTGTTTAGTGCCAGTATAAATGATACTATTTTAAACTTAAATCTAATTGCTTATTTTTCTATGCATGGAAGAGATTGATTCATATATTAAACATATCCTGCAACCTTGTTATAGTGGCTAGTTTGTTTCAGGAGTCTTTATATATGTGTGTGCTCAAGTGTGTGCATATGTGTGGTGTGTGTGTGTGTATGTGTATATGTGCATGTGCCCACCTATGCATGCATGTGTGGAGGGCAGAGGTTGACACCAGGAGTCTTTCCATCTGTTTTTTTGTTTGTTTGTTTGTTTGTTGTAATTTTGAGACAGGGACTCTCACCGAGTCCGGAGGTCTTTATCCATCTAGGCTAGTTGGCCAGCGAGACCCCAGGACCTGCGTATCTGGGCTTCCCTCACCTAGGGTTACAGGAGTGCAGCACCTCGCCTGGCCTGGCTCTTACCTTGGTTCTGGAGATCCAAACCCAGGTCCCAATGCTTGCACGGCAAACACTTTATCCACTAAGTCATATCCCAGCCTGGTATTCTACTTTAAAAACTTTCGTGGTTGCCTTGGAGTTTGCAACACACATTTATGACTAATCCAGGTCCACTTCCAAATATTATCCCGCCTCACTGGTAATGCAAGCAGCTTATACCAGTCTCTCGTTCCTCCCTTCCATCCACTTCCACAACAGTGTCCCTCATCCACTCTTCCATAAGCAAGAATCCAGAGGACTTCTCCCTGCTAGTTTTCTGAACAAAGCGTTCCGTGTTACAGCAATTAAAGGTAAGGAAAAAATGAAGCGTTTTCTTTTTTTTGCTTTGGTTCCTTTTTTCTTTTTACGAGGTTTCAAGTTTCTGTTCCACGATCTTTTCAAGATCTTTCAACGTTTCTTACAGGGCAGGGCAGGGGCAGCAGCTCACCTTAGGTTTGCTTGCCTGAGAAAATCTACTGGACTTCGTTTTGAAGAAAGGAAGGTACTTCGACTCTCCTATACTTTTGAAGGATAATTTCACCCAGCATAGGATTTTGGATTGGTGGGAGGTGTATTTTTTCCTTCCGACGTTTTAAATACCCCATCCCACTGTCTTCTTGCTAGAAGGGCTTTGACGAAAAGGTTGGTGCAGCTCCTGTAGAGGTAGGCTGTTTTCTCTCGCATCCCTTGATTCCCAGCGTTTTCTTTCTAGCTCACCTTCTTTTGATTCTCCAGTTTAAACACACTATTCCTGGGCGCTAAGTTTTCTTCCATTTTTTATGGTTGATTTCTCTGAGATTCCGGCATCTATGGCTTCATTTTTGTCACAAGTTTTCGAAAATTCTGAGTTTCCAATATCCCTCTTCTCCTGTTCCAGCTTGGTTTCATATTTTGTCATTGTCCTATGCCCAGTTGTTGGGAAATGTCCCCCCCCCCCACTTCTTTTGGCATAGCATTTCAGTTCTACAAGTTTGTATTAATATATCTTCAAACTCGTGAATTCCTTTTTTTTTTTTTCTGGGTCCAGTCTATGGATGAGGCCAACACAGGCATTCTGTTTTCATTTCCAGTACTTACAGTTATGCTTAAGCCTTCTAAACTGTGCTCGCATATTGTCCATATTTTCCATTACAGTCCCCAATGTATTAACTGGTTATTTTAAATTTCTGGTCTCTTCTACATTTAAGTCTGATTCTGATGTTTAGATTGTCATTTCAGACCATGGCTGGTGTGTGTGTGTGTGTGTGTGTGTGTGTGTGTGTGTGTGTGTGTGTGTGTGCGCGCGCGCATGTGGAAGATGCACATGCAAGGGTGTACATGTGCTTGTAGAGGCCACAGGTTGGCATTAGCTGTCTTCTTCAGGTGCTCTCCACCTTATTTTTTGAGACAGGGTCTCTCATCATTTTGGCTACACTTGCTAGTCAGTGAGTCCCAAGACTCCTGTCTCCCCCTTCCAGCACTGGGATTACAGAAGCATGCGACTCTGCATGGGCTGTGGGACTGAACACAACCCCACATGTTTGAGCCATGAGCACTTTATCAACCAAGCTATCTGGCCAACCCCTTCCCCCTTTTCCTCTTTTTGCCTTGGCACTTCTTGTTTTAAAACAGATGTGCTATATTAGGAAGGTGGTAGACAGGCCTAGAGTTTACAGTTTCGATCTAAGAGTTAGGCCATTACTATTTGCTGTAATAATCAGAGGCTAAATTAATTTCCCCTAGTATCTATGTTTTCACTTGCCATGTTGTCTTTGGGTGCCCCTAAGCACTCCTACAATAGGGTGAGAGGCTTGAGTTCCTTTTCCATGCCCTGTCCTGCTATTATCCAGCACTCTGATGAGGTGGTACGGTAGGGGTAGGGCAGCGGTCTGTAGTCCTCTGACTTGGTCTCAGACCTGTTGTTATCGGAGCTGAGTATCTCCCGTCTCCCGCGTGCAACGTGAGAACTGGCTGGAAGTGGTGTTTCCACTGGAAGTTTGCTTAGATTGGTTCGACTTTGGTAGACCCCAGTTGGGAAGGCACCAATGAAATCGTTTTCCTGGAGGGCTGCTGAGCCTAGTTGGGAAGGAGGGAACCGGAAGCATTCAGCTCTTCTTTTTATTGTATTTCTTTATTTGCCATTGTGTTTTAAAGGTTAGCATGCAAAGCAGTGGGGTTTTATTGTGACACTTGGATACATGTGTGTCATCTTGCCTTTCCCCACCGAGCTGGCTTCCCTCCTTTCCAACAGCCCCTCCCTCTGCCTTCATATTGCATATATTCCACTGCTCTTTCGTGTTCCCCTCCAGGCTCCTTAGAGACTCACTTTAAATCTCTTTCTTCTCTCTCCTAGTCTAAGGACATTTTGAAGGCACACACACACACACACACACACACACACACACACACACACCATACGTGCGTGCATGCATGCCCCTTTGACAAAGCGAAAGAATATTTATTGCTCTCAGATTTTCATAGCAGGATCTGGTTGTGTTCCCAGAGGGCAACTCGGCCAAGTTAAAACAGTAAAGCTCAAGGAAAGTCCATAGGCGAGAGAGCATCTGGGAGCCTTCTCAAGTTGCTTTACACTGAGCCCGGACGATTCCTGGAGTACAGTTTCCAGTACTCTGCTGACACATCTCTGGCCGTGGGACTGGCTCG
This sequence comes from Peromyscus leucopus, assembly GCF_004664715.2. Classification (NCBI taxonomy): domain Eukaryota; kingdom Metazoa; phylum Chordata; class Mammalia; order Rodentia; family Cricetidae; genus Peromyscus; species Peromyscus leucopus. The sequence continues at coordinate 41,666,086 of NC_051075.1, forward strand.
GCTCCAGGTAAACTGTGATCTCCTGGTGTGCTGAATAGTTTTATGTCAACTTGACCCAAGCTAAAGTCATCAGAGTGGAGGGAAACTCAATGAAGAAAATGCCTTCATAAGATCGACCTGTAGGCAAGCCTGTAAGGCATTTTCTTTATTAGTGACTGATGGGAGAGGCCCCAGTCCACTGTGGGTGGTGCCATCCCTGGGCTGGTGGTCCTGGGTTCTCTAAGAAAGCAGGCTGAGCAAGCCATGGGAGCAAACCTGGAAGCAGCACCTCTCCATGGCCTTTGCATCAGCTCCTGCCTCCAGGTTCCTGACCTGCTTAGTTCCTGTCCTGACTTCCTTCAATGATGAGCACTGGTTTGGAAGCATAGGCCAATTAAACCCTTCCTCCCCAAGTTGCTTTGATCATGGTGTTTCATGACAACAGTGATAACCCTGGCTAGGACAGCTGATGAGCTGTGATTGTGTCTGTCTGTCTCCCTAACTTTTGGGACAGTAGTTCCTCTGTGACTTCCACCCTGATTAGATAATTGTGGATTTCAATTTGATTGGCTTTTTTCCTTGTCATAGAGATGGAAATGAATGTTTTGTGGGGTTTGTCTTTTGTTGTTGTTTGGTTTTGGTGGTACTGAATATTAAACCCAGGACATGCTAGGCAAGAGCTCTACCCCTAGTTACACCCCCCACAAAGGGTCCTATGCTCTTTTCTCTCCTTTTTTTGGGGGGTGGGGAGTGTGGGGTGGGGTGGAGTGGGTTTTGAGACAGTTTCTCTGGCTGTCCTGGAACTTGCTGGAACTCACAGAGATCCACCTGCCTCTGCCTCCAGAGTGCTACAATTAAAGGCGAGCACTACCACTGCCTGGCTCCCTGTGCTCTTAGAGAGAGAGAGAGAGAGAGAGAGAGAGAGAGAGAGAGAGAGAGAGAGAGAGAGAGAGAACAGGAAACCTCTTAGCGTTCCTTTGTGAATTCTCTCTTTAAGCAGCCTATCTGGCTATTCAGATAGTGAAAAGCACTTGCTGTACAAACCCAGGAGCCTGAGCTCCATCTCTGGATGGAGAGAAAGAAGTGGTTCCTGAAAGTGTTCCTCCGACCTCCCTGAGTGCCACCACCTGAGTTAGAAAGTGCTACTTTCAAATGTCCTGTTTGTATTTTCCATAGATGCAGACAATATACATCTTTACTTTGATTTTTGTAAAGAAAAAAAAATTTAATGCCTCAATTTTCTAAACATATTCCTTCCAAATCATATTCTTTTATCGTTGTTATTCTTGTCATACATACATAGAAGAAGGAGAAGAGGAGGAAGAGTAGCAGGGGAAGCGTGGGAGAGGAAGAGGGGGGGAGAGAAGGGACCAGTGACAGCAAAGGACAGTGCTAAGCCAGGATCACTTGTTAGCACTCATCCTCCCTACACAGTTGGATGCAGTTTAAACCGTGTGCAGCTGGTGTACTTCACTTTCAAAGGGCTCATTGCTCCATATTTTTTTTTTGGTAGCAATTTAAATTCAAGTTTTACTCTGACTCCTTGTGAATCACTGCAAATTGGGTTAAAGGTCAATGAAGTCATTTTGCAACGTTCTTTTAAAGTCCTTAGGAAGTTCTGCAAAGTGAGTTGGAGTGGACCTTGGACACTGCTGAAGATTATGAAGTGATGAAATAGGATTGCTCACCCACATGCACTTATTTGGTAGTAACCTGAATGCATGTGTTAATAGGGAGTTTATAAGAAGAGTGATTTTTAGTTTTATTCAGTAAGAAAACTTGCCTTTTAGGGTTCTGTTGTGAGCAGGATTATCTGAATCAGGAGATAGTATTTGGCATCTCTGTAACTGTGATAAAACAACTTGGCTAAATATTGCTGCTCTCCATGTTTGTGTCTATTCATAATCACACACAAAATATCGTATTTTATACAGTTTTACACAGGAAAATGGAAGCTTGAGGAAATTGTAATATATATTCAAAAATATCTTGTTCACTGAATTATCATTCTGTTTAACTTTTTAAACAATAACTTTAAGACGTTTAAGTGAGTTAGACCTGCTGTTATACAATATTCATATTTCTATTTTAAAAACATTATATTCAGGCCGGGCAGTGGTGGCACACGCCTTTAATCCCAGCACTCGGGAGGCAGAGCCAGGCGGATCGCTGTGAGTTCGAGGCCAGCCTGGGCTACAGAGTGAGCTCTAGGAAAGGTGCAAAACTACGCAGAGAAACCCTGTCTCAAAAAAAAAACAAAAAAAAAAAAACAAAAAAAACCCATTATATTCTACAGCTCTGATTCCTGGCCAGAGAGAATTGCTTAAGAGTTATAAGAAAGGAAATGATTGAGGATTTCAGGAACTGCCGTTTATGCAGATGGAAACACTCTGGGAAGTCATGATGTCAGAACAAAAGAGTCTAGAAGCATTTCCACTAACATAATTGGCGTTTTTTGAATAGTTGAGACTGGTTAAAGTACAGAAGCCCAACTAATTGCTGCTAGAAGACACATGGATTTGGAGATAATAAACATAAGACCACCAGCATTTATTGATGGCTTCCTATTGCCATATATTGTTTCAAGTGCTTTATGTGTGTGATGATCATCCATAATTCTGTAGCATAAATACCATCTTCTCCATTTTACAAGTGAATAAACTGGGGCACAAAGAAGTTAACTGATTGTGAGTCTTGGTGCTTATAACCAAGCTCACTCTGAATTCTGGGGCCATTGTTCTTAACACTATTTTTTTAGAGTGTTTCACTAAAAAAAAAAAATGTTTTCATGATTAAAAACAAAAGGAAGACAAGTTATTATTTTTGCTCTTTTCCTCTTTTCAGATACGTCCTGTAGCTTTTTTGGAGGTACACAGTGTTCTAGATTTCAAACAAAAATAGCATTAAAATCGATCTACATAGTCCTAGCTTGCCTTTTGAAGCCGGGGTCTTGTGCTTGCTGGACAACTGCTCTACTACTGAGCTGTAATCATCTGTTCATGAGTCGATTGAGATGCTTTATGCATTGTTCATTGTCTTATTAGACTTGGACATTCTGTATATTTATAGAGGGCATTGTCTCTAGATTTGAAGGTAATTTAAATCTACCACAGATATTTACATAATATCCAACCCAAAGTCGTATTGTAACAATGTATTAATAAGGTAAAGATCGTATATTAAACAGTTTAGTGTCAGGTAGAGTCGAAAGCTGAGGCCCCAGATCCAGGCGCAGCTGTACCCGCAACACCTGCGTGTGTGCGAGTGCGTGCGTGTGTGCCTGTGTGTGTGTGTGTGTTTGTGTGTGTGTATGCGTGTGCGTGCAGTGTTTCTTGTTGGGCTTAGAATACATAAAACAACAAAAACCCAAACTGACAGGCTCAGCGTTTATGCTTCCAAAGCCTGACCAAAACTGATCATTTTACTCCCTAGCTCCCTGCATGGCAGGTGGGCAGCCCTCTGCCGGGGTCTGCAGGTTAGGGGGACTGACTGTCATTCCTTCCTTTTGTCTAAACAGTGACCCCAACTCAAACGATTCTTGCACCTTTTCTGTGCCCATTTAAGATGATCTTTGTCTCTTTTAAAAGCAACATGGAAGCAAAATAAGTCTCTCAGCGCCTTTTCCCTTCTTTGACTCAAATTCAGGCTTATGCTTTCACTTCTTGTATTTATTGTAAACGCCGAAGACAATTTGTTTGAAAACGGCCCTGCAACTTCACTTCCCTTGAGAGGTTCTGCAAGAAGCATTTGTTTTCTCTCTTTATTTGCCTTTGCTCAGCCATCAAACTTGGGCCCAGAAAAATCTTAACGACATGGAGGCTTCCCTTGTTCTGTGGCAGAGCGCAGAGACCTCCGGGTCACCTGGGAAGGAGGGACCCCAGTCTCACACAGGGGGGCTGTCTGCCACGACGCCAAGTGGCTTTTTTTTTTTTTTTTGCAACTGGAAACTCAGCAGGGCTGGGCGGCAACCGGGTCCAGCCCCGGCAGCGGAGGCGTGAGCCAGCCTCAGCTTACTCCAGACAGCAGGGCGGTGAGAGGCGGGCTCGGACCCCGGCAACCCAACTCCCTCCAGCAGCGCCTCCCAAAGCCAGAGCTGCGCCCGTAGAAAGCGCCGCGTCCCCAGGCCCGGGCTCAGCCGCACCCCTCGCCCCCTTTCTCTTCCCCCCCCTCCCCAGCCGCACACAGACAAGCACGTGAGCGGCCCAGCGCGTCCCAGCTGGGGCTCAGCTGACCGCCTCCTGATTGGCTGAGAGCAAACGTGGGCTGGGGTGGGGCCTGGCCGCCTGCGTCGCTCGCCATTGGCTCTCGGGGAACCCGCCTCTCGCTCAGGTGAGGCGGGCCCGCGGGCGCGCGCGCGCGTGTGCCGGGCTCGGCGGGGGCGCGCGCCCCCCCCTCCCCGCTCTCCTCCCCATCCCGGCGCCGCGCCGCGCGCCCGAGCGCGCCTCCGCCCTTGCCCGCCCCCTGCCGCTGCCTCAGCGTCTCAGTGCACAGAAGCCTCCTCGTCTGAGGGGACGCGAGGACCGTCCTCGCCGCCGTCGCGGGCAGTGTCTGGCCAGGCCCTGACAAGCGAGCCCGAGGACCTCGCGCCCGAGGAGCCCGAGCCGGAGCTCCCAGCGAGCACAGCCTGCAGCTCCCGCCGCCTCGCCGTCCCGGGGTTGGGGAGGGTTGGAGGGGGCGTCTCGCCTTCGCACCCCGCCTCTGGACTTGCCCCTTTCTCTGCGCGTGCGGACCGAGCCAGCGCTTAGGCCGGAGCGAAGCCCGGGGCCCGCCGGCCGGGAAGGCACCGCGGGGCACCGATTCGCCATGGAGGGCGCCGGCGGCGAGAACGAGAAGAAAAAGTAAGCCGGGGCCGCCGCGTTCCCGGGGGCTGGCCTTTTTTTTTTTTTTTTTTTTTTTTTTGTCTCCTCTCCCCTTCCGTCCCGTCTTCCCCCCCCCCCCCCACCTCCCCGCCGCCCCAAGCCTCGCGCGCCGGGCTCCCCCGCGGTCCACGTCGCCATCTTGGCGCGGGGGGTGGGAGTCGCGGGCCCCGCGCTCGGCGGGCTGGGGTCTCCGCCCCGGACACCCGCCCGCGCCGTCGCAGCCCAGCCTGCCCCGCGCGCCGAGCCGGCCGAGCCGGCCTGGGGCCGAGGACTGGCCCCGCGCTTCCGCGCCTTTTCCCGCCCCTGTCCTCCGCGGTAGCCGCGACCAGCCGGCCCCGGGCGGGCGGGCGGGCGGACCCTGCGCGCGCTGCCAGCTTCCCGGGGTCGAGGCCCTCCGAGGCCGACCCGGGGCTCCCCCCACCCACCCCCCGGCCGCCCCGAGTCGCCTTGCTGAGCCGCGGCCGCCCGCTGCCTTTGTACGTTAGGGAGTAGCTTTGGGGGGGGGGGGGGCCGAAGATGCTAACTTTCTGGTTTGCACGTGCAAGGTTTCGTTGTAATCTGGGGAAACTTGCCGCCTCCAGAGTAACGGGAATTTAGGAAAACGGCATCATTTTAAACAACTTGCAATTTTTTTTTTTACAAACTTGGCTTGCATCATCTGACAGGGGAGCCCAGACGTTATGTATGAATGTGTATATATGCCTCTTTCACTCCTGAAAATAGCTTACTGATAGTTTTGGTTCAACTTAGGCCGATAATTTAATGAGATGAGGCGGGGGGCGGGTTATACAATGAGAGCAAATGAAACTCATGAGTTAAAGTGTTGCAAATATGTTGGAACACCTGAAAAGAATTGTATCAGGAAACATCCGAAGTGAGAAATTGTCTGTGAAAACTTAATGTAAGTTTGAAACATCTTGTGGTTTTGAATCTAAGGAGCACCTTCTGGAATTAATAGTGCAGCTGGTGGTAGCAAAATCGACCCCTGCCGCCAGCAAACAGTTTTGTCTACTTCAATATTCTAACCTTGAGGACATCAGTTTAAGGAGTTGAGGGTTTATAGTAAGACCTGTGGTTAGAAGGCTGGCTTAATTTACTCCTAAATCCTTCCAGTCTTCTGGAAGAGATTAATTCCTCTTACCCATATCAGCAGAAGATAAATTTATTCGGGTTTGTTTGTTTTGCTATTCTGTAAGTCCCTTGTCCTGGTCCTTACTCCATAGTCCTGGGCTCAGTGTGTATGCACCAAAGGAAGCACTTTGAAACTGTTTTAAAGTGAGCAAACAAGTCTAGACTTAACTCCGCGAGTTACCAGAATTAGTTGCAATTAATTTTGCAGAAGTGACTACAATGCTTTTGATGAAATGATGAGGCTGCTACACTCTAAACGTTAGGCAGATTGCTATTGTGTAGTGCCAACTTACTGTCCTTACTAAATGCTGAGTTATGTTGAATTCAGTACACCAAGTTATACATCAGTCACCAATTTGTTATATGCGATGTTATTTTTTTTAATCAAAAGTAATTTTGTAATGAATGAGTGAATTGGCTGCTATGCATTGTGCCCAGCTCTAATTGGTTTTTAGTTTTTCCTCAGACTCATCTGTTACTTAATTTTTCTCATTTGAGATGTTAGCAGCTTTAGATCAGATGGGATTATATTTCTTAATATAGAGGTTCTTAATATCGCTAAAAGATAATAAACGAATAATGGGTCACTCAGCAACCTTTAGGTGCTGTTTATTAAAGATGTGCTTTTGAAATCATTATTTATTTGAAAGATAATTGAGTGATTGAGAGGTAAAGATTTTCTTTCTGCAATTTTTCCATCTTACATGAGCCTCCAAAATTAACACGGGGGAAAATTTTTGCTTTTTTAATAGTGTGTATAGAAAACCCAAAACTTGAATATTTGGAAGAAAGTAGAACAGAAAATGCTTAATAGATTTAACAGTGGGTACATGGTGTTGACTCCTTAGCTGTTGGGCTGCACTTGACTGACTTAACCTGCATATAGATTCTTAGATTTCAAAACCATGTCAGGCTCATTCTCTGTTTCTAGCTTCAAACTGAACCTCTCAAAGTTTTCTAAAACAAGTAGTTATTGGGTCACTAAAGTAAAATCTCTAAAGAAGACACTTCTTAATTTCCCCCTTTAGCTTTCTCTCTCGTTTGAAGAATCAGCATTCTGAAGGTTTAGAGAGGAGGGATGGGGTGGCAGATAGATACCCACAGGTTGGAGTCCCAAGCCTTTCTACTTGTGATTGCTGGCAAGTTAGTGAATATTTCTGGATTACATGTCTCCCACCCCCAGATGATAATACTACCCCTCTGAAAATGAGGTCATGCATTTAAAGTACTTAGACCAACATGGAATGGGAGTCTTTGTAACATTTTTGTATACTTGAAAATAAGTGTTAACTGTTAAAGTTACAGTTCAGACCTCCATAACCTTTAAACCCCCCTCTCTCTAATGTATATATTAGCTCTTCTGTGCCATCACATCTTTTTTTTCCTGTGGTCCCCAAAATGAAAAGACTAGCATTGAATACAAAGGTTGAAAACAGGTTCTTCCTTCTTGAAGCAGTATTCCTGGGCCATAGCTTTTAACATCACTTGTTTTACTGAGCATGTGATATACTCGAAGCCCCCTCATCACATTTCCTCATCCCAGTGTTTTCTCCCTAAACAGGTAGTTTTTAATTTACTCTGGACTCTAGTCATAAACATGTATTCTAGTCATGATGTTCATTTCAGCAAGAGAGACCTAAGGTAATGTAGTTTTAGAACTGGTAATAACTTTTGTTCTTGTTCTGATGCTCGAGTTTTGAGTAGACAATTATAAATGGTAATTTTTGTAGGAATTCAGTAGCAATATAGTGCTTTACTTATGCCTACTTCAATAGCTAGACCTTCATCTCAAGGCAAGGCTTTGAGTTTGTATTGGTGAGATGTTTGCAGCTCATTTGTATGAAATATGAGTTAGTACACTCCTGTTTAGTGCAGAGAGTGTTTAGTCTAGAGAGTGTCCCAACTTTCTGTGGGTTAGCTTTCATTGTCTTTGTTGCTCTGATGGTGTCCAAACTCAAGGTTTAGGTATTGTATGTACATTCTAAATTTTTGTACATCAAGGATGGTGTCTAGGAAGCTAAAGCAGATTAGTCTCTTGACTTTTTTTTTAAGAATTTAAAACAGTTTATGATGTTTAATTGTAAGATAATTATTTCCATACATGAATATTAAAGGCTTAGGTTAAACCTCTAAATACAGTTTTTAAAAAGATGAATATCTGAAACACTGCTTCACCTTTTTATCTAAGATTGTTCAGAAAGGTCCATTTCCTTATCAGGAGAAAGTCATCTAAATATAGATGATATAGATGTGGGGTTGAATTTAAATTCACGAGAAAAAAGCTACACACACATACACCCCTTTTGAGACTAGATGGGTTTTACCTCGCCTTTTGCTGCTTGTGGTATAGTTATTTATTGCATGTTTTCTGCTTGATTCTGAAGGGTTTGAAAAAGAATTTAATGAGTCAATGTTGTTGTTGCTTGACATTTTTGGTAAGAATATAGTAAAAATGTTTCAACTAACCATAAATTTTTAATTATAACAACAATTTTGTCTCCATTTCTTGAAGTATCAAGAATGAAATACTTGGTATTTGCATTGAATTTGATATTAAAATTCATGCTTTCTCCAATAAAAAATTAACAAACTCATCTGTTTGCCAGGCATAATCTTTTAGACAAATGTAATATAAAGAATTAAGAGATTACTCCATGACTATCTCCTTGTAGCATTTGAAGTGATTGTGTATGTTTTATTTAGTTAAAAGACTTAACATAAAATTTCCTATTCTAGCCATTTCTGAGTGTAAAATTTATCAATGGCAAATTTTGTCATATGACCAATCTTCTTGCAAAACTGAATCTATAGCCATTTTACAACTCCCAGCGTCCCACTGATCTTAGCCTCTGGTGCCACCATTCTCTCTGAATCGCAAACCTGGCTACTCTGGATGCCTCGTGTAACTAGAATCACACGGGTTTTGTCTTTCTGTGAATTTCATTTCAGAGGCGGTCTTTTCATTCGTGTGGTAGTATGTGTTAACATTTCTCTTTTTTCTAAGACTTTCTGTTGTATGACTATGCTACATTGTTTGTACACTGACACTTGGATTACTTCTCCTTTGCTTCTGTTGTGCTGCTAAGGATATATGTGCAACTATATCATGAAGGTCCTGTTCCTGGTCAGTCCTGCTAAATTAAAAGGCAACAAATAAGTTTTTGAGGAACCTCCATACTTTTTCCATAGCTGTTTCTATCTTTTTAATATTCTTACCAATAGTGCACAAAGGTTATTTCTCTATAGCCTCCCTAGCACTTCGTACAACACCACCACCACCCCCACCGAGAGAGGGCAGGATATTTGTTTTTTGTGGTGGCCATCCTAATAAATATATTGAACAGATTGTTTCTTTATTGGCTTTTGGATGGTCAGTAGACATGAAGCTACTTAAAACAAAACAAAATATCAGAACAGTTTGCAAGTAAAAGCTTTAAAAAATAATGTTAAATACCTTTAAAATGTGAATAAAATTTTTCTAGTAGCTTACAAAGAATTGGTCTACTAGAATTCTCAGAAAGAAATATTTAGTGTCAACTAGTGTGTAGTTGTTCTATTGAAGATAAAGCCCCATTTAAGATAGTAATTGAAATGGTACCATTTTTATAAAACAGAATGCTCCCATTCAATTGTTCTGCTCATCTCCACTATCATTATTAATTTTTTCTCATTAAGTTCTGCTTGGTTAGAATACTAAATATAAAGATTATTTAAGGGATCATTTTGAAATTGTACTTCCTTGTTATTGGGAAAAAGCTAGTGGTGGAGCATAGCTTATGTTTGCAGTCCTTGGTTGTTTAGAGCTGTCACCATTAGACAAATGGAGAGTGTTCTTCAATGTTGCTGTTTTCCCTGCGGAGTGACAAGTGTTCTCACTTCCCCCCCTTTCCAATAGTTTGTGAAGAGAAGTTTGTTCAACTAAAAATGCTGGTAAGAATAAGCAGAGATTAAGGGTGGACAGTTGGGTCTTGAAGTAGTTCGATATGTTTTAGTTCTTACGAGTCTTTTCTTATAAATATAGGCACTAAGCAAGTTTCTGTAAAGAGACCCTTCCTTTTATCCATTGTAAAATTGGGTGCATGTTTCTATAGGCAAAATCTCAAATAGATTTTTTTTTTTAATTTGAAAAACATCTAATAGGGAATACTGGCGCACATGAGCCTTAAGTATTTGAATGAACAAATCAAACAATTAATGGGTAATTGAATGAACAAAGAGATTGATTACAGAGGACTGTAAAAGGGTGTTTCTTTCTCTTTTGAAGTCTTTTCCTATATCCCCTGATTATTTTTTTTATAGGAACCTTTCTTATTATTTGGAATCCTCGTGCTACTTTTTTCAATCTTAAATTTTAATTTTCTGTCACCTTTCTGATACTTTATTTATTAGAACCAGACTAGAGAACATATTTTGTTAATAAACATAGCTGTGCAGTATGCCCAAGACCTGGGAAGTAAGTTAGTATATCCTTTAAGGTATGTTAAAAATGTCTCTCTGTTCTCTGTGTTCCAAACACTTGAGTAAACAAGGCATCTGTGTATGGCTGTGGAAAATCTGCTAGGTAAACATGTGAAAAGTATTCACTCTTGTCTCATCTTTAGCAAACATTTATTATGTGTGGTATACCTGTCTATCTCAAGTGGATAAATGCATATTCTCTGGAACCTGACTGCCAAAGATTCTGTTGTGTATCACTGAGTAATACTTAACTTCCCATGCCTCTGTTTCCTGTGTTACAAGATTAAATGTATATACCCTTATGCAAATATGATACATAATAAGTAGAATACTAGTGGTAGCTGTTAATTGTGCAAGTATTTTGCTGATGGAATAACAATGACTAAATTGAAAATATTCTTTTTAAAAGTTCATCTACTGGAAGGGTTATCCATAGGACAACCTTAGTATTACAGGCTTAGAATTAACAGGTTGCTATTGTGTTCTGTTTACTACCTTGAAGAAGGTAATCATTTCTGCTGTAGTAAACAAAGAACATTCCAGAATCTCTTGAAGAATTTGGGTAAGACTTCAGATTTGGCCTTTCGGTTTTTATGGCCAGACTGCAATTCAACCCTTCTCAGAGAACAACTTTTTTCTTTTTTAAAAAAATTACACAATGACTCCATACTTCTGTTTTCATTGTAATTATATATATAGAGACAGTTACAGAGTAGAAGAAAAACGGAAAGTTCCTTCCTTTTCGCCACTACTACCAGCTTGACGAAGCAATTACTCCTAAAATGTAATGGGTCTCTGGGGCTACGGTTAGGGTTAGAAAAATAAAATGGTTTATGTGTCTCTGATAGATCATTTTAATTTACATAACTTAAAATATATTTGTTCTGCCCAGCTTTGTTTTATATGTATTCCTTCATTTAATCTTTTTTCCTTTGATGCTCTATCTTAACTGTCTTTCGTTGCTAGTTTATAAGATCTACTTCATTTCTTTTAACTGCCATAATATGTAGTTAGCATGGATGTACCATTACTATTGTGCTATTATGAATAAGACAGTGATTCGCTCTGAATTTGAATATATAATCTTAAAATGTTTGTTCAATATCATAGCAAAACATTAGTGAAATACCTAGAAGTATGTAGAAAATGTGCTTGTAATTCTGTCACTTAAAGATTACTGTTTACACTTAATATTTGTCTCATATGTATGTATGTGTATGTGTGTGTACAAAGATGTACATGTGTGCTGTTGTATTTATATATGTGAAAATTAGAGGCTAACGGCCAGTGTCATAGTTCAGGAACTAGATACACCTTGTTTTCTGAGGCAGGGCCTCCTCCTCAGGACCTGGGTCTCGCAGCTTAGGCTAAGCTGGATGTTCAATAAGCTCCAGGGATCTGCCCATCTCTGCCTCCCCAACACTGGGATTACAAGTATACAGTACCGAATCTGATTCTTCTGGGGATTGAATTTGGGTCTTTATGCTTACTGACTGAACCATTTCCCTAGCCCTCCCCAAATCTGTTTTTTGTTTTGTTTTGTTTTTTAATTCAAGCACATTAGCTAAAATTACACTATTTGGTATACTTTCATATCCTTTTTCACTTTCTTAGCATTTCCTGTTTGTGTTTTAATCACGTTACAATAGTGTAGAGGCACTAGAGAGGTGGTATTTCTTATTAGTTAAAGCACTGCAGTTAAGAGTGCCTGTGTTCATGCAGGGTGGTGTGCACAACTATCCCAGTACTCAGGAGGCAGAGGTAGTAGGCGGTTTTGTGGGAGTTCGAGGCTACCCTGGTCTACATAGGACAGCCAGAAGCTGTCTCCAAAAAAAAAAAAAAACACCAAAGGATGCCTAAGTTTAAAGCTCAGTTTTATTACTAACTAGCTGGTGGGACCTAATATTTGTATGATATTGTTTGCTGTTGTTATTTTGGTATTACTAGCAGTTGCCTTGTGTTAGACATTGTTTCTAGATTTTGTTACTACTAACTGATTAACAATTGTAATTCATTACCAGGAATGCAAAAACTAAATTGACCTGATAATCCCCTAATCATTTCTTCCTTTAATTTTAGGCCTTTGAGGTGAATATAAGTTTGTTTACAGGATAGAAAGACTTTGGCTTACAGATATGAAATAGTTGAAAATAAAATTATTACAAAAACTGTTTAAAAATTGGTGGTTCAACCCTATAATCCAGCACTCTGGAAGCTGAGGCAAGAGGATTGCCAAGTCTTGCGGCTACCCTGGGCTATATAGTGGCCTTGTCTCAGGACATCAAAACATGAAATAGAACAAAAATTGTATAGTAGAGGCTAACATATCATCAGCATTATTCTGAAGCTTATACAGTCTTCAATAGTTTTTACCCCCAAGAAACATTACTATTCAGTATTTGATTCACTGAATTTTCCCTCTTCTTCTTGAATAAAAATGATACAATTTTGAGAATATCTTTTAGAAAAGCACATAGTGCTTTTAAGTAGTGCAAATAAATACGATTTAATGTTTAATACGAGATTATACTTCTAATTTTGAACTTTCAAGACCTATAACATACTTAATGTTGAAGTTTTAATTTGAAGCATAATTGATGACCTTTAGCTAGAGATATTTCATTTTTATCAATGAGTATAAATTATAGATGGTAAACATAACCCGTAATGAAAAAAGTTTTACACTTGATTGGAGTGTGTTTTAAATCTATTAAATGTATGTAGTAACATCAATCTTCTTTTGAATGCTATTGGAGTGCCATATTTCTACTTGGGAACGTTAGTTATGTGTTTCAGACCTGTAATGTGGGCATCTAAAGACAAAGATGAAGGAAGGCACATGACCCCAGCAACTGCTGAAGAATAACATTTCTTCTGTTTTGATTGATTGTCACCACGCAAAGTCTACAAGCTGTTCCCAGCCCAGAGTTCTTGTGACTGCAAGCCCTGTATATCAGAGCACCTCAATTTCTCCTTTGCACTGTCTCATCCAGTCGGAGGGTCTGCTCACACTTCAGCCATCTCCCTCCTTTGAGTCTTCTTTGGTTCCCTTTAATTCTTCATTTCATTTCACTGTATTTCCTCCTTCCACTGTCTTTTTTTCTCTTTTATTACCTAAAAAGAACAAAGTTAAAAGGTAACACTCTTTGACTTTTCTTAATAGATATTTAAATTCTCTTCCTTCCTAACTTCTCCACAAAATTTACTTAAACCTTGGTAAAAGTAACAAGAAGAAGTAATAGCAAGGCAAGCACAACTGCCTCCTCCTTGTATTCATAGCAGACATTAGCATCACTTTCTCCTAGTGGTCTCGTGGCTGGCTTCGGGATTTTGATCAATAAACTATCCAGCATTTAAACTAGTCATGGAGGTAGCCATACTTATTTCTCACCCTAGCCATACTGTGGTTTTAAATTAGTAATAACTTAAAAAGATAGCCTTTGGGATAGGCAGATAGTTTAGGCAGTCTTGTTTATAGAGAACTTGAATGCAATTCCTAGAACCCCTGTTTAAAAAGCTAGCTATGGTATAACATGTATGTAGTCGCAACATTGGCAAGACAGACAGGAAGATCCTTGATGTTTCCTGGGCCAGCCAGTCTAGCCTACTTGGTGAATTCCGGGCCAGTAAGAGACCATGTCTCAAAAAAAAGTTGGTGTTTGGGAAACACATGAGTTTATTCGCTGGCCTCTACATACATGTACACTCCCACACATGTGTCCCTATACACACATAGACATAGAAGGAAAACTTTGGGCGTTAGGTACACATATATTATAATAAAACATTACAAAATTGAGGTTTGATCATCCCCTTTGACATTTGAGTAGGAATTTTCTGGATATATTCAAAATCATTTGATTTAGCTAACCCATTTTTAAAATATTTAATGAAACTTAAAATATTTTGATGGGTAGAAAAGATTTGAGAACTATACAAGTACACAGAAATTATGAGCACCTATTATTTCACTACCTAGAGACCCTTGTTCACATTTGGGTGTGTGTGCATATGTGTGTTTAAAATGTAGGTTAAGAATGTATTTATTGTTTTCAACCTTTAAAAAAAATCTGTATTTTTTTCAGACTAGAATTATGTAGGAATGGTGTGGGTTAAACAAGATAATAGTGTTGAGTGTATAGCCAAGTTTATGGCTCTCGCATTTCTTTAGATATTGGATATAGTCTGCTTATCATTATCACCTTTATAGCAAGGCTAATTCTTTAAAAAAAAAAAAAAAAGACAAAAGCATCAGAAGGATAGATGCTTCCTAAGACTGGAGCTAGGATGTAATTTACAGGGGATTACTTATAGGTTAACTAAAAATGTTTGCCTTGGTGTATATAGTAAGCATTTAAATATTGCCAATAAATAGTGCTGTTTGAAAGGCTAAATGAATGGCACTACATTGTATAAATGTCCTCATATTTGCCTACTTGGCACATTTAGAGTAAATCTGAAGCTCCCTGTTATTAACAGAGGTAGGATTAATAATAGCCTTTAATTTGCATTTCTTGACTCTAAGAAGTGGAATTACTGGATCAAAAACATGTCATATTGTAATACTTTCAATTCCATTGACTGTTTACATTCAAGAAAGTTTGAACTAGTTTATACTTTCCTCAGTATTTCAGAGTACCATTTTCTTTCTTTACTTTTTATTTTATGTGTGTTTTGTCTGCATTTATGTTAAGTACACCATGAATGTACAGTGCTCACAGAGGTCAGAAGAAGGCATTATATCTCCTAGAACAGGAGTTACAGATGGTTGTGAGCTGCCATTGGATCTTAAGAATCCAACTCAGGCCCTCTCTAAGAGCAGTGACTGCTCTTAATCGTGGAGCCATCTCTAGCTTTAAGAGAGTGCCATTTTCTTGAACTTTATCATTTTTAATATTTAATTTGAAACCCTAGCAGTATTCTTTTTATTGCATGGGATGAAATACAACTCAGCTAAGTGTAAGGAAGAGAATGCAGTTGTAGCTCACACAGTTTAGCTTTGGTTAAAGAAACAGTTAAATTGAAAGTCTCAAATTCTGTGTCTTCAGAAAGTAATCCCTGGCTTTATCTAATTGTTACTTGGCATGCATACTTCTGTATTTGCATGTTAGTGTCACTCTGCCCTTCACAGGATTCCTATGTGGGAGTAAAGAATGTAGCATTCTCACATCTCCATGTATATAGTTTGTGATTTAAAAAAAAATGAAAAGACACTCCTTTACTGGTATTTGGGTATCAGTTTCCTGGAAGAATGCCAGTTTTCCCTGCTTGAGTTATTCATTATTAACTATGTGAATGGGATTTTCTGATTACACGAGTCAAGTGTCTCACTGTAGGTTTTTTGGTTGTCTCTGAGAGTATCATCACCTCACACATAAGGCAAGACTGTGACCAGTGCTGGCATTGCAATAATGGGCTGTGGGTTTTGTTGCAAATGAGCCGAATTTATATTCTACAGTTTCTGTCAAGCATAGTATTCTGCAGCTGTATTGTAATCTTTTTCTTATGATTAGCAAATTTATCAAGCCTTTTCTGCTATTCCATCTTAAGAAGTGGCAATGGCACTTGTCTCTCTAGGTCTGACTTTGTTCATGTATGAATTAAGATATAGGAATCATTGCTTTAGGGGATTTTTAGCCCATGTGCAACACTCAGACAGTTCTTGGTACTCAACATTCACATTATTATACTTATTAAATTGTTTTCAGAAGAGTTTCACTCTTGAACTTTGAAGATTCTGTTTAAAATCACTAAAGCACTCATCCCTCCCTGCCCTTTACACAGAAGATCTTATCTATTTACCCTTCCAAGGGTGATCCATGCATGTCCCTCTTAGGGTCCTACTTGTTACCTAGCTTCTCTGGGGCTGTGCATTGTTCCCTGGTTATCCTTTGCTTTACACTTAATGTCCACTTATGAGTGAGTACATACTGGTGTTTGTCTTTCTAGGTCTGGGTTACCTCACTCAGGATGATATTTTCTAGTTCCATCCATTTGCCTGCATATTTCATGATGTCATTGTGTTTTACCGCTGAGTAATACTCCATTGTGTAAAATGTACCACATTTTCTTCATTCTTTGGTTGAGGGGCACCTAGGTTGTTTCCAGGTTCTGCCTATTATGAATAATGCTGCTATGAACATAATTGAGCAAGTGTCCTTGTAGTATGATTGCATGTGCTTTGGGTATATACCTAAGAATGGTATTGCTAGGTCTTGAGGTAGATTGACTTCTAATTTTCTGACAACCCGCCATACTCATTTCCAAAGTGGCTATACAAGGTTGCACTCCCACCAGCAGTGGAGGAGTGTTCCCCTTACTCCAACATCCTCTCCAACGTAAGCTGTCATCTGTGTTTTTGATCTTAGAGCTCACAGATTCTGGACAGCTGGGGAGCCTACATGGGACCAAACTAGACCCTCTGAATGTTGGTGACAGTTGTATGGCTTGGTCTGTTTGTGGGGCCCTTGGTAGTGGGATTTACATGAACTGGAGCCCATTCCCTATGGTGAGATACCTTACTCAACCTTGATGCAGAGGGGAGGGGCTTGGTCCTGCCTCAACTTGCTATGCCAGGCTTTGTTGACCCCCATGGGAGGCCTGACCCTCTCTGAGGAGTGAGGGTGGAGGTAGGGCCTGTGGTTGGTATATAAAATGAAAAAAAAGTTATTATTATTATTTTCCTAATCCAATAAAGAATGAGGTCCTTTGAGCCAAGTTAAAATGGACTGTAACCATGGTAAAATAGTTAATGCTCCTCTTTACTTTTTCCAGAATATCTAGCCTTTGTATATTAAATGAAGGCTCTGTTTTGTTATGTAACATATTCTAAATATTTTCCATGGCGATACTAATAAAGAGGGGAAAGTCTGAATGGTTTTCGGCTGTTAGAGAGCAGGAACTTAAGAAAGGTATTTCCATATTTCCATATGGATTTCAAGAATCCCATCAAATAGCTTTTAACTTACTGGTAAAGGAAAGTTAAAGATTGCCTGTCTTTGTAGATAACACAATTAAAATAGTTTGGGTTTTTTGGTGTCTGTCCTGGATCTCACTCTGTAGACCAGGGTAGCCTCAAACTCACAGAGATCCCTGGCTCTGCCTCCCGAGTGCTGGGATTAAATGTGCGCCACCACTGCCTGGCTAAAATAGTGTTTAAATGTATTAAGTCGGAGCCTCCACTGTGAATGGAGTAAGGGATATTACCTTGTTAAATATAAGTAAGTTGATGTGTCTGTTTTTAATTTTCTTTAGGGACTGGAGAGATGGCTCAGCAGTTAAGAGTGCTTTGCTTATCTTTTAGAAGACCTGAGTTCAATTCCCAGCATCCACATTCAGGCACTCACATCCACCTATAACTTCAAGTGCCAGGGAATCTGACATCCTCTTCTGGACTCCACAAGCACACAAACACACATGTGCACACACATCACACACATCACACACACATACACACACACACACACACACCTACCTTTAAATGTTTTCTATAGCTTTTGATCACAAAGCTATCACTAAATTACTATGGCTTGCAATTAGTTATATAATTAATTATTCATGTATTACAGATATTTGTGTATCAAATTCATTGATACACTAATTAAGTTACTAATTAATAATTTTGATGGCTTAGGCCACAATTGAATAGTTTTAATATAGTTATTTTTACTATGTTCTGTTTTATTAGATTTTTTTTTTACCACAGTATGATTTTTTTTTTAAGCTTAAGTTTCTTGGAACATAATGGTCTGGATTTAGGTTTTCAACATTATTTTTCAAGATTTTAAAAAATTTATTTGTGCAGGTGTCTTACCTGCATGTATGACTTTGCTGCATGCATACCGGGTACCCTGGAGGGTCAGTAGAGGGCATAGGAAACCTGGAACTGAAGTGGCAGGAGGTTGGACACTACCATGTTGGTGCTGGGAACTGAATATATGTTCTTCAAGAGCAGTAAACATTCCTAACCTATGAGCTGTTTCTTTAGCTCTGGGCCTAAGTTTTGTTATATATAAACAGCCTTGCAGGGGCTGGAGAGAGGGCTCAGAGGTTAAGAGCTCTTCCAAAGGTCCTGAGTTCAATTCCCAGCAACCACATGGTGGCTCACTACCATCTGTAATGAGATCTGGTGCCCTCTTCTGGCCTGCAGGGATACATGCAGGTAGAACACTGTATGCATAATAAATAAATCTTAAAAAAAAAAAAAAGCCTTGCAGAAGCATTGTCAATAGTCACATTTACTAATTTGTTAAATCTGTTATTAGAATTTTCTTAGAGATATTAAAAGCTTTCAAATATAAGTCTCATTTTTGGAAGCTGTTAAAGTTTATTCCTATATTTGTCCATTCTGACTAATGTTCAGGTATCTTCTGGAAGAAAAATGATCCTTGTGAATTTTTGATACATGCCCAGGGCCCTCAGTCTAAGTACCACTGGATTTTTAAAAATGTGTAATCTTGAGCTGAGTGTAATGGTACATGACTGTAATCCAAGCACTGGGAAAGCTGAGCTTTTGTGCGAATCTCACAAGTGTGGGGGTGGGGATCCCAGATTAGCCTGGGCTATAGCATGGTACTGTCTGAAAAATTCTGGATTTTGGTAGTCATGACTGTAATCCCAGAATTTGGGAGGCTAAGGATTGCCACCAATTCAAGGCTACCTTGGGCTACAGAGTGTGTTTCAGGTCTGCCTTAGGCTACAATGTGAGACCCTGTCTTAAATAAATAAGGTAACTTTTTAAGTGATTGATACCAGTCTGATCACCTCAGATAGACTTATGGCAGGAGTATAAAACTATGTAGCGATCAGACTGGAGAGATGGCTCAGCAGTGAAGAGCACTGGCTGCTCTTCCAGAGACTCGGGTTTGATTCTCAGTGCCCACATGGTGGCTCACAGCCAGGGCTTCAGTTCCAGGGGATCTGACACCCTCTTCTCATCTCTTCAGGCACCAGGCATGCATGTATACATACATGCAGGCAAAACATCCATGCACATAAAATAAAAAGTAGGGATCATTTATAATCCAGAATATATTTAATTGCCACCAAAACGAAAGCAGTTTTATAGTTCTCATAAAATGTACCTTTAACACTGCTTTGACTTCTTTGAATGAAGTCCTACTGTGTTGTAATTTCCGCTAACAATTCTCTGAAGTGTTATAAGTCATCAGATCTGTCTTCCATTTAAATATCTGAAAATAACTGTCATGTTCCTTATTGTTAAAGGGGGAAGTCCTCTAATTTTTTTTTAATCTTTTAACTTAGAAATTACATATTAAGTATCTGAAATGTAGAAAGGCATAGACCACTTTAACAATGGAGGCATCTTTTTTCTTTCACATGGAATCTGAGACTATTACATATGATAATGTTACTCTTTTCACAAACAAGAAAATGAGATCAGAGGATTATTACTCAGAAAATTTACTAACATTGGTTAGGAGCAATTAGTGTAGCTGGTAAGTAGAGACTCTTGTATTACAAGAGCTCCTTTATCATCATTTACACCATCATCATAGTTCTAACTTTTAGAACTAAAGAGGGAAAAAACTTCAAGGTATGATTTCTGTATGTATACTTTTATTCTGATCTTTTATAAAACTTAATCATCTTCCATCATATTCAGAGAAATCATTTTAAAGGACATACCCTTTTGAATATATACACAAAGTTTAGTTTCTCTGGTCTAAATTTGAATCCATTACTGTATCATAATATATAATCAAATAAACTGAAAGAAACTGAACACACAGAATTGTCATTCTTCAACAATGTAGCAACTAGTTAAAGAGGTTTATATACCTATGAATGGTTGTTGTAAATCATCTAGAGAATGTTAGCATTATATGAGACAGGAACTTGTGCAGATATTGGTGTCTTTAATGTGGAGGTGGAAGGGTCTTTTGGAAGCAATTCCCTAGAATACAGAAGGATGACTAATGCAAGGGAGGTGCTTTGTAGCCTTGCTGTACATCTATAGATTCAGCCAACCAGGAATGGAAACATTTGGGGGCTAGGGGATAGCAACTCTACTGAGTTCAATGGGGAGTAGCTGGTGTGGTTTGGGGAAAGCCATTAACACAGCCGTTACTGATGGAGCACT
Source organism: Peromyscus leucopus (assembly GCF_004664715.2). Lineage (NCBI taxonomy): Eukaryota > Metazoa > Chordata > Mammalia > Rodentia > Cricetidae > Peromyscus > Peromyscus leucopus. The sequence goes on from NC_051075.1 coordinate 41,686,615, forward strand.
GATTCTTATGACAGTTGTGGCAGCCATAAAGGTATTTAAAGGTGGTGTTTTTTTTTTTAAATCTTCATGTGTAAAGCCCTCACTTCCATCCCTAGCAACACATATGTAAACACACATGAGTTTCAGAGAACTGGGGGGAAGGAACCCACAGAATTATTAATTAGGCTGTCTTTTAACCCTACTCACAAATTTTTGAGGCAGTGTTATTTTATATTTTATTAAATACACAGACATTTTTACTGTTTTTTGTCCTTGAGTATTTTTGTAGTGTATTTCCAGCAATTAAATCTCACACTACATAGTATTTTATAGATTTAGTTGCCATAGTAAAAAAATATTTTTTGTCATTTTTTTTCAAAAATTACTGGTATATATTTGTTTAAATTTATTATAAAACTGGTTCTCTGCTAGTTTCTATCTTATCTAGTTAATAATTGCCTGTTTAGTTTTATGCCTGTTGAAATTTGATTTGTTAGATTATTTTTTGTTTTTAGATTATTACTAAATAATAACACAAAATGCCTCTTGATCCATAGTTATTGAATCACTCAACAAATCTTTGATCCCTGGTATACTATAAGGTATTTTGCTAAATACACAGAAAATGTGTGTGCAATTTTTATTATAATGTGAAAGATTGCAGATTTTTTTGAAAGATTTTTTTTTATATATATATATATATGGGAATTTTGTCTGTATATATGCCTGTGTAGCACATGTATGCATTGCTCATGGAAGCTAGAAGAAGATATTGGATCCCCTGAAACTAGAGTTACAGATGGTTAGCTGCCTTGTGAGGTATTGGGAATTGAACCCCAGGCCCTCTGCAAAAGTAACCAGTGCTCTTAACCACTGAGCCATTTCACTGGCCCAAGACATCAAATTTTAACATGCATCACAATCCCTTGAAGGAATTCTTTTAAAAGATTTCTGGACCTTACTCCTCAGTGTCCTATACAGGAAATCTGGTCAGTGATTGACCTTTGACATATATAACTATCTATTTTTTCTTTATTCAAATAGGTCTGATGAGATTAATTTCAAATAATACAGGATTTTCAAGATCTTAAAATTAGATTACTAAGTTTCTAGTCTATTTGGAAAGATGTAAAAGGTTAAGTTGCTACTTCGTGTTTTTCAGAAAGGATCTCACTATGTCTCCTGGCTGACTTTCCAACTTTGGATTCAAGTGATTCTTCTGCCTTAGCCTTCATGCAACTAGAGAAGTATTCTATTGTGTTTCACTCTTTTCCTTCTCAAGATTTTTATTAGTTTTAATTTTGTGTGTCTGTCTATCTGCATGTGGGTATCTGCATGTGAATGCAAGTACCCTTGGAAGCCAGAAGCTTCTGATCCTCTGGAGCTAGACATTGTGTAGGTTAGGATCTCTTGTCCTCTGAATTACAGCTCTTACCTGCTCAGCCATCTCTCTCGCCTCCTTTACTTCTTTTTACTTTGTGGTGCTGAAGGAGGAGAATAAACTCAGCCAGCACGCGCTTCCTGCCCCCCTGCCCACCCACCCCCACCCCCGGATCTGTTTTTGAGACAGTCTGACTGTGTACCTTTGGCTGAGCTGGCACTTGCAGTGCCTCAAACTCCCAAAGATCCACCTGCCTCTGCCTTGAGAGTGTGTGAGTAAAGGTGTGTACCATCATGCCCAGCTGAAGTTTCATTTTTAAGTTTATTGATTAGAATTTAGGAGATATTTTATAGTGCCAAGACTAATTTGTACGTTTCCCTGTTTGTCATTTCTTTTTTATTAAATGTTATCAGGTTTAGACACTCTAGTTTTATTAACAAATTAAAAGAATCTGTTAATAATAAAATTTCTCTTAAAAACAAATATAAAATACATGTTTAGTGAAAACATGAGGAATCAATTTATTGAACACTAACAACACTTTTGGGAAAAGATAATAGAAAATAAAATCCAATCATGTGTCTGGCTGGGTTTAGATATATTTATAAGATAATACAAATTTTTGGGCCAGGCTTAGTAAGTGACAACACTGTGCAAGCATGAGGATCTCAGCTCAAAAGCCTGGTATGGCTGCATGTGCCTGTAATCCCAGCACTGTGAGGGGTAAGGAGATCTCCCCAGATCAGTAAGAGACCGTCTCAGAAGAGTGATAGATGAAGACACCAGCCTTGTCCTCTGGCCTTCTCATGTGTGCATTCAACACACACACACACACACACACACACACACACACACACACACGTTGATTCCATAGTTTAACAGTGTAATTTGTACATTTTTGTGACCACATTAGCTCAGGACAAAATAGTGAAAGACATTCTGTGTGTAATCCAGCACTTGGAGAGCTGAGGCAGAAGGTCCTAGAGTTTGAAGCCAGCCTGGTCAACACAGCAGGACCTTGTCGCAAGAAAAGGAAACAAAATTCACATTGTGGAAACGATAAGCCGGGAAACTTCTTTAGCATTGGCTCTCTTTCAGCAAACTGCTTGAGTATCTCAGCTCTCTCCTTTGCCTGTAAACTTCTTTTTTGATAAGATTGCTGTCTGTTTGTGTTTATGTTTAGGAGGGCATTTGCTTGCTGTTGGACCTGGCTAATGTCTGGATTTGCCTGTGTTCACATTTATTTCATGATTTGTTTGCTGAACATTTAGTTATATTTCTTTCATGTGCTGGAACTCTGCTAGGTAAATGATTAACTTATATGTAAAATTAGCTGTCATGATTAGCCATTGTTCTGTTTATTCTGGTAATCATATACATACATATGTATCTTTCAGCCAAGCAATAAAATTTCAGTTAAGCCAGATGTGATGACACATGTTTATAATTTTGGCTATTCAGGAGGCAGAGGCAGGTTTAAGGCCAGCCAGGGATACATAACAAGACCCTGTCTCAAAAGAAAGGAAAGATAACAACTTAATAATTTATGTATTTGTCCATCAGTTATCAAATATATTTTATGAGTCAAGAATTGTTCTAAGTATTTGGAATGTATAAGTTGAACAGAACAGATAAAAATCCCTACCTTTGTAAGAGTAATTACACTTGAGTGTGAGTATGGGTTTATGGAGTAGAAAATAAATATTATGAACAATATATTGATTTACGTGTATAGGTGATTAAGTACTTCTGGGAAAATAGAACAGGACAAGAGGATCAGGATGGATGCAGTTGTTAGGGAGTCTCGTCTCAGTGAAACGTGAAAAAAGTGCAAGGGCAAACCTTGTTTGGTACTGGGGAGCTGTGCTCCAGAACAACTAGTGAGAATTGTCCTAGAGGGAATGTGTCTGAACTCATAAAGAACAGCAAGGAACCGCTGTAGTTAAGAGCAGAGTGGCCAGCATGGTGGCGCATGCCATAATTCCAGCATGTGGGAGGCAGAGGCAGGTGGATCTCTGAGTTGGAAGTCAGCCTGGTCTACAGAGCGAGTTCTAGGACAACCACGGCTGTGTAGGGAGAACCTGTCTCAAAAGAAAAGAGAAAAGGCAGAGTAAGGAAGGGCAGAGCTAAGGTAGGTGAAATCAAGTGGTGGAACAAGTCATGGGGCACACAGGGGCTGCTGTAGAGACTTTGGCTTTGACTTGGATTAAGGGACAAACAATTTTAAGCAAATGAATTTATGACTTTCCTGTTAAAAGAATTGTTCTGGTAACTGTTGTAGGAAAAAAAGACAAAGCAAGCAGAAAAGGAAAGGAAAGACTTTAAGGTTTGTACCCTCCATCTAATATGCTTCCTTACATTTTCAGGTGCTTACACCTAGAATCACAATAAATCCCAGTGAAAACGCTTTGTTCCTAGTACTGACTTAGTTGCACTGGACTTCCAGGCGTGGTGTCATATGCTCATCATCCCAGCACTAAGGAAATGGAAGCTAAAGGGTCAGTAGTTCGGGGCCAGCCCGGGCTACAGAGAACCCTGTCACAAACAAAACTGTAGGATCGTAGGAGCACCGACAGAGCATAACATTGGAAATATTTAAAAGGAATGTTGAAGAGGCAGTTAGTTCCTTGCTTGAAATCAAAGTCAGATTTGTGCCCATTTGTGCAGAGAGCACAGAATTAAATGAGACAGTTTTCTTCTGGAAGAAGCTTGAGAGTTGTGAAGATTATGAATGAAGATAGCTGTATAACTAGAAGAGAAGCAGTTTGGAAAAATACTAAACTAGAAACAAACAAACAAAATGTTTGAATTGAGTCTTGAAAGTTTCTCACATAAATTCCCTCAGTCATGTGTTGGGAGGGGGATCCAGGCAGAGGATAGAGTGAGCAAGCTCAAAGGGATGAGATGTGGTACTTTTCAGAAACTGTTTGGAGTGGCTGAGAATTGTGTAGCAAACAGTTAAAGAGACAAATAGGGAATTAGGAAAGGGTGTGTTTTTAAAATAATTAAGACTTTACACAGAACATAATACCTTTTTTCTTTGTTTGTTTTAAGAATCCTTGCCATTAGCAGCAACAAAAATTAGTCAGTGACTCCCAAATAAATACATTTTTCTTCAGAATAAAAATAATAATATCTCTGCCTCATATCTACTGAGTCAGAATTTATAAAGACAGTAGTTGAAATTTAGATCATCTCCCAAGTGATAAGTGGTATAGCTATATCAGCATTTGAAAATATTGCATTAAGTTACCTTCAATAAACCTTTATCACTGTATATTCTTAGTCCCTCAGCACAGTCCTGGTACATGTGTATAGTCAATACTAATATATTTATTTATTATAAACAATAAAATAATAAATTTGTTATAACAAAATTTCTGTAACATTGAATACATAGGATTTAACATTTTTCTGGTCTATTTTTTTTTTTACTTTAACAAAAAGATTTATTTTTATGTATATGACTGTTTTGTGTGTGTGTGTAATTGCACCACGTGTATGCAGTGCCTCCAAGGCCAGAAGAGTGCATCAGATCTCGTGAACCACTGTGTGGGTTTTGGAAACTGAACTCTGGTCTTCTGTGAGAGCAGTGAGTGCTCTTAACTGCTGAGCCATCCCTCAGTCCTTCTCAGTATGTCTTGAATGAAAGAGCAATTTCTATCATTCTGAAGTTCATGAAGGCGACTTGCCATTTTGCTGGGAGGGGGCTTGCTAAGTGAGCTAATAACATGGAAAACACTTAACGTGGTGCCTAAGTATAAGTACTCAAGAAACATTTTTTTAAACCTCATCTTTTCAGTCAGACTTCCTGCTGTTAGAGAATCTTGGTAACTGGCTTATACCTACCTGTTCAGATCTCCTGAAGGGGACACACAGATTCATTTTGCCTTGAATCTTCACCATACAAGGACTGTCTTTAGACAACTAGTGATTACTGATGCTTCTTGCCACATAATTAAATCATTTTATCTGTACAAAGTATGAATAAAATTATTTAAAACGTTAGTTGAGCAAAATGTGTGTCAAAAGCAGGTGATAATTTTATAGACATCAGAAATAAGCAAGGAAAAGGTTTTATTTCTAAATGGGTTTGAACTGCCTAAGTAGAGAAAAATAAACAGATGAGAGGAAATGGGTTCTGGAAAAATTAACTTCTAATACAACAAACGGTTAATATTTCTAAAATATGGGAATGTATATAATAGAACTAAAGTCCACTAAAGTAAGTTAAAATAGCTGAGCGGATTGTAAGTTGTCGAGAACTGTATGCAAGAAATAAGCTTGTCTTAATGTTACACTGTGCCAAATTGAGTGCTTCCTGGATCATCCAAAATTCTAAGTAAACAGTCCTGTGCAAACAGCAACACAAATTTAGTCTAGACTAAATTTCATATAGGATTGTGAGGTGTTATATCAAGTAGTGATTGTGTTATAGGGTTTTTATTTTTTCAAATTTTTTAGCGATTTATTTTTAATTTGAGGTTGGTGAGATGGCCTGGCGGTTAGGAGCACTTGCCAATTTTGTAGAGGATCCAGGTTTGGTTCCCAGTATACATATGGAGGCTTAATAACCATCCAGATCCTGAGAATTCAACCCCCTATTCTGGCCACTGGGGGTGGGGTACAGCATGCAGATGGTGCACAGACATGCACCCATACACATAAAATAATTTTTAAATTCCATTTTAATTTTTAAGTATGGGAGAGTATGTATATGTAAATGCAAGTGCTTACAGAGGACATTGGATCTCCTGTATTAGTTACAGATGTTGTGAGCTGCCTGATAAGCGTGCTGACAACCAAACTCAGGTCCTCTGCAAGAGCAGTATGCTCTCTTAATCATCTTAATGCTCTCTCTGAGCCAGCTTTCTAGTCCCAGTGATTATTTTTTTAATCCCCTTAAATGTGTTGTAAAATATAAACCAAAACTTGGTAAACTCTCCCCTTGTATGAAAATAATGGCATTAAAACCTTTTTTTCACTGTGAAAACAGCAGACCCCTTCTTGCTTAAAAACCAGTCTCAGAAACCCATGAACTGTGGACTAATAGCTATGTAGTCCCCATAGAACTGGACTAGGCCCTCTGGATACAGGAGACAGTTGTTTAGCTCAAACTGTTTGGGGGGTCCCCAGGCAGGGGGATCAGGATCCATCCCTGGTGCATGCATGGGTGGGCTTTTTGGAGCCCAGTGCCTAGGGTGGGACACCTTGCACAGCCTTGGTGCAGGGGAAGGGGCTTGGACCTGCCTCAGCTGAGTGTGCCAGGCTCTGCTGACTCCCCATGGGAGACCTTGATTTGAAAATGTGGAGATGAGGGTGGGTTGGGGGGAAAGGGGGGGGGGTGGAGGGAAGAGGGGGGATCTGTGGTTGGTATATAAAGTGAATAGAAAATTTCTTAATAAAAAAATAAAAAAAAAACAGTCTCAGGATACACTTCATTTGAGAATGTATTTTTAATTATATTGTGTTCATTATCTTAAGGAGGCCTGAACTGCTTTGTGGTTTAAAAAAGGAGTGGGAAGAAAAATAAAATCTCAGCTTATCTCAGCCTTTATTCTTTAGCTTTATATAGTAAAGAAGAACTCTGTAAAAATTAGTGCAAACAAAATAAGGAAGTTGCTGTAACAGACTGATGTTGAGCAAATGAAAAAACAAATAATAGTAAAATAAGATGTTTATTTAGTGGCTCTGTGCAGATATCAACATGTGGGAATACATGGGTAGACTTCTCTCTTCATAGAAGTTGGCCAGTGCCCAGTGGTGAGCAGGTGATTGCCATCAGAATAGGTGCTTTTCAAATTAGGCTTTTGGATTTACGAGTCTGGTAAGGAATCCCTCTGAATAGCTTAGTGTTCGGTCCTACATTCCAAAGTTAACCCTGTAACTTCTTTATGCATTTAGATGTTTTAAGTCAACAGAGTTTAAACTTTGTAATAATAGCCTAGATTATGAATATGTCTTCGTGATTATTAATAATGTGGATTCTCAGCCTGCCTGTTTAAGCTGGAATACAGGTCCTACTATTAACTTTGTAACCTTGGTAAGCACTCTCTTGTTGTCATCCCCCCTCCCGTGTGGGTGTGGGTGTGGGTGGGTGGGTGTGGGTGTGTAAGTGCCTGTGGCAGCTAGGAGAGTGTTGGATTCCTGTGGAGCTAGTTACAGGCAGTTGTGACCTGTCTGCCATAGGTGCTGGGTACAGAGCTCTAGTCATCAGCAACAGTAGCAGCACTCCTAACCCAGGGACTGAAGTTCAGCTCTCAAAGTCACATTTCCTTGTAGTCAGGAAGCCAACAAATGTCTCAACATCTGTACTTCTTTTGTGTTACAGAGTCTCATCATAATACAACAAATTACTCACAAACTTTGTATGTAAACAAAATAATTTTAAGATTATTAGTTTTATATCCAGTGCTCTTATTTTTTTTAAGCAGAAACCATAATGCTACAAAGATGTAGCTATTTTACTAGTTTATATATTATATGTAGAATAGTTGTGGAAACTGTTAAGCAAATAATTCAAAAGACAGAACTTTATATACTTGGCTGAAATACCACTTCATGTAGACATCGAAGAAGCAGAATTTTACTTGATCTGTACTTAAAAACACCATAAATGGAATTGGTGATTTGCAGGAAACAGTACTTTGCTGCAAGTCTGCTCATGTTCTTTGTGAATCCTGCAGTTCTGCTGTAGATGACTGATACAGAACCTTCCTGGGAGTAGATAAGAAAGAAGGCAGTTCAGATTCTAAAGCCCTGGGAGCTTTTTTCACTTTTTCCCTCAAGGGTTTCATTTGAGTGGCTGTTTTTCAGTAGTTTAGATTGGTTAAGTGGGTTAGAAAAGGGAGAGTAGTTGAGTATTTCAAGCTGCTTATAAGGTTCTCTACGCCCAGGCTGATTTAATATTTAAGTTGATTGCTGGTCATTCAAATAGAGTGCTGCTTCCCACAGCCACCACTGCACATGAATTTAAAAGAGGAAAAAATGTGCCAGTCTTTAATCCCAAAGCTGGGGATCAGAAGCAAATGGATCTTTTTGAGTTTGAGGTCAGCCTGGACTACATAGCAAGTTCCAAGCCAGCCAGGGATATACAGTGAAACCCTGAAAAAGGTGTGTAGGGGTGTGTGTGTGTGTGTAAACAGCATTTGTTGTTGTCCATTATAACCCAGTGGATCTCTGCTGTCTCCCTTACTCCAGCCCAAGTATTGTATCAATGAAGTGAGTTTCAAAAACTATTTGATTACACATTTTATTTCAAAATGCAAAGGGAAAACAAAGCACTTTTAATGCACTTAAAAGTTTTCAAACTGTTGACATTGTGGTACTCATGTGGTCTTGATAGATTTTTTTATTGTAGAGTATTAAGAATATACTGATTCGGGCTGGAGAGATGGCTCAGAGGTTAAGAGCACTGACTGCTCTTCTAGAGGTCCTGAGTTCAATTCCCAGCAACCACATGGTGGCTCACAACCATCTGTAATGAGATCTGGTACCCTCTTCTGGCCTGCAGTCATACATGCTGTATATAATTAATAAATAAATAAATAAATAAATAAATAAATAAATAAATCTTATAAAATAATTTTTAAAAAAAGAATATACTGATTCATTTAGATAAGTAGCTCCAAGTGATGTTTCCTTTATACAGTATTTTTATTCTTTCAGAATTTTGTACCTGTATGCAATGTATTTTAATCATAACTACCCTCTAATTGTGACAATGTATTTTTTTGTTGTTGTTTTGTTTTTTGTTTTTTCGAGACAGGGTTTCTCTGTGTAGCTTTGCACCTTTCCTGGAACTCACTTGGTAGCCCAGGCTGGCCTCGAACTCACAGAGATCCTCCTGGCTCTGCCTCCCAAGTGCTGGGATTAAAGGCGTGCGCCACCTCCGCCTGGCGACAATGTTTCTTAAAAGTCCTACTTACAATCTTAAGGTTCTTGAGTCAAATTGCTCTAGAATCAGATGTGTCAAGCCAGTGGCCTGCAAACCACATGTGCCCCACAATATCTATGAGTGTGGCTAACACAAGTAATTGTAAATTTACATAAAATGTAAGTTATGAGGTTTTATTGAAACTTGTTTGTAGCTCAGTTGCACAGTTCATGACAGTGTTGTGTCCTGATGTCAAAAAGTTGGATACATCCACTAAATGTTTGAATTGAAATTTTTGTATCACAGTTTAGTATCTAACAAATATATGCATTCTTTATTAGACTTTGAAAACTGTGTATAACAAGAGAGTTGCTGAGAACTCTTGACAATTATTTAAGAAGGTGGTTTCAATGCATGTAGCTTTCAGCCTTACATTCAAAGGAGACTTGAAGAAGCGATTATGTGCTTCCTTCACAGAGTACGAGAACTGAGTAAAAAGTCCCTGTTATATTGCTAAATGTTTAGTACATTCCAAGAGCTGCTTTCACCAGTTAGCAAATCACTGATCTAATAAGATTGGAGCTTAGGAGTAAAATAGAAGCAGCATTCTCCATTAATAGAGAAGACTGTGGAAGAGTGAAGACAAATTTATCTTGGTATGTGCCTATCTTGCTACACAGTTGCTGCTTTTAATCTACGGAACCCAGTTTCTTTTCATAAAATGGGAGTACTGTTTAATCTGTTTATAGGTTGTTATGAGATAACTAAGCACCTCATTTAGATTAATATTTGATAGTGGCAGGCTTACAGGAGCAGCTAAGAACAGAGCCAGGTTTAGCCTGACATTCAATTCAAGTAAGAAGAGCATGTTACTAGGCAGGTAAGCAAAGGAAGACAGCTCTGCTTGATATGACTTAAATTGGACCAGGGTTTTTTTGTTTTGTTTTTTGAGCCACCAGCCAACTCACAATTCATGACATGGAGTTAATATAAATGTGACATGCCTTCACATAGTTAAAGTAATATTCCACAGCATAAACAAATGTAACATTTATTTGCCTAGTTAATATTCCACAACACAAAATTGTTTTTGGAAGATTCCTCAACGTGTATCATTCATTGTATTGATGCTTCTATTACCTTTACTAGTATCCCCATGGGTTGGTATTATGATGCATCATTTCTTCCACGTTCCTGCATTTCTTTGGTATCCGTTATTAAGGAAATAGGCAACCTGAAAGTGGTAGCTTGCTATAGCTGCTAATATAAAAATCCCATGGTCAGAGAGTATGTGGGAAAGTATTGATGTCAAAAGAGACTAATCAAATTATAGGTAGCTATTAATATCTTAAACTGCCCATAAAATTATTACCTGTTTTCAAGTTATTATGTACAACTTTAGTTTCTTCAAACTTACTTAGGGTTTCTCTATGCTGAGAATACTCTGGAATGACTGTGAGGCATTAGATATACAGACTACTGTAAATTTGGGGATGCAAGCATCTGCTTTGGACATCTTAACAGAATTTATTATGTTTTCAGTGATCCAAAATTTGTATAGCTATCTTAGAAAATTTTGTTCATCTCCCACACAAGTCTTATATAATTACATGCCTTCTTCTAATCCTTATACAGTACACAGGAAAATGCAAAATTAGTTTTATTCAAGTTTAAACAAACTAACATATGCATTCTTGTCTCTTTTCTTCCTATTTTTCCTTTTTTCTGTTAAGTAGGATGAGTTCTGAACGTCGAAAAGAAAAGTCTAGAGATGCAGCAAGATCTCGGCGAAGCAAAGAGTCGGAAGTTTTTTATGAGCTTGCTCATCAGCTGCCACTTCCCCACAATGTGAGCTCACATCTTGATAAAGCTTCTGTTATGAGGCTCACCATCAGTTACTTACGTGTGAGGAAACTTCTGGATGCTGGTGAGTTCTACGAGAACATAATAGACCAAAAAATTAGAAGTTAAAAACATCTAGAAATTACTTTTAGCAGGTAGCCACAATGCTTTCTTTTAAGAGAGTTATTGTGTATATGTGTGTGCATACATACTTACGCACATGTGTGCACATGTTAATATGTTCATGAAGGTGCCATTGGAGGCTAGAGAGGGTGTCAGACCCCTTGGAGCGGGAATTACAGGTATTTATGAGCCAAGTATTTATGTTGTGGGTGCTGGAGTCCAAAATACAGTCCTGTTGATTGAGCAGCAAGCATTCTTAACTGGAGTCATTTCTGTGGCCTCACAATATGTATATATATTATATATAAATATATGTGGGTGTTTTTTCTTCAACATTTGCATGCCTAGTGCCTGCAGAGGCCAGAAGAGGATGTCAGATTCCTCGGAACTGGAGTTACAGACAGCTGTGGGTGCTGAGAATTGAACCCAGCTAATCTGAAAGATCAGCCAGTGCTCTTAACTGCTGAGCCATCTCTCCAGCATGGCCCCCACACAATACTTTTTAAAAGTACCTAATTATGCTGTGATATGTATACTTTAACTCTTTTCACTATTTTTTAGTCCTTTAGTCAAGCTTTGGTTTTCTTAGTTACCTATGGGAATAGTCCTTTTTGTACTGTAAGTTGTTTTTGTTTGCCATTTATTTATTTATTTATTTTGGTTTTTCCGAGACAGGGTTTCTCTTGTGTAGCTTTGCGCCTTTCCTGGAACTCACTTGGTAGACCAGGCTGGCCTCGAACTCACAGAGATCCGCCTGCCTCTGCCTCCCGAGTGCTGGGATTAAAGGCATGCGCCACCACTGCCCGGCTGCCCTTTATTTTTAAACCTGCAAATATAACTAGATAGCTCCTGGTACATTAGCATCATCAGTGAATAGATATTATAATCCAATAAAGTTGTCACTGTTCCATCCTCTAGAACATATTCTCCATTCTTCCACATGACAGCTTCCTTTTAAAGCTTCATTCAGACATTTTCAAGATAGTGACATTTTCCCTCCATTTCCTCCTGTCGTACCTATTGCCCTCCACCCACCCCCACCACCCACCATTGTTGTTTTTTTTTTTTTTTTTTTTTTTAAGACAAGGCAACACCTTATAACCCTGATTGGTCTGTATCTTGCTATGTAAACCAGGCTGCCTTGAACTCAGAGTTCCACCTGCCTCTTCCTCCTTAGTGCTGCGTATAAAGCCATGCCTGTCTTCTTTTTAAAATACGATCTTTTTTCCCCCCAAGGATTTGCCTGTTTGCAAATTTATTTTAAACGGTTATGTAAAACAACTGGAAAAAAATCTCATGAAAATATACAGAAATAAATATATGTACTGTAGATATTTAAAAGTACCTGAGATAGGACTGGAGAGATGGCTCAGAGGTTAGGAGCACCGACTGCTCTCCCAGAGGTCCTGAGTTCAATTCCCAGCAACCACATGGTGACTCACAACCATCTGTAATGAGATCTGGTGCCCTCTCCTATATACATAATAAATAAATATTTAAAAAAAAAAAAAAGTACCTGAGATAGAGCCTTATTTTGTTTCTTCCCTCTTGTGCCCTTGTAGGTGATCTGGACATTGAAGATGAAATGAAAGCACAGATGAACTGCTTCTATTTGAAAGCCCTGGATGGCTTTGTTATGGTGCTCACAGACGATGGTGACATGATTTACATTTCTGATAACGTCAACAAATACATGGGGTTAACTCAGGTAAAGTCCTTGTATATGAAGAGCCCTTCTGGGTACTTTGATTATATGATGTAGATCTAATTGTTTTTAATGTGTTTACAGTTTGAACTAACTGGACACAGTGTGTTTGATTTTACTCATCCATGTGACCATGAGGAAATGAGAGAAATGCTTACACACAGAAATGGTGAGAAGAAAAATCTATTGTTTGATTTAATATGACAGGTGATTTTTTCAGTCAGACTAATTTTATCTTTTTGGTAATTAACTGATTTAAGAAAGAATGTTATTTTACATTTAATGTTAATACTGCTCTTTGTTAAAACTGTTATTCTACATTTTAGAAAACTAACAAAGTTTTAAAACTCATTGAATTAATAGGTAATTACACACAAGAGTAGACAAAATGGAAAAATAAATAAAAAACCAAGACCAAGACAGTTATAAATGAAAATACAGTATTAAGACAAGAAGTTAAAATACAAATGACAGATAATAGGATTTTTTTTTTTTTTTTTTGAGACAGGGTTTCTCTGTGTAGCTTTGCGCCTTTCCTGGAACTCGCTTTGGAGACCAGGCTGGCCTCGAACTCACAGCGATCCGCCTGCCTCTGCCTCCTGAGTGCTGGGATTAAAGGCGTGCGCCACCACCGCCCGGCTCAGATAATAGGATTTTAGACAATTATTGAAAACACAGTGGCAATTTGGGTTCAGACTTTCTCAGTGTCCAAAAGGGGATGGGAGGAGTTGACCAGGACTTTTAAGACTAGTTGGAAGGCCCACATGTGGTGGTGCTCACCTTTAATTCTAGCACTTGGCAGGCAGATACAGGCAGATCTTTTGAGTTCTAGGTCAACCTGGTTTATGTAGCTAGTTTCAAACCATCCAAGGCTACAGAGTGAGACCTGTCTCAAAAACAAAAGTATTACGTTATGGATGCTTGCATATTAACAAAAGTAGTAAGAGAGGCCTGGAACACTTGAGAGTTTTGTGAAGTACTTGTTGGATTACAGAGGCAGAAGTTGAAGTTTTACACACTTGTGTCTTCTTACACAGTATACTTGTCTCTTTTTCTGATTCCCTCTGGCAGGATCTAGTCTTTTCTCTTTGAAAGCATTCTTTTTTTTTTTTTTAAAGATTTATTTATTATGTATACAGTGAGTGTTTCTCCTGCAGGCCAGAAGAGGGCACCAGATCTCATTGTAGATGGTTGTGAGCCACCATGTGGTTGCTGGGAATTGAACTCAGGACCTCTGGAAGAACAGCCAGTGCTCTTAACCTCTGAGCCATCTCTCCAGCCTGAAAGCATTCTTATTAAGCCTTGACTACTTTACATTGTATTGCAATTGACCCTACTGTATCTAATTGCATGCTTAAAGGCATTCATAATCATTTACTTAATGAATAATTAAAATTATTCATCTTTACATCACTCACAGTATACACATTAGATCCTGAATAATGAGTATTTTGTGTTTGCTTTTTTTCTAACTTTGTTTTATGTACCCTAAATTTGATAGATTTCAATGATTTTTAATATATTCATAGACATAGGCCAACCACCACCATACCTTTAATTTTAGAAAAAAAAAATACTTGTTTTTATTTGTGTGTATTAAGACAGGGTTTCACTATATAGGCCGGGCTGGCCTAGGACTCCCTGTAGACTAAGAAGTTCTATACCTTTATATCATCCATCTCCTTATACCTCTTACTCAGTTCTGAGCAACCTCTAATCCACATTTTCTGGGATTTCATATAAATGAAACATTTGTTTTGAACCAGACTAAGCAATAAAAATAGGAAATCATCTATTCCACGGTCATCTGAATGTAATCTCATTTTTTAGTTACAAGGTTTGACATAAGGTTACAGAGACTTCAATTGATTTATCCCTGCTTTATTTCTGTGACTTTTCTTTTTGTGGTACTGGGGAATCAAGTGGGTAACCAGGGCTTCAGTGTATGTGCTAAGGAAGTGCTCTTCCATTGAGCAACATTGCCAATCCCTATTTCTGTAACTTTAAATTTAAACAAGGCCTCACTGTGTAGCTCAAGTTGGCCTAGAACTCTCCAGCCTCCTTAAACCTTCTGAGTGCTAAGAGTACTACCATAGCATGATTTCTCTAACTATAAAATTCTGTCTGGGTTTCACACAGACGCTATTTACTACCAAAAGGTAAGTTGATATTTTTAAAATTCTATAAATACATTGCTGCTTATTCAAAATTGAATTATCAAATTTGGTAAAGGACATGAAGTATTTATTCAAGTTCTTTTTTGCGAAGGAGGGGGACATGTCTGTCTACTGACAGCACACTTAGGGCAAACGCACACCATTTTCATATTTTCTTTACACCAGCACAGATGAATAACAGTCATGTAGTCAGGAGAGTGTAGGCTCTCCTCCTGCACTTCAAGGACTCGCTGTGGTCTTCTTAAAAACACTGCCCAGGGTGGGGCTGTCGGACCTAATGGATGTGTTGAAGTGGGTAAAAAAGGGGGCAAATGTTGTGTTAATGCTGAGGTTGTCACCTTGCTACCCTTAGTGTAACAAATTTCTATGTTTAGCTATGACTTACAACTTTGTCTCTTGCTTTCATTAGGCCCAGTGAAAAAAGGTAAAGAACAAAACACCCAACGAAGCTTTTTTCTCAGAATGAAATGTACCCTAACTAGCCGGGGGAGAACAATGAACATAAAGTCTGCGACGTGGAAGGTAAGTAAGCTGAGTGGGCGTTGATTTATAGAACAATCCATGCACTTACATGTTGCTGGTATCCAGAACTTTCACCAGACTGGTGAAAGTGACCCTAGGACCTGGGACCAGGGGCTGCTATGAGTTTGAAGGCAGCCTTGTCTACACAGCAAGTTCCCGGCTAGCCAGGGAAGCACAGCAAGCCCTATCTCAGAAAACAAAATGAACTTTACCTTGTCTCACTCCTCTGAAAAGAGTTTTAGAGGTATGAGGGGGAGCTGGAGAGATGGCTTAGTGGTTAAGATCACTTGCTTGTCAAGGACCTGGTTTGGTTCTCAGCACCCGTGTGTCAACTCACAATCGTCTGTAACTCCCAATTCCAGAGATCCAATATTCTTTTCTGACCTCTTCTTCAGGCACCAGGTGCACACACAGTGCACACATATACATGTGGGCAGAACACTTACATAAAATAAAAATAAATTTAAAAAAAAATTAAGATGAGGAAATTATAATTGTTCCCTTTTGCATTTTTGCGCTTGCATCCAGTGTGTGTGATCTCCATTTAAACAGTGTAGTAATTTGTGCTTGCATCCAATGTGTGTGATCTCCATTTAAACAGTGTGGTAATTCACCAGTTTGAGTTATGGGAAATATGGTATTCGTATACCAAGCTAACTTAGTTGGCTTTTTTTATTTTTTTAAGTTTAATTTTCTATCCATCACTGTTTAATTTCCTTGTCCAGTACTGAACCATAGTCATCACAGAAAAATCAATGATGAGTGAAGGAGGAAAGACAGCCCAGACTTACACAAGGAGGCTTTTTTTTTTTTTTTTTTTTTTTTAATTTTTTTTTTTTTTCAGAGCCAAGGACTGAACCCAGGGCCTTCGTTCTACCACTGAGCTAAATCCCCAGCCGGAGGCCTTTTTTAAAAAATGCATAAATAAAGACTGATACATAATTTTTTTTCCGTGTGTGTGTGTGTGTGTGTGTGTGTGTGTGTGTGTGTGTGTGTGTGTGTGAGAGAGAGAGAGAGAGAGAGAGAGAGAGAGAGAGAGAGAGAGAGAGAGAGAGAGAGAGAGAGATTTACTTGGATGAAAGTGTGCCATGTGCTTGCAGTGCCTGTGAAGGCCAGAAGAGGACATTAGATCCATAGTCTGGTTTGTAAGTGAGCCCTCGTTTTTTATTATGTGCATGAATGGTTCACCTCTATGTATATCAGTGTGTACATGCATGCTTGTTGCCTGAAGAGATGAGACGGCATCAGATCCTCTGGAACTAGAGTTACAGATGGTTGTGACACTTTTATCAAAGTTTGTCAGGTCAAACTCAACTACTGACCTGCATTTCTTTTTCCCCTTTTAAAAAAAAAAAAAAAAGGTAACCACTTGTTTTCTTGCTCATACATAGGTGCTTCACTGCACAGGCCATATTCACGTATATGATACCAACAGTAACCAACCTCAGTGTGGGTACAAGAAACCACCCATGACATGCTTGGTGCTGATTTGTGAACCCATCCCTCATCCATCAAATATTGAAATTCCTTTAGATAGCAAGACTTTTCTCAGTCGACACAGCCTGGATATGAAATTTTCTTACTGTGATGAAAGGTAAATTAATCCTATTTTATACTTTTAAAATTTAAATTTCTCTGTAGCCTTTTTATACTCACTATAGTAAAAACTTAATGGTACATTGCATGTGTTCATGAAAGCTGAGTAAAAAGATGCATCCTAGGACACAAAAACATAAGGTTAGCTTTGTGAATTCACACATTTATTACACATTGACTGTGTACTATAAATACTCTGCCGCCAAGTATTATGCAAATCTGTAAGGTGAGATTCTTAGCCGGATCTGGTGGCACAATCCTGCCATCTCAGCACTGGGAGACTGAGGCAGGAGGAAGGTGAGTTCAAAGTCAGCTGTCTCGCAAAAATATTTTAAAGGACTAGGGATGTAGGTCAGTGATGGATTGCTTGTCCAGCATGCAAATGCCTTGAGTTCCTGCCTTGGTACTGCAAGCCACCACAAAAATCATGATGTTCTTTTGCTTTAGGGAATCCTGCTTAAATTGAGAATGTAAATTTCAAAGACATAAAGTTTATGTAGAGTAGGCAACAAAATTTTGATCTTTAACCTACATGTTCTTGAGCACCTTCAACTCCAATGGTGGTTCCTGTCACCATTTCCCAAATCTGTTACTACTTGTGTGTACTTGCCAACTGAGTGTTTCTGTCTGATCACTTTCTGTATAGTGAAGTAAATACTTCTACTCCTGAACTGCACCACTACTGCTCCCCTCAGCAGGACAAACTGCTGCTCCTCTTGTGATGCCTAGTGTTGTCAACATAGCACTATTGATACCTGACTCTAACCTTTACCCCAAACTGCACTTAGTTGTTCTCTAAATATTGTAAATGCATTGTTCAACTGTCTCTCCTCATCTTTGTGATCTTGTCATTGAATTCTTTACTTCATTACCTTTGGCCTGAGTTGTTGCCATAAACTCGTGAGCTGCATTTCTACCAACAGATTTGTGCCCTTTTACTCTTACATCCAGGATCGGATCATGCCATTCTCTTGTTAGAAATGCACCAATTGCTTCTTGTAGCAATGTGTGGGAAGATTTTTATTTATCAAAAGGTGCTGTACATTCTGCGTGTGGTAGTTTGTGTCTATGATCTCAACACTTGGGAGGCTGAGATAGGAAAGTCACCAAAAGTTTAAAGCCAGCCTGGACTACATATGAACTCCAGTCTAGTCAGGGCT
The DNA here is from genome assembly GCF_004664715.2 of Peromyscus leucopus. Lineage (NCBI taxonomy): Eukaryota > Metazoa > Chordata > Mammalia > Rodentia > Cricetidae > Peromyscus > Peromyscus leucopus. Next base: position 41,704,976 of record NC_051075.1, read on the forward strand.
GCATAGTCTGTTTCAAAAAGAGAAAGGGTTTACAGTTAAATCTAAATGTATTTACAGTCTGGTCCTTTCTCAGTTCTCCAAATTAACCAGGAGGTGGGAGAATCACTCATCTGGATATGGCCGCAGCCGCTTATAGCCAAGAGTTCCGAGTGCTTTTTTATTTAAGGTCTAGTGCCTTTGCACTCACTCACTCACCTTCTAACAGCATCTTAGGCAACATCCTTGTATGTGCTTCTGTCATAGTGTTTGTTCTGTTGTTGTCTTTTTGGTCTCTTTTTGCTACAAGCTGTATAGCCTGTGATTAGTGGCGTAGATTCTGTAGCCAACTAAAATTCTGATGCTGGTGCCTAGATCATAATGAGCATATCAGTTCTTCTACATCACTTTCTTTCTACATCACTTTCTTGCTTTTTGTTTGTTTGTTTGGTGTTTGGCTTTTTTGAGACAGTCTGTATAGCCCTAACTGTCCTGAAACTGACTGTGTAGACCAGGCTGGCCTCCAGCTCACAGAGGTCTGCCTGCCTCTTCTTCCCAGGTGCTGGGATTAAAGGTGTGCACCTTCACACCCAGCAAATACGTAGCTTTCTTACCTCCTACTTCTCTAACGATCTTATGGAAACACCAATTTTAAGTCCTTAGCACTTAGATAACTATAATTCCTCACGCTTTAGACAAAGAAATGTTGGCAGAGCACTGACAACTAAGATCATCACACAACATAGGATTCTGTTCTGGCTTGGAGTTTGGGTACTTAACTGATGTCAAACTGGCAATCCTAATCTAGAAGGGTCAGACCTCAAAAATCTGTTGTGAGGCCTTTAGAAGTTTGTTGTATGTCCAGTACACTTACTACTGGTGTCAACTTTAATAAAAGGAAGAGAAAAACTAAGAACTATTTTATGGTTTTTATAACTGTTTTATGGTGTTTATTGCCAGCATACCAAAGTGTGGTGGAAGTAAAATTCCCATCCCCTTATTTTTAAACTTGTGTCACAGAAAATAGGGCAGTCTGGGGATAAAGGAGAGCAAAATAGTCAAAACAAGAAAGGTAGTGGTGTTCGTTCCCCTCTGGTTCTGTCAGAAAATTAACACAGTGACTATGACATCAGTTAAAAGACTAAAAGCTTAATAGTAACTCACACAAGGAGACTCTTGTTTTTTGGTTAAAATTTTTTTCTACGAACTTCTTGAATCTATAACCCATCAGAATCAAGGCATAGGAAAACATCACATTTCTAACATCCTGGTTCACCAAGATGGGCCAGCAGATAAAGGCACCTGCCACCAAACCTGACAACATGAATTCAATCTCTGGGACCCATAAGGTGGAAGGAGAGAACCAACTCCCACAAACTGTCCTCTGACCTCCACCTTTGTGCTATAGCACACACATACACTCACACAAAGCAAATAAATAAAATGTAATGAAGTTTTAAATTTTAACATCCAGACTATCCACAAAGAGCTGTTTATTTTACTTAGTCTATGTTCATAGAAATGATGATTCCTCCCCTTAAGATGCATATTGTAAATGAATGACATACTATATAGTTTATTTATTTTTTGTTGTTGTTGTTTTTGTTTTTGTTTTGTTTTTCGAGACAGGGTTTCTCTGTGTAGCTTTGCGCCTTTCCTGGGACTCACTTGGTAGCCCAGGCTGGCCTCGAACTCACAGAGATCCGCCTGGCTCTGCCTCCCGAGTGCTGGGATTAAAGGCGTGCGCCACCACCGCCCGGCCACTATATAGTTTTTTAGAACACAAATTTCCTAATCCAGTTTAAAAAAAAAAAAGTACTTTCTAGGGACTGGCGAGGTAACTCATACTTGCTTGCATAGCATATATAAGGCCTGAGGTAACTCATACTTGCTTGCATAGCATATATAAGGCCTGGGGTTCAATATCTACCACCAAAACAAAATAATTCAGTTTTCTGTACCTCTTGCCCTCTTTTGGTACTGAATCACTGTGTAGTTCTCTAAACTTTTTTATTTTCTCTTGTGTCCTCCAACATACACAAAATCAGCCTGCCAAGAAAACGGGTGTTTCTGTTTTGATTTCTCAGTACCCTATTCTTTAGCAGTCGGCATTCCTCAGACTAGAAACACACACTGGTTGGCGTGTGGTTGAATCAAAGCATCCAAAGACTCAGCAAACATGATCTCCGTTTATCCAATCTCTTGCCTTCATCTCCTGAATCCTTTCTCTCCACTGCCTGTACTAGCCACACCAGACTCTTCACTGCCTATCCCGTGCATTTATTTCTGTGCTATAGCTTCTTCCTGAATGGTTTTTGCAAACTTCTCTTCGCCACTCTTCTACACTGAATTCATACCTGTCCTTGAAGGATCTGTCCCTCACCTTACCATTTTTCTCTTGGACAAGGAGTGTAGTTCCTCTGATTCCTAGAACAGGTACCTATCACTGTGTTTACCACCCTCTAAAAATAGTATGGCAAGTATGCCAGAAGATTGCCCACAGGTTAGGTTTTCTCATTGCATTTGCATGAATGTTTTAGTGTTTCATTTTTGTGGAAATTTTAAGTATATAAGAGCAATTTAAATTTTTAGGGCTGAGTGTGTAGGTGCATATATGTGGGCTCATGTGGACCACAGTACAAAGGAAGAGGTCAGAGGACGGTTTGTGGGAGTAGGTTCTCCCCTTTCACCATGTGAGTCCCAGAGACTAAATTCATGCTGTCAGGTTTGGTGGTAGGTGTCTTACCTGCTGGCCCATTTTTGTGGCCCTGGATGTTAGAAATGTGATGTAAAGATTTTCCTAAAATTGGACAAAATGTTTTCCAGGTCTTGATTCTGAGGTTATAGAGCAAGAAGTTCCTAGAAAACATTTTAACCAGAAAACCTAGTATGCACAGGGTCCTTGGTTCTGTCACCACTAGCACAAAAGGGAGGGGAGGTGGCCTTTGTCTAGCATTTGTGAATCCCTAGATCAGTGGTTCTCAACCAGTGGGTCATGACTCCGTTAAAGGTTGGACAACTTTTTCACAGCGGTTGCCTTACGACCATCAGAAAACACAGATATTTGCATTACAATTCGTAACAGCAGCAAGATTACAGTTATAAAGTAACAACAAAAATAATTTTATGATTGGGAGTCACCGCGACATGAGGAACTGTATTAAAGGGTCACAGCATAAGGAAGGTTGAGAACCACTGCTCTAGATCCAATCCCTGCTACCATTCTGGGATGGAGGGGAAGACAAATATTTTTAAAGCATAGTTTATTTTCCTTTGTAATGCTGCCATCTAGTGTTGATGTGTTTTGGTATATCCTGTTTTGAAAGTGAGTTTGATTTATGTTTTAATAAATGTGGGGTTTTTTTTTTGTTTTGTTTTAGAGTATATGGCAGATCTTAAACTGCAAGCTGTATTATTTAACATGCTGTTATGAACAAAGATACCTTGCTTATGCCCATTCTCTAATTAGGTGTTTTCTTTTTGTTTGCTTTTTGGACATATGAGTATCTTTTACCTGCAACTCAGTTTTTTGTTTTTGTTTTTTAAAAGCCCTTTGAAATCTCAGCCAAACAGTCTTAACACTTGCTTCTTATTAATGAGGAAAACAAGTAAAAGAGTTATCTTCCATTTAGTATGGATGTCCTTGGCTTAATGATAATGAAATTTCATAGTTGATATTAAAGTGAGGCCTTGCCATGGACCTAAAAATTATAAGGTGAAGAATTTGGCTGTATGAAAAATAAACTGCTATAGATGTAAACTGTATTTTAACATAATTGTGACTATCTTTGGAACTTATTTAGCATTATTAAGATTTTTGTTTTTTGAGACAGGATTTCTCTGTGAAACAGTCCTAACTATCCTAGAACTCACTTTGTAGACCAGGTTGGTCTCGAACTCACAGAGATCTGCCTGCCTCTGTCTCCCAAGAGTGGGATTAACCACTCCCAAGCTTATTAAGATTTACTAATACCCTGTTTTGATACAATAGTATGTATAATGAAATGTGTTTTTAAAAAATAGGTCATGGGTTTGGGTAAAAGGGATAAGAGTCAAATATCAAGGATGGATCTAAATGACATGGAAAGGCTCACTATTATACTAAGTGTAGAATTGGGATTTTTGTTTATTTGGTTGGGTTCTTTAGGGGGAGTTGTTCTGTTTGTTTGTTTTTTATGACACGGTTTCTCTGTGCATAGTCCTTGCTGTCCTGGAACTCTCTCTGTAAACCAGGTTGGCCTAAAATTCACAGAGATCTGTCTGCCTCTGCCTCCTGAGTTCTGGGATTAAAGGTGTGCCGCCGCCACCTGACTGAAGTATAGAATTGTTAAGGGTAAGTTGTAAACTTATTAATTGAAAAATAATCTTTAATTTTTTAAACAGAATTACTGAGTTGATGGGTTATGAGCCAGAAGAACTTTTGGGCCGCTCAATTTATGAATATTATCATGCTTTGGACTCTGATCATCTGACCAAAACTCATCATGATAGTAAGTACAATAGAACTCAAGGAGATAGTCTCATTGCTCAAGTCCTGCAGTCTCTACTATTTTACCTCTAACTTCCTAGTTAAAATTACTACCCAGTTTCCTTAGACCAAGAATGTTCAACAGCCCTTTCATAAGATGTCTTGATTATGAAATTGGTTTTTTTTTTTGTTACAAATATTAGCAAAAAAAATTAAAGTCATTTAATAATACATAAAGCTTCCCTGGCATTTTAAACACAGAGACAAATAAAAGTCAACTATTATAGTATCTGGCCTACATACCTATGTACTGAAATCAGTGGTTGGTCAATAGAAGGTAGTCAAAAAGCATTTGTTCATAAATCAGTGAATGGGATTGGTATACTCATGACAACCTTGACACATACTAGGTTTCTGAATTTTACTCAGATGAAATCTACGATATCAAAGTAAGTTAAATGTCACAATTTCTCACTTGCCTACTGAATCTGGACCTAGACATGACTTCCCCGTTTGATTGAGGGTATTGAATATCACTGAATTAGTGTAATTTGCCTTGAACTACGGAGTGCCTAAATTGTAGTCAGAGCATGGATAGTCATGATAACATCATCATGAGTGTACCCTGTGATCTGTCTCTAGTCTGACACTTTGACTATAAGTCATTAAAGGAACTGCAGCCACACTGTCCCTCAATCCAGGCTTTCATTCTTTTCTAGTAAGATAGGAATTTTACTTTGGGCTTTACTTTCAGATGTGTTTGACCTTTATCAGTTAAACAGTTAAAACTGCTTATTTAAATATCTCTTCCTTTAAAAAAAAAAACCAATCAGGTCAGGTGGCAGTGGCGCATGTCTTTAACCCCAGCACTCAGGAAGCAGAGCCAGGTGTATCTCTGTGCGTTCAAGGCCAGCCTGGTCTACAGAATGAGATCCAGGACAGTTACTAAAACTACACAGAGAAACCCTGTCTCGAAAAACAAACAAAAACCAATGATCCAGTCAGGCATGGCAGCACAAGCCTTTACCCCCTGCATTTGGAAGGCAGAGGCAGGCAGATCTCTGATTTTGAGGCCAGCCTCATCTGCATAGGGAGTTTCAGGACAGCCAAGGCTACACAGACCCTTTCCTTAAAAAAGGAAACAAAACAAAACCCAACAATCTACATTCAACACTTACTTGATTGAAAATTCAATTATGTTTTCTTTGTGATGCTTTCTTATCCCTAGTGTTTACTAAAGGACAAGTCACCACAGGACAGTACAGAATGCTTGCCAAAAGAGGTGGATATGTCTGGGTTGAAACTCAAGCAACTGTCATATATAATACGAAGAACTCTCAGCCACAGTGCATCGTGTGTGTGAACTATGTTGTGAGGTAAGATTGGGAAGAGACACTTTGGAAAAACAAGTGGTAACACTTTTTACATTTACGTGCCATTTATTTTTACTTTTCTTTTTCTACTGGATTATGATTTATACTCTTTCCCACCATTCCAAACCAGCTATTCAAGTGATCCCACAAAACTTTATCATTTTAATCAATCTGTAGATCTGTTTTCCTGGTAGTTAAGTTTTAAGCAGATACTTAATATCTTTGGGCCAAGAAGGTTCTGTGAAGGTTAAATGACTGTCTCCTGTGAGGGTACTGTGACAGTTTGTATAATGTGACATGGGGGCTTTCGTTATATTCATGAACTCTGTAAGTTATTTCAGTAGGTTTGACCCCATTCCGTCACTCCTCACATTACCAAAACATTCTAATTTAATTGCCAGGCAGAGCTCTCTAACGTGGATAGCTCATTTTCTTATGTTACATACCCTTTACCTTTTTTCCCCCCTGTCTCACTGAGTAGGCCTGGCTGGCCTGGAACTCACTGTAGACCAGGCCAGCCTTGAATTTGCAGCTGTCCTGCGTAGGATTGCCAGGCTGTGCCAGCAGTCTCCAGCACAACTTTCACAGATGCCACCAGAATCCAAGTTACCCCTCTTCTGGAGACTTTGGCCATTGTTTTTGTTCTGACAGCTTCTAGTGTTCTGTTGTCTCCTTGGGGGGATATTTTTGGTACTGGGATCAGACTCCATGCCTTACCACTTTTAATCCCAAAGGATCATCTTTGTTCCAAAGAGTTCTTTTGTGAGTTTTGCCTTCATGTAAAACTGTTCCTCTCCCAGTCTGCCTCACATTTGTTACTTGAGCCCAAGTTTCAGCTTGTTTGCTTTTCTATGAAACGTCCTTTTCCATTTTAGGAGTGACCACGGTGTATGGTAATTGTTTGCTGATCTATTTCACATTGGAATTATTCCCACCAAGAAAATATGATGCCCCTCATAATGTCATTATATTCTAAGATCATCCGTAGACCATGCCTCCCGTGTTAATGCAGGAGAGCAGTTTTGTGTCCTTTTCGTTATGTGCATCAGCACAGATGCATTGCTCTGCTGTGTCCTCATATTCTTACTGCAGGTGTTCTTGTCGGCACCACTATTCTCAAAGGCTGTTCAAATCAAATGAGTTGAATATTTAGTGAATTTCATCTAAATTTTTATTTTCATAGTAGTGTTTTAAAACAATATACATTTCTCAATAGTAGAATGCTTGCCTAGCATGCACAGGTCTTGGGATCAGTCACCAGAACTGGGGGGAAATGTGACAAATATGCATGAGAGATTATTCATCTCAAGGAATGTTAAATTTTTTAATATATATATAAAGCATAATTTAAGAGACAAGGTCATTTCATACCCCCCTCACCATCATTGTGCCAAGTGCTAATTTACAAATACTAATCTCTCCTTTTTTGACAGTGGTATTATTCAGCACGACTTGATTTTCTCCCTTCAACAAACAGAATGTGTCCTCAAACCAGTTGAATCTTCAGATATGAAAATGACTCAGCTGTTCACCAAAGTGGAATCAGAGGATACCAGCTGCCTCTTTGATAAGCTTAAGAAAGAACCCGATGCTCTGACTCTGCTGGCCCCGGCTGCTGGGGACACGATCATATCTCTAGATTTTGGCAGCGATGGTGGGTGCTTAGTCTGTCCGCTTCTCCCGCTGTGTCTGCTGCTTCCTGTCTCCGTGCAGCTGCCACAGTCTTTCGACAGTATTGTTTAATATGTTTGTTTCTGAAAGTTGATAGCCTTCCTGCTTTGATTTTTATGTTCTGCTGGGAACTGTAGCTAAGAGTATCCTGAAGGTTATCTCTTGATACCCTCTAGTATCCTCTCGGCCACCCCGCTGCACCATTCACTAGAGTTAAATTGCAGTAGGTGTAATTGGGTCAATGCTAAAGGATGAATGAAGCAGTCATACCATAAAGCAAACATGAAAATGGAAATGTTACTTCAAATTAGACTGTTTTAGCGTATAAAAACGTTGGGGGTACACATCCTAGGAGTTGTCAATGGTGGACAAAAAAGATCAGACTTAATGATCATACTGTAATGTCTATAAACTTTCCAGTTAAAGAAAACTGATCGAATCAAATCTTTTATAAAAAGTAGAAAATATCTATGACTACTAAAATCCTGATGTTCTCTAGATTGATGAAATTTTTCCTCTGCAGACACAGAAACTGAAGACCAACAACTTGAAGATGTTCCATTATATAATGATGTAATGTTCCCATCTAATAATGAAAAATTAACAAATATAAATCTGGCAATGTCTCCATTACCTGCCTCTGAAACGCCAAAGCCACTTCGAAGTAGTGCTGATCCTGCACTGAATCAAGAAGTCGCATTAAAATTAGAGCCAAGTCCAGAGTCACTGGAACTTTCTTTCACCATGCCCCAGATTCCAGATCAGCCCGCAAGTCCTTCTGATGGGAGCACCAGACAAAGTTCACCTGAGGTAGGTATATGATGGAAGAAATACATGATAGATCTCAAAAGCCAACAGAAGTATCTAGGTTGCACCAGGGCTGAGAGTGTCACAAACAGCTGCTTCCAAATCCAGAACAATTCCTTTTCAGAGCTTTCTCCTATTAACATTGTGCTTAGGAACAGGACAGCTGAGATCTGAACTTTGTAACCTGGTTAGTGAACCACAGATAAGTCTGGATTCTGCATTAAACTGTTAGGAATTAAAATGGGCAGCTATAAGTTAAGCAATACGGTACTGTAAAACGTTTTGGAGAATATAGTCTTTGCTTTCATGGTTTGCCCAGCACAGAAGTGTTTGATTCATTTTGTCATTAATCTTACAAAAGTAAACCTATTGAAAAATGAGAAAAAGCAAAGTGTTATGCTTAGTATGCCAAGCTATCATATTCTTTATTGAAACTCTTGTCTATAACTCCTAACATAATAGAACAGACACTTAAGATTCCAGTGAATATGTCAACTAGTTAATTGGATAGTAAGGTGCCATTGCAGGACTTAAGTTGTTTGGTGAGTTTTATTCTTTAGAATAAATTTTGTTTGTGGGGAGGGGGTGTTGGTTGGTTGGTTGGTCTTGTTTTGTTTGAGACAGGGTCTTACTATGTAGCCCTTTTTGGCCTGGAGCTCACTCTGTAGACCAGGCTGGCCTCAAACTTACAGAGGTTCTTCTGCCTCTGCCTCCCAAGTGCTGGGATTAGAGGTGTGCTCCTTCCACCACAGCCTACTAAACAAATTTGTCTATCATAATTTTTAGTTAGATAAAGCTTTATAATGTCTATTGCCTGAAACTTCATAACAAGCAAGCCTAGAGATTTCTTTAGGAAAAAGTAAACACTCCTAATTCCTTTCACAGCCTAACAGTCCCAGTGAATATTGTTTTGATGTGGATAGTGATATGGTCAATGTATTCAAGTTGGAACTGGTGGAAAAACTGTTTGCCGAAGATACAGAAGCAAAGAATCCATTTTCAACTCAGGTGTGTTGCCTTGCTTATTTTTTATTTTATTAATTTTTAGTCTGAAGTGACTGGGTTTAACTTGTTTTTCTTTTACAAGATGTAGTCATACAAACTCTTGTATTTATTGTTTGAAAGGACACCGATTTAGACTTGGAGATGCTGGCCCCTTATATCCCGATGGATGATGATTTCCAGTTGCGTTCCTTCGATCAGTTGTCGCCATTAGAGAGCAGTTCCTCTAGCCCTCCAAGTGTCAGCACAGTTACAGTGTTCCAGCAGACCCAGCTACAGAAACCCACCATTACTGCCACTGCTGCCACACCTGCCACCACCACCACCGCCCCCACTGATGAAGTGAAAGCAGTGACGAAGGACACTCTGGAAGACATTAAAATACTGATTGCATCTCCACCTTCCACCCCTGTACCTCAAGAAACGACAGCTGCTCCCGCACCAGCATACAGTGCTCCTCACAGTCGGACAGCCTCACCAGACAGAGCAGGGAAGAGAGTCAGAGAACACACAGAGAAAGCTCATCCAAGGAGCCCGAACGGATCTGTCACTTTGAGTCAAAGGTACTTATATGGAACATAGTTCTGTCATGTTCTAGTACATATGTGATGTTAAATGATTGCTAAACATACAGCCATCTTTCTGACATACGCTTTAATAGAGTTCATCCACTGTCTGAATTAAAACAAACTCTCAAAAGCCCAAGTTACCTTATAACTTCTCTCACAGAATCCTATCAATTGTCCAAATATAGAAAGTCAGAAAGATGTCTTACACCTCTAAAAATAAAGTCCAGCCGTAAGTTATAAATGTCGGGCATTTCTTTGTATGTCATCCAGAATGGGAAATAACTTTTTCCCTGCTTAGATCCTTCTGTACCTGAAGAAAAGCCCTTCAGCTAATGGTTCTTTCCCATTCCAGACTCAGCCTGGTGGTGTTTAGTCCTCATTGGTAAATGGGGATATTTGCAGGCCTTCTTTTTAAAAGCTTGTATGTAATTGCGAGTCTTAAACTTAATATTATTTTTCATTACATATTTTTATGTTATAATTATTATAAAGAAAATAAACTGGCTGGGCAATGGTGGTGCACACCTTTAATCCCAGCACTCTGAGTTCGAGGCCAGCCTGGTCTACAGAGCGAGATCCAGGACAGTCACTAAAACTACAGAGAAACCCTGTCTCAAAAAAAAGAAAAGCAGCTTTGTTTAGATCTACCAAGAGTCCTAGAATGGCTTACAATATTGTTTCTATGGAATGAAGCAATGTTTGAGCAAATATTTAGAATTTCTGTATATAATATGTAATGGTATTTGATGTGTTTTAAATTTGAAGCTGTATCTCCAGGAAAGTAGTTTTCACTAATTAGTGAGTAGAATAAACATGATTCCTTCTGTTCTGTGCCTAGACAGAGCAAGCTGCCTGCTGCCTCTGATAGCAGAAGAAAGGATCCCGCTGAAACTGGGTGGACCTTTGTTCCCCTTATCACCCCTTTGCCTTAAGTGCTAGGACAGGCCTGCCTTTTTTTTTTTTTTTTTTTTTTTTTGAGTTAGGAAAAAACTTGGGGCTTTGGATGAATTCAGTATTTTCAGTTGGGTATAGTAATATATGTCTTAGTCCAGGCTCTCAGGCAGCTGAGTCAGAATTACAAGCTTAAGACCAAAGCTGAGTGTGGTGGTGTGCACACACAACAAATAAATAGATATAACAGAAGTGCAACCAGAGATGATATTTACATGATAGAATGAATTATATTTCATGAACATAACATACTTGCATAAAAATTTTAAACCAGCCAGGCAGTGGTGGCGCATGCCTTTAATCCCAGCACTCATGAGACAGAGCCAGGCGGATCTCTGTGAGTTCAAGGACAGCCTGGTCTGCAGAGCGAGATCCAGGACAGGCACCAAAACTACACAGAGAAATCCTGTCTCTCGAAAAACAAACAACAAACAAAAAAATTTAAGCCAGCTTGCTTATATACTACATGGTTTATAAATACTTTAAAATTAAGAGTTAGTCATATGACTTAGCCATTTGGCTTTCTGTTGGAAAACCAAAACAAATACAACAAGCTTAATTGACTTCATAATACTTTCCTGTTGCCTAATATTTCAGATATCCAATTCAGATATATTGGTCAGTACTGAGGCCAAACCAGCAGAGTGCAAAGGTCACTGTAGAGGAGATAGGTATGTGAAGGCCCGGCATGTACTTCATAGCTACAGTTAATTAGCAGTGGAACTTAGAGCAAACTACCCAGCTGGCCTTAGTTTCTCATTTATACAATGGTTACAAAGTACCTGTCATATCCATCCTTGAGTGTTAGAATGAGGTTAAAATGAACTTGAATTTTGTTTGGTGGTTGTTTTGTTTTTGAGGCAGATTCTCACTGTGTAGTCCAGGCTAGCCTTAAACTTAAAATGTAGCCAGACTGGATTCAAACAGGGATTATAGGTGTGTAGCCCTGTGTCCAGCTAAAACATTTATAAATTGAAAATACTGTACAGAAATGAATGTCATCTTGTATTTCAGTAGTCCCCAAAATATGAGTCCACTGAGCAAGGGTGGTCTTCTATAGAACAGTTTGTTTTTTCTTTCCAGAAATACTGTTCCTGAGGAAGAATTAAACCCAAAGATAATAGCTTTGCAGAATGCCCAGAGAAAGCGAAAAATGGAACAAGATGGCTCCCTTTTCCAAGCAGCGGGAATTGTGAGTGTGAGTGTGGCATGTTGTCTTCCAAATACATACTAAAGTTTTCTTTTCAAAAGCTATCTTTGGGCTTGTTTTTAAACTTACATTTAATAAATTCTGGTGTGAAAAACCCAAACATGGCCGATAAATTTAGAGGGAGAAGTCAGGTTTGCCGGTCACTCCACCCTCACTATCATCATCACTCTCATTTTCTTCTCAGTAAATTATTTTCCGTATTCCAGAAGCACTGGGGCTAGAGAGATGGCTTGGGAGTCAAGAGTACTGACTGCTCCTCCAAAGAATCCAGGTTCAAAGTCCAGCACCCACGTGCTGGATCACAACCCTCTGCAACTCCAGTCCAGCAATCCAGTACGCTCTTCTGACCTCTGCTGGCACCATACACGTGTGCTGTCCAGACACACACAGGCAAAATAACCAGACACATAAAATAAAAATAAACCTAAAATGTTTGTTAAAGAAGGACTGTCAGCCGGGTAGTGGTGGTGCATGCCTGTAATCCCAGCTCTCAGGAGGCAGAGCAAGGCGAATCTCTGTGAGCCTGGTCTACAGAGTAAGATCCGGGACAGGCTCCAAAGCTACACAGAGAAACCCTGTCTCCAAAAACCAAACCAAAACAAAAAGGACCATGTTTTAAGGACAGTTGAGGCTAGCTTATGGTCAGAACAGATTGACTGGAAAGTATTTAAAAACACATTAACAATAATGGGGAGGAAATAACTATCATACTATTATAAGAACAAATGAAAATTACATTATTACAAGAAAAATTTAAATTATAGAGCATTGTTGAAGAAATCTGGCTTTTTGGTTGCTATTAAATGTATATTGACTGCAAGGTTTTTTATTGTAGAAAATTCAACATACTAAATATTAACTTAATTCTTTTTAGGGAACATTATTGCAGCAACCAGGTGACCGTGCTCCCACTACGTCACTTTCTTGGAAACGTGTGAAAGGATGCAAATCAAGTGAACAGAATGGAATGGAGCAAAAGACAATTATTTTAATACCCTCTGGTTAGTTTATTCTTTCTGTTCTTAACTAGCATAAGGAAAAAAATTAAATATGATATTATTTTAGGACTTTTCCCCCAAATGACAGTGGTTTTGGTTCCTTAGGAAGATTAAAAAATAGCTGGATGGTGGTGGCACTTGCCTTTAATCCCAGCATTCAGGAGGCAGAGACAGGCAGATCTCTGTGAGTTTGAGACTAGCCTGGGCTACAGAGCGAGATCCAGGACAGGGACCAAAACTACACAGAGAAACCCTGTCTCAAGAAAAAAAGTAAAGAAAAGGGGGGGGGGGAGAGAGAGAGAGAGAGAGAGAGAGAGAGAGAGAGAGAGAGAGAGAGAGAGAGAGAGAGAGAGAAGAATGAAATACAGTAGCATGTTGTCTGCTGTCCGAAAATTGAAATTCAGTGATTAATGAATTGCTTAAGCATTTCAGAACAGACTTTGTATAAACATCTAACAGCAGAAATAAACTTGATTATACTTAACTTGTTTGCACAGCTAAGGGTTTGCCCTAGAGGTTAAAATTCCTTCCAGAAATGTTTTTTATTTTACCCAGTACTAACTGCATATTAGGTGTTTAAGCAATTGAATGATACTTAGGTATCTTTTTGTTTTTCAGATTTAGCATGCAGACTGCTGGGGCAATCAATGGATCAGAGTGGATTACCACAGCTGACCAGTTATGATTGTGAAGTTAATGCTCCCATACAAGGCAGCAGAAACCTACTGCAGGGTGAAGAATTACTCAGAGCTTTGGATCAAGTTAACTGAGCTTTCAGAATCTCATTCCTTTTATTGTTTCTTTTTTGTTCAGTTATTGTTATTGTTGTTTGTTTGGGTTTTTTGTTTCTGTTGGTTATTTTTGGACACTGGTGGCTCAGCAGTCTATTTATATTTTCTATATCTAATTTTAGAAGCCTGGCTACAATACTGCACAAACTCAGATAGTTTAGTTTTGATCCCCTTTCTACTTAATTTTCATTAATGCTCTTTTTACTACATTCTTTTAATGCCAGATCACAGCACATTCACATTTCCTCAGTATTTTCACCATTGCATTGCAGTAGTGTCATTTAAAATGCACCTTTTTATTTATTTATTTTTGGTGAGGGAGTTTGTCCCTTATTGAATTATTTTTAATGAAATGCCAATATAATTTTTTTAAGAAAGCAGTAAATCTTCATCATGATCATAGGCAGTTGAAAATTTTTTACTCATTTTTTTCATGTTTTACATGAAAATAATGCTTTGCCAGCAGTATATGGTAGCCACAATTGCACAATATATTTTCTTAAAAATACCAGCAGTTACTCATGCAATATATTCTGCATTTATAAAACTAGTTTTTAAGAAGAAATTTTTTTTGGCCTATGAAATTGTTAAGCCTGGATCATGACACTGTTGATCTTATAATGATTCTTAAACTGTATGGTTTCTTTATATGGGTAAAGCCATTTACATGATATAGAGAGATATGCATATATCCAGAAGGTATGTGGCATTTATTTGGATAAAATTCTCAATTCAGAGAAATTATCTGATGTTTCTTTAGTTACTTTACCAGCTCAAAATAAAACGGTTCCCTATGTAGTTGTGGAAGCTTATGCTAATACTGTGTAATTAATATTAAACATAAATGTTCTGCCCACCCTGTTGGTATAAAGACATTTTGAGCATACTGTCAGCAACAAAAAAATCATGCATCGTTAGTAAAATTGCCTAGTATGTTAATTTGTTCAAAATATGATGTTTGCTTTTATGCACTTTGTCGCTATTAACATCCTTTTTTCATATAGATTTCAATAATTGAGTGATTTTTTTTTTAGAAGCATTATTTTAGGAATATAGAGTTGTCATAGTAAACATCTTGTTTTTTCTATGTACATTGTATAAATTTTTCATTCCCTTGTTCTTTGTGGTTGGTTGGGTCTAACACTAACTGTACTGTTTTGTTACATCAAATAAACATCTTTTGTGGACCAGGCCCCCTTGGGTCAGCTTTTATGTTTAAATAACATTTTGTTTCAACATTTCCAGCTCATAAAGTGATTTCTCACAAATTTAAGTTCTTTATAAAAATTACACTGTACATTTCTGCACTCATTATTGTCATTATCTAATGTATGATGTGTTCCCAACTGTCATGTTAAATAATGACAAATCATAATATTGCACTGTAAAGAGAACTTTTTTAGAAATTTGCCATTATAAATTTATCAGTCTATTAAAATATAAAATACAAAACTTCAGCATTTTCAGTATGAATGGCATAAGTGAAGCAAATCATGAAACATCATAATCATATATTGTTGTAAGAGCTCCAGGTTCCTCCTAATTTCTAGTCTGTTTCCATTAGCAGATAAATAAAGCTAGAGCTGAAATAAGACAGTTCCCTAAGCTCCAAGGGTACTTAGGTGGCAGGTCAAAGAATCCTATGTCCATCCTAATGTCTTAGAACATTATCTTGGTTGGTTTGGTTTTAATGAGATGGGTACATGACACATTAATATGCAGATGTGGTTTACAGCTAATCGTACATTACCTGGTGTTTCTTTACTTTGCCAGATCAAAAGAAAACAGTATTCTGTAATTGTGAATTTTAGAAACTTCCAAATAAATACCAAATATCTTCCAGCTATATGCATATCTTTCTATATCATGTGTTTCTTTTAGTAGTCTAAAAACATTTTTAAATAGCTTTATTCTTTTTCTCCTGTGTTTTTCTCTTATAATATAGCTGTTCTGCTTTCACATTCTAATTTTTAAAAAAGTCAGAAAGTCAATGAAGATCTAAACATAAAACATGGAATCTGAGACTGCTAGTGAACTCCTGTAATCCCAGCACTTAGAAAGCAGAGGCAGGAGAATCAGGAATTCCAGCCAGCCTTAACTACATAGTGAGTTCTAGGCCAGTATGGGCTACATGAGAATGTCTGTCAAAAAAAACAAAAAAACCAAAACCTGGGGAAGGAGATCAGTGAATCCCCACACCAGAGGTAACAGTCTTTTAGAACCATCTCTGTGGTGCTGAGGGTCAAACCTGGAGCCTCACATGCATACCAAGCAAACAGGATCCCACGGCGGCACCAAGCAAGCCCAGAAACATATCCTCACCGACCAATTACATAACCAGTGGAGAGCCTTGGTATAAACCCTAAACAAAGCTAAGTCTTAGGGAGCTGTTTTTAATCTTAGGATGAACCTGTGACTACAAATAACAGTTTTGAACAGTATAGTAATACTAATCCAAAGTTGGGGGCACCCCGAGACCATGAGCCAACGTACTTCCACACTTAATTACAGACAGCAATGGACGTTTTAGAAGAAAGTGGTTGCTTACTATTCCTCGTTCACAAACAATTTAAAATACGTTTATTTAATAAATTAGCTGCAGTTGAAAACTTGAAGTTATGTATAGTTTTCATATATTTGTAGATTTTTGTCAATATATACTAGAAGTCTGAGGAAATGACTTGTGAGCAGTGGTTCAGAAGGGAGCTGTAAGGAGAAGTACCTGCATGTGGTTTCTCAGAAATATCTAGATTCCAGATACAGTCAGCCGATCCTTCCCACCATCTTGGATTTCTTTACGGTGCCCTTAGAACCCTGCTGTGGTATCCCTAGCATTTCTCTCCCTTCAAGGACACCCCGGCTACCCCGTTCTCAGGCGCTGCTATGAATGCATGACTGGTATTACTTGCCCCTGACAAAAGGATAGCAAAGGGAATTACCATATTTTGTTCATTTGATCAGTGCCTCTGTTAGGCCTAGAACTGAACATGGTTACCCATCACCCTAGCTGACTGTTGCCAAAGCGCTTTGCAAAGTCTGCCTCTAAACGACCCTAATGTCTGTTAAGTACCACACGCTAAGACTTAATGCTCGCATTCTGCACGTTAATTCACCACCTCTGTGAATTCATGCTTGTATCTCGTTTTGTACATTCTAGATGCTGGCCATCAGTGACTCCGGAGCCTACGGTCCTAACCACCAGTCCACAGAACATACCCGATTCCCCCCATTGTCGAATGTTCAAAAATAGCACAGAGGAAGACACAGAGTAGAAAATGGAGGGCTGGCTGTCACTTTGAGAAGTGAGGTGGCATGTCCCAAATGGCAAGACACAAATGAACAACGTGTTTTTAAAGCTACCTACTGGGTTTGAGTTTGAACCAAAACTTAGGCGCTCTCACTACAGAGGCATTGAAGGGACTAGAGGTGTGACAAAGTACTTGACATATAAAAGGCTTATAGAAAGATGCATGTGGCTTTCTCAGAGCTGTTGGAATTAACGGCATAACAGACATGGTTAAAAAAAAAAAAAAAACCTCATAATTACCATTCCGAATCTTAACTTCCTCCTCCAAGCTTCGATAAGAGGTTTGAAAAGTTCAAAGTTCTAAGGCAGAAATGTCAAGGGAGAGTGGGAGGCGGGTATCGAAACGGTCGGTAAGGAGGGCCTTTCTTACTTTAAAGTTTAATTCAATAAAACCTCAAACATGCTGCTGACTGGAATCAACAAAAAGGTAAAAGAAAAAAAACCTCTGGTGGTGTTTCAAGTCCGCCCTGACCACTCCACTTTGCTCTTACTTCTTCCCCTTAGGTAGCCTTGAACCTGTTCTCCGGTTCCAGCAATCCGTAGACTATGGTCCTGTATGGTGCCCTGTCATATAAAAGCGACACCTTACCACACCCGCTCCTCTAAACGCCTCCTGGAGCTTTGTGTTCACACCCTTCAGGGGTTCGTTTTTGGGAATCGTTTTTATTCTTACCTGCCATGAGTGATTTTTATCCAAGACGCGGCTCAGACACCCGATCTCCACTTACTCTGTAATTTCCTTTATTCGGTCTTGGCTGCCTTCCGGAACGCAGAGAAAGGCAGGTGCCTGAGAGCGGCGCAGCCGGACCCTGGCGAGCGTGCGAGCCGGCATAGAGCCTGGCACTCCTGCTCCGGGCAAGCGAGCGAGCACGGTGCTACCTGCTGCGGATGCAAACGCCGCGCCCTCCGCCCGCTGGCCCCGCCCCGGTACGTGCCTGGGCTCAGCGCCCGCTGCAGCCGGCCGGTGTGCGGGGTGCGGGACCGCCTGCGGCTCCCGCCTACGTGTGCGAGTGCATGTGCGAGGTTGGCGGGGGCGGCCGCGCCTCGGTCCCCACGCAGCCTGCGGGGACCGAGTTCCCAGTGCGCTTTCCGATGGGGCCTGGGCTGTCCCTATCAAATGCTTTCGGCTGCTGGCTGTTCTTTGTGGGACAGAAATTCCCGAGGTCTCTGAACATGTTGGGTCATCGCAGTTTTAAATGAATCTTTATGTAATCCAGTCAAAAACAACAAGGAATTTCAGCAGGAGGAGGCAGGGGTATGTCTGGAATCTCAACCCTCCAGAGGCTGAGGCAGGAGGATTCCTCGAGTTCAAGGCCAGCCTGGGCTACCGAGGGAGATGGTGTCTCACTAAATAAAGAATAAGTATATAAATAGAGTTGCCCAAACGGCCCTCCCCTTTAAAAAGCTTATTTTGAATAAATCGCCTTGGGATGTCTGATTAAATATATGAAAACTCTAGCTGCCCCAGGTGGTTAGTTTTGTTTGGTTGAATTTTTTAATTTGGTATGGGTTTTTCCCCCGCCCGTTTTGTTGTATGCTGACTGAGAATCGTTGGGAGAAGACAATCTTGTTGGAAGGACGGAGATGAGTTTACAGAATATGGAAGCGCTTGAGGCTTTACATTTAATCTCTTGTAATCTTAGCGTGACAGTTGTAGTTTGCAGTGAAGTACAGAGACGAGGTGTGCCGGGGAAAAAAAGGAAACTCGCTCTGCACAGCCACCGCTCCCGATGCTCTGCAGCTTTTCCCTTGAGGACTGTTTGTCTGCATCGGAAGTAAGGGTCCATCTTTTAAATCAGTGGTTGAGGTGTTATAAATACTTTCTGCTAATGAAAACTAATCTGTAGCATGTGTTTAAGAACAAAAGCAGGTGCCATTTAAAGAGAGCCTTTTGGTCTCTGTGGATGTTTAAGTCATAAAGCAGCAACTATCTACTGAAATATCGCAAAGCATGATTTTTTTTAAAAGCGAGTAATATATATCTCATATATATGGATTATATATATCGTAACAAGAAGGCTAGGATTCTGTGAAGTCAAATTTATTTTTAGAAGTCTTGGAATTAATCAAACTCACTTGTGCCTTTCCAAATGCTTTTTTTTTTTTTTTCTAATGGCTTTACAAACGTATTGTATACAACAGTACGACAAACTCTTTCCCATAAACTACATTGTGTGGTGACCCGTGTGAACTGCCGGCTGCTCATCTGCTCCAGGACCTTTAAAGTGAAACCTAATCAGTGTAAACCACAGAGAGCGCCTCACAGCATGGACTCGTGGACGCTCTACAAATGCCTGTCACCTGGGCGGATGTCTTCATCACGCCTCTTTAACAACCCCCCCAACACACACACAAATCTTCCATGGTAATTTTTAGATGTTGCAAGCTCCCCTCCCCCACCCCTCCAGCTCTGAATTCCTGATTGTTTCACAATCCTTCCACTTGGAAGGCACGAGGGGCAACACGTGATTGGAGGAGAAGGAGGGTTTCTTATGTAATGAGGGAACCAGAAAGGAGTCCAGTCATAGGAAGGAAGTGGGGAGGACAACAGTGCTGTCTAGCTTCTCTCGGGGAATGCATTTCCTTCACTGATAATTGTACAAGAACACCATCTCAAACTGGTGCCTGCCGTCAAGAGTGTGCTTCATTCCCTGGATGAGGTACCTTCAACTAGTTGAGCAAATAGGTATTTTCTTTTCTGTTTTTTGTTTGGTTTTGGTTTTGGTTTTGGAGACAGGGTTTCTCCCGTGTAGTTTTTGGTGCTTGTCCTGGATCTCGCTCTGTAGACCAGGCTGGCCTCGAACTCTGCCTCCCGTGTGCTGGGATTAAAGGCGTGCGCCGCCACCGCCCGGCTCTTTTTTTTTTTTTTTTTTTTTTTTTTTTTTAAGGATTTTTATGTGTTTTAAGTGTTTTTGCTTCTGTGTGTGAATGTACTGTGTGCATGCCTGGGACTGGAGTAAAGAACAGTTGAGAGCCCTCAGGTAGGTGCTGGGACCCAAACACAGGTCCTCTCTCTGAAAGAGCAGTGAGTGCAGTTTTATTCTAAGCTATCTCAACAATCCCTAGCAAATACAGTTAAAGCCTAAACAGAGGTTAGATTAGTCATTTGGGAAGTCCCAAATCACTGTCAACTAACTGCCTTTTCCATGAGCTATTGTCTTGGTAATCTAATCAGTAATCAGTATCACCAGTTGAGAGGGTTCTCATCTGCTAAAATTGGAACATAGCTTGGTCCTTGCAGAAGGATGGCATGCAAGTTTATGAAACATTTCACACACACATACATACACACACACACACACACACACACACACACACACAAAGAACAAACATGATCAAAATGTATGAAAATTTTTTAAATGAAAATAAACAGTGGGCAGTGATGGTGAAGAACACCTCTAATCTCAGCACTTGGGAGGCAAAGGCAGGTGAATATCTTGAGTTTTGAGGCCAGCCAGGTCTACAGAGGGAGTTCCAGGACAGTCAGGGCCACCCAGAGAAACCCTGTCTCAAAAACAAAAAAAATTAAAGTAAATAAACAACTTGTTTTGTTTTGTTTTGTGTTTTTTTGTTTGTTTGTTTGTTTGTTTGTTTGTTTTGAGACATCGTTACTCTGTGTAGTTTTGGTGCCTGTCCTGGATCTCGCTCTGTAGACCAGGCTGGCCTTGAACTCACAGAGATCACCTGAGATTAAAGGCATGTGCCACCACCACCCAGTACAAATAAAAATTTTAATGCAATCATTTGAAGTTTCTTGAAGTCCCTCAAAGGGAATACAGTAAATACAGAAATAGTTATTCAAGAAAATCTGCCAGCCCTTAGCTAACAAAAGCCTCAATATTTCTTGAGTCATGGCATGCTACTCATCTCCACAGCTTAGCTCGACTGAGATCCACTCCTGTAAGCAGCATCAAGAGTTGGGCACTCCTTTCATCTCCAGATCCCAATAAAGGATTAGGTATTTCTCTGGGAGGGGTAGGCCCTCAACATAACTCAAAGATGCAAAGGGAGATGGTATAAATGTCTGTTCACTGCAGAGAGGACACTGACCACCAGCGACATAACCTAGAGACAATTCCACCCAAATCTAGTTTTGAGAACCGGGAAGTTTATTGGGTTCACTTACAGGAACATGAATAACTCAAAGGCAGCTATATCACCAAAGCCACACCCCCAGCATTGGGTTATATCTTAAGAAAGCTGCATTTTCAGAGCTTCCTGCCCAACTTGCAGTCAGCTCCACAGAAGAGTCTCTTCTCTCTCTCTCTCTCTGCCAGCAATGGCTTGTTGCTTATTTACCCCTGTGGAGGAGCCTGGGAATCATGTGACTTCCTGAGACTCTGCACGTTTAGTGAGACTGTTGTTTCTTTAGCTTCCTGAAGCTCAGGGCCCAGCCCCCCGACTCTCTTTTGGGGGATATTTCAATTTGAAGGAAATACCTATACAATGAGAAACTAAATTCGTTCGAAGTAAGTGTGCCTTGGAGGTTGGAGAAATGAACTATTCCTCATTTACCTTTATCCCAGGTGGCACATCAGGCTAGGAGTTCGATGACATGATAAGCAAGCTCAGAATAACAGAACCTTGGTCCCCTCTCAGAGTCTACTCATAAAACAAAGGAGTCACTCTGGGAGAAGGCTGCTGCCTCTCTCCCCAGCTCTGAAGTAGTGGCTCAGAGATTCTTCCCAGGAAGAGACATCCGTAAGAACAGAATGCTGACATTGTCTCTGTAGGAGCCAACTTTATTTGGAACAGAATATGGGTGAAAACTAAAGGTGTTATTGCAAACAGTGAATACTTGGGGGTTGGTAACCAGCAAGAGGAGCTCTCTAGAAGCAACAGGGTATCCAGCAGGCAAGCTAGTTTACCAGAGAGCCAGGGAAGAGACAGCCCCAAGGTCAGAAAATACATCAAGACTAAATTAAAAAAAACCTCCCTCCACAGACTTCCTAAATTCAACTGGTTTTAGACTATGGATCACTTTATGCTCCAGCATATAATTAGCTACCAGTTAGTGTAGTGATAGCCCGTGCTACCACGACCTGTTCACCATGTCCGAGGGAGGGGCTGTGGATCGAAAAATAGAGACAAGAGACAGTGGGTCATTCACTTCAGCAGAATACCGAATGCTGTTCATTGAAAGAGGGAAGAAACCTTAAATACAGGCTTACAGCACAATGGGGGAACCCCAGAGGGCAGAAGTTCACTACTGATGTTTACAATCTTGCATCTAAGCTGTTAATGCCCAATATGCAGGATACACAAACAAGGAACTTCCCTTAAGCATTCAGGAGGGTGGAAACCAGCAGGGAATTAGCATAGGGAGGACATTAAGGTCAAGGTCAGCAAGCAAGGCAACAGCTACCCAAACTGGGGGCCAGGGCCCTACAAGTTAGCGGAGGCTAGCATCTGATTGTGATACCATAGGAGGGCAGACCAGGAAAAGTGATAAAGAGCACAGAAAAGCACTGTTATCCCAGAGTGATTCTGTGTACCACCAAGGTAACAATCTCTGAAGACCAGCACCGCAGACACTATCCCTGAGTGCGTTGTGTCAGAAACACAGATGAGGGGGTCCTGCAGATGTCATACAGGGAAATGAATCCCTCAAAGAGATAAGAATGAAAGAAAACCCAGTGCAGATTGACTTTGTCAACCTGGATCAACCCAGATCAGAATCTAATGCCAAGCAGTTCACTGTCAGCATATACTGTGTTTTCACAGTGCCATTGGGAAAGGGTTTCCAGGCAACAATCAGTCCCAATTCCATGTGCACAATATAGCTAAAGGTATGACTACATAGAGAATCTTTTATAAAGTCCATGTGGCCATGAGAGTGGGTTCTATAGCTAAAAGGCCTAGTGGGGTCACTGACCATTAGCATAGAGGTCAGCAGACCATAAAGTACATGCCACACTTGTACTTGATGGTCTAGAGAGGGAAGAGTCTGGAATAACCATTCTGGGGAATTAGGGTGAGCTCTGCCTCCACAGATAGCAAAAAGGTCACCAGGTCGTCTACAACCTCCACTCTCAGCTCTCTGGATGGAGTGCAGGCACTTGATTTGTATCTCCTCCATTGAGGAAGACACCCCTGCATGATGAACACCGCTGGTTTGTTGGGGAATATTATTTTGAGGTGTGCTGCTTTTGCTTATGTTGCATTTGTTTAACTCTGTGAAGCTGTGTTACTGTGCCTGTCTAAAACACCTGATGGTCTAATAAAGAGCTGAACGGCCAATAGCAAGTCAGGAGAAAGGATAGGCAGGGCTGGCAGGCAGAGAGAATATATAGCAGGAAAAATCTGGGAGGAGGAGGAGGAGGAGAAGTAGCCAGAGAAGGAGGAGGGCATCAGGGGCCAGTTACCCAGCTACACAGCAAGCCACAGAGTGAGAGAAAGGTTTACAGAAGTAAGAGAACAATGGGAGAAGCTCAGAGGTGAAAGGTAGAAGGGAAATTTTAAAGTGAAGAAAAGCTGCCTAGAAACAAAACAAGCTAAGACTGGGCATTCATAATTAAGAATAAGCCTCCATGTGTGATTTATTTGGGAGCTGGGTGATGGGCCCTCAAAAGAATAAAAACCAACAACCACACTGGTTCTCTTAGTGCTTCTCTGTGAGCACACGGACCTCTGTGTCCCCAACAGTCAGACATGTTTGTGTTGTTCCACAATGTCAGAATTTATTGAGTCACAATAGATTCATGAGCTACATTAGTTTTGTTGCCTGAAATTTGGAAAATCACCCATTTCTCTTGATAGATGACCACTAGCAAACACGGGTCCTTTAATTCTAATCTTTGCTAATATTAACTCTTGGGGCACACATCCCTCTCTGTAGGCAGAAGTTTCTCTCCCACCAGCCTATTCCCAAATACCTGGCAGCCGCTTCTTAAATAATTGACTCTGAGGCTTAATATTACTTATAAATGCTCCATTGATAGCTCTGGTTTATTACTAACTAGCTCTTACACTTAAATTAATCCGTAATTCTTATCTATGTTTAGCTATGTGGCTTGGTACCTTATCTCAGTGCAACATTCTCATCTTGCTTCCTCTTCATCTGGCTGACCACTCCTGACTCCACCCTTCTTCTTCCCAGCATTCTTTGTTTGGCTTTCCCACCTAACTTTCTGCCTAGCTACCAGCCTGTTAGCTTTTGATTAACCAATGAGAGTAATATATATTTATAGTGTACAAAAAGATTGTGCCACAGCAACCCCCAACTCCCCCCCCCCGTGTGAGTGTGTGTGTGTGTGTGTGTGTGTGTGTGTGTATGTGTGTGTGTAATGGTAGTAGTGGTGGTAGTGGTAGTAGTAGTAGATGACTGGCTACAAAAGGGTTAAAGAGGCCACAGCAGAGTTCAAAGAGACCTACTACATAGAGGCAGAGGCAGAAGGCTGATAGGCAGAGTCTATGTGCGGGTGAGGAGGATTGTAGGGCAACAAGTCTGAGCTGAATCTCAGGGTTGAGTTGAGTTGTTGAAGCAAGGAAGCCAAAGAGTGCAGAACCAATGGACCATTCAAGTGGACCATGTCAGCAGTGATGACTGAGCTGAGTTGAACCCCCTGGGACAGGAGTCCTTGTCAGTCCCCTGATGAACACAGTGGTGGTCACAGGCCACAAGAATATGAAATAGAGGAGTCCAGCTGTATATAATAAGCTATACCTTGATTGACCAAGGAGTCCTTCAAGAGGAAGCCATTTATCAAGGAATAATTGGTGTTATTCAGCTTTTTAATATTCAGCTGTTTCTTGCTATGAGTTTCTTGTGCTCATAATTCCCCAAGAATGGTGTGTGTGAATCTCCCCAGGCATATACACTCAAAGTACTTGGATAAGGTCATGTACACAGGGCCTTTTGCCTCTGGGCTCCCTGATCCCTTTTTAGCATTTGAATTTGGGTATCTGCCTTTTGCAAATATCCCCGTTAGCTACATCCAAAGATAAGGCCAGCTCCAAACAAAGCATCCAAGGCCCCTGAACTAAAGGTAAAACATCCTTTTGGAGACAGCCTGGGTCCTAGGCCAAGTACCTGGCTCCTAGGTGCATACCTTTGCTTCCTGTGGAAATCAAGTTCAGATCTCCCTTTTTCTCACTGACCTAGAGCAACTTCTTAGAACAAAGAGTTTTCTCACCAGGCTCCTTTTGTGGGAAGATGGGAGAGCACAGGAAGGGATGCTTAAAACTGCCTGATTGCAGCTCTGAGGATGGGGGGTGTGGTCAGGTGAATAGGGCCAGCCATAAAGACCGTGGCTGGGGGTAGCTCCACTTCCAAGTGCATTAGAAGGGTGCCAGACACTCAACAGTCACTTCCTCAGACCCAGGGAAATGTTTACACGGACCAAAAGGGGAACTCACCTAATTGCCATTGTTGGTTGAAATGCTGAGCAACTGGTGAGCTGGAAGTATGGTCCCTTGTAGATGGACAGGAGATGAGGGATAGAGTCTTAGTGTGGCTCAGACCACAAAGGAAGAGCACAGACACCAAGGGAGTCTATCCAGGGTTTTGGCACCAACAATGTAAGTAAATTTGTTGCAACTCTATGGGTTTGGTCCCAGGTTTTGGCACCAAAATGTGAATTTTGCAACTCTGGGGCAAGGTATCCTGACTACCTGGGGAGTCAGGCAACACCTTGAGCTGCTTATGGCAGCTCTGATGGCTGGAGCTGCAAAGAGATGGCTCAACCCTGGAGGGGAAGTTTTTCTGACTGCTTGGGACAGTCAGGACTGGAACTACTTCAGCAGGGAAGGGAATCCTGACTGTTTGGGAGAGTCTGGCTATACCTGATGTGATGGGGGATGGTCTCCCCCCGCAGGATATATATAGCAATCCTGCTCCTCTCCTGGAGAGCTGCTGTAGCTGGGCTTTGCTCAGCCCCCACTCAAGGGGGCTACCTAGCAGAGCTCTGCTTCTCCAGCCTAAGATGTTGCTTCTGTTGCTTCACTGTGCAAAAGGGGGACCCCCTACAGAAATGTAGAAATCTCCTATAGCTCTGGAGAAAAGTGTTACTTTTTCAGCTCTCTCTTGCTCTGTCTACTGAGGAACATCTCAACAAGGATCTTCTCTAGCCAGTAAATGAAGATCTTCACACCCAAAACTCTTTTGAGAAAGAGATTTCTTTGGGAAGGAGGAGTCCAGGAGAGCAGCTGCCTCTACCAGGGTGGAGAGAACAACCCTTTTTTAAACTGACCAGGCAGGGCAGTTTATATAGGATTTCTTGGGGGTGGAGTCAACCAGGGATTGACTTGAGGCCCAGGGTTCTACTGTCCAGCTCTATGATTGTTTTCACAAGTCAGTTGGCCAGGGGCAGAGATGACTCTGATTTGAGCCAAACTGTGTTTCTTTCGCTGACCTTATCTGAGACATCTTTCCCTAGTTCTGGGCTCTAGGATCAAGGTGGGTTTCTTTCACCAGCCCCCTTTCCCTACAACTTTTTCTTCAAATGAGCTAAGCTGTTTGGGGTGAAGTATATTTGATAATTGTCAAAACTTTTACTTGTACCTGTCTTAAGTGGAAACTCACTGAGACACTCCCTTTCGGGCTTAGCTGTTTTGAACACTTGAACCTTCATGGACATCTTGAGGAAATCACACTCCAGCTTTGAGCATCTCTGCAAACCCAGCACCCTGTACCTCCACTTCCGCCTCAGTCCTGATTGCGCTAGCCAGCCTGTACCTCCTTTGGAAGCCTTCCCCAGGACAAGGCAAGCCTTGGGGAATCCTCCAAGCCTAGTCAGCTTGTGCTATTCTTTCTTAGACCAGAAGGGAAAGAGTTTGCCTCTGCACCTCAAGAAAAAGCTGTGTTGGGTGCAATGTGAGGCTTGTGCATGGTCATTATGTAAGGCTTTTTAAAAATAATTTTCTTAGTTCTATTTTATTTATTTCTCTGCCTTTGTCTCTGTTTCTATCTCTGTCTCTTTCTCTCTGTGCATTTGCCATGGTGTATATGCAGATTGTTAGGGTCTGCAGAACACGCCACAAAACATAGACCACCACTCACATTTTGCAATCAGCCAGAACATATATTCCAGCATGCAGAGGTCTGCCAGCCAGACAACAAAATGACTACAACCCCCCCCCCCCGTTGTGTGTATGGGGGAAATGAGGTCATCCTGAACCTGATTGGCTGGGGCTCCTCTTCCTGCTTTAACAGGGTACAGAAACTGAAACCTAACAGGGTACAGAGACCAAAACTGAAACTAAGAGGAGTTTTAGTGGAGGCTGGGCCAGGAGAAGCCTGGCCATGGCGCAGCAGTGGTTGGTCCCTCACAGATGTCAGAGGACACTTAGGAAAGTTGGTTTTCTTCTCCCATCATGTAGGTTCTAAGATTGAACTCAGGTCATCAGTTTTAGCTGGAGGTGCCTTTTCTCACAGGCTCCTATGTAAGACAACGGATTGATATTTAAACAAGGCTGTGATTGGTGGAACCAAAAGCTTTGCTGCTATTGATGCAAGTTAGAGCCCTGCCCTTTTACATTCCACCCACACTCGTCTGGCTCTATAAATAGGCTACATTTATTTATATCTTTTGTGTGTATGCAGATACGCACATGTAACAGTAAATATGTGAAGGTCAGAGGACAATTTTTAAGGGTCTGTTCTCTCCTTCCTCCAACTGGGTGCTGGGGATTGAACTCAGGTTGGCCAGGCGTGGCCTCAAGTGTTCAAGCTTGTTGGTAAGCGTCTTTACCTGCAGAGCCATCTCATTCCGTCTCCCTCGCTCTCCCTCTCTACTCTTTGGTTCAGTGAGGAGGTCTGCTCCTCTGTGTTGCTCCCAAGAGTTGCAGCCTGAGGCCCTGTGGTGTGTCACCGTGGTGACAGCAGCAGTGACAACAGCAGCCGCATTAAACGGGGACCAAATTGACCCAGAGAACAACCAGGGGGAAGAACCTGTGGTGAGCAGAAGAAGCCACTGAAATAGTGAGAGAAGGTGGCCAAGACCATAGAAGGTGAAAGGTTATGAAGAGCAAAGGTGAAAGACTACAGGCCTTGGTCACTGCAAGAGATCTAGAGACCTCCTGAACCTTAAGAGTGGAAGACCCAGCCTCAAAGAGCTGCAAGGATCTACTGTTGGGGATCAGGGCTCCAATGCCCAGGACTGACAGTTGTAACAGCAGCCATTGTTAGGGACCGAGAGTGTCAACTCCCAAGACACAGAGAGGGCAGGCTTAACTGACACAGAGTGCTGCTGATGTGAATGGCTGCAGGAAGTGGGGAGTATGTTAGCAGTGGTGAGCCAGACTCACTGAAGCAAGGCCCACAGCAATAAATAACCCTCTAAGGACCTGGAACTAGACATCTCTGGCTTCCGAGGCTCAGAGCCATAATAACCACTGAGTCAACTTCAGTCCTGGAACCTAGTGTCCTCAGGAGTTATAGAGACAAGTTTCTGAAACTCTTGGACCAGTCCATAAACCTCTGGTATTCAAGGGCCTGGGGAACCCTCCAAGCCTAGTCAGCTTGTGCCAAATCCTACTCATGATTTCCACCCAAAAGGACCCAAGCCAGCTGATTGGTAACACATTATGTCAAATGTTTTGTCTCAGTGAGGAAAGGCTGAGAAAGGCTGGCTAGCAGTGAAATAAGAGATTCAGAACATTGTGTGTTGTTGTTGTGAGGTATCCACCAGAGAAGACCACTCAGACACAGGTTCAAGCCAATAGACAAATCTTTATTAACTGGTCAACAACTACACCGGGTGTTCACAGCCTTTCTCAGGGTGAGCTTTTAAGGCCCCCCCCCCAAACAAAACAAAACAAAAACAAAAACAAACAAACAAAAAAACATCCTGGGTTCACACACACAGGCAGACCAATTTCCATCATGATATGATGCACACAGTGTAGGCCCTTACTAGAACCTGCTTGCATTGGTAAGCATATTTTGGAAACAACATGCCTGAGATAATGAATTTAAAAGGAGAGAATATAGGAGGGTGGAAAGGTTAAAGTGGGAATGTGGGCAGGAAGATGAAGAAAGGAGAGGGGCAACCAAAATCAGGGGTATATGAAAAACGCAAAACAACAACAACAAAACCCACAAAGAATGTTTTAAAGTAAGGAGGTGGTAAGTTAACCAAGTTTGAT
The DNA here is from genome assembly GCF_004664715.2 of Peromyscus leucopus. Taxonomy (NCBI): domain Eukaryota; kingdom Metazoa; phylum Chordata; class Mammalia; order Rodentia; family Cricetidae; genus Peromyscus; species Peromyscus leucopus. Next base: position 41,734,186 of record NC_051075.1, read on the forward strand.
CTTCCCACAGTATATACAAATATCAAAATATCACATTATACCCCAGAATATATAGAACTATTGTCAATTAAAGCTAAAATTTGCCAGGCATGGTAGTGAATACATGCAATCCTGGGATGAGGGAGGCTGAGGCAGGAAGATTACAAGTTCTATCTCTCTTGAAATGGATAAATGCATGAATATGTGAATGAATAAATAATACTAATTAAAGAAAAAAGGAAAAGAAACCTGGACCAGCAAGATCCAGTCAAACTTAGTCAAACTCTTGTAGTAGAAAAACCCAAGACTTGAGTGAAGAGTCCCAGAAGTCGTGTATGAAAGGAGAAAACTGACTGCATGGAATTGTTCTCTAGTCTCCACATACATATCATGGCCCACACATCCCTAATAATGTCAAAAGAAAAAGTGGTGGTGCACACCTTTAATCTCCAGGCAGAGGCAGGCAGATCTCTGTGAGTTCGAGGCCAGCCTGGGCTACAGAATGAGTTCCAGGAAAGGCACCAAAACAACACAGAGAAACCCTGTCTCAAAAACAAACAAAAAAGAAAAAAGAAAAACAAACAAAACAAAACCCCCCTAAGAGTCTCATCAGCTGAGTCCTTCCAAGGCAATAGGACCAACTAACAAGCAACTGAAACCTCCCACCTATGGGCCCAAATAAATATTTTATCTTTTTTATTATCTCAGATATTTTTGTCACATGATATAAAAGTTGACTAATATACTCCAAGGTGAAACTGTTTTTTTTTGTTATTATTATTATTATTATTATTATTATTTTTGTCTTTGGAGATAGGGTTTCTCTGTGTAGCATTGGCGCCTATCCTGGAACTAACTCTGTAGCCCGGGCTGGCCTCAAACTCACAGAGATCTGCCTGCTTCTGCCTCCCAAGTGCTGGGATTAAGGGCTTTTGACACCACGCCCAGCTGAGACTGTATTTAAGATACATGAGTATGCTTTAAAGTTGACCTGAAAATTCAAATTGGATTGGGTCTTCAGTATTTTATCCCCACAAAGTAGATGGAGACATGTATGAAAGTGATTGTAGTTGTATTGTTTATCATAGCAAAATCTGGACTATAAATAAATTTCAAGAGGGAAGAGTGGACAATTTGTGTATTAATTCAACAAAGTATTAGGCAGCAGAGAAAATGAGAAACTATAAGTAATAGCATGAATACATTTTGAAATGCTAAGTTTAAAGATAACTTGAAGAAAATGAATTGTAGATTGCAATTCCACTTTCTTAAAATTCAAAGTCAACTACAACTAAAAAATATGTATACACACTGGCTTCAACCTCTGGCCGCCACATGGGCGTGCAGGTGTGTTCATGAACACACACACACTCCACAGAAACAATAAAAGAAATGTACCCATGCATGCACATCCCGGAATTACTTTTCTAAATATCAGTATGACTTCCAAATAGAAATACAGTTTCGAATACAGAATACTAAACCATAACAAGCTCCGGGGAGAAGGTAAGAAGCCTAACGTCCAGACAGTCAATTCAGCTAAAGAGTGGTGTGTCATGTAGGTGCTCTCTAGTAAGTACTGTGTAACAAGGGTAAGAAACAGCAACTGTTTCCGGGAAGGCTGCAGATGACTACGAAAGCCACACATTAAACAACCAATTAAGCAAGTATATACTGGAGGGTAACTTGGTGATCAAGAAGAACCAGGTGGCCGGGCGGTGGTGGCGCACACCTTTAATCCCAGCACTCAGGAGGCAGAGGCAGGTGGATCTCTGTGAGTTCGAGGCCAGCCTGGGCTACAGAGCAAGTTCCAGGAAAGGCGCAAAGCTACACAGAGAAACCCTGATAAGTTCCCTTTGGATCCTCTTCCCACGTGAAGGGAGGTTGGGGTGGTTGTCTGGTCACTGTAGGGTCACTGTAAAGAAGACAGGCAGCCAGGGTAAGGCCACATTATAAAAGCCAGGTGGCGATGAAGACCTCAGATCTTTTTAGGGGCTCACTGTTCGTTGAAATCAAAAGTCTTCATGTTCTCCGATTGAGCTAGCGGGCACGTTATTTAACATTAAATAAATGTATTTTGAGACGGGGTCTTTTTGTGTAGTCCTGGAACTCGCTACAGACACCAGGCAGGCCTGTAAATCACAGAAATCCTCCTGCCTCTGTCTCCGGAGTGCTGAAATGAAAGGCATGCACCACCACCGCCCGGGTCCTTGGTTGAAATTTAAAAAAAAACTGATCCCCGGCTCACACGTCGAGGCCGACGTCAACAAAGAGCGACGGGGACTCACGCACGCGCGGTAAGGAGATAGGGAAGGCCCGGATGGAGGCGGGGCCGAGGTCGCGGATCATACGTCACGGAGCGCGCGTGCGTGACGCCGCTGGGGCGGGGCCTCGGGACCTGGTTCCTGACAGCCGCAGCTTGGCATCCCGGAGGGAGCATGGGGACCCCTACGGGCGCCGCCACCCGTCCCGTGGGCGCGGGAACTCTGGCAGGCGTGGGGGCCCCGCCGGGCTTGCAGACCGACTGCGAGACGCTGCTCAGCCGCTTCCAAGAGATGGACAGCGTGCGCTTCGAGGACTTCGCGGAGCTCTGGCGCAGCATGAAGTTCGCGACCATCTTCTGGTGGGTGTGCCACGCTGCCCTGCGGGAACGCAGCCCGAGTCCCCGGCCTCCGCCTGGGCGATGTCCCTGGCTCGCCCCTGTGCCTCTCCACCGCCTCCATCCGCACCCAGACGTCTGCCTTTCGACCTCTGCCAGTCTTGTTCGCCCCGAATGAATCCACGGTTAGAAACAAAGCAAACCACACCGAGACAGGGTCCTCCACGAATGAATTCTTTTAGCATGCAACAACCAAAGTTGGAAGTGCAGATTTGAGCCTCTGTTTAGCGCCTTTAGGTGGACGAAGCCCAAATTCAGCCCTGTGGCCGCCTTTGCCTCTGTCCCCAGACTCATTCTCACTTTCTTGTCCCAGCTTAACTTTGGTCCTCCATGGGCACTTCCTAGCCTGGGAGTTTCCTCCCTCTCTTGCTTTGTCCACTTCTTCAGTCATATTTAAACCCAAAATGACAGTTCTTTGGGAAGTCTTTTGCCCTTCTGGACTAAGTGAGAGGTTCCTGTTCTCTCTACCTCCCAGCACCGCGTGCATATCTCACCTCATATTGCATAGTTGAAGATGCCTTATTGGATAATGGTGAAGAGCACAGGGATGGGTCCCGAGTATTAGAATTTGAATTCAGCTCCCCAACCCTCCCCCACCGAGGTTTGGGGCAAGCTATTTTGTCTGTGAAATAGAGGCAGATAGTATACTTCACAGTAATGTGAGGATTAAATGAACCGATATATTTGGTGTGTTCCATGTTCGAAATTAATGTTCAGCGTTATCCCTGCTTTTTTAAATTTCCCCCTTAGACCAAACTCTGTGGAACGGTGACTCAATACATGTGGTATTTCTTCTTCTTTTTGTTTTTGAGACATGGTCTCATTGTGTAGCCATGGCTGGCCTGAATTTGCCAACAAGACCAGACTGGCCTTGAGATCTGCCTTCCTCTTCCTTCCAAGGGCTGGGGTTACAGGCATTCACCACCAGGCCCAGGTTTGAATGTAGTGTTTGTATTAATTAGTATAGCATATAGGTGATTGAAAGGGCTGAATGATTGAATGGGACTTTATTAGAACTTTTGCTGAGTAAAAGAGAAAAAATAAAAATCAACTCTGTTGATGTAAACTAATTATTATGTAGTTTGTAAATTACAGGGATGAAGGATGAACATATTAGCTGGTCATGGTGCTGCGTCCCTCTAAGCCCAGAATTGGGGGAGGCAGAGGCAGGAGAATCCGGAGTTCAATGCTGTCCTTAACTACAAAAAGAATTCCAGACCAGGCAGGCTACAGGAGATACTGCCTCAAAAAAAACAAACAACAAAAACTATTTATTGTACAACTGATCTTTTACATAGCTAACTGTAATGCATTCACTGTTTAATATGCTTATCACAGAACTCCGAAAAGCAGCAATAATGTCTATATTTTAGAGGTTAGAAAATTGAAGCTTTTATTTATTTTTAGGTTTCTCCAGACAGGGTTTCTCTATATGGCCTTAGCTGTCCTGGAACATGCTCTGTAGACCAGGCTGGCCTTGAACTCACAGGGATCTGCCTGCCTCTGTGTCCCAAGTGTTGGGATTAAAGATGTGCACCACCACCACCATCTGGCTAGAAAATTGAAGCTCTAAGCTTTAAGGAAGTTAATTTCACCAAGTGTGGTGACATAGGCTTATAATTAGAGTGATCAGGAAGATTGCAAGTTTGAGATCAGCCTGGGCTGTAAAGTGAGACCTCATTTTAAAAATATCTAAATCTATGTCATCCTGTTCCTTTTTAATTTATTATTATTATTATTATTATCATTGACAATATTACTATTATTGTGTAGTCCTGGCTGGCCTGGAATGTACTGTGTAGATGAGGCTGGCCTCTAATGGGACTAAAGGTGTGCACCACTAGACTGGAGAGATGGCTCAGCAGTTAGAGCACAGGCTGCTCTTCCTAGAGGACCCAAGTTCAATTCCTAGCACATGGCAGCTTACAGCTGTCTATAACTCCAGTTTCAGGGGATCCAACACCCTCACACTGACATCCATGCAGGCAAAACATCAGTGCACATAAAAATAAGTAAATCTTTAAAGAAAAATGACAGCAGGCCACATGAATGAGGGTGCTCATGGACCCCAATTATTTAAGCCTTGCAGTGGTGGCACACGCCTTTAATCCCAGAGAGATTAATTTGGAAGGCAGAAGCAGGCAGATCTCTGTGAGTCCAAGGCCAGCTTGATCTACAAAGCAAGTTCCAGAACAGCCAGGGCAACACAGAAACCCTACCTGAAAAAGCCAAAAAATAAGTGTGCACCACCTTGCCCACCCTGTTTTCTATTTTCTTTCTTTTTTTTTTTTTTTTTTAAAAAAAAAAGATTTATTTATTATATATATAGTATTCTGTCCCCATATATTCCTGCAGGTCAGAAGAGGGCACCAGATCTCATTACAGATGGTTGTGAGCCACCATGTGGGTGCTGGGCATTGAACTCAGGACCTCTGGAAGAGAAGTCAGTGCTCTTAACCTCTGAGCCATCTCTCCTGCCCTGTTTTCTATTTTCTTGTCTTTTCTGTTTGTAAAATCCATACGGGGAGGGGGTGACATACTAAGGGAGTTTTTCTAGGTTACTAGAGGCGGGGTGGACTTGATTTTCTTTCTTTTCCTTTTTTTTTTTTGGACACAGCGTCTTTCTCTGCAGCCCTGACTGTCATGGATCTCACTCTGTAGCCCAGGCTGGCCTCAAACAGAGATCCACCTGCCTCTGCCTCCTGAGTGCTGGGATTAAAGGAATGTGCCACGACACCTGGCTGGATTTTCTTTAGGAGTTATTTTGGTCTCAATACTGTGGTACACATTTCATGTTCTTTTCCTGTACTTATATTTATTGTTTGAGAGTCAAAGTGGTCTCCTCCCCCACTTGTAGTGAGATGTAATAGATTACACCAGCAAAGGGTCAGGTCTTTATCATTTTTTTAGTTTGCTGTTATTAAGTGACAAATGCAATATATTTATAGTTATGTGAATGCCAGTTGCTCGCATGTTTTAAGGCATTTTAGCTGAGTTGATATTTAAAGATGACTTTGTTTTTTCAAAATGGGATCTGGCTATGGCCTTGCATTGATGGCCGTCTGACCTCTTGTCTTCTGAGTGCTGGAATTACAGTCCGGGCCACCACTCCCAGCCTCTTGTTTTGTTTGACACTGGGTCTCTTGTAGCCCAGACTGGCCGTGACCTCAGTATGTAGTCAAGGATGACCTCAAACCTTTTGATCCTTCTGCTTCCATTTTCCAATCTCTGGGATTTCAGGACTGTGCTACTGGGTCTGGCTTTTAAAAAATGGAGAACATTTTTAATCTACCAACTTAAGGTCTGTCATAGAATACTAACATAATGTGTTCATTGTTTTTTCATTTTTTTATTTTTGTCTTTTCAAGACAGGGATTCTGTGTTCTGGATCTCTCTCTGTAGACCAGGCTGGCCTCGAACTCACAGAGATCCGCTTGGCTCTGCCTCCCAAGTGCTGGGATTAAAGGCGTGCGATGCCACGGCCCCACTTTTCTTCATTTTTAAGAGGAACGTCACAGTGTCTTTTCTGTTCTGGTGAATGGGAGGATGGGTTATGTTGGGTCGTTTCTCTTAACACGTAAGCCTTCTGTTTTGGAATATTTGTACACTGTGTGAAGATGTGTTGCTGTGATTGGTGTTAATAAAAAGCCGAGAGGCCAATAGCTAGGCAGGAGGGGATGGGAGAGAGAGAAACTTGGAGGATGAATCTAGGTGTGGAATTTGCCAGCAGACTTGAATCACAAGAGGGTCAGGGGTGGGTTCTCCATCTAGTTCCCAGCAGTTAACTTTTGTTCATGTTTATGTAACAGTGGGCATGTTTCCTTTTTGTTTTACAGTGGCAAAATGAGGAACTTAAAAAAGAACATGTTTACAAAAGAGGCCTTAGCTCTGGCCTGGCGCTATTTTTTGCCTCCATACACCTTCCAGATCAGAGTTGGCGCTCTGTATCTACTGTACGGGTTGTATAACACGCAGCTGTGCCAGCCAAAACAAAAGGTAAGGTTGGTGAATTAGTTTCCCCCAGTAGAAACATGAGCCAGGCACTGTATTTTCAAAATAATAAAGGACTTAGGCGGAAATACCAGTGTTTGCGTTTCCGGTCATGAACAAGGATCAAGTCCGTGTCACACAGTGGCTTGTTTTTCTCTTCCTGGCTGTAGATCCGAGTTGCCCTGAAGGACTGGGATGAAGTGATCAGGTTTCAGCGGGAGTTGGTCAACGCGCAGCATTTCGACGCAGCCTTTGTTTTCAGGAAGCTCCGGCTAGACAGAGCCTTCTACTTCACAGCAATGCCCAAGCTGGTGGGTTTCCTCAAAACAGAACCAACCAAACCAAACAACCCCAACCCCACGCATTTTCAAAACAAGCTGCTACATTTCGTTGTCCATGGCCTGCTTCGTTCTCCTGGGAATGTGAAGTCTTTTAGTGGTGATCAAAACTGTAGCCCTTCTTAAAATGTGAAACATGTTTTCTGATTGTTTTGTTTTCTCTGCAGACAGAATAGAGCCTCTGCTCTTGAGTCAGGGTATTTGTGGATGCCACACATGAATTGTTGGGAGTGGGAAGAGATCTGGTGTCTATCTGTGTTCTCTCTCTCCAGAGCTGAGGTTCAGTCCTAAACCACATGCATGCTAGGACTTTATCAGCCACTGAGCTGCCTCTCTTGTCTCTCTCCATTTGTGTAGAAACATGTCAAGTGTGCCTTTGTACACTGGAGTGTCAAGAGGGCTTGACCCAGGAATTTAAACCTCAGTCGGTAAAAACTGGAAATTTCTAAAATAATCCACTGTTTTTCCAGTTTTGTAACAATTGAGGCACTAGATTGGAAGAGCAGGCACGCTCCTGGCAAGTCACGTGACTTTTCAAAGCTGGGCGGGCTGTAGCATTCGGTGTGGCGTCCGATACTTAGAAATACCTAACAGGCTCTGCAAATGGATAGCTAACCAGTGTACTTGTAGGGCTGCTCTTCTGCTCGTGTGAATTTACTCCTAGCTTATGTTCAAGCGCTGGAAAATATCCTTTAAAAGATGTTCAGTTTTGAAAAGCTTTATCGTTGTGCATGTGTGAACATGGTGTAGTAGGTGATACGTGTTCCATGGCACACATGCCACTGTGCCTGTCTGTAGGTAATAAATAGGACAGCTCTGTGGTGTTGGCTCTGTCCTTCAGCCTTGAGGGGGAGTCCTGGGATCTACTCAGGTGACCAGGCTTGCTCAGCAAGTGCCTTTGCTCTCGGAGCTATCTCCCCAGCCTCCCAGGATGTTCGTTTTAAAAGACATTCTTTGTGTTTAGCTTTCCTGCAGAATGAAGAAGAAAATTCAACAGACTGAAGTGACCCAGAAGTTTAAGGACCCAAATGACCGTGTAATGAAACTTATCACTTCTGATGTGTTAGAGGTGCGCTGTTCTCACACGGTTGAAGCTGGGGAAAGTGGGTTTATTGACAGTTGTGTGCTGAGGTTGTAACTTCATTACTGGATATTGACAGTTTCTGTAGTGATGTTAGCACAGATCTTGTCAACTCATAGTCACTTTGGAAAGCAATTATATTTTGAAATAGTTTGCCTTTAATATTGTCATCAAAGATGGAAATAAAGGACCAAGTGTGGTGGTACGTGCCTACAATTACAACACTAGCCTGGGCTACATAGCAAGACTGTGTCTCTTAAGATAAAACAAAACATATATCTGTCTCAACCCAATATACATACAGCAAACAAAGGGATCCTCTTTTCCCTTTCAGGAAATGCTGAATGTTCACGATCATTATCAAAATATGAAGCATGCTATTTCAGCTGATAAGTGCATGCCAGACAGGGCCCTCAGCCTGGTAAAGGATGATTTCTTTGACAACATTAAGAACATCGTTTTGGAGCATCAGCAGTGGCACACAGACCGGAAGGTAATTCCTTGCTGTTGCTGCCCGACCCCTGCATTGTGTGCAGTGATTAAATGTGGGCAGTACCTTGGAGAGGCAGCCTGGCATAGTGGCTGCATTGCCCGAGGGAGATTTAGAGCGCTTTACCCTTCCAGTCAGGGCTCTGTCACTTAGTAAGCATGTGGTGTGACATTATTCAGGGTTACAAATGGGGGTGGGGGGAGAGTAAATCTTGTTTTGTTGAACTGTTTTTAGACCGAACCCAGCATATAGATTTATTTTATTTAGTGCAATATTAATTCCAACATTGTTGTAAAATTTTGAATTCATTTCCAACATGTAAATATTAGTGGACTGCATATAAAATTTTGGAAAACTACATGCTCTTTTTTTTTTTTCTACATGCTCTTATAAACCATGGAGTCTGGTTCCCCTGTGTCTACTGGCTGTGTAGTAGGGGGATACTGCACCCCAGTGGAGGCTCTTCTCTCTGTCTTCAGCATTGTCTCTGGTGTGGCTGAGCCATTGATTTTTCTAATAGCTTTCTTTTTTTATTTGTTTTTACACATGCATGCATGCATGCACACTTTTTTTTTTTTTTTTTTTTTTTTTTTTTTTTGAGGGAAGAAGTTCTGTTTAGTCCTGGAACTCACTGTGTAGGCCAGGCTAGATCTATTTTGAAACTTTGTGGTTCTTTAAAAATGTTTTTACACTTACTTGTGTGTGTGTGTGTGTGTGTGTGTGTGTGTGTGTGTGCATGCACATTGAGTGCTTGTGGAAGTCGGAGGACAGCAAGTGGGAGGTGGTTTTCTCCTTCTTGCACATGGGTTCCAGGGACTGAACTCAGGTCATCGGATTTGACAGCCAATGTCTTTTCCCACTAAGCCATCAATCTAGCGGGGAGTTTCGTGATCTTTTTTTTTGTTTTTTGTTTTTTTTTTTTTTTTGAGACAGGGTTTTTCTGTAGCTTTGGAGCCTGTCCTGGATCTCACTCTGTAGCCCAGGCTGGCCTCGAACTCACAGAGATCCACCTGCCTCTGCCTCTGCCTCCCCAGTGCTGGGACTAAAGGCGTGCGCCACCACTGCCCGGCGAACTTGGTGATCTTAATGTTAGACATTGTGCTGGTTAGTTTTCTGTTAGCTTGACAAAGGTTAGAGTCATTTGAAAAAGAGAGAGAGAGAGCATCGATGATGTCAATGCTTCTATTAGACTGGCCTGTAGGCAAGTCTCTGGGACGTTTTTTGATAACTGACTGGTGTGGGTGGTGCTGCCCCTGACAGGAGGTCCTGGGTGGTATAAAGAAGTCTGGGCTGTTGTGGGGAACAAGCCAGTAAGCAGAGTTCCTCCATGGCTTCTGCTTCAGTTCTGTCTCTGGGTGCCTCCTGAGTCCTTGCTCTGACCTCCTTCCATGATGGCCTGTAAGCTGTAAGGTGAAATAAACCCTTTCCTCCCCAAGTTGCTTTTGGCTATGGTCACAGCAGTAAGACAGATGGTGACCCATGCTGCAGTAATATGAAGCGGCCTTCTGATTTTTTCAGTAGTTAAAAGTAACTGTTAAAACTGTGATCCACTAATTGTCTGAAATCAATGGAATTATAGATGTGTATACATTAACATCCACAAATAACATTTTTGTTCTTTCAGAATCCGTCCTTAAAACCAAAACTTAAAGAAGGAGAAGAAGATAGCGAAGGCACTTCCCAGGAACCAGAGGTCAGCACTCTTAAAAGGCAGCATCTTTCCCTTTTATGCATGACTGGTTCTGCTTTGTAAGTGTTAGGACCCTTGACTCGTATTACGTAAACACGGGGAAATTCCGCTCTGTGTTCCATGGTAGCCAGTCTGTTCTTCACCTGAACTGAGCAGGGCACTCTGAGTGCAGGGCAGGACTCAGGTCTGTTCTTCACCTGAACTGAGCAGGGCATTCTGAGTGCAGGTCAGGAGTCAGGTCTGTTCTTCACCTGAACTGAGCAGGGCATTCTGAGTGCAGGTCAGGAGTCAGGTCTGTTCTTCACCTGAACTGAGCAGGGCATTCTGAGTGCAGGTCAGGAGTCAGGTCTGTTCTTCACTTGAACTGAGCAGGGCATTCTGAGTGCAGGGCGGGAGTGAGGTGGTAGCAGTTTTGAGCAGATGGGGCAGGATGATGGTAGGTACTCTTTTTAATTCTCAGGGGCAGGGTAAGGCTTGTGTGATAGCTTCTTGCTTGTCAGCCTTTCAACCCTGTGACGCTTGGATGCTCTCCGCATCTTCTCACGTTCAGTGTTTCATCTGTCTTGTGGAGCCATCTTTAGGCACAGGCAGATGAGGGAATGGCAGTCAAGAGCTCTGCTAATCCCCAAGGCTTTGTCCCTATCCCCTTCATGAATCTGGATGGAGATGGCCCACAGCTGTGAGGATGGCATTAATGCCGCTTGCTGTGCCGGCAGGCAGAGGTGTCATGTGTGATTTTTGTATCATGCGTGTCTAAACATGTTGGTTTCTTTTATTTGATCTTTGTCTCAGATCTTAATCCTGACTGTAGGTCCTCGGATTTTCGTAATTTCCCTAATGTTATGTTTGAACTTGGTTTTCCTTGTTTGTTTTCCTTCCAGAGATGTGAAAGAGCCGAGTCTTTAGCAAAAATAAAAGCAAAAGCCTTTTCAGCTGTTGCTCAGGTAAGTTCCGTGTTTAGTAAGCCAGCGTACCGTCCGCTCTCTCCTAAATGGCAGATTAGTGTTCATCCACGTAATCCACACACACAGTTGAAGAGTCAGTCACCCAGCAGCGCCCTGCCCATTGCCTGGTGTCCCATGCGCCTGACCTGAGAAGAGGCACTGTGTGGCTTCTCTGGCTCTTCCTTTTGCTCTTCGCCTAGAGTGTTGAAGCCGTGTTCTCCATCCTCTTCCACCTTCTGGACTCGGATCCAGGAGGAATGGAGTGTGGTTTTTATTGATTGTTGGCATTTAGGTGGCCATTGTTTCAGTCTGGGACCTTTGTGCCGGAAGAATTTTTTTTTTTAGTCATTATTTTTTTATCGTATTTTTTTTCTTTACCCATCTTGTTTTTTCTTTGCTATTTTCAGTCTGTTTCTATTAGGGTGTTTCTTAAATGTTAGCTTCTTGGCCATTGTTTTTTGTTGTTGTTTGTTTTTTTTTTAGTATGTGTGCTGATATTTTTTTCTTTACTGAGAATGTCTGTCATTGAGGATATTAATTTAATCACAGTTTTTGATGTTTCTTCCCATTTCCTTTGAATCTGTTTTTCTGTTTATTTTGGTTTCTGTTTTTCATTCTCTTGGCTTTGTTCCAGAAGATCAGAGCTCCTCAGATGTCTCTTTATGTGGAGTGACTAACAGATAATGCAGATTTTAAATGTTAAAGCCTTCATTTCTTTTTCTTGGGTCTGTTCATTTTTACTAAAGAGGAAGCTTCCATTCCCATTCCCGTGAGAAGAGGGTGGGAAGCCAGCCTGGCTGCCGGTGTTCCCGGAGCGTCCTCTGGGTCAGTCGGGAGGCCCGGAGTCCACGCTCGGGCCACCTTCTGCTGTCCCCTCCACTGCCATCTTTGCTTCCGTGCCTCCATCTACTTGTTTATTTATTAATTAATTATTAAAATCCTAAATCTCTCTCTGGTTTGTCTTCCCGGAGAACGGGCTCCTGTCGTACTAGGGAGGTGGTCCGTTGCTCAGCTTTGGGGCTGGGGAGCAGGACAGGGTTCCCCATGTAGGTGCTCACCGGCTCTCTGTGGTTTGGGTGCAGTCCTCGTGGGGTGGGCGGTTTTGTCATAGTTCTCCTGTGCGGCCGTTTCATTTCTACCCTCCTACCCTCCTCGTGAAGTCAGCTGTCGCTTTACTCGGCTGTAATCGGGTTGTTTCCTCCATGTGTCTGTTCTGTGGTTTTCTGTGCTTTTATTTCATTATTTTACTCAAGTTGGAGGAGGAAGTAAGTACTGATAAATTCATTCTTAATTCTATGTTTTTCTTGGAGTGTGTGTGTGTGTGTGTGTGTGTGTGTGTGTGTGTGTGTGTGTGACTATTTCATGGGAAAGCAAACTCATTTCCTAACTGTAGGAATAGAAAGTAATAATGTTTAGGATGACTCCTATTGGTTAGGTGTTATACAGTTGCTACACACCATCACAGTAAAGTGAGTATAAGACATTGAAAATACACCAAGGAAGACAAATGGATTACATTCACTTCTTTTTAACCCGAATTCCCTTTATGTATGGAGAGGATTTGCTGTCAGATGATGTCTTGTGTATATCTTAAGACCTCAGATAATTGTGAAAATCAATTACATCATACCCCACAAGTTGTTCCAAGTGCATCATTGCACAACTGTAGTTTTTTTCCCTCTTGAGGTGCACCTGGTGTCTTATATAATAGCTTTTGAAGACTCACTAATAAGGCGTATCTCCGTGAGTTCAAGGCCAGACTGGTTGATATAGTTTATATAGCCAGGGCTATGTAGAGGGACCCTGCCTCAAAACAGCAACAAGCAAACCCTAGGCTTGCTGGTCTTAGAGACCGTTAGGACCGGAACTTCCTTCCTCACTTCTCCTGCCTTTCTTTTCCGTGGCGTTCGTGCTCCTGGCTTTGGGTTCAAAGCTGGTGCTTCCTTTTTGGTAGTTACCGTTCTAAAACACAGTGAACAAGTCACAGTGTGGTGGGTTTGGGAAACCTATCCCGACCAGTCTGGGCCACATACCCGGAGCTGGGCACACAGTGGGAGGTACCTTACTCTGAGTCAGACCTGACTCTTCTCAGCTTCATTGGCTAGCCGTTCTAGAGAAGAGCAACTGCATCCTAGCCCAGGGTGAGCTGTCGGTGACGTGGCTGCAGGGATTGGTTACAAAGGTGAAAGTCTGTGTCTCCATACAAAGTGTGTAGCACAAGCCTGGTAATGGTAAAGGACGTGATGACACCTGTTTCTGCCTCCCTCACCTTTGTGGTCTGTCCTTGGGTTCATTTTGTTATTCATCGCGAGTAACTGCATTTCTCTTAATAAGGCGTCCAAGTCCAGGAGGCATCGCCAAGCCAAGCTTGACTCCTCTGACTCTGATTCTGGATCTGGACAAGGGCCAGGCAAAGCAGCTAAGAAGAAAAGAACCAGAGAGACAGCAGAACCGGCAGGAAGGAAGAGGGCTTCCAGAGGCAGAGGTACTTCGCATTAACAGCTTTGCTAAGGCTGGGCAAGGCTGAGTAGGTCCTTACTTCTAGGATGGATGAGAGCTGGGAGTGGTGGGCAGACATCTGTAATACCAGCATCCAGGAGACTGAGGCAGGAGGATTGCCAGTTTAAGGCCAGCTTGAGCTACGTAGTAAGATCCTGTCTCAGAAAAAAAAAAAAAAAAAGATTTGTGTGGGAACATTGTGGATTTAATATTAAAAATGAACCTATTTCATAGCTTCTTGGACTCTTGTTCCTGAAAGAGACCCTAGAGATTATATCAAACTTATTACTCAGTGTAACTCTATTAGTAATGATGTGTGAATTAAATTACATCTAGAAAAGTCAATAAGTAATGCAGTTCATAAACTTTATCTCCAGTTAAATTCATTAAGCTATCCCTGTTTTTTCTTTGTAAAAAGAGTATCTGCAAAATGACCTTTTTTTTTTTTGATGCTTAAATGACCATCGATTTGAGGGATTTGATTTTTAAAAAATCGAATAAATGCTGTATACTCAGCACAGCTAAGGTTGGGATGTGTTAATGGCAGAAAGCACAGTAGACACATTACAGATACTTCATAATTGTACCAGACACACTCCTGGCTACCTCAGACAGGAGTTTGTGAAAGTCATTTACAGCCTGTGAACATGTTTTGTTTCTCCTGTGTCGAGGCCGTGCAGGAGAGTCAGAGTTCAATAGCTCCAGTGTCTGTCGGATACGGTTCTGTGCTGTGATAGTTGCTTAGCGTGCAGTAAGAATTCGGAGGGAGAAGCCCAGGCTGCTAAGGGTAGCCAAGACATGAAAGCTTTTGAAAGAAAGCTTGCTGCTCCGAAGCTGGCAGGCGCAGTGAAGACAACTGTTACGACAAACTCGAGCTTGTAAAATAAATCCTAAAATACAAAACAGGTCCCCAAACCAAAAGCCCTTCCTGAATCCAGTTGTTCTAGGATGCAATCATGATGCAGTTAATTGGAATCTGTTAATATAATTTGTCTTATATTAGGCTAAAGGGGAAGATATATATTATAATAATTATCAAGGAAGATATTTGATAATCTCTAATGTCAATCCTTGATTTAGAAAATTCTCCAGATTGGGATCATCCATGTCCTGTGAAGTTCAGAGAGCCGTACACACCAGCTGTGCAGCTTCTCTCACAGCTCGGCTGTGCAGCGTACAGTCTCACGTGAGAGCCGCAGACAGGGGGGACAAGTGAACACACACACTCCAGTGGAAGCACACCTCTGCGTAGGTGATGGGTCAGGTCACCACAGACGGAGCCGTGTCCACCCTGTCCTGGGGAAAAGAAATGGAGATCCCTTTCGTTTTTACAGACAGACAGACAGACAGACAGACGGAGAGCCTAACATTAGCAAGGATACATTAGGAGAACGTTTTATCTGACATTGCCCTTGCAGAGCTAGGTGGTGAGATCGGGAACATGAAGTTGTACATTATTGGAGAAGGTGCCCGTGTGAGTGGCCAATGTTAAATGTGAAAAGTATTCTGGAATTAGCTGGACAAAAAGATGAAGAGCAAAAGTTTTAGTAAAGTAAGGGACCCTGCTACAGAAGTTAGCGCTGGAAGGTTCATAAAAGAGAATCTGTGATAGTTTTATTAGTCTAGTAAGTTAAATAGTGACAGATTATAAAGTTCTCATAAGACACAAGACAGGAAACCAGAATAACCTTTTGTCTATTAAAGGACTAAACTTGCAGGTGCTCTGCTGGACGTCTTTGAACTTGTTCACTCCTGGGAACTGATTGGCCTCTGCACCCCGGCTAGTGCTCACTCCTCACATCTCTAGTCCCCAGCTCTTGAG
Organism: Peromyscus leucopus; assembly: GCF_004664715.2. Lineage (NCBI taxonomy): Eukaryota > Metazoa > Chordata > Mammalia > Rodentia > Cricetidae > Peromyscus > Peromyscus leucopus. The sequence continues at coordinate 41,749,678 of NC_051075.1, forward strand.
ACGGGCTCCTGCTCTGTAGCTCAAGGAGGCCTTGAAGTCTCAGTCATCCTCCCTCTGTGCTCTGTGTGCTGGGGTCAGTCCTGTGCCACGGCACCCAGCTTACTGATGCTTGAGAAAGGAGTAATGTTCCTGTACAAATTCTTTCAGAAAACAGAAGAGAGAACACTTGCTAGCTTCTTGTTACCGCAATAAATGAAAACTAAAGACCGGCCCCCTTCACTAGCGACATTCCTTGCTAGATAAAGAGATCAAATCCAGCAACCTATTGGAAGAAAGCAAGATGAGCAATTAGACCCTCTCCCAGTAATTTAAGAAATAAGCCAGTGTAATTCATATTAACCCGTTAAGGGAGAAACCTCTCATAAATAAGGTTATCGACAAATCTAGTATCTGCTCATGGTGGAAACAGTGAATTACTATTAGATGGAAATGGGACCTAATGGATTTGTAGCAGACACAGACTTTAACATCATCCTTCATGTGATTCCTGGGATTGGACTCTGGAAGAGCAGCCAGTAATTCCAGCTCCTGATCCAATTGATTGGTTAGTCACTATTGAGAGAGTTATGCATTCTGGATAGGAGATCTTTATCAGTAATCAGGATTGTATTTGCATATATTTTTCCAGGTTGTAGCTTGATATCTCTGTCTCTGTCTCTGTCTCTTTCTCATAACAGTGTGTTACAAAGATAAGAATTTCAGTGGACATGGTAGTGCATGCCTTTAATCCTGGTGCTATGGAGTCAGAGGCAGGTGGATCTCTATGACTTCCAGGACATACAGGGCTACATAGTGAGACTCTGTCTCAAGGGAAAACAATTCTTTAAATTTTGTTTGTCATGTTTTGTTTTGTTTTTGTGAAGTTAGGGACTCATGCAGCCAGGCTCACTCAGATGGCCTTAAACCCCTAAGCCAGAGCTCTGCCTCTGCCTCCCAGGTGCTGGCACTGTATGCACACGTTACCACATTGGCTTAAGAATTGAAATTTTGAAGAAGTGCAATTTATCATTTTTTCTTTGATTCATGCTTTTTTTGTGTTACACATAGAGTCTTATTGAGAACAATTTTTCAGTGTTTTCTCCTACACATTTTGAAACTTTAAGCATCATGTTTGTGACACATTTTAATCATTTTGTTATATGTGCGAGTGGAGGGTGGTTTTTTTTTTTTTTTTTGTTTTTGTTTTTTTTGGTTTTTTGAGACAGGGTTTCACTGCTGTAGCTTTGGAGCCTGTCCTGGACTAGCTCTGTAGACCAGGCTAGCCTTGAACTCACAAAGATCCACCTGGCTCTGCCTCCCGAGTGCTGGAATTAAAGGCATGTGCCACCACCGCCCAGCCGGAGGGGGTTTTTTGACTGTGGATGTAAAACTGTATCAGCATCGTTTAAAACCACCTTTACTCCACCAAATTACCTTCGCAATAAAATCAAGACCATCTCGATGGCTCATCGAGTAAAGGTGCTTGCTGAGAGCCTGACAGCCTGAGGTCAGTCTCCTGGACCCTCACGGTAGTAGGAGGGGACCAGTTTTCAACAGTTGTCTTCCGACCTCCACATGTACACTGGCACACATGTGCCTCAATGTCACGTTCACAGTCACAAAAAGATCTTACTGTTACTGTGTAAGCATGATGCATGTGTTTAAGAAGTGCTTTGTACTTATTTTAAAACACTGGTGGGGCTGGGGAGATGGCTCAGTGGTTAGGGTCACTGGCTGTTCTTTGGGACCCAGAATCAGTTCCCAGCATCCACATGGTAACACACAACTGGCTGTAACTCCAGATCCAGGGGATCCGATCCCCTCTTCTGCTCTTTGTGGGCTGGGCATTAGGCACACAAACAGTACACAGACTTACACGCAGGCAAAACACCCATGCACATAAAATAAAAACAAAGAAATCTTTAAAAATCTAGAGGAAGTCCATAGACTAAGAAAAACAGAGGAGATGACTTGAAAAGGACAGTGTCTGCGGTGTACAGAGTGAGGTCTGTTTTGGTTCACATGTGAACAGTGTTAACTTTTAGTAATTCTGGAAAATTATGTTGAGTGTTAGATAATGGCCTGCCCTCAAAAGTGGAGTCGGCAGCCTAGGTTTAACTTGGTAGGCGGAGGTGAGTGCCATGACTCGTTTCCTTGAAAACCAGGAGGAACATAATAGGTTTGAGTTGACAGACCGAAGTGGGCTGCTGAGGTAGCTCAGGTTTAGGAGTGGTAAATAATGGCCTTGGTTGTAGGGACTAGAGGGTGTCTTGACAGTTATGCAGATGGATACAGAGGCTGATTGGGGGATGAGATAAGTATGCCGGGTCTCAGCATGTGGAGGATGCTGGTGGGTAAATGCTGGAGAGGTATGGGTGGCATAATGAGGATTTCATATGGGGAAACGCTTGTTCAGTCTGCCTGGCCAGGTTCAAGTCCTGTGATGTCTGTCTGTCCTTGAACTTCTGGTCCTCCGGCCTCCGCCTCCCTAGTGCTGGGACTATAGATGTGGGCCACCATGCCTGGGTTATGGTGATGGGTATTGAACACATCTATATCCCATGCTAAGTTAACTCTACTGACTGAGCCACATCCCAGCCCAACTCCAGTGTTTTTGAAAATGGAAATTCACTGGCTGATATGACTAAAGAAGTATGTGAGCATGTGTCTTGTGTAGCAAAAGAAAATGTGTCGGGCTGGAGAGATGGCTCAGCGGCTAAGAGCACTGGCTCTTCTTCCAGAGGTCTTGAGTTCAATTTCCAGCAACCACACGATGGCACACAACCATCTGTAATGAGGTCTGGTGCCCTCTACTGGTCTGCAGGTGTACATGCAGACAGAATGCTGTATACATAAAAAATAAAATAAATCTTAAATAAAGAGAAAAGGTATCTGTGTTCAAAAATAAGACTGAAGCTGTTCAACTTTAAATTACTATGAAGTTGAAGTAAAGCTGGGCGGTGGTGGCGCATGCCTTTAATCCCAGCACTCGGGAGGGAGAGGCAGGTGGATCTCTGTGAGTTCGAGGCCAGCCTGGTCTCCAAAGCAAGTTCCAGGAAAGGCGCAAAACTACACAGAGAAACTCTGTCTCAAAAACAAACAAACAAACAAACAAACAAACAAAAAACCAAAAGAAGTTGAAGTAACACATGATCAGCCCCTCTAGACACCCTGTTTGTGTGATAAAGATCAAATGAGGTATCTCTAAGTTTCTTCTCATTCTCTCCATTTTGCCTAATAGAAGAATCATATACTATATACAAAGCACAGGGCTTTTTTGTTCTGTAGATGCAGGGTTTCAACGTGTAGCTCAAGTTGGCCTGGAACTTGCTATGTGGCCTAGTTAGTCCTCAGACTTATAATCCTCCTGCTTCAGCTTCTTGAGTGCCTGGATTAAAGTTTTTTCCATTTATCTGTCTGTCTGTCTGTCCATCTGTCCACCCACCCTTCATCCATCCATCCATCCATCCATCCATCCATCCATCCATCCATCATCTATTTATTTGAGTTTGGATCTCACTGTAGCCGAGGCTGGCCTCAAAGTGAACATCCTCCCAAGTGCTGAGGTTATAGGTGTGTGCCACTGTGCCCAGTGACACAAATATTTTAATGCTTCCTCCCCCCCCCCCACAGGGTTTCTCTGTGTAGCTTTGGAGCCTTTCCTGGATCTCGCTCTGTAGACCAGGCTGGCCTCAAACTCACCGAGATCTGCCTGCTCTGTCTCCCAAGTGCTGAGACTAAAGGCGTGTGCTACCACCGCCCGGCGTATTTTTAATACTTTTTTTGGGGGTTTTTTTCCAGACAGGGTTTCTTTCCCAGGTAGCTTTGCGCCTTTCCTGGAACTCACTCTGTAGTCCAGGCTGGCATATTTTAATACTTAAGTAAAGCTTTGAGGGAGATGGAGAGAGGGGTCAATCAAGGCTAAGGATGAGAAAGAAGTCATAAGGAAACCTGGTACTTGGTAAGCTAATTAGCAAATTAACATTTAAAGGATTTTTATTCTAGAATGCATAATTATGTTGTAATTTCAGTGTTGAAACATCTAAGATTAGTATTCTGTTTTTATCTACAATCATTTCTCTATCTCTAAACATTCCTAGGTAATGTGCAGAGTGAACGGAAGGAAGAGAAGTCTTTACACCTGAGTATGCCCATAATTGCCGAGGAGGAGGAGGAGACTGACTTCAGCGAAGCAGGTAGATATGCATCTCATCAATCAGTGCAGGGTCTTAGGCTTGCAGAGTGAGCGGCTGGGTTAGAGTCTTCCCCGTGACAGGCGACTCCGTTCCTCTGACCCTTGCTTTGGCTCACTGGAGCACGGCAGTGTTACACTGGTAACCATGCCACTCCACAGCGAGCAGTGATGCAGTCCATGCATGTGGACGCCTGTTAGGGATCTGTCGCTGCCACTGTCTCGGGAGCTGCTCCCAGACCTCTGCCCTGCTTGGTCTTGGTCTTGGCAGCTTCTCTTTAGGAATCTGTTTTCTTTTTCTTTCTAACCCTTGATCCTCCGCCTTCCATGGCATCCCCTTTCTGTTTTTCATGGATGGGGAATATTTCTTTTTTATCACAGCTTTCTGATGTTCTTGTTTCTGTGTCTTGTATTTAATGATCGTTATCTGCATGATAGTCACGCATTAGCTGTAAGAGCCAGAAAGACACAGCACATATGTGTTGTTATGTTTCCAGGTTTCATTGTGATGGAGTCAAAGTTTACACCTTCTTTTTGCACTGCCTAGATAATTCTCAGTTAGCTAGCCCTGGGTTCATGGTAATTATAAGGAAGGCATGCCCCTGGGGAAATTTCAAGCAACTTAATTATTAAGAGATAGGATTTAGAGTGACGGAGCTCTCCTATCTTACTGGCATCTCAGTAAGATTGAAATCCTTCTGTCCATTGGAGATAGGAGTTTCTGTTCTTTTGGTTTTTCGAGACAGGGTTTCTCTGTGTAGTTTTGGTGCCTGTCCTGGATCTCAATCTGTAGACCAGGCTGGCCTCGAACTCACAGAGATCCACCTGGCTCTGCCTCCCCAGTGCTGGGATTAAAGGTGTGCACCACCACACTCCTACCCGGCGAGGTAGGAGTTTCTAAACTGCAATTTCATGTAACATGCCTCTCCAGTGCTGGGATTAAAGGTGTGCACCACCAAACTCCTACCCGGCGAGGTAGGAGTTTCTAAACTGCAATTTCATGTAACATGTGTCAGAGCTAAGATTTTTTTTTAAGTTAGAAATAAGGTAATGTGCTACATTGTGTCACTGAAATATATATTAAAATTTAATTGCATATTATATATGGTAATATATCAATATTGTAAATCATTTAATCTATATTGTGTGTGTGTGTGTGTGTGTGTGTGTGTGTGTGTGTGTGTGTGTGTGCTCGCGCGCTTTGTTATTTACCTCCCTCAAGGCTTCCCTCTTAGGTCTTGGCCGTGAGGACATTGGTGGGTTAGACTAGTTAAACACTTACCCAGGTGACCTGTATATTGTTACTTAAATCTGTCATTGAAATGTCAGTTTGTTTAAAGAATTGATGGACTTCCTAACCTTGTATCCACAGAGTTCACTGCACCCAAGAGGAGAAGAAAGCGCTGACCAGGAGCCTGGTGGAGTTTTAAATCTGAGCTTTCTGACAGAAGAACAGGTTTTATTTTGTTCTGAGCAGGAGGCTGGCCAGCAAGGACTAACTTCTGAGAACGGGGTCATTTCTGTGAAATGGGAGAGCCCGACATAGGTCAGGAGTTGGAATAGAGGTTTACTCTGAAGTTTAATGTGATATTTCTGTTAAAAGTCTGTGTGAATGGGGATAAAGTTTGCATTTAGAACGTAGTAGAAAGAACTGTGCATTGGTGGATTATGCACCACTGTAATGTTTACTATTTTATTTTTAAAAAACATTTTTCTAAAATACTGTTTATATATAAGTGACTCGTACCTGCCATCCAGCAACGGGTTGGGCTGTGATTTTTGTTTAATAGTCTACGTGTCGTGGTTAAGTGCAATAAAATATTTGTCCCACTTGCTTTCTCTTTTAATGTATGGAATTACAGGGTTAGTGACCTGACTAATAACTCAGGAGGTTAACACTCCTTTGGTGATGTATTCCTATCTATCTATTTACTAGACAGCGTCTTGCTGTATATGCTAGGCTGGCCTCGAACCTTCCACACTCCACCTCAGCCTCCCCACCAATGGGATTGTAGAGTGCACCACCATGCCTCACTCGTTACCTTCTTTAGTGTTTGCTTTCAAGTTCGTGTTGGTCGCCTGCACGCCTGTGTCCTTGTCTACACGGAAGACTAATTAGTAAGCTGTATAAAGCTCATGTACTGCCTTTCTAATAAGCCTTTAGAAGCAGTCATAGAAATCTTAGAATGTGTCTTTGACACAGAACCTTTGTAAATCACAGAAAAAATTTCTTCTTTTTTTTTTTTTCCAGAGCTGAGGACCGAACCCAGGGCCTTGCTCTGGGCAAGTGCTCTACCACGGAGCTAAATCCCCAAACCCCAGAAAAAATTTCTGTAGCGTCATGCATGTGCTGCTCTTAGTTTCTCATTCCTGGAGTTTAAATGGAAATGGCTTGAGCTGTGTTTGAATGCTCCCAGAAAGAAGTAGATCACTTCCATGACATGCAGCTAGCTCAACCTGACTTACAGTTAGTGATTAAGGTGCAGAGTCTGGGTTGAAGAGGACATTTCCAATTCTGATATGACTGAAAGTCTGTATCTTGCAGATATAATATATAATTTTTTTTTTTTTTTTTTTGGTTTTCCGAGACAGGGTTTCTCTGCGTAGCTTTGCGCCTTTCCTGGGACTCACTTGGTAGCCCAGGCTGGCCTCGAACTCACAGAGATCCGCCTGGCTCTGCCTCCCGAGTGCTGGGATTAAAGGCATGTGCCACCACCGCCCGGCGCATATATAATATTTTAAGATCAAAATATTAATGTTGACCCAGGTAAAACTTGGGTTTGTTATCCTGTTAGCTCGTAGGACTAACTTCAGCTGTCTGATAACGGGCGGGACACTCCAGAGCTGGGACTAGTGATGTTTACAGGCATTGTGCAGCTCTAACACTGTGTGGCTGAGCTGTAATCTATTTTTCATAAAGCGCTTATAGAATACATGGTATCCTTTCCCAGGCTAAAGCGATGATGAGTAGTAATACAATACTCGAGGCAATACTTGTTGTCATAATAGCCGAAAGCTTGTGTTTTTCCGGATCACTGAGTTGCTCAGACTAAGCTTGTGGTTCATTTGACAGCTGATTTCCTTGTGCTGATTTTAATTAGGTATAATGTATACCCTCTTCTCTGCCTACCTTTGATATAGTGAAAAGACTGATACCTCTGTCAGTCTGTCTGTCTACCTACTATCTACCTACCCATCTCTTGGGGAAATATCTTAAAAATGATCTTTATGCATTGAAAATTACTTTTATTTCTCCTAGGTTAGCTTAGGGAAATAACCATAGTTACTAATGCCTTCCCCACCCTTGATTCTTGAATTAAATTACAGTTTGAAGAAGGCTTACTTTTTAAATGGCTTGGAAAGAACTCTGTGGGTGTGAAACTATTCACATTTTCATTTATCCTTTGAACGACTATGTAGTAATTTTCATTGCACATTTTTCTTATTCTCCGTGTTAACGTAAATGTCAAAGCCCAGACTTGAGGTTGTATAATCTCTTTTATGTGATATTTTTAAATGCCTGAATTATTCATTCTACTGTGCTGTGTATTGCAGGTCTGAATTTTTAACGTTTGAGCAGGCTCTTTTCAGTTGGAAGAAACAAAAGCATCCTCCCACTCTGTTAAATGCTAGGAGCTTACTGAAAGAATAAGACTAAGTAAGTAAGGCACCCCACCAAAGACACAGCTTCCTCAAGGACTTGGAAAAAACTACCGGCCTCCTTTACATCAAATGATGCTCTTAACTAGGATAGAGATCCCTGGTACCATCAGTTTTGACAACGGATGACAGAAAGGACCCATCTGTGGCAGCTTTCCTCGGAAAAGGTGAATGGGCAGGCATTTAGAGTCTCAAGATTTCCTACTACAATCCTGATGTAATCCAGGAGGGACACAGACATTCCCTTCACAGACAGCCACACTGCACAGTGGTGAAGAACATCCGCTCTGGGCAGTCTGGGTTTGCTCTGGCATTACACTGTACCCCTGGCATTTAATATATGCCACCTGTAATCATTTGGGGCTGTATATGCTGTAATTCAGTCTTAGGCTGGCAAGGGTTCCTCCACTGAGCTATGTCTAGTCCTTTGTTTTACTCACTAAGTTTCACATTCTGGACTTGGAATTTATTGTGTAGCCCAGACAGGTCTCGGAGCTTCCTGTCTCAGCTTCCTGTCTCAGCTTCCCAAATAGGTGGAATTAGAGACTGCCACCCAGCCTAACTATTCCTGTTTTCAACAAATAGTTCTGATATTCACATGTAAACCATATCCATGGCTCTTCTTTGTGAAAGCCATGCTTATATCTGGATGGTTCTTCAATCTGAAGAAAATACTGATTTTTTTTTTTGAAGCTCAGCACTGTTGCAGACCAGTTCTATCATATTTTCTTTGTCTGAAAAATATCTTTCATCCTCATTACTGAATGGTATTTCTATAGGATTTAGAAATCTAGCTAGACGGCTTTTTTTTTCTCCTTATGGTCAGCACCTGTAAGGTTTTTCCATCTCATCATCTGGTGGGAAATTGGAATCTGTTCCTCCGGTTCCCTTGTGTACTGTAATCTTTTTATTTGGCTGTGTTATATTTTGGTGCTGGGAACCGAACCCATAGCCTTGCATATGCTAAGCACACGCTTTACTGAGAGTTCCACCAGCTCCTCTCTGCCTGCAGTCCAGTCTGCTGTTACTGTTACTCAGCAAGTTCATGATGTCTGGTGTGGTTGGTTTTTCTAACCCGGGATGCATGCTGCACTGGCCTCATCGGCTTCTCTTTCTGGGACTTCAGTTATGTCTGTTATTAGTTAGGACTGTCTCACGGCTCATATTTTGTCTCCTCCAATAATACTGTCCTGTGCTCCAGAGTGCCTTTTGATTTGTCTACAAGTTCATGATCTTTTCTCTTGTATTCGATCTGCTTTTGATTTTCTCCAATAACTTAATTTGTAGTTCTGAAATTTCTCCTTGATTTCTTTATGGGTTCTGTCTTCATTGCAATGACGCATCTGTCACCTTCTCTAACCATTTTTTATATATTGGGGGCGGGGTAGAGGAGGGGGTTGAGACAGGGTCCCTTTATGTAGCTCTTGCTGTCCTGGAACTTGCTATGTAGAATAGGCTAACCTGAAACTCACAGAGATTCACTTACGGCTATTTCCAGTGCTGGGATTAAAGGCGAGCGCCACCACACCCCACCCTGTTGGTACTTTTAAAGTTTGTTTTTGAAGTCCAGCACTTTTCCTGGATCACATGAAGTATTTGTCACATGAATATACTCTTACAGGACTTGAACTTTGAACTCAGGAGCCCCATGAGTGGGAGGCTCCTGAGAACTCTGCTCAGTACTTTGTGACTTCCAGCCACTGTCTAGCCCTTGAATCACGAAGTTGCTTTGTGTTGTGCCCCAGATGAGAATGTGTACTCAGGTTTGGGGCATTGTCCCTGATGGCTCTTTTCAGAGATTTCTCAGCTGGACTTCTAACTGTGCTAATTGCCAGAGAAAGAGGACTAGCTGTAAGGTGAAATAAACAGACCCTCTCCTCCCAAGTTGCTTTTGGTCATGGTCTTTATCAGAGCAGCAGAAAGTGATGTATTAAACATGAATTTTTTTTTATGGTAAATGTATTTTTTTTCTTTTGCATACAAACTGTATGGCCATGGCAGGCTTCTTGCTAACTGTTCTTATAGCTTAAATTAATCCATTTCCATAAATTTATACCTTGCCACGTGGCTGGTGGCTTACCGGCGTCTTCACATGCTGCTTGTCATGGCGGCAGCTGGCAGTGTCACCGGTAAATGTATTTTTAAGTGACTTGAGTTTGGCTAAAGCTTCAGAAATTGCTCGCTCTTTGTTAAAGGTTTTGGATGGTTGATATATCTTAGTTTCCTGCAGCATAATTGGTTATTGCTGCCCTTTGTAAGTATCCACAATTAGATAGTGAACTGGATGTATTTATTCTCTTTGGAAACGTCCCTTCCACCAGCAGTGCTGAGAAGAAACTTTGTGTTGTATTCAAAAATGAGATACCCTGTCCTTTTTTAAAGCCCGTATTTCTAGAAAACCATCCTGTTTGCAACTTGATATGAACCGAGCAAACAATCAAAAGATTTAATTTGTCTCTGGTATATAACAAAACATTAAGTTATCACGCTCCTGGTGAATAACTCTATGCTTTGTACAGATTTTCTTAGATTTGCAAATATGATTTACTCTCACGGTTGCAGTCTTAAGGAGCTAGAACAAATCTCTCCGTAATGTTTCTGGGTCTGTGTAATTAGGATTTAATTGCTTCAGAGAGGAAAATGAAACTGTGGAATGACTCCTCGGGGCTGTATTGTCAGGATTTCATTTTCTTTTATTCTTTGGTATATTATCTCACACACACCCCCCCATATCAACATTTAATAAAATGAACAGAGGAGTCCATCCCATTTCTACAGTCTGGGCAACCACAGGAAATGAAACAAGGCAGATGTGGGTGTCCAGTAACAGCTTGTTAAGCCCAGAACCTGTGGCACCAGAAGGAGGAGCCAGGTCCAGGCAGGGTCATACTTCTATTTTTGGTTGTGAGCCTAGCCTTTAACGGCTGAGCCATCTCTCCAGCCCCAGGGTCATGCTTCTATGCACTTCGTTTTTAGTTTAATTCTTATTTATATTTTAATTTTTGCTTTTATTTCTTTTCATTTTTTGAGAGCTTTATTTTTAACGCTGAGATGTTTTTGATAGTATTCTTTGATCCATTTTTCTATATTTCGTTAAAAGATTCAAGCGTAGTTATTTTACCTCCTGTTTCTAATCATTGCAATATCTGAAATTCAGCAAGTCACCCACGTTGGTCTCACTGGTGATTTCTTTTTTTTTTTTTTTTTGGTTTTTCGAGACAGGGTTTCTCTGTGTAGCTTTGCGCCTTTCCTGGAACTCGCTTTGTAGACCAGGCTGGCCTCGAACTCACAGAGATCCGCCTGCCTCTGCCTCCCGAGTGCTGGGATTAAAGGTGTGCGCCACCACCGCCCGGCCCATCACTGGTGATTTCTAATGGGAGCTCAGATTTTCTTGACTCGAATGCTGGGGCCTTGTGAATGCTTTCCTTTAGAAAGGGTTGCTATCTGTGTTTACAGCAGAAATACTCTTATTTTGGCACTTTCAAAGTCTCTCCCTGTGTCTGTCTCCTGCCTGGATCTCACTTGCAGCGGTTCACAGATGAACGCTCCTTTGGTGTCTGCCCCACTTGTGTGGTGCCTGTTCTGGTTTCAGCTCAGTGTTTTCTTGTTTCCTTTGGAAATTCTCCCACTTTTCTATTGAGCACAGGACACCATGCACATTTACTTCTGCAGCCATTTATCCCGGAGGTGTAAGAAGGCCTTTTACTATTTTTCAACCTTCTTTTCCTTTAAAATATTTTTTATTAATTATTTGAGGATTCCATACAAAGAGAGGCCTTTAAAAGTATTAGATCTGGGGCAGGAGAGCAGGCTCAGCAGTTAAGAGCACTTTCTGCTCTTCTGGAGGACTCAGGCTCCATGCCTGGTAACCAAATTGCAGCCCTGGGAATCCAATGCCCTCTTCTGGCCTCCTTGGGTACTGCATGCATGTGGCGTACTAACAACATTCAGGCAAACACTCGTACACATAAAGAAAACAAATATTTTCTCATCTTCTCTGTCACACTGCTAGTCCCAGAAGTCATGGTAGGTAGTAGTTTATCAGAAGAGGAAGGAAAGGCACCACCTGGGTGTTATGTGACCTGTCTGGGATCATGCTGGAGAGTGGGGAGGCCAAGTCTGGCTGCAACACCTACACTTCTAACCACTGACCTGGACCATCAGGTCTTTCTTCAGGGACAGGTTCCTGAAAGGGAGGACCAGCAGGAAAAGAAGAGGAAAAGAAGAATATTGGGAAGCTGGAGTTGGGAGGTCTTACATAAGCTGCACTTTTTTTTTTTTTAAGATTTATTAATTATGTATACAGTGTTCTGCCTGCATGCCAGAAGAGGGCACCAGATCCCATTACAGACAGTTGTGAGCCCTCATGTGGTTGCTGGGAATTGAACTCAGGACCTTTGGAAGAGCAGCCAGTGCTCTTAACCACGAAGTCATCTCTCTAGCCCCTTGTTTTTGTTTTTCAAGACAGAGTTTTTTGGGTAACAGCCCTGGCTGTCCTGGATCTCACGACGTAGACCAGGCTGGCCTCGAACTCACTGAGATCCACCTGCCTCTGCCTCCCGAGTGCTGGGATTAAAGGTGTGTACCACCACCACCACCTGGCATAAGCTATGTCTTATGCCAAGCAAGTTTATTAAGAAGCACAGAATCTTACTTACATACTGTTTGCAGGGGGGCAGACTAGGACAGAGTCAGGAGGAAGCTTTTCAGTGTTACACAAGGGGACACAGGGTATCTCAAGTGTGTCTGAGGCCAAGCCTCGGCACTGATAATCACGGCCCTTCAAGGAGGGGGAAAAATCAAGTTCCCAGGATCTGAAACCTTAGCTCCCCCAAGGCCCAGGCCCCAGGTCATCACTAAGCTTTGCTAAGCATGTACCTGGCTTTAGACAAGAAACTGAGTTCCTTTTCCATATGCCAGGGCCTCGGGGGAAGTCCCAGACTGGCCCGGCTCTTAACAAACCACCACACAAGCCAAAACCTCAGAGAATGTTGCCTAAGTATTGCCAAAAGGTGGTCTAATTTTGAGAGCAGGAGAGGAGCACAGAGTGAGTGGACAGGCTGGAGCAGCAAATTTAAGGGGTTCTACAGAGGTTGGAGGGTACCTGTTGATCACCACATTTAAGGGGTTCTACAGAGTTTGGAGGGTACCTGTTGATCATTATTTTTAAGTTTGGAAGTTTAGAAAAAAAGCATTACAGAGTTGAAGGAATGCAACTTCAAAGAATAGCACCACCAGTAGCAGTAAAAGTGGTAACAGTGACATTTTATCCTTCGAATTTGACAATTAGGAGGCTGTGATCCGAGGGCAAATTTTTATCATCGTTTGATGTTCTTTTTAATTAGAATGAAGTACAGGGAGAAACTGGGCCAGGGAGAGGTGGGGCATGAGGTCCAGCGGTCAAGATAGAGATTTAGAAGACAGACCTAAGAAGAATGAAATAAGGGAATGAATTCACAGACCACACATTTTCTTCTAGTTTGAAATAGGTTAATATTGCAAATTAGTGTTTTGAAACTCATGTTTCCCTATATAGTTACTTAGCGCTCTCTTGAGCCAAGTAGAAAGAAAAAGACTCAAAGTGCATGCTGTGTGTTCAGACACCTTTGAAGCCTCTTATTTGCACATTACTCCTTAAATAAGTCACAGCTTTGAAAAGTTGTATCTTATTTTAGCTAAAATAGGTAAGTACTTTGACAGAGAACTGATGTTACCTCACAGGGAGAAAAGAAACCAACCATGTCCATAAATGGACCTGTCTATTCCCAAATTTGTAAGATCTAACTCCCTTGGCGACTGTATTCAGAAGTGGGGATCTCTGCATGGTGATTGGGACCTCCACCCCTGGCCCTGGACTCTGTTTTTTAAGTGGATTCTTTAGGCATCAGAGCAATTTATTGAGAAGTTTTTTTGTTTGTTTGTTTTTTGTTTTAGCATAGGATTTGTTTCCTGGTGGCTGAATCAGAATTTAGTGTCTCTCCATTGTAGAAAATACCAAGGCAGAAACTGCTGGCTAAGAAATTCCAAGTCTTCGGGCAGTTTTGGTCCCTGTAACTAGCTGCTGTTGCCTGGGTTAGGAGGTCTCCAACTTCAGGATCTTTTAGAAGCAGAAGAAGCATGCTTAATAAGCAAATTATAGGACTCCACTCTTGGCTTCCAGGCTAGTGCGGGGTGTTTACCCACCAACCCCACAGTTCCCAAGAGAGAGAAAGACCAACTTTTCCCAAAACTTCTGAACTTTAAACTTTTTGGCTTCTTACACCTGCATTTTTGCCTCAGGGAGAAATCATTTTCTCCTGCCACTTAGACTTAGTGTTTTAGCTGTCTCCAGGCCAAAAGCTTCCATTGGAAACTTTTTTCTGCTCCATGAGCTCAAAGAAGAGCTTTTTTACTACCTGTAAAGCTCAAAGATCCCCCCTAGTTTGCGTTCATAGCCCCCAAAGTTAGAAAATTGAAGAGTTTTTCTGTCTAGTTGCCTATCTTAATTTTTTTTACACCATCTTACACTTCTAAGTTTTTCCTACACTATATTACTACACTATACCTTACAGTTATTTTTCATAGATAGAAATTAAGAAAGAGATAAAAGATAGAAATCTTGATAGAAGAGATCTTTGCGCTGCAGCATTGGACATCCTTCTAGTCGGTTTTTCCTTTTCTCTCGGGGATAAAACTCCTTGACCTTATTAATTTCTCTTTCACTTCAACACTGGACCGGCCACTTCAACAGAACCTTCCTCTCACTTTCACCAAAAACTCTGTAATAAAACTAAATATTACTATTATTTTCCTTTGTCTTTAGTCCCTGCTCATTTGTCTTTAGTCCCTGTTCATGGTGCCATTCTGCGGGGTGTTTACCCATCAACCCCACAGTTCCCCAGAATTTTCTTGAGTGGGAGTAGCAGGAAATATTACATAGAAGAATTTAGAATGTGGAGATAAACAGAAAATACAGGATAGCCTCGAGAGGGCCTGGAACCTATTCCACCAGGCCCTGGCCAGGGCACCCGACTGTCTCTGCCCCAGGGTATTTATAGAAATGCCAAGTGGTGGAGCAAAAGACCTCCACCCAGCACAGCCAAGTGCAGACCATTTCAGACACCTGCACTCAGGCCTGTGGTCCAATCATCCTCTCTACACAGACCTGCTGGGTAAAGCCACGAGGAACCTGAAAATGGGCTACCACAGGCCAGTATGTCTGAGATGTTTGCAGTCTAGGAATCTGCATTTTTACAAAACTTTCCAGGTGACTGGACCAGGTGGTCAAAGGTACATACTTGGGGAAAGCTGGCCTGGGATTGCCTTTGGAAAAACAGACTCATTAGAATGCAGTTCTTGTCCTCTGTGAGCATGCTGATTCTTTGTGTGTGTGTGTGTGTGTGTGTGTGTGTGTGTGTGTGTGTGTGTGTGTATGTGTGTGTGTGTTTCTCTGTGTAGCTTTTGGAGCCTGTCCTGGAACTCACTTTGTAGAACAGGCTGGCCTCGAACTCAGAGATCTGCCTGCCTCTCCCTTCTGAGTGCTGGGATTAAAGCTGGGATTAAAGTCTTGAACCCCCCCCCAAAAAAAAAAAAAAACCAAACAAACCAAAAAACATGCTGACAGGTTTGGCAGCTAAGAGACATTTTGGATCAGAAGACAGACAACCATGACCCTGAGGTTTCCTAGTTTTAGGAAACTGCACCCAGGCCCTTTCATGTAGATAGAAATTCAAACGTATTAGTCCCTATCCATTCCCTAGTATTAAACTAGGACATAATGGTATTTATTACCTAATGGATATATTTTAAAAAAATGTGCTTTAGTTACCACAATCTGTCATAATTGCACAATATGAAATGTTTGAGTTTGGTGACTTAGACACCATTGCAAAGAGATGACGACATCTAATGAAAGTTAAAAGTAAATTCTTTAAAACAATTATTTTACATGTATGGGTTTTTTTTTTTGCCTGCATGTGTGTCTGTGTGCCACATGTGTGCAGTGCCTGTGGAGACCAGAAGAGGGCACAGGAGCCTCTGGAACTGGAGTTGCAGATGGTTTAGTTGCCATGTGGGTGCTGGGAATTGAACCCTGGTCCTTTAGAGGAGGCAGCCAGAGCTTTTAACTCAGTGAGCCATCTCGCCAGCTCCCAAAAGTAAATTCTTACAAAAGAAATAATCAAACCTTGTTCTCTTCCTGTGCCTGATAAAATGTTGGTAGCTAACAGGCGCCATACACAAATCATCTATCAAATAGCTTTCTTTTCGCAAACTGTAACACAGGTGGTAGCGATTTCAATCACCAATAGCTGTAAAAACAGTCACTCTGCAGTGACCTCAGCCCTCCACCCTTCAGTGGTCTCATTTCTTATAGCTAGAGAACCAACCGGAAGTGGACAAAGCTCAAGGGCCAGAGTTTCCATAGGAGAGCGGCCTGTCCTATTTGCTTGAATTGAACTCAAGCAATGTGTGTGGTGACATCTGAACCCCAACCAGAACCCTGCCTTAATCAAATCACCTTAGCAAGAATGCTGATTTACAGACAGGCTCTCGCTCTGTACTGTTGCTACCCTGGAACTCACCGTGGGGACCAGGCTGGCCTCATACTTAAAGAGGACCTCTTGCCTATGCAGCCCGAGTATGTGCGCCATGCCAGGCAGCAAGGGCATTTTAAATACAAATGCTTGGTCCTACCCTTCCTTTGTCCTGACCCTGTCCTCCCAGGCTAGTCGGTCCTCCTGTCATCCTCAAGGTCTTCAGGTTCTGGCCTCCTCAGTTTTCTCTCTGCCCCTACTCATTTCCACCGTGACCCTTCTGCCCCTGACTCCCTAAGCTCTGGGCTGGCTCTTCCGGGGCCCCTGAGACTCACTAGCCATGGGCTTCTGTTACTCCCAAACAGCTGCCTTGCCTCCTCTGCTCCTTGGCTCTAGCTGGCTAGAAATTCTTTTTCCCTAGTTATCCTTTCCTTTTGTCTCCTCGTCCCAACATAACCAGGTTCAAATCCTTTCACCCGCTTGAGTTCTTGGTCTTCTCTGTGTGCTCAGTTTTCCTCGAGGTTCCTCTTTTCAAGCTGATAGGATGGAGAAATGCTTGAGGGGACTGGTGTGGGTGCAGATCTGGATGTGTCGGAAAGCATTTCAAGAGATTATTATGGCACAAGGGCTCCGACTTAATGAGTGCATTAATCACTTCATGGATTCATAAATGATGACATTTGGAGGCTGTGGGAATTGGGGTGTTGGGGCCTCATTGAAGGAAGTAGGTCAGAGAGAGTGTCCTTGGGGGCTAGGTCTTGCCCCGCCCTTTAATTATATTCTTCTTTACTTTGCTCCCTGGCCATATTCTTTGTCTCTGTCTCTCTCTGCTCTCTGTTTCTCCTCTCTCTCTCTCTCTCTCTCTCTCTCTCTCTCTGTCTCTGTTTCTCTCCTCTCTCCTCGTCTCTCTGTCTCTGCTCTCTCTTTCTCTGTTTCTGTCTCTCTGCCCGTCTCTCTGTTTTTCTCCTCTCTCCTTGTCTCACTCTGTCTTTATCTCTCTGCTCTCTCTCTGCTCTCTCTTTCTCTGTTTCTCTGTTTCCGTCTCTGTTTCTCTCCTCTCTCCTCTTTCTTTGTCTCTCTCTCCCTCTCTCCTCTCTCTTCAGGGCGGAAGTTCTCCAACGTTCGTCATACCAGCCCTCTTCATCTAACACCCACTCCTAGCTTTCTTGAATTTGGATCTTCCCACTCAATCCACCCCCTCCTCCCTTTGTGAGCACTCTACGATCCAAGCTCAGCATTGACTACAGTATTCATTCTTGTGTGATTTCATTTACCAGGTAGGTCCCACCTCTAGCTAGACTTTGGCATTTGTAGTCTTTTTTTTTTTAATATTTTTTTAGATATTGATTTTATTTTATCTGAATATGACTTTTTCCCCTGCACATTTATATGTGCATCAGAAGGTATCAGATCCTCTGGAACAGATGGTTGTGAGTCACCATGTAGGCTCTGGGACCTGAACTCAGGTCCTCTAGAAGAGCAACAATTGCTCTTGGCTGCGGAGACATCTCTCCAGTCCCCAGTCCTAAGTCTTGTAAAAAGACAAAGAGCCCAAGTGTTGATTTTAATCTCCAAAGCTGAGGGCAAATGCAAGTCACAGATTAGCAAGAACGCAGGATGTTGAAGGGTCTGTTTCCAGCCCCTTAGAAGAGGGACTTCCTGATCCTCGGAGAGATGGCCTTCATCATACAGGAGATCAGTGAGCTGAGGTCCCATTGTGGGCATGAGAGGACAATGGCATCCCCTACCTGCTTCCTCCTTGCTATTTCTCTCCATATGGCAGAATCCACTGAATGCAACAGAAGCTGAAAATAACAGACACTTATCTTTCCAGCCTCTGTCACAGCTGAAATGATTTTCACTCCTAATAGAAAGAGGCTGAACCAGGCATGATGGTGTATGCCTTTAATCCCAGTACTTGGAAAGCAGAGGCAGGAGGATCTCTGAGTTTGAGGCCAGCCTGGTCTATATAGTGAGTTCCAGCCCAGTCAGGGGCTATACATCAAGACCTTGTCTTTAATTAAAAAAAAGAAAGAAAGAAAGAAAGTAAAGAAAAGAAAAAGGAAAGAAAGATGAGAAGAAAACCCTCAAGCTGCCTGCTTTCAGAATGTTAGCATGTGTAGCCTCACTGTGACCACGAAGACAGAACTGATGACCGAAGCTGGCAGCGTAGGAAGATAGTGAGACTCTGAGTCCTCGCTGACATTGCTAAATCAGCTCCAGGACCACTACCTTTGCATTCCTCCTTCTGTGAGATGCGAGGTTCTTACTGTTCAAGCTCCTGTTACGTGGCTGCATGCAGCTGACACCATCCCAGGCTCGAATGGAGAGAACTATTGGGGTGGGGTGGGGAAATGGTGGACTTCCAGGCGGCAGGCTGTGAAAACTGAGACGCATGTCACCTTACACGTTTTGTTTGTTGGCCCACTATTCAGAGGTCCCTTCACCATGTGACAAATGAAGAAGAAACACTTGTTACAGGCCAGAGAAATGACTTAGCAGGTAATGGCTCTTGTAACCAAGCTTGGCATTCAGAGTTCGGTCCCTGGGACCAACATGGTTAAAGGAGGAAACTAACCCCCTCCCCCCCCACACACACAAATTGTCCTCCGACCTCTACGTGCACACTATGGCATGTCCCCACACCAATAAAGGAATGTAATAAAAACAGTTTTTTAAAAAGAAATAGTTGTCTGGTCAATGAGAAGAGCCTTGACACTCCATAGCTTTTCCTGTTTGCTCAGAATGGTATGGGTGAATAGCCATGGGTTTTGCCTCAAGGGCAATGGAAAAGCCAAAGAGCAAAGGTCAGACTTGTGAGGACTTTGGAGGTGGGTGACAGGGCAGGGAGCAGTGGTTGTCACATGCATGGACTGGTAATGCGTCCATCCACGACTGGATCTCCATGGTGTACTGGGTGTGTCCAACATTTTGACTCTGTGACATGAAGTTATTATCTACAAAGTTCATGCTTGAGAACTGTAAAATCAAGATTAAAAATGCCACACACCACACACACACACACACACACACACACACACACACCTCACGTTTTAAGTCAGTTTACAATTTTGTGTTTGGCCACATTCATAGCCATCTTTGGCTGAATGCAGCCTAGGGCTGTGTGATAGACACTACTGTAGACAGGAGTCATTTGGTGGTGGTGGCACCCACCTTTAATCCCATTACTCGGGAGGCAGAGCCAGTTGGATCTCTGTGAGTTTGAGGCCAGCCTGGTCTACAGAGTGAGATCCAGGACAGGCATCAAACCTACACAGACAGACCCTGTATATGTGTGTGTGTGTGTGTGGGGGGGGAGACAGGAGTCATGTCTTCTTGAGGACAGATGGTTCATAATATCTTTCAATACACCCCCATGATAGCCAGTGCTTACCCCCCAAACTTGCATGTAACCTCTTAGGGAAGAAGGAATTATCTCAGGTGAACCTGAATTCATGGAATTGACTCTGAAGTGAGTGAGATCAAGCGTCCTAACAATAGGTGGAATGGGCACTTGGGTCAGGAGGTTAATTTGATTAATTAGAAAACAAATAATTTTTCTTTTAATTTGTGGATTATCTATTTTATAGAACAATCATTTATCTCAAACAATAAACCTCACCTCAGCCCTGCTTTCTGGACACTCCCTTCATTTACTCACTGCCAAACATTTTGAGAGACTGTCATCGTTGGGGCCTCCCCATCTTGGAAGTCCAGTAGTTTCTTTACGCTTTCTAGCTGACATTTGGCCCCAGTGCCCCACATGTAACTCGTGAAACACAGACTTTGAGCCGTCATTATCCACCTTATAATTTAGAAAAGCACTTTGATTAATGAGTAAAAAAAAAAAAATACTTCATAAATGTCCTACCCCTTTGAGCCAAGTCCATCTCTCCATCTTGCCCTTCAAAATAGCTTAATTTCATGATTTTCGAGCTTCAAGTAGGTTCACACTTCTATTTTCTAATGTTCTTTTCCTTTTCCTCTCCCCCACTCTGCCTATTTCAAGGTTTTGTGTTGTTGGTTGTTTTTTGGCTCTTTTGGGGGGCCCGCCACCCAGTTCCCAAATAAATCACATACTGAGGCTTATTCTTAATTATCAATGCCTGGCCTTAGCTTGTCTTAGTTTCTAGCCAGCTTTCCTTAACTTATCCTGTCTATCTTCCCCCTCTGGGCTCTTCCTCTTCTATTCCTGTATACCTTTCTTTGTTTCTTACTCTGTGGCTTGCTGTGTAGCTGGGTGGCTGGCCCCTGGAGTCCTCCTCCTTCTCTGGCTTCTGGCTCCTACATCCTTCACTCCTCCATCTCTTCCTTCTCCCCAGATTTTTCCCTCTATATATTCTCATTAGCTCATCAGGTGTTTTGGACAGGCACAGTAACACAGCTTCACAGAGTTAAACAAATGCAACAAAATAAAACAAAAGTAACACACATTAAAATAATATTCTACTACAGTTTTGTTGTTGTGTTGTCTGTTTGGTGGCCTACTGTAGAGAGTTGTTATAACTGAAACACAAGACTGGTGTCTGTGCTTCTTGAAGTGTGCCTGAGAATCACATCTGCTATAAACAGATTAAAACAACGTCCCAGGTCAGCAGTATAGAATGTGAATGTGGCTCGCCCTCACGATGCTCACACCCTCACCTGTACCCTGTGGATTGGTCAGAGAGGATTCCTCTGCTGTTCTCCTGTACCTCCGTTTGCTTGCCTGGCCAAATGGCAGCTGCTTCCAACTCTGCCTTACTCCTGAATCTTGTTGGTGTACAGTCATGCCTGGGATGATGCCCACTGGCATCCTCACTGTTTGGGTTGGGTGAGCAGCGTTAAGTGGACCAAATGCATCGTGCCTGCAAAAAAACAAATGCCCTCCTGGGCATGCACTTGAGGCTGTGTGTTTGACCCACTTGATGCTTTCCCATGTAGGATGTGGTGGTGGTGGTTTCTCATTTGCTACTGCTCCCTAAATACAGCAAGAATCCTTCGCTAAGGTTCCCAGCCTTCCACAAGATGTACGGCATACAACGCCCACAGGGGGACTATTTGAAAGCCCTTCAAACCACCGCGGCCCTTGAGGCAATACCATTTGACTTTCTCATTGAGCTGGTCTTTTAATACAAGTCATCCGACAAGCCTGTGGTCTGGCCCGCAATTATCCACTAGTTGCCCACCCGGTTTACACCCAATTAGTTAATTGGCCATTTATTCACTCATTAATTCACGCAGGTTTCCAGTTATAAAGCCATCCATTAAATAACTCATCTAATAGGTATCTGAGAGCCTACTACATGCAGGGCTCTATTTTCACCTTAGGGACAAAACAGGAGGAGAGGAGCACCTGGTGAGTCCCGGTCCTCAAGCCCTGGAGGCACCTGGGTGGTCCTTGGCGCATTCTCCCACCTGTTCCCCTGCTTTGCTCCATTCAGCTGGGGCTCAGGGTCGACCCTGCTGGAAAGAAGCACCAGGCCTGGGTGAATTGGAGGAATGGAGACAAGAAAACAAGTGTGCAGCGGGCGAATAGAGCGGGCAAGGTACCTGGAGAGGAGTGGGCCAGGTTGCGGGCTGCTTTGTCTTTGGGAGGGATGCTGCCGCGGGGTGGGCAGGGCAGGCCCGCCTGAGGACCGATCGGGCTTGGCTGGGGTGGAGGGACGCCGGCGGGGGCGACCACGGGGCTCGGGGCGGCGCGGCGGGGGCGCGCGGCGGGAGCATCTGTGCGCGTCGCGGGCTCCCGAGCGCGCGGGGCCTGCCGAGAACGCGCGCGGCCGGGCGCGGCGTGGGTACCCCAGCCGCGGGCGGCCGCCCCACAGCCCCTGACGGCGACCATGGCGACTGACAGTAAGTGCGGGGCCCCCTGGGGAGGCCGAGGCGCCTGGGGTGGCAAGTTCTCCTCCCGCGCGCGCGCGCGCGCGCCTGCCTTTGTGGCTGGCTCGCGGGAGCAGCGTCCGGGTACCCCATCTTCGGAGCGGGGCCCTTGCCAACATGCCCATCATCCCGCGTCACCTGGCAGGACCGGGAGGGCAGGAGGTCTAAGGGCTTCTCAGGAGGGATGTGGCACCTGGCTGGAGGAGACACTTGATGCAGGGGTTGCTGCGGGGCTGGGCCTCGCAGCCGTTCGCTCGCGGACTGCCTCCAGGCCCAGAGCTAGCTTTTAGGGAGCCCAGTATTGGGGCGCTGTGAGTTCAAGGTTCTCCTGGAGTTCTGAGTCAGGTTGGCACGCCCTCCTCCTGCCGGGTGGCCCCAGAGGGCTCTGTTCCCGGGCCCTGAAGCCAGAGACCTTGTCTGGCTGCCATGAATGAGGGGGGCGTGCAGGGAGAGAAGGTTGAGATCCAAGACTGGAATTGTTGGGAGGCTCCGCTCGGCCTGCTGTTGGCATCTTGGCGTCTTTGCTGTTGTTTTGGAAATTAGGATTGCTGCTAAGGAAACTAATTACCTGTAGCTGGAGCTTGACCTGTTAGTGGAACCTTAAAGAGAAGCACAGGGTAGAAGAACATCAAGTCATACTTGTCTTAGATTTGGCATCTAAAGTCCTCAGCAATAGACAGGGCACACAGTAGGGACTTCATTCACTGAATGTACGGTGTGGTTACAGATGTCATTTATAAGGCAATTTTGGGAGATGAGAGGGGACAAAGATGGATGGTGAGGGTCAAAATTTTATTATTTTTCTTTTAAATGAATACTTATCCAGCCAAGAACACAGCTTGGATAGAGTACAGAGGGCGTGAGGTTCTTTTTTTCTTTCTTAGTTTTTTTTTTTAGTTAAAAGGTATGCCTTTTATGTCTCCCAAACTCATCATCAGCAGGACTGTGGCTCTGCCCTCAACCTTAAAACTATGATCGGGCTGTTGGATGTCAGGGCACACATCAGTAATGCCAACACTTGAGTCGCTGAGGCAGGAGGATGTCAAGTTACAATCCATGTCTCAAAAAAAGTATATGTATATGTATGTGTATGTGTACGTGTGTGTGTACACACACATAAACACATGTATGACAAGACTGACACACGCTGTTAAGCAATGGATATCTCATAAAGTGGGGGGCACACAGAGTGAAGCAGACAAGTGTGTAGTCGTTCTCGCATCTCCCATGTGCCGTGACTTTTTCCAGTGTGGAGAAACCACTGTGCCCTCGATGCTTTTAACAAGGTAGATCAGGTGTTCAGCATAAAATGAACTAATAGAGATCAACCTTTTTTGTTCTTAGTTCTGCTTATATACCCAAAAAGTGTAGCCATCTGGGGAGAGAGAGAGAGTCTTGGGGAAGAAATGATAGATTTAGATTTTTATTAGTAAGGTAAGAAAATGGTAATTAACAAATTCTAGTGTTAGGGAAGTTCTGTCTTCAGGTAAGGGGATGAATGGCAGGTGAGAGGCAGGCGGGAGCATCACGCAGTGAGTAGATGGCCTCACTAGGATGCATTAAGCCTGGGCACAATCTGCCTTAGTGTCAGTTGGTTGCTTTTATTCCACTTTTCTCGTCTCCCTACATTTCTCCTTGGGGGGAAAAACAGCTGTAAAGCCAGGGAAAGTCCAGACTGTTGTACTCTAGTCATTCTTAGAAGGAATCCAGAAGGACCTTCTCTGTGAATATAGCATGTGAGCATATGTACAACACAGAAATGTTTAAAAAACAGTTGCCTGGAAAAACAGTCTCGAAAACAAAAAGAATGTGACCCAGAGAGAATGCCCTTGTGTCCAGCTGGCTCATAGTTTGAAGGGCAGTTTCCAGAGGTGCAGAGAAGTTGGAACCTCAGCTGGTTCCCAGTAGTTGATATGAAATGGTTAAGCCGCTAGGTCTGTTTCGTAAGCGGTGGTATTCAGAGCTGTGTTTGATGTAATGGGTGTTCCAGAGAATTTTGTGTTTGAGAGTGAGGTGTTTATCTTGTTTTCTTTCCTTTATGGCATTTGTTGAATTATTAATACTTTTTATTATGGGTCTTCCCTTTTGAATCACTGTGGCCTGAATTCTTTTGGAAGTGCATTTGTATGTGTGCATGTTCATGTCTGTGCTTTTAAGAACAAATTTTCTCAAGGGGCTAGAGGGATGGCTCTTCAGTTAAGAGTGCATACTTCTCTTCCCAAGGACCCAAGTTCAGTTTCCAGCATACATGGTGGGCCACTGACAGTCATCTGTAACTCCAGTTTCAGGGTGTCCCATGCCCTCTTCTGGTCTCTGAGGGTACCATCAATCATCTGCAAAAACTTCCTCACAGACACATACATGCACACACATAATTTTTAAAAATAAATATTCTAAAAAAAGGAAAAAAAATCACACAAGAAACATTGTATAAAATATGAATTTGTCAAAGAACAAATAAAATAGTCTAAAAAGAAATAAAAAGCATAAATTCTCAGGGACAGTGGGCATGTTTCGAATTGTTGGAAATAGCTAACTGAATTATGCCCCAGAAATCTTGGGCAATTTTTGAGTTGCTAGGTCTCTAGAGATGTTGCCGATAAGTATTTTGTATCTTAAGGAATCCTTCTGGTCTCTTTTGGTTATTCTTGGTCTACCGCATGGATGATTTCTGAGTCATTTTTGCCTGGTCCATTCAGAAGTTGATTGCGGCTAACCCATAGGCAAGCTCCACCAAAAGTCATTCCTTCCCTCCCACTTCCTCCCAGTAGCCACTCCTTCCCTCCCACTTCCTCCCAGTAGCCACTCCTTCCCTTTCACTTCCTCCCAGTAGCCACTCCTTCCCTTCCACTTCCTCCCAGAAGTCACTCCTTCCCTCCCACTTCCTCCCAGTAGCCACCCCTTCCCTTCCACTTCCTCCCAGTAGCCACCCCTTCCCTTCCACTTCCTCCCAGTAGCTACTCCTCTTCCACTTCCTCCCAGTAGCCACCCCTTCCCTTCCACTTCCTCCCAGTAGCTACTCCTCTTCCACTTCCTCCCAGTAGCCACCCCTTCCCTTCCACTTCCTCCCAGTAGCCACCCCTTCCCTTCCACTTCCTCCCAGTAGCCACTCTTCCCCTTCCACTTCCTCCCAGTAGCTCTACCTCCCCTTCCACTTCCTCCCAGCAACCCGAAGCTTCTTTTACTCCCATGTCCTAACAAACACCACCAATAATCAGTTCAAGCAAGATTCACCCACCTATGGTTCCTGAATTAGTGTGTACAAAGCTGAAGAGGAGCAATGTGCTGCTAGTTTTATATCCACTTGACATTAGCTAGAGTCATCTGAGAGGACAAAACCCCAATTGAGACAGTGCCTCGGTAAGATCAGGCTGTAGGGCATATTCCTAGTTAGTGACTGATGTGGGAGGGCCTGGCCCATTGTGTGTAGGTTACTCCTGAGTTGGTCCTGGGTTCTCTAAGAGAGCAGATTGAGCAAGCTACGAGCAAGCCAGTAAGCAGCACCCCTCCATTGCCTCTGCATCAGCTCCTGCCTCCAGGTTCCTGCCCTGTTTGAGTTCCTGTCCTGACTTCCTTTGATGATGAACAGTGATGTGGAAGTGTAAGCCAAATAAATCCTTTTCTCTGCAGCTTGCTTTTGGTCATGTTGTTTTATCACAGCAATAGAAACCTTAAGTAAGACAAACAGAATCTTAAATTCTTAAAGAATTTCCCCACAGATTTCTCATTAATTGTAAAAAAGGGTCAATGGTAGTTTTATAGTGGAGAAACCTGGGCTACATCATCTTAAAGAATTGCTAGAAGCTGATATCCTGATTAGAAGCACCAGGGAAGTGAGGTGACAACACTGGCCACCCAATTCTAATCAGGGGAAGACACCAGGCAAACCCTAAGTGCAGCACGTTTTGAAAATGTTAATGTCATGGGAGACAGCTGAGGCTTTTATCCATACTAAAGAGACAGCCAGGGCAATGGAGGATTTGAGATTAAAGCCTGGATCAGGAAGAGCAGTGCTGTAGAGGACAGTGTTGTGATCGCTGGGGAAATTTGAAGATGGATTGTGTTAATATATGAGATAAATAGCATCAGTGTCAAATTTTACAAATTTTATATTTTCTTTCTTTCTTTTTTTTTCTTTTTCTTTCTTTCTTTCTTTTTTTTTTTTTTTTTTTTTTTTTGGTTTTCCGAGACAGGGTTTCTCTGTTTAGCTTTACACCTTTCCTGGATCTCGCTCTGTAGACCAGGCTGGCCTCGAACTCATAAAGATCCGCCTGCCTCTGCCTCCCAAGTGCTGGGATTAAAGGTGTGCGCCACCACCGCTCGGCTCAAATTTTATATTTTCATTGCATTCAAAAATGGAATGTATTTCTTATTAGGGAAAATTGAAGTAGTTAGGAAGAGGGAGCATATATCTGCAACTAAATCTCATTCATTGGGGAAACACAAATGTATATGCGTGTATATGTTTATAAGTCTATGAAGTCATATGAACAAGAAAGGGCTAAGACAGATGTAGCAAGGTGTTATCCCATAAGTCTAGTGGATCCTTGTTTTGTTCCTGCAATTTCTCTATAAGTTTTTGGGATGTTGATTTGTTGATTCTGGACTAGTATTTTAGAGTTTAATTTTTGAAAGACTCACAGTTATGGACTCCTAAATTTGGAATGACAAATTTTTATTTTGTTATGCTCTTTATTATGGAAAATGTTATATGTACTGAAATATAATGGACCCCATGTACCCGAGTGCCCCAGCTTTAACAAGTATCTTGTTACATCCACTGCCGCGCTCCTAATTTAATACAGGTGTTTTGAAGTAAGTCCAGATGTGGTTACATTAGCTGTTGAGGCTTTAGAGCACCTGCATGCCCACTTCCTTCCTGTGTTGGGCTTATCACACTTAAGTGGCAGTTCAGTAAGATGGCCATTAGGTGTGGTCTGTGTCATGTACTTGCTACAAGAGGTCCAGGGAGTGCATTGGCGTGACATATATGGGTTGTGTTCAGGTTTCAGCAAAGTTCTCAGCAGCATGGAAGAAAAGATCTGAGAAGTTCCTGTTTCTTGTCTTGTTTTCCAAACTCCCACTTCTTTTAAAACCAAGAATGAAATTCCGGAAGAAAACATAAAGAAGGCATGGAAACCGTATCCTGAGCTGATTAATCCAGTTGATGTCATATTATAAAGCATCCTGGGAGTTAATCTGAATATACACTTTTTCATACTATTTGAGTTGAATCCCACTTGTTTTAATTTCTGCTTGGCATTTTGAATTGGTTCACACACTGATACTTTCTCATGACTGACTTGACTCCCCAAATATGTATAGAATTAGTCCTAAATGTTTCGTCCCAGCAATGGGCCGGCTTGCTTGGGAGGAGCAGGCCTCTTCCTGAGTACGGTGGGTTTGCATGGCATCTACTCCTAGGTCATTCGATGTCATTTTGTCACTAACTGCTATTTAGCTTCGTGTGTTGATAAACACATGCCCGAGATTCCATTTACCACTGGAATCTCCCTATGCCTATCTATACAACACAATAAAACTGGACGGTGACAGCTCCTTTTAGTGACGTGGTTTTCAATCTTCCCAATGCTGTGACCCTTTAATACAGTTCCTCCTGTGGTGGTGACCCCCAACCATAAAATTATTTTCGTTGCTACTTCATAATTGTAATTTTGCTACTGTTATGAATCATAATATAAATATCTGTGTTTTCCAATGGTCTTAGACAACCCCTGTGAAAGGATCATTCAATCTTCAAAAGGATCGTGAGAACTGATGTTCCAGTGGATGAGGGTGTCTGAAACACTATGAAGTTCTGCATGGTTCCCTTCCTGTTAAGGATGCTGCACGTCTCATGTTAGGGAGTTTACAGTTGTGAATGGATGCCATCCCTTTAGAAGACAGATCTCTTTTTAAAATTGACTATCAATTTCTAGGTTTTTTTTTTTAGCAGCATAGATTTTCATATTGTCAGAGTGTGATATTCTTTGGATTCTAATTTTAGGAATGCACTAAGTCACACTTCGTAGTTTGATTCACAGTGGAGTGGAGGTTAAGATTCATAAAATGATTTTATCCACTCTCCATGAAAATTCCCCTGGTTTATGTCAAAAGAAGACTCTAAACATAACCTACCAATCATGGCTGGGTTCTCAGATAGTGTAACTTGGGCATCTTAGAGGCCTGGATAACTGATGTGTTGCAGTGGGAGTCGGGGTGGGGACCACTGCTTGGTTTCAGAGGTGCCTGAGCTATGAACTCTGGCTTTGCCACTCAATGGCTTGATGATTTCAGGTAAATTACCTCCCTAGAGGACCTTGCTTACTCCACTCCTGGGAGCTACAAGAAACAACTGAGATGATGCAAAGCTCCTGTCACATAGTAGGTGTTAAATAAATATCTATTCTTTTCCTTCCTACAAGATGCTTCCCATAGCTTATAGCTAATTTCACAATAACAATCCAGAAATAGGGTACCGAGTGATTAATTCTATTATTGTGAGGAATATAAAATGAAGACCAAATGTTCTGTTCAGAAATGTAAGATTCTAGAACAAACCACGCAAGGTGCCAAGCTCTAGATTTTAAATAGAAGCATTAATCATAGAGTTTTCTTCTCCCATGTTAGTTGTTTTGTGTAAGTGTGCTTGTAGTGTGTACTGTATGTGTGTGCACTTATGGTGCATGTGCTGATGAACACAGATGCTAGTGACCTTGGGAGAGTCGAGTGCTGGGCTGAGAGGATCCACAGGTTCTGGAAACTTTTATGATGATTTGAAGATGGTGATCTCTTTGGACTTATGTCCTAGCCTTCTTTCGGGTGTAACTGATGGGTACTGTAGGACTGGATGGGTTCTGCTTCAGGGTACCTCCTTAATTCCATACCATCTGTCCCTGAAGTTTCCTAAGAGCCCCTCCAAGGATGTTGGTAGGCATGCAGAACTGTTAATTGCCTCGTTATCAAGCATTTCAGAGCTCTGTCTTCTAGTGTGTACTCATATGGCCTTATCTGCTGGATGCCTCCACTGGTTCTGACCTTGTCCCTCTAGATCTTGCTTCAGAGAGAAATCCATCTCTCCTTAGAATGTGGCTGTGGCGGGCCTTGCCTTCACATTCCTAGTCTCTTTTTCTCTCTCTGTGTCCATGCTTGGACTCTGTCTTTCCAGTCTGCTTTCTTCTTTGGCTTTGTGATTCCTTTGTGTTTTGGTAGACATGTGTGGATTATCTTCTCAGCTTGTAGAGTGCCAGTAGCTAGGTTGCCCTCAGCCATCCATCCTCTGACTCTCCATAGTGCTCAGTGTGGAGAACTGCCCCCACCCCGGAAACCCCCACCCTGCACTGTTTAGAAGGACATTGTGATGTTTCATCATTGATCAATTAGCATGAAAATCACCTTTAAAATTTTAGTGGCGATAATTCAAATAAAAATAATGCTTTTCTACATTGTTAGTTCTCTTTGTGCTTCCATTGAGTTTGTTACCTAGTGTCGATAGAAAGAATTTCCACAAACATAGCAACTTCAAGTAGCAGATTTGTCAGCTCACGGCTCTGTAGGTCAGAAATGGGCAAGGCTTTAGTCAGGGCATCAGCTAGGGCTGGGTTCTCACATGGAGACTCTCCGGGGAAGGATCTGCTTCTGATAGAAGAAATTGCAGCCGGGTGGTGGTAGTGCACGCCTTTAATCCCAGCACTCGGGAGGCAGAGACAGGTGGATCTCAGTGAGTATGAGGCCAACCTGGTCTACAGAGTGAGTTCCAGGACAGCCAGGATTACACAGAGAAACCTTGTCTCCAAAAAGCCAAAAAACCAAAAAGCCAAAAAAAAAAAAAAAAAAAAAAAAGTAAGAAAAAAAGAGAGAAAGAAATTGGCAGGATTCAGACCATAGGTCAAGTGACTGAAGGCTCCAGTTTCTTACTGGATATTGAGGTCACCCTCAGATCCTTTCTACGTGACTCTTCCTAGCGGAAAGCCATTTATTTCTTTCAATAAGCAAGGGGAGGAGTGTTGGGGAGATGTCTCACTTAGTAAAGTTGCTTCATCAACATGAAGTTTGGATCCCTAGTACCTATGTAAAAATCTGGGTGTGATGGTGAGTGCCTGTAATTCCAGTTCTGGGGAGGCAGAGACAAGGATGATCCCTCAAGTTTTCTGGCCAGCCAGTTTAGCCCAATGAGGGGAGATTCAGGTTCAGTGAGAGACCTTGTTTCAAAAATTAAGGTGGAGGATCATTGAGGAAGACATTTGGCATCAGCCTCTGGCCTATGGATCACATACACATTTACTTGCATGTGTACACACATGCCCATGGCCCACAAAGGAAAGTTTCTTAGAAGATGGATGATAAAGTCTTACATAATAGAGTCACAGTATTGATATCTCCTCATCTCTTTGGTAGTTTGTTGCTGAAAGCAAGCCATAGGCATGACTCTCAGCAATAGAAGACACAGGCTGCTGAAGTCTGAAATAATTGCTTTGGTCAAAGAAATTTTCCTTCTCTTGGGGCTGATGGATGCCAAGGTGCCTTGCCGATGTGTGAGGTGTTTCGGAGGGGATAGGATATTACTTGAAGTTTAAACTATTCTCATTGAATTTATTTATTGCGTGTGTACAAATGTGTGTGTGTGTGCACGCACATGCCGTGGCACACAGGTTGAGGCCAGAAGACAACGTTTTGGAGTTAGTTCTCTTTCCATTGTGTGGGGCCTGGGGACTGAACTCAGGTCATCAGGCTTGAGAGCAAGCGCATGTACTTCACTAAGCCATCTCATTGGCTCTAAAAGTTTTGAGGTTCTATGTGTATATGTTGTATGCACTTAATTACTTTATTCATGTCATGTTACTGTTCTTGATTTCCTAAGAGGGTGGCAGAGATCTAGACATCAGCCAGTGCCGGACTATTTCATGACACCTCTGGATGACGGCATAGTGCTGATCAAAATCTTTTATAAACAATTAGTGGTGGTGAAGGTGGAGGCAGCGGTGGTGTTGGAACCTGGGGCTTCCCAGGACTTAGGCAAACACTCTTCTGATATCCTACCCATCACCAGCTCACCCAGCTGATTGACTTCTTTTAAATGATCGACTTTGAGTTTAGAAGATGAAAGTACTTTAAAGAGTCTGGGGAGTGAAAACTGATTGGTATTGCCCTGCACAAAACACTGAAAAAAAAACCTTGATTTTGACTATGATCCCTTGAAAGCTGCTCTGTAGTAAAAGAGAGGCAGCCATCTTCAATAGCTGCTTGTGATCAAGGTCAGAGTATCCTACTCATTAAAAATTGAGTTAGACCTTGGAGAAAAACATTTAGGCTGGGCGGTGGTGGCGCACGCCTTTAATCCCAGCACTCAGGAGGCAGAGCCAGGCGGATCTCTGTGAGTTTGAGGCCAGCCTGGTCTCCAAAGCGAGTTCCAGGAAAGGTGCAAAGGTACACAGAGAGACCCTGTCTCAAAAAACCTAAAAAACAAACAAACAAACAAAAACCCCAAACATTTAAATAGTAAGTTGGCTTACACTAAATGAATAGAAAAGGAGGAGATTGACGTTAGTATGTTTACAAAGGTCCTTCTCCTCCACTGTAGCCCAAATCACATCCCATTTTCCTTTGGACATCTTGGCCAACTCTCATCCAGAAGCTTTTGCAAATCATTCCATACCTTTACGTGTGAACTCCTTTTTGGACTTTACTCTTACTTATCTGTTCCTTGAGGGAAATAGCTACCTTTAGAGAGACTTCTTCAATTTTATCATTTTTTTTTAAATAAACATGCTAGCTTACATCGGGTGGCTACTAAATACTCACCAAATTCATTTATGTATCTATTGGGAGGCACTACCGACTCAGGTGGATCTTGGATCCCCAGGGAACTGACGTTGTGGTCCCCGAGATGTTTCGATGGTCTGTGACGACCAAGTAATTTTCATAGTAATAAGGGTTGGATTTCTCTTCTCACTCGCTCATCCAGGAGTGCACTACAGGGACGTAAATGTTGACGCTCTTTCCAACAGCTGGTACAGTACATACTTAGGCTTTTTTTCCATTTTACAGCTTCTCTGTTTTAATTTAAAATGTGCTAAAGATTAACAAATAAAACTCACAACAATTACATCGTAAGTACTATTTTTTTTTTTAAATAAATGGACACAAGCCAGACTTACCTGGCAGGTAGAACTACAGCTGAGAAAATACCTCTATCTGTAGATGTAACCGTCTTATTAAATAAGAAACATGCAGAGATGAAAGCCCAAGAGGTCAGAGTAATAGCTAAGCGCTAAAAACTGTACCCTTCACTGCTGCTGCTGTCCTCCTCAGCAAGAGACCTCCTTCCTGTGTTTCTGTCTTCTTATAGACTTTCTGTTCTGCCTTCTCATTGGTTGTAAACCCAACCACATGACCTCCTCGAACTGCCCATCTATACAGACCTCCAGGTCTTCTATGGTTGGTATTGAGATTAAAGGCATGTGTCTCCATGTTGGTGGTATCCTTGAACACACAGAGATCTGCCTGTCATGTGATTGGAATTAAGAGCATGTGCTATCACTGCCAGACTTCTACTATGGCTTGCTATTAGCTCTGACCCCCAGGCAACTTTATTTATTAACATACAAATAAAATCACTTTTTAGTACAAATAAAATATCACCATATCCATCAGATTGCCAGTAGGCAAGTCTGCAGTACAATTTTTTTGATTAATGATTGATGTGGGAGGTGAAGGACCAGTTCTCTAGGAAAGGCTGAGTCCTGGCAGGCTGAGCAAGCTACAGGGAGCAAGCCAGTAATCAGTACTCCTCCATGGCCTCTGCATCAGTTCCTCCCTCCAGGGTCCTACCTGGAGTTCCTGTTCCTACTTCCCTTAGTGACGGAGTGTGACCCGAGAGTTGTAAGACGAAATAGACCCTTTCTTCCTCAAGCTGCCTTTGGACATGGTGTTTTATCACAGCAGTAGATGCCCTAACTAAGACAAACACCTAATCTGCCATTCAGCTGAAGTATTCATACACTACTTAACTTCCTGATGAGCTTCATGATAGAAAGTCCTTTTTTTGTTGTTGTTGTTTGTTGTTTGTTTTTGTTTTCCGAGACAGGGTTTCTCTGTGTCACCCTGGCTGTCCTAGAACTCACATTGTAGACCAGGCTGGCCTTGAACTCAGAGATAGTCTGCCTTTGCCTCCAGAGTGCTGGGATTAAAGGCATGCACCACCGCTTTCCAGCAGTACCAAAGAACTTTTGAGCTTATGTTTGAGAACTACTCTCTTCCTCTATGGAAACACGGTTGAAGTAAATCCTCCTTCTGCTTCTTGAAATCCCAGATCTGGTTGTCCACACACATTAGAGAATGAGAGAAAGGCTAATATTCAGAACTATGTTTATTAGGGACACAACGCTTGGGGTTTGGAGTGGGCAATCATTCTTGACAGACAGATATTCCAACTTCCTGTCTCTAGTTCTCCATGCAGAGGTGTATGTGCTTAAATGTAGCTGTCAGTATTTTGAGCTGAGTTTAGGTGGTGAGAAGTCTGTCAACACTCCATGTTCAGAACACAGTCTCCTCCCTGCAAGGAGATGCAGGGGACTCCCAACCCCAGAGCCTCTCTGATTTGCTTTCTCCAGAAATTAAACTGAGGCCTCCGGAGACTGAGTGCAGTGGGCAGCCCTAGCTGCCATAGCAAAACTTCATTGTCTGGAAGGCTCTGCATCCGAGACCTATTCACTGATCCATCTGGAGGTGGAAAGTCCAAGATGGTGGCGGTAGCAGTGCCAGTGTCTGCCGAGGCCTCTCTTCCAGGCTTGCGGATGGCTTGCTTTCCTCCATGTCCTCACAGCATGGAAGGAGAAAGCTGTGACATGCTCTCTCATACAGCAGCTGGTCCTGGAGGATTAGGGGCCTCCCATATGATACCACTTACCTGAGTTATCTCTTTACATACTGTCACACTTGGAGGCTTTGGAAGTTAAGGCTCAAGCCTAACAGTTGTTGCTGTTGTTGTTGTTGTTTTTTTTTTTTTTCAGAGCTGAGGACAGAACCCAGGGCCTTGCGCTTGCTAGGCAAGCGCTCTACCACTGAGCTAAACCCCCAACCCCAAACATAACAGTTTTGGAGGACAGAAACAGTCCATGACATTTAGCAGCCTCTAGGCTACACCCTCCCCATAGCATTCTAACTAATTCTCCCGTGTTCATAGTCCTCATGTCTTTTCCTTCTGAGGTGATGGGTGCTTCCCACTGAATCTCTTCATCTTTTGACTTTTTTGGAATCTATGAGGCAGGGACACCCTCTTCTAGATACCAGGCATGTTGACAGTCAATTCCTAACCCCAAGGGATACCTTGGGCAGCAGGACCTGGTATTCATTTTTGCTTTGCTCAGGAACCCACCATGGGATCCTACTTGTTCATTCCAAAGGATACACCCTTAGTCTCTCTCTAGACTAATCTAAAAGAGCTCCATCTGGGGGAACTCAGACTGGCCACACTTGTTTGGTTTTCAGTTAAAATCCAGCCTCAATATGCACTGGACAATGGCCACTGCTGGCTGGAATTTGGAGCTTTCAATGTCAATATCTAAAAAGATTTTAACAGCTTCATCAAACGAAATGGAGAGTGGTCTAAGGTTCCCTCATGTAAGCCCCCAGCATCACCCAATCACCCCCTGGTTCCTCCTCCTAATTCCTCTTCACCTACCTGGGCTCTTCCAGCCTTTCAACATCACAACCGACTCGTAGTTCCTCCCACCCCCACCCTCCACACCTTCAAGTCTCTTTTCGATCTTCACTCCTGTCCTCTGCTCTTTTCTCCATTTATGAACTGCAGACTTGACCAGCTCAAACTTTGAAAGGTGATTCCCTAAGCACCCCCCTCAGATGCTAATCTGGCTGCTAAGTACCCCCTCCCCATGATCAAAAGCATCTGGTAACATTCTGTGGGAATGTTACTCTTCTGCAACTCAGGAGAGTCCAGCAGTGACTCTAGCCACTACACCAGACTCAGCTTTTTTGAGCCGAGACCACGAAATTCCTTCCTGTTTCTTTATTTTGTTATGTTGGGCCTACCTGCCCAGGTCATAGGTATCATCTCCCTTCTAGAACCACACCAACCTACCTAACGTGTGTTTTGTTTTGTTTTTTAATTAAGAGAAGAGTGTAGCCGTGCACATTTGATCTGGGAAATGGTAGATTTCACAGGGTCTTGAAATGCCTTGATTGGGGATGGGCTCACTACCACGGGGTTAAGTTCCCCATGAGCAAAAAAACAAGCACGTGGTTTGCTGCCATCTTGGCTGGGTGATCTCATCAAAACGGAGACAGCCACATGACTTGGCTGCCATCTTTGCTAATGATATCATAGAGAAGACAAACACCATGTGACGTCACCATCCTAGTCAATGCTATCACATGTCTCAAGCCAACTGACAACACCCATAAAATGTCATAGTCCCGTTGAATCTTCTGGAGATCTCTGTACCCTTCTCATATTAGACTAAGGAGGTAACATCATCAAACCTCTAAGAGCTTTTTTTTTAATTGTAATTTTTTTTAAGATTTTATTTATTTATTTATTATGTATACAGTGTTCTGTCTGCGTGCCAGATCTCATTACAGATGGTTGTGAGCCACCATGTGGTTGCTGGGAATTGAACTCAGGACCTCTGGAAGAACAACCAGTGCTCTTAACCGCTGAGCCATCTCTCCAGCCCTAATTGTAATGTTTTGCTTTGTTTTAATTTTGACATCATTTTTTTTTTTAACATGACACATTTACCACCTTCTAAGGAGACGAGTCATGAGTCTCCAATACTGGCATACTATCAAAGAGAGCCAACACCTTGAGATTCACAGGTACCAACAGATAGGCAAAAGGTGAGTTGCCAAGCACTAGACAAGCTGCTGCCAGTGAGGAGCTGGTATGGTAGGCTCTGCCAGGCCTCAGCGCCGGGTCTCCGTGCCTGTTCTTTCTGCCTGTATCTCCAGGCCTATTTTCCTCTGGGATAATTTTTTTTTTACACCCTTAGTACCCCTTTGTTCCACACATCTGTATTTGTTTCTGCTCAGTCTAACATTACTAACAATCACTATGTTAAATTTCCCCTTTACAATAAAAGTTGTAAAGATAGGATCCCAAGCCGGGCTGCACACGCCTTTAATCCCAGCACTTGGGAGGCACAGGTAGGCAGATCTCTGTGAGTTCGAGGACAGCCTGGGCTACAGAGTGAGTTCCAGGACAGCCAAGACTACCCAGGGAAACCCTGTCTCAAAAACACACACACACACACACACACACACACACACACACACACACACCCCACACACATACAAAAGGATCCCAACAAACTATAATGCTCAAAATTTTGGCTTATTAAAATATGTTTTGTGGGCTGGGCGGTGGTGGTGCATACCTTTAATCCCAGCACTTGGGAGGCAGAGGCAGGCGGATCTCTGTGAGTTTGAGGCCAGCCTGGTCTACAGAGTGAGTTCCAGGAAAGGTGCAAAGCTACACAGAGAAACCCTGTCTCGAAAAAAATATATATATATACATATATATATATGTATAGTATATGATTATGTTTATATAGTCTGTCCATGTGTGATTATGGTTTTTTTTTTATGTCATGTACTTAGCACCAAATTGACCGATAAATAAAAGGTATATAAACTAATGTTGTTAACTTGGCCCAACTTCATTTTGTTCAAAGTAAAACTAAAATTAAAAATATAGATAATGAGCCGGGCGGTGGTGGCGCACGCCTTTAATCCCAGCACTCAGGAGGCAGAGCCAGGCGGATCTCTGTGAGTTCGAGGCCAGCCTGGGCTACCAAGTGAGTCCCAGGAAAGGCGCAAAGCTACACAGAGAAACCCTGTCTCGAAAAACCAAAAAAAAAAAAAAAAAAAAAAAAAAATATATAGATAATAATGAAAATGGCCCATGGTCTAGAATGTTTCTTTGGAACAATTAATATGAGCTGTTAAGTTTAAAATTCTAAAATCTGCCTTTAAGGATCATACAATTATGGTCAAAATGTTTCTCCTTGATCCCTATCCCAATTGTAGTTCTATGGCACGGTCCCTATTACCTGAGGGTATAAATTAGCTTTCAGAGTTGATAATGCCTACTTCAGGATAGATTTTTCATATCGGACAGCTGTCCTCTCTTTAGAGAAATGGAACCATGTGCTTTTAAATGTGTTTTATATGTAAATAAATGTGTTGATAAGTACAAGCATTTTAAGATTTTTTTTTTTAAAACCCAGTATGACCTCTCTGAAAAACAAAATGAACAAGTGGGGTTTTCAAGCTCCTTGAGACGACGGCAGCAGTGCTTGTTAAATGTTGATACTCCTTCACAAGAAGAGGGGATGATTGGGCCATCACAGCCCGTTACATATGGTCGATGTGACTGTGAGATGTCATCATACGCACTGAGTAAAGACTTTTCAGTGTGACGACTTCTAGGTCGCCCAAACTCCCGTCACTAACCCCTTACCAGTCCCCTGGGAGTAAACCCAGTAAACTCACTGGTTCCACAGGGTGAACTTTAAAGTTGAACTTGGATTTGTCATTGGGATCTTATGAAGCAGAGATAGACACTGATTAGTTCTCCCCTTTCCCAGGGGGAAGAGTCTCACAACAGATAGAAAATTTACTTCTTTTTTTTTTTTTTTTTTTTTTTTTTTTTTTTTCTTTTTTTTTGGTTTTTTCGAGACAGGGTTTCTCTGTGTAGCTTTGCGCCTTTCCTGGAGCTCACTTGGTAGCCCAGGCTGGCCTCGAACTCACAGAGATCCGCCTGGCTCTGCCTCCCGAGTGCTGGGATTAAAGGCGTGCGCCACCAACGCCCGGCGAAAATTTACTTCTTAATGCTACTATGTCTCAGGGTATTAAAAAAAAAAAAAAAAGTTATAAGGATAAAAAGACAAATTATTTTAGTAAAGAAGGATTTACATATGAGATTAAGATAGATGGGTATTTACAAAATGAAAAAAGAAAGCTTTTGCAAATTATGAAGCTCTGAGTAAGTTATTTAAGGTGCATAAAGGGTGAGACTTACAGATTTTATATATATATATATATATATATATATATATATATATATATATATATATATGGTATTGGTTCTAAGGTTTAAGAGCACCACTTATAAAAACTAGCTAAATGGGCCGGGCGTTGGTGGCGCACGCCTTTAATCCCAGCACTCGGGAGGCAGAGCCAGGCGGATCTCTGTGAGTTCGAGGCCAGCCTGGGCTACCAAGTGAGCTCCAGGAAAGGCTCAAAGCTGCACAGAGAAACCCTGTCTCGAAAAAAAAAAAAAAAAAAAAAAAAAACTAGCTAAATGTGTATCTAATCAAAGTTTATTTAGAAATGTGTGACCACTAGAACATTACACAGTAGTTAGCAGTACCAGCCTGGTGTAGCTGATCTGGGTGTTTGAGAACCATAGTTGAAATCTACTATGATGTAGCCACAGAGACTAAAAGGGAGAATTTTCCTCCTCATCCTCCAAGGTCAATGAGGTCCCAGGGGACGGGGGGTCATCTCTCAATGTTCTACAGCTGGGAAAGTCACCTGTTCTCTTGTTGTGGGAGGCCATGGAGACCCCGCTCGATGAATTCTAACCAGAGTGCAATCTCTGAAGAGAATGAACACAGAGGAAAGACTTCTGCAGTGGGAAGCCACAGCCAGGCCAAGCCAGGCCTTTGACCTGTTCTCATGTAGACACACAACTGCTAAAGGATGGCCCAAGGAGTCAGAGATGCCTCACAAGCCCAAGTGATCCTGATGACCAGATCCTCAACTGGCCTTCACAGTGGAAAAATAAAAAATAATTCTGGCTGTCTTTGTGGTCTTAAATGCACCCACCAGGAAAGTAGACTCAAGATGATCAGTATGTCTCTCAGCAATTCAAGGGACTGCAGTTCTCAGACCTTACACTTGGCCATATGAAATGTTATTTGGGCAATTACTTGTCACTAATGATCCTCTTCCTGATACATATATTATCCACATGTAGGACAAGACCTTCCTTGGCTTGCTTGAGTGTTGCAGTGTCTACCTACAGCTGGGAAATGCGCCCCTCTTCTTAAATGCTGAGGCCAAGTCTAAAAGCTGTATTTACCAACTAAGGGACACTCTGTCTGGAAGAGTACTCCTCACAGTTGTAACATGCCTTCTGCACCTCACCACCACCCATGTGCCCTGACTAAAGGAGGCTGCCAGATACTCTGCCATCCACCTCACAGGTTTGGGAAATGACTCAGGATATCCAAGGGATGTCCTTGGAACACTGCGAGACAATTCTATACAAACGACTCAATAGGATTCTATTTTTCTCTTAAATTGTCTTAGATGCTGACTTTTAAAGGTTCCAGGTGCTTATGCAGGCGTCTGATGTAACAAACTGCTAATTACAGTTACCTCGTCCTTCTCCAGGGCTCTGTCCAGTCACTTGTATAATAAAATTTAACCTTACCAAACAAAACTTATGCCAGTCTTGAGGTAATTCTTCTCCCTCATCCACTTCATCTCTTAATGTTCTCCACAAAGTTATAATACAACAGTACCAAAAATCACCAGTGTTCCTAACACTTGTGACAGAGCCTGCTGAGGGGTCTTGAGATGGTTTACCTGCATGTTCTCCTCTTCCAATAAGAGCAAAACTGCCCTATTTTCTTAAATACGTTCTCAGTAAGAATTATAATATTCTCACAGTCTCCTGTGTGTGTGTGTGTGTGTGTGTGTGTGTGTGTGTGTGTGTGTGTTACAAATGCTACCACACTCACATAACACACTCCCAGGATTCACACCCATCAAATGGGTCATTTATGTCCTGGATCATTGCCATCTTAAGGTTCTTTGTAGCTCTGTAGATAGACCCTCCTCTGAGGCACTTGAACTATTGCCATTTCTACACTGCTCCTTTTGTTAGCTTGAAGCAGTTAAGAAGGATCTGTGATGCCAAACTCATAAAAAACAGTTTGGGTGACCTCTGAAAAGGTGACCAAGGGGTCATACAACTCACCCCTCTTGTTGCCATTCTGGGTGTTTTTTCAGGACTCAGTACTGAACCAGCTGGACGGAAGGCTTCCTGACACCAGTTAACCTCTCTGTCTCGTCAGAAAACCTCAAAGAAATTTCAGATCAGCTTAATATCCTTCAGGGTCCACTTGATTCTTTGGCTGCTGCAGAACTCCAAACTTAAAGAAGACTAGATATCCTGACCACGGCTGAGGATGGGGTTTGTGCTCTCCTCCAGGAACAATGCTGTTTCCACACCAACAAACTCTAACTGGCTCGGGAAAGGGCTCAGACAAAGGGACCAGACAAAGATGGAACCGCCCACCTCTTCCTGTGGGCTTGTTCTCTTCCACACTAGCTCCTCCCCTGGACCACTTCTTTCCTCCTTACTGTCCTCACACTTACATTTTTATCCTGTCCTTTACATGTTTGGCTTACTGAACCCAGCTCTCCTAAAGCAACCAGACTTCCCTCTCTACCCAAAAGAGAATCTTCCATGTAGACGTCAGTGGCTTTCATCCTCCAACAAAACAGCTCCGTTTTATTCCTGAGACACCTACAAGAGTTCCTTTTGGATGCCGTGAAGAAGCTCTGACTGACTGCAAAGAACCTTTGTCCCTTTCTCCCCAGACCCACGCAATTCTTTGTTAGTCCTTTGTCTTCTCCTGCTCCCTTCCTTCCATGCTGTCTATGCTCCTGTTGCATCTGTTCTGTACTCCTGGCAGTGGGACTCAAGGCTGTCACCCAAATGACTGGACCTGGAAGCAAACATTTCTTTCAGCGTTCTTTTACTTCGTTTGTATGACAAGCCTTGGCTTCATATACTGCCACTCTCCCTTCACCCCATTAGGGAGCCCCTCCATCTCTTAACTCTTCAAGTAAATCCTCAATGGACTCTTTTTTTTTTTTTTTAACTGAGACAGGGTTTCTCTGTGTAGCTTTGAGCCTTTCCTGGAACTCACTTTGTAGACCAGGCTGGCCTCAAACTCACAGAGATCCACCTGGCTCTG
Organism: Peromyscus leucopus; assembly: GCF_004664715.2. Taxonomy (NCBI): domain Eukaryota; kingdom Metazoa; phylum Chordata; class Mammalia; order Rodentia; family Cricetidae; genus Peromyscus; species Peromyscus leucopus. The sequence goes on from NC_051075.1 coordinate 41,790,894, forward strand.
CCTCCCCAGTGCTGGGATTTAAAGGTGTGCACCACCACCGTCCGGCGATGGACTCTACTCTTGTTTCTCCCTTTAATCTCCATACAGGGGAGCTGGGTACCCCTCTTGAACAAGAGCCATCAGCTCTTAAAAGCAGCCAGGACCATTTGCTCATCCAACTGCTGGGTCTGTCTGCCCACTGAGGTTCCCTCGGCACTGTGGATTCACACTCTTCTCAAGCTGTATCTTTGCATGATGACTGACCCCTTTCCAGATCCTCTACCCAAACCAGACCTCCCCAGACACCTCTTGTTTTCTCCGGCCTTTTACCGTCTCCTACTCTTTCCGCAATCCTGAACCTTGAGCCATTGCTGTCTTCCGTCTTGTCGATTCTCCTGGCATCCTTCCCATCGGACCCAACCTACCCTTGCCAAATACCCATGGCCCTGTGAGACGCAATACAAATCCTTCTCCTTGCCCTTCATGCGCGATCCCATCTATGGACATCCACCTCCTCTCACCAGCTCACTCTGTCCCACTTCTTCCCCTCCTTCCTGGGCCATCTCTCAGTTTCATTCTGGAACAAAATTGTGTTTTCAGCCCTCTGACAATTCTTTTTTTCAAAAGTTTCTCCAGGAGTACATGACAGCAATCCCATGATCCCTTACAGTTGATCAAGTTAAAACTCTCCTGCTAAGTGACCAGAGGATCTACCCTTCCTTCCTTCTTTCCTCCTTCCTTCCTTCCTTTCTTCATTTTTTTTTTTTTTTTTTTTTTTTGAGACAGGGTCTTACTATGTAGTTCAGGCTGTCTTGAACTCACTATGTAGACCAGGCTGGCCTCAACTCACAGAGATCCTGCCTCTGCCTTCCAGGTGCTGGGGTTAAAAGGCTGTGTGGCACCACATCTCTTTTTCAACAGACCTTAAAACTACCCCCTCCAGAGAAGACCCTTCTCATCTTGAAACAGCTAAGAAAGAGACGATGCCCCCATTCCTTTCTGTTGCTTTGTTTTTGGCTTCTTTCCAGGGCCTGCAATGATAGGATGCCCTGGCTGAAGAACACTAGAAATCCGCCTCAGTCAGTCTTGCTGTCTTTGCTCCACTGTGTTCAGCTTGCCACATCTGCACCTCAGTGGGAACTGTTTGTGGAGACAGGCAATTTCTCAAGGTAGTCTGCTTTGTTTGAGCAAGCAGCTCCAAAAGCAGGAGTTTGTGAATTTCTCAGGACTGGCTTATCTCAGCTGTATCAACTTCCTCATATCTAAGCGCCTCACCCATTCCCCTAAGAGCCCTGACCAGCTCCCTCGCAGGGGACCGTGGCTGCCCCTCGCTGTGCTAATAAACACAACCTGTTGAGGCCAGACTTTGGTCTCTCCCCTGCTCTGTGTTTCTTTACTCTCCGCTCCCAATTCTAAGACTCAAATGTAAGAGTTTCACGATTTCTTTTATTTTCATTTTAACCATTGTATGTGGATTTGTTTTTACTTAGACTTTTTTTTTTGCTTTTAATTCTCACCTCTCTCTTCAATTCTGCAAAGTTCTTAGTCATTCTTTGAGTGTTACGTTTCCTATACGCCCTCCCTTCTTTCCGCCTTAGACCTCCACCGCCTTCTGTGAAGGCTTCAGAGTGTCTCACACCTGCTCACCACATGGTGATTTCCTTCCTCCCATTTGCGCTTGGGAAAGCTTTCCTTTCTTCCCTCCAGACCTCTTCCCTCTAGTGAGTTCTTCAGACCCGTCTTCTACTCTAGGCTCCTGTTACGCTATCCTCCTCTGCTACAGGACCTACTGAAAACTACTTCCTTGATAATACTTTTCACTGACAACATTTTTATATAGTTCTTTGAAAAAAAAAAAATCCCCTTTTCATAGTGCTTTACTTGCCTCACATGCCCGAGGCCCCAGTCTGAGTCCTCAACGCTCCTGGTGTCCCCAACAGAATTTTCCACCAATGCATTGTAGCTGTGCCTTTTTATGAGCTACAGCATGGCATTTCAGTGTGTGTGTGTGTGTATGTACGTGTGTGTATGTATGTGTCTATCTGTTTGTGCATGCATGCACACAGCATGTAAGGAGCAGGGTGATGGCATCTGTCACCACAGGCAACTATCACTTCTTTGTTCCAGCCCTCGGCCTTCATTCCCACAGTCTGTACGCATTGGAAATTGAACTCCTGGGGGTTGATTTCTCCAGTCTCTCTTGACTCCACGCCCACCCGAGTGTCTCTCAAACACCCTCCTTTGCTGTGAACAACTGTTTTCACTCTTGTATCTGTGCTGCGATGCCACAGATGAACAGAATCTGTTTTTCTCAGCACACACGGACACACATGGTCCATTCACTTCAAAGGCATTTGGATAGTGTGGTTTAAATGAAAAAAAAAAATGTCCCCCATAGTCTCTGACATTTGAATGCTTCATTCCTGTTGTGCCCCTTAGGGAGGCTTAGGAGGTGTGGCCTTGCTGGCAGAAGACCAGCTGGGGGAGGGCTTTGAGAGTTCAGAGACTCAGGCTGTGTCCTGCTTGCTCTCTGTTTCCTGCGTGGTGTGAACGTCCAGCCCTTCCTGCCGCTCTGCCTGGTGCCATGCTTCCCTGCTGTACTGGGGACGGACTCTCATCCCGCTGGAACCATAGGCCAAAAGAAACCCTTCCTTCTCCAAGTGGCCTCGGTCATGGTGTCTCACCACAGCAACGGACGGGTAACTAGTACAGAATGTAGAGAGCCAAATGGCGTTTGGAGAGGCAGAAGTCGATGTCTTAGAAACACAAACAACCTCAAATGGAAGCTCAGACATGCGCAGCTTCAAGTCTGGCAGCCTCTCCGCTCTGCCCCTCCCCCGCCCACTCCTCCGTGTCGTCCATTCTCTACTGAATGACTTTTTGATTCATTTTTTCTATAGACTAATTCTGCTGTTCTGTCTCTTTCCTTTTCTTCACTAGCCAGGGGTTTTTATTACAGACAAGAGAACCCACTCAACTACAGAAACAAACAAACCAAAACCAAAGCGAAATCCCCAAGCCCCAAACTGACTTAGCTGTTGACAATACGGCAGCTCAGAGTCAACGAAAGGACCAGGAGAACCACTTACTAGCCAGAGTCACCGGGAATGTCTGCGTTCATTTGTGTGTGTATTAATTTCCTTCATTAGAATTTTCTCGATGCTTTTCTTCATTATCATTTTGAATCAAACTCCTTGCTGTAATGGCCAGCACTGGCCCCAAACTGGTGATTCCCCTGCCTGTGCTACCTACTGCTGGGATTCAGGTGTCTGCCACTATGCTAGCATGATTTTCTAGATTTCTTTGGATATGTAAAAAAAAAAAAAAAAGCTCCCAAACAACAACAGCAACAACAACACCCTTTTAATTAAATTAATTTTGATTTTATTACTTTTTGTGTTGGAGTGTTTTCCCTGCATGTATATATGCACACCACATGCATTCCCTGTGCCTGTGTAGGTAAGAACATATTGTGATACCTCAGTAAAACCCCCACTCTATCCCCTACAGACAAAGAGAAGCTTAAACCAGGATTCCTAAGTGTAGATAAGAACTTAGACCCCTTTTCCCCAGGTGGCTGTATCTGCTACAGGACTTTGGAAAACACAGAGTCAGGATATTTGACCAAAAGACTGAAAAGAAGGGAGGCGGGTTGAAATGAATTATATGGTCTGTGTGTTTAAGAACTAGCCTCACAAAGAAAGGAGAGTGCTCCTTCCAACCTCCCTGCTGTGAGTGAGAGATTTAGAAGAGCCTCCCTGGAGGCTTGTAAACTTAGAATACACCTTGCTTTTGCATTCTGTGCCTAAAGTCTCCAGTGGCGGCTTTGGGGACGCGATCTGGGGACAACAAGACCCTCATTCTATTGTCTCAAAAAAGGGGCCTTAGACAAATATATCTCAATATAGATAGACCCAGGCCAGTTTCAAGTCCCCAGAAATGACGAGGCCAGCCCCAGGAACTCAAAAGAACAAAGTCAGGATGTCTGATGGTAACCGATTAACCACGAGATGCCCCTCTCCGGAGATAACATGACCAGACCCCGAGGATGAGTTGTAAAACTCCTGACAGGGCAAACAGATAAGCTAGAATAAGATAAAGTCCAGGCCTGCCTGGGAAAAACTGGACCAATCAAGGATGGACCCATACTAACCCCCTCCCCTCTAAGAAATTTTATGGGTTTTGCCTATAAAAACTAACTTCCCCAAGAAAGAGGAACTCTTCCCTGCCTCACTTGAGATGGCTTGAGATGAGTTCCCTGTCATGACTTGCAGCAGAAGTAAACCTTGCTTTTGCATTCTGGTATGCTTGTCCTTGGTGGTCTCTCTGGGGGTTACGATCTGGGCACAACAATATAGGGTTCCCTGGAACTGAAATTATGGATTGTTGTGAGTGACCATGTGGGTGCTTGGAACCAAACTTGGATCCTCTGCATAGGCAACAAGTGCCCTTAACCGCTGACCCATCTCTCCACAGTGCACTTGCTGAGGTCAGAGGACAAACTTATTTGCTTCTACCACGCGGTTCCTGTGGAATCAAACTCAGATCACCAGGCTTGGAGGCCCGAGTCTCTGCCCACTGAGCATCCCACATGCCCTGTCTTGCATTATTTTGGGGGCCTCCAAAAATTAATGCCAATTATGTTTTTTTTATTTTCTCTGAGCAATCCATGGTGCTTTTCTGGTTGCTATCAGATTTTCCAGTCTGCTTACCTCTCTGCAGAAGGTAAGCTGATACCTACCTCTCCGCAGGGGCAAAATTTTGGTGATTAGAAAAACACGAAGTCTGCTCAATGGCTGCTCTCACTTGTCCTAGACAGTTTACTGCGTGCTGGATGAAGGATTTGACTTTGAGTCTGTCTTTTCTTTCTCTTTAAAGACCTTATCCAAACAGACAGGGCTGTTCCTAATGAAATTCCATTGATCCTTCTCCAAAAAACCCCCGCCATTTCAGTATGTCAAAGCCGGGCTGGCCTCACTCAGCTCTTGAAGCGCCTGTCTCCATTAAACAAAGACGTCACTGAGAGGAGAATTAGTCACTCAGCGGGAAAGCCCCCTACGAATAGGCTTCCCATCCCCGTTAACCTAATTCTCTGCTGGAGTCACTAACCGCGCTAAGGTTCCCCGACTATACAACTAGACACAGAGGATCAGCTCGGGCGTGCAGAGCCACCCTGCCACCGTGTGGCCATGTTGAGAGCTGCACGTCCCCAGATGTCTGGTTTCTTTCCCTCCACCCCAATGCAAGATGGGAATTGGTCACCCTACATGACTTCTGCCACTGGCTTTTTGAACTAATGTAATTTGAAGAGCTTACTGAAAAGAAAAGAAAGGAAAAGAAAAGAAGAGAAGAGAAGAGAAAAGAAACTTCCAAATAACTTTTAAAAGAATGTGACTTTAGTAAATTTCATCCGTTGTGTGAAAACATCTTAGTGTGTAAGATAACGTGTGTTCACATCAAGACTGGGCCAAAGTTATGTACCAAAGCTGGTTAAGGGGGTTGCTCAGAGTAAATTTTCTGTGGATTAAAGGAGCATGCACAGCAGGCATTAATTTTAGATGACAGTTACATTTTAGGTCGCATCCTTTTCTTTCGTTTGCTATGTTCATTTTTCTAACTAGCTGCTCCTGACTGAGAAGGTGAAATGCAGTTCCTGTCATTATTAAGGTACCTTCCCATTCCTCAGGATCACAGGAGTCCAAGGCTGGTTCCAGGGCACTCCCCACTGAAGACTCCATGTACTGCTGCACACTCTGCTCTGCAGCCGCCAAGGACCGGATCTGGGCATCTGAGCTGTCGGATGATCTCCCACCCCACCCCAGCCAGCCATTCACACCATTGGCCATGGTTGGACGGTGTCTTCTAGTCACCATCTAGGGGCTTTCTAGAATAGTTCCTTCAACCCCTACCCACCTGGTAAAGTCGGGAACGGGACTTGGATTCCAGACAAAACACACTCCCTCCAACCCGTTCCTCACTCAGCACTGGAGAATATGGACATTCTGTTAACTCTCTTGTACAAACCACTGCCTGCATGGGAACTGCATGAAACTTCATTAGGAGCCTGTACTAACGAAGCTACTAGGTATATGTTGTGGCTATTGTTAAGGGATGTGGAACTCCATGTGTACAATTGTCTGCCTTCTTTGGAGAGAGCAGGGAAAGTGATTATAGAAGCTAGTATCAGGAAGAAGACACAGGATGCCATCTCCACTGTGCTAGGTGTATGCCGTGGATCTGAAGCCCCTGCTGGGTGAGATCGGCTCCTTGCTTGGGTCAACCCTAGCAGCTGGAAGGGCCCTTACTTAATGAGGTGCGACCTTTGTCTGAGCCACACACTGGCTTTTAGCAGCATGAAGATGATGTCACAGCCTCGGTGCTGAATTGCTGCAGGCCGCAGGAATATATCATAAGAACTCAGCTGGTTATGGCAAAGTCACTACCTGGAGGGATCATGGAATTCCCCCAGAGGAAGCCAAATTTCAAGGAGCTTTTGGTGTTACTTGGCTTGTTATATATCAGCTGTATTCTGTTATGAAAATCATGTGTGCCTTCATAGCTTTCCCAATTGACTTTTCCCTAAGAAGGGCTAACAGTGTGGACTGATCACTCTCTGGACACACACATTCCAGGCATTTGGAGAACAGCCTCAGGAAAGGCTTTCTCTGGAATCAGATTACCTCCCTTAGCCACTTTCAAGGACTACAGGAAACACCACCCAGGTGGGCGCCCAACTTCCAAGGACTAACAATGATTAACAGCCCACCTGCAAGTCTCCTGACTTAAAGTAAATTCCACAAGGGGACACCGCCTAGGTCAGGTGGACATTAAGTAATAGTTTTACACAATTTAGCTCAGGCCCTCTTTTCTTACAGCCTTACTAACTTTAGACCTCTAACTCCTTACCTAACCACTTCTAGGAATATTTAGATTTTTAACATTCTTTACCAAACACATTTTAGACTATAGTTGTGCGCCTAAGATCCCTCTTAGATATTACCCGAATTTAGCCTTTAGTCAATTCATTAGTCACTTCCCCTTTGGGTTGCAAGTGGTAATTAACAACTATTGCCCTTCATTGTGATTCTTATCACCCCTCCATTTGATCCTGATAGCGGACAGTCACTGCCTGAGGAAGCTCAGGCTGGGTGGTGTCCTGGGTGGAGGGGAGGATTGTGATTTTGGGGGGATATATAACTGTAAAGCAAGGGAGGAAGGGGAGATTAAAGCGAATGACCAAAGAACTCTGTGTGCAGAGATTGATTGGCCGACCTTAAGAATAGATTCTCATCTGGTTGATAGATTCTTCGCCGGACCCTGGAAAGGAGACTATTAGGGGCTGGACCCCAATAGTCCCCGATACTGAATGGCTACCCAGTGCTAAACACCGGAGTGGGCTCCGAAGACGTGCTGAAGGAAGCTCTTGTGGTCTGAATGTGTGTCTCAAAGTACCCAGTCCTATTGTGTTGACACCCAGTGGGAGGTGGGTAGGTCCTGAGGACTCTGTTTCACATGGGTTCATAGTGTTATACAAGGGCTTTCAGGAGTGGCTTTCTCTGTAGATGTAACCATCTTATTAAATAAGGAACAGAGCCAAATGCAGAGTTAAAAGCCCCAGAGGTCAGAGCAGTAGCTGAGAGCTGAGACTTAAACCCATTCTTAACGTTCACTGCCGCTGCCGTCCTTCCCCTCTGAAAGAGACCTACTTCCTGTGTGTCTGTCATTTTATTGACTTTCTGTTCTGCCTTCTCATTGGTTGTAAACCCAACCACATGACCTCTTCGTCACTGCCTGTCTATACAGACCTCCAGGTCTCTATGGTTGGTATTGAGATTAAAGGCGTATGTCTCCATGCTGGTGGTGTCCTTGAACACACAGAGATCTGCCTGTCATGTGATCGGGATTAAGGGCATGTGCTACCACTGCCAGACTTCTGCCATGGCTTGCTCTTAGCTCTGAACCCCAGGTAACTTTATTAACATACAAATAAAATCACATTTCAGCATAAATAAAATATCACCTTATTTCTCGATTCTTTTCTGCTATGTGAAGATACATTTTTGTCAAATGAGAGTGTAGTAAGGCCCTGGCCAGGTACCGAGACCTTGATCTTGGGCTCCTAGCCTCCAGGGTTGTGAGAAGTAAGTTTCTGTTTTCTTTGAGTTACACTGTTATTCTGCTATGGAAGCCCAAGAGGGGCTAAAGTGGAGGTGACAGTGACTCTACTCTGAGGTCAGTCATAGGGACTGGCATCTGACTGTGGTCGCAGTCCATTCCAGGCAGTGGGGACAGCATCAGAGCCAGTGTGAGGGATAGAAGCCATGGTTGATTCTGGCAGTGTGCTGTGGCTCAGTGTGGTGCACCTGGAGGAGCTAATTGGAGACGTGAGTAGAGGTGAGTTGGGCAGAAGGCTAACCACAGAGGACTTCATTTACTGTGCTAATACAATTTGCTGTCCCAGCCCAGCCCAGCCCAGCCCAGCACAGTCCATTTACTATTGTAGGATGTCCCCATGGACTTACGAGAAGACTGTGCAAGTCCCTCAGGACTAACTGCATGTCTGTGTTTTTAACTTTCCGATCAAGAAAATGTTTCTAAACTGGGGATACTGTGGGGAGGGAAGAGGGAAAGAGAAGATGAACGGAAGGAAGAAGACGGAAGGAGAATGGAAGAAAGGCAGAGATGCGTTAGCTGTCACTAGACTGGGCAAGCAAAGGGTGTTCAGGGACTGAATTTAGGCAATGTCTGGACAGAGAAGTCATTTTAGAGATGGTGTCAAGAGCGTTTCTATGTAAGGTTTGATAGGTGTCTGGGGTTAGATACTGTGGGTGAGAGAGAGAGAAGATGAGAGTTTTCAAGTTTAGAAAGTGGCTGCATGGAAATGGTGTCATATGAGACAGAGATGAAGCAGGAGCAGATTTGGAGGCCAAATGTATTTTGGGGGGTACATTTAAAGTGCATGTCAGACTTCTGGGTGGAGAGGCAGAGCAGCATATTGGAAGGCTGAGTGCAGAGCCTGGCAGTGTTGGAGGTTTGCGGTTGGGAAGTGCTAATGACTAAGCCTCAGAGAAGCCCCAGGAGTGGGCTCTGGCACACAGATGAGGAGAGCGGGTGGGGGAGGTGGGTCCAAAGCTGCAGACTGGCTTCCCAGCCCCCACATTAAGATCCACACCCTTCTGTAACTCCAGTTCCAGAGGACCCAGTGCCCTCTTCTTGTCTCCGCAGGCACCAGGCATGCACACAGTGCACAGACATGTATGTAGGTAAAACACTCACATACACAAAAATGAATAAATAAAAATGTAAATGTAAAACAATCCATTCTGTAAATGCAGACAAATTATTTACTACTATATTGATGAAAGAAAAATGTGGAGTTTGACTTCCTGCTGGTTTTACTTGTCCCAGGTAATGATGCAAAGTCAGGGGAGAGAGGGGCGGGGAGGATGTATGCATACATGTTCATCCACATGAAAGCTTGAGGTTGACCTTAGGCATGTTCCTCAATTGCTCTCCATTTCCTGTGGTTTCTTGCTGAACCCAGAGTTTGCTGATTAGGGTATCCTAGCTAACAAAGGCTATTGGGGTCCAGCCCCTCGATAGCCTTTTCCCAAGGTCCACGGAAGAATCTACAACCAGCGGATAATTTAATCTTAGATGATAAAAAATGAATCTACGTACATGAAACTCTTTAGTCATTCACTTTATTCTTCTGAGTCAGTTCTCTCTCTACACAGCTTCTTTAGCTCCTTTCTTGCCTGATTTCTCTCTCTATTTTTTCTGCTGTTCCCTCTAAGTGCTATCTTAATTCCTTCATTTAGTTCTGCCCCGTCTAGGTTCTCATCCATCTAGTTCTTTCCATCTCCTTTCTCATCTGGCTCTTCCTCATCTTGTTCTTCCCCCACCTGGCTCTTCCTCATCTTCCATCTCATTCTTCCAGTTCTCTCTTCTAGTCCTCCAATCTAGTTCCCCTCCAGTCTCTGAGGTTTACAGTTATATACCCACACAATAGCTATGCTCTGGCTAAGGCGAGATCACCAGGCTTGAATTCCCTCCCGGTCAAAAGGAGGGGCAATAAGATCCACACAAAAGAGCAATAATTGTCAGCCATCATCTGCAACCCAAAAGGGAAGTAGCTAACAGGGAATGAATCTACTAAGAGCTAAATTCTGTTAATATATAAGCAAAGGGGATTTATGTGCTCAAACTACATTCTTAGAAGTGGTTAGTTGAAATGTTAAGAATCTGTAAGTCACTAGGTCATGGGTGAAAATAAAGCTTTTTCCCTTTGGCCCCTTCTCTGTCCAAGCTATCTCAGCCCCTGTTGTTATCTGGCAGGGCAGGGGAAGTGTAGCTAGGTAACCAGCTTCACAGCTTGATGTAGCTGTAAGTAGAAAACCTTAGTTCTGAGTTAATTGTTAAAGGTAGATCTAAAACTGGAGATAAGACTTTGGAAAGCAGAAGGTTAAGCTTAATCGGCACATCCACCAAGCCTTCTCAGACAGATAGTCTGGATGCTTAAGTCAGTTCTTAGAAAGTCTGGAAAGAATCTCAGATAAGATACTTTAGTCCGGCCAGGCAGTGGTGGTGCACCTCTTTAGTCCCAGCACTCGTGAGGCAGAGCCAGGTGGATCTCCGTGAGTTCTAGGCCAGCCTGGTCTACAGGGGACAGGCACCCAAAACTACGCAGAGAAGCCCTGTCTCAGAAAAACAAACAAACAAACAAACAAACAAACAAACAAACAAACAAACAAATACTTTAGTCCAGAGACGGTCCTGGCGGGATGTTGCTAATGACGATAACTACAAAAAGGCCTGAAATTAGGGGTCTTGACTATGTCTGTTGTTAGCACAGTTGGAGAAAGTTATACAAATACTTTAATTGTGTAGGGGAAATTGTGCCCTATGAATGATGGAAAAGTTACAACAGCACACGAGAAATTCGTAGCAGGAAATGGCTAATATTCAAAAGCCAATATCACCAAGACTCCTTAAGCCCTGGCTTTATCCTCTGGAAAGCCCTGGGCTTTTTCCAGGTATTAGCTTTTGCCATAATCAGCTGAATTCCTACTTCATATTTTTGGGGCCTGTAGCACCTAGCTAGCCAGCTTCCTGGAAGGTGGGGGCATCCCCTGTCTATGCCAACCAAGGACTAAGAGTTCAGGTGAATCTAAGCCCACCTGGCTTTATAATTCCAGCCCTTAACCTGTACACTTTCCATGGAACAATTTCCCCAGCTCTAGGGAGTAACATTAAGACCCTGGAGTTGCTAAGGCTCTGGAGAAGCTGGGTGTCTTTGCCCTAAGCTATGCTATGTTCAGGATCAGTTTTTCTGTTTGCTGGTTCTGAGCTTAGTTTTTAATAGCTGAGCTCTCTCTCCAGCCTTCAGGATGAGCTTTTAATCCTCAGTGTCAACTGACTGCCATGGTCTGAATGTGTCTCCCTCCTCCAGATGAACATGTTAAAATCTTACCTCTAAGGGGGATGGTGTCGGAATGTCTTTCAGGAGGTGATTAGGTCATGGGGCAGGAACCCTTTTAAATAGGGTTGGTGCCCTTATAAAGGCAGCCAGAGAGCTCCTGTGCCTCTCTTAAGTCTAGGAAGACTTGGCAAGAAGGTACCTTGTGAGAGCTTTAAATTTGTATCAGAAGCCAAGAACCCTCTGACGCTGTAAACTTGATCTTCTCAGCTTCCAGGGGGTGGGAAATAAGTTGCAGTTGTTCGTAAACCATCCAGCTTGAGGTATTTTATTGTAGAAGCCTACAAGGACCAAGGTACTGCCATTTTGAAAATGAGGAAACTCACCCTGAGGGAACAAATGAGCTATTGGGGAGATCCCCAGAGAAGTTGTCATGGGAACACAGTTTACTGAAGGGTGATTGCAGGTATTATCACCTTTGGAATGATTGATATTTCTCATAGGCTTCATATTCACCAAGCATTTAAAATTCAGATTTTGGATCTCATGTCCAGTGAAGCCTTTGCCTTCAGAGGTGTCCCACCAGCCCATTGATATATTTTTATTATATCATAAGAACACAAACTCTAACGCATATAAATGTATATATATGCATATATATATATGAGGCACTAGCTCATTGATGTATGTTTATTATATTATAAGAACACAAACTCTAGCATATGTACACACACACACACACACACACACACACACACGCACGCATATGTGAGGTGCTAGCCCATTGATGTATTTTTATTATATCATAAGAACACAAAGTCTAGCATATGTATATGCATATGTATATATATACATACATACATATGAAGTGTTATTAATTATTTGTCATTAATTTATAGAGAAAATGTGTTTCGTGCTGTTCTTTTGACTAATTAGGCAGAGTGGAGAAAGAGACACAACACCACTTTTTTTCTGTAGGAACCTCCCCATCACTTGCTTGTGGGGTGTGTGTGTGTGTGTGTGTGTGTGTGTGTGTGTGTGTGTGTGTGTGTACACTCATACAGAGCAGTGCAGTGATGGATCACAATTCCCCAAAGTTTATAAAAACTGATATAATTCTTGTTTTCTCACTTGCACAACATATAACACACATTGCTGATAACTCTTCCACTCCAATCGATTCTGCTTCTACCTGGAAAGGGGTTAGGGGAGAGGTGCTGTGGGATAATGCTTTTGTACACTGGTTTAATAAAATGCGATTGGCCATAATCAGCTGAATTCCTACAGGCAGGAAGTATAGGCGGGATAAGCAGACAAGGAGAATTCTCGGAAGAGGAAAGCTGAGTCAGGAGACGCCAGCCGGCCGTCCAGGGAGCAGCAGCATGTAATGGCACACAGGTAAAGCCACGGGAAATGTGGTGACATATAGATCAACAGAAATGGGCTGAGTTTAAGTGTAAGAGCTAGTCAGTAGTGAGCCTGAGCTAATGGCCAAGGAGTTTTAATTAATATAAGCTTCTGAATGATTATTTTATAAGCGGCTATGGGGTCCATGGGGCTGGGCAGGACCGGAGAAAACTTCAGTTACAGAGGGGTCCTCCTTTCCTTGTCTCGTCACAGTTTTAGCATGTTAGTTCAGAAGGCTGTTGCTGGATTTTCTTCTCATCACACTTGCTCTTATAGGGAATGGGGGGGGGGAGGATAAAGGTTACACAGGTGCGTTCATTATCTGCGTTCCTCCTGTGCCCAGCCCTCCTTAGTTGCCTGTAGTTCTTTGTGTAGGGTAGGATTCTGTGAGACTCCCCACTTGCACGTGAATGTGTCTGTTGGTATTGTGCTTCCTCAGGTCTTGTTTAGGCAGCCATATTGTTGAGGTGTCACGGGTAAAGCTTCCCAGTCATTTCTAGGAGACAATCTTACAACAAAATTTCTGGTCTTCTTACGACCCTTCCCTTCCCTTCTTCCTCTGTGTTCCCTGAGCACAGGAGTTGTAACACCGATCTTGTTTCTTTGGTTCTTGTCTTTTCTGGAATATCCAAGGTTAGCCCACAGCAGATGCAGCCTTTTCAGGTAGACCGCCACCTAGTAACATTTACCTCAATTTTCTTCATATGTTTGTTTCATGCTTCAGTAGCTCATTTCCTTTCACCAATGAATAAAAGCAAACCAAGGCATTGTCTGGATGTATCAGAGTTTATTTATTGATTCAATTCGTATTTGTTTCTTTCATAGTCTGACAGTCAGAATAAAGCTGCTGTAAGCAACCATGTACATTTTATTTGTGTGGACATATAGTTTTAACTTCTCTAGGACCAAGATGGCTTCATTCTAAGGTAGAACATACTTAGCTTTACAAAAAAGTGCCAGACTGTTTTCCACAGTGGTGCGGCCATTTTTGCATTTTTATCAGCAATGGATGAGAGCTCCCATCACTTTATATTCATGACAGTATTTGTGTTACCACTGTTGTGGATTGGGGCCTTTATAATATCTATGTAATTTTTTAAAAAAAATTTTGTTTTAATTTAGCTTGCCTTGATGACACATGATCTGGGCAACTTTTCATATTCTCATTCCTTTGGCTCATTTTGCAGTTATGTGGATTTTTCTTTTCAATTGTGTCTCACTAGGTAGCCTAGGCTGGTCTTGAACTCATGATTTTCCTTCTTCAGTTTCTTTTTTTTTTTTTTTTTGGTTTTTCGAGACAGGGTTTCTCTATGTAGCTTTGCGCCTTTCCTGGAACTCACTTGGTAGCCCAGGCTGGCCTCGAACTCACAGAGATCCGCCTGGCTCTGCCTCCCAAGTGCTGGGATTAAAGGCGTGCGCCACCACCGCCCGGCCCTTCTTCAGTTTCTTAATTGCTTGGATAACAGGCAGTACCAGACTTAGCTTAGGTTGCTGACATTCTTTTTTTTTTTTTGAGACAGGGTTTCTCTGTGTAGCTTTGGAGCCTGTTCTGGATCTCACTCTGTAGACCAGGCTGGACTTGAACTCACAAAGATCCTCTTGGCTCTGCCTCCTGAATGCTGGGATTAAAGGAGTGCACCACCACTGCCCGGCTGGTTGCTGACATTATTATGGAATTTTTAAAAGAGTTCTTTAGTGTATTTTGGATGCTAGACCTCTATCAGATACGTGTTTTGAAAATATTTCCCTGAGTCTGCTGCCTGTTTTCTTAGTCTCTGGATAGTATCACTCACAGAGCAGAAGTTTCACAGATTTTTATGCAGCCCAGATCATCAGTTCCTCTTTTGGTGGACTGTGCCTTTGACGATGGATCTAGAGTCATGGTTGGTTGCTGATGACTGTCGTAGGTTGTCCTCTGCGTTATCTTGGGGAACTTTTCTAGTTTTGTGTTTGCTATTGAAGTCTGTTGACTGAGTTAAGTTTTGTGAATGGTCTGGGTCAAGACCATCCTATGTATAAATGTCACCAAAGGCCAAACACTTGATCTTGAACATTTACCCTCCAAAACTGTGGACCAAATGACCTCTTTTGACTATATAAAGGACTCAACCTGAAGTATTTAAGATTTAACAATAGGAAATGGACTTTTCTGGATTGTTAAATAGCATCCCTTGAAACTGGGTAATGTCAGTCTTCTGACTTTGTTCTTCTCCTTCAATAATTTATCTATTTACGGGCTTTGTTTCCTTTTGTGGATAGAAATATTCTATTGTTTGGGTAGGCCATAATCTGTATATCAGTTCAGTAGTTAGTGGATTTGGAATTTCTTCAAGTTTTTGTCTCTTTGATTAAAACTGTCATGGGTGCTCATATAAAGTGCTTGTATGGATGTGTTTTGATTTTTCATGCTATAGAGGTTGCCAGAATATCTTCCAACCTGCCCAAGCCATCTCACATCTCACAGTTATTTTATACCCTCTATAACTTTTGATATTGTCAACTTTGGGTTTATACATTCTACTAGATATATTTCAAGCTGGTAGTGGTGTGTGTGGTCCATGCCTATAATCCAAGCACTCGGGAATTCAAAGCCAGCTTGGGCTATGTATTACAGCAAGGGGAGGAGCTTATTTAAAACAAATAAATCCTGATCTTTCATTTTGGTTTTAATTTTTTCCCAATGGAAATGAGGTAACCATCTTTGTATATGCTTATTCACTACCTAAGATCTTTGTTGGAGAATTGAATGCACTAATGAACCATCTTCGTATATGCTTATTTGCTACCTAACAGCTTTGTTGGAGAAGTGAATACATTTAACACCTTTGTTCCTTTGAACCTGGGTTTGTTTTTATTGCTGTGTTGTGAGGATTCCTTATTCCATATATATGTTCTTTGTCAGATGTATGCTTTGTAAATATTTTCTTGTGGTCTGTAGCTCCATTTTTCATTTTCCTAACAGTGTATATTGGAGAGTGGATGGTTTACATCTAATGTAACTGAATTTAGTTTTTTGATACAGGGTCCATGCTGGCCTTGACTTCCTGCTTCAGCCTAGGCAGAACTAAGTTTATATGTGTGTGTGTACCAATGTACATAGCAAGTTTTAAGTTTGATAAAAACCCAGCTCATCACTTCTTAAAATTCTTTGTACTTACTGCACTGCACCTAAGAAACCTTTGCTTAACCCAAAGTAACAAAGATTTTTCTCCAATTTTTAAATATTTTTATTGGCATATACTGATGCTATATAATAATGAGTTTTTTGTTTGTTTTTGTTTTTGTTTTTCCAGACAGGGTTTCTCTGTGTGTAGCTTTGCGTCTTTCCTGGAACTCACTCTGTAGCCCAGGCTGGCCTTGAACTCACAGAGATCCGCCTGCCTCTGCTTCCCGAGTGCTGGGATTAAAGGCATGTGCCACCACTGCCTGGCAACAATGAGTTTTATTATAACATTTGATCACATCCATTCCTATTTCCTTCCTGTCCCTCCCACTGATTCCCTTTCTTGTCTCTAATTTTTTATTGCTTATTTATTTGTTTGTTTATTATTTAATTTTGAGACAGGGTCTCACTCTGTAGCCTTGACTGGCCTGGAACTCACAGAGATCCACCTGCGTTCGCTGTAGCTGGAAGGTTTCTCCAGTCCCGCCTGGCCACACGGTCCCCGCAGCTGCTTATAAAATAATCACTCAGAGGCTTAATATTATTTACAAACTGTATGGCCTATGGCAGGCCTCTTGCTAGCTAGCTCTTAGATCTTAAATGAACCCATTTCTATTAGTCTATGTTTTGCCACATATTCTGTGGCTTTACCAGTCTGCTGGCATGTTGCTTCTTGGGCGGTAGGCTGGCGTCTCTCCAGACTCCTCTGTTCTCTTGTCTCTCTCCTTGGATTTCCCCGCCTGCCTCTAAGCTGCCTTGTCATAGGCCAAAGCAGCTTGTTTATTAACCAATGGGAACAACATATATTCACAGCGCACAGAAAGACATCCCCTAGCAGTCTGCTTCCTGTCTTCTCCAATTTTCTTAAAAGCTTTACAGTTTTAAGTCTTACATTTAAGTCTGGGATGCATTTTCTAGGTTTGTTTATGTTATGAAGTAAGGGTCAAGTTTCTTTGCTGTCTTCCTCTCTCCTCTCTTTCAGGTGGACATCTAAATTGCTTTAGCAGTGTTATTGGGAAGGCTTATCCTCCTCTCCACTTGAGCTGCATGGTGCTTTGTTGGAAATTAATGACCAGAGATTTGTGGAATGAATTCTGGATGATATCTTCTTGTTCGTGGATACATTTGTCTATACGTCAGTAACACACGGTCTTGATTGCTGCAGTTTTACATGTAACCAGTGTTGACAGTAGAGAGTGTAAAGTCCAACTTTTCCCCCTTTTGACACAGTTTTAAGTAATCAGAGCATTTGTACTACCTTGTATTTTAGAATCAGCCTGTTAATTTTTTAAAATTACTTATTTATTTTATGTCCCAACTATAGTTTTCCCTCCTTCCTCTCCTCCCAGCTCCTCCCCTACCTCCTCTCTACCCCCACCCATCCACTCCTCTTCCATTTCTATTCAGAAAAGGGCAGGTCTCCCATGGGTATCAACAAAACATGGCATATCAAGTTGCAGTAACACTGAGCACCTTGCCTTGAGTAAGGCTGGGCAAGGCGATCCGGTATGAGGAATAGGGTCCCAAAAGCCAGCAAAACAGAGGCAGCCCCTGTTCCCACTGTTAGGAGTCCCACAAGAGGACCAAGCTACACAACTGTCACATAAATGCAGAGGGCTTATGTCAGTCCCATGCAGGCTCCCTGGTTGTTGGTTCAGTCTCTGTGAGCCCCTATGAGCCCAGGTTAGTTGACTCTGTGGGTTTTCTTGTGATGTCCTTGACCCCTCTGGCTCCTGCAATTCTTCCTCCCTCTCTACAGCAGGATTCCCCAAACTCCACCTGATGTTTGACGGTGGGTTTCTGCATCGGTTTCCACCAGTTGCTGGATGAAGCCTCTCTGATGACTCTTTGGCTAGGCACCAATCTATGAGTATACCAGAATATCGTTAGTCATCATTACATTGACTTTTTTTCCCCAGTCATGTTTGATTCTATCCTAGGTCTCTGGGCCATCCAGCCTCTGGGTCCTGGTGCTCCAAGCAGTGTCAGGGGTGGGCTCACTCTTGTGGATGCTCCCACAATCTCTGTGTCATCCTCACCCCCAGCATATCCCATAGGCTGGACAGGATGTGGAGTAAAGGGAGTACTCCTCCATTGCTTGTACAGCCACTTTGGAAATCAATACGGCAGTTTCTCAGAAAATTGGGGATCAATTTTACCTCAAGACCCAGCTATATATACTTGGGCATATACTCAAAAGATGCTCAATCATACCACAAGGACATTTGCTCAACTATGTTCATTATTTATTCATAATAGCCAGAACCTGAGAACAACCTAGATATCCCTCAACTGAAGAATGGATAAAGAGAATATGGCACATTTACACAATGGAGTACTACTCAGATGTTAAAAACAATGACATCATGAAATTTGAAGGCACATGGATAGAACTAGAAAAAAATCATCCTGAGTGAGGTAACCGAGACCCAGAAAGACAAACGTGATGTACTGGCTCATAAGTGGATATTAACTATAATGTAAAGGATAACCATGCTAATCCATAGACCCAATAGAGGCTAGGGAACAAGGAGGGCACTTGGATATCCCTGGAAAGGGGAAATAGAAGAGATTTTGTGGGTGGACTGGGGGCAGATCAGAATGGGAACATGAGGGATCAGGTAGTGTCAGTGTGGGTGGGAGAGTGGTAAAGAGCTGACTGGAAAGGGGGTCATTTCAGGGTCAGGTAGAAACTTGGTACAAGAGAAACTCCCAGGAATCTATAAAGATGACCCCAGCTAAGACTTCTAGCAAAAAAGGATACATAGCCTGAGCTGGCCACCTCCTGTGACAGGCAACACTACCAATGGAGGGATTGGGACACCAGCCAAGCCATATAACCTTTGACCTACAGTCTGTCCAGCCTTTTGAGACTGAGTTTTTCTGTGTAGCTCTGACTATCCTGGAACTGGCTCTGTAGACCAGGCTAGGCTTGAACTCAGAAATCTATCGGCCTCTTCCTTCCCAGTGATGGGATTAAAGTCATGCGCCACCATGTCCTGTTCTTTCTTTTTAACCATTGTCTATTATAATATTCTTTCACAATCTACTTTTCTGGGACATATAACCAGCTGCGTGGGACACTTTGTGTGTGTGTGTGTGTGTGTGTGTGTGTGTGTGTGTGTGTGTGTGTGTGTATGTGTATGTATGTGTGTGTGTAGATTCTACACATGACGAAAGACATGCAGTGTTTGTCTCTTTGAGTTTGGTTTACTTATTTTAGTGATTTTTAAGTTCAGTTCTATCCACTTTCTACCAAGTGACATAATTTTATTTTTCTTTGTGATTGAATAGAACTCCATGTTCTGTGTGTATATTAATTTTGTTTATCCATTTATCTGTGGATGGACATCTGGTCTTGGTTCCATTTCTGGTGACTAGTGCTATAAAGAGCATGAATATGCAAATGTTCCTGTGCCACGCTGATAGGCTCCTTGAGGTCAATACCCATGGATGGTATAGCTGGATCACATGGCAGTTGTGTTTTTTGTATTTTTGAGGTAGCCCCATAGTTTCTATGAATTTCAGGTGGTACTATTAGTAGAATTGGACTTTGTTGTTGTTTGGTTCTATAATTTTTTATCAGTGTTCTATTTTCAAACTTTTTTAATATTGGGAAAATTAAGTTTTTTTTTCTTTTAAAAACCTAAACTATATGGATGATGGTTCTGCCTCCCCACAGCACTGTGGCAGGGATTGGAAATAAAATATGGAATGTGTTTAGTAAGTAGTAGTCATTGTTATTAGTTGATTCACACTAAATATGCAGTTCAATATGCTGACTTAATCCAATGGTGAACACTCAATGCATTGTTTTATAGCATTCATTGATGCATGATAAATACTTAAATGTACAATCATAAATTTTTCTCTCATTTTTGGATGCTTAGGTTATTTTCCCATTAACACAATGTGTTTTCCCCCCAGTCATTTTCTAATCATAGTAAAATATACACAATATAACATTTACATTTTAACCCTTCTATGACTGCAGTTCACTTCTTGCATTAAATATGTTTACATCATTACATAATCATTCTCTCTGTTCATCTTCAGACTTTATACCCGTATATTGCGTGCCTTTCCTTGGGAGAAGAGAAATGTCTGTCTTAGAATTGGGAAGGCACTGAAAGCCCAGAAAGCAGCTCAGACAAGTTAACCTTATTAGTCAGTAAATGAATTAGTGGGGCATTTCAGAGAGCAGTGGAGGGCTATGAACTGCAGCATTTCCCCAAACTTGTCAATCCCCTGCCTATCAAGGTTCTCTTTAATTCATTTATTTTTTTACAATATGCCTTTTTATCGATAGCTGTCTTCTCAAGTGGATGGAGCCAGAAACCATCATGTGTGAAATAAGGTGACTAAGAAAAAAAATCATATTTTCTCTCATATGCAGAATCTATCTATCTATCTATCTATCTATCTATCTATCTATCTATCTATCTACCTACCTACCTATCTATCATCTATCAATCATCCATCATCCATCTATCTACTATCTATGATCTATCTATTTATGATCTATCTATCTATCTATCTATCTATCTATCTATCTATCATCCATCTATCTATCTTCTATTTATCTATCATCTATCTGTCATCTATCTATCTATCTATCTATCTATCTATCTATCTATCTATCTATCTATATCTACCTATCTATCATCTATATATTTAAACTGAGGAAGAGTGGGAATTGGAGAGGGTAGTGGAGAAGAAAAGAAACACAAATATTATGTGTTGTCTCATAGAAGGAATCTAGATTTAAAAACACAACACGAAAGCAGAAAGAGAGGAAAGGAAGGAAGGGAAGAAGGGAAGCAGCAGGAGAGAGTGAGCAGGTTGACAGGAAGGGAATAGGAACAGAGTACAATGATGCATATGTATGAAAATGTCAGAATGGAACCCATTATTTTGTAGCCTAAGAATGAATATTTGATTTAAAAAAAAAGGTGTTAAAAACTGCCTTGTAAAGATTTGAAAATCCTTAATATAGACCATTTGAACATGAGTCTTTTTTTTTTTTTTTTTTTTTTTTTTGGTTTTTCGAGACAGGGTTTCTCTGCGTAGCTTTGCGCCTTTCCTGGAGCTCACTTGGTAGCCCAGGCTGGCCTCGAACTCGCAGAGATCCGCCTGGCTCTGCCTCCCGAGTGCTGGGATTAAAGGCGTGCGCCACCACCGCCCGGCTTGAACATGAGTCTTAATTTGAAACTCAGTGTCAGAAATCTCCCTGCATTTGCTCATCCCCAAATTAACCAAATTTCAGAAGATCCAACTCTTCATTGTGCCTGTCCTGATTCTTCTTATTTACTATTTGGGGTGAGGCCTTGCTCCATGCTTCTGTGAAATCTGAGGAGAAGGCTGGACAGCAGGCAACCAGGCTGTGAGACCAGGGTGGCACAGCATTTGGAACCAACTCCTTTTAGTATTTTGTTCTGAGCTTTCAAAAGCACAGACTTTGGGTGAACTGAGCCACAGCTCAGAGTTTTTTCTTTTCTTTTCTTTCATGATTTGGCATTAGCTCCTTTCTCTTTGGACCTATAATTTGGTCTCCAAAGATGGAGTTTAGTTTTTCATAAACAGCAGTATAGTAAAAAATACCTTACCAGGCTTTTCTGTAAGCAATGATGTTCACAGAGTCTGCTTTGGGGTCATATGTAGAAAAAAGCCACAGTAAGACACAAACACTAATACAGTATGCCCAGTGAGAAATTAATTAGCTTTATCTTTTTTTCATAAATGGGAATCTTTTTTTTTTTAAAATAAGGCTCCATGTTTTTTCCTGAGAATGAGTGTACTAACCCATTGACCACAGATGGATTTTTTCTGGAAAAAGTTAACTTGTGAGTTGTAAAAGCCAAAAAGCTTTCAGCATGAGTGATTTTTGCATGGGCCTTGATATTTGTTATTGCAAACCCAGCCTCTGGCTGAAAGGGTGTAACGCTTTCCCTAAAGAAAGAGAAAGGCCGTTAGACCCAGCCCATCATCTCAAGAGGAACCATGTAGTGGGTAGCCATTTAATTTCACCAATAGAACCATGTCAGAGATCTCCCTGCACTAGATTATCTGAGATTAACTGTATCATAGAAGCCAGCTCTTCATTGTGTCTGTCACGATCCTCCATATTTATTCTAAACAAACAAACAAACAAACAAAAAAACATCACAGCCATTTGGGAATAAAATGGGGTCCAGAGGATGGCAAGTTGTTTATTGCATATCCAGCCTCCCTCCCACCAGTGTTGGCTTTCAGTTTCCAGTTAACAACTTTCTCCTTCCTTCTATCTCTGTACTCTTCTTACTGGGGCTTTGGCTGCCCCTGGCTTCCCCGTCAGCTCCCTTGGTTAGGTAACTTGCAATGTTGTTTAGAACACCCACTAGAAAGCACACCTAGCATATCTAATCTTGATACTTTTTAAAATTAAAACTTCTTTCTTCACCTTGGTGTAAGACTCTTTAATACTTTGGCAATACTCCAAAAATCCTCTTGTGAAGCTCCAGCTCTATGTCAAGTCTGCCCTACCCTTTCCTAATTCCTCTCAAGAGACCAAACAAGAAAATAAAAACAAAAATACAAATGGTCTTGCATACTTTTCCCCCTGTGGAGACTGAGTATAGCAATCCTACAAATGTTCCTGACTAATGAGTTATTTATTATATTGAGAATCAATATAAGTTGTCTATCATAATATAAGAAGATAGCACTTCCTCTCAGCTCTCCTTTCTCTAACCTGTAGCCTTCTAAGAAACTGTAGACTGGTGGGAGCCGCCATCTCTAGGGTGTGAGGAAAGAGGTGGGCAAGGGGCTGAATTTTCTTCTGTAATGGGAAATTTTGGACACTGTTAGTTAGAGGTTGTTGCTATTATAAATACATAATGCCTTCAGAAATCACACTGGTTAGTGTTCAGAAAAATATGATGGACACATTTTGGGGATAAAAGCTGCTTAAGTGGTGTATGAGTGCTGTGGAGGAGGGTGAATATGAGCTCTAATTGCACAGCATGTTGCAAGACAATTTTATTCATTTTGACAAGAACTAGACTTTTCCTTTTCAAAGACGTTGCTATGGAAAACATTAAGTGTATGAGAGGGAAGAGAGGCACAGAGGGCGGGTACATAGAAAACACACTTCTCCATAAGGGGAAGAAGCAGAAAGTGTGGCTGCTTTGTGTCTTCACAACTCTAGGCCTAGGTGCTATTGTGCTTCAAGGACGGGTCCTTATGCTTTTAATTTACCTTTGAGAGTCTGCCTAGATGAGAACCTTTGGGGCCATGAAATAGTATTAGTGGATGGTCTACAATATGCAGCTGAAAACCTGAGTGGTTGTATTACATAGACTGTTGAATTTAACAGTTTCTTAACCACCAAGGTAAGAAAGACACCATTGTATTTGTATGTTGTAACACTTTATATATAATACAATTTCCATGTAGTATAAGGATTGACTCATATGATGGCCTCTATTGTCATTTTAAAGTCTATAGTTGTTCCAGGAGCTGGGGATATAGATTGCTTGATGAGAGAGCTTGCTAAGGAAGAAGCCCTGGGAGCAATGTTCAGCACCACATAGACTGGGTATAATGGTACACACCTGTCATCCCAGCACTTGGAAGATGGAGGGTCAGGGGTTCAAGATCATCCTCAGCTGCATAGTGAGTATCTTATTGTGGTATATAGGAGCCCTGGTCTAAATGAAACAAACAACAACAGAAAAGACAACCCTTCCCCCAAATCCCCCAAAACAGTAAAACAAAAAAATTGGCCCCAATTATTCCTGTAACCTGAGCACTAGGGAGGCAGAGGGAAGTGGATCTCTATAAGTTTGAGGCCAGTCTGGTCTACAGAGTGAGACCCTTTCTCAAAACAACAACAGCAACAACAATAACAACATTGTCCTTTTGGATGGTCTGTGGCATGCCGAATCAAGGGATGATGTGTTCAAGGAGCACCTGAGCCACCACATCTGCTGTTGATGGGGATTGCCTCTATCCATCCCGTGAAGGTGTCAACAGCAGTTAGGAGATAGAGGGGCTTTTTATGAATGGGCATGTGGGTGACGTCAACCTGCCAATCCTTGCCTGGTTGGTGTCCTTGAAGCTGGCACAAGGGCTGGCGTATCTGGAGGAGGGTCCCCTGTGGGTTGGACTTGGCACACATCTGGCAGGAAGAATGGACCTGTAAAATATGGGCTTGAAGATGGGTAGGACCAAAGAGGGCCTCTAAGAAGTGAAACAAAGCTTTGGGGCCTATGTGTAAGGTTTGGTGGATGTCTGAAATGATGGAGAGTGCCTGGTCCTTGGGGAGGATGAGGCGGTTATATAAGCAGCACCATCTGTCTTATGTCTGTGTGGCCCCTTTTTTCAGAAGTTCGTCCCTCTCCTCTGGTTGGTAACAGGGCTGATAGGAAGGTGTCAGAAGCAAAATATGTTCTGTAGGTCCAATGGAGCTGGAGCCAGTCCCCAGGCTACTGAGTCAGCCCTGGCATTGCCTAAGGCCACTGGGTCTTGGGAAGACTGATGTCCCCAGCAGTGGATTATGGCTACTTCTGTAGGGAGCTGGAGGGCCTCCAAGAGGTTGGCTATAAGGGGTCCATTGACAATGGAAGTGCCCTTGGCAGTGAGGCAGCCTCTTTCCCTCCAAAGGACAGAATGGGTTTGGGCTATTTAAAAGGTATATTTAGAGTCTGTGTAGATGTTAGCCCATTGACCCTTAGCTATTGGGAGCGCTCTAGTCAAGGTGATTAATTCAACCTTTTGTGAAGAGGTCTTCACCGGCAGGAAGTGACCACTGCATAAGCTGCCTGGCAGTTTCCTGATATGTCTATAAGGGGGCTTCCATCCACAAAGAGGGTGAGTTGTGGGGGGGAGGTCTGTGAGGAGGTGGTCTAGGAGACCAGGCCAGTGTGAGCATAAGGCAGGAATGAGAGGAGCTAACGGGAAGGGAGAGGGAGGAGGGTTGCAGGGTTCAGGGCAAGATTGGAGGCCAAGGTAATTTGGGGGTTTTCTAGAAACAGTAAATGAAAAACCTGGACCCGTGAGGGCCCACAGAGGGAAAGAGAAGAGTGTCTCAGAAGGTCTGAGAGGCGGTGGGTGGAGTATGCAGTGGTTGGCTGAAACAGGGTGATCCTGAGGGCCTCCCGGGTGAGTTCGGCTGCTGCTGCTAGGGCTCCCAAACATGGCGGCCCTCCACACACAATGGTGTCTAATTGGACAGAAAAGCAACAGCCGGATTCGAAGGCCCAACCAGCTGGGCTAGAACCCTGGTGGTCACTCCCACTTTTACATCTGTAAAGAGGTGGTAGGGGTGAGTGGAGTCCTGGAGAACTAGGGCAGAGGCCGTTAGGAGGGCATCCTGCAGTAAAGAGAAGTGGTGGCGGATGGTGGCTGGGTAGGTGAGGGGCCCCATGGGGGTCTCTCTGGCTGCCTGGAACAGGGGCTTGGCCGTGATGGCAAAGTTAGGGATCCAGTGACGGAAGAATCCCATCAGGCCCCAAGATGCAAGGATCTGGTCCACTATGATCAGGGACTGTAAGTTCTACCAGGCTTGGACTCAATCAGAGGCGAGGGTCTTAGACCCTGGGCTGAGTTGAACACCCAAGTGCACCACAGTGGGAGAACATAGCTGAGCCTTCGATGGGGAGACATGGTGGTATCCCAGGGAGCTGAGGTCGTTTAGTGGCAGAGAGATGGCCTGTTGGGACAGAGATGGGGAGGGACTACAAAGTCGGAGGTCATCGACATACTGGAGAAGCGTGCTAGGACTGAGGTCAAAGAAGGTAAGATCCCGGGCCAAGGCTTGGCCAAAGAAATGGGGGCTACCCCAAAAACCTTGAGGGAGAACAGTCCACGTGAGCTGTCTGGGGACCGTGCATCAGGGTCCTCCCAGGTGAAGGCAAAGAGAAAAGATGAGTTAGAGTGTAAAGGGACATTAAAAAGAAAAAAAAAAAAAAAAAAGAAAAAGAAAAAGAAAAAGGTCCAGGATGGTAAAGTGGTAAGTTGGAGGAGGAATGTTAGAGAGAAGGTTCCATGACCACTGGGTGGGTTGGAGTAACTGCCTCACTAGTCAGGTGGAGGTCCTGAACTAAGCGGTAAGCACTGGAGCTTACACATGGGGAGAATGGGAGTGTCGCAAGGCAACTCCATAGGGATTTAACAGTCCCTGAGATAGGAGGTGGGTAATAATGGCTTTGAGGCCTCGGGGATGGGTTTCACAAATAGGAAACTGGGGAAGGAAGGGAGGGAGGAGGGGTCCTTAAGGTGAACTAGGATTGGCTGGTGGTGAGTGGCCACCTCCGGGGTGGAGACATCCCATACTTGGGGAGCAACTGGATCTGGGAGGGGAGGGACAGGGCATTCTGGGGTAGGGACCTGTGAGGCAATTAAGGGAAGAAGAAGATGGGAGTGAGAAGAGAGTGTAGGGTCCAAGGGGAGGGGGGCCCCCAAAGTGGCTGAGGATATCATGGCCATGTAAAGGTACTGGACACATGGGTATGACTGGAAGAGAGTGTGAGAAGAATTGTCCTGCAAGAATGTAGAGAAATGGCAGGGTCTTAGGCAGAAAGGAGGGGGGTCTCATCCACTCCTGTGACAGAAATTGGTGAGGAAACCATGGGACCTGAGTAAGAGGTCAAGACAGAAAAGGTAGCCTTTGTGTCTACCAGGAAGGTGATGGACTTACTGGCTACTTGGCGCATTACCCTAGGCTCGGCCAGGGTGGTGGGAGTCTCTGCGTCTGGGTGCCTTCAGCTCTCCACCAGGGTAAGGAGCCCAAAAGCTGGAAGAGTCTCAGATTTCTGTGCTGGTGGGGCTGGACCTCAGTGGCATGGCAGAGAGGATGTGCCTACATGGGGGCATTCTGACTTCCAGTGGCCAGGCTGCCGGAAGACAGAGCACGCATGGCCTTGGCGGCGGCGGAGGGTTGGGACAGCATCGGGACGAGTGGCCTTCTTGGCTGCATTTGAAGCAGGCTCCTGGTGGAGTTGACTTTGACTGGGCCCTGGCGGGATGGAGCCTTGTGGACTTCCTCTGTTCCCTCTGCAGGAGTGACGATGGCCTCAGGGCAGCTGCCAAGGCATAAGCTTTGCTGCTGGAAAGACTCAACTGCCTTCTCTCAGGTGTTAAAGACTTTTAAAAGCCATTTCCAACAATTCCTGCATGGGGTTTCAACAATTCCTGTTGAGGTTTGGGGACCATCCTCAGCTTTTTTTTTTTTTTTTGTTTCTTTCTAATATCTGCTGATGATTGAGAAATGAAATTGGTGGTCAGGACCATGGCTCCTGCTAGGGAGGCTGGGTCAAGGCAGGAATATTGAACCATGGTCTCTTGTAATTGATTTACAAAAATGGCCCGATTTTCATCAGCTTGCCATGTAATCTCTTGGAGCTTGTCAAAATTAGCACCTTTGTTTGAGACCATCTCTATACCCTGAAGGAGGCATTGGACTACGATGTCCCTTCTCTGGTGACCATTTTGACCTGGCTGGTAGTCCCAGTTGGGTTCTGTAGCACCACTATGTCACCCACAGCTACCTTATTGTCCATTACATGGGTCTGGTCTGCATACTATGTAGCCCCTGCCTAAACCAGACCTCCCTCCTTGGAGGTGAGAGCAGAGGCCTGGATGACATAGAGATCATGGCAGGTCAGGTCATAGGCTTGGGGAAGATAATGGAGCTCCTTGATATAGACAGAAGGATTAGCAGAGAAGGAAGCCAACTGCTTTTCAGTCTGTGTGAGAGGTCCTGTAGGGAGAAGGGGATGTGGACTTGAACAGTTTCCTCAGTTCCAGCCACCTCTCGGAGTGGGCAGTGGAGGGCAGGGGTCTGCCCAGGCCGAGTATGAGAAGGTACAGGGAGGATTCAGGGGGAGGAGGCTGTTGTGTGGATGGGGACCAGGGTGCAGGTTGTGGCGTTGTGGAGGGGGGAGGGGATAGAGAAGGAGGGGCAGTGGGAGGAGGGAGGCGGAGAGAGGAAGGTGGGCAAGTGGAAGGAGGTTGGCGACTGAGTGGAGCATGATGTGGTAGTGTAGGAGGGGTAGGGGTAGGCAGGGTGGCGGGGGAGGGTAGGTTGCTAATGACCCAGGTGGCTCTGTCAGGGCAGATTGTTCAGGGTCCAAGTCCCCAGATTAGCGGGGATCTGGAGGTGCCCAAACCCTACAAAACCTGGGCCATTGAGCACTGAGTACAGAGGGCGGGGCAGGAGCACAGAACCCCCAAAGCCCCAGAGGTAAGGGAGTTCAGACCACTTGTCCGAATGCCAGCAGAAATTCTCAAGATCATGGAGGATGCTGATGTCAAAGGGTTCCCTCCTGTGGCCATCTTGACTGGTTATCGAGAGTGTACTGAGGCTAGGCCACAGAGCAAAAGGCATTTTGAATTTATGGTGTCAGACAGGCTCAATTTGGATAAATTTTGCAGCTGATACTCCAGGGGTGACTGAGGATCAACTTTAGACCTGGTGTTGCCCATTTCCAAGTCTGTGCCAGAGACCAAAGACTAGGGAAGTGCAATTCTAATTAGTCTTACCAATAAAAACCCAATATTGTTAAGATATTGAGGGTATTGTCAGCTATGGAGGGCAAAAGCTGAAATATCTAGGGTGAGGTGTCCCCTGCAATAGCCTGGGGCTGAGTGTTGGGAGTGGGGGTACATCTCTTAACACAAAGTTCCCCCAGAACAAAGACTGTCTCTGCTCCAGAAATGTTTGATCCTGGGTTTCAGCACCAGGAAAATAGGTTTTCTGTATCTTGATAATAGGTTTCTCTGCCGATGCAGTAAGCCAGATCAAGCAGAACTGAAAAATTAAAAGAACAGATTTATTTGAACAAAGCAATCCCTGGGTGAGTTCTCCAGCCCCAGGGATCGAGGCAGGAGAAGTCACGTGCCCTAACTAAAAAGCAGGGAGCTTATATAGCCCGTAGGCGAGGGGTGATGATGTGTCTACCACAAGCTGGGTTTGTGCCCAAGTGTGGTCAACAACTAAGCATCTTAGGTGGGGACCTGGGCTGCTGGTAGCTTCAGGGGAGGGGCCGCCAAGAGTGCAGAACTAGGCTTTTTGGCGCCTTTTCTTTCTTGGAAATTCTCTGAGAGGGTGGGGTTTGTAGAGAGAGGAATGGGACTTTCTAGATGAAGCAGGAATGGGCTGGAGGTTCCAGCTGAATATCCAGTCTATGCCTGTACCAGCTCTTGCACTGGCCTTCTTTCCCAAAGGAATGCTGGGTGAGCTCTGTATCCTTGAATAAGTCCCTCTATTTAGGTGCCTAGATCCTCAGGCTTGGCTGGCTGGGAAGGCAAAGCCTGACACCCATTTTTTTTTTTTTTTTTTTTTTAACACCCATTGTGGAGGGTAGGCTCCTTTAAGTTGGGGGAGTTCCTCAAATATAGGAGGAGATTTCAGATGCAAATGGATTAAAAAACACATCTGATAGAATTGTCTCTTTCTGTGTGCCTATGCATGCATGTAGGCATGCGTTTGGTTTCTTTGGGATATTTATTTCAATAGCACACTTTTCTAATTCTATGGGGGTTAATAATGGGAAAATAGAATTCATCCTGCAGAATTTTTTTTTTTCATTAAAAGTGCTTAGTGAGTTAGGTGCATGCTGTGCAAGCCCGAGGACCCTGAGTTCAACTCCCACCACTCACATAAAAGCAGGGCGTGGCAGTTACGCACTTGTGATCCAAGTGAGGAAGAGGCAGAGACAAACAGATTCCTGGGACTCCCTAGACAGCTAAAGTAGCCTAATTGGAGAGCCGGCCTCAGTTCCCAGTGACAGACCCTGACAGAAGGGGCTGGGGGAGGGGCAACGTGGGCAGCTCCTGAGAAACAGCATCTGAGGTTGATCTTCGGCTTCCACAGCCATTGTAGGCACCCCCCCCCCCCCCCGTGCACCTGCTCATACACACGAACCTGCTAATGTGCGTGTCAATCATGAGCACTAACATTTCTTGGAGGTTTCATGTAAGCAGGCGAAACTTGAGATGGCAACGCTTCCCAGCGCTCAGAAGCGCAAAGTTCACAGCGTTCACTTTGTAAATGAGGAGGACCATGTCTAGCGAAGGTCTGATCGTCTCATTGAGCCAGTAGATTTCAGTCTGCCGAGTGCTCAGTTGTGGAACACGCACTTTGACTCCTGTTCTGATGGGAGGCTGAGAAATCATCGCCTCATCGTACATAAGACACAAAGCAAAAAACAAACCCCTGCATGTGTCGCCATGTCTGAACTGAGAGAACACTGAAGGAACAGTCTTTGAAGTGACTCTGTTTTGGTAACTGCTGGGTAAAAACAGTGTCACGATTGGTTACTTCTGGATGACGGATGTCGCTCTGCATTATGTTCCATTCCTTGTACCCAAGAGGAACTGGACTTCAGGAGGCAGTCCATTTCAAGCTCTGCTCTGCAGGTAGATAGGAAACGGGTTGAGCTATGAAAGAAACAGCAAGCTGAGTGATTCCTGTCGGAGCCCCAATTGGAAATGAAGGCACCTGCCTGTTGCTTAGGAACAGCAATACCATATGCTTCTGCAAAAGAGAAACCAGGTCACTGGCTGTTGGAGTTCACCCGTGGGTCAGGCAAACAGAGCTGAAGCGAGCTCTCTTTTCCTGGGCTTCTGGCTTGCAGGGGAATCGTTCCCTGATTAGGTTTCCTACCTTCTTTCTGCACAGCAGTGAACTGCTCCGAATGTATTATCTCAAAATCATCCCAGTACAAAGCATCTGCATTAACTTGGGAGTGGGGAGGAGGTGATAATTGGATCTTCAGGAGCTGCCCATTGACCTTCCTTGACAAAGAGGCCCTGTGAGCCTGTCTAGATAGTGTGTGATGGTTGACAATTATCACCCTCACTTCCCCTGGAGGGGAAGGTTGTCATATACACACTCTCAGGGTCCCACAGTTAGATCTAGAGTTAAGGAGGGAGACAGAAACACATGTCTTTTGGAAAGCACAGGGAACCCCCTTACTTGTACTAAGGAAGGAATGTGGTCTGTAACCTTAGCTATGAATATGAACCTATTTGCGAACCTTGAGAAAGCCATTCCCAATGCTTGTCCGAGCGTCTCCCTGGTCTCCGCAAATGCTGATTCATTAAGTCTGAGTGGAACGTGGCCCTTCCGTGAGGGTTTACAAGTCCCCATGTAAGTAGAGCTTAAAATATCAGTTCTATTTTCTCAGTACTCAGCCCCTGCTAGAGTGTTCTGGGGGAAGCTGGTGTGAAGTTCATGGGCACCCTCATTTCTGTTGAGAGAGAGTCCTTGCCCTTCTCCATGTGAAGCTCAGTGTCCTGCAGCTTGTGGTTCAAGGATGGACTGGGCTCTTCAGGTTTCTTTAGCCCATTTTCCCCATCAAGAGCACTCAGAAGGAGAACTGAGGCTTTGTAGTTCAGACAGAAACACAGTAGAAATATCTAGAAGATAACTAGATGATGGGAGCTGTCAAGAAGAGCCCTAATCTTTGGGTGTCTCTCAGTAGACAGAATGATAGATGCAGAACATTCCAGACACAAAGGCCCTATCATAAATAAACAAGGCCTGAGCAAAGTCTTGGAAGGTATGAACCTCATTCCACTCCTCCTGGGTCTTCCGTGAGAAGACACACAGCTTCCGCAAGTCTACTATAGTATGCAGAGACTGGTAGAAATGATGGACATTCCTGTTTCTTCATGACAAAAGAAAGTGATTATTGTTACATTTGAAATGAAGGTGATTGATTATACAAACTTTAAAGCATTTCATTATAGTGATGGGATCAATGCCCAGCCTTTTTTATTCTTTTAGAAACCCACAAGCCAGAGACAGTTATTTCTTGGCACTTTATTTTTGTTCAGTTATATAATGTCCTTTTGTGGGAGCATCAGAGTTGGTCCAGAAATCTCATTTTAAAGAGCTTTGCGATGTAGACTTGTGTGATGAAAGGAAACACAGATTTGCATGGTTTCCAGAAGCAGGGATGTGACTAAAGCCTAATGGGTCTGATTTCCAGTTGTTCCTGCCGTGAAATCAATCTCAGTGGCTACGTAGTCACACTCGGAACAGACTCGCATCACTCACAGCGGCTTGCCTAGATCTGGGGCTTTCATTTGAGAAGTAAGATATTTCAACCAACTTCATGTACAAAGCCGGGCCCTTTAAGCAAATGGTTTCTCCAGTCTTTTCTTCATCCCCATTTCTTCCCTTCATATCAGCCTGGAATCCAAAATAAACTTGTAACTCTCCCTTTTCTGGTGGTGTGGACGAGGACTAGTCCAAGAGTTACTAGACAGATTCTAGCTGACCTTTAGTGGGAAGCTCAGGCTGACCAGCAGGAGGTGCTCAGGTTGGTATTTAGGAGCCATTTAGAGTCTTATCTAGAGACTGTATCTATGCAGCAAGCATAGGTGCTATGTTATGCTTACTTACAAATGATTAGAATGCTGCCTCAGAACCTCCAGATCCCACTTGGGGCCACCAGCAAGCTACTAGCAGTTTCCTAGTCAGCACCACATACCTCACTATTCTGTCTCTCCCTCTCTTTCTCCTTTCTCTCCTCTCTCCCCTCTCTCTGATAGTTTCCCATATCTCCAGCTGGCTCTGAACTCACTATGTATGTGAGAATGCCCTTGACCCTGTGATTCTCCTGCATCCATACTCTGGGTGCTGGGATTACAGGTGTAAACCACTGTGCCTAGTTTCTACAGTCCTGGGGATTAGACTCGGGGCTTTATTCACGCTCAGCAAGCATGCTGCTGAGCTCCACTCCCAGCCCTTGTTTCTAGCTCTTACTTTGTCTTGCTGTGAGTCTGTTTTCCCTGATACTCCGAGTGGTTGAGAAAGTGGCTAGCTAGCTCTCCTGTTTAGAATGCCTCTTTTCAGCAGCCAGAGCAATTTTAGTATTATTTTTTTTCCTAATCAAAAAACAAACAACAAACAAAAACCAAACCAAAACAGAAAAAGAGAGATGCTTCTCCCACCTCGTGCATGATCTCCAAGTTAATAAAATGAGTGGCTGAGAGGCTGTGGCTGCCAGGAAATGAGGGTCCCTTCCCTTTTGGTGATGTGCCATGGCCCCTTGCCTTACCTTCACTTTCGTGCTCTTGGCAAGCCTGAGAGCTTGGCAAATGTCTCTCTCCCCGCTGTCTCACGTGTCTCTCATTTCATCAGTCTCAGCGCACATGTGGTCAGCGTGGTGACGTGCACCTTTGATCGCAGCACTCGGGAGGCAGAGGCAGGTGGATCTCTGTGAGTTGGAGGCCAGCCTGGTGGACATAACAAGTTCCCGGTGAGTGAGGGTTTCGCAGGAAGGCCTTGTCTCACGCCGCCAAACCAACATGATATGATCCATAATTTTGTGGCCCTACCCAGTGGTCCTTTGATCTTTTATCACCAGTAAATAGCACCAAGATGGTGATATCTTTGGTTTAAAGAGCTTTTGTCTGATATTCACCCCAGCTTCGCTCTGGGTAGTCCTGTCACCCTACAGACTGATTCAGCCATTAAATCCTCACAGTTTCTTTTCTTTCTTCATTCTTTTCTCTCTCTCTTTCTCTTTTCTTTTCTCTCTTCTTTCTTTCTTTCTTTCTTTCTTTCTTTCTTTCTTTCTTTCTTTCTTTCTTCCTTCCTTCCTTCCTTCCTTCCTTCCTTCCTTCCTTCCTTCCTTTCTTTCTTTCTTTCTTTCTTTCTTTCTTTCTTTCTTTCTTTCTTTCTTTCTTTCTTTCTTTCTTTGACAGGGTTTCTCTGTATTTCTGACTGTCCTAGAACTCCCTCTGTTGACCAGGCTGGCCTCAAACTCACAGCGAACCACCTGCCTCTGCCTCCCAAGTGCTGGGATTGAGGGCGTGCCCCACCACTGTTGGGCTAAATTCTCACATTTTTCTATCTCACTTTTGCCCCTTTTAGTTTAGATGTGCATCGCAAGGGCTTAAGAGGTTAAACGTTACAAATATGAACTCCATGTGTGTTCATTTGTCTATAAATTCACAACATAAAACTAGTCCCTGGCAATCTTGCCACCCTTCCTTAGTATATTTATTCCTTTGCTTGTCAGAGCAATTACACTGTCTTCTCTCATCCCAGCTCCTCAGCCTCAACTGACGGCACAGTCTCAAAGTTTATTGCAAAAATAAAAGTAGTAAGGCGGGCTAAATACACTAAATACCCGCCATCAAATCTAATAACCCGCCTGTATTTTTATCTGTGTTTATTTCTCACTTCTCTCTGCAGACAAAGTGCCTCTGTTCCCACCAAAGGCTGTTGCTATTTGTTCTCTTTCAGCTGCCCCCTAGATCACCAAGCACACACCCTCATCAGCTCAGTTTAATGGTGGCTTATGTTTATTGGCCTGATACGGTCTTGAGTAACTAGTTCTCCTGAGCACCCCAGTTTTTGTGATTGATTTATAGGCTCCTTATGCAACTGAGTTCCATGGGACAATCTCTTTTTAGATGAGGTAGTGTTCATTCCTATGCTAACACTACACTTTCTGAGGTCTATTCTAGCTAATTCCCTAGCTCTGTAGTAAGGCCTGATACATGGCCACGATCATTCCTTTCATCTTTTTCTCTGCATACGATTTGCTTTCCTTGGCTCCTTACTCTTTCCTATGCATTTTAGGATCACCGTGTCACATTCTACGAAATCCCATTATAGTGTTGTTCAGATGAACTTGGGGGAACTGGCTTATATAACCACATCTTATTCATGAACACTTACTGCTTTTTAGTTCTTTCTTAATATCGTGAAGTGAAATGTCACCATTTCAATGTATCCAGGCCAAACAGATTGAATATTTTTTAGATATTACACTTTTTGTTTATTTTGAGTGCTGTATTATTAAAAATCATGTCTTCCAGTTTTTCTGTTATTGTGCAACTGGCTTTTACGTTGTTCTTATATGTAGCCACTTCATGACATTTTTCTTTGAATAGTTTCTAAATCTGCTACAGTTTCTTTCGTAAACAGTCATCATATCTAAAAAAAAAAAAAAAAAGCATTAAAAAACCATGCCTTAATCCCAGCACTCAGGAGGCAGAGGCAGGCAGATCTCTGTTGAGTTCGAGGCCAGCCTGGGCTACCAAGTGAGTTCCAGGAAAGGCGCAAAGCTACACAGAGAAACCCTGTCTCAAAACAACAACAACAACAACAAAAAAAACAACAACAACAAAAAAACCATGCCTTGTTCCCTCCTCCCTAATGTTTCTGCTTTAAAAATGCCTTTCAAAATGAACAGCAACTTAACCCCTGTGTCCTTTCATCTTCAGAACCTCCCCCAAAGAATAGTTTTTTTTTTTTAAGTATGATTTTTTTTTGGCATGTTGATGTGGCTTATATAAAGTCCTCTTGCCAACAACATCACATTCTCCCCCTTTTTTTCTGGGATCCTCTGAGAAACATTCAAATGTGCCATTATCACCCATCTTACTAAACTCTTCCTTGATTTAATGTCACTTCCTTGCCACTGGCCATTTTGTTGTGGATTTTCTCAGTGAAACACTTTGAGCAAGTGTTTTCTAGTCACTGTCTATACTTCTTCCCTTTATAGTTTTCTTTTCAATCCATTTTATGTGGCTTCTGCTCTTGGTGTTCCATTGAAGCCACCCTTGTCAGGGTGATAATGGCTGTCATGTGACCATCTCCAATAAATAGCACCACTAACTAGTCTCTGCATACATTAGTATCATTTGATAAAACTGGCCCTGGCCAACCTTTAAATGCCTCATTTTCATGAGCTTCTTTTTTTTTTTTAGCTGTTTGATTACTGGTTTACTGTCCTATTTTCTATATAAATTTAAATTACAAATATTTTCATTATTCTGTTCCTAGCAGCTAGCCTAGCGTCCAGTAGATAAGAGATAGATGAGTCTTGGGGGTGATGCTGAACATCCAGTCACTCTGTCCCTCATCTACTTGCTAGTGCAGATTTATCTTATTCTCCAAACCCTGCTCCACCGATGCGCCCCCTTCCAGTGTATATTGGCACTATCTATAAGACAGAGACCCCACTCCTTACTCTTCCCGCCTCAGTCCTGTCACTAATACTTGACCACACCATTGCCCAACCTTTTCCAAATCCACCCACTTGCCTCTCTCTCTCTCTCTCTCTCTCTCTCTCTCTCTCTCTCTCTCTCTCTCTCTCTCTCTATTTTTATTCTTCTGCTAAGGCACCTCATTAAATGACTGCAACAACTTCTGAACTCTTTTTGTTTTGAACTGGCCTGAACTCTATTCCAATTGGATTTCTACATCAGTCATGTAGGTTCTTTTCAAAATGCAAATTTAATTAAACCACCCTCTTAGTCAGGGTTTCAATTGCTGTGGAAGAGACACCATGATCACAGCAACTCTTATCAAGGAAAACATTTAGTTGGGGCTGACTTACAGTTTCAGAGGTTTAGTCCATTATTATCATGGTGGGACATGGCAGGATGCAGGGA
The DNA here is from genome assembly GCF_004664715.2 of Peromyscus leucopus. NCBI lineage: Eukaryota > Metazoa > Chordata > Mammalia > Rodentia > Cricetidae > Peromyscus > Peromyscus leucopus. Next base: position 41,827,265 of record NC_051075.1, read on the forward strand.
GACATGGTGCTAGAGAAGCAGCTGAGAGTCAATAGAGCTTGATCTGCAGGCAATGGGAAGTGAACTGTCTCATTGGGTGGGTGCAGCTTGAGCATAGGAGACCTCAAAGTTCACCCCCACAGTGATACATTTCCACCAATAAGGTCACACCTACTCCAACAAGGCCACACCTCATAATAGTGCCACTCCCTTTGGGGGCCATTTTCTTTCAAACCACCACACCTCTGTGCTAGTTACTTTTCTTGTTGCCATAACAAAATATCTGGGGAAAATAATGCAAGGAAGAAAGGGCTTATGTTAGCTCACAGTGTGAGGGTACAGCCCGTCACGGGGAGGAAGCCATGGCCATAGGAGCTTGAGACAGCCTGTCTCATTGCACCACCAGTCAGGAAGCAGAGAGCAATGAAACCTGGTTCTTAGCGCTTTCTCATTGCATTTAGTCCATGTAATGATGCCATCTACATTTAGGGTGGGACTTCCCACCTCAGATAAGTCAGTCTTGTAACTCTGTCATAGGTATGCCAGGAGTTTTGTCTTCTAGTTGTTTTTAGATCCTGTCAAGTTGACACTCAGTATTAACCATTGCAGATGTTATCCCGTATAGTATACCCCAAATTATAAAATAGACTTAACCTAAGTTTGAGCAATGCAGCATTTTGCTGTGCCATTGAACTATCACCGTTTTCCCTAAATCTTCAAAATCACCAGGCCTTTTATACCCACTGACCCACCAGGTACCTTTCTCTTTCTGTTCTTACATTTTCTTTTCTCCTCTTCCTCTTCCTCCTCCTCCTCCTTTTTCTTTGAGACAGGGCCTCACTATGTAGCTCCAGGTGGCCTGGAATTGGCTATGTAGATTGGACTAGCCTTGAAGTGACAGAGACCTGGCTGCCTCTGCTGGGATTAAGGGAATGCTAAAGGCACACACAATCTTGCTTGGCTTTCACTCTTAGTTTTCTTTAGATTGAAATCTGAAGACTTCCAGTAATAAAGGGCAGATCTGAACAATCATTAGAAGGAAGTGTATAACCATGGCTAATTATGTGAGGCGATGATCTACTTTGCAATTCATCAATATAAAGTCTTGTAATGACATTAAAAAGAAAACTCTTGTTAATGTTAAAGATAGTTTACAAATAATAATAAAGTCAAATTCTTGGGCCTGGGGAGATAGCACAATTTGCAGGGAGTTTGCTTGGGTAATCATGAGGACTGAGTTTGACTCTCCAGTACCCACATTAAAAAATGAAACAAAACCCATCACTGCCATCGCCATCAACACCACCAAAAACAGAGACAATGACAGGTTCTTAATTTCACTGCTGGGAAATCAGGGACAGGCAGATTCCTGGGGCTTCTTGGCCAGCCAGTCTAACCTACTTGGTGATCTCAAGACCAGTGAGAAATCTAGTCTAAAGAAAAACAAAACAAAACAAAAGCAAACTAATCCAGGTAAGGATGACACCCAAGGTTGTCCTGTGGCCTCCATACTCACAAGCACACATGTGCACCTGGACAGCTCTCTCTCCAGACCTGTTGACTCATCTTTGCCTCATTTCCTTTCTTAAACATAGATTTCTGTTGAAGACATGCATTCTGTCATTACTAAAGGACTCTGGACTTCAGTCAGTGATAATAAGATAGAAACTAAACACAAGGATTGAGCAGCTTCTTAAAACACAAGGACAAGCAGCTTCTCTCTTCCATTGGCTGATGGCCTAAGTAGTTGCTCATAGGAAAACCTGACCAGTTGAAGGACGGGGTTCACAAGTTCTTTGGTTTTTGATTACGTGCACTGTGTTTTTATATTTGAGAGGTAACAAGGTGTGACTATTGTCCTGCTTCCAGAATTAGCAGGAGTAAACGGGCAAGATGAATAGGTGGGTTCATTATGTCTAAGACGTTGGCTGGGATTTTTTTTTTTCACAGAAAATAATTGCTTTTCTGGAGTGCAAAGGCTTTGTTCATTCAGTGTCAAGATCTGTTATGGTGACTGGGGGATGAAGTCACTCTTCCTGCTGTTTGTAGGGCAGAAAAATCAATATGTGTGATCGGTGGCTCAGTACCACATTAAAAAGTCTCCAGCAGATTTTTCTCTCTCTTGGGCTCACTAAAAACCAGAAGGCTGCATACAAGAAAGCCAAATTGTCCTTTTTTGACATAGGGCCATAAACGTAATGAAATGATTTCTTTTGTGAAAAATTTGGGCAAAATACTCTCCACTGATTTTTTTTTTTTTTGGTCTTGGTCACACCTACCTTGTTTTCCTTCTTGGGATGCTGTTTTAACAGAGAGAGTCATTGGAGTTTCCTTTTCTGTCTACCATTGTGTAAGTGATTACACAATTTTAAGTGGGCACAGGGAGGTGGCGGTGGTGTGGAGAGTAAGATTGTGGGCTCTTGAACCAGACACGTGGCTTAACAACTCGACTAGTTAATTCTTTACTGTAGGCTCTTGGGTGAGTAAATTCATTTAACAATGCTTCTACTTCTTGATCTATAAAGTGGGTTGGGGGCTCCAGAAATGCCCATCAGGTAAGAGCATTTGCTGTTCTCACAGAGGACTTAGATTTGGTTCCCAGATCCTATGTTGGCTGGCTCACAACTGCCTGTAACTCCAGGGGACCCCACACCCTCTTCTGGTCTCTCAATACTCAAATTCACATTCATATGTACACCTAAATAAAAAGAAAGTAAATCTTTCAAATGTATTAAGAGCATAACGTCTCATAGAATGCTTTGGTGAGGATTGAATTTTTTTTCCTGTAAAGCATGTGGTAGATAGCGGCTTTCAACTGTTGTTATTATTTGTGGGATTGTAGGAGACTCACTGAAAGGATGGTTGACTCCTTTAGGATGTAGCAGTTTAGTACATAGTAAATAATTACTTAGGACCTGACAGGGCAAACATACTCAACTACTCACAGCCCAAAGCCTCAACATCTTTTACTCTTTTCATCTCCCACCAGGGACAGACCTAGTCACGCAGAGGACTCAAGAACCTCCCCAAAGTTTTGGCCAAAAGAGGCAGTCTGCCCTAGCCTCTTGGAACATACAACTGAGACAAGCCACTAGTGGATGAGTATGATCTTCAAGTGAAGAAAGAATAGGAGTGTAGCTGGAGTTTTCCTGTGTCCACCTGGCTCCTGCAGCCACTCAGACCCAAGTAAACATACAGAGACTTATATTATTATAAACTGTATGGCTGTGGCAGACTTCTTGCTATCTAGTTCTTATATCTTAAATTAACCCATTTCTATTAATCTATAAGTTGCCACGTGGCTTGTGACTTACCGGTATTTTACATCTTGCTTCTCATGGCAGCTGTGGCTGGCAGCGTGTCCTGACTCAGCCTTCCACTTCCCAGCATTCTCCTCTCTGCTTATCCCACCTATACTATACTTCCTGCCTGGTACTGGCCAATCAGCATTTTATTTATCAATCAATCAGAGCAATGAATTCATAGCATATAGAAAGACATCCCCAGCACAGGAGGAGGTGGATTATTGTTCAAGTCTCAGCTAGCCTCCCTCCTTGTTCCCTCTTGGTTTCAGGTGTCCTGAGACTGGGTGCCTCTGGTGGAAATGAAGAGGGTTGAGAGAGGCTGGGACTTTGGGTTATGAGTAGTTAAATGGGGAGAGCTAAGGAAGGATGGCCATCCGGGATAAAGGAAGTCTGAGGCAGGTGTTTGAGCTGTGGATGTGGGGTAAGCCACAGGAATGCTCTAGGAGGTGCTTTACCCTTGCAGGCTGCCCACCTTGTATCACAGGTTGGCAAGAGGGACAAGGACCCAAGCTCATGGCCTTTTCCAAAGTGGAGGGGCTACATTTGTCCTTTTGGGCCTGTAGAATGGATTCAAGGTGCAGGAAGGAAGTTGGAGGTTCCTAAAACTAGTCCAGGAATATTTTCATCACTACAGATACCCCAACCAAGCTTAACCTTCTAGAAGGATGACAATTTTTGTTTCTTTTGAGAGAAAAAAAAAAAACAAAAAACAAACAGAAAACCCCAGCTCTTTGTCTACAATGTCCTTTTATATAGATCCAGATTTTTTATGGAGTCTTGGATTTCACTGAAATGTGAATAACTGGGGCCACTGTTGACAAGAATTGTGTAAGTTAGTAAATTATGCATAAGAGGAACAGAAAGCAAGCACGCTTCTGGGACTGTGCGGAACAGCGGTGCTGGGAGTGAATGAGGAGGGCTGGCTTCCTGAGTGGAGGCGTGCTGGCTGCTGGAGGAAGAAATTAGCATGCCCTCAGTCTGTTCTACTCTGAGAGGGACTTCGTGCCCCATGCCATCTATATCATTTGGGTTGAATGGGTATGAAATATACTGGGGAAATCAACCCGAGTCCCCAGTGGGCAGACTCCAGTTCCGCCTCTTTCACGGATACAGCAGGAGGGGAAGTTGCCCCTCCTCACTTGTCTAACTGCTTTCTTGGTTTTTGCCTTTTAAAATTCCCCTAATCGCTTTGTTTTCATTCTGGGCTTAGAACAAGGCAGAATGGTTTATTCTCTGGTGAGAGATTGAAAGCTGGATCCTTTAATTTACCTTCTGCTCCCACACTTAAGGTGTTTGTACATGTGCATGCTCACACCCATAAACAAAATCTCAGCCTCCATCCCTCTCTTCTCTCCCCCACCCCTCCCCCCCCCACTTTTGAGCATTTCAGCATTGATTCAGTTTCAAGCCAATTGTCTCTTGCTGCTGCTGCTGCTGCTGGGAATGTGACTACAGGGAGACTCAAAAACAATGAACTTCAGCTGACTGTTGACTCATGTTTGAGCAGTGTAGGCTGGTGGCCTGTGGGATCAGCTAATATGTCCCAGTAGCTGCCATCACATTGCTGAGCATCCTTTGGGGCTGGAGCAACGACACTTGGGACACTTCCAGGGAATTCTAAAAGGTAGGGCACACAGGAGACAGGACAGGCTGCATCAGGAAAAGGGGAGAAATACAGAACAAGTTTTCAGACCAGGGAACAAGGGGAAGGGAGAGGGCGAGAGAGAAGAACCCATCTAGAAAACACAACAGCAGCATGTGATCCCAGGCTAGATGAGCATGGATGAAGCGAGCTTGGAAAGACAAAGTGGGTAAGGTTCAAAATAGCTCTGAACATTGAAAACGTCTCATTTTGGTAGAAGGTAGTCAGTTCTTGCCTCTGTTACAGTTAGGGAGCTGTGTTTGTGTTTTGACACTTGCAGATTTCTATCATATATATATTTTTAGGGTTCTTTTTTTTTTCTGTTGTAGAAAATCTGAGGAAATCCAAGCCTGTCATCTCTTTCTTACTGCTGCTGGGGAATGTGACATCAGGGAGACTCAGAACGCTGAGCTCCAGCTGACTGTTGGCTCACTCAGGATGATTTGAATTGCAGCTGTTTGAACCCGTAGCCTGTGGCAGGGCCCCAGTTAAAAATGGGTAAATTCAGAGGTGCCTGTCATCTAACAGAGATGTCTAGGTGCAACACTGACTCAGTGTGGCTGGACCTGAGGATGCAGATGTCGGTCTCACTTGCCTGGCTCCCTCCCTCCTGTACTTCCCTTTTCCTGGCCTTTCTTTCTGCATGACTGCCTTTTCTCAGCCTCCCATGTCCCATCACCAATCCCCCCTCTCTTCCTCTTCTCATCTTTTTCTTGGCTTTTGTCTCTGTTCCCAACTTTGCCTCCCTTCAATCTCTTCCTCTGTCCACCCTCTCTTCATCTCTCCCTGCTTTTCCTTCTTCCATCTTTGCTCCTCTATCCTCCCCCCGCCCATCCCTTCTCCTGCTGCCACTCTTCATACTTTGCAGCCTTTACTCCTCTTACTGTCCTTGGTCACCTGCTCTGCTGGCCCTCCTTGGTCTCCCTGCCTGCATTTTTCTCTCTGCTTCTGCTCCCTGGTGGCTATCTGCCTTCTCACTGTTCAGCATCTCTTGGTTCATGCTGAGCATGCTCTAGTGTAGATCTTCGTCCATGATGACTTTCCTGCTGCTCTAGATGAATTCTGTCTAGCTTGGCCTTTCCCATGGAAAAGCAGTTTCTCTTTCACAATAGTTTTGTCCCAAAGACCCAGGATTGTCCTTCACACAGCCCAATAGGGGGCCGAAATATGCCGACAGGTCAGATGCTGAAGAGGGGTAGTGGCATTCATTTGTCACCATGCATATTTAAGTTTAGGAAAGATACAGTTGTCTAGGGAAGGGAGTTTAGTGTGGCAGTCTGTGGGAGGCCAGCTCTGATCTGCTCCTACCTTTAGAAGGGTTCTTAGGTGGAGGAGAGAGGAATGAGGAAATGATAGGTAGAAAGATAAAAAGAGATGATAAGAAAGACAGAGACACAAGATAGCTTTGGGAGGGCCCTGGGTAGTAGCCAGTTGCCCAGAGGTTTATTCAAAAGGGCTTTTTATAATATGCCAAGGGGAGAGGCAAAAGACTTCCTCCTTGCAAGATCAAAACACACCATACAGCCAAGTGTAGACCCTTCCAAACACCTGGTAAACAAGCAGTAGCCAAGTCATCTCCTTATGCAGCCCCGCTGGGTAAAGCAAGCTCAGATTCTCTGACTCTAAATAAGGTCTCACTAGATAGCCTCTGTGGGCTCCCACAGTTTCCCTTTCTTAATAATGTAAAGGTCCCTCAAACCCCTCAGATGACTGTGCATTACCAGCCTCTGGCAAGGGAGGGTACAGAGCTTAACTCCATGTAACTATGAAGCTGCTTTTCCACTAAGAGCTTGCAAATAGCTGGAATAATCATAGCAATACTCCTCCTTATGGCTGCTATATCTCCTAGGAAAGGAGTAGAGGATGATAAAGATTGAATGGCCTTTTTAAATGGGTCTAAGATGACTACAACAGTCTGAGCTGCACAAAGCCCTTTTTTAAATCAATAAACTTCTGATGCAACCACATCAAATAAATCAGTAAACCCCTGATGCAAGTGCATCAAATCTAAAGACTCCTTGGCATCACCATTAACAGGTTAGCATCATAATTCTAACATAAATATTACTATACATAATTACAATTCTCACAAACTTACATCCAAAAGCAAACTCTCAATAGAACTATTTACACTTTACAAACTTTAGCAAAAATCCAAAAGCAATTTCTTAATAGAACTATTTACATTTTCTACTAACAAAACACAGGGTACCTTAATACAGGCTAACATTATCCATACAAAGAACAAGAAAGTTTTTTTTGTTATTAAAAAATTAAAGAGATTGAGGAATGTTAACTCCCCCCTTTCTTTATAGTTTTTTTTTTTTTTTTCCAGCTGCATCTTGAGCCTGGGTAGAAAAAACAAATGTCTTTATTTCTACACAAAACATTTTCATTTCTATACAAACAATTCATTAGTCACCACAATTAATAAAGTATATATGCATACACAAAATAGTTCATAAGTCATCATAGTTGATAGAATCTATATACGTAAGTGAATTCAAAACTGTCCCATTGCAATTGAACCACTCCTGTTCATCCCATTTACTGTCTGTAAAGTTCAAAAAGTCAGTTCAGATACCAGTCTTAAAGTTCCAAATATGAAGAAACCCACAACCAAAAACTTGTTGCAGGTCCCCTGAATGCAACCCAGTCTCTGAAACTTTTGCTCTCAGCTACAGAGACACTTTAAGGCAGTCTTCTCCTAGGCAATTTGCTCCAGGGAAAAGCTGCTAGCTGGCCAGTGCACGAACCAGAAAGTCCTGTCTTAAGGGAACCATGCATTTGTTGCCTGCCAGCAAATAGAAACTGCATGGCTTTGGCTGCTGACTCCTTCCCATTTCAGCTTTTTTACAGTCCCAGTCTGTCTGTGGCTCCTGTCACTGGCCCATCTGCCCAGGACCCCTGTGTCCTGAGGCTCCAAGGGCTCTCTTGTGCCTTGTGCTGCACAAGTTGCTGCCATGTTGCTATGAGCTACGGGTCTTATTTAGCACCTCAGATCTGGAAGGAAACCCAGCCTTAGCAGCTGTGCTACTGCATCCCAGCTCCATTACTTGCTTTGCTGGGGGTCCTCCTCCACACTGCCCTGATTGCAAGGCCGAATGCCACCCTTGGGGCAGCTGCACCGCTCTGCCTTTCAGCTTGCTGCTGGCCTGAGTTCTAGTATGTCTGATCAGGTCGTTCTGTCAGCCAGCAGTTTCCCCTGGGTCCACAGCACTACCTCCGATGAGGTTCCACCCTGAGGGGATGCAGCTCCATCTCCGCAGGGACCCCAGTGTCCCCAGAACTAACTCAAACTCAGAGGTTCCTGCTCCCTGGCCCTCCTGGTATGCATCCCACAGGCATCATTCTCTGGAGGCTTTGTCTCTTACACAGCAACCATGGAGCCCTGTGTACTCGCCCTTCAGCTGACCACTCAGCTCTCCAAACACACTCTCCTGGGTGTCCCTCACTTGGCTCTGGCCACAAGGGACCCCAGCTCCCTAGGACAGACCTGCTCCAGCTGCTGGGGTCTGAAGTCTCTGCTGCACTCTCCAAGCCACAGCCACTGCCTGCCATTCACCTCCCCCGCCTGTCCGTCTCTGCTCAGCTTGTCAAGGTTGAGGTAGCCTCTAGGCATGTCAGTCTGGCTCTTACAAGCACTCTAACTGGCTGTACTCTTTTCACCACAGCTCTTTCATGGCAGAAAGTGCACAGAACCCCGCTGCTTGTGCTGACTCTTGGCGCCTGCCGCCTGGGCTCTGCTCTGCGATGACGCCTGACACTACGAAGCCCTGCAGGTCTCAGCCCCTGATATATGGCTGGGGCAGCTGCTGCTCTTGCTGCTGCTGCTGCTTTCTGAAGCTGGTAGTCTCTGAAGCAGCTTTCTGTTCTCAGACTGCCAGGTTCACAGTGTCTGTTCAGTACCAGACACTGCTTTGTGTGTCCAAGGTCGTGCTCAGGAAAATCTATTCTACTCTGTTACTATTATACGTAAGCCTTCACAATATACCTGTACCTAAACCCTATATTTCTCAACCTTCACCAAAACTTTTTTTATAACTTCAAACCTAACTTATTAAATAGACAGAGAAACAGAGACACACAGAGAGAGATACTTGCTGCAGCCTAACTTGAACTACTCTGCTGTATATTTACAATCTTACTCCCAAACAATAGAATTTCACTGCACTCCAATTAATTAATTAATTCTGGGCATGCCCCCTCAACCTGTGGTACTCCTACTCTTTTATCCTCTGTCCTAAGTTCCATGTTCAGGCGCCATATGTGGGACACTGTGGGAGTCCAGCTCTGACCTGCTCCCACCTTTGGAAAGATTCTTGGGTGGAGGAGAGAGGAATGATAAGAAAGATGGAAACACAGGATCGCTTCAGGAGGGCCCTGGGTCAATACCCAGTTACCCAGGGGTTTATTCAACAGGGCTTTTTATAACACGCCAAGGGGAGAGGCAAAAGACCTCCCTCTTACAAGATCAAAGCACACCATACAGCCAAGTGTAGACCCTTCCAAGCACCTGGTAAATACGCCCCTGGCCAAATCATCTTATTTAGGCCTGCTGGATAAAGCAAGCTCAGATTCTCTGACCCTGAGTAAGGTCTCACTAGATACCTCTGTGGGCCACCACAGTTTAGATGCTGGATTCAGAAGAGAAAGGATTGGGTGCAGGGCAGGTGTCATTGCTGTACCTACTGGTCAGGCTATTGGTTGCTAGTGCTGTAACAATTACCCCAAATCTCAAGAGAATGTAAAATAACTCCCCCCACCTCTCTCTCAGTCACTCAGTTTTCCACAGTTTAGTGTAGGTGAGGCTACCTTCCACAATGCTTCTCTCAGTGGCAAGAGTTTGAGGCTTATTTCTGATGTGGTCCTTATGTCTTGTTCTGTGCTCTTCAATTCTGGATTCATGGATGGGAAGGAAAGAGTAGAAAAAAAGTTACTCCTTACTCCCAGGTGGTATACAGAATTCCTATGCACAGCACCTTAGCCAGAACCCAGACTCTTGCTCCTAATCCAGCTACAGAGGATGCTGGGAACTTGGGTGGTGGTCTGTACTTAGGAAGAACTTGAACATGACTCAGGGAGTGCAGGGCACTGTTAGGACTGGAGTCAGGTAGCGGAGGTACCAACGGGGTAGCAAGCTGTTGGATCTGATCCAGTTGACTGACTCTGACTCTGGGTATATAGACACACACACACACACACACACACACACACACACACACACACACACATTTTCCTCTGAAGCACTTTCTATCCTTCCTTTGGATGGAGACTGGGCCCTGAGACTCTGCTTTTTCAAGAAGCCTTTTTATATCATACTTTCTGACAGCGTGGACTTGAAGCTCAAGTCTCTCCATTTTTCTAAGCATAACATTTAGGAAACCTGCTTTCCTGAGCTCTTGTTTCTACCTTTTATATACCATGCAAAGAATTACCGTCAATGTGAGCTGCACGTCAAAGGCACACTAACTGCTTTGGCGGCTGTGATGTTTTCTGTTTTCAGCTGTCATTTTTACTTAGCAATTCAGTGACGCTCTGCAAGTTTGCTTCACACCTGAGCGTGGGTGGTGCTGCAGGTAGCCATTCTCCATCCCCTAGCATCTTGTAAGTTCAGAGCTAAAAGAGAGTCCAGGACTCACCTATTCCAACCAGAAAGGTAAACTGAGGCCTGGAAAACTACATGCTTATGCAGAGTCACATAGCTGGCTAGTGGCAGAGCTGGGGCTAGAGCCATGCCACCTGACCCCATGTCCCTCATAGATGACTCTTCTTCTGGTGCGGCCTGTCTCCTTTTCTAGTGTTGTTATTTGGGCAGCCCCAAACCTGCCAGCCAGACTTGAAGCCTGCTCAGCTCTGCCACCCGGCTCATAGGTGGGTCTATACTTTTCCGTACGTTGAAGGTTCTCTCCCCCATGCACCTGCCTTCAGCCCTCTCTTCATGAAGTGTAGTTTTATTATTTCTTTTTCTTTTTAATTTTTATTTTTTTCCCCGTGTTCCAGCCTCAGCGCAACTGTCCTATCTATAGAAAGTGTTGGTTGTACATACAGAGCAGGCTGCTGGCGCAGCTGAATGAGGGGTGATAAAGACATAGGTAATTGCCACAGAATAATGCTGCTGCCAACAAGATGATTGAACTCCCACACAGAAGGTGAACAGATGGTATATTTATTGAAATTCATAGGCTGTGAGATGGAATAATTTAACTGATGGCTGGGTACCCTCGCTTCAGATGGAGGGAGGGCTCGTGGAGCAGTGAGCGTGCCGTGCCACTAGGTGGCAGGATGCTCTCAGGCCCAGGCCTCCTCTTGCCACTGAGGAGAGCAGCCCAGGTCTGGGGACACTGAAGAATCACTTCAGTTCATTTCCTGATTGGGGCCCTAAAATCATCTCTGTGGATCAGGAGGACACCACCATGTTCATAAAACTTCAAGTCATTTTAAAAGGACACTTACATAAAGAAAAACACATTCAAATAGCATGGTATCAAATCAATAAGGAGAGAGGCCGTGGCATGTGGGGAGCAGGGGGTGTGGCAGCAGCCTGGCTAGGGGTAGCTGTGGGTCCAATACTCTTTCACATCGTCTCTCCAACTGGACCTACCTTTTTAAAAATTTTCTTTCATCCCCTCCCCTTCACATCTTGCCCTGTAGTCTAGGCTAGCCCGAAGCTTGCTATGCAGCATGGGGTGGCCTCAGACTCACAGTCACACCCCCTTTATCCTTCTGAGTCACTGGGAACAGGCCTGTGGCAGCAGGCCAGGTCCCCAGTGACATCCCTTTCCTATGGGCTGCTTCCCTCCTCAGCATTGCCTGCCTTGTGTAGCCCGGAAACACAACACTGTTTCTAGAAACCGCATTCTGAAGCGAAGAGAAGAGTGTCCGAGCCCACCGGGAAGGCCTGCGACAGGAGAGAAGAGGGACAAGGAAAAGTGGGTTGATGACAACCTGGTATGTCCCTCCCCAGGACCCTTTACCCTTTTTGCCTCTGTTGTCTGATGTATTTTTAAGGTTCTTCCTCTGGCGGAGGTCCCCTCCGCTTTCCAGATTCAGAATGCTCACAGGCATGGCTGGTGACTGTGGGCTTCTCCCACCTCCCTGGCTCTGTGTGGGAGCCACTTCTTATTGTGGCTTCATAAAGGTGACCATTTGTGCACTCAGCAGTGTTCATTAAATTCCTTTCGTGCTCATGCAGGTTTTGTGTGTGTGACTACATGTTCTCACCCCTAAAACGGAGATACGGTCCTCTATTACAGGATTGTTTATAAAGATTAAGTAGACAATTTTGTGTCCGAAACAAAGTCTGACAAATAGAAAATACTCAGCGAACACTAGCTCCAGCTCACCGTGACTACCTTGGCCATTGCACACTGTGCCACTGTGTTCTATGACTGTTACCACTGCTTCTAAACAGCCATGGTATTACATTGTGACTTAGTACTTCCGGCTACTATGGAATTTGAATTTGGGGGCATTTATTAGCACTGAATGTAGAAACTATTTAGTCTTACTACTTGAAGGTAAGTCCCCTTTCTTCACTGTTTAGGTATTAGTGAATTTGAAAAACTTCTTTTCATCTCAAAAGAATAGGTTGATCTGAGGCTTTCTTTCTGGTCCTGCAGTGCAGATGGGGGCCATGTTGCTGGCTATGATCCTATCTGCCCTGGGATGCCTTGCCCTGGCTTCAGATTGTTCTTTGTCCTCTGTCCTTGAGCATCTCGGAGATCTCCAACCATTGGCCTGATGGGACCCTCTGGTGTCCAGCAGCTCTGTGAAGCTCAGCTAGGTCTTCCTGCTTCAGCTCCTTATATTCACAATGACATAGGCATTTGTGTCACTATAATTTTGTATCTCTCACACACAATTGTTTGTGCTATGGTTTGATAGACCTGTCCAAGCAGTAGGTTTTGCATTCACCAACCTCACCACAAACGCCGAGACAATGCTGGACAATGTCTTCCTTCTTGCCATTAGGACGGCTTTTACATCATTAGCGGATAGGACTTTTTCAGCTCCGTATGACCTGATGGGACCACTGTAGTATGTGGTTTGTGCTGACTGAGCATGCACCATGTGGTACATGACTGGTTGCTCTTTAGTGTTTAGATGTTCATCTTGTACATTTGTATTATTTACAAGGAAATATGTAAACTCCAGCTCCTCATCCCATATCACATATGCAAAGGAGGTAGATTAATACAGCCTCATCCTCTGTATTACTTGGGATATAGTTGTTTGCAAAAACTGAGACTCATATTTCTGGTCTGTGATGACCGAGAGTAGAGGTTAACAAACCTTGAACTGTGTCAAACCCAGCCCATTGCCTGCTTTGTGTCTGGCTTGAGAGCAAAGGGTAACTTTTATACTTCTAAGTGGTTGAAAAAGAATCAAAAGAAGGTTGTTTCATGACACACGAACATTATGTGGAAATAAAGTTTCGGAGTCTATAAATAAAGTTTTATTGGAACGCAGCCATGCTCATTCGTTTACGTATTGTCTGTGGCTGCTTTCTGAGCGCACTGGCAGAACTGAGGAGTTGCAACAGACACCATATGGCTTGCAAAGCTGAAAATATTTACTAGTTGACCCCTTATGGAAGAAAGCCTACTTACCCCCCTCTTTAGGACATGGATACAAAGTGACGGGAAGAGGAGTTGCTGAGTGCTGGGTTTAGGATTTTCTTCCACCGTTTACAGGTGGGAGCTAAACAGCCACACTGTGAGGAGTCCATCTTCAGGAGGACAGGCAGGGAAGCTGTGCTTTCCCCAGGCAGCACATCGTGTTTCTATGGCTTCCACCTCTCGGCGGCCCTGGTTCTTGAAGTCTGCTGATGTTTTACACCACCTGCATCACCTTGTTTGCATCTTAACCGGAGCCCTAGTTACCGCTTGGACCTTTTCAGAGTAAGGAGAATGGCTCTTATGAAGCCATCTGTAGATGAAAAAATAAAGAGCAGATACATTCTCAGTCCTGGAAGGTGGTATTGAGAGAGCCAGTGAATAGCAAAAGAGAACGCAGCTGATTCATCCCCCAAGTCCAGACACTGCTGAGGACAGTCCAGTACCTACTAGATGAGGGATTCTGGCAAAGGCATTTAGGAGGTAAAGGGAGATAAATCCTTGAATCCATGGGCACACTGGGCTGGGGGAACTGGTGATAGCCTCAGGAAGCTCCACTTCCTGAAGGTCTCCTCTCCTCCTAGGGCCTGCTGGGCTTTCTTGGAACTCTAGAACCCAGCTCTCTTGGGGTTTTCTTTGCTGCCCCAGGGATGTTTCCAGTACATCTCTAGCAAAGAAGATATCTGAAGCTCAGCTCTATTTTTGTCTGCATTCGCCTCAACAATGTCAGGAATCAACAACATGACGGACCGTGTTCTTTTCTTCCGCGCCCTGCCCATCCCTATCTGCTGGGTTACCCCCAGAGGAGCTGTCAGGAGAAGATGCTCCAATGCCTAGCTAGCATCTAAGGGCAAGCCAGAAGAACACAGTGAAAACAGAAGTGAATGTGGCGAGTCAGAACGGTCCTCGGCTCAGGTTGAATAGCCCACATCCAAAATGCTCGAGGGCCAGATGGTTCCAATTTCAGGATCCTTGCGTTTTGGGACATTTGAATACGCCACTGATTGAGTACCCTCAATTAGGCAACCCTTTGAATTTTAGAGCCTTTCAGGTTTGGGGTTTTCACAGGAGGGGTGCTCAAGCTGCATGTGAGTTCTCCCCTGTCATTCCCTGCTCCTACTTCCAGTCTCCTGAGCAGATACAGACCCTCTGAACGGAAAATGGGAAACAAGCAAGAGAAAGAGCGTGAGAAGTCCCCAGCCCTTCTGTGTTCCCTAACTTCTGAAGCCAGGACCTAGCGTGACTGGGATATAGATCTCTCCACCTGTTTCATCTAGGACCAAGGGACTAGAAAGGATCCAAGCACGGCATCCTGTATGGCGTTGAAGGAGGCGGCAGACCTCATGAAAGAAACTCAGTTGCCACCATGGTGTTGTGTGTGGAACCAGCAGCTTGGAGCGGCCAAAGCTGGGAGGAGATCCAAAGATCTCTATGTTACTAATTCATAGGATAACACTTTAAGAACTCCCATGTTGCCAGGTGGTGGTGGCACACACCTTTAATCCCAGCACTTGGGAGGCAGAGGGAGGCGGATCTCTGAGTTCGAGGCCAGCCTCGTCTGCAAAGCGAGATCCAAAACTACATGGAGAAACCTGTCTCAAAAAACCAAAAAAATAAAAGAACTCCCATGTCTCCTTGCAATTGGAGGCTCGAGTACGTTGATTACACATTTTAGACCTGAAAGGGTCTTTCACTGGCTGGCCTGTTTATGCTTAGAGAATGCTGGCACCTAGCTCCAGGGAGCCTTTCAAGGAAGCACTACCCATTGTCAGGGAATGGGAGAGGAAGTATGTTCTGAGGAGGCAAGAACAGCGAAGTAGACAATTTAATATCTAAATGAGGTTTATTTTCCATGCTGGACAGAATAGGACTCAAAGTTAGACAAAATATTCAATTACAAGAAACAAGTTACAGTTTTTGCAGACCAGACTTTGGTATTATAGAGTTTCTACATGCTAAAGCCACATTTAGTAAACACTGTGCACCGAGTGCCGTACAAATGATTTTTATGCATTTTTACATTTAATATTCTTTTAATAACATTGGGAAACAGGTGTTACTAATCCCTTTCTGCAGAGGAAGCTGAGGTCTACTGAGATGCTCTCATTAATTTAAGATTACCTCATCAAAAGGGTAGAGCTGGGCTTCTGGCCCAGGCGTTTTGACTCTGTGGACCTGCTCCACATACTCCACTATCTGTCTTCCTAGGCTGGTCCACTAGAAGGTCCTTTGCCATGGCCACTACTGGGAAAAATCATTCGTTTGTCAATAAAACCCTGTCTGGGTCTCTTTTCATGCCTGGTGGTGTGCTAGGCACGGGATACCAAGTGAATAACTTTCACTTCCCCCTAGGGACGTAGCAATCTGTCTACATTTGTTCCTAACACATGGAAAGTGCTCAGTATGGTCTGGTGGAGTGAATACATTTTGAAAGGTACAAAGCTTCCGTAAGGGGAAGAATGTTTTTTGTCTATTTCAGGTGTAGCATTGGGAACATTGCAGCCACACTCAGAGAACTTGAAAGAGTTGGGAGATCGGGCTGGTGAAAAAAGAGATTCAGCTGGAGAATGGATTTCACTGTAAGCCATGATGCAAGGGCCTGCTGGTTGGAGGCCTCATCCCAGCTGAACAAAATCTGAAAGGGGCTACTGGGCTCAGTGCAGAGGGATGGACGGGCTGATTTGAGAAGGTTCTTTTATTCCTAACGTAAGGTGCTGATGAGCAAAATCAGTTAGTGAATCCCCCCAGGGTGGAACTGTGTTCAGAGGAGAGAACTCATTTTCCCCCAAAGCGCTCCTTCTAGGTGTCCATAAAGCTGAAATAAAAAGGATTACTAAAATGATTGGCATACATACAAAATCTGGGTCACAATGCAACTTCTATTATCACATACCTCATACTCTATTGAATATAAGATATGCAACTGGGCTTCAAGTTTCTATAATGGAAAGAAGAGAGGGCTGCTTCTGGCATCATACCCTCAGCTGACCGTAAGCTGTGAGCTTTGTTGCCAGGCAGTGAGTGCCAACCTCTAGATCTCTGTAGTTTTCTTGTCATCTCTAGTCTGAACGTGAATGGCAAGGTCATTATTGTTTGGATTATACTAGGACAGTAGAAATCTTTGTGGCTTGTAATAAGCATTGCCTGTCTGTCGTCTGTCTTTTGAGACAGGGTCTTACTATTTAGCTTTGGTTAGCCTGGAATTCTCTATGTAGATCAGGCTAACCTTGTGCTCATAAGAGATCCACCTGCCTCTGCCTCTCTGAGTGCAGGGATTAAGGATGTGTGCTACCATGCCTGGCTTGCTCTTGTTAATTTAAATGTAAAGAGAATCTTCTGGAGTTGCATAAAGTCCACCATGCAGAGAGGGCAGGGACTGAGTGATACTGTAGGTATTGAGGTAGGAATTGCTCCACAACTTACTCTAGGCACCAGTGACAGTGTTAGTTAAATCCAGCTTCATGTACTCTTTCCACCCTCCTCCTACTGATTGACTCCAAGGGGAGAGAGCCTGTTTGGCCTGCTTTGAAGTTGGTCCCCACCCTGTGGCCAGGAGAAATTAAGGCTTCTTGACTTTAGTCCCAAAGACTGAGCTCATGGAGAAGAGACAACTTCTTCAAGAAATTTGCACGTGTGCGTGCGTTTATATGTGTGTGTTTGTGCATGCATGCATATGCACACACACGTACACATTAGAGGGTACCAAAAGAATGTGAGCCACGTGCCAGGCAGCTGTGCCAACACCTGGGCTCTTTCCTGAGGCTCTGTTGATGGTGGCACAATCCCTTGGTACAGCCGTGACCTTGCTTTCCCACCTGTCCTGGAACTTCCCTGTAACATCCTCCTCTCCCACTGTCTTCATTCTCCTTCAGCTGAGCTGTCTCACTCGCTCATTCTGACTGGTGAAGCTCTTCTCTCTGCTCTCCTGTCAGGTCCTTGTTGCAAGAAGCACGCCCCTTCTTTGTGTGCGAGCTCGTGAAGCTTGTGCTGGGAAGTATTTATACAAGTCCTATTTTCTGGCTCAAGGATCTCTGTGTAGACATTGCTGCCGCTGTAGCAACACAAATGAAGCCCTTTGTCTGTGTCAGGCTCTCTCTTGAGCACTTCCCCCGTGTAAACTCATTAGCCCTCCCCCATCTGACACTGTTAGTATTTCTAAGTTCCAGGTGAGAAAACTTCCCTTGTGGGGAAGGTCAGTAAGTTGCCCAAATTCAAAGAGCTAGTGAGTGAGTGAGTGGTATAGAATTTGGTGGCACTCAGAGCTCTTGATGAGGCTTGACTGTCTTCATGTGTCTCCAACCCTGATCACTCATCATACATCTGTCCCATCTCTAAACGATTCTATTTTCCCGTCACCCACATGCTTTTGTTCAGTCCTGCACAGTCTGTTTGAGCAACGTATTAACTGGTCCCCAAATTCTTGAAGAGTGTTCAGCACACTGCCGCCAGAGAAGGCATCACAAAGTGAGATACGATCATATTGTTAATTTGCTTATGATCGTTGAATGGCTTCTTGTTACCTATGGTGCCAAGATCGCTTGAGTCTAACTTTCCAGTTGCTTCTTCTACTTGCATTCCTTCCCACAGTCAGTCAGCTACTGTCATTCATCCCCTGTGTAAGGCTCTGGAAAGTGCTCAGGACATGCAAAGTGCTTTATAACTTGGCAGCTCCACCAAGTACTTGCCGTTGTCTCAGTAGCCATCATGTTTTCCATGCTTGGTATGGTCTAGAAGATCTTTATGTGTTGACTCCCCTGTGTTCATGGCATAAGCCCTATGTGTGTCCCAAGGTCCTGTGCATATAGCATCCCTTTGAGAAGCCCTTCCTACTTCATCACAGGTCAATAATTCCTTGGAGAAGTTGGCCTGCTCTTTGTTATATTCATGCAAGCTCCCAACCCCAGGAGAGGGAATCCTGATGTTGCTCTTGTGTACCACTTGACCATGATCCCACCCATTCCCTGGCAACTGCCCATGCATATCTTCTCCTTGGGTCTCTCACCTCTCTAGAAGTTTGGGTGCTCTCAGTTTTGACACATGGTTGTGGGGAGGGTAGGAGCTTGATTAAGGACTCTTGACCCTAAGCAAATAAGATTTGCTGTTTCCTTGACTTCCTATAGCTTAGCATCATGTGAAATGCAAACCCAGGCTTCCCAGTACCTTGGAGGTTGGGGGGTAGAATCTGTTTTGGCATTTCTATGACATCATAAGAACGTGCTTGTTAATAACGCACTCATACTTAGAACAAACTTTTATGAAACATCATGAGTACTGCATTCCCCTGGTCTGAGAGTTAAGGGTTGAAAGGGAAGTGTGTGGACTGGCTGCCTTGCCGCCATCCAGAACTGGATGGTTGGAGCCTGTTTCTCACCACCCCTTTGCTATGTGGTCACCATCTGAGCATATCATGAGCATCCAGCCATCATGATTGCGGAGAAAGGGGAGCTCTCAGAGACACCTGTATGCTCTCTGAACACTGACCTTCTGGCCTCCAGAGTGGAGTGCTGGGGCCTGTGATCAGGTGGAAGAAGCCATGTCTTTGGCGGTGCCCATCGATGTACCCCATCCTTCTCATCGGGACTCTACAGGCACGTTGGCTAAGGCTGTGGCCTACTTTTGTTGCATGCATTGTATTTGTGGATTTTTCCCTCTATCGTTCCTGTATCTTAGAACTATAATTAGCAGCTCCCAATCATCATTCACTTGAACCACTGGGAGGTTAGAAACATAGCAATTATTAAAAGAAGGAGATCATTAAAATTTACTCGAAGGAAATGAAGGAACGGTCAGGAGCACATTTTCTTAGGTGGCCTAAAACTTGCAATGCTATCTAATTGTGTCTGTTATATTGGGGTCAGGGTAGAATATCATGCACTTACTTATCTTGCATGCACCCACTTTGAAAAAAAGCCCCCTTACCTCCCTTTCTTGTTCTTGCAATAGCCTAATATCAAAGGCCTGTTAGCACCCATTTTCCTTCCCAAAAAAGATGACTGAGATCCCTGACATTCTTCTCAGATTCCTGAAATTCTACCCAGATCAATCTTGTAGCTTAAAGTCATGATTTATGCTAACAGTATTTTTTTTTTGGGGGGGGGACTTTAAACTATTATCAAGTACTGACCTCTTTCATGAATGAGTGTTGTGGTTAGAGAAGTTAACTGACATGCACAGTTCACGTTCTCCCCATGTAGTGCAGAGTTGGTGCTTGGAGTCAGCTGCTGGGGAAGTCACTGGGACACATGCCTGTGACATGTGGTTAGGAGTGATGTAAACTGCCTTCAGGACTGGCTTTTGTGTCCTTCTCCTGTATGGGCCGGCTGACTGTCCACATCTGGGTTTTCTCAGATGTTAAGGGTTGAGGACAGCTGTATCTTTATCAGTCTAATCTGTGACATGGGCATGGGCAGATCCCTCTATCCCGGCAGCGGGTGGACTTATTTTGTGTTAAGTCTGTGTAAATTGAGTTTTCCTGTTCTACAGCTAATACCATCCAGACTAATGAAGTGGCAAGACACTTCCTTAAAAACCTGTTTTGGTAGTGATTTTGAGGCAGCCAAGTGCCTCAGGGAGTGAGAGGGAGGAAGTGGTGACTGCAGGCAAGCATGGGGAGGGTCTAGAAGGTCAAGCAGCGGCTGCAGAACCAATTTCCGTTCCCAGTTATTGTGGTCAGGGTTCTGCACTGCCTGTAATACTGGCTATCAGGTACTTCTCATTGGGTTGAGATTTAAGATTCTTTTCCAGTTTTCAGTTTTCTTAGTATAACATTGTCTTGACCTGGAACAAAGCTTTGTAAATTATCTCTGATTTGCAGAGAACTGTCTCAAGCACCAGTGTGCAAAGTTTGAGTTTCTCCTCACTGCAGACCCCTGTCAGAATCCCAAGATAAAAATGCAATTATTCTAAACAACTCAGGATGTATCGTTTATCATCCATTCATCCATCTACTCACCCATTTACCTACCCATCCACCCATCCACCCACCCAATCATCATCCACCCATCCATCCATCCACCCATCCATCCATCCACCCATCCACCCATCCACCCCCATCCACCCCCATCCATCCCCATCCATCCCCATCCATCCATCCATCCATCCATCCACCCACCCACCCACCCACCCACCCACCAACCCACCCACCCATCCATCCATCCATCCATCCATCCATCCATCCATCCATCTATCCATCACGTGCCAGGAACTCTTCAAGATTTTGAGGACATAGTCATAAATGAGCTACAGCACCTCTTAGCTCATAGATCTTACATTCTAAAACTCAGAAATCATCTTAGAGGTGAGTTAGCATTTTAACTGCTTTCTCATCCAGACCCTGTGCTACAAGTTGTGGTGCACATCAAAGAACTGGAATTCCTGCTCTGACATCTTTATTGAGCCAAGATAAGTCTGACTGGCCTCTTATCTTTACACCACAAGAGACAGATAATCTGAGCTGAATTATACGTTCCTCTCAATAGTTGCTACCTACAAGTGATAAGGAAGATTTTTGAGTTCAAGTAGAAATATTTGATTATTTAGAATCTTCAGCTGGAGCTGAAGATCCACTTCTAAGTAGGCTTCCCACTTATCTGTTGACTAGAGGCCCTGGTCTCTTACCACGGAGGCTTCTCTGCAGGGTCATTTGTAATATGACTGCTCCTGTCCCTAGATAGTGCCACCCAGAAGAGAGAGAACAGGGCAAAGATGTTGTGCCCTTTAGGACTATCCCAGGACATGCCACCAGCCCCATAGTTCTTCCACATTCTATTTTTTTTATTCCATGATTTTATATTCAATTGTTTAGAACTTAGTATTGAATCCTTACTTAATTTTAAATATATTTGATTTATTTTTGAAAATTTCTTACATACTATATTTGCATAATTTTTACCCCCTTATTCCCTTCTAACTCTTATCATGTCTCCCCACTTTCTCTCAAGTTCATGATTCCTTCTTTAATTACTAATGTTACATATGTACATAGGTATATGTGTTTATGTGTGTGCATACATATAACCTGCTAAATGCCTTTACTGTTGCTCATAGGGATATGTGTTTAAGACTGACCACATGGGATTGGATAGCCCATTGGGGGCTTGTCCTTGGAGAAGACTGACTCTTCATCTCTCAGTGTCCACTAATCTCCTGTAGTTCTTCATCTAGGGTTAACTTTATGATGTCCCCCCATTCACACTGGCATGTCAACTGGTGGTGTCATCGCACAGGTCTTGTTTAACTGACCATATCGTTGTGATTTCATGGGTGGAGCTTCCCTGTCAAGCATAGGAAGCAGATGTTTTGGTCTCTGGCTCTTTCATCCTTCCGTTCTCTTTGCCACAATGTTCCCTGAGCCTTAAGTAAAGGGGTCACATAGTAGACAGACCAGTTATTATTATTTTTACATTCTGTCTCCTGCACAGCTAACCCTGACACAGTGTGGGAGAGAGGCCACAGAAGAGCATGGATGCTGGGAGTGGAGATCATGGATGCTGGGAGTGGAGATCATGGAGGCTGGGAGTGGAGATCATGGAGGCTGGGAGTGGAGATCATGGATGCTGGGAGTGGAGATAATGGATGCTGGGAGTGGAGATCATGGAGGCTGGGAGTGGAGATCATGGATGTTGGGAGTGGAAATCATGGAGGCTGGGAGTGGAGATCATGGGGTGTGGGAGTGGAGATCATGGGGGCTGGGAGTGGAGAGCATGGAGGCTGGGAGTGGAGATCATGGGGGGTGGGAGTGGAAATCATGGAGGCTGGGAGTGGAGATCATGGGGGGTGGGAGTGGAGATCATGGGGGTGGGGTGGAGATCATGGAGGCTGGGAGTGGAGATCATGGGGGGTGGGAGTGGAGATCATGGGGGGTGGGAGTGGAGATCATGGGGGGTGGGAGTGGAGATCATGGGGTGTGGGGGTGGAGATCATGTGGGGTGGGGGCAGCATCATGACAACTAGCTGGCTACCATAGTAGCTTTCCTCCATAACCTTTTTACTCTTAGAAATACCTCAAATCAAACAAGTGTAAGAATGTGTTCCTACAAAAGGATTTAGTCTTAGGCCTTTGACAGCGAGTTAGTTAGTTCTTTTGGTGTAGGTATGGTCATGTGATCTTGATCCTGTACCCTCTCGCCCTCTCAGCACTTGGATTTTTAGACATTGTTGAGTATTTAACATGCTATCTCCCTACCAGTCCTGGGCCTAAGGTGGCCAGACACCCCAGGCGGACACCCCTTTGGTCTGACAGGCTGCTTCCCCATCTTCCCTTCCCAATTTCCTCTCCATGCTAACTGAAAACTGATTTGGGTGTAGAAAGCTTTGACGTTCAACGAAATCATAAGGTTATCCTTTAAGCAGAAACCTGTGATGTTACTAAGAGCGGCCAGAGGAGAGTTAGGTGAAGGGCACATACTAAATCAGTGGCTCACAGAATTTTCTGGTCCTCAGAATTCTGTCATGAGAAATGCAGATTTCCATCTTTTCCTAGACCTGCTAAATCAGGATTGTTTGAGAAGAAGCTTGTGGGTTTTTTTTTTTTGGTTGTTTTTGTTTTTGGTGTGCAATGTGAGTGTGCATGCATGCATGTTCACATGTGTATTGGCACATGTTTATACTGTGTATATGAAGGCCAGCAGTTGAGACCACCCAGTATCTTCCTCCATTGCTCTCTGTGAGCATTACTGAGTCACGGTCTCTTGCTGAACACAGAGCTTGCAAATTCAGCTAGTCTAGCTAGCAAGCTTGCTCCCAGGAGCCCTGTGTTTGCTAGGATTACGGCAGGCTAACATGTCCATTTATTATGTGGATGCTTACGAATCTAACCAGAACACAGTCTTCAAACTTGATGACAAGCGCTTCTCTCACCGAACCGCCACAGCCCCAGATCTATTTACTTTTGAAAAAACATGCATCTAACTTATATTTTCAAGTCTTGTTTGTAAAACGCCAGGTTGCCTTACGATGATAACGTTAGTGAAGTGAACTTCTTATTTAACAAACGTTCAAAGTCAGTCCTTGTTACTATGAAATGGGATTGGGGGATATGATTGAATGGTCTTTTTAAGCAGGAATTGTAGTTTCCTCATTTTTCTGGTGGTCATGTGACCTGGAGGAAGCATGGATGGAAGGGAAGTCTGGTGGCGCTGCCCTCATGGTAGTCTGAGCTCCAGAGGGCCTTCTGGGTGAGCGACTCCCCTGTTTGACATTTAGTACTTAGAGATAAAGGCTCTTGTTATAGTCCTAAAATGAAGCCAGCCTCTGCAGCTGATGCTCCATCAAGAAGCAGCCATTTCGAGCGCTAAAGTCACAGTGGGCCCTGATGGATATTTTTTTGTGTGAGTGCTTGTAGGGTAATAGGAGGGATGCTCAAAATAATTTAGACTACATGAAATTTTTATTTCGTAGCCTAACTTTAAAACTCTATGAGAGGGCCTGGGTGGATGGCTCAGTTAGCAAAACACTTGCTTGGCAAGCACATGGACCCGAGTCCAGTTCCCCAAATGTGTATGAAAATAGCTGGGCATGGTGGTATGCTTGCCATCCATTGCTGAGAAGGCAGAGGTTTTTCTGGCCAGCCAGTCTGCCCTCCTTGAACTCCAGGTCAATGAGAAATCCTGTTGAAAAAGGAAGGTGGATGGTGTTTTTGAGGGTGATATCCAAGGTTGTCCTGTGGCCTACACACACACACACTCCAAAAAAGAAGTACGAACTACTTACTTAGATTCCCAGGGTTACCAGAAACAAAACAATCATGGTGACTCAGAATAATAGTGATTTGTTTGCGTAGAGGTGTGGAATCTGAGATCAAGAAGTTGGCAGAGTTGCACTCTCTGAGAACTCTGAGGGAGAATCTTTCTTTGCATCTTCTGATGACTCTAAGTACTTCATGGATTACGGCTGCAAACTTCCATCTAGCTTTAGCTTGTTCACTCCATGGTCTGCCCCCCCCCAACCCCCCTCCCCTCCCCGTCTCTCCTCTGTGTGTCTTAGAAGGACAATTGTCATTAGGGTCCGTCTAGAAAATCCAGGGTGGTCTTATCTCAACATGTTTCATTACAACTACAGAGATCTTGATCCCCCGGGTGAGGCCACAGTCGTAGATTCAAGGGCCAAGAGCTTTTGGGAAATCATCCTTCAAACTACCTTGCCATACATAGCATAGGAAGCAAACCATATGTAACCTCACTTACAGAGTCTAGAGTTGACAGAACGCTTGTAGAGCCTTTCATTATGAATGGCTAAGGAACATTTGGTGATGTCCTTGGTCTTCTCCATCCCCGTGTCTATTCTAAACCAGCCCTACCTTCTTTTCAGATCGCTATAGCCATCTTCATCTTCTGTGATGAACCAGATGTCATGCTGGGTTTGTTGCAGTTTCCTTGTTTGGCTCCATGTCTTGCTCTGTAGTTCAGTCTGAACTGAACCTCACAGTCCTTTTGCCGCAGCATCCTGAATGCTGGGATCACAAGTGCGTACCTGCACAGCCAGCTGGTTGCCCTTCCATACAGTAGCCTGTGCACAGTCCGAGTCGTCCGCTTCTGCTTACATCCAATGGAAGTTCCGTCCTAAGAGAAAATCACTGCCCCCAACATGACAAGTACTTCCATGATGACAACCGTTTTTGTTCCTATTTGCCCTCCATGTACAGGCACTCCAACCCCATTATTTCTCAAGTAGGACATTGTATTGTCATAATGCTTTCTGCAAGATGTCCACGGCCTTTAAATGTATTCTAGACATGAGGCCGGCTCTGGTGCATAAGACAATAAACAGTGAGAATAAAGCATTGAGCGGCTTCCTGCTTTTCAGATGTAGCTCTCCTGGGCTCTGTTTTCAGATGCTACTCCAAGCTCTGCTGGTCCCCAGTGGCAGCATGCTGCTTCGCTGGGATTTTGCTATTGATCAGTTTCTTGGCTATCGATTAACTGTGAAGGTTGCACTTTGATCGTGCCTACCAGACTAAACTTCGTAGGGTATCTCCTCAGACAGATCTTTCTTAGCCTGATGGACAAATAAAGCCACAGGGATTCTAACTGGATAACTAAACATCCATGAAATCAGTACAGAGCTGACCTTTTAAATGTTGCTCCTAATCTAGAGTCTTTGTGGAATGGCTTACCATGCACTCAGCTAATATAGGTACACATAGGCTTTTTAGATTTAGAAGCTGTAGTGTGGCCAATTTCAAGGGGACATTCCCATCGACAGAGTTCCAGATTGGAGGTCATCAGAATTAGAAAAGCAGGTGTTTCCCCAAGTCCATCCTTCTTTAGCCAAATGACCATTTTCAGCTGGAAGTCTACAGAAGAGGTCAGTTGGTTCGAATCATTGAAATGAACATTGGGCAAATGAATAAGAGGCTCAGAGGAGCTGTACCCTTTGTATTTCAGGGAAAAAAAAACCCAACCTGAATGCGCAGAAGCTTAAAAAAATTGAAAGCACTAAAATCAATATTTAAAAAGTTCATTTAACCATAACAAAAACACCTTAGAAACAGACTTTTTTTTTCCACCATGCTTTGCAAAGGGAAGTGGGGTTGTCTGAGCTGGGATTGGTCACTTGATGTGGGGAACTTGCGATAAAGAACTCAATGTTCCATTGAACTGGAAGCAAATTATGTTGCCGAGGAAACCAGCTCCTCTGTGCTTCTCAGGTGAAAGGATGTTTGAGCTTTAAAACAACAAAAAGAGACACTTCTATGAGGAGTATTCTCTGCGTTGCCCCTCTTGAAAAAGTGTGGTTAGGGAAAATGAGAGTATTCTTGCTGCAATTTGCTAAACTATAATAAAGGCAGAAAATTGCTAGGAAGGCATTTGACTTGTTTCCTATGAAGGATGCTGGTGAAATTCAATTGCAAATTCATTAATGTCATGTATGATTATGGAAGTGGTGTGTCTTCAAGGTGTAATGCCATTTTAGAACTAATTTTGACCAGTCAGTTAATGATTTGGTTTTATTTCTCTGGATACATGTTCCACACTAGGTGACCAAAGATTTATTAATGCTTTCTTCCAATGTGAAAAAAGCCTCCTTTTTCCCCTCTAGGCACCAAGAAAGAGAATCATGCATGAAGAAAAGGGAAAAACATGGGCTTTTTTTTTCTAAGCTGGAGGGTAGGGTGGGTAGGTAGGGCACACCACCTTTTCAGTTTGCTTACAGCTGGTGCACTAACAGTCTTATACAAGTGTGAGATTTTGTGTACTTAGGATCAAGGAGTCACTTGTTAGGTGTGATTTCAAGGGAGTCTGTTTGTATTAACCTGCCTTTGGGACGCTCTTTGAATTGCTTGTACCTTTATCCTTGCAGTCTAGCGAAGACTGTTCAATAATGAAGTACATTTTTAATCAAAGATTTCCTCGAACTCTAATCCTTTATTTCCCAGTGGGCCTAACCTGATTTACTATGCCGAGGAGCCCGAACAGCCTTGGTTTTCTCCAGAGATGTATGTTGACTTTTGAGACAGCAAGGAAAAAAAAATAGTTTGCCTCCTGGATGTACTTGAGTTTTAGACTATCCATCCATTTGTCTCTCCACGGAATACTTCATTCCCCAGTGTACAAGGCAGCAAAGGAGACACAAAGATACATAAAACCCAGTCCCTGCCTTTGCCATCTCTTAATAGAAGCAAGATGAACTAACCCACAAGAGAGCCCCAGGAAGAACACGTGGGGGTGGCAAGCACTCGAGAAATAATTGTCAAACAAATGAGTAAAGGTAGAAATGCTGTGGAACAGGAGGCAGGGGCTGCCGGTGCCTGCTAGGGAATGAGAAGTCCTGGTCCTCCTCATTTCGTCCAGATCTTGACTCGATAACGTCATAGTCATTGAAAATTCTTACCCCTACCTACATCTGCCCTTTGGACAACTCAAATCTACTGTGATCTGCTTGGCTTCCTATAATTTTTCTCTTAACATGCGTCATTGTATAAAAATAATGCTATATATTTGTTGGCTAGCTCATTTGTTTCTCCCACTAGAATAAGAGCCCATGTGTATAGGGGTTTTCTTTCTGGCTTGCTGCTGTACCCCAAGATTATTAGTGCCCAATATGCAATGAGCACTCATCAAATGTATTTGTTAAAAGGATGACATTTAGACTGGGCTAAATTTAGTATGGGGGATGCAGTATTATAGAGTTGAGGGAATGTATACTTTATTATAACCTTAGTGTAAAGATTTGAAGAGATTGCTCAGTTGGCCAAAAAGTTAAGAACTTTTTCTTACACCTTAATAATAAAGTTAATGTGGTTTAAGCCAGTATCACAGAATACTGGTGTGCACTGTGTGCAGAGGGCTTTGTTTTTGTTTGCCTTTTTAGTTTTCCACTAGTATATACCATACATAATGAGTTTCATGATGTTGTTTCCATACATGTATATAATATATTTTAATCATAGTCACCTGCTGTTATCATTTCCTGTCCCCATTTCACTCTTGTTGACTCCCTTCCCTTTCTCCATGAGTTTAATTAGGGTTGCTTACAGGAGGGTGGGTGAGGGGGTGTTTACAGAGCATGGGTACCTCAGTGGTGGTTACACTCCTGAAGTACAGGTCCCTTTCCTAGAAACCATTAACCATGTATAAATCATCTGGAGGGGTGGGGCCCCATGAGCTCCCTTCCTCTCCATGATGTTGGTGGGTGCAATCTTGTGTAGTTCCTTTGCAGGTAACCACAGTTGGGTGTGGACTCAAGAGTGCCATAGCTCCGTCGTGTCCCAAAGTCAGTCTTCCACACCATCCCCCTACTTCTCTGCCTCTTACATCCTTTCCAAACCTTTTCTTTAATTGCCACGAGTCGTAGCCAAGGTGATAGAGATGTCCATTTATGGCTGAGCATTCAACGGTCCCTTTCTCCTAACACACTGGCCAGTTATGAGTTTCTTCCGCCATCATTGCCCACTGTGAAAAGATTCTCTGACTGAAGCTGACCGCAACCCTATTACATGAGCACAGACACAGTTATTTAGAAGGTCATTTAATGGATGCTTCATCTCCATTTAGTGAAGAAGAGCAGTAGATTCCCCAGTAGGGCCTCTGAGCCCCCCAGCCACTGCCTTCTGACTGGGTTACAGAACCAGATCCAAGTTCCTACCTGTTGAGTGGGCCTCAGACTCGTTAGCGAGGGGTTGGTTCCTCCCATCACAGACTTGTCATTATTGCATCCGTGGGCCTATCTTGTGGGCCAGTCAGTAGTGTTGTCTACATGTCTACAGCTAGAAAGATGACTGACAATCGTTCCCTGGCAACCTGGTGAGCACATTCTTTCACTATGAGATCTCATGGACAGAGAGGAAGTTTCCATTTCCAGCCTGATTTATTTTTCTCTGCTTGTGACCATAGATTTTTTTTTTTAAAAAGTATTTTGTTGGCACATGTTAATGTATAATAATGTATACAGACTGTTGATCGTTTCGGGTTTGGAATACAACAATTTCTCATCAGTAGAAATGAAGGAAAAATATGCCCTTATTGTTATGATTATGTTGTGGTCATGGACATGGAATTTTATTCTCAGATGAAAACGAGATTACCATTTGATAAGTTTAGATCCACCCCCCCCCCTCCCCCGGCTCCGCAAGAGAGATTGAGAGCAAATCTGAAGAGTGGGACTTGCTTGACACTTGAAAAAGGTACGGCGGGTGATATTCATGAGAAAAGGGCTCATTAATTTTAAAGGCTGGGCCAGAGCTTTGGTTTGCCCAACACGACCTCATCTGCAGACTCACTTGCTACAATGCAATGGAGAAGCCACGCCCAACTGGAGAACTCCAGATTTACTGTAACTCAGTATGTTAAGTTGGTCTAAGAGAAACCCAGGTCCAGTTCTTTAATACATAAATGAATAAGCTCCCCAAGATCTCTCAGGGTGGGCACTCCTGTTCTTTCATATTTGGGGGAGGGGAATTCTCTTTGGAATTAAAAACTTGAAATATAATATTTATGCTTTTCAAAAATGTAAGGCCTGTGGACGGCTTTGGAATTGCACCACGGGAGACTCGAATTTGTTCAGTGTGAGCAGGCACCGATTTCTCTGTAGCCTCTTGTATTGTTTTGGAGGTGCAGAGACGCCTTTGAAGCCTAGGCCCCACCCAAGTCTGTTTGCTAGAAAAACCTTTCACTGCAAGAAAAAGCATGGGCGCTGCACCCAGAGGAGGTGCAGAATAAACCTACTGGTTTGGTTTTGTTTTTGTTCTTGCTTGTTTTCTGTGTTGGTAAAACCAACGGCTTAGACGTTGAATCATGCTGTGTGTGAAGTCCCTGGGCATGATTTTAGCCATCTTGGGATGACCGTTTTTCCTCCAGTGCTGACCTGACATCAGAGTCATTTGTCTAGTCAGAATCTTCGCTGGGGAGTCCACTAAGCATCTCTAGCTGAACGTGACTAGGGCAGACTTCCGAGTTCTTCTTTACCTCCCCCACTCCCCATTCCCTACCCTTCCTCTCTCTTCCACCATCCCCTAGCTGTGTAAAATGGCACTACCTCTTTTCTGAAACCAACATCCTAGACATCCTAGTTATCCTAGACATCTTTTTGAATGCTGCATTGGTTTATCAGCCACACCTGTTGGTATAGCTACGCCTCTATTATTGTCAGGCAGGTACAAATCACTCTGATTCCTCTCTTGGATTTTCTACCTAATCTCCTCCCCCAACAACCTTCTTCCAGCTGGTTCTCCCAGAACAGCAAAGTAAACCCTTTAAGTCACAAATCGGGCCCTGTTATGTTCAAGCCAAACCTGCTCTTCATTTCCCACCATGAATAGCATCAGATCCAAATCCTTACATAGCTTCTTGATGGTACATGATCTGACCCAACCTATTTCCACCATACTTCTCCTTCTTTACTAGCTCCTGGCATGTTCTGAATTGCTTAAGTAGGACAGCAAAGAGAGCCAGATGGTGAATAAAATATAAGCCTTTTTGTTATAAAACTGATGGATGAACATAGCTTTAGCTCTTTGGCTAAGAGAGAGACAGCAGTGAAGGGAACAAGGGTCCTTTTTCACAGAGCTAATATTCAAAGAAGATATATTTAAAACACACATATAATGCTGTATACACATACATATATGCACATACAAAGCCAAGACATTAAAAAGAACCAGGAGGGTGGATCTGAAAAGAGTTAGGGAAGGTGAATATGATCAAAACATGTTGTACAAAACTCTCAAAGAATTAAAAAAAAATTAAACATAAAAAGAACCAGAGTATTTTTTTTTCCTTTTGAGAGACAGGATCTTCATGTATAGCCCAGGCGGGCCTTAAGACTTTTTATAAGGTCTTTTTTTAAATTCTGCTGATATGAAGGAAATACATTTCTTTATGAACATCCTGCATCAGCCTGCTGAGTGCTGGGATCTTGGGTATGTACCATTGTGTCTAGATAATACAAAAAATTGAAGCCTCCAGTTGAACTCTAGGAACAAATTAATAATTAACTTTGTAGAGAAGTAGGAAATACTTAGAACCAACCAACATGGAAGAGTTTACTGATTATACTTATGAATGTGAATATGTGTCTGTATATATATTTACTACTTACTCTTATTTCCTAACACCTATCACGATGGAAAAATTTTTGGATCATATTGCCTCTGTAATGAAGATGATAACTATATGTATTCCGTTGTTGGAAAGATAACTCCTTTGTGCTAGGGCCCAGTGTGCCTTATCAACTGGTCTTCCTATGGCAGCATTCTTCAGACTTCTGGAAACCACACCATTCATTTGAAGGTTAAATTAAAGCATGGATTATTAATCTTTCTTCTGCTGACATCAGTGCACCAATGATACAATCATTGCCAAAGATGATCTCATATGTTTGAGGACAAAGGAAGCAGCATTCTGTAAATTCTACACGAGTCTTGGACCATTCTTTTTTTCTCCCATAGGAGCTGTCTGTCAAGGTAAAAGAGGGGCATTTTGATTCACTGCTACTGCATGTGTTTGAAAGTCACTTTTTAAGGAATAGCTGCTAACAAAATGAAACACTGATTAAATATTAAAGATGACTTAAATTCTATCTTAGAGCATCTCACAGTTTCAGCTTATTCAAGTCAAACATTTTCAAACCTTGTTGAGATTTACCTTTGAGCAGAACTTTTCCCCCTAGGGGAAGCATTTGGATTCATTTCAGTCTTTGTTCAAGAAATACAAATTGATGCTTGCTTGCACCAAGAATAAGCAGGAAACACAACTCTTTATAAGGTCTCTTTATATTCTGTTGTGTAAAGGAAATATGTTTCTAACTCACAAATGTGTTGTGTGTAAAACCTTATAGGCTTTTCTACAGCCTTTTGCTTGGTTTCATGTTTAAAAATCTTAATGCTGAATCTCTGAGGGGGTTTGTGACCTCAAAAAGTTAACATCACTATGCTAGAAAGTTCCATCCTTTCAAGATGTCTACTGTTTTTCTTATGCAGTATTCATTTCTCTTTTGGTAATTTCACCCCACCTTTTTTGGGCTATTTTTAGTATGTAGAATGAGGTCTAAGATATAGCTGTAACCAGGTCAGTGGGTCTGGCCACTCTTTGGATAATAAGGACCAGGGTTCGAGACAAGTTTATTACCTGAGTGGTCCGGTAAGACCCACTTCTGAGATTTGAAAGGGAGCATAATAAATGTGATATATGTGTTATTGGACTTGAAATCACAATGACAGGAATGCAGTTGCTGTGGTAACCACAGGTCAGCAGTTCTTAACCTGTGGGTCTCAACCCCTTTGGGGGTTGAATGACCCTTTCCCTGGGGTCACCTAGAGACCATCAGAAAACACAGATATTTACATTATGATTTATAATGGTAGAAAAATTACAGTTATGAAGTAGCAATGAAAATCATTTTATGGTTGGGTGTCCCCACAACATGAGGAACCCTTAAAGGGTCCTAGCATTAGGAAGGTTGAGAACCACTGCCTTAATCACACAGAAGCAAAACCAGGCAGTCAGTCCAGGGTATAATCTTTCTGGGATACTGTTTGAGCTTCTGGGTTTGATTATATCTGATTTAAAGTATGTGAAACAGCTTTTTTTTTTTTTTTCCTGAAAGCTACTTGAATTGGCTTTTTAGACACTTGAAAATAAGAATCAGGACCATTCTTTACAAGGCTCTTATTCTCATTAGTAAACCCAGAACTGCATTATAAGCGACAGTAGAGACAGAATGTTGTCTTAGTAACCAAAGTGTTAGTACTTTGGGGATTTTCAGATAAGTACATATTGCTGGTCTCTAGAAACACTAATAAAGGTTGTACTTATTCTTTAAACACACGTTGACCTCCACATTATCCAGTGTCATTCTGGTTAGAGAGACTCAGTTATCCTATAGTCAGTCGCCTGATAGAGTAGACGACAGGCTGAATGTAGAACACTAATCCAGAGTGATTATGGTAGTAGTCTTTACTGACCTAAAGTCAGTAGTTGGTGGTGACCAAATATGTCTGCCAGAGAAGAGGATGGAGGCAGGGAATATGGAAGATGAATGTGAAAGAAAATGCTCATGATAAAGAGACCAGGTCAATATGCACTGTTTTTATGTTGGAGATATTTTGTAGCCTTTAAGAACTGCATTTCAAATGTTTATATCTACAGAAGATTCTTAATGTATTTCCTAGTAAGAAGAGCACAGTGTGT
This sequence comes from Peromyscus leucopus, assembly GCF_004664715.2. Classification (NCBI taxonomy): domain Eukaryota; kingdom Metazoa; phylum Chordata; class Mammalia; order Rodentia; family Cricetidae; genus Peromyscus; species Peromyscus leucopus. Next base: position 41,860,434 of record NC_051075.1, read on the forward strand.
TATGGGAGTATCGTTACATTTTAAAAACAAAACACATGTATAAATATTAATATGGCATTCTCAAAGATACATTTGAAAATGCAGAAAGCAATTATCCACTGTGGGTGAGATGACAGTGATTTACCTTTTCTTTTGCTTGCCTGTGTCCTGATTTTTCTACAATGAATATGAATTATTTGAGTGAAAAACAGCAGCAGAAGGCAAACCCTGAGAACAAACAGTGGGAACACATGGCCAGGCATTGCTAGGTATCAGAGACATGCAGGGTAGAGATCTGGGAGTCAAGGAAAAACATTATAACTCTCAGAAATAATAATAATAATAATAATAATAATAATAATAATAATAATAACTCAATATATGGCAATGAATCCTAGAAGGGAAGATGGGACCTGGGTGCTGTCCTGGCGGCTCACCTGATGCCAGAAGCCCATTCTTTGAACTCTGGCAGTAATTTCCAGTTGCGTTCCATAGGCAGGCATTTCTCCAATGGGAACATATTTTAACTTCAACAAAATATAAATGTCCATGAATGGATCAACATGCCAAGCTTCTAGAAACGTGTTGCTGGTGTCAGTTAATAAACACAGGTTGGTGTTTCCCCTCTCAAAGACACGCTTTTGTTGCTTATTGCCGATGGAACAAATGACCACAGAGCTGATACACAGAGGTGTGCCAATGCAATATCGTTGTTTGTGGTTCATATGTCTGAAATGTACCTTCCTGGGATAAAATCTGGGTGTCAGCAGAACTGTGTCCTTCCTGGAGACACCAGAGGACTGTCCACTGAGTTGCCTTATCTAGAGGCCACCTACCTCTTTGGCCTTACGGCTCCATTTCAAGTGTTAGTGGGTTGGAGTCGTCTCATGCTTCCATTTGTTACATTATCTGTTCTGGTTCCCTCTTCCATTTACTTTTAAATTAAGTTGAATTCATTTATTTAGTATGTGCCCCACCGCATGTGGAGGACAGGGGACACCTTGCAGGAGCGGGTACCACATGGGTCCTGGGAATTGAATTCCGGTCGTCAGGTCTGGCCACAAACACTTTTACCCACTGAACAGCTTTCTGCTCCCCTGTCACTCTTCTGCTGCTAAGGATGGTCAAGATTTCATAGGACTCATCTGAATAATTTGGGATAATGTCTCATTTTAAGGTCACCTCATTGGCAACTTAGAACCTTGATTCTCCGTAGCCCATATCCACAGAGTCTGGGGATCAGGGCATAGGCATCCGGTAGCATTGTTATGCTTCTCCTGGTACTATCCAGAGAGCTGCTACAAAAAGCTGTCGGGCACTCACGCTGGACCAGACCTCTAGATTGGTGAAAACCTCCCTGAGCCTTCCCATCATTTCTTGAACTGTCAAACAAGCGTCACCACTGTAGGAATGACTCTTGTGGCAGTTTTATTCCTCCACTGTTACCGCTCAGTAGAGACCAGGGAAGTTCTGCACTGCTAGACATGTCTGCATTCCCCTTGCTTTCTATGCTCTGCTCCTGTTCCTTGGCCGATGCTGCCTCTCCTTCACCTGGTTGGTGTGTGGCTTATTTTCTTCCATATTCATTGGTAATGTCTTCCTGTTTTTCCTGGCTGTCCCTCTCTTTCCTGAGTCTAAGTATTGGAGCTGTTAACAGGAACTTGATGGTGACCTTCTTTTTTGCCCTTTCTCCTTAAGTGATCTCATCCATTGCCATGATGACAACCACCACCTTGATCATTAGCAGATTTCTATCTCCAGATATAAATTTATTCTATCTCATCATTTATCAATTTTACATCTCCAGACATAATTTATTACAGCCCCCAACCCAGACCTGCCTCTAGGCTTGTCTATACAGATGTCTGCCAGAGCCTTTTAATTAAGTGCCTTGATAGATCGTAGGCATTTAGATAAAGCCATGGTTAGGACAGATGTCCTTTTGATGATCCTCAACCCAAATGTCTGCAGTTCTACATTGGTTGAGTGTTTCTTAGTCTACGCAGCAACAGGAAGAGGGAATATTCACTGGCTTTTAATATTGTATGCCAGACCCCTCCTCTACTTCACTCTTCATAAATATACTCATGGAGCAGATACTATCCTTGCTTCCAATTTAGATTGAGGCCCAGAAAGGGTAAGTAGACTGTCCAGGCAGTTAAGTGGTCCAGCCAGGACTTGAATCTTTGTAGCTTGACTCCATTTACCCTTGTCTGCTAGGTTAAATAGCTAAACGGTCTCAGGCTTGCTTCCAGTGAACCCTCAGACCAGGCGGGCTAAGGAACTCCCTCTACATGCCTGTAGCCACCCCCCCCCCCACTCCCGGTTTGGTTGTAGGACTTGTGACATTGAGATAGTGTTTTTCTCTTCTCTCCCTCTCGGGGAATGAGCATCCACTGAATCATTTCTGTTTTCTCAGCACCTGTGCTGAGTCGAGAACTCGGAGGGGTCCGTCAGAAACCCTTTTGGGTTGGGCCTAATGGATGGCCCTGTTTTGCACAGCTGTCGCCATGGCCGTCGTGTCCCTGTAGCAGAGCACTCTCTTTGAACCTTCTCCTCCCGCCCAGGGCACCTCTTTGCCCTTTGAGTCACTGTCAGGTCTACCATCAGATTTCCTTATTGCACAAACCACTAGTCACTTCCTCATCTGATAGCACCTGGGATTCTCCTCGGAGGAGCCTTCCTTTGCCACGGGCAAGGGGGCTCCTCGACCAGCTGCCTTCTGTCTGGCAGGAGGCCACTGCGTTTCTAACCTTTGCTCTGGAGGCAGTGTCAATATTTAGTTTTGCATCTGCCCTCTCGGCACATTCTTCCTGCGGCTGTGTGGAGTCCACTTGGAGCAGCGGGACCCTCAGGCATGAACAGCTGCTCCGAGGGCCTGAGGCTTCGGCCATTAGAGTAAGGGTCTCGAGAGGGTCAGGAGAACCTTTCTGCTTGGCCCCTTCCTTTTTAACGCGTCCTAACTCAAGTCAGCGCCTCTACGAGTTGCCATTAGTCACGGGAGGGGGACCCAACGAAGGTAGGGTGTAAGTGTCAGCGTGGGTAAGAGGAAGGGCCTAGGAGCAGGCAGATCTGGTTTCAAGTCTTAGCTCGAGTCGAACCCTGGAGTACTTGTGAGTCTCCTGTGAGCACTTACATCTGTGTTTTCCTTTTGACACTGAAGTGGACCCAGTGTCCTTCTCAAATGGAACTATCTGGCACATACTTAACAGGTGACACCGTGGCTTCAAAGGGCATACCATAGCACCATGTGCAAAAAGAAAGACTTTATTTAGTTTCTGGTTTTTCCGGGTCAGGGTTTCTCCATGTAGTTTTGATGCCTGTCCTCGATCTCGCTCTGTAGACCAGGCTGGCCTCGAACTCACAGAGATCCGCCTGCTTCTGCCTCTCGAGTGCTGGGATTAAAGGCGGGTGCCACTACCACGGCCCCAAAAGACTTTATATGTTGGTATTGGTAGACAGAAAGTGAATAGATTCACTCTGCTCCTTTAGGCATGTGGGAAGAGAATGGCCCTTGTGAATTTTTCATTGTATAAAACGTTAATTAGAGTACCAAAAGAATCTTCCAACAGCTGGGGCCCAAATTATGGCGCTATGGTACCAAATCCACTCCCAGGAAGGATGCCAATAAAAGCTGACCACTCTCTCTCTGCCTTCCCTTCATTATTAAGTGGCGTGTGGCTTGAGGTATATTGATCTTAGTGATAAATTGTATTTATTTCTGCTTTTCTGGTTTATCACATAGAGCGAGCAACTGTGCCAGAGACTCCAGGCATGTCTTTGTCAAATGTCTTGCTTTCTGACCTCACCACTGGACTACACTTCCTGCCTGTATTTTGAACAAATATTTTACGAGCTGTTTGTTGTGCGTTTGTATCTTCAGAGACAATCCAGTAAAATCTGTAGGAATCCTTATTTTTATCCTATTTATTAGCTGTGTGTCATGAAATCTCCACCCCCTAAAGGTTTTACAACTTCCTGGGCTCCACCCTAAAGGGCAAGTCTTTAACGTACGAGCCTCCATGGGAACATTATTTCTCCAAGCCGTAGTCGTCTTCAAAAATCTTGATAAAGCTATTGGGACACAGTACAGCTAATGCCCGTGCCAGACAAGTGGAAATAAATTCCCAGCTTGTGTTTGAATGTCAAAACTTAATTATCTAGTATTTGATATATTTTTAAAAGTGCTTAAAAATCAATCTGTCACTTCTTTGTAAAGACTCAAAATCAACACACTATTAATTTGACCTTCCTTCAAAAACATGTTGGCAAAAATGATTAGACTGCATTCTTCATTAAGGCCACAATTAAATGTTTTTGTGATGGCTATCAGTCTTTTTTTTTTTTTCATAAGTGAATATTTTCTCTTAACAGTTAAATATCTCTTCAAGAAAAGTTAACACAGTGTGCCCTGGTGTTCACTGAGGATCTCATATGGGAGAAATGGATGTGAGGCCATTGAAATTAGTTTTGACAGACACACTGAAGTGTTGAGAGAGGCTTGTATAACAGGTAGTTTCCATAAATCACTTTGGTTATGCCTAACACTGTGCCAGGCAGGTAATATGGTGAGATACTACGAAAGAGCCATTTGGTGAAGATTACTTATTAGGATAATTAACCCCAAACACCACGGGCTCCTCATGGCTTGTGGATCTTTGAGACCTTCAGACAATGACTCCTGTGTGTCGTCATGTACAGAACTTTCAACTATGACATGCAGTGCTTAGGGCAGACTTCCAGATAAAGCTGTAAAGCAACAAAGCTTGGAGATTTCTTTGCAGTTGAGAGTGTACGTGTTAGGAAAGGCAGAAGCAGCCATTTAGCACGTAAGCACACACCCAGTGTGTTACTCATTCAGAACTGGGGTGTGGCCCCTGTCCAGATTTCAATCAAGTACCTGAACTATGTCTTGGTGCTTGACTCTGAAAATATCACGTACAACCGGCACAGGCAACGTAGTGAGCACTATCGTCAGTATTCTGCAGCAGGACATGCGTGTCTCTTACACCATCATGCTTTCCTTCCTACATATGGAAACTTCCTGCTTAGGAGAGAACTTGGCAGAAAGATTCCTCAGTTACTTATTTTGTAAAATAGCGGTGACAATAAGTAGCTACTAAGAGTGTTGTATGGGTTTAATAAATCCACCGCTCTGAGGGTTAAGTCTAATAACAAATGATAGGTACCCCAAGACAACCATACATTAAACTGCTTCGAAGCTTATCTCTCAGCTAAGCCAAGTCCACAGATGATTTAACCTTAGGGCTTCGTGTTGGCTTTGGGTTTGCTTGTGCAGGTGCCCATTTGGGTATGCGTGTGCACACTCATGGAGGCCAGGGGTCAGCCTCAGATGTTGGCTCTCAGGAGCTGTTCACACTTTTGGAGGCCGTCTTGGAACTCACTGAGAAGGCTAGACTGGTTGGCCAGTGAGTCCCAGGCATCATTCTGTATCCACTTCCCCTGTACTGGGGTCACAAGTGCGTGCCAACACAAATGACTTTTTTTTTTTTTTTTTTTTTTTATACGCGGGTTCTGGGGCTTGAAATCGGGTCCTTGTGCTTATACTTTACTGATGGAGCCATCTCCCCAGTCTCTTGCTGTGGGTTTCTGTCCATCTCCTTCACTCTCAAGGCATCTCTCAGCTGCCCATCAAAGGTGTACTTTCATTGCATCGCGGTCCCCTAGTTAAATGGTCTCATCTGGCTGGAGGTGCCGAGATGCCTTCTTTATTCTGGTCCAGCCATGAGCCTAGTTACAAGTCGGTGCTTCTATTGCTAGGGAAGAAGGTGAGAACACATAGTAACAGCAGCTAGTACTCTCTGGCACAGCAGTCTAGGGGTGCCTGGCGTCCGACGCTTTCAGCTACCTCCTTATAGCTCCCCCTTCCCCTTCCCCTCTCTTTCACTTCTTCTCAGCTGTTTATACCCGGGGTGGGTCCCCCATATGTGGGTTAGAGGGTGTTAAGTCTTGAAAAATAGAGCCTTAGGGCAGTAGGAGAGGAACGCCTGTGGCCAGTTTTTGTTAATTTGTGATTGTGGAAGAAAATCTTGGCACGGATTAGCACCACATCGTGTGTTGTACAAAGAGTGCTCAATGTGGACACAAACTGCTGTATTAGCATTCAGATTTAAGTAGCTAATTATATTCTCAGCATTTAAAAATGTGGAAAACAAACACTTTCCAAGATTACTTCGGGAACTAGTTAGCACTGTTTAGACCCATTATAATTAATGTACAAAAAAAGGGAAGAGCTTCTCCAGCGCTTTGGGGGTTGCGTAATTGCGGTGCTCCTGTGCGCACACTGAGTGTTCTTGGGGGAAATCTCGTGGTCAGCCTGCATTTGGACCATTCTTCATGCTTTGACTCGGGTTTCTACCCGCATCTTTTGATGCGATGATTATATGTATCTCACTTTTCACCTGAAATGAGTCATAATCTCCCTACTCGAAGGTAAAGTCTCAGAATAATTGTCTGTTTGGGGCCTGTACACAACTGATATCTTCTTTCTCCCCCTCAGGGAAAAGATGTGGATTTCACAAGACTGGAAAAAGACAAGAATATTTAAAAACCCTAGGACCGAGGTTTTAGTCAAGGCGGCATAAGACCACGTCTACTCCATGTGGGTAGGGGCCATTTCTGCGTCAGTCCTGGCTGTATCTCTAGAATATGCTTGGTACATGTTAAGCTGTCCATAAAATAGATGTTCTCAATAAGTAAGTGCTTAAATTAATTGTCAGGAATGGTGGGTGATATGCCCTAGCAGCCCATGTGTAAAAGACACAGGTTTTAATGGACTGAGGACTACACAGGATTTAAGTTGCAGCTTCCTAGTGATTGAGACATCAGGTACTAGAAAGAATTTGCTTTCTTTGTAGCTAAAAAGAAGTTTGACCAAACGAATGCTCAAAATGAACGGGAAGTATGTCCTATGTGTGGTTGAGCCTCACAGGAAACCCAGTATTTAGTTCTCAGTGCCCGCTCTGTGAAGGGCACAGACAAATTGTCAGAGACGTACTATTCTCCAGTTAGTTTGTTTCTAAGACAAGGTCACTCATAGCCCAGCTGGACTCAGCCTTGCTGTGTAGCAGAGAAAGACCTTGAACTGCCGATCCTCTTGTCTCCATTGACCGAGAGCTGGTGTTATAGGCATGAACCGCCACACTTGGGATTGCGTGATGCTGGGGACCAGACTGCAGGCATGCGAGGCAAGGGCTCTGCCAACTGAGCTGCATCTCAAGACTTTGTTGAATAATTAATTTACTCATGACATCTCAGATGGTAGTAGACTTCAGAGGCCATTTATTCTGGGTTCTCTCTGGGTCCTTGTATTGTTTCCGCAGCACCCCTGATAATGAGTGTCTAGTCTCTGTACATTCCTGATAAGCAGGCAGATCTCAATTAATGTTGAAGCATACTATTTCATTTTCTAGAAAAGTCTCTTTCTGTGCTTTGAGAAAAGAAATATATGACCAGGAGAATAAAGGAATGGAAAAATCAGGCTTAATGAAGATCACCTGAAGGCCAGCAGCTTCAACTCCGAAGAGTGAGGCTGTGCAAGAGGAATTATTTTGGGGTCCTGGTTGCATGTGGATTGCACTAAGGTTCTGGTTAGTGTCACAAAGGAAGAGGAAATTCTCATCTATGAGACAGGGAGCCTCAGAGGCCTTTTTAGATGGCTGTTAAGGGGGCCTCTACAAGGCTCTGTGCATGGGAGAAGGTTCAAAGCTTTCGTCTGTTTCAGAGGATATCCTCGGCCCTAGAACTAGGAGCCACTGTTGTGGGGTCTTCTGTGACTGAGCTTGCTTGCGTGCTTTCTGTCTGTTAGTCTGTCTTTCTGTGTCTCTTGTGTACAGAATTAAAACACGGTCTTTCTTTTGTACTTCTGGAAAGTAGACTAATTAGATACTCTAAGAATTGCTCAGCTGTAATTATGTGATTCCTCTCCTGCAAAGAGGAGAATTTACAATCTGTTCCAGCCGAGAAGCAGTGATGTTTCATCCCACAGACGTCACATTTTTGGATTTCAGGGAGTCAGCTCCCAGGTATTGCTTCTGCCTTCACCTCTCACCCAGGCAAAACCAGTGCTTTTTATCTTCTGTGATCCTCTTGGTTCTAAATTCTGGGAGTCACGGCTTTGCCTCTGCCCAAAGCACTATGGAGCTATCCAGAGAAGCTGCGGCGAGTCAATGCATGAGGAACCATGACTTTTCATCCCAGCTTCTGATGTTCACAGGAGACTGGGCATTTTGACTTCATCAGAATCCCACCTTGTCATCCTGTATTTGCTTTTCAGTGTAGGGACTATAGGCACAAATAAGAGGAAGTCCCTTTTATGATTAATGGAAATATTTATGGTCAGAGTCTGAATTTAACCAGTACAGCAACTTTTATATTTGTTCCTCAAAGGGATTATCACTTGCAGTTTGAGAGATTAACAACTTGTAGCAAAATCTCCAGGAAGATAATTTGCCCATAAGAAAGAACTAATAACCCCACTGAACAGGTGGTTATCATTTAAAAAAAAATGCTTATTGAATTCCTAAGGCAGACGGTTCTCACCGCAGTGGTGGTGAGTCAAAGAAGCTTCTTCTCCTCCTCCTCCTCAGCAAACATTGTTGTGGTGAGTCTCACTTAAGTAAGCAGTCAGCTTTCCTCTCTTCCTGTCAGGTGAGAATCATAGCCATCCGCAGCTGGAGAACTTAGTGTTAACTCCAAAGAGGGCCCCAACGCATTGTAATGAGGAGGTAGAGGAAAACCAGAGTAACCCACTCTCAGGAGGAGTGGGGGGTGACTATGGGGTTGCCTTTTCAGGAAATAGTGGGTAACGCTGAGGCCATTATGAGTCAGCTTTCAAGGAAACTTCGTGTCTGACTCAAACTCTTTGCTCTTGTGAAGGCTCCATAGAACCTGGTGAGTTGGACCTTCTTCTAGACCATTCTTGTGCTGACGTTGGAAGGCTGTTGCTGGCAATGTGCAAGAACTTTGGTAGATATTAATTTGATATTTAACCTGGCAGGACTTGGTTTTCTTTTGAGTTAAGGTGTGATTCTTATTGCTGGAAATTGAAATGCCTTATGGATCTGTGCCACAGGCGATCGCTTGACCACTACAGGAAATCGAGGAGGTTAAAAATTAGAGTGGGACAGAGGTCTAGATGACTGAATAAGTGAATGAATGAATGAGCACTGGCCAGATTTGCTCTTTCCATCACAGATTTGAATGGACACCCAGGGACTCCCAGGGATGGACACCCAGGGACTCCCAGGGAAGAGGGTGCTGGAAAGTCCTTCACTGAGTAGCAATTGTAGGAAGTGAGGTGATGACCCAGGTTTTGCTTTCCTGTGTGTGTGTAAATTTGTGTTCTAGCTTTGACTTTGACGTAGGGCTTTGAGCCTAGTGTGGACTCCCACAAGTCTAGGGATCTGGCCAGGAGACCATGTATAGGAGGATTAGCAGTGTATAGCCAGTGAAAAATCCATGGCAACAGGGCCTGGCTTTATGCACAGCTGATTCTTTCATGTCTAGGTGCAAAGCTCAGCCACTGGGGGCTTGGCAGAACAGGTGGTAGGTACCATTTCATTTGGATGTTATTTGCAAGGTGTCCTGGCTGCTAGATGGATTCTTGTCTGTGGATATTGGCTTCTCCTCTGTTCAGAGGCACAGTAGAGGTGTCTGGTTAGTTTTTTAAAAAAATAATTTCGATTAAAATGGAAGCCCCACTTCCATTAACCCATTCCATGTAGGCTGCCACTAGAGCATAGCCTACAACTGGTTGTCAGGGTCATGATAATGAGGCTAAGTACATAAGCGGGGACAGAAGCACTTTGCAAAGCACTGTCTCTAGCAGGCAGAGAGGAGATTTAGTAGACAGAAGCCTGACACTTCCTGTGTGCATAGTCATTAGTGACAACCTGTGAGCTTGGGGAAAACATGATTTGTACTATGGAACAAGAATATTGCTAAATGCCTGCTCCTGCAAAATCCTCAAACTAAACACATCTGATAGGTCACCTCTTCAGCCTTGGCTACAATTTGCCTTTTTTCTTTCTTTTTTTTTTTCCTTTTTAATTCACTCTGCAGCCCGGTGGAAGAACAGTCCAGGGGCTACAGGATCCTCTGGCTTTTATTCATAGAATTGGTTATAGCTGCACTCTGTAAACAACTTCAAACAGGCCCTGGGAGGCTGGCTGGTTGAGCCTGTTCGCCAGCCCTTCAGGTTTGGTAGATAAAGCAAACATGGTTGGAATTGCTTGAGGATTGAGTCATGGGTGATGAAATAAAGAAAATTCTTGGTGTTTAAACATTCATGCAGAGAGGGAGATGGAAACAGACACAGTGTTCATGTTGAGTGGAGAGAAAATGTATCGCGATCAGGTGAAGAGGAGTGGTTTGCAGGATCCAGGAATATAGGAATATAAAATGATAAGCTTAAGAGATGAACACTGACAGTCATTGGCTCTACAGGTTAACTGCTAACAGTGTCTGCGTTACAGCCCGCTCCTCTGTCAACAGCCAGGGGTTAACTTTTAACCCCCTTATGGCCAACAACTGCCTGGACCAAAGCTAACTCTTAATAGTTAGAATAGTTGTGTTTACGTGACTTCTAGCATGCACCCTGTGCTTGATACTATAAAAGGGGGCCAATACCCGCCTCCATTGCCATAGCCTCAGAATTCCAACCTTGGCTGTGGGCTCAGCTAGCTGATAAGCTTTTGTGCCCAATGGTGGTCTTTTTTTTTTCAATTTTTAATTTTTTTAAAAATTTTTCTGGAATAAAGTTTGCTTCTGATTTAATAGACTTCGGCGGTCTGTCCCCCATTATTGCGAGACCCCAGACCCAACAGGTTCAGAAAGTGTTGTGAAAGACTGAGTTGGGATTTGAGTTAGCCAGGGTGGATCCGAGGAACCCGTTGGAGAAGTAACCCCTGGGAAGCCACTGATCCCCTTTCACCCGCTCTGTCCTACTTGAGTTTATCAGATACACATCATGACCACCGCAGCACTCCTTCTGGATTTTAGCTGGTTCAGGGAGGGGGTTGCTGCCGCAGTGGTGGGCAAAGACAAGCCACCCGTTAGTACTTCTGTCTGTGTGCTCAGACTGCCGCAGAGAGCCGGTTTGAAATATCTCAGGTGGTGTTACTGCTGCATATGTGTTAGAAGAACTTGGCTTTCTGTGATCAGATGAGCTTGACTGCTTTTCTCTGTCTCTGTTTCTAAAAAGATAGTATCTCAGCAAGGGTATTCCAGAATTAGCTATGAGTGATTGGAAACTTGTAGTGGTTTAAATATGCTTTCCAGTGTTGGACAACTTACAACATTTTTTGTAATGGAAAACTAGTTAAGACTGGGGCAAACGTACTGTTAGTCTTTGTATAACAGCACTGTCTACCAGGTTGATGTATATACGGGCAGCTGTATATTATAGTTATCTTACACATAAACTTTAGAATTTACAGAAAGATGAGGCACATTTCCCTATGGCTTTAATACACCTTGATACGACTCTTTTGTCCCATGTCATGTTCTCATGTTATCCCATGTTTCTAAACCTGAGTAAAAATGATCATGTTCATTGAGACAGGCTTTCCCATCTTTCCATGTGACACATAGTAGGGAGCTCGATCTTCTGTCTTGCTGGGCCCATGAGCTTTCTGCTGCCATCACCCACTTGCTTGTCTTCAGTGCAGACCACCCTCCATGTCACTTGCTCTCAAAGCTAAATGCTACAGCACGCAAATACTCTGATGGCACGGGCACACCCCATGCTCTCTTTCTCCCCAGACTGCTCCCTTACACGTATTTCTTGCTCCCATGAGTGGTAATAGCTGGTACCTGGCATCTAGACTCCAATTCACCGACTCGCTGCAAAGTCCTAGAGCTTTCAATCTTAGTCTCTGATGGAACCACCTTCTTCACCCACTGCTTGAGTATAACCTCCACCCCTACTCCACCCCTACCCCACCCCTACTCCACCCCTACTCCACCTCCAGGACCTATGTCTCCATTATGTTGCGCAATAACTGGGAATAATATATATATTTTTTTTGGTGGAATTGAGATCGCTAACAGCCGATCTTGAAACAGAAGAATGTCTTGAGCTCTCGAGGTGAGATCAGATCACAAGAGTGTAGGGAAGGGGAGAGCAGACACAGCTATCCGAGTGGTGCTACGGCAGATCCATTCCACCTGTAGTACTTTGATCGCAGAGAAAAAGGCCAGGAGTCAAGGAATCGAAGCCTCTCGTAGAGACAGAAAAATGTAGGTGAATTGCTTCTCCTCGTGTTTCCAGAAGGGAAGGTACTGCTTCTGAGACCTGATCTTAGCCGAGTGAGGCTTTTGGACTCATGACCAAGTGAGATAACCTATTTGTCTTGTTCTAAGCCTCTGTTGGTCATACTCTTCTCCGGCAGGAATAGAAAATGAACATGGTGGTCATCCCACCTCCCAAGTGTCTCCACCCAGCTGCGCGTCTCCTAGGATTTGCTTGTTTTTAAGAACCTCCACTGTCTTCAATGCCTCTCCATTGTTTTGTCTCCTCAGTAGTCCAAGTTTTGTTTAAAGGAAGTAATGGATACATGTTGAATGGGTAAATGAAAATTGCCCCCATTCAGGAGCCTACTCTAACCTAGCTGTGAGCTCTGCCATTTTTTTTTATTAAGATAGGTTGAAAGTCAATTGGGTACTTTAATGACTTTTTATTGAATCCATTTGTCCCTTGGCAATTTCACACATGTACACAGTGCGTTCTGTTTGTTCTAACCCATCTTTTCTTTCTTCTGTGGCCTTTATCCTCACTTTCCTACTGGTCCACTTCCCACACTCACGTCTTTTGTTTTGTTTTATGACTCCAATTTAATCAAGACTGTGTGGTCATGGGTTTGGAACTATTCATTGGAGCCTTGTAGGCTCATTGTATATGACCACATGCAATGACTACCACTTTCCCAGAATCCATCAGTTGCCAGAAGTTCACCAGGGAGGAAGAAGGCCCCACGAGCCCTTCTGTGATTGGTGATTAGTTGCTTACAGGCCCAATCTTGTGCAACAGAAGCTACAGGGAGATTATGTTTGCAATGTCATTGTTATGCCCCAAAGATAGCCTTTCCTAGCTCTCTTCTCTCCTCTGGCTTTTACGTCATTTCTGCTCTTTCTTTGAAGTGTTTCTGAGCCTTAGAGGGGGCTCTTTCTCTTATCATGGTTCGCTGATGAGAGAAAGCATCTTTGATTAAGGATAAAAGTAGCATTTGTCTATGGGTATAAACATAAATACTTAGCCTACAGTTTGGTGTCATGCCAACTTAGCTACATCATAGTATGGAGGCATCCCTAGAGCTATGACCATCCCAGGCATGGATTTTTGACAGGGCTTATGGTACCATCCTTTTAATTTGTTATGCTTTAAATAATTATGTAATAAACATTTTATTGTAAGCGACAAATCCACAATGATGCCATTCAGAGACCATCTTTGTTATTTTGAAGTTATTTTTCTAGTTATTTACCTCTATTTCTATTTTAAGAAGAATCTACTTAGTGCCTTAAAACCCACTCTTCATTTGGTACAATGCAGACATTTTTAACTTCCCATTTCATGGCTGCATGGAGTTCTGCATAGCTGAACTGGGCTTTATTTAGTTTATGTCTCGTGTGATTGAACTTCTGGGCTGCTTCAAACTTCCCTCTATTGTGAGCAGCATTGTCATGAATGTTTTTGCGATTTCTTTGTGTGCATCTGTGATGAGCTCCTTAGAATTCCTTCTTTATATGCAATGGCTGGGTCAAGGACCCTGGGAGGTTTGTGGTACTTGCTAAATATTTCTCAGCTGGAGAGGTGACCGGTGAATATGATCAAAATACATTGTATGAAATTCTCAATTAATAAAAGTGTTATTAAAAACTCTCCTCAAACTGCCTTCCAGGAAGATTGTGCCAAACTGCCATCCCACTAAGAGTGCCCTTTTATGAAGGCAATCTTCCCACTCTTGGTATCTTTGTAATGAGAAAGCTAGAGAGCGTGGCATCAAAGGCAACCAGAGGATAACATTTATATTGGACATGACCGTTGCCATAAGCAGCTAACCTCAGCCTGGCCACTGTGGCCAGCCACCAGCCCACCTAGCCTCCTGTGTACCCAAGGCATCCCCGCTTCCATCCATCCATCCAGAAGATTGAGATCATTGCTCCTCGGAAAACTCTCGACAGTTAGCCTCTCACTTAAGAATCATGGCCCTCCAGTTTTTATAGGCATCTGGTTTCTGGCAGGAATCTGTATGTAAAGGAGATGTTGTGGGCTAACAGATACACCCTACTCCCTTTCCTGCTTTGCCCCTCTGACTCCAGACCTTAGCTGCTCATGAGGAGATAGGTACTGTATGCTATACAGTTGGGTGTGAGTCCCCTGAATGCCTGCTGAGTGGACCAGGCTGACGTTTTTTGTCTATTCAATAGCAAACCAAAAATCAGCTGCCTAGATATCCAGATCCTAGGGTGGGTTGTAGTTAGCCTCACCTGTGGCTGGTTTTGGTAACATTCATTAGCTATAAACAGGAGCAGTAATAAGATATCATGTTTATTAGCTGAGGTGTACTCCCTCATCCATGTCCTTTCTAGTGCAATGTTTTTTTTGTTGTTGTTGTTGTTGTGTTGTGTTTTTTTTTATTCCCCGAGTTTAAGGAAGCCAGGCTAGTTGCCATGGCAACACAGAAGCTTTCAGCCTCTTGTTTGTTTGTTATATTCCTTTGTCACTTGGAGTGGTCTTTGGAGGCTCTTGAAAGAAGATGTGCGGCTCACAGTTTGACAGTTAAATCACTAGCTGCCTGTCAGAGAACAGAGCTGGGGGGAAGGAGGAGGAGGAGGAGGAGGAGGAGGCCAGCCACAAAGTGCCCCCCCACCTGTCTGCTTTCCAAAGACTGACTTATGGAAGAAGGCACAAGAATGTACAGTTTTTACCCAGTATCTCTCTCAACTCACAAAAGAAAACCAACAAAGGCTGGAACCATAAAACCCGACTTGGGTCCTGTTTTCCAACTTCCGCTCTGTCTTCCTTCCCAGATGGAGGGCCGTAAGCTGCAGTGAAGTGAACTTCTCTAGACAGTTTGAGGCGTGAGAGCTTTTAGTCAGCCCACGCACTCTGAAACAGAGGTGAGGCTGGAGAAAGGATGTGAAGATGTCTTGGAGGATGTCTGGTGCTTCCTCTGGCCTTTAACTCTGTGGAGTGTACCCTGCACTGTGTGGTCCTCCATCTGAAGAAACCAGCCAGGTTTAGGACCCTCCGTGTTCCTCAGAGGTCAGGGCCTTGTTGCCTCTGGTAGGATGGCTCAGTGAAAGTGGTGAGGGTCAAGTCGTAAGATACATCAGAGGGGTGCCTGGATGGATAGATGTTTGAACAATTGAAAAAGAAACTTATTTCGGAAGAAAACACTGTATGCCTATAGCAGGAAGAAATAGGAAATTTAAAAACCTCCATATTTTACTTCTCCAACTCCAAATTAACATTTTTGTCTGAATTTTGTGTATATATGTATGTATGTATGTATACACACACACATACACACACACAATTTTTACTTGTCCAAGTAAGATACTTTGATGTCTATAACTTTAATAATTATTTAAAAAATTATCCCGTCTTTAAAAATGCTTTTATTCATACTTTGAGAATTTAGTACAGTGTGTCTTGAACTTATTCAACTACCTTTTAACTCCTCCCACATTCAACCCCATTCCCTATCCATCCAACTTGGCATCCTCTTTTATTTTTAAAGCCATTGAGCCCAATTTTTATAGCCTATCTACATTTAGGTGTGTGGCCATCCACTGGGGCTTGCTCAACGTACTAGGGACCACATCCTTAAAGAAGACTGACTCTCTTTCTCCCATCAATTATCAGTTGCCAATAAATCCTCAGCTAAAGGTGGGACTTCATGCCCTTCTCCCTCTCTATCCTTGGGTTTTGTCTGAGCTTGTGTAGGTCTTGTGCATGCTGTCACAATCGCTATGAGCTCATATGTGCATCTTTACTGTCCGTGTCTGGAGAACACTTTCATTTCAGTCATCCACCGTGTCTAACTCAGACTGTTTTCCCGTCCTCTTGTCTTCAGTAATCCCTGAGCCTTGAGAGGAGGGGCTATGATATAGATGTCCCATTTAGGGCTGAGCATCATTACCACAGTCTCTTATTCTCTATACTTGACCAGTGATGGGCCTTTGTGTTATTTGCCATATATTATAAAGGACATGTCTTTGATGAGAGTTAAAAGATGCACTAGTCTAGTGATAAGTATAGGGTTTAAGGACACGCCACCATTAGGGGTCAGTTTAATGGTGTGTCTTTTTAACAGAATAATATAGTTGGTCCTCCTTTAGGGCTTGTGACTTATCTAGCCACAGGTTCTCAAATCCTGATGACTGTGCCAGGTATGGGTTCTTGTAGAGTGGGCCTTAAATCCAATCAGAATGTGTTTGGTTACTCCCGATTTGTGCCATAACTGTACCGATAGGGTGTAGTTTGCCAGACTGGTTGTTATTGTGTCTTCTAGGGTTCACAGCTGAGACTGATAATTACTTTTCCTCTCTGATAGTGTACATAACTTCTGCCAGGACTAGGAAAGCTAGCCAGTAAGGAGGTCAGAACCAGCTTTCTTCCCATATTCTATGGCTCGAGGATGTGGTGTCATCATCAATAGGGTATTTATTACCATCATGTTCTGGAGGGGAGCCAAGAGCTATGGCAATAGCTTGTAATGTTTGGGAGTATTTGGGACCCACTGGCCAAGACAACTCTAAAAGAGGTAACACATTCCTGGCTCTGGGCTTTTTATTTGTTAGTCTGTAGTTTCCAGTAGGGCCGTTGCCACCTGTTATTGGGGTTTTGCCCACTGATAGAGCAACTCTACTTGAGCTCTTTGTACGTGTGTATATTTTAGGAAGCCTCTATAGTGGTAGGTTTCCATACGGTTTTCCAGAAGTGCCTTGGTTGTAGTCAATCTTCTTTATACTGCCTCTTCTGCTCTGTCCTTCCCCCCAACTCCATGTACATTTCCTGTTTCACAATTTCCCTCCCCCCACCTGTACTGCCATGTTCTAGCTCCCCTTTTTAAAAAGCCCTCCATAGCTCCTTACTGGTTTCTGGACCACTGTGGGGTACTCCAAATGAAACACAAGCATACGTATCTAAAGAGTCAAAGCCTCTTTCTCCATCTAGGAGAGAAAATATGTGATCTTTGTCTTAATGGGTCTGGCTTACCTCGCTCAGAATGATTGCTTCTAGTTTTATACATTTACTTGAGAATTTCATAATTTTATTTTTCTTAATAGCTGAATAATATTTCATTGTGTAGATGTAATTTTCATTACCCCTTCATCAGTAACATCTGGGCTGTTTCCATGTCCTGGCTATCGTGAGAAGAGCAGCAATGTTCATGGATGAGCAGGTGTAGCTATAATTGGATATAGACTCCTTTGGGTATATACCCAAGAGCGGTGCAGCTGGATCATGAGGTAGATCTATTTCCGGCTTTAGAGGAACTTTCACACTGATTTCCATAAGACTGTACCAGTTTTCACTCTCACCAGCTGTAGAAAGTATTCCTCTTTCCTCACACCCTTGTCAACACGAGCTTGGCCATTCTGCCTGGCATAAGGTGAAATCTCAGAGTAGTTTTGATTTGCATCATCCTATTTTTTACCCACATCAAAATACTATAATTTAATTCAATCATCCTTCGTGTTAACTTTTAGATTGTTTCTAGTTTTCTGTTCTTCAGAGGATTCTACACTCAGCGTTAAGTACCCAGCCAATCAACCAGTACCCATTAAATGTTGGTCATTTACAGTCTCCATTTTTCTTTTAAGTTGGTCCATAAACCTGAGAAAAGCCTACATAAGAGCATGTGGTGAATGTTGTATGTGTGTGTGACTCCTAATGCTGGCTCCTACCTACATCAGGACATTATGCAAAGGAAACTTCAAGGAGAAAAATGATTGGGGAGGCACTTGTAGGCAAACCCCACCGTAAGATGCACTTCTCTGTATTAATACCGAGTGTGGAGGAGATGATTGCATTCCCTAGGATGATGCTAAGGTGCCAGATGTAGCAGAGAGGACAAGGCAGGTCTGGGACAGGGCCAGCTCTCTACTGGTCCTGCTCCCAACAAGCTGGTGGGACTAGGACAAACTCTTAAGTTTTCTTACCTATAAATTTGTAAGATGATAATGTTTTTTTTTTTTAATCTCTGGGATTCTCCTCAGATTTAAATTTTATTTATTTTAATCTCATGATGTGTGTTGAGTGGATTTGTAGAAACTTATAAGGAAAGAATGGACTTTAAAAATATTTCCCTGAAGTTTTAAGTGTTGTGGCCTGGGCAACTTGCTGTATTTTACTGTGGAGAATTTAGTGCAGTTTACTGAAAGACTAAGTGTGTGTGTGTGTGTGTGTGTGTGTGTGTGTGTGTGTGTGTGGTGGGGCATGTATATACACTTGGGTACAGATACACATGCCTACATGTTATGGCCAAAGGAAGACAACGGGTATTCTGTTCTGCCACTGTCTGCCTTACCCTCCTGAATAGCTTTCACTGAACCTGGAGCTAGCAGAGCAACCGGCAAGGCCCCAGCCATCATTTTGTGACCTCCCTTTCCCTCACGGCTAGGATTACAGGCATGTGTATGACCATGCTCAACTTTTTACATGGGTTCTGGGATTTGAACTCAGGTATTCACGTAGCATATGCAGCAAGTGTCCTCACCCATCATCTCCCCAGCCCATTGCAAGAGTAATCTTGTCTGCTCATTCCTCATTTTTCTATTTAAAAATTATTTCTAGTGCCTGTATGAAAAAATATACAGTACGGCATTTTGATATCCATAGACACAGCAGCATTACCAAGGACATGCCATTAAACACATTTATACCTTCCATATTACCTCTTTGTCTATACTCTTTTCCTTCTTGATCTTCCTGGGCATGGGAAGCCACTCTGCTTTAAATGAAGACAGTTTTGATGGCACTGTCAATCATAATGCCACTCAAGCCCACAGGTCAGCATGCTGCTTCAGACCCGTCAGTAAAGAACTTAAGGTCCAGAGAATAAAAGCGTCTACCAATTCCTCCCTCTCCCATCCAGATGCCCAAATGACCTGGATTCCGGCCCCCTTTTCAATCTTATTTCCCTTTCTTTCTAGTCTTTAGAGTTTACATGAAAACAATCACATTCTAGTTTCATTTAAAAAATTCTCTCACTATGTTAGTTATTCTTTCCTCTTCAGTCTTATATCTTTTTAATTGAGCATAGTTTTTTTTTTTTTTCTTCATTCAATACATTCAGCTTATAGCTTCTCTTTCCCCAGCTCCTCCTGGCTTCTCCCCACCAACCCCAACCCCCTCCCTTTCTTGCTCTTTCTCATTAGAAAACAAACAGATGTCTAAATTAACATGAATAGGACAAAACAAACAAATGAATGGGAAAAAAAAGAGCCAAAGAAGAAGCATAAGAAAGACATATAGATGCAGAGACACATACATTTGCATTCATAGAAATTCCATAATGGAAGAAAACCAGAAACTAGACTATGTAAGCAAAAGACTTGTAGGGTAAGGGCAGGGTTGGGGGTTGGGGGGAGCCTAGACAAAGCATTAGAAGGCAAAAAACAAAACAAAACAAAACAAAAACAAAAACAAATAAACAACCCAAACAAAACAATTCTTCAAAAATACCATAGAGTTTGTTTTGTATTGAGCATCTACAGCTGGGCATAGAACCTGCTCTTAAGTATGGTTTGCTGGTCTTTCTCTCTCTCTCTTTTAAGTCAGAGTCTGATTTTGCTGTCTGTAATAGAAAAGTTTAACCATTCATTACTGGTACCAACTTAGTCTTGGCCCTCCAGTTGGCCAAGATTTTGTGCTCAGGGGTAAGGTACCCTATCTCTGTGTTCAGAGAGGGAGGTAGCACTTGTCTAGAGACGGTGTTGGGGATGATACTGACCATGCACAGGGCTGACTCATGGTTCTTTCCTTCAACTCCAAGTTTCATTGGGATGGTGCTTCCCTGTGAACTTGACAATCATCTGGGTGTTTCAACTGTGGACTCTACATCGCTGGACTTAGAAAGATGTTTCTAGTAATCATTGTACTTAGCTTGTTCTCAATCTTGCTTTACACTGTGGTAAGCATATAGCAGATTCTTCTTCATTTTTGTTTCTATTTCATTTTAGTTTTTTGAGACAGAGTTTTATGTCACTCAGGCTGGCCTCAAACTCACTCTGTAGCCAAGGCTGACCTTGGACTCCAGACTTTCCTACCTCTGCCTCCCAAGTGTTGGTAGGTACTTCTTATGTAGAAGTTCTTTAGAATGACTCCCAGAAGCCATTAAATAAGAACACAGGAAAGAATCTGTGATGCTGGGGTTTTAGCAGTGTATTTTCTTTATCATTCATGCTTTAGTTCATTGAGCAAAGGGTTCAAATCTTCAGCTTCTTTTGGCCAGACCTTGTAAGTGCTTCGTCAGAGGGAACCTTTTATCTAAACCTGGTAGCTTTGTAGGAATTTGAGTTGTACAAGAATGCTGTAATTATCAGAATCTTCTTTAGAAAAAGCCTCTGAGGTTTGTAATAAGTTTACATATTATTATACGAAGCACAATTTTCTTTAAGAGCTTATCTAAATCCCATCTGTTTGATTGGAAAGAGGAACTCGGAATGAATCCATCTAATTTTCAGTTTTCTTCCTCAGAGAGGATTATGATTGAAAGTCAGAGACGGGTTATGTGGCTTGCCTTTTTTTATTTCCTTATGATTTCTAGAGGAAGTTTTAAGGTTTCCATAGTGATGCACAGGGAGTCGTCATTTTCTGCTGTGATTTCCCAGCAAAGAAAAGAGTATTGGTAACCACGGCTTAGTAGACATGAAAAAGATGGCACCAGGATCGGCCTAAATGGGTCTGCCTGACAGGGGCAGGACATGGCTTTGTCAGCTGAATGGGGCTGACTCCAGCTCAGGAGATTACTAATCCCTTGCTGATAATGTTAGGGGAATTGGCTCCTTGCTTTGACCAAGAGAGGGTCTTGTTTTGATTGGCTAGTGAGTTTACATTTCAGAACCCAGTGATGTTGCTGCCAAGCCCTCCATCACTTTCCTCTTCCCACATGCCCTGGCTTCCTCTCTGCTCTCTGCTCCACTCACCCCTCCTTTGACCCCATCAGCTCTCCACCTATTACCTTGGAAGCTTGTCCCAGTTGCTTGAGCCCCAGGGAGAGTAGGCCACAGGCCTCACATCCGGCATCTTCCCACTGCCTCCAGGCGCTGGGCCTGCTGGGTTCCCTTCCTTGTAACAGTTCAGCCTGTTTTCATGTTTTCTAAAAGAGGCTGCATCTACTGCTCCTGTCATTAGGTATATTCCACACCTTTGTTTGTTTAAAACCTAAACAAAATGTTCTCATTGCTGAATTTAGGAAAAAAACCAAAAATCAACTGCATCCACTGACCAATGTAAACATGGACTGTCTTACCCATGACAAAGCCCAACCAAAGACCGTGACAGGAACATCTGTAGCTCCATAGTTGCTGGCTGTGGCTTGACCAGTGCCTTCCCTATGGGGGAGGGTCATCTCTGGGATTTCATCTGCAAGAGCTTAAGCATTTACATTTGCCTTTAAGTGGTTTTTCTTTGAAACAGTATTTCATCATAGCTTCAAAAATCAGTCATTGCTCATAATTGCTAGGACAATCCTGACATTAATGATAACCATGCTTGGCAGTCTTTGTTTAACAAGAGTGGGTTTTAGAAAAGCCAGGATGATCCTTTGTCTTAGGAGAAGACTCGCTCCCTTCCATTGCCAGTTCTGAATGAAAGTCCCTTGACAGAGAGGAACTGGCTTCGTTTTGAGATCCTGTTAATCAGTTGTCAACTGAGAGCCATGTCAGGTCTCCTTTGTTCTTGAGATCACTGAAGACTTTGCTGACACAGTCTCAGATGACTTCAGGACCAGCCAGGGTAACTGTCACAACGGCTTCAGATGGACAGAACATCTTTTTAGCCTTTCCTAGGAAGAGCAAGTGATTATTGCTTCAAGAGCAGAAACCCAAGTCTGACTTAGGTACCAGATTTCCCTGTACAGTGTAGCTTTCGGGCTTCTTAAGTTTCAGCTGCAAAAGGAAAGAATGGGACCTTCTCCCAGGAAAACATCACATGTTCATGTTCAGGCACAGAATTCTTTCATGTCGCTGAGAATTCTTCCACGTAGACAGCAGGCCATCAGCACGACATACAGCTATCCTTCAAGGAATGTACCTTCCGGTGAGGAGTGCCTATTTTAGCTTTCAACTCATGCCTTTTCTGTTACTCCATAGTCGATCCAATTTAAGAAAGGAAGAGACAGCACACGCCTGAACTAACTGCTAAGTTAGTTTACGTTCTCAGTTACTTACCTAAGGATAAAGGAAACATTAAGACAATGCTCAAACAGAATATGACTTGCTGTAGGTTCTCTTTTCATACCCTTTGATTCTTAGGCCATCCCCTACTGTTTCCTGAATGGTGTGCTATCCAGACTATCATAGACATGGTGTATGATGGGAGGTAGGGAGGCAGGGTATGAGGACTATTGAAGGCTTTCTCAAAGGACAAAACCTTTAACTATTACATTCCTACCCAGTTTTCCAGGTATTAAATGCTTAAACTAAGGTTTTTGGAGATGCTGTATAGTCCCCTTTGAGAGCTGAATGGGAAAAAAATCATGTAAGAGGGGGACTTGAGGTAGCATTTAACTAGGAGGGTTCTCCTGGGGAGGGGCTGGATTAGAGGCCCATGGGCTTAGCCATGGCTATGTAATCGCTCTGTGCAGAGGCAGTGAGTTGAACATACTAACTGTTAAACTGGGAGATTCCCATGGGAGCAGAAAGCCATGATGAGGGAGGCTGCTTTGGGTTAAAATTAGATACCGTAAATGAAGACTCGATGGGTTTGATCTTGTAGCTAACGAGGAACAATTAGCCTCAGCTGAGGAGTGACAGGAGAAGGCATACTTGGCAGGAGATGGATCGGGTGTAGTATGCAGAAGGCTGAACTTATGGGGTAGAGCGGGCAAGCAACAGAGAGAATCTGAAGGCATCTTGTGTTGATTCACAAGGAACAGAGTACGGTTTTGAACAGAGGCCCTCACTGTTCAACTTTGTTGCAGAAACCTGGGAAGTCTTGCATCATTTTTCTCTTCCCAGCTCTGGGAGTGGCGTGTGATCTCTTCCAAGCACCGATTGTGTCTGTTTTAGGATTGGGAGACATACATACATATTTAGTCAACGAGACAGCAAGTGATTCTCTGATCTACATCTGTAGTTCAAAGCGTGCAGCTGTGTTAGTCGGCTAGGCTGCTGTAACAAATACCATTGCCTGTGAAGTGTAAACAGCAGCTGGTCTGCAGGGAGGCAGCTGAGATCCAGGGCTGCTCTGATTCTTCCTCATTGTCATACATAGGTGGTCATCTGCCTTTGTCTTGGGAGGGGCTTTCTTCCTACATGCCCATGCCTGTGGCCAAATTTCTTCTTGTTATAAAGACAGCAGTTGAGTTGGATGTGGCTCCATTCTTAAGAACTCAGTTTATCTTATTTCTCAGCAGATGGTATGTCTAAATATGGTTACGATCCAAAGTACTGGGGGTTAGGACTCGCACATCCGGACTGGGGAGGGGACAGGGCAAAACCCGGGTTGTAATAGCATCAAAGGGGAAAAAGATGTAGAGCAGAATAGAAGCCAGGTTTCCCCTCCTCCCCCAACCCTCCTGACAAGCCCCTGCACGCTCTGCCTCACTCCTGTCCCCGCTGATGAAATGAGTCACCTCCGAAGAGAAAGTTCCAGGAGCCAGCTTCCTGTCATTCCTTTTCTAGGAGTATTTAGGCTGATGTCATTTGGGGGCTTTTCAGCTCCCAATCTTAGAATTAGCAGCCTTTCTCTCTTTCTTTAAAAAAAACCTTTCTGGAAATGCTAGTTCCTTACCATATTTATTGCAGTCATCTGCTTATGCGCAATGGTAATTTTTATCTCCATGGGAGGAAATCTCAGGCTGAGAACATACATAATAAACGGATGCATGCAGCAAAGTGCAACCACATAGCTTTTGTTTGTTTAATATGTATTACTCTTTTTTCAGGGTCAGCAAATATTTTTGAATTTAACTTTGACCTTTGAGGAGATATCCCTTTTATTTCCTTTTTTTTTTTTCTATTTCCATCTGTTTGGCTCAAATTGGTGTCCGTGGTCCTCATGACATTCTGTGTTCTTGTTTACTCTTCAGACTTCAGACCAAAATTGTTGTGCTTCTGGTTGCTAAATCTATTACATTCTCGTGTCAGAGAAGTTCCATTGCAAGTGGCAGGCTAGCAGAATGATTCAATGGAGGACTCCAGCTAGACTGCTGGGGTCAAATCCTGCCTCTGACACTTACTACCTTGTGACGGTGGGCGTTTCTCTCATTTTCTACGGCTCAGCTTTGTCTCATCTGTTAAGTGATGATGATAATAATTTCAATTTCACGGGACCATTGTTAGACTTAAATGAGCGTAAAGGACCTGGCACATAGCAAATGCCAAGTAAGTGCAAAATATAATAATTATGATGCTGCTTGCCTTTGTTCTGCATAGCTTCCCTGGAGATTCTGTTCCTGCTTGGCTCATTCTCGGTTTCTCCCCTACTGGGTTTTCTGTTTGTAACCCATGCAGGGGTAGGCAGGCTTCCCTGGAATCCTCATTAGACCAGCTGTCCCCAGCTCAGTCTGAGAACCAGAATGGTTGACAAGGTCTGTAAGTTTTACTCGACTTCGGGTAGGGCTGCCACATCTGCTTGAACAGAGATGGGTTTCTCCTTCCTGGTTCCTGGATTGACCACAACATTTGCCCCATTCTCCTGCTGATGACTGCCATTTGGGAGGCAGGAGGTTGAGTAGTACATTTCCATAACATCTCAGTCTGGACACATCATAGCATTGATACAGACAAGGAGGATGTCTGTGTCTGCCTTTCTGACATTATTGAACAGGTTCCTGACCTCAGTTATATTGTGCAAATACCAACATCTTTCCTTGTCCTGCGGCCTGCCTTGGGCTGGCACCTGCTAAAGAACTCCCTAGTTGTCACCTGTAACTTCGTGACCCATGGTGAGATACCGTCATCACAAGACCTCCAAGGGCTTCAAGAGCCACGGTTCTCCTAGCAAGGCACCATCTCCTACTGAGTTCAGTAGTTATTTAGACTCCTACCTTTGCCCTCCCTCTTCAGGCTGGTCTTGGCCTTGGTGAATGGTAGCTATTGTTTCTGTAACCCTCATTCCTAACCTGCCCATTCTTCCTTGTGAACTGGGGCTCTCCTAATTCAAAGTGGCTTTGTGGGATCCTGAATTCTCTTGTTTAGTGCCTCTCACTGGACCCTCCCACTTCAAAGCCCCCCTTTCCTTTACCTGGCCAAACAGAACCTCTCTTTTCTTTTTACTCCTGTGGCTCGTTTTCTTACAACCTTCCTGTCCAGATTCTTTGCCCCCATGTGTACACCCCGTCATCATTTCCCAGTACAATTTGCTCCTTCCATACATCAAGTTCTCATATCTCGGCTGCAAGGAAGTAGGGGCTAAGATCTTAATTTCTAGTTGGTGGACAACTGAAATGATTTCATATTAAAAATGATATTTTAAGACTTTAAGACACATCAAGCACTTTGGAGAATATCTGGAGGGGTTTTTTTTGTTTTGTTTTTTTGTCTTTGTTAGTAAGGCTTTTTTTGGCCATATATAAAAATATTTCTCATTAATTAAACTAACTTATTTATCAATATTAGAGATGATTAGAAATTGGCAGAATATGCTGTTTTATTTTTTGTCAAATTGTAAGAAGGCAATATATTCCACCAATTTCTTTGGCATCTTTAATATCCATATTCAGATTTTGGTCTTATTTTTATTGCAGAGTTAACAAGACGGTACTTACAGATGTAGATAATGGGGTGTTTTAAAACTAAGTTCAGGAGTGATTCTTGCTAAGTCACATAGTAAGAATTCTTTTGCAAGTCTTGTTGAATGTGGCATAAATGTTGCATGAATGGAGTCCTCTGTGAAAATCTTTATTAAACTTCTTGAGGTCAGACATCATGAGTGGATGCCCAATACATGGATGAATTATTGAAGAAGTCATCTCAAGTTGGTTCAAGAACAGGCTGTTTTCAATCTCTACCCTCTCCAGTGGAACTATCAGTGGGCTTACCAAAATGGGCCTCCACTAGATTTCAATAATGAAAGCATACTGGAAAGACGTGAGAAAGCTAGAGAAATACATTTCTTGTTTCATTTTTCTCCTCACAGTGGGAAGAGAACCTCAGCAGGGGTTTAGATGGTTGCAGTCTCAGGGAAGACATGCACTGAATATTTTTGCTTTTGAAATGATGCTTTTTAGCGAGTCCTTTCCTAGATTAGCGGTGGTGGTGGTGGGGGGGATACGAGAGAATGTTTTGAAGTCTTTTCATCCACTCTGGAAAGTTTCGGTCTGACTCGCCTGTGTTACAGGATGCTGTGGCTCTCTGTTTCCTCCCCTCAGAGGCTTCAGCAGCAGCATGTTTAGATGCTCACAGTCCCCTTGGTCCCTACCGAATAGAAATTAGTTTGAAGGCCGAATGCTCTCAAGTAATGTTTTTCTGTTGCTGGGTTCTGCATTTTATTGTCCAGGCATCCTACAGAGCTGCTGGCTGTGGGAATTTGCAGAGAACATTCAGAGAAACAGGCATGGGGTTGGGGGTGGGGCCAGGGCATGTAGCTCAGTGGTAGAATGCTTACTTCACATGTGCAACCTCAGTACCACCGGATGGATGGATGGATGGATGGATGGATGGATGGATGGATGGATGGATGGATGAAGAGGCTACAAAGGCCATTTTTCCAAACACCTCACTTATCTTTCTTTTCAAGCCCTAAAGTTGTTAAGGACAAGGTCCTATTCTGTGGGGGACGAGCAAGAAAACTAGAAGGCTACTGTTGTTTAGGTGAGAGAAAGAAATCTGGGAGGCACAGAGCTGTCATGGGAGACTCACAGGACTGACGTAGGCTCTCTTTGTGAGGAAGAATGTCTGCTAAAAAGACACAGATGAAGAAGAAAGGGATTCCTTGGCAGAGCAGTGACCTCAGCTATCATAAACATTAGAACGGATGCTGCCAGCTGTCAATCACAGGGGGCGCACTTTGGCATCCTCATTTGGTGAGGTTGGGGAGGAGGAGGGCATTGCTTTGAAGATTCTGCAATGTTGTGGGAGAGGCCTTTAGGGAGAAACAGTGGAGTGTGGGGAAAACGAGCACCCTCAGAATGTATGGGGAAGCCAGGCTCAGCCTCAGCCCTGCTCCTGTGTTGCCAGGCCTGCTACTTATGCTTTTAAACGTAATAGTTTTCGTAGCCTGTGCATTCGGTCATTGGCTGCAGGCCTGGAACCACTGATGGACCTAAAACCACACAGGGCAAGGGTAGCAGAGCCATTAAGTGGCAGAGCCAGCAAGAACAAGGGTTCTGTTTTCTGAAGAAGTCCTGAGGGGCTTGTCTTCTCCTGTCTAATTCAGCGACCATTCACTGATGGGGAGACTACGGATCAATTAATCTAAAAGAAAGGAAAACCTTATGGGTTATTCTTTCTCATTTATTTAAACTAACAGAGATTTCAGCTCTCTTTAAACAAAGCGTCAAGAATGTGATGAGGAGTAAAGAGGAAGCCACCCATGGGTTAAACCAACAATGAGGAAACATACTGATCTTTGTGTAAAGACATGCCCATGTGCAAAGGACAGTGTCATTTAGTCTGCCCGGTGAGAACAGATTGATGGAGACATGTGAGGTTTCAGAGGACTTTTGAAAACGAGGATGAATTAATTGAACTCTGAGCTTTGTAACGCTGCATTGGTTTAATTGGAGGGAGCCAGTTCACACATTGAGCACTTCTGTGGGAATTTTAAATATCCTCATCTTCAACTGTAAAGGCCTGGGATGGAATTGGACGGTGGTGGTTTCCGAGGATGTTGCTTGGAGACGTCCACTAGCTCCTTTCATGTTTTACAGTATCTGAAAGGATCTTGGTTCACCTCTCAAAGAAAGGCATGGTTTTCGGCGGCTGCAAGTGATCAGCACCCCGTGTGCTACAATTAGAGCTTGGTTTCTTGTGACTCGGCAATGCAGGGCCTTCAAAGTACACGAATAAACACACTACCTTCTGCCATGTGATGAAGGGACTCGGACAACTCCTTGATCCTACACTCGTTGTTTGGACTCGTCTAACAGATTTTTGTTTTGCACTTTTTGAATCCATAAAGATAAATATAATTAGCCACCAAGATCCAGCTGGGATCCATTGTGAATAATTTTTTAGACTGAATATTTTTTTTAACCTTGAAAATTCCATGCATTAATATGGTAGTTACACAATTCCCACCCTACCTTCTCCCCGCTGTCCCTCCGGAATTCATTACCTCTTCTTTAAAAAATTGTTACATATATGTGCATGTGTTCATATAAATATAGCCTGCTGAGTCCATTCGGTGTTTCTCATGTGTGTATGTGTTTAGGGGGTGACCACTTGGATTGGATAAACCTTCAGGGGTAACCCTGGATAATACTGATTTCCCTCTTTCAGAAGCCATTAGTTGCTTACAGCTCTTCTTTAGGAGCAGAGCCTTGTGAAATTTCCTCCATTCACACTGGCATGGGGACTGGTGTTGTCATTGTGCAGGCAGGACTTGCATAGGTGACAGCACTTTGGGGAGGTCTTGGGTACAGCGTCTGTCATATATGGTAGACACTACTTCTCAGCAGATGTCCCAGTCCTCTGGCTCCTGTAGTCTTTTCCTACCACGGTGATGTTCCCTAGACTTAGGTGTATGGGGTTATGTTGTAGATGTTATGTTATTGTGGTTGGGGTTGGGTGAGAGGTGAGGGGCACACCTAACTGTGGATGTAGTGCAAGTATTTAGGAGGCAGTTGGGAATTATACTGGTTTAGGAAAGTGTCAATAGTAGGTTCTTTTCTAGGGTCTATGACCTTCACCCATGAGTAACTGGCTTATAGGTTTATAGTACCAGGAATAATTCCCTTCTGTCAAGTGGGATTTAAGTCCAGCAAGATGGCTGTTGGTTGCCCCCAAGATACAAATGCCACTATTGTACCATAGGGATATATTGCCATGCTGGTTATTTTTTGTGGTTTATAGACTTTACAGCTGGGTAGGACTGTTGATTTCTTCTCTCCCTTGAGAGCTTGCATAGCACTATTGGATACTATGAGAGCTAGTCCTCAGGTAGGAGGCTTCCAGGTCAGTTTGAGTTTGATTCCTCCAATGCTTGTGTCTGATGTATGGGGTATCTTCAGAAATAAGTTCTTAATGTCCTGGTTCTGGGAGGAAACCAAGGGCAATAGCAATAGCCTACATTGTTTTGGGAGAGTCTTCAAATTGCACAACCAGCAAGTTAAGGGGAAGTTTCCATTGGGAATAACTTTAAGAATCACTTCATGTCAAAATATATTTAAAAACCTCCAACCTGTTCACATCTCAAGAATTGGTTGGCTCTCTGAATTGGCATCAATCTGACAATGTAACGGGGGGAGGTGGGGGGGGGGGGGCAGTTTGAAGGTATCCTTTGGCTGAGTCAGGTATTTCTACTCAAGGTTGGGGATCAAGGGACCTCTTAAATAGATCTGTCATAGTTGTGTTAGAAGATCAGCGCTCGCGAATGCCAAGTGGAGCCAGACCTCTGGCTTCACAGCTGTACCCACCAGACCCAATGTATAATCGTCCCTTGGTGTGCAATGATAATCACCAAGTGGGATGCCTGGTCCAGATGGCCTTCCATGCTTCAGTGCACGGCCCCTCTGGGTATGGATGCTGTGCAGTAGAGCGATGTGGGCATGTAAGTGGGTGGAAATTTTCTAATGTGCCACAATAATAACAATGCTGAATCCTATCGCTGCTCAGCTTCCTCTAGAACTTCAGCCCACGCAGCAACCTACTTGGTTCACATTCCGATGTGAATGCTAGACAATTAGCAACTGATAATGAAAAATGCCATGGGAACCAGTGGGAAAATAATAGCTTACTCCAAGGATATAATGAAATGAAATTAGCACAGACAGTAAAACAGACAATTTATGGTGTCTTTTTTTTTCTTTTTGTAATTAAAAAGAACCAGTAAATACTTAGAGTAGAGAAATCTGAGAATTGATTAGACTCCCCCATCTGCTTTGGGAGAGGCTTTTTTCCCCCACCCAGAAATCCATCTAGAGGAGCTGCCTTATAGGGAGGCACTCCTGCTAAGGTCCAATAGTATGAAAAGTGCCTGTTTTATTTGAAAATCATGACAGTTTTGTTGCATTGTTACCTAAGTGGCTGTCATATGGTCTGGGCCTTAGGAAGGGATGCTAACACTAGATACTTGATTTTAGTGTTGGGTTATACAGCTTTGCTTTTGGATGAAGTATCAATAGATTTTGATGTTTGCAACTAACAAATTCTGAGCAACAAGATGAACTTACAGGTAACTTTCTGAATACAAGAAAATGTGTTGTACATGAAATTAGAAGTTGAAATGCCTTTAAATATTCCATATCTAGATGTCTCATTCTCTACTTCACAATAGCCTTGAACATTTAACCCTATATATTATTTTTTGTGGGTGGGCAAAACTTTAAAAATGAAGCATTTCATAATAATCATTAAAGTATTTAATTGCTTTAGGATGCAAGAAAATGGCTTAATTTTTTTTTTTCCAAAAAGGGATTGGATTAGTTTCAAACAATTCTGTTAAAATTTCAGTCTCTCTGTGTGGGTAGTCTTCTGTGAGTTGAAAAATAAAGAAGTCATAAACAAATCAAAATTAAATTCACTCCAAATGTTCTCCAAATGCATTTGTTTTGGAGTGTTGAAGAAAGTTGAATATTATTCTCCTAAGATATTTTATTCATCTGAAGTAGATGAATCTATCTACTTCTATCTATCTATTTGAAAATTAAATTGCCCCAATTGATCTAAAAAGCCATCCCAACAAGTACAGAGACCCACAGCTGGACAATGTGCAGAGAGTGCGAGACCTTGGAACATTCTGTCCTAGATAGGATATCTCCATCAGGTCCTTCCCCTCAAGACTCAGGGAGCCCTGAGGAAGAGGAGGCAGAAAGATTGTTATTAGCCAGTGGGGATGGAGGACACCAAGGAAACAAGGCCTATGCAGATACGAACTCACAGAGACTGAGGCAGCATGCACAGGGCCTGCACTGGTCTAAGCCAGATGGAGCCTTAGTACTGAGTGAAGTTAACACAGGCCCCTGTCCCTAACCTGGAAGCTATTTCCAATTGATAACCACTTGCTATTAGTTTTCTTCTACAGAGTCTCACTGGGGAAACAAACCACTCTTAGGGGCAGTCCTCATGCCCAGCAGTAGATGGCCAACACAAACAATACTCCGTGGTATTTTGGGAGTATGTATGTATGTATGTATGTATGTATGTATGTATGTATGTGTGTATATGTATTTTGTCTCACAATGCTTTGGGCATTTTTTTAAACCTTACAGGTCTTTTGCTTATATATTATGGTTTCTGATTTTGGGTTTTTATGGGATCCTGTGTGTATGAATGTGTGTCTCATCTGTCTCTCTGTCTGCATGTGTTTCTTGTGCTCTTTCTTTGGCTTTCTCTTTTTCCTGTTTGGTTGTTTTGTCCAATTCTGGTTTGTTTTTATTTCATTTTATTTACATTTTTTAGATGCTTGTTTGTTTTTCAATGAGAGAGAGAGAGAGAGAGAGAGAGAGAGAGAGAGAGAGAATTTGAGTGGGTGGGGAGGTACAGAGGATTTGGGATAAGTTGGGGGAGGAGAAACCATTATCAGAATATATTGTATGAAAAAAAAATCTACTTTCAAAGAAACAAAAAACATCCCACTCACATCATATAACTATATAAGCTCTAAGGTTTTCATAAGATATGTTTTTATTGGGCATATGTTCCCAGTTTTATCATGGAATTCTATTAAGCTGAATAATATCAGATGGTAATAAATACAATCACCCCGTGCTAACTATTCAGGTTTCTTTGCAAAGGCTAAATTGTACAAGGCCAATATATTGCTCAATTAAATTCGGCTACAAGAACATGCTAATAAGATACTGACAGTCTAGAAATGTTGGCAGTGGCTTTAAAAACTGGCAGAATAACCTAATCCCTTGAGCATCTTTTCTATCTTTTCCTTCTGGGAAGATGAAGGAAGTCTGGGCCAGTAGAGAGCTGTCACAGTGTCTAGGGGAACTCAGACCATGGAGGAAAGTCCCCAAACCTCAGAGCTTCCATTTGTGGGGTACATTGGTACCTTTCTGCCATTTTCAAGTGTTACTTCCAAACT
Source organism: Peromyscus leucopus (assembly GCF_004664715.2). Taxonomy (NCBI): domain Eukaryota; kingdom Metazoa; phylum Chordata; class Mammalia; order Rodentia; family Cricetidae; genus Peromyscus; species Peromyscus leucopus. The sequence continues at coordinate 41,892,811 of NC_051075.1, forward strand.
TATCCTTGAGCATTAAGGACAAAGTGATCGAGCTTGCTTGATGAGTCTTGACTTGTAGAAGTGTGTGTGTGTGTGTGTGTGTGTGTATGTATGTGTGTGTGTGTGTGTGTGTGTAAGCTAAGTGAGAATTTGTATTTGGACATGTAAATCAGATAGGTTAGACCACTTAATTTTCAGAAGAAGATGGACACATTTCAACACATATATTACTATATTAAAGATAGCACTCTATGCGGCCCCCAAATGCATTCTCAAGTGTTTTGAGAGATGATTGGTTGCTAGTGACTCCATATGTTGCTGTGTTTTATTTTGGAACATGTTAAAATCTCACTTAGGTTTCATTAAGCCATTCCTTCTCCCCTATTTTTTGAAAAGTCTATTTTTTACTTCCAAAGAATTTGTTTGAACACGTAGTTAACTTATACTTGTTAGCTATTCCTAGGACCAAGGTTTAGGTGGGGCCGCACACTTCCTCACAGTGTGTGGACACAAGTGTGTACGCATGTCTACATGTATGAAATATACACTTCCTCACAGTGTGTGGACACAAGTGTGTACGCAAGTCTACATGTATGAAATATTTCACAATTCTAAAATTATCGTTTATCTATAAGACTATTGAGTATATACTATTTAATTATGCCCAAATTTAGAACCACAACACAATATGCTTTCAAATATCAAAGATAATGTATGTTTATTTATTTTTTTTATTATAGAAGTATTGTATAGGGGAAAGAGTGGGAATTATAGCTCTTATTTGATAGGAATTCTGTCTTTTTTAAAAACAGAACATTTTTCATTGTTTTTTCTTTTTTTTTAAATTTATTTTATGTGCATTAGTGTTTTGCTATGGGTTTCAGGTCCCCTGGAACTGGAGTTATAGACAGTTGCGAGCTGCCACGTGGGTGCTGAGAACTGAACCTGGGTCCTCTGGAAGAGCAGTCAGTGCTCTTAACTGCTGAGCCATCTCTCCAGCCCCTTGATAAGAATTCTTAAGTGGTTTATTTAACCTGTGCTTGCTCTCTCTCTCTCTCTCTCTCTCTCTCTCTCTCTCTCTCTCTCTCTCTCTCTCACTCTCTCTCTCTCTCTCTCTCTCTCTCTCTCTCTCTCTCTCTCTCATGTGTACATATGCTTGCATGTTGTGTATGAAGGTATACTTATCCGTGTGTCCACATGTGGAGGTCAGGCGTTGACTTTAGTTTTCTTTCTCTATTTTTCCACCTTGTTCTTTGAGCCAGGGTCTCTCACTGGACCTTGCCAGCAGTCTTCTTGCATCTGCCTAGGACTGGAGTCACAGGTGTGGACAGCCCCGCCCCCACTTTTCCAAGCCCTTTGGGGATCAAACTCAGGTCTTCATGCTTGTGTAACTGTTGGAGCCCACTAGGTTCCTAGAGGCTGTACCCAGCAGAACTGCATAAGAGATTGATTGGACCATGGGCCTGGGGACCAGGTGTTTGTAAGGATCTACACTTGACTGTAACTAGCAAGGGGGAGGTCTTTTGCTCCACCCTTTGGCATTGTTATAAATAGACCTTTGGAATAAAGTTCTGGGATGGTGGATAAGGATCCAGGTCCACTCGAGTCTATCCTATGTTTTCTCTCTGTTTCTCGCCACTTTATTTCTAAGTCTCTTATCCCTCCTTCCTCAAGAGTCCCTAGGGTGAATAAGTGTGGGGGCCGGTCCCCCACATATAACTTATGTATTTTATCCATTTAGCCATCTCTTCAGCACCTTCTTTCTTTCTCTCTCTCTTTCTCTCTTTCTCTCTTTCTTTCTTTCTTTCTTTCTTTCTTTCTTTCTTTCTCTCTTTCTCTTCTTTTCTTTTGTTTTTTCTTTGCCATGTGAATTGTCTTTATTTTGGTGTGTGTCCACACTTCAGCATTTAGTGCTCCTGAACTCAATGTGGCACTGAGCCAGGAGGCCAGGTCCACTGATCAGAAAATGCTGTGACATAGAGCTCCTTGGGGTCCCTGCTGAGGGCCTGAAGAGCAGCACAGAAACCAGAGTCTGTAGGGTCAGGGCCTCGTGTTCCAGCTCTCCGGCTCCACGTCAGGGTGACCATGAGAACCCTGTGCAAATCTCTTCAGTGTGTAAAAGCAAAGCGATGAGTAGAAAAGAAACTGACCCAGAACCATGTGTGCTTAGGACTTCGTGGGTGGCCTTTCTCTAGGCGTAACCACCAAGGACCCTGAGTTCTGCCAGGTCTGAGTAGCCCCTTGACTACTCTGTTCACCTCAAGACCTGAGCTCAAAGCTGGTGGAACAGTCACCCCCTTTCCAGAATGGTGGCCAGCGCTAAGTGAGGGAGGCCTGGTTCTTGGAAACTCATTTGATTTTTTTGGGCCATAGAAAGTGTCAGGTTGTGATGGGCACCAAGGGAGTTGAGGAAGAGGGAGAAAGCATTAACTGTTGTATGATATTTGTTTGTGTTCTGACAAATAAAGCTTGCCTGGAGATTAGAGGGCAGAGTTAGACACTGGTTAATCATAGAGGCCAGGCAGTGGTGGCACACACCATTTTTTAAAATGGTTTTTCGAGACAGGGTCTCTCTGTGTAGTTTTGGCACCTGTCCTGGATCTCGCTCTGTAGACCGGGCTGGCCTTGAACTCACAGAGGCCCACCCAGCTCTGCCTCTTGAGTGCTGGGATTAAAGGGATGTACCACCTCCATCTGGCTGGTGGCACACACCTTTAATCCCAGCACGTGGCAGGAGGAAGCAGGAAGATAAGGAGTTCAAGGCCACCCTGGGATACACAAGACTGAACCGGTCTAAAAGAGAAACAGAGCCAGGGAGTGGTGATGCACGCCTTTAATCCCAGCACTAGGGAAGTGGAGACAGTAATATAATGTGGGTGGAGACAGGATCTCAGCACCAGCCCCACTTTTCAGTCTGAGGATCCGGAGAGGCAAGAAGTCCCAAGTGGCTGCTCCTTTGCTTCTCTGATCTATTAGGTTATTACCCTGATATTTGACTCCTAGTTTTTATTGCTAAGACTAATTAGGATCATGCTGCACATTGCCCCTTGATAAAGGTGGGGAGAAAAAAATGGTAAGCTCCAAACTCTTCACTGAAGGCCAATTTTAGAGGGATTGGAGGATTACAAGCTTCAGTTAGGGTGGAAGTAGAGGAATGAGGACGGGGGCGTGGCTGAGAAGGCGCAATACTTAAGACTTAAGAAAGAGGCGGGCGGTGGTGGCGCACGCCTTTAATCCCAGCACTTGGGAGGCAGAGGCAGGCGGATCTCTGTGAGTTCGAGGCCAGCCTGGTCTCCAAAGCAAGTTCCAGGAAAGGCGCAAAGCTACACAGAGAAACCCTGTCTCGAAAAACCAAAAAAAACCCCCAAAAAACCAAAAAACCAAAAAAAAAAACCAAACAAACCAAAAACCAAAAAAAAAAAAAAAAAAAAAAAAAAAACCCAAAGACTTAAGAAAGAAAGCAGGGGTACAGCCAAAGCACCCCAAATCCAGAAGTAGTCTCATGGGCTGCTTCCTGAAGCCTGGCTGTTCACTCTAAGGCCCACCATGTGGTGGTGGTGGTTGCCGGGCAGGATGGAGTCAGCATTAGGAGATTGTGTGATGTGTCTTGTGCTTGTTTACAGTTACATTCGTTGTGCCGGCCACTCCTGATGGGCACGCCTTCTTGATTCAAGTAGGTGGACATTGGTTATACTCGTCAGCACAACTCAGCACAACATAGCACAACTCAGGTATTTCAAATGGTCAAGAAATTAGGATCACTATGGTATCTCAGGATGAAGTCTGAGTGAGCTTCCTCTCCAGGACTTGGAGGTCCTAAAAGATGTCTCTAGAAAATGCACTCTTGTGGAAAATGAAGAGTTGGGCTGGATGGGGGAACAGGAGGCTGGGGCTCTGGTGACTAATTGCTGTCACGCTGTCCCTTTGGCAGCTGCGTCAGCCTCGTGTTCTTTTTTGACATCACTGCTCACTGAAGTTCCTGTAGGATGACTTCGATGCTGGGGGAATTGTGCCACGTGGCCAGCACTGCCGTGGCTCTTCGGTCTACCACTCCATTTGATCTATTCACATCACCCATGTTGGCTTTTGTTATAAATGTTACAGACGAGGCGCTTCTGCAGACGTAGGTCCGCATTTGATTTTAAGGCTTATGTTCATTTTTCATAAATTGTTCTTGAAGAGCCAATGGCCATCCCCGTCTTTCTTTTAAGTGTCACGTCTGTCTTCACTGTCCTCTAGACCCCAGCCAACTGTGCTCTTGCCTACTCCTTCCTGACCTTCTTCCAGCTCTTCCAATAGTCAGGGAATTCGAGGGACTTTTAGTTCAGAGCCTGTGGTAGCTGCCGTCCGACATGGGCGTCTCTCCTTTTCTGTTGTTTTCAGTGAGGTTTCTCGTGCTTCCTGGAGTAGTGCTGGGGAAGTTTACACCGAGAAATGAAGCTTCTGATCTTTCTTCTGTTGTCACTCTTCAGTTATTTCTGGTTTCAACCTTACTATTTCTGTTAAATGTTGTTTTCACTTTCTTTTTCCCCCAGCTCTTGTGAGTCAGATGGCTTTAGTTGACCATGGGAGGGAATTTATAAACGTCCAGAGACTACGACACAAGAGACTTCTCTCTCTCTCCCTCTATGCTCTACTGGTTCCTTGGGCTCTTGCTTAAAAGCCAACAGATGGAGCCTTCCAGGGGCTTGCCAGAGATACAGCTAACTTTGAGGAAGTTTTCACCATGAACTATGTGACCGAACTTCACAGCCATCTGATTTCCAATTTAGTAATTACTGGAATAATTAGATGAGTTACTCTGCAGATGGCACTTAAGTTTCATGACATATGTGTCCTTGTCATCCATAGCAGATGATATATGGAATATTTGTTCTTCACTATGATATGATATATGTGATGCAAAATGCCTTTAAGGTTTTTCTTCCTAAGCTTCTAATTTTGTGTAGACCTAAATGAGACATCAGACTTGCCTTGGCTTACATTGTCAGAACTCTTGGCTTGCTGTGTTCAATGGTGCGCATCAACTGCAGCACTGTGCTGATGGTAGGTCTTATGACTCTTACAGTATTTAAACTCTTTATAATTTTAAATGTTGAATAATAAAATTACAGAATGTTCAAACACAAAGATCATCACTTATAACAAATCTTAGAAAACTAGAATGATTTTCCTTATATACTTCCTTCCAGGCTTTCTAAAAATGGTATTTTTGGAATTTTAAGCTTATTTTTTTTAATTAAAATTCATATACTATAAATACATACTTCAAAAAATTAAGATTAAAATTTTGGGAGGAATTTCCTACATGTGTACTGTGTTCACATCTCTTTTAAAAATATAGATACAAAAGCAATTTATTCCATGATAAATATGTACACAGTCAGTCACAGAGAATAACAGTCTCAGTGGTGAGACAGGTCAACCCAAATGGGGATGGCATCACACTAGAGCAGTCAAGGACTAATTCCTAAAATCAGCAACTTTTATCAAGGGTTAATTTCATTTTAAACACAAATAGAAGCTAGCAATTCATTCTCTCCCAACTTGACAGCTCACCTGTGGTACAGCTGTCAGGTGGAAACATAGATCTTTTCAACTTGGTGGTCCCAAACTAAACACACACACACACACACACACACTCTCTCTCTCTCTCTCTCTCTCTCTCTCTCTCTCTCTCTCTCTCTCTCTCACACACACACACACACACACACACACTCTCTCTCTCTCTCTCACACACACACACACACACACACACACACAGAAAGGAAAAGAATAATGGAAACAGCTCAATAAATACAAGTAGCAAGCCAAATGTATGGGGGAAGGGGAATGTGTAGTCTTCTCTTGCCCCCTTTATTGAAAATAGATTCTTTTCTCATACAATAGATCCTGATTACAATTTCCCCTCCCTCTCCTCATCTCAGTTTCTCCCCACATTCCCTCCCTAGATCCACTTCCCTTTTGTCTCTTATTAGAAAAGAGCAGGCTTCTGTAGACGAAATTCTAAATGATCTTATTAAATAAGAAACACAGAGCCAAAAACAGAGTTAAAAGCCCAAGAAATCAGAGCACTAGCAAAGAGCTAAGACCACCTTATCTTACTACTCACTGCTGTCCTTCCTCTGAGAGAGAGACCTTCTTCCCGTGTGTCTTGTGTTTTATTGCTTTCCTATTCTGCCTTCTCATTGGCTCTAAGCCCAGCCACATGACTTCCTCATCATTGCTTGTCTATAAAGATCATGGTCTCTATGGTTGGTACTGGGATTAAAGACTTGGGTCACCATGCTGTGTCCTTGACCATACAGAGACTCTGCCTGCCATGTGATTGGGATTAAGGGCATGGGCTACCACCACCTGACTTCTATTTCTGGCTCGCTAATGACCTCTGATCTCCAGGCAAACTTTTATTTATTAACATACAAATAAAATCACATTTCAGCACAATTAAAATATCACCATAGGCTTCTAAGAGATAAGAACAAAACATAACAAAATAAAATACATGAGATAAAACAAAAACCACCACATCAAAGTCAGACAAGGAAAACCAACAGAAGGTAAAGAGCACAAGAGAAGGCACAAGAGTCAGAGACTTACTCCTTCACACACCCAATGGCTTGGCTCAGAAGCATTGTTTGAATGAGCATCCCAAATCATAAGTTTCTGATCATCAGCAATTGACCTGAGACTCATGGAGCGGATGCCAGGAACCGTCCTTGTCTACTGCTGCATGTCCTGGAAAGATGGTCTTCGCATCCACCACTTTTCCTTCTTTTCTACACTGAAAAGGAGTGATGGCCATGCAAGATGGTGGCCACCACAGGCTCTGGAGTAAAAGTCCCTGTTGGAAAATCTGGAAGAAGTCCAGAAAGGAGTAGGCAAGGACACAGTTAGCCAGGGCCTAGAGGACAGTGAAGACGTGATACTTAAAAGGTAGATAAGAATGATCATTGGTTCTTCAAGAACAATATATGAAAAATGAATATTGTATTAATCAGGGTTCTCTAGAGTCACAGAAATTATGGAACAAATCTCTCTCTCTGAGAGAGAAAAAATATATAAAGGGAATTTATTAGACCAACGTACAGGCTGCAGTCCAACTAATACAACAATGGCCAGCTGTGAATAGAAAGTCCAAGAATCTAGTAGTTGCTCAGTCCCACAAGGCTGGGTGTCTCAGTTGGTCTTCTGTGTATGCTGGAATCCCAAAGAGGCAGGCTCTAATGCCAGTGAAGGAATGGATGTGTGTGGGTGATATTTTATTTGTGCTGAAATGCAGTGATATTTTATTTGTATGTTAAAAAATAAAGCTTGCCTGAAGATCAGGGGGAAAAGGCCAGCCATTTTAAATAAACAAGAAGTCAGGCAGCACATGTCCTTAATCCTTTAGCAGGCAGGATCTCTGTGTGTTCAAGGCCACACTAAGGGAACAGAGCCACATGTGGTGACACATGCCTTTAATCTCAGTACCAACCATAGAGGCCTGGAGGTCTGTACAGACAGACAGAAAATGACAGAGCTGCGTAGGAAGAGGAAGTGAGGTAGCTGGGCTAAGAGAGCCAATAAAAGGGCAGAACAGCAAGGCAATAAGGGTGTGGGTAAGACAGGAAGTAATGTGCGTTTGGAAGCTGCAGAGTTGGTGAGGTAAGGTTGGCTGGTGGCTTTCCCTGTTTCCCTCATCTAAGGCTTTCACCCCTATATTTGGCTCCATATTTTTTTATTTAATAAGACCATTTAGAAATTCGTCTACAGATGTGCTGATAAAATGAGGGCAAGAAGGGTTCATTCTTCCATCGTCCTTATGTAGGCTTCCAGCAGGAGGTGTGGCCAAGATTAAAGGGATTATTAATAAAAACAAACCCAGAGCCAGGTATTGGGGTGAACGCTGAAAGATCACAGACAGACAGAATAGGCCACAGCTAACCTCACCTCACCAACTTCTCAGCCGATCCTGTTTCCTCAAACTGGAAGCCTCTGAGTCCTCACCTGAACGGATCTCAGCTGAACTGCTGCTAGAAGCCTAAAAGCTTAACCAGCTCTAGTTCCCGGTTTTCACGCCTTATATACCTTTCTGCTTCCTGCCATCACTTCCTCAGATTAAAGGTGTGAGTCACCATGCCTGGCTATTTCCAGTGTGGCATTGAACTCAGAGATCCAGGCAGATATCTGCCTCCAGAAGGCTAGGATTAAAGGCGTGTGTGCCACCATTTTCTGGCCTCTGTATCTAGGGGCTGTTCTGTTCTCTGACCCCAGATAAGTTTATTAAGGTGCACAATATATTGGGGGACACAATATCACTTCAAGCACTCATGTTAATTATAATCCTCATTTCTACAACTAGTCACGTGGTGGAAGGAGAGAAATGATTCACACAGTTGTCCTTTGACTTCCGACCTTGCCCCTCCCGCAGCAAATATGTGTCTAATTGCACGTCTGCAGCACACACACAAAGCAAAGACGTTAGGGAGGCGGACCTGGCCACCCTCTGGCCGCCCTCTTTGCGCCCTCTTGGTGCCAGTGGAGGCCTTCTGGGAATAGGACTTCTAAAAGGCAAATATGTCTGGAAAGCTTTGGTGCAAGGTCATTTTTGCTGGCTATAAGCGAGGTCTCTGGAATCAGAGCACACAGCTCTTCTTAAAATTGAAGGTGTTTATGCTCGAGATGAAACTGAATTCTCCTAGGGCAAGAGATGTGCTTATGTGTATAAAGCAAAAAACAACACAGTGACGCCTGGAGGCAAACCGAACAAAACCAGAGTGATCTGGGGAAAAGTAACCCGGGCCCATGGAAACAGCGGCATGGTTCGTGCCAAATTCCGAAGCAACCTTCCTGCAAAGGCCATTGGACACAGAATCCGTGTGATGCTGTACCCTTCCCGGATTTAAACTAATGAAAAGTAAATAAACAAAAGTGGATCTGTGAAAAAAAAAGTAAAGATGTTAGTTAATAAATGTAAATTTAAAAAAAAAATCCCTTTCCTTAAACAGAAAATGCAAAACTGAAAACAGAAGAACAGCTTCAAAGTTTCACAGGAAACCGAGCCGTAGACTCTGGCTCGCATTTTTGTCTGGAGAATGCCGCCCGGTAGAAAAACACGAACCCTCACCCAACCGCGGCCTGGGGTAGCAGTGCGCAACGAAGATGGCTTTAGCTGGAGATGGCCCGTCCTAGGAGGGTAACATCGGCAGGCTCTGTTCTGTAACACCGCGGCGCCACCACACGGAGAAATCTGGAGTGACCAGCAGTGGGCGGTGCCCATCAGGCAGGGGTGGTGCTGGAAAGTTGCTACCGGTGTCCGAGGCTGGGTGATCCGGTCTTCCAGGATACCGGTGCCCGAGGCTGGACGATCTGAGCCATGCATGGTTCTCCAGGATCCGGGCAGACTACGGCTCGCTCTGATGCAGTTTTAGTGCCATTTTTTTGAGTGTTCACAGGGGGCCCTACCTCCCACTGATGGGCTGCTGCTAGCATTAGCCCTGGCCCCGGGAGCTAGGGTCAGACCAGAAATGTTTGTATCACCAGTTATGAGACACCGAGGGTATCGCTGAAGAAGATCTATGGTGGGCTACCTTTGGAGATGGGGTTCTCTCACTTCAGCAAGACATTTTTAGCATGGATAAGAAAGACGTATCTGTAAGGGTGTGTAGTTTAAAATGCAGGAGGCGGTCGGCGCCGTTGGAGGTCAGAAGAGGGTTTCCGATCTGCTGGATCCGGGGCTACAGATGGCTGTGAGCCACTGTGGATCTTGGGAACTGAACTCAGGTCCTCTGCAAGGCAGAGAAGTGTTCTAAATCACTGATCAATCTCTCCGGTCCCAGCTGTATTTATTTTTATTTATTTTAATTTAGGAAATGGAAGTACAAAGACATAGTGTGCATGCATGTATGTGTGCACAGAGGGCGGAGATGACCTCGGCTGTCTGGTACCATCTTATCTCCCTGAGACACGGTCTTTCTCTCAGAATCAAGAATGGTTCTCTTGTCTTCACCCCATAGAGTGCTAGATTTATAGAAGTGTGCTCTTATCCCAGAGGATTCCCAGAGAGCTTCTGGTCTCCGGCTAATGTAGCAATTTCTGTTTTGGTTTTTCAAGACAGGGTTTCTCTGTGTAGCCCTAGCTGTCCTGGAACTCGACTTGTTGACCAGGCTGGCCTTGAACTCACAGAGATCTGCCTACCTCTGCCTCCTGAGTGCTGGGATGAAAGGTGTGTGCCACCACTGCCTGGTTTATGTTGTAGTTTCAAACACCAGCAAAGGGATGCCTCAGTAGCAGAATAGATGAACCTTCCAAAGAGAATGAAGGCAAGTAGGTAAAAGGCAAAAACTTCCTTCATCTACATCCCTTTATGTGGCCTGCCACCAGAGGCTGCGGTCCTGATTTAGGGCGGGTCTTTTCATCTCTTATGATCCTATCAAGAAAATCCCTCACAGGTGGGCCCAGCTTCTTAGGTTTTAGTTGATTCCAGATGTAGTCAGATGGACAAGTACAATTTGCCATGACAATGGGCTAATGTTTCTCTTATGACCCTTTTTCCTCAAGTTTCACGCACATTTTTCTGCCACTATTCTCTCTTAGGGACATTTGTTCTGTAATTGATTCCTTTGTACATAATGACTTCTAGATTTTTTTTTTTTAACTGAATGTATCTTGGCTTAAATGTCTCTTACTGGAGTCTTCCCCAAGCTGGATATGGTTTTCCTGTTTGATATGCTCATAGCAGAGTTAAAGAAGTAAATATCAGGGACTGTTTAAAGTATGCAGAGTTATGTCACCATCGTAGTACATATTTGGGTCCTCAAAAACATATCCAGGAAATGACTTTTCCTTCCTTTGCCAACATTGATGAACGTATCCTTAAAGTCACAGTTGTATGCTTCCCACAGTTGTATTTTATAGTAGCATGGGTTTATAGCCCCAGACAACCATTTGTAGCTCAACCCTTTTGAAGAATCTGTCTTCGTATTTGTGACAATGAATACCAGGCTTGTGATAGGAACAAGAAGATGTTGTGGGGTACTCACCAGAGAAGACTGTTCAGACATGGGTTTAAACCAATAGAAAGTCTTTATTAACTGGCCAGTGACTACACTGGGTGCTCAGGATCCCCCAGTGTAGCTTGAACCTTCCTCAGGGTGAGCTTTTTAGCACAAAAATTATGTTCTGGGTTGATATACCTCAGTTAACAAGAATAGCTAGCCAGAAGCAGAACCATAGAAGCCCCCAGACCGTAGCACATTTTGAGACTTTCCCCGAGCTATACAGACTTTTTATGGATCAGGCCTCTGTTTAAGTTTTGGCAGGTGGTGCTGTCTACAGGCTGAGGTGTACAGCCTGCATGGTCCTTCCATCACGGAGTCAGTTGGGCTAAGGTCTGAGGCCCTGTTACCAAGAGTGGTGTTCCCATGGTGAAGAAACCCTGCCTGCAAAGACATTGAGGTCTGTCATGTGAGAAATCTGCCTTAGTGAAGTATGAACCCAGTCACAGCCCGTCTGTCTGTCCCTTTAGCAAGGGACAGGCTGCAGAATGTTTGTCATTCTGGTGAGTTTGAGGACTGGATCTGTTCGGTTGTGAGAACCAAAAGTTGGGTCATTGTAATAGTGATGACTTTTTTTTTCTTCCTCCACTTGTGTTTTTTCTTGCCAGTCACTCCTGAAGCCATTGGCTTCCTGTCCGCCATAGGGGTCTTTGTTGTCCTTCTGGCTGTCCTCGCCCTCTTCATCAACAAGAAGCTGTGTTTCGAAAGCGTCAGCGGCCATCTGCATCTGGAACAAAGAGGGAAGAAGAGAAAGCAGTCTTTGAGAGACAAGACTGGGGGCCACACAGGACCGGGTAAGCACCCCATTTTATGTTCTTCTAAGCCAGGCAACCTTGCTGCTATTTGAAGAGTTTAAAAAGTGGCACTCTTTCCAAGGTGGCCCCATAAGGATTCACAGCTGAGCTGGCCAGTAATAGCTCTGGTAGACAGAATAATGGAACCACCAAGGATGCCTTAACTTCCCAGTGTCCTTAGGGCTGAGGGGGAAAGATTTACCTCCACTTCCCATCCTTTCTGCTCTTTAGACCCTTAGTTTGAAGAAACCCCTCTTCTTCCAGTAATCCTGAAGGAGGAAAAGTTCTTTGACAAGAATCTGTAAGTATTTCATCTTCATGATGGAATAAAACTGACTTGTTGCTCCTTTAGCTGTTTTTGATATATTCGGTGTTTGAGGACCATGTTCACTTTGGAGCACAGAAGTCCCCTTTCCAGAGAGAAAATTTTAGTTTCCATATCTAACTCTATTTGATGAGGGGGAAGTCATATGAAGAAATGACTTCTTGCTCTTGAAGGACATACTCTTTCAGTTGCTTAAGTGATGAAGGACATCATCACAGGGTCCAGGTTGTCACCCAGGAGATTAGACATGGAAAGGCAGCTTTCTTGCTCTTAGTAGCCAGATTCACATCCTCCTCTCACATGCCCTTCAGGTTCTTTATTGGAGCTGGTCAAGGAGCAACTTTGTATACTCTTTGGGGTAGGTCTAAGCCTGTGAGAACACCCTCCAATTCTAAGGGAGCTGTGGACCAAGCAGAACATTTGGCTCACTGATAGAGCAGCTTCTGTAGCCATGGAGAGTTCAGCTTTATTGATAGTGGGGACATATCCTAGAAATTTAAGCAGGCCAATTATCTATTGTTTCATGACAGATCACTCAAAACTTAAAAGCTTATATATTTATCTAAACTTTTTGTAGTTTTAAAAACACGGGAGTGGCTTAGTTGGGTGATCCAAATCAGGGTCTCTTATGAGGCTGCAGGCAAGTGAGCAAATGAAGGTGGAAGTTTCTGTCCCACCAGCAACTCCCAAACACCCAATAGCTGCTTCCCAAATAACCACACAGAAGCTTATGTTAATTATAAATGCTTGGCTGGTAGCTCAGTCTTATTGCTAACTAGTTCTTACACCTATAATTATTATCTATGTTTAGCCATGTAGCTTGGTACCTTTCCTCAGTATGACTGTCTCATCTTGCTTCCTCTGTGTCTAGCTGGAAACTCCTTGGCCCTTCCTCTTCCCAGAATTCTCAGTTTGGTTGCCCTACCTGTACTTCCTGCCTGGTTACTGGCCAATCAACATTTTATTAAACCAATCTGAGTGACAACTCTTTATAGTGTATAAGAGGATTATTCCATAGCATACCCCCTTTTTGTCTAATTAAAAAGGAAAGTTTTAACTTTAACATGGTAAGATTATATACAAAACAAACAATTAAGTAAGAATTACAGTAACACTATCTATTTGCATTTGGTAAAATTAGAGAACATACTTAATTATCTGTCTTATCTTGGTGAGTCTAAAGTTTTGTATCTAATTTACTTTCTATTATAACTAAGGAAAACTATAATTATAACTATTTAGTCTTCAACTCCATCAGAGACCCCAGAAGGGTAAAATATTACCTAATGACAGGGACCTCAAGCTGCCTGGACAGTCACCCAAAGTTCCTCTGCAATGTTGGGGCATCCAACTCTGGTCTATAGGCCTGAAATGTCTGTCAGATTTTCCTGTGAAGCAGCGAATTCTGATGGACTGCCCTACCTTGTCTTGGTGAAGTTTGGCAGTCACCTTGCTTGTATCCTGCTGGTCCAGTTTGGACAGTAACTGTCTGCAATTGAGACAAGGGCAGTTTCTTTGCCCACATGACTAGCTTTTGCCACATGGAGTGTCTTCGATGCCCATCATCCTTTTTGAAGTAATTGGTGCTGCCAGGAGCAGATGTGTTTCACTGTTGAGAAAAGTCTAAGTTCTTAAAACATTTTAAATGCCATTTCTATAGGTCTTTGAAGTGTTTGAAGATTGCCTATCTTTCTGAAATATATCTCTGTATGACCTTGAAAACATACCTAACATGAGTATAAGTTTGCTATTATAGATGACTATTAATCTGTATTTCTTAATTATATATTACATTTTTAAATGAGCTGCATAAACACAATACCTTAAACAAAAGTAGAAATATACATACAGTATAACAAAATTAACTTTGCATTTGAATCAATAAACCAAAATCCATACTAATATAAAATATGTAAGATTAATAGTTGTTTTTTGGATTAAAGTCGATTCAATAGTCTACCTTTTAAATCCTATCATTTCTATATCTCCCCCTTTTCTATTCAGGATAAATCCCTGAATCTACTCTCCTTTGTTTAGCTTTTTTCCTGACTATTATCCATAACAACTTATAACCAACCCCCATTAAATGATAACAAATACCCTATAATCTATTTTTGGGAATGTGTGTATAGTTTTCTAGATTACTTCCTGATGATTGGGGGCACTAGTAATCTTTGGAGGGCCTTGAGAAAATTTAGGGTAATTGTTAAGTCTTTGCTGGAATATTCCATGAGCCTGGATCATCTCAGTCAGCAGCCTGGAACCTGTTCTGGATATTGGATCACTTGGGCCATGGTTTTCATTGGTGTCTGGTCCCCTTGCTCTGAGAATATATAAACTTTTAAAGGTAACATACATATCTATATTAGTACAAGTATAGATTGTCCATTGTACACAAGTCACCAAAGATGATTTTTTGTTTTATGTTTGAACAGGTAAAATATACATCGTATGTTTTGTAGTTCTTCTAGGTTTATTTCTTTACGTCTGCAGCCAGATTTTTCAACGGGTCTTCCTCAAGCAAACCTGATTTTTGTGAACCCAGAATGAATCCACAGCCTCTCATTTCCTGTGGAAACAAAAATATAACCTCTACCCCAAAGTAATATATCTTTTGACTTAAGTCTTGAAGTGAAGATAATTTAAAAGTATATAGGTTGGATTAATCCAACAACATTTATAATCACATGGCTCTTAGCAGCTGTTGCTCCTTCCTCAGCTGTCAAACAACTCAAAGACAACACAATAACATACAGTATCCAGACTCTCTGTGTATTTTCCATCTTTACATGGCTTTTTTATATTACTTTACTCCCTTTTTTAAGAACTTTACTGTATTATTCTAAAACTATGTATCTCTTTTGCATGACTGTCTATGTCTTCTCTTTTCTCTCCCAAACCTGTGTATATTTTTAAACACACTGTGAACCATGTGCAAGTTTTTTATTTTAATCTGAATCTGTCTTTACTGCATATCTCTATCATTTTCTGACCACATGAGTCTTTAAACTGCTGAGCAGCATGGCTAGGACCACAGCGGCTGGCTCCACCCCATTCCTCGGCTTCCTGAGAGTCTAGCTTCATGGTAGAGGTACTGGCAGGAGCCAAATACATTGTCTCCAACTTTAGGGAGTTTCTAGGTCCATGCCACCACTGAGTAGCTTGCTACAGGCTCCTCAAAAATATCATACAAGTGTTTGGTAGCAGGGTCTCTTAAAAGAGCTGTGCATTTTTTTTTTACCACTAATGCTGAGTCCCCACCTTAGAATGCCATATGTAAGCAGAAGTTTATGTCCCACCAGCAACTTCCAAATACCCAGCAGCTGCTTCTCAAATAATTAACTCAGAGGCTTGATATTACTTATAAATGCTCGTCCAGTAAGCTCAGGCTTATTGCTAACTAGCTCTTACACTTAAATTAACCCATAATTCTTATCTATGTTTAGCCATGTGGTGTGGTACCTTTTCCGAGTATGACATTCTTATCTTGCTTCCTCTGCATCTGGTTGGTGACTCCCTGACTCCACCCTTCCTCTTCCCAGAATTCTCAGTTTGGCCGCCCTGCCTATACTTCCTGCCTGGTTACTGGCCAAACAGCATTTTATTAAACTAATTCGAGTGACAAATCTTTTTTTTTAATTTTTGCTTGTTTATTTATTTATTTATTTATTTTTTGGTTTTTTGAGACAGGGTTTCTCTGTGTAGCTTTGCGCCTTTCCTGGGACTCACTTGGTAGTTCAGGCTGGTCTTGACCTCTCAGAGATCTGCCTGGCTCTGCCTCCCGAGTGCTGGGATTAAAGGTGTGCACCACCACCGCCCGGCTCTGTTTGTTTATTTTCTTAAACACTTTTTTTTTATTTTGGTTTTTTGAGACAGGGTTTCTCTGTGTAGCTTTGTGCCTTTCCTGGAACTCACTTGGTAGCCCAGGCTGGCCTCGAACTCACAAAGATCCACCTGCCTCTGCCTCCCGAGTGCTGGGATTAAAGGCATGCACCACCACCGCCTGGCGAGTGACAAATCTTTATAGTGTACAAGAGGATTTTATTCCACAGCAGGCAAAAAACACTTCTAGAGTGGCTGGAGGTTCAGTTCCAGTTTTATGGATATCTCTAGGACTCCTTGACTTTTCACAACATAGCAAGCAACTGTTTTCTGAGCACAAGACAAAACAGAGAGTAAGGAGGAGCCACAGTTTCCTTTTGCAACCTCATCTACAAAGTCACACATTGTCATTTCTGTTCCCTTCTGTTTTTCACTGACTTGAGTCTAGGCCCAGGGGACTAAGAGTCAGGCTTCACTTTTGGAGGGATGGAGTATCAAGGAGTGTGTGAGCATGTTTTAAGTCACTGTGAAGTCAGTCATGGGGAAGGGCGCAGCTGTTGGGTGCTGCGGCTGTTGCCTTGCTCTTTTGAACTCCACTCGAGACATCTGACTCATCTTTAAAGAATAGAACAGAATATTTTATGGAGTTTGCCATGTAAAAGCGGGGACTTCCAAATCCTTTAGCCACTACTGTCCCAGCTGGGTCTAGGTTAAGGGAGAAGAGCAGGTATTGTTCGGCCATAGTTTGGTAAGCAGGTGGACTTCGGAATGATTCTTCTCCTTTGGATCTGACTGTCACTCTGATGTGACCTTGATGAATTAGGAAACCATTTTGACCTTCAGTCTCCTTTATCTGCATGTTGGGATTATTGGATCCCTGCAGGGTTGTCTTAGAAGAAATGGTTTATTTTGTAAAGGTGTGGTATAGCATCTACTGTGAAGACCCTTGTGGAACTTTGAGCAACTTTGTTGAGCAAACAAGCAAGCCTTCTGATACCCATGCCGTATGTCAATATGTTGGATTCTTTATGTAAGCTGGGAGATTGAGGTTGGTGAGGTATTCTCCTTTGCAAATAATAATGACTAAGACTAAGGTTGGAGCTGTTTAGAAACACCCCCTTTTTGTCTTGTTTTACTTTTTTTTTTTTTTGAGTGTTTTAGGGACAATTCCAAATTATACTTGCAAAAAAGTTGAGATTTTTAAGATCACGTTGGAACACTAACAAGAAGGCACAAGATATTGCGAAGTTCTAGCCTCAGACTTAGAGCAGCATCACCAGGAGAGCTTTAAAAAGAGCAGGATCTTCAGATGATCCCGAGAAGCAAACACCTTTCTTTGACATTGCTTCCCCGAAAGGGTTCATTTTCATGGATCAGAAGTTACGGAAGACACACTCCTATTCCACATTTTACCTAACCTTTGATATTTTCTTTAATTGTCATCCCTGATGCACTAATTTCTCCATAAAGTTGGGATGTTCCTTACGTGTTTTGACAAGTGTTAAGGAAAGAAGGCAGCCTCGTGTGGTGGAGAGGAGCATGGGGCAGACACTTGGAGCTTACTTTGCTGCTAATTGGCCATGCAGTATTTTGGGAAACCCGCTTCACCTCTCTGGGCCTTAAGTCCTCATTTGCAAATTGATAACTCTGGACTAGTTTCTCCCAGATCTCATTCCATGGTGATCCTATTTGGTGCATAGGGTTACCATAGCAACTTCTGGGGCTCTGTGAATGGAAGAGACCTAATAAGAAAGATTAAACATCAACTAGGCCATCCTTAGACTGTACTGTATGAAACGGAAAATTTTGAGGACTAAAAAGATGGCTTTAGCATCCACAACTAATTAACCATTCTAATCCCTGCAAGGGCTTGAAACAGGAAAGAAGTCTCTTAGCTCATCTGGTATTGTCAGAGATGAAGAAACAGGGGTCTGTTTTCTGCATCTACTGTGCAAAATAATTTGCCTGACGAACACCATATCTTCATTTAGGCTATGCATTTTCCATAGTTTGAGGTCTACACGTCTCATTTTGCCTGGAATTAGAAAAGGGGAAGATTTGGTGAGATGTTATCTTCCTAGTAACACAGGCAGTAGCAGTGATTAGCTGGCAGCTGACATTTATTTAGCACTTGTTATTGCGGTGGACAGACCCAGTATTCCAACTCATTATTTGCTTTCTTTATTTAAGGTGCTGTGTTGATCATTGGTAGTGATTGTTTCTGGGGGAACTGCCATTTGGAACAAAGAAGGTATTCTTCAACTTTGAGATAGAAAATTGATTGAAAATAAAATCCCATGGTGAGAGGAGAGAGTGGAGGGGGGAGAAAGAGAGGGAGAGAGAGAATAAATTGACTAAATGGATTTCATTTTGTCTCCAATAAAGCATTATTTTTTGAGACAGGGTCTCATGTAGCCCATACTGGCTTCAAACTTGCTCTATGACTGAGAATTATCTTAAATTTTTTTTATTATTACGATTATCATTTTTTTTTTGTGTGTGTGCGCTCATGAATACCACAGATTTTTTTTTTGGCCTGTGCTCATGAATATCAACATATGTGGAGATCAGAGAAGAGCTTGTAGGTCCTAGCCCTTTGACGTGTGAGTTTTGAGTCTCCACCTCCGGTCATCAGGCTTGGCAACAAGCACCTGTCCCTGACGTGAGTCATCCCACCGGGCTCCCAAGGATGACCTGACACTTCTGACCTTCAACCAACTGAACGACACCTCCAGCCCCGTCACCTGACAGTCCTTTGAAAGGCTCTGCCTTTTCCTTGTCAGTTATACTGTCCTTGCAGCCTGGGTGACCACCAAGGGGCACATGGATACTTTCCAAGGCTGCTGTCAGGCAGAGGTTGATTCCTCTCCTCAGTGGTAGCTAGCGGGAACAACATGTTGTGCTAAATCAGCTTAAGTCTACGCTTCTGTGTTCTCTGCTCTAAGGGATCATTGGGGGTGAGAGTAGAACTCTCAAAGACTGGATTCCTTATCCATCATGAAACTGATTCAATCATATTGAGTGGGCAATACTGAACACGGGAAGGGGGCTCTAGAGAAAGAAAGATGGGAGGTCCTTACTTAAGAATGTATAAGGAGACAGTTTATTTATTTATTTATTTATTTATTTATTTATTTATTTATTTAATTATTTTTTTAATGTTTAAGCAAACAGACACATAGCTGGTACTCAGCACACAGGCCATGACAGCTGGTGCTCCGAAGTGAAGTTGTTCAAAGGTTTTTCTCTCTAGCAGTTTCTAAAATGACCCAGCTGCATGGCCCCTTCTGAGCGTACTTCCACCTCCTCATCCTCATTTGTAGCTATGTGGTTATTTCCTGGTCTATCAGAGACCCCCTGTTTACCCCAGCAATTGCTTCCACTTGGGCTATAATAACTGCTTTTTTAAAAAAATCACATCTATACATTTAGGTTATAGTATGTTCAAGTACATATTTCCAATGATGTGGTTCAATGAGTAAGTCCTATTACCATCTCTTTTATTGGCGAGGAAGCTGTGACTTGCTAAGGTGAATGTTTGTCCTAGGCCAGTGGTTCTCAACCTTCCTAATGTTGTGAACCTTTAATACAGTTAGTTCCTCATGTTGTTGTGACCACCCCCCCCCCACCAGAAAATGATGTCATGGCTGCTTCATAACTGTAATTTTGCTACTCTTATGAATCATAATGTAAATATCTGATGTGCAAGATATCTAACATACACCCCCAGGTGGAGAACCGCTGTCCTAGGCTACTAATCGGCAGAACTCAAACTTAACGCTTGCCTAACTCTGTTTTTCTGCCCTTATCACCTCCAAAATTGAACCCATTTCATTGTGCTTTCACTTGAGGATGAGTGTGATAGAAACTGGACAGGTGGGTTTGTGCGGCTGCTACTGCAGATTGGTACATACTTGGTGTCTTAGTGGAAGTTCATTCTGGTCCAATTCTGGATCTGATCCTGACTTGAAGTTAGGATGTTCATGGGGCCACCCTCATTCTGGAGGCTCCAGGGAGGAGTCCGCCCCTTGCCCCTCTCCTCATCTGGTCCGTTGACCTTGGCATCCATTAGCTTGTGCTTGTATCACTCCAGTCTCTGCTTCCAACTTCATGTCACCTCTCTCTCCTGTGTTTCTGTCTCCAGTTTGTCACTTGTCCTTGATTTAGTCCTCGCTATGATAATCCAGGAAGCTTGTCTCATCTCAGATCAGTAATTATACCATCAGATACCTCCACCACCTTTTTTTTTTCTTCAAATAAAGCAATATGCCCAGGTTCCAGGGCTATGGATGTGACTGTAATTTTTGGAGGACTACCATTCAGGCTACTATAGGGAGAGGATGACATCACCTGGGAATGTTTTTCAATCACCGACGTTAGGAGAGTTGATTAAGTATGGAATACATGATTCTCTCTTCGTTGTCCTCTAGTAATTACTCCCCACACACCCCAGGAAGGGATAGGAAGGTTTTTACAAAGGCGTAGAGCTGTAGCCTGTCAAACGGTTATGGTATGGATGATGATTAGGAATCAGAGACTGCAACCCTAGGTCAGGTTGAGCTATCCTGGATTTCCATCCTCAACAGCTTTTACAAAAGCTATTACCCAATACCCACTGTGAATTAATTAAGAATAGGGAGTGATAGCAACAGGGAAATGCGCAGCTTTAAAAAGAAGTCCAGGGAGTGGAATGTGGTAGTTTGAGTGAAAATAGTCCCATAGATTACAGGTGATTTAAAGATGTTGGGGTGCAGTGGGGCACCCCGATGAAAGGAGTGAAGATGAGCACCCATTACTGTGTTCACTTCTGCCCACCAGTGTCTGTGGGGGCCTTCAGCCTTACTGCTTCTGTTCAGCCTTGGGCAGTGAGGGAGGTATGTTCCTCACGTGTTTTCCTTACCTGCGTGTCATGACCCCTTGTGCAAAACCTGGGTTCGTGGATTTAAATAATGAGTATTTGTGGGTGTTCAGGATTATTATATTATAGATGTCTTAGTTAGGGTTTCTATTGCTGTGAAGAGACACCATGACCATGGCAACTCTTATAAAGGAAGACATGTAGTAGGGGGTGGCTTACAGTTCAGAGTTTTAGTCCATTATCATCATGGCAGGAAGCATGGCAGCATGCAGGCAGACATGGTGCTGGAGAGGAGCTGAGACGTCTTTATCCCGATTGGCAGGAAGCAGGAAGACAATGCCATGCTGGACCTGGCTTGAGCATCTGAGACCTTAAAGCCCACCCCCAGTGACACACTTCCTCTAACAGTGCCACATTTATTCCAACAAGGCCACACCTTCTAATAGTGCCAGTACCTATGAGTCTATGGGACCATTTTCATTCAAACTACCACATTCCACTCCCTGGCCCCCATAGATTTATAGCTATATCATAACGCAAAATGCATTTAGTTCAACTTCAAAAGTCCCCATAGTCTATAATAGTCTCAAGGTTGTTTAAAAGTCCAAAGTTTAAAGTCTCTTCTGAGACTCATGCAATCTCTTAACTGTAATCTTCTGTAAAATCATTTGAAAAAGCAGGTCATATACTTCCAATGTACAATTGAACTACATTACCATTGCAAAATGCAGGGAAGGGAGCATAGTGAGGAAATACTGGACCAAAGCAAGACTGAAAACCAGTCAGGTAAATGCCAAACTCTACATTTCCATGTTGGATGTCAAAACATTCTTCAGATCTCCACTCCTTTCAGCTTTGTTGACTGCAACACACTTCTCTCTCTTGGGCTGGTTTCACTCCCTGTTAGCAGCTCTCCTTGGCAGATATGCCATGGCTCTGGTACCTTCAATATTTTGAGGCCTCTAAAACAACCCAGGCATCACCTTCACAGTTTCACATAATGGCCTCTCTAGGCTTCCATGCAGGGATACTCCTGACACATGCCTCTCCTCAGCAGCTCTCCTTAGTCGAGGAGGAAGATTCCACAACCCCTTTTTTATATCCCTGACTCTAAAGCCAAAACCACATGGCCAAAGCTGACATGTTACACTGCTTGCTGGGGCTGGAACGTGGCCCCCTCATTCAATTACGTCTTCACCAGCTTTCTGTTTTTGATGGTTTCCTTTACTGCCTAAGCTCATCTGTCCTGAAACTTGATCTGTAGACCAGACTGGCCTGAAATTCAAAGATATGCCTGCCTCTGCCTTCAGAGTGCTAGAATTAAAGGTATATACTATCACACTAGTTCTAAGCTTTTCTTTAATTCCTTTACACAAGTTGGAATCTTAGCTGGGTGGGATCTTCCCCTGAGGTCACCACTCCCTTTATTCCATTTAGCATCAGGAGTTTCTTTAATCTGTTTATCTCCTTGAGCACAGAATTTAGCTCTATTCCACTTCCTGGTGCCCCCTTTTCTCTTCAAATTATACATTTTGTAACTTCCTTGATCAGCCTGCTCCTTTTCATTACAGATCTACATTAAGTGTGGCCACTAATAACCACATGACACAGTCCATACTAGGCTGTTTTGAAATCTCTGCAAACACAATGCAAAACTCTTTAATTTAGCCCCAGACAGATTTTTTTGGACAAGGGCAGAAAGCAGCCACATTCTTTACCAAAATATCACAAGAATACGCTCTAGGCCACATACTAACATTTTTCTCTTCTGAAACCTTTTGAGCCAGCCCCACCCCCCACCCCTGCCCTGTAGTTCATCAAATCACACTAAATTCCATTATCTTCCATTCTCCTACTGGTATGGCCCATTAAGAATCATTTAAAGCATTCAACTGCTTTTTAAATAAAAATTTCCCGAAGTCTACATTCTCTGAAATAAGAGTATAGTCATGACTATCATAGTAATACCCAACCTAGTCCCTAGTACCAACTTCTGTTTTAGGGCTTCTATTACTGTAAAGAGACACCATGACCACAGCAACTCTTATAAAGGAAAACATTTAATGGGAGTGGCTTACAGTTCAAAGGTTTAGTCCAGTATTGTCATGGCAGGAAGCATGTTGTCATGCAGGCAATCATGGTGCTGGAGAAGGAGCTGAGAGTTCTACATCTTGATCCACAGGCAGCAGGAAGAGAAAGAGACTCACTGGACCTGGCTTGAGCATCTGAGACCTCAAAGCCTGCCCCTAGTGACACACTTCCTCCAACAATGTTACACCTAATCCAACAAGGCCACACCTCCCAATAGTGCCAGTCCCTATGAGCCTATGGGGCCATTTTCATTCAGCCACAAAAGACATATACATATATACGTGTGTGTGTATATGTATATTTGTGATTCTGAGACTTATAAGTTTTCAGTAAACTTGTCCAAAACAGAAAAGTGTGGCTGCCTCAGCTATGTATTTACTAGTGTCATAATATTTATTTTGACAACACTTTTTCTTTTATGCCAAAATAAGAAAAGCCAATGAAAAAGTTTATGGAATGATGTGAAGATATGAGACAATCATGAGAATAAAAACACATAGATGTATTCCTGGGTGTAGTAGGGTATGCCTGTAATTCTAGTACTTTTGAGGTTGAGGCATGATGGTTGGGAGTTTGAGGCCATCCTCAGATTCACTGCCATATTCTATCTCAATAAATAAATAAATAAATAAAAACAAAGCAAGGAACCAAAGAAAATAAGAAGATGTAGCTATATAGTGTAGTGACCAATGTATATTCATGGTTTTACTTTTTCTTTCATCCCCTTGAGATGAAGAGGAACATGTAGACATGTGCTTTTCTGTCATTCACTTTCTCATTTTCAGGTTTTTAATATAGTCGGCTAATTAAATATAGTTAGGGAGCAATCTTTATGGGTAATATAAGAGCAGTATGATTCATATTAAACTTGCTGGAATGGTTTCTTGATGCTGTATTTTGAATATCACCATCTATGTTTCAAGGTTTTTTTTTTTTGGGATATCCTACTCAGATGAATTTTAAATAAATAAAATATTATATAACCCCCAGATTCCCAATATTCTTCTAAGAAGATGATTAAAAGCTATACATGCTCCTGATGTACTTTTAAAAACATCACAGAATTTAGGATTACACTATTAAAACATCACAAAATAAGGATTTCTTTGTTCTGGAGCATGATGTAGCTGGAGGGCTTCTCTCCAGGTTCCCCAAGCCCCGCAGTCCCACAATCCACTTATAAAATAATCACTCAGACGCTTATATCACTTATAAACTGTATGGCCGTGGCAGGCTTCTTGCTAACTGCTCTTTTATCTTAAATTAACCCATTTTTATAAATCTATAGCTTGCCACGTGGCTGGTGGCTTACCGGCGTCTCTACATGCTCTTCTCCTGGCGGTGGCTGCAGTGTCTCTCCCTCAGCCTTCCGCTTCCCAGAATTCTCCTCTCTCCTTGTCCCACCTACCTCCTGCCTGGTCATTGGCCATCAGTGTTTTATTTATATAGAACAATATCCACAGCAGCGTGACCCATCCCCTTTCTAGTTCCTGGCACTCTTTCCCACTGGACATATGTATAATAAGACCTGATTTGTTAGCAAGCCAAGCTGCATGGTGTTTTCTCTCCTGATTTCATCACCTTGGTTTACAGTCTGCACACGTTCTGTGAAATGCCTTTTCACTGAGTTGGAAATTTCATATGCCTCAACCAAATTACAGGAGATGTGGAACTGTAAAAGATACAACAAAGCTTGTATCTCCTTGTAATGACTAGTGACCTTTTGGGTGACTTTGATTGAGACACAAACTATGGGTCTTGTTCTCTGGAAAATGATCTGAACTTGTAATAACTCAGATGAGTCCATCATAGTATAGCTAACTGAACCATGTTTGTTTGGAGGGTGAAAATCCCGAAGGAGTCCATTGAGGGTTGCCGCCTTGAGAATGCTCATTTCTAATGTACACATTAGTATTTATTGGGACTCTTTGTCCTGTTCCATGCTGTGCTAAGTGCTGGAAGTGGCACAGACGAGTAGTGTAGTCATTAATCTCTTGGAAATTATGTTCTTTTAGTGAAGGCAGGTAAAACTAAAACTGAAGAGGCAAATAATTTATATAATTATAGGTTATTATAAATGGTATAAGCACATAAAATAAAGACTAATTGATGAGGCAGGGAGATTCATATGAAATGGGATTGTAAATACACTTTTTATTGCTGGATAGAATAACTGAAAAGTTTGAGTGGGCCATAGTGTGTGTGTGTGTGTGTGTGTGTGTGTGTGTGTGTGTGTGTGTGTGTGTGTGTATGTATGTGTGTGTGTAGGGAGGCAGAAGAGAGTGTCAGGAAGAAAGGAGGAACAGGGGTTTGAATGGTTTTTAATGAATTATGTGGCTAAGGAACCTGACATGTTCCAGGTCTGCATGGTGGGCTGGTCAACTGGAGACCAGCAAAGACTCAGTGCTGTGGTCCTGTCAGAATTATGTCTGCTGGCAGAATTCCCCTTTCTCCAAGTCTTTGTTTAGCTCAAGACTTGAAGTGTTCAGAGATGGCTCACCCACAGTAGAAGAAAATCTGCTTTTCATGAAGTTCACTCCTTTAAATGTCAGCCTCACCCAAAGAGTACCCTTCAGAAACATTCAGAATGATCTTTGACCAACATTTTAGCACAATGGCCCAGTTAACTTGACACATACAATTAACCTTGACAGGAACTTATCTTCTATCTGTGTTTCTGTTCTTATTTCCTTCAGTGAATTGTGGTAGAGAGGTTGGAAAAAGGTTGTCATTAAAAACCTTTATTAGGAAAGATGTTCAATCATACAAGAAAGTAGGGAAAGAATGGTTTAATGAACCCATGTGCCCATCATCCATTGTTAGTACTTAGCAACACAGATGATTCATTTCTGAATTATACCCTCTTGTCTCAAGTTCTTTCTTTGTCTTTTCTCAAGAGGTAATGTTCCCTTAAACTCCACTAGTGAACCAACCTAGACAACTGCTTCCCTTCTTGCAACTTAGAAAGCAGGCTGTAGCCTCCTGTTCAAGAATTTCATCCAGTCCATGAACTTGTTATCCAGTCAGCTGGATCTGGGGATGAAAGCATCAACTCGGAAGGTTGGAAGGAACCGTGACACCCTTGACAGATCTGGGCACACTCACAGTTGAGCAGCTCTGCTTCTCAATTATTTACATAAGCACGCATGGTGAGTTACCTTAGAAACAGATTCTTCTTGTGGCATTTGAGCTTCCTCTGTGATGCAGGCTATTAATAAAAGCAAGCCTGAAGCGCTTTGTGAGTGTGGATCACTGCTGGAAATGTTTAGCGCCAAAGTGTGAGAGCTTCCTAAAACACACATCATGGTCTCGAGAGCTGCAGATTTCCCCTGTGATTTTTCACATTACCAATAACTGTATAACATATGGGCGCATGTGTCTGACATACAGAATTCCATCTTATTTTTAGCAGATACTCCCGAGCCTTTTCTGTTTTGAAAATGGCCATGGCATGGAGTTTCACTATGGAGAGTTCTAGACAGCTCTTCATAAGCCCTGGTTGTCCACATAGGTTCACCCAGTAGTGTCTGTGACTTAGCGGATAGATGTGTCTCAGTCATGCAGTGGGCCTCTACAGGATGAAAGGCGTGTGTGTGTGTGTGTGTGTGTGTGTGTGTGTGTGTGTGTGTGTGTGTGTGGTGTGTGTGTGTGTGTGTGTGTGTGTGTGTGTGTGTATGTGTGAAAACTCTCCACCACACATCTTTTTGCTGGAGTTAGTGAAGGGATTTCACTTACTTTCTGGATAGTTTCGAGAGCTTTTTGGTGTAGTCAGGATGCACATACTATTTTTAATCATGAGAGAGCCAAGTTATCATAAATTAAAAGCTTCACTTGCATATGTGAAAGAATAGTACTGTCTGAACCCTTGTTTCCTCCTTGGCATTTCCAGAGGAATCTCTCCAGGTTACAGGCAGTCTAGAGGAGTCCACAAGGCAGTGTTGGTTGCTTTTGTTACCAGAGTTTGGATTGTTATGCTTTAGTCAGCCAGACAGTAGTGCTCATGTGTATTTTAGAGAGGCATATGCTTTAAATCTTTAAAAAAAAATCATTTCTGGGGAGGCGGCAAGGAAAAGGAGTTATTGTTTGAATAGAATAGAGTTAGTAGCACAGATCTCTGCTCCAGCATAGAGGTGGGTGTCTGGGAATCCACGCACTCCACTAGCTGTTTGAGCAATCAGTTTTACAGGGATCATTGAAGTAACTCGTTTAAAAATCTCATTGCTTACTTTGCATGGCAGGCTAAAATCAATGAATGGGCCTGTCTATAGTTACTTATTAAAATATTTACGTTCTTCTAAAACATGAATAAAGAATGGAGGCCTTCTTCATAAAAGCTCTCATTATAATGGAAATCCTGTGATTCCAGGTTTGATGACTGAAGTTCAATGACAAGATGACAGATATTGTTTGAAGTATGTGCATTTAGAAATTCCAAAAGCATTTTCAATCTTAACTTTCTTATAGTTTCTCCACTCAGGATCCTCCAAACACTTCTTCTTATTTAGAAGCAATTAATGTAAGTGGCAGAGGATATTCTTATTTGCTTAAAACCTGCTTGTACTAGTTTCTCCCTAGCAAAGTTTTGATAGAACATTAATTCATAGTTGTTGGTCCATAAAAGTGAAGGGCATTTGATAGGAGAATTGTGGATGAACCTACTTTTAAAATATGAGCACTTTGAATGTTTAAATTTTGTTATTACATTTATGTGTGTGTGTGTGTATGCAAGCATACACATTCACACCTGTATGTGTGTAGGCATGTGAGTGCTATGGTGTGCATGTGTTGGTTAAATGATATCTAGTGGGAGTTGGTTCTCTGTTCTTCAACCATGTGGATCTGGGGACTGAGATTATGTTTCCAGGCTTGTCAGGAAGAACTTTTACCCACAGAGTCTCACGGGCCCTGAGGTGGTTTTTCAAAATGACCATAAAGCAAAATCCAAATCGCAACCTTACAAACCACAGCACAGAAGTTGTGGTGGGATTTTAGGGCTTTGCCTTGACTTTTAAAAAAATTAGCCATCATATACTTTTATTTTTTTATTACATTTATTTATTTGTGTGTGTGTGTGTGTGCATGTGTGTGTGTGTGTGTGTGTGTTTGTATGTGTGTGTGTGTGTGTGTGTGTGTGTGTATGTGTGCATCCATGTGTGTCGTTCAGAGGACAACTTAACTTGCGGAAGTCAGTTCTCTCCTTTCAATATGTGAGTCCTAGGGACTGAGCTGAGGTCTTCAGGCTTAGCATCAGGCTTACCTGCGGAGCCCCCTTGCCCACCCTTCCCTTGACTCTTCATTACAAAGTTCTTCATCCCCCATTTTGGGTTTGTAAAGCCATTCCTTGTTACTGTTATTACTTAATTACTTTTAATGATAAAAGAAAGCCCTAAAGACACACACAGATGTGACTAATGTACGGGACTATGATTCGTTAACCAGATTTGAGCTATTCCATATTTATTTTCCCCAAACAAAAAGAAAACATCTAGCCAGCTGGAGAAAAACAATTGCTTCTGCTCTTTGGGATGCATCTGACCAACAGGAAGCTCTTGTTTTAAGTTAGTCTTTGATCTGCCTAAGTCTCTCCATTTCCCTCTGTCCTCTAGACAGTAATGCTTATGACAGTTGTACTTCATGCTTCTTTGTCTAGTTCAGAAACCTTCCCAGTGCATGCATATCTTATTTTTCCTACACTTTGCCTTTGCATTTAAATTTCTAACTCATACTAGTCTTAGGGGCATTTTAGGAAAAGAATTCAATGTAAAATTTTCCCAAAAAAGCTGAACCTAGCCAAAAAATATGTATTCGGCGTGAGATTTTGTTCAGAATAGAGGCTGACAGGGAACACCCTTTTCAAGTGATGGGGATTTCTGCTCATGACCTGTTCCTTTGCAGCACTCAGGGGACACTAGAATTCTCTTTGGAATGAGATGCTGCTGGTAGTTTGTTTGCAGACTGCCCTTCCCCCCAGGAGGGAGGCATGAGCCCTAGTCCAATGTGAGTGGGACCATCTGAATGGAACGTCATAGAGGTGTTTAGTGCCCCTGGCAAGCAATATTCAGTGGCTTTTTGTGAGAAACTGCAAGACTTAAAGAGGAAGAGGGTGAAAAGACAATAGGCCTGCACAGTGGGATTAAAATAGAAATATAACTAGCATTTTGTTTTAGCTGAATAGATGCAATGATTATATGCATATGTATATGTACATATTGCTATGAAATAGGTCATATGTATGTAGTTACTTAAGAGACAGTTGGCTCCAGGGTTATACTCAGAAAATCGTGCTTCACAGTTCTCATGTGGACTCTGCCTGTGGTGAGGGAAATGTAAAAGCAGTGTTCCCAAACATTCTTTGGGGCCACCTTGTCTGAGCAGACCCGGGAGACAGTGTGTATCCCCCGCCTAGCCTACTTCTGTTTGTAACCACAAAGATCCCATTAAGGCTGCTGATTCTGATGGGATCTCAGGGGAATCTGATTATTAATGCTTGCCAGACACAAAAGCATTGACATTGTCATGTTATTAGCGTCACTATCCTAAGAGCCCAGTCATCAAGGACGCCAGGAGACCTAATCTTCATAACCGTTAATGAAGGAGATAAAATGTGTAGCAATAGTCATTTTTGTAATGACTGAGTTTACTATCGGCTTGGATGGAAAGCTTGCATAAACAATCAAAAGGAAACCATAGGAAAAAGAACAAACAGTTGTAAGCATTGATTTAGCTTGAGAGTTTCAGTTGATGTCCTCATTCAGACATGAGGGGCCCCAGGATGAATCAGACTGTGGGACTGTGTCCTTTGACCTTGTAGAACTATATTCAATGGGTTAGTGACTTGTGATGGATTGGATTTCTCCTCATGCATGAAAATTTCATTAGATGAAAGATTCATATTCCCCTCATTACAAACCTAAATGGAACCAGGTTAAAACCTGTTGTATAATTGTTGGTCGTGGGGTATCTTTTAGATTCAGACCAACTTCAGCAGTCTGTGTTGTCTGTAGCAGTGACAAATGAGAACAAGGACTCATTGAGACTCTAGGAATGATAAGATTATCTTCAGGAAACAGCTTGTTCAGTCAACAGTTTGAAAATAGTGTAAAATTTCTAAAAGATGTGATTTTCAGTTTTAATAGGTGTTTAGCTTCTTGATTAAACCAATCTGATGTATGGAGGCCAATCTAAATTCATTTCATTTTGATCCAATACTTAACATCTTGACTAATTGCTATCATTTTGCTATATTTAGAAAATACCAGAAATTTTGATAAGTTCATTTATCTGTATCATAGCTATATTTGACCCAAATGAATTTTATGTGTTGGGTATCAACAGCAATAACAAACCCAAAGAATGAGGCTGAAGGAAGCTTCCCCAAACCCTGTTAGACTGCTGCCTTTATGGAATTTTAGAGGCTTCCTGGATATGCTTCTCCTATTTTACAGAACAAGAAATGAAAACCCAGGGAATGAAGCCTCTTTAACAAGTCATTGCTACTGATAGATCTAGGAATAGCACATGGTGCCTCACCCATTTTAGTGCTATTTAGCTTTGTTTCTTGTTTTTCACTTGCTTTATGGTGCTGGGGATGGAACCCAGTATGTACAGGGACACACTCTACACACTCAGCCCTTTCCTAAACCTCTCATTAAAGAAATACTTGTTTTTATTTATTATTGTCATGTTTAACCAGCACTACTTTTCCATAGGAGTGACTGTGGGGATAATGAAAGGAACATCACATCTTTAATTTTAGTAGAAAATATAGAAGTAAGCCCGACTCTTGACAAACTTAGTAATGTGAAATTCATGGTATCCCAGTGAATACAGTTCTCATTCTGCTGGAGCAGTTACCCTCTGCAGTATAAGGACTGCACAGTCCTTAAGATGAGGCAGTTTCACAGATGTGAATTTGAAAAAGAACTTTCAGGCTCTGGTTGAAAATTTTAGTTAAAAAAAAAACTTAAATCACTGCAAATGGAAAACATAACAGGCTCTTGAAACATGTCAACCTGTTAAGTGAAGCAATCACTATAAAATATGTGCACGTGTGTATATAGGTGTCTTAGGGTTTTCATTGCTGTATGCTGTGGAATAATCCTTTTGTATACTGTAAAGTTTTGTCACTCAAATTGGTTTAATAAAGAAGCTGACTGGCCAATAGCTGGACAGTATAAGTTTGGGGGAGAGCCAAACAGAGAATGCTGGGAAGAGGGGCAGAGTCAGAGGAGCATTGAACAGATGTAGAAAGAAGCAAGATGGACATATTGTACTGAGAAAATGTACCAGGCCACATGGCAAAGCGTAGCTAAAAATATGGGTTAATTGAAAATGTAAGAGTTAGCTAGTAACAAGCCTGAGCTATTGGCCGAGCATTTATAATATTAAGCCTCTGTGTGGTTACTTAGGAGCAGCTTGTGGGACAGAAACTTCTACCTATGCCCCATGACCATAACCAACTTGGGGAGGTTCATTTCTTGTTACAACTCTCAGGTCACATGCCATTGCTGAGAGAAGTTAGGGCAGGAACCTGGAGGCAGGAGCTGATGCAGAGGTGATGGAGAGGTGCTTTTTACTGCCTTGCTCTCCCCATGGCTTACTCAGCCTGTGGGGTTTTTTTATATTGCAAATTTTTTCGTATATTTTGATCATGTTTTTGCCCTCCCCCAATTCCTTCAAGATCCCCCCGTTCTCCCTATCTACCCAACTTTGTGTTCTCATTCATGCTTTAAAAAACAAACAAAACTCAAACCAAACAAACAGCAAGAAACATAAACACAAAACCACAAAAAAACAGAAGCCAAAATCTATAAGCAAAAGACCAAAAAGACAAAAAAAAAAAAAAAAAAATGCCCAAACAATGCAAAATGAAACAGCAATCTATAAAAATGCCATTGAGTTTGTTTTGTTTTGGCCAACTACTCCTGGGCAAGAAGCCTACGCTGAAGTGTCTTAATATACAAAGTGACACTCCATTGGAAAAAACTTTTTTTTTTTCCTTTGCCAGTGGGTATCAATTGCAGGTAGTTTCTTGGGAATGAGTGGGATCCTGTGTCCACTTCCTTCTCTCAGTGCTGGGACCTGATTTGGATTGAATCTGTGCAGGCCTCCTTGATCAGCCTGCTTTTTTATGCACTCCAGGACCACCTGCCCAGGGGTGGCACCAGCCACAGTAGGCTGGGCCCTCTCATATCAATTGTTAATTAAGAAAATGCTCTCTATGCTTGCTTACAGCATAAGCTTATGGAGACATTTTCTCAGTTAAGATTCCCTCCTCTCCAATGACTCTAGATTATATCAAGCTGACAGGAAACTAGGCAGTACAATAGCTATATGTATTCAATATTAAAAAAATATTGATTGACAATCCTGGGACCATCAGGTACTCTGCTACATGCTGAGAACATAACAAAGACAAAAAGAAAAAATCAACCAGCTACTAGACTCATAGAAATTCTAATTTATTAAAGAAAACATGTGAAAAGAAATACATAAGCTGCCAGCAAGCTACAATTATATATTATTAAACTCTAATATGTGTTACTAAGAATAAGAGGGGCTGTGAGAAAATGGCTAATAAATTCTTAAAAATGGTTAGTATTTTCCGCCATCAGGAAAATGCAAGTTAAAATTGCTTTGGATGCCATCTTACCCCTTTGGGAATGGCTATCATGGAGAGAACAAACAAGAGACAAAGGCTGGTGAGAATGTGGGAAATAGAAGCCCTTATACACTGCGGATGGGAATGCAAACTTGTGTAACCACTATCAAAATCAGTACAGAAGTTCAAAAACAAAATAAAACAAAACAAAAAACCACCACCACCACCACCACCACCACCACCACCACCACCACCACCACAAACCTAAAGTAGAAGCAACATATTAGCCCTTTGGAACACTCTTTGATATACACCCAAAGGACTCCAAAGTCAACATACCACAGAGACACTTGTTTATCCATGTTTACTGTTGCATTACTGACAATAGCCAGGAAATTGAGTCAGTCTCTCAATGGACTCTCTACTATTGTGGTTGCTGTCACCAGAGGCCACTTTTCCAACCCAGACACCCATCGGCAGGTATGAATGGATGAAGAAAAGTGGTACACGCACAAGATGGAATTTATTCACCCATTAAGAAAAGTGGAATCATGGTGTTGGCATGAAAATGGGTGGATCTGGAGGTAAATGGCCCTTAACGAAATAAGCCAGACTCAAAAAGACAAATATGGAACTTTAGCTCAGTGGTGGAGCGTTAGAGAAAGAGAAATACTGCATGTTTCCTTTTATACACAGAACCTAGATTTAAAATTACATATCTGCATGCATGTGTATACACACGTATATTTACATATGAATAGGTCATGCAACTAGAATGGAGATCAAGAGAGAGGAGGAGGTCTTAGGAGAGGTGGGAAATAGAGAGGTTAATGAAATCCATGTGATAAGAGAGCAGAAGGGCAACAATGTAAAATGGAAAGGGAACCAGATGGAGGGGAGAGAGGGCGCGGGGATGAGTAGTGGGAGGGGAGCAAAGTTTATAAGAAAGAGTGCATTGAAGGGATATTTTAGGCTGGCTTAATTTAGTTTGGGTGCCGCTGGGGGAAGGAAAAGAATTCAGAAAAAGCATAAACTGAGAACTATAAAGAGATTAGTGGGTGCTTTTGGGTGGGAGTGGGGGAATCCCAGAGACAGGGAGCTTCAGGGAAGGAGCAGAAGGATTTGTAGAGATAATGCAGGTGTAGACAGCAACTAGACAGGAAAGGACCACACCAGACATGCCCAATTCAGAGTCCCCTGGAGTAGGACATTATGGTAAGAATGGTGGGAATATTAGTCAGGGTTCTCTAGAGGAACAAGGACTGATAGAGTGAATACATACAGAAAGGGCATTTATTAGAATGGCTTACAGGTTGTGGACCAACTAGCTCAACAATGGCTGTCTACCAATATAAGGTCCAAGAATCCAGTAGTTGTTCATCCCACTGTATGTCTAGGTATAAGTCTGTATTTCTCAGCTGGTCTTCAGTATATGCTGGGATCCTGAAGAAGCAGGCTCTAATGCCAGTGAAGGAATGGACTTGCCAGCGAGAGCGAGAGCAAGTGGGCAAAGAGCAACAACTTTCTTTTTCCATGTTCCTTATGTAGGCTGCCAGCAGGTGTGGACCAGATTAAAGATTCTTCCCACTTTGAATGATTTAATTAAAAATCCAATCCCTCAGAGGTGTATCCAGCTGCATGGGTTTTAGTTAGTTCCAGATGTAGCCAAGTTGACAACCAAGAAGAGCCATCACAATGGGACATCACTGTTGTAGATGCTAAGTGGTCTCATCAAGCATGTGTCTTGGAAAGATGTTAGAAGTCATCCTGGGGAAATGGGGTGAAAGTGAATGTAGGGAGACAGACTCCTAAAGGGGATGCTAAGTGGAATCAGTGGGAATCAAGGTGGCTTGAACTCAGATGATGCCTGGGTTGGGGCAAAGACCAATAAATTCAAGAAAGAAGAGTCGGTGGGCCTGGATGACCAATTCTAGATACAGTAGCAGTTGTTGAGATGATGACTAGGTTCCTGTGTATTAAGATTATGACCCTGGAAATTGCAAGGAAATACACTTTCATATTTCTTATATGCAAAGTAATCAGTTGTATGAAGCAGTGAGATTCTTAGTGGTCACCTCTCTTTTTAACCACATTTTTATAGGGTTGGCTACTTCTACAGTTAACAGCTACAGAATCCTGACATCCTGAGTTTTGCTTAGTCTGTCACAAGAGAGCTACAATTACCATAGCTCCATATTTCCTCCTTATATTTGAGCCCAAAATATATTTTCAAATGATACTAATGTTTCTCTTCTCTTGGGACAAAAATCAACTATATTGTATCTTTATATGGGACTTATTTCTGTTATTTTTCCCCCAATTTTATCACATTAGCTCTCAATTATATTGCACCTTTCTATGGATGCTATTTGACAATCCTGAGTCTCCTTCAGCAGGGACTTGTTGATGTGTATGCCAATGGCATTGGAATCTGGGTGCCTTGCTGTTGAAAGGGAGGTCATGCTAATCACTTGAGATATGTTTTTTTTTTTTTTTAACCTTTCTTAAAGTTATTTTAGAATTTTATGTATGTGGGTGTTTTGTCTGCGTTTATGGATGTGTGTGCCCCCCACATCTATCTGGTAAGAGCCGAAGTCAGAGGACAGTGTCAGAGCTCCTGGAACTGGAGTTGCAGATGGTTGTGAGTGGGATCCTCTGGAAGAGCAGCCAGTGCTCTTAACCACGGAGCCATCTCTCCAGCCCCAGGCTTTATCTTTAAAAGGTAAATATTAATTAAATCTTTAGCTCTCCTTAAGATCTTATTATGTGTGTCTGAAATGGGTTTCCATCTAAGGGCAGCCACAGTCTCTTTAGAAAATTGTTACCGAGGCTGGGTTCAGTAGTCTCTGTGGAGCCACTGAGGGCCTTGCCTGTTTGTGTTACAACCACTGGGTATTCATGGAGCGTGTTTCAATTTCCTTGGCTGTAATAGATACTCAAAAATACTCAATGGGCTTATGAAATCTAGTATTTAAAAAGTGCCATCACTATAATGGCATCAACCGTGGGCAGCTCCTTCCCATTTCAGTTGGACTAAGTCTAATTGGTTTCACATTGTCCTGCTCAAGCATACACAATGGTATTTGCTCTGTCAAGTTTAGAAATGGACTTTAATAGGAGCCTTCTGCGACTTAGCAGCTGAAGCTGTTTTTACTTTATTACATTTACGTTGGAAAATTCGTTGCCACCGGTTTTCATGTTTTAGATGTTTTCTATTAGGGAAACAGGCTAAATAGAAATGGAATGAGATCAGGCCTCCAAGTCAGGGGCCAGCAAGGGGGCTCAGCAGGTAAAGGGGCTTGCTGGCCAACCCAGTGGCTTGCATTTGATCCCTGGAACCATGTGGTGGAAGGAGAAAACTGACTGCCCCACGTTGTCCTCTGACTTCCCCACTGTAAAAAATTCCAAGCCTCCAAGTCAGACAGACATCTCAGTTTGAACCCAACACCTGCCATTTCCTGGGGAAATAGTCCCACCTCTGGTATTTCTAGAATTGCCCCAGTCTTACTGGCCTTCTGTGAAGGTTTGGAGTAATCATTCAAATTTCAACAGCAGAGAATTGGAATACCATTTCTGTTCTTTAATCCAGATGATGAACATCAAAGCAATGTACCAACCCTTTCTGAGCCTCAGTGTTTTCATCTGTAAAAGGGGAAAGCTATTGTCTTTTACATAAGCTTTTATTTGTGTAAGAACTCAAAAACATTGTATACAATAACATGTCAGAGAAATACTTTTCTGAGATATTAACATATAAGTACTTAATATATTTTTATCTTGTAAAACATCACAAAGTTCAACATAATGAATGCCTAATATTAAGTCCCAGTTACATGTTGGATTCTTTCTATGTATTTTAAGATATTCTGTAATATAATTTACAAGACAAATTACAATATAGGGAGTCATGATCCCTGCATTATGAATGAGAACATACCAGTGTCCAGGTACATGTCCATGATTTGGGATAACTGAAGGGTGGATCCAAGGCAACCTTTGCAAAGGTTCTAAAACAGTGTGCTCTCCTCTCTCCCTCTCTCCCTTCTTTTCTTTCTGACTCATTCTTCTCATAATCAACTGGTAAATATGTATTTTGATTATAAGGAAGTTCTCATTTCGATTTATATCCACTGTTCTTCCTGCCCCGCCCCAAAGCCCAGTAATAAAGGTGTGTCCAAGACCCTGCAATGACAATGTGGCTGTATTGTATCTGTATTACTGCACAAAACTCCTTGGTAGCCCTCCTTTTGCGCTCTCTCTCTCTCTCTCTCTCTCTCTCTCTCTCTCTCTCTCTCTCTCTCTCTCTCTCTCTCTCTGTGATGAGTGTATGTGCTCGTATGTGTGCACTTGTGAATGCAGGTGTACATACAATGTACTTATAGGCTAGAGGTCAACACTGAGCATTTTTCCTCCATTGCTTTTTACCTTCTGTTTTGAAACAGGGTCCCCCATTGAACTTGAAATTCACCAGTTTGGCTAGGCTGGCTGGCCAGTGAGCCTTTGGGATCCTCCTGTCTTTGCCTCCTTAGCTCTGGGGTTACACTTATGTGTTGCTGTACATGATGGCTTTTGGTGGGGTTGTTGAATTCATCAGCTCATGCTTGAGCCACAAGCTCATTACTGACTAAACCATGTCTCCAGCCCCAGTCGTCCATTTTTATATTTGTTAAGATGCCAACAGACCTTGGACGAATGCTTCGGAAGGTATTTCATTTCAATGGCAAGTATTTCTTCCCACCTAACAAATTTGCTTTTAGAGGAAATACACCTGTGGATACTTCTGACTCCTGTGAAAGATGGATGGCAGCCCATTTCGTAGTTCTTATTTTTACCGCATGCATTATTCATCTTCTAAGCCTTCTTAGGTAATTCAAAATGACTTTCTCCATCAGGCTTGATAATGGTAGACTTAATTAGCCTCAAGGCTAGTGTGTCAATAACAAATAACTACATTTTCTAGACAAGGGAAGTTATCTGGCACTGCCTGTGAAGAGACACTCTAGATAAATCCAGTATTCTTGACTTTTTCTTAGAT
The DNA here is from genome assembly GCF_004664715.2 of Peromyscus leucopus. NCBI lineage: Eukaryota > Metazoa > Chordata > Mammalia > Rodentia > Cricetidae > Peromyscus > Peromyscus leucopus. Next base: position 41,930,355 of record NC_051075.1, read on the forward strand.
TGTCCTATGAATCATGGTGAAGAGTGAGAAGGGGTTTTTACATGGTGATTTATCTTTCAAAAAAATGCTAAACATCTACATGTGTTAGAAGGTAGATTTGTATACCATTTTGACTTTGGATTTGGTTACCTGGAAACCATGCTGTTGGAAACGTTTTTTCCTGCCTTTCAGAATGTAGCTTATTCTCCAGGAGCTCATAAACCTTTCAAAACGACACAGGCGTACACACTTCCATCACAGATTTTTATGGTTTTCTACAAGCTGGGGTTTCTTAGATTCTAACCCTTCCCGCCCTGCTTCAAGAAGCTGTCATTACCAGAAAAGGAGGTCAGAAGGATTTAACTGACAGCCTTTATAGGTCCATAAGTGTTTTTATTCTTTGTTCACAATTGCCTTTGGTGGAGATCTTAAAAATATATGAGAAAGCACATAACTCAAGGATTTCATAGATTTCCTATATAGAAACACACTATTGTTTCCTGCTTAGTAATTTTCTATATTTAAAGTGATCATAGTTCAGTTAACTACGATTACAATTAAAGAGAATTCTAACTAAAGTAAGATTTCAAAAGTGCATTCCTTGGGAATATACCAATGGCTTTCCTTTTCTTTTTATTTATCAATTGTTACTATATCTTATATTTCTAGATTATCCAGCAATGAGCCTTTTCAAAACTTTCAGTGTATCTTTTCTTCTGATCTAGGTATCTGGACAGGGTCAACGTCCCTGCCTCTCTCCTCCCCTCCATTCCTCCATTCCCATCCTAGTTAATATTATCTGTCAACCTGACATAGCCTGGGATCACCTGAAAAAGGAGTCTTGAGTAACTGCCTTTATCAGGTTGGTCTATGAGTGTGTCTGTGAGAGATTGTCTTGATTGAGTATTGATGTAGGAAGCCTCAGACAACTATGAGCAGGTCATTCCTGAGCTATATAAGGGAGCTAGCTGAGCCTGAGCATGAATCAGTGAGATGGAGGGAGTAAGTCAGAACAAGTGAGCCAGCAAACAAATCTTCTATTGTTTCTGCTTCACATTCCTACCTGAGTTACTGGTATGACTTCCTTCCATAATGGATTATGACCTGGAGGTAGTTTAAGTCAAATCAACCTTTTCCTGCCCAATTGCTTTTGGTTAGTGTTTTATCACAGTAACATAATAAAGTGCACATGCTCGCTCTCTCCTCTCTCTGTCTCTCTCTCCCATACATTCATCCCATCAAAAGCCATGCCATCGTCTCACTATAAGAAAGCACTCTAAAGAATTAGAACAGTAGATACATATTTGCATCACCCTTGGTGTGCCCTCTCAATCAAATTGACATTTACTTATATAAATCTCCATGACTGATATCCTTTGGGTTTAGGTTTATTTTATGAGTGGTATCCTGTATTGCCAACTCAGTGATTTTCCGTGTCTAGACACAGGTGCTGTTCCTTTTCAGTGTTCTAGAATACAACAACTAGCCAGTCTCCCCACCCCCGCCTCCCATATATAGATAGAGATTTGGTCTCTTTTGCATTGTTTTGACATAATATGACAGTGAATTATCATATTAACAAAAGATTTAGAACTCATCTCTGAAAAGGCAATTTTATTCTTAATATGTCCAGTCCCAGCTACCGTGCTCTTTGGCATATCTGGCATGTTCTTGGATTTTAGAGACAAAGGGAACTGATAGAGTAAGGGAATCCCATTCTACAGATGATGATAAATGATACAATCGAGACCATTTGGCTTTAAACATTTTCATTAGTACTTTCATCTACACACTTATCCACCCACTCACCCAACCATCCACCCACCAGCCCACTATCTATCCACTCATCTATCCACTCGTACACACACACACACACACACACACACACACACACACACACACCCCTATCCATTCATCTGCCCATCAAACCACCATCCATCTACTCATCCACCCAGCCATCTATCCACTCATCTACCCACCCATTCCATTCACCTACCCATTCACTCATCAATATATACACATACCCATCCATTCATTGTAACACAAATTGCTAAATGGTCTTTTAATAAAAACCTAGAGCCAGAATATTGGGGTGAATGCTGAAAGATCAGAGAGACAAAGGAACAAGCCACCTCTTACCTCTAGAACTCATCAGTCTGAAAAGCTTTCCTCAGCCAAAAGATCTTAGTTCCTGTCTCCTCATGCCTTATATACCTTTCTCTACCCACCCATATCATTTGCTGTCTCAACTTTCCTAGTGCTGGGATTAAAGGCATGTGACTCCAAAGTATTGGGATTAAAGGTGTGTGCCACCATTGCCTGGCTTTGTTTCTCTTCTAGATTGAGTCAATCTCATGTAGTCCAGGGTGGCTTTGAACTCACAAAGATCCAGATGGATATCTGCCTCCAGAGTGCTAGGATTAAAGGTGTGTGCCACCACTGCCTGGCCTGTATGTTTAATCTAGTGGTTTGTTCTGTTCTCTGATCTTCAGGCAAATTTATTAGAGTATATAATACATCACCACCACCACCACCATCCATCCATCCATCCATCCATCCATCCATCCATCCATCCATCCATCCATTTATCCACCACCCACCCACCACCACCCACCCACCCACCCAACCACCCAACCACCCAACCACCCAACCACCCAACCACCCAACCACCCACCCACCCACCCAACCAACCAACCAACCAACCAACCAACATATTCAGAGCTCCTCCTGCTATATGTAGATTCTGGAACTGTAACCTATAAAAACACTCCCCAAACTTGTGGAAACCCATCAGAAGAATATTGACACATAAATGTAATTTTATAACATAAAGACATATTCTAAGTACTCTGAGGCCATGTCTTTAATTGTAGATGAAGAATTAGCAGAGAAAGCCATTAGAGTTTCAATGCAAAAAAAAAAAAAAATGAGTCAGGCTAAGTGTGAAGACATCCTGGGATAAACAAATAAAAATCAGGAAAAATCAAGGTCATTTCTGGAAATTCTCAGTGTATCAGCATGACTGGCATATAGGATCTCACAGTGAGGGGGAATAAGGAGTGGCTGAGTCTGCACTCTGTGGCAGTTTCTTTGGGGCCAGCCTGTGCTCAGCTGGACATTCCATTAGAAAGAAAAGTGGGGCCATATGAATTGTAAGGACAAGAGTAGATGGCGAGAGCCACTGATTTCTCTGAGAGGCATTCTGGGCCTCTAACACCCTGAAGCACTTTTGCTTAGGCCAAAGACTTTCTGGGTCAAATGTAAAATGAAAAAGTCATCTGAGCAGCAAAGGCAACCCAAAATGGGGGTTTGTGAAATTGAGGGGAACAAATGCTGACAGGATAGTGGACTAAATAGGAAATTTGTGCACTAACACCACTGAAGATTTTCATGACAGCTTTGTGTAGGTTTTACTCATAAATTTAACAAAATTATTGAGTATATAATTTCTACTGAGCACTATTTCAGGCATGGTTCTGATGAGACTTACGGCTTCATTATTCACTTACCGTATGGACAGTATAGTTCTCAGCACTGAGATAGATAGAACAAGATAGATGGCCTCCGCTCCCCATGGAGCCTCCATTCCAGGGGTAGAGAGGAAGGAAACCCAAATGAAAGTCAGGTGGTGGGGAACAGAGTGTCTGATGGAAGCTGGAAAAGACAGGAGACTGACACAAACCAGGTGAGTGAGATGAGAGACTGGGAGCTGGGAAGGCAGTCAGTGGAGAGCAAAAGCTGACGTCGGATTGCAAGGAACAGAAGGGGAGTGTGTTGAAGAGAGAGTCACAGTCATGAGGTCCTGTGACAGAAGAGATGAATCCCTGCAGCCAAATGACATACTGGGTTTGAAATGACTGAATTTAAGATTTTGGTGTGGCACGTTAACGTGTATCTATTTCCTTACATCAGATTTTTTTTTTAATATCAACCCCTTTAGTAGGGGCTTGGTCCTCCAGGGAAGATGATATTCCTGCAGCCAGGCTAGGCCTTTGTGTGCTTTATTGCTTTGTGTGCTTTATTAATTTACTAGATGACTCTGAACCACCAAAGGTTGCATACTACTGACTTGGATTTGTGAGAAGAGTAAGAGAAGGAGCAAGCTAAGGACTGGAGATGTGTATTTTGAGTTTATAAATTTTTAAAGTTAAAATAGGGTTGAGGCTGGGGGAGGGTATAGTTTAGTTGATAGTATGATTTCTAGCATATAGAAACCCCGGGTTTGGTCCCAGTACTATATAAACAAGGTGCGGTTTTTCCACATCTGTAAGCCTAGTGCTCAGGGTATGAAGATATAAGAACCACATGTTCAAGGTCATCTCTGGCTATATAGCAAGTGGAAGATCAGCCCAGGATACATGAAACTATCTCAGAGCAACCAACCACCTAATTAACCAACTAATCAAACCAAAGAAATCAAAACCAACCAAAGAAACAAAAATAAGATGGGTTAGCCCTCCCAGCAGGTGAGTATAAAGGGGAAACAGAAGGAACTGGACAGAGAGGGGTTGAAAAGATGCCGTTGGAGGAAGACAAGGGCTACAAAGTGGCACATGAATTCTTCAGTTTCTGTTTCACTGAAATGAAGGTTCCATGAGGACAGGGGTCTCAGGGTTACCTTATGCCTGGCTTTATGCCCAGTACTTAATAGGTACTTAGTGTTATTTGTTTACTGAATGAATCAATGTATCTATGAGTCACTAAACAAGAAATTTTTAAGAGAATATAAGCAGTTGTACTAAGGGCTGAGATCAAGAGGGTTGAAACGTCAGGAATGGGATGATGCTGAGGGAAGATGTTGCTATCAAAGAAACAATGACTTTTGTCCTACACTGTGATCGCAGTGAGATAACCACACCCGTGTATATACAGAAAGCTACCTAGGTTTGTGTTTGCATATGAGTGTAAAAGCATAGGCATTTGCTATTTGGTCGTCCCAGTGTTCTGTTCTATGGATGTCCAGGAGCTACCTCTTTCAGATTATGAACCTTATGAGATGAAGTATGTTTCAGAAGGCCCATGAGTTGCAGAGGGCTAACTTGAGGAGGTGGGGACACAGTCAAAGCCACAAGATACCAAGGATATCTCTCCAGGAAGCTGGATGATCCATTTGCCATGCAGATTTTCAGTGATTTCTCCCCAAGAATAGACATCATTTCTAGAGATTGCATAAAACTGTATGATTCTATTTTAAGATTTGCTGGAAGCTTTTAAATTCCAGACACACATTTCCTTTGAGAGGATAAACCTTTGTGTCACAAAACAGAGATGCCTGTGCGTTCGCTCTCTGGGTTCTGCATGTTTGTTCACGGAACCTCCAGCTTTTCTTGCATTTTGAAGTGTCATGCCAAACTGGCTGTTCCCATGGATTCCTTTACTCTTTTCACATTGTTAGGCTGATCTATGGGGAGCAGACCTCTCTTAGTCCATGTGACTAGAATCCATTACTGCTAATGGGAATTGTGCTTGAGCCTGAGGAGGTGTATAGACATGGGTAGAACCCACATTTAGAGTTTCATGGTCATTTCTGTTTAGCCATCATAAGAGTTCAATATAACGTTTCTTTGTCCCCACCCTCCAAACGTTATCTGACATTGATTATAGGTATCTGGTGATAGGTGTCTGCCATTGTGACTCTAACAGGTGTAAGCATGTCTTTCCTCTGTTTCAGCTGAGAAGTGTTGAGAGTGAAATGTTCACAGCCACTAAGAGACTACCCTATCAAACACAGTTGCTCTGTTCCCTGCAAAGACCTACTCCGTAGACCTTGGCACAGGAACCGGCATGCTGCCTGGTTTTAGTTACAGCCAACGGTGCTCACGTACTGCGCATGTTTTCTTTATGTGTATATTAATAAAGTTTTGCCTGTTATAAAAAAAAGAGAGAAAGACTTCAAATTTCTCATCGTACTTGTTCTGTATTTCACATAAGCCCAGAGTTCTGGAGGAACCAAAGGAGTGGACTCTGTACACGTGAGGTAGTTGGCCATGGTGTTGGCCATGGCATCTCAGGATGCCCAGAACTTCTTCCAGCCTTTATCTTCCTGGCTATCCCGAGTTTATGAAGCTCTCCAGCAAGCGGGTGATGCGTTAGCTGCGTCACTGGTTCTTCTAAGCAAACATGATTCGGCATTGAGTGACAAGCCAGACCAGGACTTAGATGATATTAAGTTTCAGGAAACCTACTTCGAAGATGAAGAGCAGGGCAATGATGGGAATTCAGAGGAGGCAAACTCCCTGTTTCTTGAAGAGGACCATTTCTCATGCTCTAATAGTGATTCGCAGGACTCTGGCAGAATGTCAAGCCCCAGACTTGATCAACAAGCCAAAGACTCATGCTCTGTAATACACCAGTGGCCCAATCAGACCCCAGCTGGCCTGCAGCCGCCACACATGCTTTCTTCTATCGCTGAGGAAGAACATCACTTTGAGAGGCAGAAATGTGGTCGTCAGCTTGGCTGTGACACCCAGGTCCCTGGCACTTTAGGAAAAGTTAATGGAAAAAAGCAAGGTAAGCTGTTCAGTATCATTGTTTCTGTGTTCTTCTAGAAGCCTCGTATAGCTCCATGTTGATTTGCTTTTAAGTATCACATTGATTTTACTTTTTCTCTGCCACTTACACATCCCCTCACCCTGGCTTCTGATTGAGAGATACAATCCACAAGAATATTTTTGTTCTATGGAGCTTTACAAGATCCTTGTTTGGGCTCCATATTTCAAAATAAGAGTTCTGAGCAAGTGAAAAGCTTAAAATGAATCTGAGGGTTCTGTTGGAGAAGTCCCTGTGCACATGCCATGCTTTTTTAAAATATCCTTTAAAATGTTCTTTTTCCCTCCTTCCCTCTAGGTTAGGAATTTCTAGATGTTACTATATTATTCAGTGTGAAATCCTGTGCAAACAGCCATACTTGTTGCAGAATTTGTAGTTGATAACACTCCAAGAATACTTCTCGCAGCGTCTCACTGGGACGTGATGTGAGATGACAGAAGATGGGAGATCTTTGAAATAGGACAGCTTCATTTGCTTTTAGCCTGGACTGATAAGGACACAGTTAATAGAAGTTGCCTATGATACTTTATGTTGTCAGAACTGAGCACAAAGTAAGGCTTTAATAAAAGCGGCATGGATATGTCACATATGTAATGACCTCTGGGAAAGCTATGGCCATGCATTTCAGAATAGGTTTTTCCACAGTTCTAATCCTCTAACCTGTAGAGAGGTCATCCCACCTGGTTAAGAGACAAAGGCAAACAGTAGGCTGAGGTGAGGGGGTGGTATACATGTGTCAATGTGTGCATGTACAGTCTACACATCTTAGTAGATTATTCATATCCAGACAAAGTCATTACTTCCTTTCTTGCTGGAGGGAGCCGACATTTCTGGGATAACATATTGTCTTTTTTATCCATTTTCAATAATTCTTCCTAGTATCATCTTTTTAGGGGAGGATCTTACCAGACACATGGGCTCTTGGTGTCTAAGGAAGCAAAGTATCATATTCTTTTTTGCAGCACTTCCTTCTCTCTCTCTGTCTCTCTCTCTCTCTCTCTCTCTCTCTGTCTCTCTCTCTCTCTGTCTCTCTCTCTCTCTCTCTCTCTCTCTCTCTCTCTCTCTCTCTCTCTCTGTACATGTATACTTGTGCATATGGTGTTCAGACACTGAGTGTTTTCCTCAACTGCTTTCCATCTTTTTTGAAACAGGGTCTCCCACTGAACCAGGAGCTCGTCTATTCAGCTAGTTCTTTGAATCCTCCGGCCACAGCCCATTCCAATACTAGGATTGTAAATACACACTGTACCCAGATTTTTGCATGAGATCTGGGAATCCAGACTCAGACCATCATGCTTCAACAGCAAGCAGTTTAGCGACTGAGCCCTGCCCCCACTCCCCCACAATGGTTTCTTAATTTTTATTTCATGATTTGGTAAAAATCAGGACAGTGAATATTCTTTCCGAAAGACGAACTATAAATGACCATGGTTTTGAGTCTTTTAAAATTATTTGTAAAATATTTGGTAAAGAACCTCCAGAGATGCTGTTGAGTTCCTTTTGTGTTGGTCATCTGCTGGTGGGTATGGGACCTAACTTTAAGAGTCCCAGTGAGGCCGGGCGGTGGTGTTGCACGCTTTTAATCCCAGCACTCGGGAGGCAGAGCCAGGCGGATCTCTGTGAGTTCGAGGCCAGCCTGGTCTACAGAGTGAGATCCAGGACAGGCGCAAAAACTACACAGAGAAACCCTGTCTTGAAAAACCAAAAAAAAAAGTTCTGGTAAGACTCCCTAGGAGAAAACTAATTTTTCATTTGCAACTGGCTATCAATCAAAGACAGCTTCTGGGTTAGGAATGGGTGTGTGTGTCCACTTCTCCATTCAGCTCTAGGACTCCATGTGGTACAGACCCAGGCAGGCCTTGTGCACACTGGCACAGTCTCTGTAAGTTCATGTGTGTGCTAGTCCTGTTGTTCTGGAAGGCCTGGAGTCCTTGGTGTCTCCTAGATTCTCTAGGTATTACAATCTTTCTGCCTCCTCTTCTTCAGAGTTCCCTGAGGGGAGGGATTTGATGGAGGCATCCCTTTTAGGGCTGAGTGTTCCAGGGTCTCTCACTCCATGTATAACATCTGACAGTCTCACTCTATGTATAACGTGTGACAGAACAGTAGTATGGAGATTTCCCCTAGGCCCCCGGCCTATCCAGTCTCAGATTCTTAGACACCCAAATAGCATTGGCTATCTGCCCCTTCTCATGGAGCGGGCCTTAAATCCAATCAGATATTGCTTGGTTGCTCCCACAAGCTTTGTGCCATTAATGCACCGGTGTGTTTTCGAGGCAGGTGATTCTTATCGATCAAATGGTTTGTAGCTGGGTTGGTGTTGAACTTTCATCTTTGGTATTGTGCAAAGTATCTTCCAGTACCATGAACATCAGTTTGTAGGGGTGAAGGCTCTAGGTAGGTACCAGCTTGATTTCTCTGTGTTCAATGAATTGTGTTTTAGTAGTCACTTTTGATATGTTGTTGTCTGATTGTAGTATCTGTGGAATGTTCATTTCATAAAATGAATCCAGAAGTGTTTATTCTTCTTTTGTCCAGAAAATTTGTGTAGATTTATTTTTTATTAGTGATATATATGCTACCAAGGACTTTATTCGTGTGTGTGTGTGTGTGTGTGTGTGTGTGTGTGTGTGTGTAACAGACAAGAGAGACAGACAGAGAATGAGGGGTGAGGAAGAGAGGGCAAGAGAGAGAGCAAGCATGTGGAAGTTAGAGGACAACTTGGGGGAATCCACTCCCTCCTTCCCTGTATGGGTCCCAGGGATGGAACTCATATTGCCATGCTTGGTGGCAAGCACCTTTACCCACTGAGTCATCTCATGGGCCTCTAATTAAGGTGTTTGAGTCCAGAAGTTTTGTGTTGGGAAAGTTTTAGAAGAAGAGTTCAATTAATAGACATTGGATTATCTTGATTTTATTTTCTTAAGTGATTTTTGGTATTTTGTGTTTTTCAAGGACATTTTCATCTATATTATTGAATTTGTCTTATGCTATTTCTTTATTACCTTATATTCTTAGGTTTTAAAGTGACATTTGAAAATATTTTTGATTTGGTCGGCCTGTAAAGAGAATTGTTGTCAATCTGTCTATATTTTCTGCAAGAAACTACCTTTTATTTTTTATTGTTTTTCCTCTATTTTTGGTTCTTAATTCCATTGGTTTTTGTTATGCTTATTACTCCACACTTTCTCTAGTTATAATTTGTTTTTTATTTTATTTTATTTATTTATTTTTTTTTTAAAGATTTATTTATTATGTGCACAGAAGTGGGCGCCAGCTCTCATTACAGATGGTTGTGAGTCACCATGTGGGTGCTGGGAATTGAACTCAGGACCTCTGGAAGAACAGTCGGTGCTCTTAACCTCTGAGCCATCTCTCCAGGCCCCTTGTTTTTTATTTTTAATGCAACTTAAGATACGAATTTTCCTCTAAGCAATGCATTATCTGCAGTCAACAAACACCAGTGTGATGTTTCTCGTTTCATTCCAAATTAAAGAAATTTATAATGCACATGTCTTTGCTTGTTTTTTCATATGGTGGCTATTTAAAACTATATAGGTTAGAGTCCAAATACTGAAGAGTCCAGGTATTTTTCTGTAGTTGATTTCTAGTTTAATTGCACAATGGCCTGAGTTTATTTTGTATTTTTTAACTTTGTATTAAGTAAAAAATTTAACATTCATGGTTGGGGACTTAGCTCAATGGCAGAAGGCCTTGGGTTTCGTCCCCAACTCTGGGGAAAAACATTCAGATTTCTTCTGTTAACCTGAGTGTGTGTTGACTTGTTGACTGTTTTGTGTGCCCTTGAAGAGGCAGTATTCTGTGTGCTCAGAGTATAATGTATACATACAACTATATAACATAATATATAGTTGAGCTAAGTTGTCCAAGGTGCTTTATCACTTTTTCTTTTTCTTTTCTTTTCTTTCTTTCTTTTTTCTTTTTTTGAGACAGGGTTTTTCTGTGTAGTCTTGGTGCCTGTCCTGAATCTCCTCTGCCCGGCTCTGCCTTCCGAGTGCTGGGATTAAAGGTGTGTGCCACCACCACCCAGCTTATCAGGTTTTCTAATAGTTGTTTGATCTATTGATTTCTGTAGGGCAAGGATACCGATTTTGATTACTGAAAGAGAGTATGGGAGTCTGTAGCTCAAATTATTGATTTGGAAATTTCTCATTTCTATTTCTGTCAGTGTTTTTTTTGCTAATGTAACCTGAAGCTCTGTTGTTGGTAAAGACACATTTTAGAAACGTGTCTTTAGGATTGAAAGTCTTCATTATTCTGTAATGTGTCATTTTTATCTCTTATGATGTTTCTTGTCCTAACCTCTGCTTTGCTATTAATATGACTACTCCAGCTTTTTACATTTTAAAGTTTAATGTGGCACAATATAGTCTCTTTTATTTTTAAATCCCCCTCTCGGTGTATGTGGGTGGGGTGCCTATGGAGCCTGAGTAGGGAACTGGACTTTTTTTTTGTTTGTTTGTTTTTTTGTTTTTCGAGACAGGGTTTCTCTGTGTAGCTTTGTGCCTTTCCTGAACTCACTTGGTAGCCCAGGCTGGCCTCGAACTTACAGAGATCCACCTGCCTTGCCTCCCAAATGCTGGGATTAAAGGCGTGCGCCGCTGCCACCCGGCAGGGAACTGGACTTCTTAAAGCCAGGGTACAGGTGGCTGCTGTACTGCGAACCTCAATGTGAGTGCCGACAACCCAACTTGGGTCCTCTGGAAGAAGAGCAATCCTTCTTAACTGCAGACCCACCTTTCCAGGGACAATGCAGTCTTTTAAAATTCTTTAAACTAATCTATATTAAGTGTGAGTTTCTTAAAGCATGAACTTACACCATTTTCACCCAATTCGAAAGTCTTTCACTTGGATGGATGTGTTTGTGGTCAATTGCCTGTCATCAATGTAGTTACTGATCAGTCTTTTTCTATTTTTTTTTTTTTTTTGAAGTGAACATTTCTATAATCCTACCTCAAATCCATCCTGGATTTCCTTAGAAAACATTTAAGGTCATTCTGGGGATTAAATACACATTTTTACTAGTTTCAGTCTTTCTGCATATGCAGTACTCTAAGTGTTCTTTTATAGACTTTGTTTTGTTAATGCCGATGTTTTTGACTTTTCCTCACGAAATAAACATAGCACAGTACTGTGTAGCCTTAGACTATCGTTTATCTGTTGTGATGATTAAAATAGAAAATTAATTTTGCATTTACCTCGTTTCTGCCACTCGAAGCATGCTTTACTTTGTCCTTTTTCCCTTGGAAAAAATAGTTTTGTGATTTCTGTCATTCATTCAACTCACTTAAACATTTCCCAGGGTACATATATGCTGCAAATGAGTTATTTCAGTTTTTGGAAAAGTATTTATTTAAGAAATGTTTTAGGTGGGTTTGGTAGAGTCCTTTTAGAATGCTTCATTTTCTGTGTCTGTCACGTGAGACATGTGCTGTAATCCTCATATATGTTTCTCTGAGCATACTCCTCTCCCTTTCCCACTGAAAAACCTCTAGGAAGTTTTCATTTAATCTTTGAGAGTTTCGTCCAACATAGTTTGATGTCATTCATTCCCTTCTGCCCATCTTCTCCAAGATCCCCCTCACCACACCCAACTTCATGTTCTTCTTTCTCTTTCTTAAAAATAAAAAAATCAAAACCAAAAGCAAAATAAAAACATCACATTGGTTTTCAGCAGCACGTTTCTGGAGTTGTGTGCATGTGTGAGTACATATATGTATGCCTGTCTTGTAGTATGGGCTTTGGCTGGTGGTATCTAAGCTTAGGCCTATCACTGGAGATGGAAAACATTCTTCTGGAAAATTGCTGTCTGTCTGTCACATTCTTTTGGAAAATTGTCTGTCTGTTATTGCCTCAGGCACCACTTCTGGTCTGTTCTCTTTGGCACTTCTTCCTGGTGTTCATCTGTTTGATATTCATTTGCAGCCCTCGGGAGTTCTCTGTATATCCCTCTTTTCACCTCTTTATGTTTTGCTTTGGGTTGTGTCCATCCTTTTTCAAATTTGCTAATACTTCCAAGTCCTCTGATGATTCCACAAGTTGTAGTTTTAAAAATAACTCCAACCTTTCTACATGCATTCTTCCCCTCTTTGTGGCAACAGGGTTTTGTTTTTTACCCCAGATTTTTTTGTTTTTATTTTTTTCATTTATTTTACATACCGACCACAGTTTCCTCTCCTTTCTCCTCCCGTTCCCTCCTCCTTCATCCCTCTGGCTGCCCCACTCCCTCCTCCTCTATCTCTGTTCAGAAAGGGGCAGGTCTCCCATGGGAGTCAATAAAGCATGGCACATCAAGTTGAGGCAGGACCAAGCTCCTCCCCCTGCATCAAGGCTGGGCAGGGCAGCCCAGCATGGGGAATGGATTCCTAAAAGTGGCCAACAGTTTTAAGCATATTATTCACATACTTCATATTCCCCATTTCAGAGTCCAACTATTGTAGCTGAGTAATATTTGAGCTAGAGATCTTGGTCTTTTTGTCTCTTAGTAGATAGAGTGATTTTAAAAATTTCTCACAGAATTTATGACTGAAGATGAAACATGGTATGTGGGGAAGGAAAAATGGACGGGTCTGTCTGTCCAGTGTTGGGCCCTTGCTGTAAGAGTGTTTCCGAGTCAGAACTCAAGTGGGTTTCCACTTTGTTATTGTCAGCCTCGGCGCAGTGTAGACCTTAAAACCTCCAATTCGTGCCTTTTATGAGGAGTGGGGAGGTTGTTTGTGAGAGGGTTTTGTTAAAACTGGGCCCATGGTCACCTTTGCTTTCTTCTTCCTGTTCCCATGAGGGTCTCTCTGTCTTCACTCTGCTGTTGAGCTGCCGTGTGGTCGCTGGTGAGCTCTGCCAGTTCTGGGGCTGTTCCAGTCCCAGGCAGGCTCCGTGTTCCCGCGTCTGGGGCTGGGGACCTTCGGGCATGTCTGGTCTGCCCTCCGGCTGTAGGGAATCTCTTTCATAGTCCCACCCCACCCTTTCCCAGAAGTTTGCATTCTGTTCTGTGTATTGACCTTCCTGTGTCTCTCCCTGTGGTCTAAGAACACCGGGGTCTGCTGCTCCTCCTGGAGGGACAGCGGACTTTTACAGGTTCTCATACCCAGCGGACTTTTCCTAGCATAGCCTTCCTCTGCTCTCCATGACTGGATACTGGCAGTCGCCTTCTCCGCGGCTACTGTGTCTTTCTTGTAGCTGTCTGCTGGACTCTGGGAAGAAGATCTTCTAACTAGATTTGCATTCCCTTGTGCCGGTCACTCCCATGGGTTCTGCCCTTGTGCAGTCTACACCTGACCTTCAGAAATTACCTGGAAATATGAGCTTCATTGTGCTCCCTAGCTGACCATGTGCCATGCCAGCGAGGACTACTGAAAAAGTTGACTAGTTGACAGCTTTATGACCCCCCTCTTCCTGGTTAGTTTAATCAATGCTATCATTTCACAGAGATCCAGATTTTTATTATTGTCTAAAGGGAGACACATTATTTCCAATGCCCCACTTCTTAAACAGAAGCGGGCTCTTCAGGTTGGTGTATGGAACACACTGTGCCCTGAGATTGAACTGGACCTTCTTATCACATTGGGTAAGGTGTTTGGGTGGAGGAATGAATGAATGAGAAGCTGGCGTCACATTGAAGAGTTCTGAAATGCGTGGGAAACGTGTCTAGTTAGTCCTGCTAACGTGTTTGTGAAAAGTTGAGGGTTCGCACATACGGCAACCTCTGAGATCATCTTGTCAGAGGTAACCTGATAAGGATCTGCATAGCACATGATCCAGGCTTGGGATCTGTGAGGCTGAGTCAGAACTTAGTAGATGGATGGAGGGAGAAAGGCACTCAAGAGGGAGGAAATCACAAACGTTCACGAACGCTAGCTTATAGACAGGCTGACATGATACCGGATCATGGGGCTACAGCCTGGGCCCTTGTGTTTTCTGTGCTAAGAGTTTGGCCTCTCTCTCCTGCAAACAGCTGAGCATTACAAAAAAGGTCATAAGGGTGACACCAGAGAGCTCTGTTTTGGAATAACTGTCACATCAGTTCTGAAATGAAGTTGGAGGGAACGGTATATGCTGGGGGGGGGGCTGTGCAGTGGCTTATAAGAAGGAAGCATGTAAGTCAGAGTGAACACGGGACAATAGATGGCTGCCAGTGTGCTGTTAATGCTCCACCAAGAAAGCATTGCATAAAGAAAGTCTTTGATATGGCTTTGTAGTTTGGTAGACATTCTTCCCACTAGAGGTGGAAGTCCAGGTCTTAGACACCTGAAGGTGTGATGCTCAGGACTGGATGAGAGTCAACATCTCTAGGTACGAAGGACAAAAGAAAGAGAAGATGGTACCCATGCAGGGAGAGGGGGAGGGTCCATCTTCTTTCCTTTCTTTTGTGCTTGATACCTGCAGAGCCAAGTGTGCTTGGGAGAAGGGATGGGGAAAACTAGGTTTCTTCTTTCTTCCTGGAAAGGGAAGCCTTCCCATTCAACCTTAGCATTCTGACTTTGAATCCCACCCACCTCTTCCCATTTCACAGGGAGCAAAGAGCCATAGGAGATACTGGAGGGACCCATGCATGTGGAGGCAGGGGATGGACATCTGTAAAGAGAGGTGCGCTACCGTGGCCTCTCCTAATCACACGTGCAAAGAACACCCCACTTCACACAGAGTGCTGTGGGAAGCTGACAGGCACAAACGAGACAAGCCATAGGCTCGTCCTTGGGCTGTGCCATTTGTCCAATCTGTTCCCAAGGATCCAAAAACTGTTTTCCAAACCCTGACTCTTGGGTATGGGAGGATCGATGTGTAGTGTGGCCTTCGAGTGAAGACAGTCTTGTTAGTCCAGATTACTCATGGTCGTAGATGGAGGAACATGACTAAGTTGCCTCCAGGAACCTCCACTTTTCTCCCTTTCCCCAAGGTGAAATGACCTATGCATTCACTCCAATTGCCTTTTAGTCATTGAGCAAATGCCCTTGTCTGTCTCCTCTCAGAATAAACACTGAGCAACACTAGGATGCACGACCGGATTCTCAACTGTACAGATAAGATACCTGTAGGTTTAAAATAAAATATATTTATTTTAGCTATGAGTTCCTATCTCAAGGAATCTTCCTGTACTCATTTTTTCCCCCTTATTACCCAGGGGTAGTGTAAGCCATTCTGCTGGAGAGAGCTCTCTGGAGAGAGGCGAGGAAAATCAGCATCCTAATCTGAGATTTATGTGCACTTTTTGAAAAGCCTTATCAAGCTTGCTTTTCCCGTTTAATCTTGAGTTCTTTTCATAATGTCGTATCTTGATTTTATGTTCCTTAATGTGCCATATTTTTCTGCACAATAGATTTTAAGCTAAATTGGCCCAAAACAAGAGGGATGCTGAATGCTTTTTGTAACCATGGAAACATTTCTGGGCACTTACCGAGGACCTGGCTGCCAGTAGTAAATGTAACAGAGAAAATAGACACGCTTCATTTAGCAGTTGCTGATGATTAAGAGGCAGAGAGAGTACTTACAGCGACATCCCAAGATAGGCTTTTTGGTTTAAAGACCCAGATCCAAACACCGACTTCCCATCGGACAAGCAGCTGCGACACCCTTGATATGTGGCAGGAAGGAGTTCTCATCGTGTTGGGAAAAAAAAACAAACTCTTCTTTGTTTTCAGCTTTTCACTTGAGTGTGTGTGTGTGTGTGTGTGTGTGTGTGTGTGTGTGTGTGTGTGTCTGTTTTTTTTTTAAACCACATATATTTGTTTCCAAGAAATATGCTTGCTATTTCCTGAAATAGCCTGCTAATGGAATTAATGTGCTTCAAGTCCATGGCCATAGAGAACTTTGGAAGCCATCCTTGGCACGATGGACTGGATTTAGAGGACACAACAGCAGGCTCGGAGAGCGTGGTGACATAATGTCACTTTCTAGCCAGGTTTCTGTACCAGGGGAAGGTAAGGGAAGAACAATCCCACCATGCCCTTAGTTTGTGGCCGATGTCAGCCGTCGCGGGTGGGAAGGCCTCGGGATTGTTGGTGGCAGTCAGGAGGAAGTGGTGTCAGGTATTACAGTGTAGCCAATTCAGCTTCAACCGGCTCCATCTTTTCTGGAGGATGAGTGGCTTACAGGACAGCTGTCTCCGTCTCCCCTTTCTTCTTCTCTCTGCCAAGCGGGGACTTTGCGTTGCCATTTGCAGGAATGTGGTCCCGAAAGCAAGCCTAGCCCACGTTAAGTCTATCTTCATCGGTCAGTCCTGGCTTACACAGCATTTGCCGGCAAGTTCCTTTGTCATCCAGAACCAGCTAGGGAAAAGGTTTATTGTTCTGCCACGCTTTGAGGATCTGTCCTCTGGAAGCTTCGTGAACTCAGTTTCCTTGATATTCCATCCTGCACATTTTAGAACAGCTAACCATCAACGATGCTCAAGGAGCTGGCATGCACTTTTCAGATCTTGGCCCTGAGGCAAGGACATTGCTGCTGCTGCTGCTGCTGCTTCTGCTACCTGTTTCTGGAGTTTTGTGTTATCCTCTGAAGAAATGTCAGGGAGGCAACAGAATTTTAGATGGACAGAAATTTGGGGCTGGAGAGATGGCTCAGCCATTAAAAGGCTGGGCTCACAGCCAAAAATATAAGAAACTTGAAGGTCTAATTTATGGCAAGAATCAAAGTATGGATCCCATATTTCTCACCCTGATTTCTGTTTGTTACTATGAAAGGATGCTGGGAAAATGGAAGGGTAGGTCTAAGTGACATAATAAAATCCCCCCCACCCCCCATTTTTCATGCTCACTGTTATTAGGAATGGATTAGAGGAATTTAAGTCAAGTTACAATCCAAATAAGTTTCAACTCTATTTTATCAGTTCCCAAGGGATCACAAATTCTTCTGTAGTTGTGGGATTAGTTAATGAAAACTGTCGTGAAGTTCCCTTTGCCCTTGTAATGTATCTGGGGCGCCCTTACATCCAGTTAGCCAGTCTAAAGGAGAGGGTGCTGGGGCCAGCCAGGAACCACGAGCTTCCTGAAATGAATTCTTGATATGTTTTCACGCTGAGGGAGACTCTTGCTTGCTGTGTGTTTAGTTTTTCAAAACCATGGCGACACATGCACCATCTTCTTCCCCTCTGCCATCTAAGACAATCTTAGATGGTCTTTTCATAAAAACCCCAGGGCCAGATATCAGGGTGAAAGCTGAAAGATCAGAGAAGCAGAACAGCCAGCCACTAGTTCTTACCTCTACGAAATCCTCAGCCTAAAGAGAGTGAGTTCCTATTTCCTCATGCCTTATATACCTTTTTCTGTCCTGCCATATTACTTCCTGGGATCAAAGGTGTGTGTGCTTCCAAGCAAAGGCATGAGATAAAAGCAAAGGTTGGAATTAAAGGCGTGTGCCACCACTGCCTGACCTCTATGTCTAATCTAGTGGTTGGCTGTTCTGCTTTTCTGATCTTTCAGTTTTCACCCTGGTATCTGGCTCTGTTTTTTTTTTTTTTTTTTTAAATTAAAAGACCATCTAAGATTCGAACAGCATTCCCCCACGGAGACCCCTTCACATCCACTCCTGAGACTCTGGTTTCCATAGAAGAAACTTATGATGGGAAGTGTCTGCACTGTGATTTAAGCTGTCCTTCTCTCCGGGCTCCTGCTGCTGATGCCGAGGGGAAGTCTGGGTCCTTACTAATGGAGTTCTGAGTGCCCTTTACATTTCTTAGCTTTTAAATCCATTTGTGAAACATTTCAAAAGCATAGAAAAATATAGAGGAATATCACAAATCTGTCACATAACTTGGCCACGTCTTAGCATTTTGCTATATTTAATTCAGATTTATTATAAAGAAGCCATCTAGGCCAGATGGAAATAAAGTCTCCTGAGAGAGCCTCTTTGCTTTTTTACTTTTCTCTACTCACTAGGGGTGGAACACATCTATATTTGGGCATTATGATTCCAACGGTGTTTTTATTCTTTTGCTGACAAGCATATGTATCTATAAGCTATACATGCTTTTTGGGATGCTTGTGTGAGTGCATGTACGTGGAGAGCAGAGGACCACCTCAGGTGTCATCCTCAGGAGTACCACCTACCTCCTCTGAGACACGATTTCTCACTGGTCCAAGCTTTGCAAATAGGTTAGGCTGACTGGGATTACACGTATGTCACCACACCTGGAAAATCACACCCTTACATGTTTCCAAAGCTTATGCAAGTGATATACTACTGAACACACCCTGTAACTTGTTTTCTCTTCCCACTCGGTGTACGTTTTGAGTTATGTGGATAGATGTAGGTTGGTTGATGTCTCCTGATTTTGTAGTGTTAGTCAACTGCTCATCAAGCTATTCTTCATGCCTTGCTAGGGTTGCTAATAGTTTGATAGCATGAATATCTCTGTGAGCAGGTACACTGGAGTTCATTTTTATGGAGCCACAATCCTACTTCAATTCTTTCTTAAACTAGGACATTTCTTCCCTGGTTGAGGTTCTTTGAATAAATTGTCATCACCTCTTGCTTTTTCCTCGGGTGGTTCAAATTGGTTCCTATTCCCCTGCAGCCAAGAGAGTTGTAATCAATAGAGTACTTTAGTCACTTAAAGAATCTAACTTTTAGACGTTGTGTAGTTTTCCACAGTGTGTTTAAATAATGAATAAGTGATTGAGAACATGAAGCAGTGATATTTAATTTAGGAGGTATACAGGCCCCTTTGAAATGTAAAATGGTCTCATCCCTATGACTATCCAAATGTGAGCTAAACAAGGGCATCATGGACAACCCACAAGGCCTCAGCCCTGCATACGGAACTATAAACAACCAAGGAAGACTGGGAATGGGAGAGGTGCTCTTCCTCAGGGAAGAGTACACGAATTGGTTGTCAGTACCAAATGGTCAGCTCTGAAAATATACATACACATAACATTATAAAGACTGACCAGATTATACTTAAGGACATATATGAATATAGCTATACATATATGCATGCAATAGCAATTAGCAAAAAAAGAGACCATGAATTTGAAGGGAGGTGGGGGGGGGGAATATTGGAGGATTTGGAGGGAGGAAAGGGGAAGGAAAAATGTATTATAATCTTAAAATAAAATAAAAAGAAAGCTATGAACTTACTTATCTGCAAAAGTACATAGTAGAATACACTTTTTAAAGTGTGTGTGGAATTTCATGGGTATATGGACCTCCTGAAATTCATCCGTGGTACTAAGATTAAAATCTACCGAGTTTGTAAGAGTAGACTGTTGGTGATGCCTCGGGGCTCCTGTAGTTGAGACCTAGGATGTCCTCTGATGTTCCATGTGTTAAGTTCCCTAGCTTGATTACTGTAAAGGTAGCATGTCCTGATGGGGTGCCCTTGAAGGAGAGTGGGACCTCAGCCCCTCTATGGTTTTGCATTTGCCCTTGAAGTGAGCTGTTCCCTTCACCATGTCCTCCTCCGCCACCATAAGCTTCCCCAGGGCAGCCAACTGACTGGCCTGAAACCTCCCAACCCCTCATCCAAGGTGAACCTTTTCTCTTTCCAACTTGATAATTGCATGTATTTGTTACAGTAATGGCTGACAGTAGGCGAGCCGACCATTTGTGCTCTTTTATTTGTAATCTGGTTTTTCTCCTAAGAAGATAAAATCGGAGATAGGCAGTAAGATCGGTATTGGATCTTAGATTGTTGTCTCAGCCCACATCCATTCCTCTGCTTGGAATGGTGGGGATTAGAATCCCAAAAGTTGGAATTCTTTTTGAAGGCGCATCCTCCTAGCTTAAGCTAAGAAGAACGTTAAAGGGACATTGAAAGATGGAGTGGGGAGGGAGAAGGCCTTGCTGTTTTGTTCACTGCCCCATCCTTGGCACCCCAGGACAGCCCTGTTGTTAGCAGTTCACACTGGCAGTCTCTGCCTTGCTGAAACCCTCTCAGAGGCAATAGGGCCAGCCCCAGTTTCCACCCCTTAGATGATGGCCGCCCACCTCTGTGATGTTCCTCCTCTGAGTGCCTGTGCAGGTGACGCCCCCCAGATGTCCCTGCTTCAGATATGTGGGGCCTCACCTCATCTCTGAGCTGCTGGCTTCGGACAACTTGGACTGCCGCTTCCCTTTGTTTCTTCAGCCCAGGCAGGAGGAGGAATTGCTTCCTATGGTTACAGCTCTTGGTCTGCCTGTGTGTTATTCTTTCTGCGAGTTCAGTTTTTACTATTTGTGAAACCAGTTCTCCATGCTAAGTTCCCTTTGTTGAGAGAGTTTTTTCTTCTCTGGCTGAAGCTTGGCCATTTGGATAGTCAAAGGGCTACCTTGAGGTAGAAATAGTCAATATTAGCTGTGCGAAGAGTAGAATCATCAGGTTGACTGAGACGTTACAGAAATAGGTGCAATAGAGAGCTAGGTTTTATTCATATCTAATCATCACTAGCTAACTAAGCATAGTGTGCCTGGTAATGCATGCTGTGTAGGAAAATGAGGAGAATAAGGAGACACAAAGTGTGGGTAAGTGCTCCTTTGTATAGGGCTGCCTTCTATTTTCACATAGATGACCCCTTAGGCAGCATCTAAGCAGAGACTTAAGCAATGGAGAAAAAGTTTTCTGTGGATACCCGAGAAAAGAGTAATATTTTGTATAATAAAAAAGTAAATGTACCTAGCATGGGATGGGGCGACTGTGCTTGGCAGGTTGATTCTATGTGTGCCCTTACCCAAGCTTATCAGGTTGTGGTCATAACTGTACCTGCCCAGTTGTTGATTAGGCATTTCTACCATCTTTGATATTTCCTAATTGTCTCCTAAATTTTTACTTAGGGATGTTGGGTGTGGGACCATCACTGGAGACATTTTTGTTCAAATGTTCCAAGAACTTTTATATCATTTCAAAACTGTTTCATTGGAGGACAAGAAATAATTTTGAAGCTGACACTTGGAGTGCTGTGTTCATCTTCTCTAGATCATAGCATGTTTCAAAAGCCAAATGAGAGCAGCAAGCCTTTTCTGGGACTCCCTCGCTTCTGGTCTGTTTTGATCCTGCAGAAAGGAGCCGTGACTAAACTATGTTCAGAAGGATGGTTAGCTGTTCTCCGCTATGTGAGCCCATGACAAGAACTGACTTTCATTTGAGTCTGGCTGAAACAGTTTGCATGTGAGCCAGTATTTCTTTTCCTTCTGCTTTTCTTTGCAAAGTCGGACCCAACCGTAAAAGGCATTATGGCTTTTGCCTCAAGAGATACACTATTTTCCTACCTGAACCGACCTTAAATCACATGAGGAACTTCTCAGTTTCTTATAAGCAAAAACAAACAAACAACAAACAAAAACAAGAAAGGGGGAGTGAGCTCAAATAATTGATCAATCTTGGTGCAAGTTAGTTTCATGGGATTTTTATCCAGAAGCTCAGTTTTTCTTTGGGATATAGTCTCTTTTCTTCTATCTCAAATTTCTTGTCTTTCTTTCCTTCTGGATTGGCTCTATTCTCAAACTGCATGATAATGAAATGTCTAATAAAAACTCTTTTTAAAAAAATATGCTATTTGGTTACAATTTGGTGGAGAAAAATATCCTCACTTTCTGGAAATTAAAAATATTAATTTTGGAATCTGAACCACCTGGTTTGATTTGCTTGATTGGATTTGAATTATGTGGCACATATTAGTGATAATGAAAGTCATGGAGCTGTGATGCTTTGATTAGCCAGGCCTATGTCTCCTGCCACTTCTGGAGAGGGAACTAAAAGGACCTTTTCCAGAAGCATAGTCTGAAAGTGATGGGAAAAAAAAGAGGAAAATAAAGATTCTAGAAGCTGGGAGAATAGATGTTGTATTGCCCAAGGAGCCATGTCAGAGGAGTCAATGTCTTCCATGAGCATTGCCACTGTTCTTATTTCACATTTTGGCTTGGCTTACAAGTTAGCTTCAGGAATAAGTCTAGATTCCTGTGTCACTGCATGTGCCTTATGTCACCCCAGGTGCCAGAGACAGCTGCTTTCTGGTGCATATGGATGCATGTCTGCCAAACCAGGCAAAGCAGTATTTCATCTGCTGCCCTGCATCATCTGTTCCTGCTGATCTAGTTCATCGTTCCTTTGGATGTTAGAAAATGCCCCAAACATCTGTCCCGGCTGAGGCAACTACACAGAATCTCTTTTAGTTAGCTACAGCTGTGTAACAGACCACCCCAAAACTTGGAGGCTTAAAACCACACCAATTTGTTTCAGTTTCTGTGGGCAGACATCTGGGTACATTTTAGCTGAGTCCCTTGCTCAGATGTCACAAGGCTGTAAGAAAAGAACAGCTAGGTTCTGTTCTTATCTGGGCTTTGGACAGGAGGAAAATTTACTTCAAAACTCTCCCAGGTTCTTGGAAGAATGAATGCTTCTGTAGACACAGGACTGAGAGCACTGGATTCTCTACCTATAATTCCTAGAGGCCCTCACACTTCCTTCTGCAAGATAGTTGCTTTCTTTGTCAAGGTGTAGAGTCTGGTAGCAAAAAGAATGCCATGTTGTGTAATATAGTCATGGATGTGGCATCCTGCCACATCTGTCATGCTCTGCTGGTACCAGAAAATCACAAATGCCACCCTGGAAGGGGAGGGCTCAAACAAAGATGTGGACTGTAGAGTGTGGGCTGTGGTGGTCTGCCTACTACCGGATCCTAGGTTGGCTGTCTACATGGAGAAATGACATGAAAAGAAAGCATTACTAAAATATCTTTATGAGTTATTTGTTCTTGTGGTTTTTTTTTTTTAAAGTGGAAAATGATATTTTTATCTTGAAAGGCAACTGCTATTTTACCTTGGCTGTTCTGCAAATGGTACGTTCAGGATCCGTTCTTAAGAAGCCTTTAGCTAGATCTGGGGACTCAAATTGGTTTTGAAATCGTAAGCAGTGTAAAAAGGAGATTTCACAGCAAAAGCCAACACTGGCACATGGTTTCTGATGCAAAATCCCCAAGCTGGGAGACTATGTTATGAATCTTGATTGGTTTGGTAGATCATTTGAGGTGATCAGTTGACCTTCTCAGTTGCTGATATCAGTACTAATAAATACAGCACTGACAGGAATTCACTAAACTGTACCCAAAATTATGGGCTAGATATTTTACAAACGTTATATTTTAAAATTGTTATTATAAGCTCTTAAAGTATGAGCAGGATAATGACAGATTATTATCTCTTCTTTAGAAGAAAATATATTTAGGTAAGTAATTCGTACTTCTGGTGATAAAGAAACTGGGATTCCAAACAGCGTGCATCTAACTCCCATCAGGGCTGCCGTCTGGAAATGGGATGATGCTCTCCCGTACCCATCCTTTTCCTCTGTTGATTAAAGTCTAAATCAGTAGCAGTTACTGGCAACAAAGAAATTTCTTGGCATTATA
Organism: Peromyscus leucopus; assembly: GCF_004664715.2. Lineage (NCBI taxonomy): Eukaryota > Metazoa > Chordata > Mammalia > Rodentia > Cricetidae > Peromyscus > Peromyscus leucopus. The sequence continues at coordinate 41,954,219 of NC_051075.1, forward strand.
GTTACTTAAAAAAAAAAGGAAAAACTTCATTTTTAGTATATGGTGTGTGTGTGTGTGTGTGTGTGTGTGTGTGTTGCTCATATGCAATGGCTCTCAGGCAGAGGTCAGAGGACAACTTTGTGGAATACGGCCTCCCCTCCTTTTACATGAGCCCTTGAGATGGAACTCAGATGGTCCGGCTTGAGAAGCAAGCGTCTGTGCCTGCTGAGCCACCTCACTGGCCTCAGCATTATACTTTCTTCTAGCAAACCTCACTAAGAATGTGGTTTAAGGAATTCATGTGGAAAACTTCCTCTCTTTCCCTTCCTTCTTCTGAGTCTGAAATGTACCTCTTCGGCTTGTGTGTTAGTGCTTGCGTCCCCATCTTGTGGTGCTGTTTTGGGGACACTCTGGGACCTTTAGTACCAGGGGCCAACCTGGAGGAGGTGTCATTGGAGGCATCTTGTCCCTAGCTCCTTTTTTCTCTCTGTCTGGAGGTGAGCAGTCTTTGCCACATACTCCTCTACCCGTGTAGTTCTGCCCAAGTTCATGAAGCCGAGTGACCACACACTGAACCTTCTGAAACAGAACACAAACACATCTTCTACTTGAAAAGTCGTTTCTGCCAGATAGTCTGCCACAGTGATGAGAAAAGCACCTCTCCGCTCATTGTGATTTGCCGCCCCCCCCCTCCCACAACAAGCATGCTTTTCAGATTGTGAGCATGCTCCGCAGCTCCTTCACCCTGTCATCTGCCAACCCTCCCATTTTACTTATTTTGACAATAAAAATCGTTGGCCATGCTTCCCCTAAAACTCCTCCATCATCTGGGTTCTAGACTCCACTTGTCCCTGACTTTCTCCTTAACCCATCTAGCCATTTCTTTTCATTTACCGTGTACACTTGTTTATATCTCCCACCGCATCCTCGTCTCTTGTCTGGACTCCTCTACTATCCACTTACCTTCCTTGGGATGGTGTCACACACCTGAAGGTTCAACATGCTTAAAGGGATCGTGTTCTATGATGGAAGTCTGGTTATGAGGGCAAGATAGCAGTTTCTCTCAGTTTCTCCTCCACCACAGATTCCACCCTAATTTCATTAGGTCTATAGATACTAAAGCCATTCTCTATCATGTAAAAGCAACTTCTGCCTTCACTGTCTTACCCTGGGTCTTCTGCATCTCCCTGTCAGTCCATTTCAGTGATGTCTTGTCTGCTCTCTTTGTTTTTGTTACTCTCTTGTCTTTGTTCACTTGACACTGCGTCAGATCTCTTTGCCTACAAAAGCATTTCAGCGAAGACACATAGCCTCTAATGATTTGGGCCCATGGCCTTCCAGCATCTCAAAACACTCAGTGACCCTCATACCTAAAACTGTTGCTTCTCTCCCGGCCCTCATGCTTACCTATCAAGTATGAGGGGTGTAAAGGATTGGTTGACTGCCCTCATTCCTCACGAGTGGATTGCAGACCTCATTGCCTCCAGGAAGTAAGCCTTCCCAGTCTTCATTCTCTAGTCATTATCACAGTCTACAGGGTTCCCTGCCCCGCCCTTTCCTGGCAGTTGGCTTCTTTGCAGTGATGAAAAGCACAATGTGCTGGTTAGTAATGTACATTTTATGTTTCCATTTTTAAAAATAAGTTCCTGTGCTGTTCTTTAAAAAAAAAAAAAAATTACATCCTGGCACTTAGCACATCTGTTTCATGAAGGAGAAACAACAACAAAACAAAAACCAAATTCTTTAATGAGCAAAACCAAACCTAATATTAACTGCTACAAATGGATCTTATCACCCTTAGGAAGATGGTCCATGTGTGAATATCCCTGTAGACGAATTTCTAAAGTCTTATTAAATAAGAAACAGAGAGCCAAATACAGGGGTGCAAGCCATAGAGTTCAGAGAAATAGTGAGAGCCACCAGCCAACCTTAGCTCACCAAGCTGCCGTAGCTTCCCCAGAGAGAGCTTCTTCCTGTCTAACCTGCACCTTTATTGCCTTGCTGTTCTGGCTTCTCATTGGCTCTTAGCCCAGCTACCTCATTTCCTCATCATTGCCTGTCTGAACAGACCTCCAGGTCTCTATGGTTGGTACTGGGATTAAAGGCATGTGTCACCATGCTTGGCTGTGTCCTTGAACACACAGAGACTCTGCTTGCCATGTGATTTGATTAAGGGCATGTGCTACCACTGCCTGACTTTTGTTTATGTCTGGCTATGTCCTCTGATCTCCAGGCAAACTTTATTTATTAACATACAAATAAAATATCACCACATTTCAGCACAAATAAAATATCACCACATTTCTCCTTTTTCTCTAATAAAAATAAAAAACAATAAAAAGCTATAACTAATATAAGAAAAACTATATACAATTAGTACAATAACTATATATATATACACACAAGCAACAAATACATCAACAATGTCTAGTCCATTTGCATTTGACAAACTCAGAGAAAATATTCCATTATCTATCCTATTTTGGTGAGTCCAAAATGTACCTAATTCACTTTCTATCCTAACTTGTATTACCTACAGAAAACTATCTTATGATGTCTTTCAAACTTAGATATTTTACACTTCTCTAGTGAGTTTCTTTTCTGAAATTCTGAATAGGGAAATCTATCTAATCTTCAACTCCTTCAGAGACCCAAGAAGGAAATAATATTACCTAAAAAACCAGGAAGTGCAAACAAGCAACTTCCAAAAATTTCGAGTTGACAGAAATGGCCAGCTGCCTGGACAGTCACTCGAGGTTTCTCTGCAACGTTGGGGTATCTTCTTCAACCTATAGGCTTAGCGTATCTGACAAACTCATTTGTGAAGTAGGATGTACACAAGGCCTACAGCTCGACCTCACATTTGGTGTGAGTATTCCATGTACCAGATAAACATGAATTCCACCAGTATCCTGTCATGATTCAGGATTTTAACTCTGGAAAATGTTGGTGTTTTTGGAATTTGGCTGTCCATTCTTCTCTGCTTGTGGGTGGCTTCATCTCCTTTATTAAATGCCAGTCTGCCACTGAGAGGTTAGACTCCGTCAACCTAGTTACTCCTTGAAGAGTTACTGTTTCAGCTGCTGTTCCACTTCACATCAGAAGCCATCGGCCCACTGCCTGTTCAGCTGCCTTTGAAGAAAGGGGCACTGTACCTTTTCCAGATTGCAAGGCCACTTCAGCAATGGTGCCATATTGCCCTGGCCTCAGAGGACACCTGTTGTAAAGCCATAACCACACTTGTCTTGGCAAGGATCGGTAGTCCTTTGTTTTGTGTCCTGTCTGTCCATTTTGGATAGCATACTATCAACAGTCGATTTGAGGGCACTTTGTTGCCCAGTGGCTAACTTTTGCCACAATGAAGGTTAACTCCATATGCAGTTTCTTCAATGCTCATATCTTTTCTGAAATAAATTGGTGCTGCCAGGAGCCAACATGTCTCATAGTTATAAAAAAAAAGAAAAAAAAATCTAAGTTATTAAAAAATTTTAAATGCCATGTTCTGTAGATCTCAGAAGGGTTTGAAGATGACCTGTCAATCTAAAATATCTCTGCTCAACATTGAAAACATACCTAATATGACTACAAGTTCGATTGTAATGTCTAACTACTAACTTTCATTTCTTTATATCCTAATAGTTGATGATAATAACATTTAAGGATTAGCAAATTATATTACATTGTTAATTGAACTGTATAAGTACAATATCCTGAACAAGATTAGAAATATATGTATAGTATTTTCTAACAATATCAATCTCAATATATAATTTGTATACAATATATAAAAATCCAATCCAATGTAAAGTATTTAAAACTAGCAGTTGTCTTTCAAAAGTAGATTCAATAATCTATCTTTTTATTTATAACATATCTATATCCTCTCTTCTTTTCAGAGTAGATTCAATAATCTACCCTCTATTCTATCATTTCTGTATATCTTTTTTTTTCAAACAAGAACCTTAAATCTAATCTCCTTTGTTTAGCCCTTTTTCTAATCATTAACAGCAACAACTTGTAACCAATCCTCCTAAACAATGAAAATTATCCCAAATCCGAAACCCATCGAAAGACCAAAAACCACCCGTCCCACCCCACCTCTTTTGTGGGCTTCGTGTTCTTAAAATTGCTTCCTGCTATTTGTGGGTGAAAGCATCTTTAGGGGATTCTGAAAAGAAAATTTTTTGGATTAATTGTCAAGTTCTGGGAGAGGTAGCTATATCATTTGTTGTCCTGTCTCTGCATAATGCCAAAGTGCAGGGCTTATCTCAAGTACTTGTTTGAGTAGTCTGTGAGGCTGGATCATCTCAGCTAGCCATCTTGAAATTGTTCTGAGTAGTTTTGTAGTCCAAAGCTCATCTTTGGGTGATTTTTGTCAGCTTAGTGGTATTATTATTGTCCATGTGGAATCATAGTTGTGGGGCCCTATTATCTTTCTGGAGACTTCAAATTCGATGTTAGGTCTGGTTGTGATTCCCTGCAGAAAACTCATAGAGACTCGAACACAAAAACATGTACAGGCAGCTAACTGAAGCCTTTTTTCTAGAATCAGTTATTACTCTATATGACCATTAATATCATAACAAAAGTTTAAAAAATATATTAATCTTATAAATTTTGATATAAAATTCATACCTTAAGAAAAGTTTAAAGAATCAAAATAGAACCAAAGAATTGAGATTAGTAGCAGTAGAATAGTCCCTTACTTTTTTTTTCTCGTCTGTCCCATATCAGAAGATGATTCTTTCTTCTAACATGATACAAAGATTTCGCATTTTCTTTTTAACAACATGCTTGGAATTAAGAAGGAGAGAGCCATTCTCCAACTCTAAAGCCAGTTTTAATTTTTAATTGAACTGGGACTGTAGAAAGACCATTTGTATTAAGTGTCTGTAGAGAACAGCAGAAACAAACATTTAGGAAGACTTATAAAATTTTATAGGTGATATACCAATAGGCCAATTTACTCGTTTTCTTGGGACATTTTTTTCTGGATGATTTGTCCTTTTTCTTCAGATGTCTCATTTGTACAGTGTTCTTTAGATTCCTTAGCCTTTATTCTCCTGAAAGACAAAAACAAAAACCTTTCTCCAAGACTAACTTTGGGGAGGTTCCCTTTTGGCAAGTTATATTTGATTAAATAAAAAGCATTTGTTAATGGTATAAGTTAGTTTAAATTGGATGGTCATGCTGGTTGATGAACTATCACCTCTTCTAATTAAGAGGTCTCTATTGTTCAAATTGAACCATTATCAATTTTGATGGTATTCACAGCTTATCTTCTCCTGTAGAAACAAAAGCGAAACCTTGTCTCCAACGTGACACATATCCTGGTTTCCATTCTGAGGTCAGCACATCTTTAAAGTATATGGGCTGATTTAATTCTGTAGTTTTTTTCTATTATCCAGTGTCTCTCACCAGCTGTTGTTCCTGTATCATTAGCATTGAGAAAATTCAAAGTTAATAGAGCATTATATAATCTATTTCTGGGGGTTTTTGTTATCCTTTTTAGAGTTCTATTTGAGCTTTCTATAACTGCTTGACCTGTAGGATTATGTGGTATGCCTGTAATATGCTTTATGTTGTAATAAGCAAAAAACTGTTTCATTTTAACAGAGACATATGCTGGAGCATTGTCAGTTTTAATTTGTGCAGGTATACCCATGATGGCCATAACTTCTAGCAAATGCGTGATTACAGCATCAGCTTTTTCAGAACCCAAAGCAGTTGCCCATTGAAATCCTGAATAAGTATCGATGTACATATTTCAATTTTCCAAATTCTTCAAAGTGAAACAGCTAGATTTCATTCCTCTGAGTACCTTTTGGGTTACATCCTATTGGTAATGGAGTCTGATTGCAAAAAGAACAAGTAGGACATTTCCTTATAAATTCATTGGCTTGTTGCCAGGTTATGGAAAAATCCTTTTTTAAACCTTTACTGTCGACATAATGGTTTTATGAAATTTTGAGGCCTCCAGCATATTTACTATCAATAATTTATCAGTCTCATCATTACCTTGTGCTAGAAGGCCTGGCAGACCAGTATGGGATTGGATGTGACTTATATGTAAGGGATGCTTTCTATTCCTGATTATTACTGAATAAATAGTGAAGTTAATTCTGACTCATCAAGAATAAATTCTACAGTCTTAATATATAATACCACTCTTTCAGCATACTGAGAGTCAGTAACTATTTTGAGAGGTTCTGAAAAATCCATCAATACCAACATAATGGTATATAATTCTGATTTTTGAACTGAATTATAAGGACTTTGAACCACTTCACTTAAATTTTCTGACTTGTAACCTGCCGTTCCTAGTTTGTTTGCATCTATATAAAATGTACAAGCTCCAGATATGGGATGTTTCCTCTATAATGCAAGGTAAAATCCAATCAGCTTTCTTTATAAGTTTAATTCTATTGCTTTTGGGATATTTGCTGTTATTCTCTCCCCCAAAATTACTGCAAGCTCTTTGCCAAGGTTCACTTTCTGCCAAGAGGAAATTTTTCAATGTCCTCCTTCATTAAAGTTATGACAATTTCTGCTGGGTCTATTCCTGCTAATTGATGAAGTCTCAATTTTCCTTTTAAAATCAAGTCAGAGATCTTTTCCACATAAGTTTTTAATTTTTTACTCTATTTGGTAGAACTATCCATTCCAATACAATATCTTCCCTCTGCATTAAAATTCCTATAGGAGAATACCTAGAGGGCAAAATAACCAAAATGCAATCAAGCTTTGGATCCACATCATCCATATGTCCTTCCTGTACTTTCTTTTCTACTAAGGCTAATTCTTTCTCAGCTTCAGGTGATAATTCTCTTGGACTATTTAAGTCCTTGTCACCTTCTAAGGTTTTGAAAAAATTACTCAGTTCATCATTTTTTACCCCAGCAATAGTTTATCAATGGGAAATGTCGCCAAATAATCTTTGAAAGTCATTAAGAGCCCATAATCAATCTCTCCTAATTTGCACCTTTTGGGGTCTAATTTTTTGTAGACCTATTTTATATCCTAAATAATTAATAGAATCTCCTCTTTGTATCTTTTCAGGAGCAATTTGTAATCCCCAACAAGGCAAATTTTTCTTTACTTCTTCAAACATTCTTTCTAGTGTATCTGCATTTGAGTCAGCTAGTAAAATATTGTCCATATAATGATAAATTATAGATTTAGGAAGTTTCTTACATATTACTTCCAATGGCTGTTGTACAAAATATTGGCACAGGATTGGGCTATTCAACATTCCCTGTGGGAGAACCCTCCATTGATATCTTTTAATTGGTTGAGAATTATCGTAAGTAGGCACTGTGAAGGCAAATCTTTCTCTGTCTTTTTCCTGTAAGGATATTGAAAAGAAACAGTCTTTTAAATCGATAACTATAAGAGGCCATCCTTTAGGTAACAGAGTAGGCAAAAGAATTCTAGATTGGAGAGAGCCCATTGGCTGAATTACTCTTAGAGTTAATTGCTCTTAGGTCTGTTACCATTCTCCATTTACCAGATTTCTTTTTAATAACAAATGCAGGAGAATTCCAAGGGCTGGTTGATTCTTCAATATGCTGAGCATTTAACTGCTCTTTTTACCAGCTTTTATAAAGCCTGAAGTTTCTCTGTTGTTAAAGGCTATTGCTGAACCTATACAGGCTTGTCAGTTAACCATTTCAAAGGTAGAGCTGTTGGTGTCTTTGGAAGATCATCAGTTGTTGTGCCCGGTTCTTGTACAATCTGGATGGCTGGTGACCACTCATTAGAATAATACCTTCTCATATTTCTCTCAGAAACATGTAGCTTCCCCAGAGAACCAGCCTCTTACTGTCTAACTTGCACCTTTATTGCCTTGCTGTTCCTTCTCACTGGCTCTTAGCCCAGCTACCTCATTTCCTCATCACTGTCTATACAGACCTCCAGGTCTCTATGATTGGTACTGGGATTAAAGGCGTGTGTCACCATGCTTGGCTGCGTCCTTGAACACACAGAGACTCTGCCTGCCATATGATCAGATTAAGGGGTTGTGCCTGACTTTTGTTATGGCTGGCTTTGTCCTCTGATCTCCAGGCAAACTTTATTTATTAACATACAAATAAAATATCACCACATATCCCACAAACAATTACAGATGATGGAAACTGGAAGAGTGTAACTCTCCAAGGTTCTTGACATTTTGACACAATACTTGCCTTAGGAAGACATCAGGAAAAAGTACAGAATCTAACAATTTATTTTGATTTTCTCTATCCAGAGCAATGCACATCTAAAAGGCAAGTGCTAGGGACTATTTTTTCTCCCTTCTTTTTGCCTGAAAGTTTAGGTGCTGAAACTGAGTCAACCAAGTTGATGGTATTAGGAGGTAGGGGCTTTCGGGATGCGAGCTCCACACTGACCAGTGGGATTAATGTTCTTCTTGAAGGCTCCAGAGAGTAGCCTTACCTCTTCTGCCATGTTGGAAAAGAAGAGTCTTTTAGCTTTGATCCAGAGAGTAAATCCTCAGTACCTACTGGATATACAGGTGCCTTGATCTTGGCCTTGTGCCTTAGTTACTTTTCTATTGCTGTGAAGAGACACTATGACCACAGCAACTCTTATGAAAGAAAGCATTTAATTTGGAGCTTGTTTACAGTTTCAGAGGTTTAGTCTATTATCATCATGGTGGGGAGCATGGTAGCATGCATGATACTGGAATAGTAGCTGAGAGCTACATCCTAATCCACAGGCAGCAGGATGAGAGTGTGGACTGCCTCTAACACGGGCTTTTAAAACCTCAGAGCCCACCCCTCAGTGACATACTTCCTCTTACAAGACCACACCTCCTAATCCTTCTCAAATAGTTCCACTCCCTGATGACTGAGCATTCAAATATATGACCTATGGGGGTCGTTCTTATTCAAACCACCACACCTCGCTAGCTTCCAGACCCGTGTGAAATGAATTCCTGTTGCTCATAAGTCTATAGCATTATTATAGCCGTTTGTCTGACTTGGTAATAAGTGACAAAGAACTGAGACTGTGACAGTACTACTCTTCACTTTTCTTTCACTGAAATGTAAGGCAAGACAGAGTCCTGCCCTGGGCCAGCAGTCACATAGCTCTGGCTTCTGTGAGGCCTCTGTGATGTCCCCATGCAGGAGAGCTGCAAAGACACTCCTGTCAGCCAGCAAACCACTGTAGTGTTCCCTAAGAGCCATCTCAGGGGCTCTGGCAATAGCTATCACGCTTTCTCTAGGGACAGAAGATCAAGGGAGCACTCACTCTTTGGCACTCTGGTTGTAGAAATGAAGTCACAGCATCTCAGCTTCAGTGGCACAGTCCCAAGTCATTCATAAGATATGTCCCTGTATTGAAAGTTTTTCAGCCAGGATGAGAGAGCTGTTATACAGGCTAGGGAGGTACTGTCATTTAGCATGCTGAAAAAAATATTCATTTTGTTCATTATTAATCCAGTCTTTGATGTATTCAAGTACATTTTTGTACTTTAAAGTTATGGCACAGATTGCAATGGAGTTATTGTCAAATTTTAAGTACTTGAGCCTTAAGTATGTTACTAAAACTGCCATGATTTAAATTACATTGACTTTGGGTCATTTTTTTATGGCATACATATTTGGAATCCCCTGCTAGATTGTAAACTCCTGTGATGGATAATCTCAGCTTTCAACTTGACACACTAGGGAAGAGGGAACCCCAGTTAAGATAGACTCTATCAAAGTGACCCATAGACATGTCTTTAAGGGCACTTTCTTGGTTGTTAATTGATGTAGGAGAGCCTATCCAACTCTGGGTGGTACCTTCCCTAGGCAGGTGGGCCTGGGCTGTATAAAAAAAGTAGCTGCTGGGTGGTGGTGGTGCATGCCTTTAATCCCAGCACTCGGGAGGCAGAGGCAGGCAGATCTCTGTGAGTTCGAGGCCAGCCTGGGCTACCAAGTGAGTTCCAGGAAAAAGGCACAAAGCTACACAGAGGAACCCTGCCTTGAAAAACCAAAAAAAAAAAAAAAAAGTAGCTGAACGTAAGGCATGGAACAAGCTAATAAGCAGAATTCTTCTATGTTCTCTGCTTCAATTCCTGCCCCCCAGGTTTTTTTTCCCTTGCTAATGGACTACATAACCTGTAAGCCAAATAAATCCTCTCCAAGCTGTGTCTGGCCAGTGTTTTATCCTAACAACAGAGAAGCAAACTAGAACAGAAGTTTATATCAGAAGTGGGGTTGTTTCTGTGACAGCTCTAACCATGATTTTTACAGGGGTGATTGTAGAAGATTTGGCACCTCGTACTGAAAAAGCCTCTGAGTGTTTACAGCTTAGTGAACTGTTCTGTGGGAACTTGGGAGATAAGAATACTGAGGGGGAAATAAAGCCCCAGACAATGGAGGGCTGGCTTGTGAGGTTTTGGTGGAAAGTTTGAGAGCCCCTCAAAGACTCTATCATAGTGGTCTGTATGATAATATATTTGAATTAAAAATCATAGAAGGGAAACCTTCTGTGTTTCATAGGGGCAATGGATGCTGGTCAGATGTATTGAAGGATCTATTACAGTTAATAAGAAGCCAGCATATTTGAAGTGAACTTTCCTGGGAAGTATTTCCTCAGAGTTTTCACACAGAAGCTGTGGTCTAATGGGAAAAGGTCACATTTCAAGCTGGTAGTAGAACTTGACAATGTATAAGAATCTTCCACACGGTTTGAAGGTATGAAGGAGTCCTAGAGAGAAATGGGGGCTGGGTACCATGTGGCAGAATTTGGGTCCCCACAGAGAAGCCCTGGGAGGCCATTAGTGAAGAGGAAGTCTCGGTTTCCATAGAGACCCCAGGATACTGAAGATGACAGGACCATGGGATGACCACCAAGGACAGAGGCAGGCATGGAGTGCATCTGACATAAGCCTGCAAGAGAAGCTGTGTGGGCTGTGGATGACAGAGATGAAGAGGTGGAGCTACCTAAGGGCTTTGGAGCTCAGAAGAACATAACTCAGTCCCAGATGTCAGGAGCTATTTCTGGTGTTGGGTTAGGGTTTTGCTTTCATCTCATTACAACTCTGCCATGGTTTCCTCTTCTTGTAATAAGGAAGTGTACAACTTGTATTTGATTTTACAGAAGGCCATAGTTAAGAGACTTTGGATTTCAAAAAAGATTTGGGCTTTTGAATCCACTTTTTTTTTTTTTTTTTTTTTTTACTTTTGAAAATTTTCTTTTTTTCTTTTTTTTTTTTTTTTTTGAGACAGCTTGGTTTGGTCTATAATTCATTATGTAGAATGGACTGGTTTTGAACTCAGAGAGATACACCTGCCTTGGCTTCCTGAATACTGGGATTAAAGGCATGTATTCTATGCCTGGCTTTGATTTAAAAAAAAAAATGACTGTGGGACTTTAAAAGTTGTACTATATTTTCTCTTATGATATTAATGTAAGATCTTGGGAATAAGAAAAGGTTGTGTCCTAACAGTGATATGTATGTGTGTGTGTGTGTGTGTGTGTGTGTGTGTGACAGAGACAGAGAGAGAGAGAGAGAGAAAAAGAGAGAGAAAGAGAGGAGGAGGAGGAGGAGGAGGAGGAGGAGGAGGAGGAGGAGGAGGAATTTGACCAAAAGTGGACTTGTGGTGATGTTGTCAACTTTGACATGCCTGGAATCTCTAATGAAGAATTGCTCCATCAGATTGGCCTGTGGGCATGTCTGTGGCACATTTTCTGGATTGCTAATTGATAGAGGAGGGCACAGTCAATTGTGGGGGGTACTCTTCCTAGACAGGTAGGAAGCTGAACATGAGCCAGGAAGCAAGCTAATAAGCAGCGTTCTTCCATAATCTCCGCTTCAGCTCCTGCCCTCAGGTTCCTGCCTTGAGTTCATGTCTTGGCTTCCCTGAAGATGGTTGGTAACCTGTGAGCCAAATAAACTTTCCCCTCCTGTGGTGGTTTGAATAAAATGCGCTCCTCCCATAAGGAGTGGCACTATTAGGAGGTGTGGCCTTATTGAGAGGAAGTGAGTCACTGAGGATCAGGCTTTGGGGCTTCAGATACTCAAGCCAGGCCGGTGTCTCAGTTTCTCTTTCTGCTGCCTATGGATCAAGATGTAGAACTCTCAGCTCCTTCTCCAGCACCATGTCTGCCTGCATGCTGCCATGCTTCCTGCCATGATGATAATGGACTAATCCTCTGAACTGTAAGCAAGCTCCAGTTAAATGTTTTCCTTTGTAAGAGTTGCCTTGGTTATGGCAAGCAACAGAAACCCTAACTAAGACACTTCCCTAAATTGCTTTTTTTTAATGTTGTTGTTGTTTTGTTTTGTTTTTTGTTTTTTCAAGACAGGGTTTCTCCATGTAGTTTTGGTGCCTGTCCTGGATCTCGCTCTGTAGACCAGGCTGGTCTCTAACTCACAGAAATCCTGCTGGTTTTGCCTCCCGAGTGCTGGGATTAAAGGCATGTGCCATCACCACCCAGCTTGGTTGGTGTTTTATCACAGAAACAGAGAAGTTATCTAGAATAACTCCTTTGAACAGGAAACACATATTAACCACCTCTGTATCTGTCACGTCATCACTGTGGCCACAGATTCATAACTGTTGTGTGAATTAAGCTATGGAAACAGCAAACTGCCGAGGCTCTGCCATGCCTCTGTCAGGGAGAAGCAGACGAGGTGAGAAGATAGGCCACAGAATTACAGCGTGGCTGTAGCTGTTTGTTATCCCAACCACAGTGAACGAGGGTCCCTCTTTCCCCACATCCTCTTCAGCATTTGTGAGGTTGGTTTTCCCCATTTTGACTGTGGTAGGATGAAAGGTGTTTTGATTTTCATTTCCCTAATCACTAAGGATGATGAACACTTTTTGAGACATTTCCGAGCCATTTTTATTTCTTCATTTGAGAACTTTCTGTTCAGGTCCCACGCCCATTTTTTTTTCTGCTGACAAGCGGATCTAGGATCTAGGGTGAGTCCCGAAGGGAGGGAGACTGGTTAGAACAAAGAAGGGATAAACCAGACGGCATTAGAACCGGAGATCTTTGGGTCTGCACCACATGTTAGATAGTGCTCGAGTCCGTGGTAGGAAATCTGGTTTTCTACTCTTCAAGACAGAGAAGATTGACTAACACCTCAATTAAATTTGTTATGGCAGGCGGATCTTTGTGAGTTCCAGGCCAGCCTGGTCTACAGAGCGAGATTCAGGAAAGGCGCAAAGCTGCACAGAGAAACCCTGTCTCGAACCCCCCCCCCCCCAAAAAAAATTATTATGGACTTCCAGTTCGTGTATTGTTTTTCAGGACAGCCCCTGCTGGCGCTCCCTCCACCCAACCTCTTTCTTCCTGGCCCTTCTCTCTATTCTTTAGTAGTTGTCTAGAGGGTCTCAAGTCTGTATTTTGCTTCCTCTCTCCCTTCCACATACGAGGCAAGCCAGAAGCTCCCATTTTCCCATGTATCCCTACTACAGGCGTGCGTCTCACCGAGCCCAGAAATTACCCATAATTTGCCCACAATCGGATGAATTGAACTAGTAGGAATCAGTTTTCCAAGGCAGGAAATGGGTAGGAAGTGGAAAACCCCGGAGAATCTTCCCTATTTCCCCCTCTGTTCAGGACTGGGTTTCACCAGTCTGTGTCTCTGTCCTGAGCGAAAGGTTTCCTTACTTTAGGTTCGTCTCGGTACAACGTTAGGTTCGTCTCGGTACATTAGGTCCGTCTCCAGCGCGACTGGGTTTAAGCTCCCGGATTCTGCCCGAAGTTAGCTGGAATGATCCCAGGTATCTGGGACGTCTAGAATTAAGCTGGAGAGTAATTCTGAGAGAGTTCGAAGTTTACAGGAGCTTGGTTGCGTCAATTTCGGACTACCCCCCACCCCTACCGCCGCGGCGTTTCCGGTTCCCGGGCAGTGATCGGACAGGACACCAGCGCCGCTTTGGGGTGACCCTGCACATGGATAATGCCTTCAGTCCACAGGCAGGCTGAGTGCTGTAGTTCTGCTTTTGATGTTTCCTTTTATTGAAAATAATTTTCTTACATAATATATCCCCATCACTGTTTCCCCTTCCTCCACCCCTCCCAGTTCCCCTCCTATCCAGATCTACTCCCTTTCTGTCTCATTAGAAAGGAGCAGGCTGTCAGAGTGCGGTCCTTCTGTCTTAGCATGAGACCGAGTCATTTAGGGATCTCCATGGGACTCCCTCGATTAACAGCTCAACTGAAGGCAACCCAGTCCCACTACTGGAAGCCTTGCCTCGCTACAAGAGATGGCCAGTTTGGACTTTGTATTCTCCATTACTAGGAGTCCTCGCTAGGATCATCCTCATAGATCACAGGAAGTTTCCTCTGCGCTAGGGTTTCCCAATTCCAGCTGTGTCTCTCCGTGCTCTCTCCTTCTATCTCTCCTGCCCCTCATACCCAGTTTTTCCTGTTCCAGGCCCCATCTACCCCTAAGGGAACCCAGGCCCTACACTGTCTGTATGGCAAGGAACTAGAGACTGGATTACCCAGAGACCTACAGTAGAACCGAACACGGCAGGAAATAATAATAATAATAATAATAATAATAATAATAATAATAATAATAAAGTTATTCCTACTGATATTCTGTTGTATTCACAGAGAAGGGCCTTATTCCTGTCTTCATCAGAGCCCAACCAGCATATCAGAGTTGGTGAGAGACACACAGCCAGACATGCGGAGAGAGAGTCTAAATTCGAGGTCTCCTTTGGGTCTCTCCCAGTGGAGATCCAGGAACCTGAGGAAGATGGGGAGGAAAGACTTAAGAGTCAGAGGGGATGGAGGACACCAGGAGAACACAGCCCACTGAATCTACTAAGCAGGACTCCCATGGGCTCACAGAGACCAAAGCAGGAATCACACACACATGTACACACACGCACGCACGCGCACACACACACACACGTTTAACAATTAATGAAAAAAAGAAGCCATGAATTTGAAGGAGAGCAAGAGAATTTTAAGAATGAATTTTCATGTTAATTCTGTTAAAGTAGTACTAAGGAGTACTTGAAAGGCTGGGTATGGTGGTATATGTGTGTAATCTGAGCACTTGGCAGGTGGGATGCCGGAGTTGGGGTCAACTGCTTCAAGTTTGAGGCAAGCTGGGTCTGAAAAAAAAATTATTGATGGGATTGATTAAGGAGAACACACTGGGATGAGCCATCAAATGTCAACATTCGGGGGGGCTAACATCTTTTTATTTTATAGTACAATGAGTGTTGGAACATTACTTTTTGTAAAAATATCATTTTTATTTTGTATTGAGTTTAAAAGTCCATATTATTAATTTATTCATATACTAATTAGTTAATTGAGACAGGTTCTCGCTACAGAGCTCTGGTTGTTTTGGAACTCACTCTGTAGGCCAGACTGGCCTTAGACTCACAGAGATCCTCATGTTTCTGAGGGAATTTTAAAACAGATTTATAAGTGTGAATGTGAAAGAACTCGGCATAGAAATTGTTTTTCTTGTAGTATAATCAAGAAAAAGGAAACAGGAGAAACTGAATGAGACATTTCAATATTGAATTTGGGAACTATTTCTTAAAAGTGGAAATAGGGATGGGGCCATACAACTCCGAGGCAGAGCCCTTGTCTAGCACAGGAGAGATCTTGAGTTCAATCCCTGATATGAAAAAACAAAAAAACAAACAATCAAAAAATAGAAACATCTCTCTCTAGTCCTCTGTGCAAAATTCAGTCTGTGCCTGGGTTTTCATGCAATGTGTGGGCCTTTTCACAATTACCCCTCAGCCCACTGGTTCTCCCAGGGCCCGACTGAGCACCAGGATTAGGGATGGAATGGTCCTTCTGGATCAATGTGGGTGAATGCGCTATGATAAAGGAAACAGGAGTCTGCATGCTTCTAATTCCCTCAGCAGCCATACTCAACAGTAGGAGCGAGCTCCAGGCTTTCCCACTGCACCTGTGCTTGTGAACAGAGATGCCCACGGTGGTTGGTTTGCTGCTCTCAATTGTGAAGATTCTCGATGAGTATCTGGAGGTCACGTGGGACTCTAAAAATGATATGTTACACTTCCTTTCGGGAATTCTATTCCCAGAATAGCATAGTTCTTTGAAACCCTCATTTAAATGAGCTTCATGATCCGTGGAAGGTGTGAATGCTCACACCTGCTTTGCAAATTGATAAACTACGCCCCAAATTCCTAACAGGTGGTTTGCTTGAAATCAGGTAATGAGTCAGCAGCTCTTCTGTCGCCGGCTGGCCCGCTGGCTCTCTGACCTTCCTTTCCATGGCACTGGAGTTGGGAAAAGAAATTAATAGTAGGAGGGTGCTGACCATTTTATCTTGAGGCCGTTGCGTTTCCCTGTGTGTATGTGTGTGTACACACTGATGCCACTTGTGTGTGTTTCTGTGTTTGCCTGTGTTTTCTGAAACATTTTTGCCAAGTGGCATTTTCTTCCCACTTCCCAGATGGTTGTTCTGAATTTTTCCTTTTTTGAAATTGCTCACAAATCAGGAGATTCTGCCTGCCAGTTAACAGATTTTAACAGCAGCTGGTAGGTGACCACCCTGTGCCACCCATTCCTCCTACCTCCTTCCACAACGAGGCATCACTGGGTAGTGCGGATAAATGATGGGATTTGCAGTTTTGAAGAGGGGACAGACAGTAAGTGGGTTTGATCCACTGTTGAAAAGATTCTTCACAAACCCAACTGAAACAGCCCTTCTGTTCAGGCAACACCCACTTGACGGTTTTCTCTCTGACTCTCTGCCCCTTCCCGTGTGTGTGTGTGTGTGTGTGTGTGTGTGTGTGTGTGTGTGTGTGTGTGTAGAGAGAGAGAGAGTTCCATGTAATACAACAGTATTTCTGTCTATTTTATATGGTGCTTCCAGGGACAAGTAAGTTTTAAAAGTGTAACAAACAAAACGTGCTCCTAAAATATTGAAAAGCTGAACTTGTAAAAAGTGAAGAGTATCCTACGTGGAAATAATTTTGAAATCTTGGAATTTTATACCAATACAGATATACCCTTATTTCCCTTACTTTGTTGGAAAATAAGAGATAAACTGTGACCATCTCCACTATTTCTCCAAATCCTGGCTACCTTTATACTCTAAATTTTGTTTATTATTTATTTTATTTTATTTTTTGAATGACAGGGTCTCACTGTGTAGCCCTGCCTGGGCTGGTACTTACTATGCAGATCAGGCTGGCCTCAAATTTGCAGAGAGCTTCCTGCCTCTGCCTCCCAAGGGCTGGGATTAGAGGTCTGTGTTACCACACCCAGCCTGAGTTTTGTTTGTTACTCCTACTTTACCTTCCACAGCTGGGCTACATCTTGGCTTCCTGCTTGGAGCTTTGAGTCATTTTTGATAATTCTGTGATACAATCTGGAGGCTTTCATTTGTTTATCATTTATCACACTTGAAGTTGGCTTTAACCAAGAGTTCATTGTTGTGTATTGAGGTACATCAAATGGAATGGATTTTCAGATTGTAGTGATTTGTCCTACTAAAACAAAATCCTGCAAGGAAAACAAATCAAGGTCTTGCTTGAGCTATCTGCTGCGCCGAGCTGGTCATAAGTATCCGAGATGCTGTATCTTGGCTTTGAGTTGACTAGCATGTGCTTCTAGAACCGCACTACCCAGGACACAGGCATAGGTGACTTTAGGCATATTAGTCTCTCCATGTCTCTGTTACTTTTTTTCACTAAACAACTACCTGGCTAGTTACTATAAAATTGCTGGGTGGACTACATGGCAAATTTATGCAGCACATAAGCTACAGGGTAGATTTACATTATCTGGAATTATTAAAGTCTACCTACTTTCATATTTTTCCAAATTTCCTTTAAAATATATATAATGTGTTGAAAATAAAAGGCCATAATACCCTCAATAAATAAAGCCACCTTCTGTCTCTATATTAAATACAAGTATGCCTTAAAAAAAAACCCTGACTCTTAACTTGGTTAAGTTCAGAGAAAGAGAGTTGGCAATCTGGGTTTCGAGTGAGCTAAAATGCATTAATTTGCAGGTCTGTTCACATTTAGCACAAACACTATAGTTAGAAAAACACTGTGGAGCTGTTCAGAAACGGAGATGATATTCACAGTATATTTTTAAGGTGGAAAAAAATAGTTCAACCTCATTTGAAAGGCAAATACTTCCTAATCTGCATGAACAGGTAGTTGAACTTTTGGGCATCTTTTCCTTTCTGCTAATCATGAATATGAGCAAAGCTAACGTGAGCCTGGAAAAAAAGAATGATAGTATTTTCTGACTGAAAATAATCTAGAAACCAGAAGTGCCTCCCCATGTCACCACTGAGGAAACAGACCTGGAAAATATAGTTGCCTTGCTCTAAATTGCAGGAATAGGCTTGATAAGGGACAGACATATGACTCAGGCAATAACTTCAGAGCATCTCACCTCCTTGGGTAAATTAGAGTCTTGATTTGTGGTGATTTCAGCAGATGGATTCTTGACACCCTAGAGGCTGGCCCTGTGATAACAGGAGGCACCTAAATGTGTCTAAGTGTGGTCCAAAGAGAAAGGTTTCATGTTTATGTTTCATTTATTTATCTTCTGAGAGACTTCTGAATACTGGAAAGGGTCTACGGAGGCTTGATGAACTTCCTTTGAACTTTAAAATCAAGAGTCTCTCGACATTAACATTTAAAAGAGCAGCAGCAGCAAACATTTCACAACATAAAGCTGGATAGAATTTAATGGTGTGTAGAACAGCAGGAGAATTGCCTGCCAATTGCCAGAGAGGTAACAAGAGAGTCTGGGGCAAAGATTGAATAAGGCAGGAATAGTGGGCTAGCTGACCTGGTCCGCTGAATGGAGTGGATGGAAAGCCAGGTTACAAAGGGAAATGGTACAGCTTTATAAAAAAGAAGGGATGTGGTTATTAGCATCATCAGCAACTGAACATTTGAACAAAACTGAAAATTCCTAAGTTAGGTGGGATGTTAAGATAATTTTTGTCATTTTCTTCTTTGGGGAAAAACATTTACTCTTTCTGGATTTCAATTCCATCCTCTGTAAGATGGTAAGTAAGATAGCGTATATCCTTAGAGGTCTTTTAGTGAATGACATTTGAAAGAATCAGAGATCAGGGATGATGGAAGGATGGGAGGGCTCAGCAGGTAAAGGTGTTTGCTGCACAAGCCTAGTGACCTGAGTTCAATCCCCAGAGCCCACACAAAGGTGGAAGAAGAGAAATGAAGGCACAAAAGTTGTCTTCTGTGCAACTCATGTTTACACACACACACACACACACACACACACACACACACACACACACACACACATTAATATATGTATATGCATATATTTATTAGAAAGGATCAAGATTCTTATAAGAAGGGATAATTCAGATCCATCATTTTGTTACTTTTATCATCATAGGATGTACATGTTTACCTAAGACACAAAAATTCATTTTTGAATTTATGAATATATTATTTATTTTAGCTTATAAGACATAAAGGTTAAGAGTACTGGGTATCTTTTTAGTTCTAAATATTTAATTTTGCAGCAAAGCTCACCTAGAAATTTTGGAAATCTCTTTAAATGTAACAGTGCTAGATTGTGGAATTAGAACTTAGTTAAAAACTCATTAAGGTAAAATTGATACCTTTTTTTTTTGTTTGTTTGTTTTTCGAGACAGGGTTTCTCTGTGTAGCTTTGCACCTTTCCTGGAACTCACTTGGTAGCCCAGGCTGCCCTTGAACTCACAGAGATCCACCTGGCTCTGCCTCCCAAGTGCTGGGATCAAAGGTGTGCGCCACCACCGCCCAGCCAACACCTTTTAAAACATTAATTTACTTGGAGATGGGTTGGCTGGTGGGTTTAGCAACAGTATCTGGGTGACTGTCTTCTTTTTTTTTGTTTGGTTTAGCACATTTTTCTAATGAAAATATCCTTGTAATAAATGAAAGAAAATTTTATCTCTAATTATTCAGTCATCTGAATTGGGTTTTTATTTCTGTAGTTTTAAATATATACCAACTATTAGATGTAAATATAGTAGAGAGCATAAATGACAGAATCATCAATGCTTAAAGGACATTTTGTGAAATTCAAGATCGCAATAACCTTAAGGAAAAATATCTCCCTACTAATCACAAAATGTAATACTTCAGAAAGTGCATCAAAGACTAAATGCTAATTTAGTTTTAAAACATTTTTAAAAAAACACAGGATACCTGAAAAGTTTGTACTGTGATATTTTAAGCAGCAAAAATAAAACTGCTCCTTCAGGTTGGATTATAAATGGACACAAGTTTGATCTTTCTCTCATGCCAAAGGGGAAGTGATCTTTTGACATCAGTGAGTGAGTAAGTGTAAGTCTTGACCATCACAGCAGGGATATCCTTGATCCCCTGTCATAATGCACAAATCAGAACCTGGCATAGCATAGATCTCTTTTATTTTCAAAACAAGGACACACATTCTGGGAGAGGTTTAATAACAATCATGTATCAACTGAGTAATTTGATAGGAAGAAGTTCAAGAACCAGCACGAAGACACAGCATACAAGAGTCCAAAAGAGGTGGAGAGGAGAAGTTATGAATGAGTACTGATGATGGAGATGAATGATGTGAATGATGCCATGTAATTTATAACTGCATAATCAATATCCATAAGCTTACTTATACTGCACACACAATGAACTCAAAGTTGATCATGGACAAAAATGCCAAAGCTAAAATCATAAAACTAGAATATGTAGAAAATACCTGGTTATAAATCTTGGTGTCTTTGGGTCAGAGAAAGCATTATTGAGTCTACTGCTAAAAGTACAAGTGATAGACTGAAAAAAAAAAAAAGCTATATATGTTGGATTTACCCAACATTGGAAACCTTTGTGCTGTGTATGACATCACCAAGCAAAGTGAAAAAAAACCTTGTGAATTTTATAACCAATAAGGGACTTGTGTCTATAGTATATAGAGAATTATTAAAAATAGAGAAGGACTTGAATAGGAACATCAGAGAAAATATATTCAAGAGTCAAGAAACACAAACAGTTTAATGTCATTAGCTATCAGGGAAAAGCAACTTGGGACCACACTGAACTATCACTATGAGCATGACTCTAACTAAAAGTGTGACAGAACATTAGTGAGGAAGTAGAGAAAGCAGGACTTTAGTCTGTTGATAGGAAAGTGGAAAATGCTGTAACAAATCAAATACTGAGTTGTCTAGCCAATCCCATCCTAGCCATGTATGTGACAGAAATGAAAACATAGGTCTATACAAAATTTGTATTTGCACAGCAACATAACAGCTAGAAAATTAAAATAGCCTGCCAATCAGTTCGTGAATGGATAGCCACCATGTGGTATGTCTATATAATGGAAACTATTTCTCACTTCTAAAAAGAATGACCTCCAGGTTTCCGCCCCCCCCCCATATTGGTACACACTACAACAAAGACAAACCTTGAGGACATTATTTTAAGAGAAAGAAGTCACCTGCAAAAGAATACAGAGGGCATATTTTATATAAATGTATCCATAATATATCATTCCGTATAGAAAGAAAGTAGGTTAATTACTGGCTGTGGCTATGGAGGTTGGGTTGGTGATAGGCGAAGCATAGAGTTCCGATTTACAATGATGAAAGTGTTCTAAAATTGATCATGGTAATGTCTGTATAGTTCTTGACATGTGATTATGTCACATCAAGGTGTTTAAAAGCCATCTTCCTGAAAAAAAAAAAACATTTATTTCACACATTCATTTTCTAGAAAATGACAGAAAATTTTCTGTTCTGAGGGTGGGCTTGGCTGGCCATCACATCCAGATATGGCATTTCTAAGTTTCTTTTGTGACTTTGATGGATGTAACAGATGTCCTGTCTTTGGAAATGGTTTAGAATATTCATGTGTGTGTCCATTCCCTGGCCCACTGGAAGGGTACTTTTTAATAGGGAGGTTTAAATCTTCCAGATACAATTTGTCTTTGGAATACAGTGGTCAGTATGTGAGCTTAGTGTAGCTAAACATGGCATCCCTCCAAAGCCAATGTGCATCATGATCAGTTTTAGTACATGTTCTAGAATCCAGTGTGCAGTAGTTCCCAGGGTACATAGAGCAGTTGCTTAGTGTCTTAGTTCTGAAGACATGGTATTTTTATTAGTGCTGACACTGCTTTGTTTTCTCCAGATAAACACACACACACACATACACACACGCACGCGCGCACGCACACGCACATGTATATATACACACAGTTTCTAATTAGACAACTCTGCTCATTTCTTTATCATATTGTATAGCTCTTATCCATTAAAATTACAGGCTACAAGAGAGTTTGGGGATAGTTGGATCTCTCTTTCTACAGTGTGGTCCCCAGGGATCAAACTCAGGTTTTTGGAACTGACTGGCAGTGCCTTTACCAACTGATACATCTCACTGGCACTTCTTACCAATTTTGAGTCCATTTAATGAACATGAAGATAAAGAAAGGAAAGAAAAATACAGGGATATATAGATAAATAGATGTTAACTTATAGTTTAGGGGAAAATGATGAAATTAGATGAGCAGAGTTGAATTTGAGAAATCATGCTCCCCTGGTTACCAACACATTGAATGTTTTAGTCTTGCTTTGGAAGCTATTTTGAACTAATAGGTATTTTCTGCTGGAAAAAAAAAAACTAGGCAAGAAATCCAGATTTCAAAGTCCATTTAATTCATATGCTTATGAGTAATGAAATGACAAACCCTATTCAAGATAATTTATTTTAAAATATATCCCTTCAACAGATTCCTGTTAAGCAGCTACTCAGTACTGGTTATAGTAGTGAATGCTTTTCCATGTTAGCTTTGAGGGGTTCAGATTCTCCACTACAGTAATATGGTGCTAATTAATCACTGCCTTCATTTAGTTGATATTTGTTGAACATTTATTGGGAGCTAGACACTATGCCCACCACACCAGAGGATGTAGGGAGATGGACCCTGCTACCACATTTAAGGAGCTGTCCATCTGCAGAGTTTGCAGGTACAAATGCAGGGTTGAACGTCTCTTATTTTGGTAAGTGAGTGTAGGGTGCAGGAGAAGGAAGTCTGAGACTGAGAGAGAGCCCCAACTCAGGCTTACTTTGCACGGGAGAGCAGGGAACAGATCTGGTACAAGGCGAAGTGTGAAGCATTTGGCAGACCGAGGTTCAAGTTGGGGATGGGTATGTGGGAGTAGAGGTCTTTGTAGGTATGGAGATAAGGAAGGAAAATGCAGCACACAGGAGGAAGCAGAGCTGGGCAGGGTTGCGGTGTGGAGGGAGCAGGCACTGAAAGCAGGTGTTAAAGTATTAGTTCTGAGCTCTGGAAGGAAGGGTGGGGAATCCACACTGCCAGTCAGCATGGAGCTAAAGTCCTGGTTGCTGAGAGAAAAATGCTCAGAGCAGGCCCATGAGAAGCACCACGCCAAGGAAATGACCTGACTGTAGAGGCTGTCAAGATGAGTGGAGAGGAAATAGGAAGGATGTGAGATTGTGCTGCTGTAGAAGACAAAGGAAGGATGCCATCAGTGCATCCTGTTCCTCCGTGGATGGAATGCTGGGACTGAAAAGCACCAATTTGAATTTCAGAGGGAGGCACAAGTTGTTGAATTTTTAGGCACTTTTGCTCTTCATGACCGAGTCAAGTCTCAGATGCCCCCTGTACTTGGTACCCACATGATAGGAGTTTGAGGCTCTGGAAGTTTTTATCCTTTCAGCTTAATTATGGCAGGCGTCTTGTTCAAAGCCCTCTTTTATTTTCTAGTGTTTTCCTTGTTAAACTTACTTGTGAACTCTGCTGTTCCCAGATCCTAGAACTATGTATGGTCCCACACATTTGCTTTCTGAGACCTTAAAATGAATTTTAGCATACCCATGTCTCCTGAATCTTAAAATTTTGTAAATTCACTGAAAAGTCAGAGGAGAAAAACTACATGATTTTATTAAATAGCAACAGGTGGATCTGGGTGTCTCTTCTGGAAACAAACACATAGCTTTTGTCTGGAATTGGTACTTCCAGTACTGTCTTTAATAAAATTATTCAAAAACTCATTCGGTGTTTCAAAACCCCAAACATCTAAAGTGGGAGTGTTCACCACAAGGTCAAGGATGACTTTGCTGGACATGAGGTTATTTAGAAGCTCACTTACCTCTTGGTGTAGATACTCATTACTAATGTGTTTGTAATAAAAGTCTTGCCCTGGACTCTTCTGAGGTATTAAGTAATATATACTCTTGGTACCACAGCGTCCTTAAAAAAATGCAGAACTGAAGATACTGCCAATCCAAAAATCATATGTTACCCTAAGATTTCCAGCAATGAGCTTGGCGATATTGAAGACCATGATTCATCAGAACTGTTTCTGATGTCAGAAGAGAGCTATCCCTGGCTATCTCTTTTTTAGGTCCATCCCCCAGCTCCCTAAACCCCTCAGCATCATAGACGGGAGAAGTGATATATTGCAATTGCTTGTTGAGGGCACGGGTCTGATAGTGTTCACCATTCCATGTTGAATGTCACTCATGTCATAGGCTCAATGTCAAGCAAATGGACTTTTAAGTCAGTGAATTGGCCTCCATTCTCTCCTTTTTCTATCATGCTTTCAGGCTTGGTTAAAGCACTGCTGTTATTGGGACTTGAGCAGATTTTTTTTTCAGGTTCCAAGTATTGCCAAGAGTTTGATTTATTGGCCTCTCTGATCATCGTATTGTGCTATTTACAGTGCTCTTTACAGACTCTGAGGCCACCATTGGTTCCTCAGGACAGAGCACTATAGCCAGTTGGCATCTTCTGCTTTTGATAGAAGGGAAGAGTTATAGTGGTCTTGTCCTAGGATGCTCTTCTTCCTAGCTACAAAAGGACTCTCTGGGCCTCATCTTGATTTCTATTTGTTTCATTTATTTTTATTTTGAGCTCTGGCCC
This sequence comes from Peromyscus leucopus, assembly GCF_004664715.2. Lineage (NCBI taxonomy): Eukaryota > Metazoa > Chordata > Mammalia > Rodentia > Cricetidae > Peromyscus > Peromyscus leucopus. The sequence continues at coordinate 41,979,077 of NC_051075.1, forward strand.
ACTGTCTGACCTTTGTCATCCCCTGGATCCTAAGGACTGGAACACTTGGCATTTGTACTTTATGTTCACTGAAGAGAACAGAGAGATGGAGGAACTCACAAAGAACTGACAAGTTGCTTAATTTTCCTGGGCCACAGCAAGCTTTGTTGGTTGAGTTGATGCTGTAACAGTTACCTCTGAGGATATTATCTTTTAAATGGGCTATTATATGCTACATGATGAGCATGTTCACCCCTCTATATCTCCAGATTTAACCTACTTGGATCAAAAACATTTGAAAAACATGTCTGTATTGAATGAACTCATTGTAGTTTTTAGTTGTGTTTCCTTGAAAGCCCCTGGCACTTAGGTGGCCAATTACACTGAGTAATTTTCTTCTTATTCCTTGGCCATTTGTATCTCTTCTTCTGAGAATTACCTATTCAGATCATTTGCCAGTTTTTAGTTAGATCACTTTTTGACTAATTTTTTTTTGCATTCCTTGTATATTTAAGGAATTTGATGTGCTTTGGTATATTTTTCATGATTTTTCTTGGTTTGAGATCATGCTGAGCTTCTTAAATTAGTGGGTTTATGATTTTTAATCAAATATGGAAAAATTGAAGGTATCTTTTCAGATACTTCTTTTAGCCTCTCCCTTATCACAGATGTGCTATACTGGCTAATACCCCACTGCTCACTGCTGCTCTCTTCATGTTTTCTACAATGACCATTTCTCTGGGTATTATTTTAAATAGTTATTATTTTTAGTATGTTTTCATGCTCACTAATCTTTTTTTCTGTATCAGCCAAGTCTGACATCACTTCTAACCTAGTTTTTTTTTTTTTTACATTGACTCCAATAGTATTAATTTTTGTAGGTTTCATTTGAATCACGCATCTCTCTAGTTGCCCATGCTGGAGACCCAGCCTCATTTGCTTAAATTAGAAAGACTGCTTACTGCTTAGGCCTGGGTCCTCTTTTCTGAGCATTCTGGGCTGTCACTTTATGTACCTACAGAACTTATCCATTTCCCACATCTTGGGAATTCCTGGGTGGTGGCCTTGGCCATGTTCAACCTCTTGAGAACTGTTGTTTATGCCTAAGTGTTTGTATGTGTCACATTTGGAAGGTCAAGTTTGGTATTTAATTTTTCCATCATTCACAGGCTGAAGGCGCATGGATGAAGTCAACAGTTGTAAAGATGAATTGGTCTCTTTTGGATTTTATCTCATACATTTCATTGTTAAAATTTTGTTTCTTGCTTTCCAATTCATGTGCCAAGTTTACTTTTCCTGTCTCCCTGTAATTAGAAGGCCTTTAGCACAGTTCAAAGGGAAGAGATGAGATCAAGTATTTCTGTTCTTTGTTTATAAGGAATTTAAAATTCTACTGCTACACGTGATTCTTTTCTGTTTCATGTTGAGAATGTTTCTGTCTCATTTGCTAGGAGTTTTCCATTTATTTATTTGTTTATTTATTTACAACCGGAATAAGTATTGAAAAATTTTCAAGTGATTTTGCATATCTCTTGAGCTGATGATGTATTTTTTGTTTTTATTAATGAGGTTTATTACATTGATAAGACTTCCCCCAAGATTCAGACTCCTCTGCTGGCTTGCCATAAACTGCTGCTGCTGTTGTTATTGTTATTATTGGACACAGGGTTTTGCTGTGTATCCCAGGTTGCCTTGAAGATGTATTACTTCTGTATTACTCTTGCTAAGATTATAGTTGGGCATTACTGTGCCTGGCTACACTATTTTTCATGATGTATTTGTTCTTATTTTTAATACACTATTCATTTTGTTTGCTGCTATTTAATTGTGAATATTTGTAACTAAGAGCATAAGTGAAATTGATCTCCATAAATTACCTTCCTTGAGTTAATACCATTCTTGTAACACTATTCTCATAAACAACATGGAAGTCCCCTTCTAGACCGGCTATATAAAAGATTACCTTCCTTGAGTTAATACCATTCTTGTAACACTATTCTTATAAACAATGCAGAAGTGTCCCTTCCTAGAACAGCTATATAAAAGAGATGTTCCCTATTCTGTGAGATGAAAAAAATTCAGGTACAACTATTGGGATGTAATAAGGTTCTTTTGGATTTTTCATGTTTAATGGTTATTATTGTTTAGTGGTAACTAACACATAAGTTTTCTATTTTCTCTTCAATCTGTTTAAAGTGATTATTCCTTATGACTTTTGAATGTCATTATTGTAACCTTGTCAATTAAATGACACAGTTTTTAGCTGCTAGTGTTTATGTTTTCTTTCTCTTGATGCTTTTATTCATCTTTGCTTCCATGTGTGAGTGAAGAGCAGTGATTGACGTGGAGTCTCTTCCTCAGTTGCTCCCTGTCTTCATTTCTGAGACCGTGTTTCTCACTGAATCTGAAGTTTACTTAGTCAGCCAATGAACTCCAGGTATTTGCCCAGCTCTGATTCTGTAGCTCTGGTTTATAGCCATGTTCCACTGTAGTGGGTAGCTGTTCCAGCTTTGACCTGGAAGTATTAACCGCACTGAGGCTTCTGGTAACTGTCACACCTACCTATGGCCTGCCCTTGAGGCGGAGCCAAGATGGGAGCCCTTAAGACCCGGGATCTGGATATGCCACTCTCTCTGGTTCCTGGTAATCCTGGATGTTGGATGGTAGACCTAGCAGAGTTCTCCGAAGAACACCACTGGACTGCACTTCACCTCTCCTGGACCCTGTGACCTATCTCTTTACTTGTTGTTAGTAAAACCCCCAAATAAACCTCCCTTTTAACTACGTGGAGTTGCCTTAATACTTCCACAACTATTCCACCATCTTTGGCTTTTCCTGGGTACTGGGGACCCAAACTCGGATCTTCACACTAGCACAGCAGTCAGCTCTCCAGCCCTCATCGGCGACTTACCTCTTGCATTTCTTCTTGGTGTTTTGCTTTGGTTTAAACTATTAGTTGGCAACATCCTGATTAGACCATTCGTCATGTTAATTTTTCAGTCTTCGTCTTTTTTTTCTAATAGATACAGCAAATTAATCTGTGAATCTCTCTTAAGTACCACTTCATATGCCATAAGTATAGGATATGTGATAGAGTCATTATTTTTCAGTTGTAAACATTTTAGAATTCTAATTAATATTTCTTTGACCCATCGACTATTATGAAGAACAGCTTTCAAAGTGGTTTTTTTTTTTCAATCTTTAGTTTTTTAACCTAGTGATATTGAAATTAGAATGTGGTCTCACTGTATTTTTGAAGCTTTTTTTTTGTGGTTTAAATATGTCTAAGCAAGGCATTGAAGGTCAGCTTGGTTCCCCTTGTTCTTATAATAAAATACAGAATTAAGCATATGGGAAGTAGTCAGTTTTTCAGAATGTCTTCCCTAATGTCAGGGGGGCTCATCTAATCAGCTGAAACCTGACTTTAACAAAAAGATAGAGAGGGACTTCACCTGCCTCACTTCTTGAGCTGGGATCTGATTTTTCTGCACTCAGATTGGAAATTATACCATTAACTCTCTAGTTCCGTGGTGGTGGTGATCTTTAGACTCTATTGGGAACCACATCACTGGCTCTTCTGGGCATGTGGCTTGTTGATTGCATATCTTGGGCACTCTCAGCTTCTATAATTACATAAGCTATTTTCTCATAATTAAATATGTATATACACATGTAGTTGACTGTAGCTAGAGTTTTCCTGCCTTGCCCACAGTCAGGACAAATCTTTGTCACCCGCCAGTCCCACAGCCGCTCAGACCCAACCAAGTAAACACAGAGACTTATATTGCATACAAACTGTATGGCCGTGGCAGGCTTCTTGCTAACTGTTCTTATAGCTTAAATTAATCCATTTCCATAAATCTATACCTTGCCACGTGGCTGGTGGCTTACCGGAGTCTTCACATACTGCTGGTCATGGCGGCAGCAGGCAGTGTCTCTGCCTCAGCCTTCTGCTTCCCAGTATACTCCTCTCTCCTTATCCCACCTACTTCCTGCCTGGCCACTGGCCAATCAGTGTTTTATTTATTGACCAATCAGAGCAACAGATTTGACATACAGACCATCCCACAGCACTTCCCCTTTTCTTTTTTTAAAAAGGAAGGTTTTAACTTTTATACATCTCCAAAGCCAGCTTGGTATATTTGGGAATTTGGGCGTAGCTTCTCTTACTACTTCCTGCTGGAGGGGGGCACTGTATCTTATGGGGACACAAAGAAAATTTTAGGATCATGGAGTAGTCCGTGAGACTGTATCGTCTGAGCCAGTTGCCTTGAAATGATTCTGGATGTTGGATCATCTGGGCCATGGTGTCATCGGAGACTTTTCAGGTGGTCTTGGCTGGTCAAACCTGATGTATCTTAATCTGGAACAAATCCATAGCCTCTGGCTTTCTGTAGAAACAAAAGCAGAGCCTCTTTTCCAAAGCAACATATCCTTATAGCCAAATTTTGAAGTCAAGGTACCTTTAAAATATACATTTTGGCATAACTCAACAGCTTTTGCAATCAAATGTTTTTCTTCAGTTACGAATATCAAAGAGAACATAATCCAGATTCTCTGTGTGGTAGCCATCTTTATGTGGCTTATGTTTTATATTACCTTGAGCCTATTGCTTTAAACTGCATCCTTCTAAGCCTGAAACAGCGCTGTGGCTCCTGGCTCCGCCCACTTCAGCTTCCCAACGTGGCAGTGGTACGTTTTTCGCCAGCCCTGGGAGTCATCAAGTCTCAGAAATAGTGGGTCTAAGCTTTTATCAAAGCAGCATGTAGCCCAGAAACCCCCCCCCCTTTTTTTTAAATACTAGTAAAGAGTAAATCTACCACACAGCATAATGTGCCGCTGGCAGATGCTTCATTTCCACCATACTGCCGGTCAAACGCGCACGCCAGGAACCCGCCAGTGTTCAAACCTGCGTTTTGCGGTGTCGAGCTGCCCATATGAGACAAGAAGCAGGAACCTGGTTTTGGCTCTGTTTAGAATTGGTTATTAAATATTCTCAGGTTTAAGGTGGAAACTTGAGCCGTTGGGCGCCATTTGTTGCTGGAGGGCTTCTCTCCAGGTTCCCCAAGCCCCGCAGTCCCACAATCCACGTATAAAATAATCACTCAGACGCTTATATCACTTATAAACTGTATGGCCGTGGCAGGCTTCTTGCTAACTGTTCTTATAGCTTAAATTAATCCATTTCCATAAATCTATACCTTGCCACGTGGCTGGTGGCTTACCGGAGTCTTCACATACTGCTGGTCATGGCGGCAGCAGGCAGTGTCTCTGCCTCAGCCTTCTGCTTCCCAGTATTCTCCTCTCTCCTTATCCCACCTACTTCCTGCCTGGCCACTGGCCAATCAGTGTTTTATTTATTGACCAATCAGAGCAACAGATTTGACATACAGACCATCCCACAGCAGTTGACCTCACATATACATGTGGCTTGCATCTAAGACCCATCCAAATGTAGACAGAAAAGATTTTTAACAAAATTTTATAATATTCTGATGGCAAAACTTGAGCTTGCCACATGCTGAGCACTGTGCTGAATCCTCACGGATGAAGTGATGTGTAGGCACACCCTGCTGTAGCCTCCTACAGTTTCACAGACTGTCAATCTCTTCTAACACTCATTATGTGGGTATTATTTGCCTTGAATCTCATTTGTGCACTCTGTAGCTTGGGCCTAGGATGAATGTGTAGCTTGAACACACACCGACTTAATTCTTGTCATTATCTTCAAAGCAGTACAGTATAACTATTTACGTAGCATTTCTATTGTGTTTGATGTTATAGGCAACCGGAGGTGTTTTATAGGGAGGATGGGCATTGCTTATATGCAAACATTATCCCACTGTGTATAGGGGACATGGACATCCATAGAGTTTTGGTAATCAGGAGGGGTCCTGGATCTAACCTTCTGCAGATATTGCAAGACATGTATTCTGTTCTTTGTTCATTTACTGTTGAAGCATTCACTTTATTCCTCGTCGTATGCTCAGCACCAGAGGCAAACACTAGAGAATAATGAGCTGAGATCACAGGTTTGGGGGCTAGAGAGGTGGTTCAGTATGTGAGAGTACTTGTTGGGTAAACATGAGGGTCTGTGTTTGGATCCCTGCAGCCACTTAACAGCCAGGCTGTGCGAGGTGAACACAGGAGGATCCCTGGACCTTGGGGTTCACCAGCACAGGTCGCAGTGAAGGAGACAGTGATAGCACAGGGCAGCTGATGTCCTCCTCTGCCCTCCATGCATGCCCAGGTGTGCACACATGCACATACATGTGCACATATATCAGAATGCACATATGTCATAATGAAGCCCAGTGTTTTGTACGCTAACTAAAAAAAAAAATTAAAAAAATTGAAAGGAAACAAAATCTTTCTAATTAGAGGATTTGTAGTTCATTGACTCACATTTACTTATAAGCATTTGTTAGAGCAACAGGGAACTGTGGGGGTGGGGAGGAAAGCAAGAACAACCTTTCTCGTTCTGTGCTTTCTCTGCATGTGCAGAGACTTAATTATCAGGTCACCTCAGTTCTCAGCCAAGGAAATTATAGTCTTGGTCATTAATTTGTATGTAAATGCCATCATAGTAGGGAAACAGCACAACACTTGGGTCCTATCAACAAATTCCCTTGTAGGAGGCATGCAAATTAGAAAGCAGAGCTGAAAATACTCAGGGAAGTTGACAGTCGTTTGTTTTGTCCAGGAGAGCTCTGATGCCGACACATAACAACTCTGTGTGATTGTCAAAGATTGTTCAGAAAATATCAGTCCTTGAGACAGTCTTGATGCTGAGAAAGAGGACTCAGTAATGCCAATCAGGTACAGATCTATTCAGTGCTGTCTGTAGCTTCTAGTGATCCCTAGGGACACAGTCAACTAGCCCATCACTCAGGACTTTCACCACACCTCTTGTCTTGGATGAATCTTGTTTGGTCCAGAAGAGAAATAACCATCAAAGACACCACAGGGTCCTGGATCCAGGGCTGGTTCCTTAGCTGAATCATTAGCAGTACAAATCCCTGTCCAGATGTGCAGGGACACTTGGAGTCAATCTAGGCAAACACTGTTTCTTGGTATAGGCTAACATGTAGAAGGAGAGCCTGGTTGTGCCAATGTTGTCTGTATTCAGATGTAGTTCCTTCAATATGTGCCTGTTCACACAGGAAGAGGCTCCAGGAAGTAACAGCATGGGCATAAGTTCAAGGCTTCCCGAGGAGCTGAGAATATAAATAGGAAAGCCAGAATTCTCCAGGTGTGTAGAGAAGGGAATAGGATTACAAGGAAAGATGCTGCAACCAGTGGTACTCAGGACCCCAAGTTTCTTTCCCAGGTTGAGAGCAGAAAGACTGGTCTAGTCCTCTGTCTGTGGACTTGAGCCTTCACTAACCGAAATGGCTTGAGGCTGGGATTTGAGACAGCTGGAGGAGTCTTTGTTTCTTAATAGGCCACAGGTAATGCTGCCAGAGCAGATAGCTTTACTTCAATCTACTTTTGAAAAACTGTTTTGAGGGACCATTCATATGTAATAATACATATATAAATGTATATACATATATACACACACACATATATATATATACATATATATACACAGAATATATAACATTTGATGAGTTTTGACTCTTACATTCTTTCTGCCTTCTCTTCTCAGATGTTTCCTCAGCCTGGTAGTAGTGGTAATATGGTTGATATAGATGTACCATGCAAGGCTAAACCCCCAATCTCCTGTCCTTAGTACTTTGACCAGCTATTCATCTCACCATTGACTGTTGTGTATTACAAAAAGAAGCTTCCCTGACAAAGGCTGAGGACAGCATGACCATTTAATAAGATAATAAGAGCAGGTTGTACCCTAGGGCACAGGTCCTCCCTAGCCATGGACTTTTGACCTGGATTTCCATACCAAGTACAGCACTTGGGGCTGGGGAACAGGTCTCAAATATCATCAGAAAGCAGCTGGTTGCCTCTAGTGATGGTTATGTCACTACTGCCCCAGTGAGCATATCTTGGCCTGGCGAGTTGGTATTGGAGCATGAGAGACCTTGTGATGGGTAAGACCACTGATGTCCTTCCTCCCCAGAAGCCTGTGCAGCACCTTCTGGCACTCTGAAAGCTAGACCGCAGGGAAGAGGCATCCTGGTTAGTTTGAAACTCACTTCTCTGTATCCTGCAGCCAAAGTATATTGTGTCTTTAGCCATAGGGTCTTGTAGTCATGCTGGGTAACTAAGAGCAACTGTAGTAACAATAGTATATACTGCATTGGAACCTTCTAGGGGCTCCTTGATCAATAACTCATGGGGGTATCCTGTGCTTTGTTCTGCGGTTTTCATTTAGTAATCCATGGGAGTGACATTGTCCACCCGAAGAGGATAATGCCATTAGAAATTTTTTAAAGGGGTTTTTCATACATCCTTAATTTTGGCTCTGTTCCCTATCCTCTCATTCCATCTACTTAGTCCTTTAGCCTCCAGTATCCCCCTTATTCTTTCTTCTCACTTACATCCTACAATGCCTACAACTATGTTTTTGGTTGGGTTATGAGCCAGTATGTTTCCACATTGGTTTCCCTATGCCCTTCCTTGGGGTTAGACTTCTCCTCCACCCATTTCACCACATAAGCTTCTCCCGCTCCAGGACTCTACAACTCTCTTTTAACTTTATGTACAGTCTACTGTACTTCCTCCCTGGTGTCCCCTTCCAGGAGGTGCCTTTTGAGTTTCCTGGCTTCCACCTTGTGCTCCAAGTTGAACACACAAACTGAAAGATTTTAAGATCTGCATATGAGAGAGAGAGAGAGACAGAGAGAGAGAGAGAGACAGAGAGAGAGAGACAGAGAGACAGACACACACACACACACACACACACAGAGAGAGAGAGAGAGAGAGAGAGAGAGAGAGAGAGAGAGAGAGAGAGAGAGAGAGAGAGAATATGAGCACACAGTTGTCTTTCTGGGCCCATGTCACCTCACTCACTATACTTTTTCCCGTTTCATCCATTTATCTGTAATTTTCATGATGAGTAATATTCTGTTTTGTATATGTACTAAGTTTCTTATATGTTCATTTGTTGATGGGCATCTAGTTTGAGTCCCGTCCCTAGCTATTGTGGATAGAGCAGCAGTGAACATGGATGTGGAAGTGTCTCTGTTGTAGGGTATAACCTCCATTTGGGGGTACACTCAAGTGTGGAGCTAGGACCTACGGCAGTTTTATTTCTAGATTTTTGAGAAACCTCCAGACTTATTTTCAAAATGGCTGATCTAGTTTGTATGCTACCAGTAGCGTATAAGAATTCCCCCTTCACCACGTCTATTCCAGCATTTGTTAGTGTTTGTATTCCTGATGATAGCCGTCCTGACTGGGGGTGACGAAGGATGCTTAACACTCTTGTAAAGTTTTTACTGGCCATTTGATTCTTTTGAGAAGTCTCTGTTCAGTTCTGTCCTATTTTTTAAAACTTGTTTCTTAATGCTTTATTTTTTTTAAAGACATATGGTAGCTAATATTTTTGTCAACCTGACACAAGCTATAGTCATTTGAGAGGAGGGAGCCTCAGTTGAGAAAATGCCTCCATAACATTGGGATATAGGCAAGTCAGTAGAGCATTTTCTTAATTAGTGATTGATGTGAGAGGGCCCAACTTACTATGGGCATTACCACCCACAGGCCAGTGGTCTTGGTTTCTATAAGAAAGCAGGTTTTGAGGAGCAACCCAGTAAGCAGCATTTCTCCATGGCCTCTGCAGCACCTTCTGAATCCAGGTTCTTGCCCTGACTTTCTTTGATGATGAACAGTGACAGTGATGTGGAAGTAGAAGTGGAAAACACTTTTTCCTCCCCAAGGTGCTTTTGATCATGGTGTTTTATCACAGTGTGGTAGTTTGAATGTAATTGGCCCCCCCATAATCTCACAGGGAGTGGCACTATTAGGAGGTGTGGCTTTGTTGGAGTGGGTGTGACCTTGTTGGAGGAAGTGTGTCACTGTGGCGGAGGACTTTGAGGTTTCCTATGCTCAGGATCCACCCACTGTGTCAGTTGACTTCCTGTTGCCTGCAAGATGTAGCCCTTATTGTCAGCCCCAGCACCCCATCTGCCTGCATTCTACCATGCTCCCTGTCATGATGATAATGGACTGAACCTCTGAAACTGTAAGCAAGCCACCCCAATTAAATGTTTTCTTTATAGGAGTTGCCGTGGTCATGGTTTCTCTTTACAGCAATTAAAACCTAACTAAGTCACACAGCAACAGAAATCCTAACAAGACATACTAAAAAACAGAAATCACATGATAATCTTGAGAGCTGCATTAAAAATCCCGTGACAAAATTTAATATTCGCTCATGTTAAAAGAGTAGGGATGGAGGGAACATAGCTCAATATAAGAAAGGCTGTATATGCCAGACCTATAGCCAATATTATATTGTCTCACTAAGATATGGGACAAGACACGGATATCCACTCTTCTTGTTTCTATTCAATTTCGTGCTTGAAGTCTTAGAGCCATAAGACAAGAGAAGGAAATAAAAAGAGTAAACATAGTAAAAGAATTAAAAGTATAATTTTTCAGATGATATGATTCTGTACATGAGACTCTACAGACTCTGTTAAAGAACCACTTAGAGCTGATGAACACATTCAGAAAAGTGGTAGGATCCAAATCAACATTCAGAAATCAGTAGCTTTCCTATATACCGATGATAAAACAGACTGAAAAAGAAATCGGCGAAACAGTCCCATTCATAATACACACCAAAAAAAAAAAAAATCTAAAAGCAAACATAACCAGGGAAACAAAAAGACCCTTTGCAATGAACATTTTAAGACACTAAAGAAGGAAATTGAAGAAACTACTAGATGATAGAGAGACACCCCATGCTCATGGATCAGAAGTATTACTTCATTGTGACCATCCTACAGAATAGCCTACACATTCAGTGCAATTGCAATAGAAGTTCTGATGCTTATCCCTCACAGACAGACAAAAATATAAAATGTATCCAAGGTACAGAAGCCCAAGATAGCCAAATCAATCCTGAACAAAGGAATACTGTAGGGGGTAACAACATCCCTGATTCAAATTAAACTACAGAGCCACAGTAATAAAAGCAGCCCAGTATTGATGCAAAACAGACACACAGAGCAACAGCATTGGAATTGAGGACCCAGATATAAGTCCGCACAACTACACTTACCTTGTTTTTGACAAAGACACCAAAAATACACAATGGAGAAAAGAGTATCTTCCTCAAATGATGCTGGAAAAACTGGATTTCAACATGCAGAAATGTTACTCGATTCTTTCACCTTGTGCAAAACTCAGCCCTAAATAGATTTTGGGGACCTCAACATCAGACCTGATATTCTGAAACTGGTATAGGAAAATGTAGAGAGTATGCTTGGACTATAGTTACAGTTAAGGATTTTCTGAGTAAGACTGTGTAACATAGGAAACAAGACCAACAGTCACCAAACCATGAGATCATGGGATCTCGCGATACTAAAAAGCTGCTGTACAGCAAAGTAATAGTGAGTGGGCAGGTTATAGAGGGGGTGAAAATCTTCACTAGCCATTGAGCAACAGACAGAGTCTAGGATACACAAAATGTTAAAATATTGATGCAGTCTAACATGAAATTCCTTTCTTTCATCATGTAGCAAAGCTTACACTTTTTGTTGTTGTTTTAGTAGGCAGTGTCCTGCTACGTAGCCCAGGTTGGTCTTGAACTCACTATCTCCCTGATTTATCCATCTGAGTGTTGGGATTACAGAGGTACTTTATAATGCCCAGCCCTCCTATATATTTTATGGGTTTTGATTTTATAATTTACAATTAAAGTTACAGTTAATTTATGTGTGTATGCACATAGTGCAAGATGAAAGCTGGTCTTTATCTTATGTGTGTCTTCAAGCTTCATATTTGTGAAAGATTTTCATTTCTCCTGTGGCACCTCCTTGTACTCAGATGCTGCTGTTTCTGCACTTGGTTCTGGTGATATCTGAGTCTTTTTAAAAAATGATATAGCCATTTAATAAGTTATAAAATCAAGTAAGTTGTCCTTCCTACTTTGTCTTAAAATTATCATGATTATTCCAGGCCCATTACATCTCCTTATGCTTTGTATTTTCCTTATATATTCGTATACTTGTCAAATGTGATGGATAAGGTCTATGTGGATTGTAGTTTGGACATCATTAAATCAGTTGACTAGTGTGGGGTAATGAACTCTTACTATTGGTCTCTTCCTGTTTTCTCGGAGTAATATTTTATTGCTTAATGTGAGAGCTCTGAATTCCTGTTATTAAATTCATTCCCATGGATTGGTACATTTGGGTGATAGTCTAAACAGTTTTGATTTATTTTCATTTTGATTTGTTGCTAGAATACAACTGACTTTTATAGACTGACCTGTGAATTTCACCAGTTGTCATAGCTGATATGAACGACAATGTTCTGGTAGACTCTTGTTCCTCTGTTAGACTGGAGAGTGTGCCCTAATGTGCTAATTGTTTTTTCTGTTTGGTTTGATCAGAAATCAGTATCAATCTTGTTAGCATATTTCCTGCTTGTGTTGCCACGGTTATTTTCCTTTCCCTCTTTTCTTGTGTTAATTTGCTGAATTACATTAGTTGATTTTAGCATCTTAAACTAACCTTACATTTGTTTGTAACGTATGTGTCTCATGTGAGCACAACACATGATTATCCATGTACATTATTGGTTGACATTTCCTATTTTGTTACCGTGATCATTCGTATGGGATATTGACACATAATTTTTTGTACCTGTGATGTCTTTGTCAAAAGAAGTCTGTGGCCTGTGAAGAAGTCTCTGACAGTTAAATCCTTGCGAGTTTGATTTGTAGAACCTTCATTAACAAAACCAGCCATAGTGGCATATATGAGAGACAGTATTCACTGTGTCAGCCTGTTTACCCTGCTTGACGAGATCCAGGCCGGTGAGAGAAACTGCCTCAAAAAAATAATAAAACAAAGGAAGGGCAATTAGGATTGTCCTGCGGCCTCCACGTGTGCTCACAACCTTACACACACATGCACACACCTGTGTGTGCATGAACAGGAATGTGTACACACACAGGTGCTTGTGTTAGGCTTATGCTGACACTGTGCAGTGGCTGGAGAAATGCCCTTTCTTCCTCTGCTTCTGCAAGAGTTGTGTAGAGGCAGATCTTCCTTGGCACTCCATTGAACAATTGCAGGCTGAACGTTTCAAGTGCACGTCATCGTGGTCACTACATATGGCATCATAACACAGAGCTATACAGGTCCTGATTGTAAGTTGCCTTCTAAGCTGAGGGAAGAGTGTGTTAAAAGCCCTCACTTAAAAATTACATTTGTTATTTCTCTCTCTGTGCGTATGTTGCTGGGCATGAGTACATGTGTCACGTCACATATATGGAAGCCGGAGAACAGCTTGCAGAAGTTGGTTCTTTCCTTCTGCCAAGTGAATTCTGGGGCTTGAACTCAGGTCATTAGGCTTGGTGGCAGGCTCCTGTTACCTGCTGAGCCATCTCACCAGCTCTCTAACTTTTATTATAATTTCTCTTTTCACTTTATTGCTGTGTTCCTCATTGAGTTTGAAGCTCCGTTAACAGATGTGTGTACATTTTTACTTCCTGTCTTCCTGATAAATTGACCACTGTATCATTGTAAAACATACTTTATCTAACCTAACACTCCTTATCTTGAAGGCATCTTTCTGATATGAATACCACAGCACTAAATTCCTTTTGTTTATAGCTTGAAAATTTATTTTTAGTCCTTTTATATGCAGCCTACCCATATTTGCCTTTATGATATGTCCCTTGTGACCATTGGGTAGTTAATCTTTCTCTAGTTTGGGAAGCTGTAGCTACACGTGGGGTATATATCTGTTTGAATTGAGTGTATGGACGTCAACTGATTTCACTATCTCATTTTGCTCTGTCTTTTCTGTTTGTAATATTTTTCCCCCCATCTAAAGTTTCTCTCATTGCTTCATGGATGCATTGACCACCTGTCTTCGTAACATTCCACTTTAACTCCTTTGTTAAAACTTTAGCTCTTCCTATGTGTATTTCACTCAGTGGCTGGTTGCTCTAGGGACCATGCATGCTCATTTTCTCACAGTCTCTTGTGAGTTATAGTTGTACTGTTTCATAGCATGTGTGCTTTGCATGCTAGTACTGTATAGTGTGTGCTGTGTGTGGCATGCATCCTTACTGCCTTCCTCCTTTGTGGCATTGCCTCTGGATTTTGTTTTCATAGTTTGTCAACCCCATGATGTAATATTATCCTTGCTCTTTAGTCAGTTAATCTTTTTTTTATAAAAATTAAAATTAAAAGTATCTTTTTAACTATTTGCCCACTTATTTACCATATCTATTGTCATTCATTCTTTCTATCAGCTCTGAAGTTCAATTCTTTTTTGTATTGTGTGTGTACATGTAAGTGCATGTGTGTGTATGTATGCATGTATGTGTGTGCATGTATATCATAACATGCATGTAGCGGTCAGAAGACAACTTATAAGAGTCACATCTCTGTCTGCCATACAGGTCTTGGGGATCAAACTCAGGTTGTTGTGAGCAGGTGCCTTTATCCATTAAGCAATCTTGCCAACTCCTTTCTTCTCTCTTGTTTTTATCTTTTTGCCTTCTGTCTTTCTTTACCACTTCTTAAAGTACAGGTCTCTTGAATTCTATTTCTGTTATATACAAAACTATTTACTTTATTTTCCTGCTTGAAGGATTCCACATTGCCTGTCAATGTGGAATTCAGGGCTGGCCCTCTCATTTACATACGCCATTCCATTTTGTCTAGTTTCCATTGCTTCTGGGAAAATCAATTTATATTTATAATAGTGTGTTGTGTCACTTAATGTGTTTGTGTTTTTCATTGATCTTGTAATTTTCAATCATCTGTTTTCATTTTTTTATTTAGTTATCTACGATGCTGACTTGTAATCTGTATGTTTACTTCTTTCCCAATAAATTTGAGAGACCTAAACCATTGTTCTAAAAATATTTTTCTTCCACATTTTGGCCTTTTATTTGTTTACTTTTGACCCTAGACAAACATATTTTGGACTGTTTGGTGTACTAGGGACTTGGCCACTCTCTCCAGATGTTCGTAGTTCTTCTGACTGGTTACTTTCTGCTGTGGTTCTTTGCACTATTATCACTTCAGATCGGCTGTAAAACCAATCCAGAGGCATTTCAAAACAATCCCAGAGACTGTTTTCAATTTTAGAACATTTACTTGTATTTATTGTTGTTTAGTTCTTTTATTAAATTTCACATCCTGCATAGTCTTTGTGGTCATTTCCCCCTCAGATCTTTTGGAAGAGTCTGTCTCTGACATCCACTTCCGGGTTATCCTGGGATTAGTCCCGCTGACTCATTTCCCACCTTGACCATGCGTACTTTCCTTGTTTCTCTCTAAGTCTGGTGCTTTCTTGCTGTGCACTGGGCGTTGTGGGTGAAATGTGAAGTCGTTGGAATCTTTCACCTTCCTTGAGGCAGGGTTGCTTTTCTCCAATTCAAATGACAGCTGCTTCCTTTTGTCTTATGAAGTGTTAGTTTTATGTCTCGTAAGACGGACTGTTTTCCTTCTTACTCTTGGTCTCACTTGTAGTACCAACCTCCAGAGTTTGCTGACAAGACTGAGGTGGTTAAGAACGCCTCTAACTTGACCTGATTTTAACTCCTACCTCAGTTTCCCTTATAGTCTGGCACATCTGTCCATCTCCTCCAGCCTCCTGTTTTAGGGATTTCCCCCCATATAAAAATACTTCAGGTTTTAGTCAAAGGTGGCGTTAAGTTCACATGTAGATATTGGGGTTCCTTTTCCATGGTTCTCCCCATTTTGGAGGCCTCCACTGCTTATTTCCAGCTGCTCTGATTGCCTTGAACTCTGTCCTCTGATCTCTCAAGCCAGAAGGCCTCTGACAGAGTCCAAATGCCCTGTGCCTCCCAGATGCGGGAGTACTTTTAGCAAAAAAATGTAGCTATGTGCTTCACACAGCCTAGAAGCCTTCTTTAAAAACAAATCCAGTTCTTGCCTGCTTTTGCTCCAAGTGTACAGCTAACGTGTTTGAATTTCTTTTTTGTCACAGACTGACACTTATACTTACTTTTGTATTTGTAGGAGTCACCCTAGTATTATCAGAACTGAGATAATATTATAACTTGCTTGTTTTGAGTGTAGTGCTTTCTGTTATTTCTCATTTTAGTGAAAGATAGTTTGCCTGCCTCATTCCTGTTTAACTATTACAAGTGTCATTTCTTTGTTCCTGTGTGAGGGAGAGTTGTTGACATATCTCATGGAAGGTCTGGGGCTACCAAACAGGACAGGACAACTAGACCCTGACACCCCCCCCCCCCCCCCCGTGCGTGCTTCTCACTAACAAGCGGTTTGACTCTCAGAAGTAATTCCACGCCTCTAGGGTTCCACTCTGCAGAATCAAAGGCTTGAGTCATATCAGTGCTTTCACATCGACCCAATGGAGAAAGAAACAGAAAAGATAAACCATATCAAAACAAAATAATCCCACAGTGTTCGGGACAGAGACCCAGACTTCCCCGGTGCATCAGCTGGCCAGCACTCTTACTTCCATAGTGCTCCTGGCTTTCTTTGAAGAACCCCTGATCGTCACAGAGCTTGGTCTGAAAGCCATCGACATCGGACGGCTTATAAACCCTTTCCTGGCTTGAGTCCAGGAATGCCTGGGACACGCTCTTAGAAAGGGGACCTTTTCCCATAGGATTTGAGATGGTTGGGTCTGACCTCCCTTCTGCCTTTTCAGTTGCACCAGATTCTTGTCTTCATTTCTGTCCCTTTCCAGTCACCGTGGGGAGATGGTCGCCGTGGGCATTTGAGAAACTGTCTATCAAAGGGACTTTCCTGTAGTTGTAGTTACAGGTGGCACCAGGCACTGCTCCGCACAGCCCACGCCCCCCTGTCTCCACGCTCAGCCGCTAAGATGGGAGCAATGCTTGCCTCCACCTAATTGCTCTTGTGTGGGTGGAAGGAATTAATAAGCTTGGAGCTGCAGTGATCTTTTACAATTTCTCTCCATCTGTAAAATAGAGCAGACAAGCTCAAGGAGCCCTCCCTTTGCATTGCCAGTTGGGCGGATTTTTTTTCCCCCCTTCAAATTTTCTTTTCCCTTAAAGAAGCAACAAAAAGAGCAGGTGTTGGGCACTGCCCACTTCCAGACAGTGCTGCTAATTCCCACAGAGCACTCCACCTCCAGGCTTGGAGAAAGGCTTGCCAGGTAAGGTGAGAAACACAACCCACACGATCATTTTCATCTCCTACTCTCCTAGCCCTTGATTCTTGTACTGTTTTCCTCCAACAAGCCTGATGGCGAACTGAACTTTCAGATCAGACCCTGAGAGAGAACAGGCGCATTTATTCCTTTGCATGTAACGGAAACTCCACGTCAAGGGGCTTACACACAGGGCAAGGACGGGATGACAGTTGTAGGAATAATAGTTAACATTCGAGTACGCTCCGTGCCAGGCACAGGCTAAGTACGAATGCCTTGTTTATCTCATTTAGTTTTCTCAACAGCGTTTAGATGTGGCATGCCAGTGTGAGGACACTGATGGTCCTGATGTTAAGACCACAGATTTCTCAATGACAGCCATCAGGTTCAAATTCTGGCAGCTTCATTCATGTTCTTCTTGCACGTCTAGCCTCGGCTGGTGCTGCATCCAGCAGTTTATGTTGTATTGAACACTTCCCTTCTTGTCTCCCCGACCTGGAATTTGAAAGCGGAATTTCTTTTGCTCCTCATTAAACTAGAAAGAAAAACTCATTGAAAATTAGAGTGAGGGACATTCTGCGTCTACCCGCAGCAGGGACTTAGCACTGATGGGTCTTGGTCAGGTAGACTCCCTGAGTCTGTCAATTCATGAACTCCTGCAGTATGAGAAGCCCTCCGTGGTAGCCTGGTAGTGTGTAAATAAAGGGGGGTAAAGCTAAGTGGTCATGCATTCAAAGGATGGTGAAAGACTCTGACTTCTCTTTCTTGGGAGGCGTTTACATGCTATTGCTAAGATTCCTTCCAAAGGGGAGATATAAACATGTCTACCCCTCTTTCCAAGGTCCCAAAGATAAGCCAAGGCACAATTACTTTCCAGGAACCAATGAGTGTATTGGGCTTCCTCACAGAGCATGGGGGAGGGGTTGCTTCCAGGAGTGCAGCTGCTTCCCCTGAGAAGGCTGCACTGGGAAGTCTTTACCCAGCAGGGATGAAGGATTTCACACAGTTGTATAGGTTGAGGCCTCTCCTCCAGTTCTTTCTCCACTATATTCTCTAGCCCCTCCCCCAGGCCATGTGTGTGAACCCTCCCTGAGGCAATTGCCACATGCAGTTAAGGCAGAATTTCATGCTACTTGTTGGGATAGGTGTCTGGATACTCAGGTAAGGGCCCCATGACTCTTCCTGCTGCCCCATTTTTATGAGGGAAGGTCAATGATTGACAAACCCCACCGTAAGGATCTTTGGTGAGTGGGTTCAGCTGAACTCTCAAAGATGATGGTAGTTTGGCTGAGAGGACAGTCCTCTGTGACAGCTGTCAGAGATCTATCTGCATTCTGATTGAATGAGACAAACAGAACTTCAGTTTGAAGATGAATACATATCAAAGTAATTTATCTGCACCCAGGATAATTATGGAGTATTTTTTTCCCTGTCACATTGGCAGGCTAATTGCTAAAGGAGTCAAGATTTTAGTGAAAAAACCTACCTCTGTACTATTTTCAGAGCTCTATCTCGAAAGGAATTTGAACTTGAAATTTCACATGGTGCTCTACCAAATACTGCCTTTTCTTTGAAATAAGTGTCATGATTTAGCCGAGACTGATTTTTCAGAGATTAAATTAAATGAAACCCAGACCAGCTATTTAGTTGTTGACATAGTTTCATTTCAAGGCAGGTAAATGGATCAATCAAGCAGTTAATAGCCAAAATTTGAATTTTTTTTTTGGGTGGGTGGGGGGAGGGACCATCAGCAAGAGAGACTGGAGAGTTGCATGGCTACACAGTTCATTGCAAACACTGGAGAACTGGAACCGATCCTGGCTTGGGCTGACCGTGAGCTGATGACTTCCCCTCTTTAAATGGGAAAGAGATGCTCACAGGAGTCCTTTCCAGCTTAAACTACATGATTTCATTTTCCAAGTGAGAATGAACACAAGATTTTAAAGACTGATTTTTTTTCCCCTTAAAGAATTATTACCTTTGGAGCAAGACAGCTTGGGCTTGAATCTTAATTCCCTACTTAAAACTGTTACTGACTGACACTAAGCCTTAGGTCTGCATTCACCAAATAGGCGTGTCAACAATAATGACTTCATTAGGTCATTGTGTAGAGTAAATAAGTGAACATCTGTCAAGTGCTAAAGGAATGCTTCGATCCTTGTCTTAGGCAGAGTTCTATCTCTGTGAAGAGATGGCATGATCACGGCCACTCTTATGAAAGAAAACATTGAATTGGGGCTGCCTCACAGTTCAGAGGCTTAGTCCATATTGTCATGGTGGGAAGCATGCAGGCATGCAGACAGACATGGTGCTAGAGAGGAACCGAAAGTTCGACATCTCAGCAGGCAGCAGGAAGGGATGAAGACGCTGGGCCTGGCTTGAGTATTTGAAACCTCAAAGCCCACCCCCAGTGACACACTTCCTCCAGCAAGGCCATGCCTCCTAATCATGTCACTCTATGGTGACCAAGCATTCAAATCTATGAGTCTATAGGGGCCCTTTCTATTCAAACCACCACAACCCTGCTGAAGGCTGAATATGGGATTGCTTGTGTCACTTGAATGGTGTCACTGACCAATGGCATTCAGGAGTGAGTGCAGGTTTCCTTTTTAGACCAAGAATGCTTTGAGATCCATGGGAAATGAGGCTTCAAATAACAGGTGCGGTTATATTTAAATCAGATGCAGAGCGCCAGGCCAGTTACCCTGCAGCCTGCCCACACTCGTGTGGACCAGCTGCCCTTCTTGCCGCTCTTCCCTTTCATCTGGCAAAGAGAGACCAGAAATTGGGCAGATTTAAGGCTAACTGGCAAAGCTTCTTCTCTCTTCACTTGAAGAGTTGTCTAGACACTCTTTTTACCAATGTGATGACATTTGATGATATGAAAAAATGCTTAAGAATAGAGGTTCTGTGTTCGAGTTCCAGCTTTGTTACTTTCCTGACAGTTTTCTTACGCAATTACTGTTTTTCATTATTTATCCATTCAATGAGAATAAAAATAGTCTATGATGAGTAAATGTAATATATAAATATAAAGTTCCAAGAAGATTGGATGCTGAAGATATAGTAGATGTTATAGCTACTATATGATTATTAAATTAAAGAGAAGCTCTGTAGATTGTCAGTGACTCACTGGGGAAAATATAAGGAATATGTGTACATATATTTTAACTATCATTAATAATTGTCTAGGTAGAGAAAAATCTTACATTGGCATATGTATCTGAAATGAATGTCTTGTGGCTATTTAAAATTTAAAAACTGGCCTAAGTGTACAAATGGAATCACAGAGTTGGGAAGAGTGCTAATAAGTTAACCATCCCTCCCATGTGTCCTCTTAGCTACCTCCTTGGTTCTTAGCCGGTGCTGTACTCCAAGACAGAGGGAGTTTAATTGTATCCCTGCTGATTTTTGGTTCTCTCCTTCATGTTATGGTCCATACCATAACAGAATAATAAGCCCAATACATGTAGGCATGAAGAGACGTCATTGTAGGGCTATCTGTACAACTTGTTGAAGTATTTAATGAGAGCTATAGTGTCTCTGGACATTTTTTTTCTGGTCCTAACATGGGGCTATAAAGAGCCAGTAACACTGAGGTGAAATAAGTGTGTTCTCTTGTTTATGGATCAGATGCTCCATGGAGAAACAGATAAATATTGGTGCCCATCAGGCAACAGTGATGGACTTGGAGGAGTTCAGTGCTTGTAAAAGCACTGGGGAAATGATGGAGACGTTAAAATGACCCAAAACAGAGGACACAGGACCTGAGAGGCAAAGGGACTGTTAGCTGCAGGGGCAGCTAACATGATCAAGCATTGTAAGGACCTCCCCCACACCCAGAACTCTGCAGCTCTGGGCTATGGGGCTCCTGGTCAGCCTGATTCAAATATGGGTCGATACCCTTTAGTGGTAGCAAGTCTGCAGCCATTGTTGGACTTCTAACTTTCCCCTATCCTTCCTTCTCCCCCGCTCCTCCTCATC
Source organism: Peromyscus leucopus (assembly GCF_004664715.2). Taxonomy (NCBI): domain Eukaryota; kingdom Metazoa; phylum Chordata; class Mammalia; order Rodentia; family Cricetidae; genus Peromyscus; species Peromyscus leucopus. The sequence goes on from NC_051075.1 coordinate 42,000,308, forward strand.
TTGTCTCTTCCATCCTTTCGTCTCCTTCCTTCTATTCTCTTCCAAAATAGGGTCCCAAGAAACAGTAATTCCTCCATATTGCAGGAATGGCATTGGTAAGGTTTAAAACAAAACAAAACAAAAAACCCACACAGGAATGATTTTTATAGCTCATGGAAGGAGCCCCTAGCCTGATTTAAGGGGTAAAGGAAGGATGTTCTGAAAGATACAATATCGAGACAGGAACCTCAAAGATGAGCTACATTCTTAATTAGTCTAGATGGGAGGCTGGGTATGAGCATTCAGTAACAGAGAACAGTGCACGAAGGTGTATGTGGGTGTCCACGCTTGGGACAACACTGGGTATTCACCAGATGCTCAATATTTAACAGGCATTTGTACTTAGCATACAACCGGCATTGTTTTACATAATAGAACATCAGTTAGCTAGAGAAGTGATAGGCTTCTTTTTGTAGATGTTCTAGAGGAGAAGAGGAGATGGAGATGAGAGCTGGTCAAGGGAGGATGATCAGGGAAGCTTTCAGAATGAGAGGATGGTTGATCTGAGACCCTGATGGGAAGGAGCCAGCATTATGAAAGTCCCTGGGAGGCAGGGAGGGAGGCAGAAGGAGCATCCAAGGCAAAGAACTCAAAATCACAAGTGTTCTTGGTATGCTGGAGAGATTGAAAGACTGTACGTTTGCTGGTAGGAAAAGGCACGAATAGCGTAAATGATGTCTCGTTAACCAAGGAACAAGAAAGGGGGCCCTAGTTTGCTGTTGGTAGGAAGGTTAACTGGTGAAGCCATTTGGAGCAGATAGTATGGAGGGTCCTACAGACATGTAAAGTGGAGCTGCTGTGTGTCCTAGCTGTCCTTGTTCTGAGAACCCACTCACAGGAGGTAAAAACCATCTCATATAAAGATATTTGCATCCCATGTTCATTATGGTGTCATGCTATGGAAACAGCCCAGTGTTTCTAAGTAAGAGATGGCTAAAGAATACATACATGTGCATGTATGTGTGTATATATGCACATGTCTAAAAACTGTACTATGCAGCCATAAAATGGACTGGATTTTCCATTTGGCACAATGTAGATGGACCCAGAAAATGCCACACCAAGTGAAATAAGCCAGACACAGGAAGAAATATCTTGCATGATCTCACTTATGTAGAAAATAAAAAAGAGAGTCCAATGTATAAAAACAGAGAAATAATTGGGCTTTCCAGAGTTGTGGGGGGGGGGAGGGGATAGGGAGGTGTGGTTCAAAAGATCCAACACAGCAGATATGAAGACTAAAACACAGCCTTAGGGTCTAGTGTGTTGTGTTATACTGGAGATTTATGTTACATAAGGAGATTGTAGTCTCTCTTGTCACATATGAAACAGGTAGGGATTTGAGAAAATAGGGCAGTTTTTCTCACTACAAATCTGAAACGGTTTCTCTCTCTTTTCCCCATAGTATCACCTAAACTTCAAATAAACCCCATGATATATATGCAAGTGTATATGTATATGCACACACATATTTGTACATATATATGGTGCAGTTGCCCATGTGCATGACTGTGTGCTCATGTGGAGTCTTTTGGCTGATATCAGGAATCTTATTTTTATAATTGTCTGCCTTATTTTTTAGCAGGGACTTTTACTGAACCTGGAGCTTATGAATTGGCTATAGTAAGCTCCAGGGATCTGCCTGTGTCCACCCCAGCAGTACTGAGGTTACGAAGGCATGCTGGCACACTCGGCTTTTTACATTGGTGCTAGGAGTTAGACTTAGGTCTTCATGTACGCGTGGGAAACACATCAACCACTGAGCTATCTCCGCAGCCCCAGTAAAATACATTAAAAAGAGTAATTTGGATCGAGCGGAGAAACATTTAGAACACTTGTGATTCAAATGAGTGGAAACCCATACACATAGTGATCTCTCTTCAAAGCAGGGAAGCCTTTGGAAAATCCCAGCTGCAAATATCTCTCCTCTGAAGTAGGGTTTGGCTCTGTGTGTTTTAATAAATACAACAAGACAAACTGTACCTTTTACAAAGAACTGCACATTGGGCAAATGTGCCCATAACAGCTCTGCTTTTCCTGTTATGGTTATATGCACCATCACCATCACCATCAGCAGGTCTATTGGCCAGCATTGTGTCTCAGGATGGTCATTGTGCCAGTGATGGGTGTCTTATTGTTTTCTCCTGGGTACTAACTATCTCTCTCTCCTTACTCCATGTACTATCCCTTTGACCCAGATTTCTGTTTCAAGAGTGCTTTAAATCCTTTCTATCTGGTTTGAGCTCGTTCCATCCAGGCTAAGCCCCCATGCTCTTTTCTCCTTTTCCTGGTCTGTCTGTCTTGTGTTGTATCAAGAGCCACACAGGAGACTCATGACTCTTGTTTATTCCCAGTTAACAGTTTTGGGGATGACGAAGAGCCTTCCACATCTTCTGAGAGTGATGAAGATGTGATCAAGCAGTTTGAGATCTCTGTGTCCCGATCCCAGAGTTTTCGTACGGGAGCACCCGAGAAGGGAAAGACTGCAGAGTTAGAGCTGAAAACAAAATGCAACCGTTTGCTGTCCATCCACCAAGAAGACAGCGCTGAAGTGTCTGCGTGTGAAGGTATCCATTGCAGCTTGTTTCTCCCTTATCTAGGCAAGGGATGACTAATGGTGAGAATGCTGGTGAAAATTTTAAATACTTATCCTTGCATCTAAGAGTCCAGGGAGGGAAAAGAGAATAAACCATGGAACTGGGGAAAGAGTCCACAAGGAATAGTATAGCATTTCTCAGTGCTTTTCAACTTCATGCTCAGAGTCCCGAAGACAGATAGATGCTGGACCAGGGAAGAGTCTGGGAAATGCAGTTGATAAAAGGCTACAGAAAGTATGCACCATCCAGCTTCATCTCTGCTCACAGGGATCTGTGCTCTCCAGTCTTCTTTTTCACTCTTGGGGTGTGTGGGCAGCCACAGCAATGGGGACATCACAGTTCATCTTCCATGTTATTAACTCGAGACAGAGGGACTGAGAAATGGTAAAAGAGAGATTTTGATTTGGTAATGAGAAGGACAAGTAGAAAAAGAACAAAGGCTCAACGAACCAACAGGACCCTGTTTGGGGGGCAGGGGAAGCTTGCTATTTGTCATGCAGTTAGACTTATTGACACAACCCAACATGACCTATTTTAACAAACCACAACATAAATGGCTGCAGACCCTCCAGCGTCCCTCCCTGACTCTCTCCTGTTCCCCAGTGTTTCACTTTGCATTCCTTTCTTTCCACCAAGCGGGCAAATGCTGGCTAATGAAAGTTAATAGTAGTTGATTCCCTGGGAGTAGCTTGTTTAATTCTAAAGCTAATGGCCCCATTTCCCAGAAGCCTGGGCGTCTCAGGTCTGATTTATATAAATGGCCAAGGCTCTGAGAATGGAGCCAGCCACCCTGCCTCACCTTCCTGGAATGCACAGTAACTTATCCTTGTCAGAACTAGTAATTCTGATTTTTTGACAGGTAGTGATAGAAAAGATAAAATTCTGTCTATTGGACAGAGGACAAAGTCTACCACTTTGAATGAATTCCTGTAAATTCTGAAGAAAATCCAAAGGGTTTTATAGAAATAGCGGCATGCTAAATTTGAGGCCATCAAAGCTGTGGGAAGATTAATGTTTATATTGCTTACTTTTCCTACCATTTCTTTTCATTCATCATTCTACCATTTTAAAGATAAGGAATAAATTTTTCCTTATATTTCACCCACTTTCTGTTTAGGTATTGTATTTTACTTAGATTCAGTTGAATTGTAGACAGTTCTTCTTGTTTTAAAATGTATTAAAGTGTTGGACAGTAAAACTAAATGTTTGATTTTCCAAGTGAAATCTTTATTTGCAGCGAGCTGCAGGTAGCTTACTCTATGCTTGCCGTAAGTTGATTCCTTATGAACTCATCAGCAGTGTATTCCAAGCCATGCTTTTCCCTCAGGCATCCGATTTAGTGTTGCTTCACACTCTTGTCAATGCACTCTTTCACTAAATAATTAATTTATTCTTTGAGAATTTCATAAATGTGTACAATATATTTTGACCATATCCACCCCCATCTCCTCTGCTCCCACTGCCCCCTCAGCTTCATATCCTCTAATTTTTTCAAACCAACTGAGTCCAATTAGCGCTGCTTACATGAACACGGTGGTTCGGCCACTCACTGGAGCATGGGCAATCTATAGTGGCTACACTCTCAATGAGCAGCGACCCCCCTTCCACCAGCAGCCATCATCTATAGTCGCTCCTTAACTAGGAATGGAGCCTCCCAGGCCCCTTCCCTATCCATGCCACAATGCTGACTGGCTCCATCTTGTTCGGGTCTTGTGCAGGTCACCTCTGATGCTCTGAGTGCCTGAGTACAATGGCCAGAAGACAGCATTTTACAGCACTCTTCCCCATTACGTTCTTTCTGACTCCTCCTTTGCAGTGTTTCATTAACCTTCCCCTGTACTTATCTTCCTCCCTCTTCCATAAAGAGCCCCTCTTCCCCATCTCCCCTATCAGATCATCATGTGTATCCTGCCATTCCCCTTTACTTTCTTCATACCTTCTTCTGTATTTACCTGCCTTCCGTGCCCACAGCCCCCTCTTTACCCATTTTCCTGATAGATCACTTGTGCTCTGCTATTCCCCTCTCTATTGCTTCCACACACCCCATATCCTGTCAATGGTCCCATTTTTCTTTCCTGGTTTCTGTAGTTACTACTATACAATAGTGTATAGTGTATACCATACTACTATATGCTCACATCTCAAGATTTGGAGCTAGGAGCCTCCAATAGAAGAGAACATACAGTGTTTGTCTTTCTGGGTCTAGGTTATCTCATTCAATAGTATCTTTTCTAGTTCCATCCATTTACCTGTAAAGTTCAAATTTTCTTTTTTTCTTGTAATGGAAGGCTTGAGTTCCAGGCAGAGTATGAGCCATAGCATAATTGTTGACTTGTTGGGGCTGGCTTTTTTTTTTTTATTTATTTTTTGGTTTGTTTCAAACAATAACCTTGAAGCTAATTAGGAATAGCTGCTCCTTATCAGCATATCTAACTGCAGCCCTTGGGCTACATGTGGCTCAGGAGAGCTATAAATGTGGCCCAAATGCAAAATAATTAACTTATTTAAGACATTGAGACTTAAAAGTATTCAGACTGCTATTGTGGACTTTTTGAGTGTGAACTTTTTAGATGCTAACAATGTCAAAAGGTTGGGTATACTCACTGAGATGTTTTATAAAAGTTAGATATCATCTTCATATCATTAAAAACAACCCATAGTCCCAGTCAGTGTTTGTAGTCAGTTCTGTTTGGAGTGATATACCAACCAGAGAAATAGGACTAGGAACACACACACACACACACACACACACAGTGTATACATACATATGTGTGTAGATTTCAAGGGATTCATTGCAAACAATTAGCTGATCTGATCATGCTGGGTAGATACAGAAGTCTCCAGCTCTGCCCTCCCTGGAGCAGGCTGTGAGGGAGTCAATGCAAGCTCTCAACTATGAGCTGGGACTTCCATTCTTAGATGCAATTCCTTCTTCTCTAGGGTAGCCTCAGTCTCTTCCAGTCTTTCAATGAACCGATTGTGAACCTCAATCACACCTGCAAAGCAGGGACACATCAATTCCTATTAGAATTTGAATAATTGGCATCCATAACCCAGCTAAGATATCACGCAGGTGGACCACTGTGGATAGTGAGTGGTAATCTTTATATATGGCTAGATACAGAGCATGGAGGACAGTAATTGGGTAATAGAGTTTTCCATTAAAGTGGCTCATAAACGAAACAACTTGAATACTTTATCTGATCACATAAATATATTTGATGTGACATAATTATGTCATGTAATTTCTAAGAAGCCAGGGTCTATTTCTCTATTGTCTATTCTCTGACAATAGGGTGTTACCTTTGCACATGTGTTTAAGGTGGTGTGACCCTCTGTCATTTAAAGGCAAGGGGACCTTTCTCACATGTGTTTAAGGTGGTGTGACCCTCTGTCATTTAAAGGCAAGGGGACCTTTCTCTCATATAGAAAGTGATCTACCACTCCCTTTCCTTCTTGTTGCTACTTGACATGTAGCCCAGGCTTGATTTTCTCATTCATCCTTTGCTTGTCTGTCATGGAAAAATGCTTTGGTACATTAATATAGTTCTATTTTTTCAGTTATGAATAATGTTTCAAGGCTTAATGTAGCTGTTGAAAGTCCCACATTACTGATCTAGGTATTATCGCCATAGGAGTTAAAGTCATGAGACAATTTTATGGGGATAATTTCTTGGCAAAGTTAGATTTTGTGCCAAAGTCCTGCTGGGTACTGCACACATTGATAGATGGCCCACTGTTTAATAGGACATCTCACTGTTCATGTATGTGAGGAATGGGTGTGCTAATTAGAGACTTAGGAGAAAATCCTGCTTTATTGTTGGAGGTTTTTGCATGAGGAGTTTCCCCTCATTCTGTCGTTTTCTGTGGCATTTAAAAAAGTGTTTTTGCCAAATATCTGAAAGTATGAATGTAACATTTTTTTGGTATCCTGTGAAAGTGTTTCCAAGGAGCCTGGACTGAATATTTAAGAATAACACAACAGAAAGAGGATTTTTTTTTTCAATGACTGGTATGGTTTTGAAAAATTATAAATCCAGAGTCCAAAGTTGTGCCAATCTGGTCTGCATGGATAGTATTTAAAAAAATACACATGAGAATGAATATATATGTATATTTTCATGTGCATGTGTGTGTATACATGCGTGTACATATGTGTGAACATGTGTGTGGAGGTTCAAGGCTGATGTTCAGATATGTGTTATATATATCCTATATATCATATGTGTTATATATATCAGAATATATATATGTAAATATACACATACACACATATACATACATATACATACATATTTACTTCTGATCATTCTCTACTTTAGTCATGGAGACAGGGTCTTACAGTCAAACTCAGAGTTTGCTAGTAAGCCTAGTCTAGTCTAGCCAGTCGACTTGTTCTGGGAATCCATCATCTCTGCCACCTGGACACTGGAATCACAAATGCGCCATCATGCCCATCTAACATTTATGTGGGTTCTGGGCATTCAGACTCTAGTACTTTTGATTGCATGACAAACACTTTACCCCTGAGCCATTTATAAGCCCCACGTTTTATATACGTATATGTATGTATATGTGTGTATGTGTATATTTACATATATATATATATATATATATATATATTAAGCTTGAATCAGTGTATCAGTCCTATATACTCTAGTTAGTTACTGTCACCAAGATTTCACATCACTTCCCACCTGACTGCTCCAAGGATGTCATTACATGACTACTCGGCAAAGTTATTCAAGAAGCTTAGTGGAAATGTAGCAGCACATACAGACTATGTGTGTTTATGTCTTCTAGGAGCATGTGCGATAGCTGAAGTTTCTAGACTCATTGAGGAACTGCTAGGGCACATAAGAGCTGAACTAGGGATGTCTCTTTGCCTGTCTTAGATAGGGTTTCTATCACTGCAGCAAAACACCATGACAAAAAAAGCAAGTTGGGGAGGAAAGGGTTTATTTGTCTTACATTTCCACATTGCTGTTCATCACCAAATGAAGTCAGGGCAGGAACTCAAACAGGGCAGGATCATGGAGGCAGGAGCTGATGCAGCTCAGTCAGCCCACATTCTTGTAGAACCCAGCATCACGAGCCCATGGATGGCACCGTGGGCTGGGTCCTCCCCAATTAATCACTAATTGAGAAAATGCCTGACAGCTAGATATCATGGAGGCATTTCCTCAACTGGGGCTCCTTCCTCTCTGATGACTCTAGCTTGTGTCAAGTTAACACAAAACCAGTCAGTACACTGCCCCAATCACTCATGTCTATGCCTCTCATTTTCTTTCATCCCAGTTTGGGTCGCAAGTCAGGGCTGCAGCTGTTGCTTGGGAGGAACCTGTCAGGTTCGTTTTGTCTGCTGACATTGAGGGGAATGAATGGGATGAATAGGATTGTGGGAGATATGGGGGAGGAGAGGAAAGATGAGAAGAAGGATTGGGGGCAAAAAGAGAGGGAGAATAAGAAAGAAAACTACCAAGGTTTTTAAATGGGTACTGACATTGGACCTAGGTTCCTGTACTTACAAAGCAAGTGTTTTACCAACTCAGACATCCCAAGCCTTGGTTTAATACTTCTTACTTCCTAATAATATGAATATAAAGAATGGATATGTATGTTAAAAGGTTAAAACAAATCCAGTGGAGTTGATAACCTAGAGGTGGTTCTAGAAACCAAACAAGGAGTGTGGAGAGCATGTGGTCTCCTCACTCTGTGCTCCTCTGTCTTCTACAGTTACCAGGTCACTCTCTGCTCAAAAGGCTTCAGAGGGGAGAAAGGGGAGAGAGAAAAAGGTTGAGCCTGAAGGAGTCAGGGATAGTTCAAGAATTGATGGTCTCTGAGGGAGCAAGACAGAGAGGAGAGGAGAGAAATACCCAGAGAGACCAGAAGTGGATGATGAGATGGGATGCGGTGGAAACGGGTTTAATGGGTTGGAAGAATCAAGATCGGGCCAGGCAGGTGAGAATCTAATATTTATGGGGAAAGCCTGCTGCTGTCTGTCCGATAGAAATTATTTTACATCTCCAATGACCTACTGATGGCTTCTTAAAGATGTTTTTGTGTAAGAAAGTAAGTGTTCAGAAAATATGAACATTTTCCAGGTTCACCATATTGTTCAGATTCAGAACTTCTGTGGCTCAAATACAGAAGCTTTCACTTTTATCAAGATTTCAAGGTTTTTTTTTTTTTAAAGACATTTTCCCCTGTAGCCCAGGCTGGCCTTAAGCCCATGATCCTCCTGCCTCAGCCACCTCAGTTACTGTCATTACAGGTGATCTTTGCTACCATATCAAGTTCCCACTGAAGCCTTTTGAGCAGAGAATAATGTGGTAAATGCTGAAGACAGAGGAGGAGCTGGGAGTGAGGAGACCATGTGTTTTGCATGTCACTTTATTTGCTTTCTAGAATCATCTCTAAAGTCTTGAGCTTATCAGCTCTAATGCATTTATTTTAACCTTTTAACACAAATATCCATTTTTGGGTTTTTTTTTTCAAGACAGGGTTTCTTTGTGTAGCCCTGGCTGTCCTGAAACTTGCTCTGTAGACCAGGCTGGCCTTGAACTTAGAGGTCCACCTACCTCTGCTTTCTGAGTGTTGGGATTAAAGGTGTGCACCACCACCACCACCACCACCACCACCACCACCACCACCACCACCACCATCTGGCATAAATATCCATTCTTTATACTCATATTATTAAGAAGTAAGAAGTATTAAACCAGGGCTGGGGAATATCTGAGTTCATAAAGAACTTGCTTTGTAAGAATAGGGACCTGTGTGCAATGTCAAGTTCCAACATCAAAAAAGTGTAGTGTGATCATGTGTGCTTGTAATCCTAGGAATGGGTCAGCCGGTATAGCTGAATTGGTGATCTCTTGGCCAATGAGAGACCTTGTCTTAAAATAAGGTGGATTGTGTTTCTAAGAATGACACCTGATGTTATCCTTCCATTTCCACATGCAGGCTCACATGTATGCATGTCCACCAGTATACACAAACAAACATACACACACCCACACATATGCATGTCCACCAGTATACACAAACAGACATACACACATATGCATGTCCACCAGTATGCAGAAACAGACATACACACATGTGTAAGATATTAAGCCTACTTTTGTCTCATATAATAAACTAGTAGTCTGAGTATAGGGACAGAGTTTGTCCATCACGTGGGTGGCATTGTCTTTGCAGATGTTATTGTCATAAGTTTCGTTACTGTGCTCTTGACTGTTGTGGCTACAGCTGTGCAATTTCTCTAGCTCAAAAGGTATGAAAATATATTTGAAATAGTTTTTTTTCTTGCAAATTTAGATTTGGATGGAACCAGCCAACTCAGTTATTCTGGGGTTCTGTCTTATGAAGATCACGCCCTCTCTACCCTGTCGCAGTCTCCCCGCGAGAGCAGAGACACCAGGCACCATGGCTCCTGTCATCAAGAGACTGGCATGGTCCAAAGCCTTAGTCATCCTTGCTCAGATGGCATCCGGGAGACAGAGACAGCTTCGACTTCTCGGGGTTTTGAAGATGCCTACGCCACTCCCAGCTCCTCTATGTGGAGTGCAGAGGCAAGCTGTTTTCTTCCTTTCCTTTGGTCTTGGCAAGTTGTTTTCTATTCTTTGTTTTAGTCCCATGCATTTCTTTCATTTCCTTCCCTCTTCCGCACTGGATGTCTCCTGAAAGGAGTATTGCCTGGTCTTAAAAAACCTTCCGTTTGAACCAAATTTTTGTCTAGACGACCAAAGCCTCTGTGAATAGCCATGAAAGAATCACAAATACATCCTTTCAAAATGGAAGCAGCAGCAGAATGTGGTGGGAAGATGGAGAAGGGCTGTCGGGGGCAGGCACTTCACAGGGTTATTCTCATACCAAGGGCCTTTTAGACCTTGGGAGAGCCTGATTGCTTTCCTTCATGGAAAAGTGGATTCTATTTTATTTCACCCCAACTCTTTAGCTATGATTGCTGAAAATTAAAATTATTGGAGAATTTAACTAAAGTGACATGTTCATCAAAATGAAAGTATACATGGAATTATGGTGAGTGTCTTGTGGTGTTAGATTTGAATCAAGATGAAGGTCTGGGAGGTGGCACTGATACTCTGGCCATTGATGTTGCTTTTTGGAATAAACATTTGATGGAAGATGCAGCGTATGAATCTGTCTTCCAATTAAAGCTTGTCTGTCACATGTCAGAGGTAGCGTGAGTGGTGACAATGATGGCAGCCATGGCAGAGAGGGACACCAGCTACTACAGTCCAGGGTTTTACAAACATTGTTTTATCTCATAAGCGTTTCTGATTGTTCGTGAGCTCCACCCATTCTATAATGATTCCTCGTTACTAAGATGTGTTAACTAGTGGTGTCTAATGTCTAATTTGAAATCAATTTAGATGAAAGTACTCATAAACATTCAATAGTCAATGATCATAGGACTTCAGTACAACATGTGGAGCTAGAAGTATAGAATGAGTTGAACACTTCAACCAGAGAAAATAAGTGGGGTGAATGTCTTTAGAAGGACTCAGAGGTCACACTGGATAAGTGCTTAAAGAAATGCCTAATAAAACTGTAAAAAAATCATGTTCCAAAGTCTTGCTGTTTTCAAGTTAGTGGAGAGACGTAGGGTGTGTGTAAGAATGCCTGTGTGCATGCATTTGCATGCATATTCTGGTGCCTCTATGATGCTGTTTCTGTTGAGAACCAGAAATGGAAACTCAGATACCTGGTTTGTAGTTTGTTAAAGTCAATTCTTACCACACCGGTACTCAAAGCTACTAACTTTCATCAGTTTTGTTAAAAAGAAAAAAAAAAAAGACAGAAGCAAAATACAAGTCTGCTTTCCCATGCTGTCACTGCTCTTAGTCAAATCAAATCCCACACAATATTTAAAAATACTCCCTTTGTCTCCCTCCCTGCAAAAACAAAGCAGAACTATTTACCTGCCTGTCGATAACTCTGTCTCCCTGATAATTGTGCCATTAGGTTTGGGCTTGCCTTCTCCATGTAACCTCCCATTTCCCTGCCCCCTGGTGCTTTAATAGATGACTTATGCTGAGGGTACTGAATGTTCTCAGGCTCCAAAAATACCCAGACAGCTCCGTGTGCGCCATTCAACCTCCTATCTATTTTGAGACAAAAACTGTAATTTGGTGCTCCTACTGTAGAACTTGAGATCTAGCTCAGGCAGTTCCCGTAACTGGCTGCTCTGCAGGCGTAGCTTGCCTCTTAAGCATTGATTTATTTGTCTTTTAGCTGTGTTAAGAACCTTGGCTTCCCTGGTGTATCTGGCATCCAGAACGTATTGTGGATCCATTTACTTTGGGCCACAAGATGACATCAACACTCTCTTACTAAAACAGGAAGGCTTTCGGTTTGACAGAAAATCTTTAAATTTAGGGGGGTTTTGACAGTTTGATGCAAGCATTTCCACCTTAAAGGGGAAAATCAGGACAGGGGAAGCTCAAGGAATCATTTATTTTGTCTCAGAAGGAAAGCGCTCATGCGGTGCGACTACCTGCTATGATCATGGGCTTTCCAGTTTCCTCTCAGCTGGCAAAGACCATTGACTTTCTCCTGCAGATCTAGGGCTTGGTAGGGAAAACAATGGGAAGGTGGCTGGAAATTTCAAACACACAGAGAGCCAGGTGTCCCACTTTTCATCTCTGCTTTCCACTGATTAATTGGTTGGCCTTGAGAAGTTAATTAAAATCTGCCAAATGGGGATAAGAAGGAAGAGAGTTTTACCTTGCAGGAAGGTCAAACAGATTAGCAGTATTAACAGTACCCATACAAGGAGCTCCTTTGGTGGCCTGGTGATAGGTAATGTGTGTTGAAATAATTAATTGCTATGAAAATACAAACCCTCACAAATCTCTGTCTCAAATCAACCCAGGTAGAGCCTGGGAAGCCCAGTTTTCATGAGCAACAGCTGGGATTGGCCCATTGGGAGCCCAGCTGCTGCCCAGAGCTGTGCTTTGCCCAGAGTTCTTAGAACACTTGCAGTAGGGCTCTGCCCAGGGCTCCTCAGAAGCCTGCAGGTGCAGCGAGCATGATGGATGTACAGGGAGATCCTTATTATCCGCGTATTTTTACCTTGGCATTGAAGTAGATGATGAAGCTAGCGACTCCTACCTAGTACTAAGAGGAGAGACCTGAGAGGGCATGAATTTATAGGACTGCTGTCCAACTTCCATTTCGATTGTCTTCCGTCTTCATCCTACATGCCTAATACACACAGAAGCATCTACGATGAAAAGTTTGGCAGAAAGAAGTAGGTCATGTGGCTTAAGACAAGATTTGGGATTTAGACTATTCAATATTAGGTAAGATATGCTCTCAGGTTGCTGGGAGTGAGAATCTTGAATGATCCTGGCCTGGCATGTGACCCTGGAATTTGAAGGGTGTTAGTTACATAGCCAATTTTAGCTTTAGTTTCCTTTCCGATGAAATCAGGATATTAAAGTACTAGCTCATTAGGCAGATGTAAGTATTAGAAAGCATGGTGTTTCCTAGTTGGGTTCCCCAGTAAGACAAAGCTGACGGTGAAGGCTTTCATGCCCTACCTTGCTATTGAGCACATTCTCAGTGGATGAGGGAACGAGGAAGGAAAGAAGACAGGTTATGGATGAGAATGTGTCATTGAGTTGGCCACCACCCAGTAAGACCAATTGCTTTATCCTGTGGGACATACTCAAAGAAATTATAACCTGCTCTTAGGTCATCCTGCCAAAAGAAGAAAGCTTATTGCATGGGGTATTAACAATGGCACATTCCTACCATTCTAAACATGATGGGAAGCAGAATATTTTCTAAGCTTTGGTACCAATGGACCAATGATGAGAGCTGAGCATTATATTTTATGAGCAGGAGGTAAGAGCTTACTGGGTTGTACCAGGCTGCAGCTTCTTAGCGCCTAGGCAGGTTGTGTCTGTAGAGAAAAATGCAACAAAGTTTGAGGCCAAGGGGGAACTGAAGTGTGCAAGAGCTGCCTTTTATAGTCTATACCAGACTTGATATGGTACCTGACATTAGGAATAACTTAAAAGATGCTAGCTATTATTATTCACATCTAGGCAAGCCATGCAGATGATCAAGAGTAGGCTAAAATAGATGGGAGTTTTAAGGAGAGACAGGAGCTTAAGAAAAGATTCTGCCTTGGTTTTTCAGTTTTCCTAACTCCTTGGAGACTTGCTTCTAATATTATATATACACTAGTCAGTTGTATTCAGAAGTCTCTATAGCAACAACTGCTATCACTTGAAACTAAGTGCCTCTGAATAGAAATGCTCATGCATGATTGCATGCGCAGGGAAAGGATAGAAGAAGCTTCCCTTATTTTACAAGAAAGCTGAATTCTCTTGGCAGGCTAATTTGAATCTTAAAAGGGAAAGGCATTTATTAGATGTCTCCGATATGTCAAGTGCACAGCATCCCTATGTGGTGGGTATCATCCTTATTTTACTATTAAGGAAAAAAATAATGAAAAGTATTAGGTAATTTGCCCAGTGTTGTAGAGCTTGTAAGTAGCAGACCTGGCTTCTCAAGAACATTTGATTCTACAGCACCATGTATTTCCCTATGACTGTGTGGGAAAGTTTCATTGATGAATGCCATTATTGAAGTATTTTATTGTAATTTTTGAAGCAATCTCTGAATTAGCAATATCTCGAGTTCAAGTCCATACATAAAGAACTGATTTCCATCAAGGATGGGTTCACTATGATACCCTTTTAGTTATAGGTAAGACTCAGGTCCTCAGTGAAAAATTAAAATATGTATTGACATAATTAATAATTTTTTGGTGTGGCAGTCATTACAGTAAATGGTGTTCAGTTTAGTTTTCCCAGTAAGGCCATCAAATCTGAGTAGCTGCAAGTAAATTGATATCCAAGGGTGACATTCCATAAAGAGAGAGGCATGCTTGAAAACAGGTAGCTCCACACCAGTGTTGGGAATAGATATGGAGTCTGGTCTGAAGAAGGATTTTCATCTTTAATACGACCTCACAACCCTACTCTCTTAAGTAGGCACATACTACTGCACACTTTTCAGTTTGGCAGGGCCCAACAAGACTAGCCAGTGGTAGAATTATGATTTTAACTCAGGATTTCTGGCTCAGGTAGTGCTTTCTGCTCACTGGCTGTGGTGAATGATCTCTTTAGCCTTTACTTTGAATGACCTCCTTAGCCTGGGCTTGCTGTGGCCAACGTCCCTGGCAGACATCTCAGAAATACAGTCTCTGGCCCCAGCCCTTGACTTAATGAGAATCCTTGAATGACTCAGCTGGCCATTAGGGGAAAGCTCAGCTGTTAGTCTTTTCTCGCCGGAAATTGGAAAACACACTGAAAGATCAGTTGCGGGGAGGCCCCATCTTGCCCCCGTTGAGATTTTTGCCTATGGGAAGGTTCTAATTTGCAGACAGCAGTTCCAGGCTTAGCAGTTACTCCTGGGGACTCAAAAGTTGCCTGTCGGCATTTACATAGTTGATTGTTGACTTAATTGGAGATTTCATGTCTCAGCTGGTTTCGACCATCGTGGGCACTTGTACTTTTTTTTGTGAGGCAGTACACATCAATGAAACTTGAAAGATGTAAGTGCTTCATTTAAAAAACTTTCTCAAAACACTTACCCTGTGCCAGGCACTGTGTCCTCCAAGAAGTCAGTTTGATGAAGAGGGCTTAGCCCTCAGACCTTTCCTAACACAGAAAAGCAGGGGGGGGGGGGTTAGTGACCTGCCAAGGTGCTATAAGTCACCATCATTTCCTGTCCTCATTTCCCGCCCCCCTCTGTTTGTAACAGGAGCAGGATGGGACCAGTCTGCAGGTGCCGCCCAGGCTCTTGGAGCCCATCTCAAAATGCGGTCACCTAGATATCATCTTTGAATATAGAGCTATAGCCCAGAAGCTCACCGTGACCATTGTGAGAGCCCAGGGGCTTCCGGATAAGGACCGGAGTGGCGTCAACTCCTGGCAAGTTCATGTCGTACTGCTGCCCAGTAAGAAACAGAGGGGCAAGACGAACATCCAGAGAGGGCCCAATCCTGTCTTCAAGGAGAAGGTCACCTTCGCCAAGCTGGAGCCCAGGGACGTGGCTGCCTGTGCTGTCCGATTCCGCCTGTATGCTGCCCGTAAGATGACCCGAGAGAGGATGATGGGAGAGAAGCTGTTCTGTCTCAGCCACTTGCACCCAGAAGGGGAAATGAAAGTGACTCTGGTTCTGGAGCCAAGAAGTAACATAAGCGTGAGTATATTAAATGGTGCTGCTAATGATGCGATGTGTTCAAAGACCTGGGACTGTCAGCCCTTGATTTACAGCATTCAGCTTGTGGATTCATAGACGTTAATTTGATTTTCCATTTGGCTCTCATCATTAATAGGCCACAATTTGCACTTCATGGACAGCGGGTCTTTATTTGCACTTCATAGACAGTGGGTCTTTCAAGCCTGTCATCCTGATAACTTGATGGATATATTTTCCCACCCATTTTAGGAAATGACAGTGGCGACATGATACAGGCCATGGTAAGACCTGGAGAGGCTTTTGACTTAGTGGGTAAGCATTCCCGCTCCTCCCCTCTCTGGGATGAATTGTGAGGATTCTCAGACATGGTACTTTTTGTTGTTGTTGTTGTTTTCTTGAAAAGAGAGTCTTACTACGTAGCCCAGGCTGGCCTCAAGCTCATTCTGTAACTCAGGATGCTCTCTAACTCATGATTCTCTTGCCTCGTCTTCCCAAGTGCCAGAATTACAGGTGTGTGTTACTGAACTTCTGAGGCAAGGCTCTTAACAAGCGTTCAGAAGCATCCCACAACAGTAACCCCGAGTGCCAGGCACTTCCGAGGCCTTCCATTTTTGTGACTGGTCTCCCACCATGTATCTTACTCCTAGGGGTTCAATAGCCTGGAGGTCTAAGAGGCGGACAGCCCCCCCACTGCTGCTGCTGGTTATCTGTCATGCAGTGTGAAGAGCTCCTTTTACAAAACTGTATAGAAAGATCAGGCAGCTGTGGTTAGTCAGCCAATCAGTCATTCATTCGGAGATGATTCCTGGCATGTGCTGCACAAGCCAAGTAGCAACAGAAGCAAGCAGACAGCTCTTATTCCAAAGTCTCGTGGAGGAGGGTGTTGACAGGCAGGCCTTGGTAAACAAAGCTCGAGAGGCTGCAGCTTGCTTTGAATGACCAGGAGAGGGTTTTTGGAGATGGTGGGGAAAAAAAAAACAAAACAAAACCAGAAAGGAACAAACACCCCCATATAGTTCAAACAATTGAGGGAACAAGACCGGTGACATGTGTGGGTGGATCCTCAAGACTAAGGTGGAGGTGGGCACACACACAGGCATTGTGGTGGAAAAAGTAGCGTTCCAGGAAGGTCCATCCATCTGAAGTTCTAATTCTGCCTGAACATCTTTAGACTGGAGATCCTAATTTTTGCCTCTCTAAATCTCTGCCACCTGCTGTCTTCTGAGACCTGCCTGCTGGCAAGCTCATCTTTCCCGTCGCTAGCTCCAAAACTGTAGCGCTCACCCATGACCTCTCTTTTCCAGCTGAAAGCTGTGTGTTCTCTTTAGATGTAAGCAGAACCTGGCTCTCTGGTGGGCTAGTGGAATAGTCCCCTGCTGGTGGCCTCTAAGCCTCTGCTGTTTTCTGACACAAGGGTTAGAATGAGCTCAAGAAAGCACAAGCCAGATCATGTCTCATGTCTACGCAAATCCTTCCTTTACTTAAAATCATGAAACCATAGAGGACAAAATTCAGAGAGGAGTCAAAAAGAGACCCTGCACTATGAAGCACAGAAGTGAGTATGGCCACATCCATACTCATCAGTGCCAGGCCCTGGGCTCTGTGCTGGGGCACAGGCTGATGGGGAGAAGGAGCCAATGTGAAGGAATTTTGAAGGAGGAAAATAACTCATTTATCATCTACTGTTGAGCATGATTATATGCCAGATATGCTTGTATGCAGGAGGGACTGAGTAATGGGTACAGCTTTAAGAACCTGATAGGGGTAGGTAAACAGTACGATGAAAAGCACCATATCAAAGGCGTCTATAGAAATACAAGAATGAATGGCCTTCCTCCCAAGGATGCAAAGGTTTGATTGGTGCATTTCTAACTTCTGGGCATCAAAGCCTGTAAGGCTCCTGTTGAGACCACTAGCCATTCTGCTTATGAATCATGATCCATGAAAGTCTGGGGGTTATTATAGAAACACACACGGCTTGGTTAAAATGCTGCAGTCCCCTGGACATGCACAGCATTTGATTCCTTACATTGTTTTTGCTTATTGGGATGCTGGCAAGAAGTTTTAGAAAATAATTTCAGATGCAGACAAGAACGATTTAAGAGAAGCCCCATGCACTTGTGTGCCATGGAGGAAGTGGCATGCTGGAGGGACTGCTGGGCTGTTCTCGCCAGCCAGCCTGTGCCCACTCATGCTCCTCAGTAAGAATCGGTGTCTTCATTTATCTTGTCCTCTTTTTGACATGCCCAGTGCATAACAATGGCACTCAGAAGTGTGTACATGAATAAACATGAGAACAAGCCTGGGCTCTTTTCTGGGTTCACCTGCTGCCACCCAGGTTACCAAGATCCACAGTCCATGTATTTGATCTTCCATCAAATATCACATAGTAAAAGTGCTCACTTCCTGTGTAAATTTTTTTTTTCCATAGGAGACAAAAATTCCTATATGGAATGCACTTCTTTAGCAGCAGAACCAGACACCAGGTGTTTTATATACTGGCCAATACCCAGTGGTCATTTCTTTTATCTTTGTGACAAAGCATCTTCTGTATTGCCTTATTCATCAGGAGTGGAGAGAACAGAGACAAAGCCCAGGCCTGGAGTGGGTAGGTTCCACAGAAACATTTAGGAGCAAATTACACAGGAGGGAATCTTGGCCTATATTAAGTGTGTTATTCACACTCCATGTATCTTAGAATGTTTGATTTACACTAGCAATAACATCTTTGTCCATTTTGTCTTTAGAGAGGAAATATTGAATGGAGACTACTCTTGGAATAAATATGTCGGCTAGTACCATAGGCCATCTCATACATGGCTGCCTTCCCTGGCACATTGTAATTCACACTGAGTGCCCATTAGTAGTCTTTGGCAGTCATTGAGACCGGGTCACAATTTCACCAAACATAATATCAGCTTTCTCTCAAAGAGAGGGACGCAGCATGGACCAATGAATTCTTTGTGTTCTTCCCCTCCAGAGTGGAGAGTCTCCGCTCAGCCCATCTGTGGTGTCTCACAGTGACAGTGCTTCATCCACACAGTCGCTGTCTCATGGAGGGGTGCCAGAGCTGTTGGTGGGGCTGTCCTACAATGCCACAACAGGGCGATTATCTGTGGAAATGATCAAAGGCAGCCATTTCCGAAATCTCGCTGCTAACCGAGCTCCTGGTAAGTATGTGTCTGATGCTCTAGCTCTGGTATCTCTAGAGGCAAGTGAAAAGCCTTGTCTATTTCATCTTAATTCTTCAATTTTGTTTTTGTGGTAAAAGATAAATTCGGTATGGCTTGGGCATGTTTTCATGAAGCAATTACCTCTGGCTTTCTTCATGGCTTCTATTTAATTAGAAGAAAGACTTCTATGGTATCTAAATATATCTTGACATGATTTAGAATGATCTGTGTGTCTATATTATTTAAGGAAAAAGACTGAAGCCTTTCCAGAAATGTAACATGCATGGGAATTGAAATCTGCCAATATTTTACAAGCCCTCAACTGTACAGAGGCAGAACTCTGACTTTGGGGGAGGCAGACAGAGCTGGGATTGAATTCCAGCTCTATTATTACCCGTTCAGTTTACTCAGATCTTGCACAATCAGTCTCTTGAACCCTTCTTGGCCCACTTGGAAAAAAATGCCTTCTTGATAGGCATGGTATGATATTTAAATACATAAATTTACGTGAAGGACTTAGCATAGTGCCAAACAGACACTGAGCATACAGAAATGTTATTAATGGTTATAAGGTGAAGGGAATAGATCTGGGGCAATGCAGGACTGTCTCATCAGGAAAATGACTACTTCTGAGTTAACTATTAGGAAGAAATGCTTAGGACAACACTTTTCCCCCAATGGATGAAGATCAAGGTTCAGGAAGAGTCAAATAACTGCTGCTACCAGTTGCCTCAATAGCCCTCCAAACTAAGAACTTGGATAATGAACATTGAAATAATGCTGCTATGAAATTACCTCAAATTTTTGTGATTTTAGTTACTTGCTAAAGAAGCTTTAGAAGATGAACTTCTGATTTTTGGACCTCATGTAAATATATCTAATTCGAGGAATATATTTTGTATCTGGAATGCTAGCTGCAAGAGAGTCAGAAACATGCTGTAGAATTAGTTCTAGCCACTTCTGAACAGGAAGGTAAATTTGAAGGTGGGAAAGTAGAAAGGAAGGAATCTGCTTCCCAGGGGAATTAGAATCTCATTAATAGAATGATGAAATCAATGCAAAGTTGATAGTTAGTGAGCCCTGGTGTCACATGGAAGAGAGAGATGAGGAACAAGATAAGAGTCAGCTCCTATAACCGAATCTGAGACTTTTATTGCCCCCCACTTCACTTTGCTGTAGACTACCAATCATCTGTTGTAAGTGGCTATCTTTCTAGTCAAACCTTTAAAGAGAACTAAGGGGCTAGGTCAGCTAGCTAAGCATTTGCTTCAAAAGTATGAACACCCGAGTTCAATCCCCATAACCCATGTGAAATGGTGGTACTCTTGTAATCTCAGCACTGTGGGGGAGGATACAGGAGGATCTCTTAGGCCAGGCAGTCTAATATAGCTTGATTGGTAAGTTCCAGGCCCATGAAAGATGTCTAAAAAGAGGTAAATGATGTTCCTGAGGATGAAACCCAAGGTTGTTCTCTACTGTCCACATGGATGTGAACACACAAGTGCACTTGAACACATACAAATAAGCATACTCATCTCATCACACACGCATTAACAAAACTAGGTTGACACCAGCAGAGAAGGCCCCAGAACTCTGGGTAACGGAGTAGACTGGGAGGTGCGTAATCCACATTCCATGTCACCATTCAGGCAGGTGAAAGCTGTTTAGAATGTGCAATAGGCACTGATTACTAAGTGTGCAGCTAGAGTCTCTTTGATAGACCCATCTTTTCTTTCCACAACAGCCTAGTACTTGTTAGGATCCTGATTTAAGGCTCCTCCCCCAGAGCACCTGCCAATCTCCTTTCCCCTGTTGCTGAGATTTGGTAATACCTGAACAATATTTGGGAAATATGAATGATGGAGATGTAAAGAGTGGTGAAGCTGTGCATCATAGACATGGCCCATTCAGGTCCAAGTTAGGAAGCTCTCCTCTGTGTGCTGGATGGTATAGCCAGGGCAGGGGAGGAGAACAGCATGGTGATTGAGAAAGAATCATCTAGAAGCTAACAAACCACACTATAAACCCAGGTTCTCCTATATATTAGATGTGAGTTACTAAGATATTCTGAATTTGTTTCCTTACCTGCAAATAAAATATATATATGGTATGGATAATACACATAGAACTGTGATAGTGAAGGTTATGCCATCGTATCTTCATATAATTCTATTTTTAAAATGTGCCCAAAGAAGAAATTGTTACAATAATTATTTAAGCCTGAATAGAACAAAAGAGTAAGTCTTAACTTGAAAATGGATTTAATTCCATAAGTTCAAGCACAGGAGTGTAGGATTTATTATGACATAGTGTCACAATTTAACTTTAACTGTGACTGGCATACTTCATCTCTGAAACCAAAGCATTAGAAAGCAACGCTGTTGTGAGGCTCTTAATTAAAACCGAAACCAAGCAGTGGAAACAAAAGGTTTTTTGTCTATGAAAAATGCTGGTTGTTGAGGAAAAGCCAATTAGGAGGGGATAAGAGTGTAAAAAATTTCTTCGTGGAGCTCCTAAAAGGGACCTCCTGGTACTTTCAAGGACTTGGGAGGCTGACAGTGTTAGCTCTGCATTAGGGCATGAGCACTAACGACATTGGCATCTATTAGGCAAATTTAGGGTATGTATTCGGGTGTTGTGAGGTGACTGAGCAGAGTTGGAAGACATGGAGATGGGAAGAGGCTAGGAGTCAGTAAGTAAATGAGCTGTGAGTGAGAACAGGCAGGAAGGAGGGTGCACTGCTACCCACAGCAGAAGAGAGGGAAGGCAGCAGTGATGCCTTGCCTGTGTGAGTGGATACCCAAGGGCCTGCCTACTAGGGGAGATGTGTGCCTTAGAAATGAACACGAGGCAGGGCCACGAAATACTGCCCTTGAGTCTCTCAGCTCAGGTGTCTCCACCTCTTCTGTGAAAAGGGAGTCTCAGTCCTGCCTTGCAGGTGTCCATGATTGTGGAGCAGTGGTGCTTGGGTGAATATGGAGAGCAGGCTAAGCCTGAACATTGAGAACTTTTCTTCTTTGCAGTGTTGTTAAAGTTTTACAGATTGCCAGAAAAGAGACAAAGGTTGAGATTTAGATGTGAGAATCTCTTGACTTAAGACTTATCAGAAAACAAAAGAACTCGGAATTTGCCAGTTTAACCCAATCAGAAGGTTACTGTGGGGGTCTTCATTTGTTCTCCCTAAGCAAAATAGACAATGTAGAAAAAGAGTAGATGGAATTCTTTTTTTTTTTAATGAGAGCCTGAGAGGAAACAGGCAGTCCAATTGTAATCAGTTCCCCCACATCTAAGGTAGAATCCTCGGCGAGGGGGCCTCAGCAGGCCAAGGGAAACAATGGTGGAGACATGAGTCACAGCAATTAGAGACCATGCCAAACAGAGTCTTCTTATCCTTGGTTTATCACCAAATGGCTGAAACCAGAAGGTCTCATGATGTGGAGAACATGTTCATGGTTGCCAGGGCTCTCTAGAGTAACAGAACTGATAGAATGAATCTCTCCATGTGTGTGTATGTATATTCATATATATGGGATTTATTAGAATGCCTTGCAGGCTGTGGTCCAGCTAATCCAGTGGTGGCTGTCTATGAATGGAAGGTCCAAGAATCCAGAAGTTGTTCAGTCTCTGAGGCTGGATGTCTCACATGGTCTATACTGAAGACCATGTGAGACATCGTGAATCCTGAAGAAGTAGGCTCTAGTGCCAGTGAAGGAATGGACTTACAAGCGAGAGTGAGAGCAAGCAGGCAAAAAGAGAGAGCTTCCTTCTCCCGTGCCATTTACATAGGCTGCCAGCAGAAGGTGTGGCCCAAATTAAAGATGGATCTTCCCACCTCAAAGATCCAGATTGAAATTGGGTCTTCCCACTTCAGATGATTTAATTAAGAAAAATCCCTCACAGGTGTGCCCAGCTATTTGGGTTTTTGTTAATTCCAGGTATAGTCAAGGGGACAATGAAGAAGGAACAGCTGTCACAGTGGGAAGGAATAGAGGCCGAAATAGCCATTTTGGCCACCTGGAAGTTTCTTGTCTAATTTGGCATGCTGTGACATTCCAGCAGTTCCTTCCCTAGCATCAACCTTAAGCCAAAAACAAACAAGCAAGTGTGTGCAATAATTTCACTGTTCAGAAATACTGTAATTGCCAGTAAGGTAGTATAAGCTGGTCTACAACTCTTATAGTGGAAAAAAAAAGGGGAGTCCAGGTTCACAGCTGGAGGAAAGGTGAGAGAATAAGATCTGGTATCTGGTAGCTCTCTGAAATCCCCACGTACTTTACAAATTCCTTTGCATAATATATTAGTACTAGTCAGAAACATTTGATTGTCTTTTGAATTTGGTTTCCTGGAAAAGCAATTCACTTGAGGTTTAACAGATCTCCTCTGCTGTTAGCACAGGCCTGCCACCCAGTTATTGCTTGGCCTTGACATTTGATTGAACTTCTCTGAATTTAATTTCCTTCTCTATTAAATAAGATTAACAAAGGGATTCCACAGACACACAGGCATTGACATCTTTTGAAGAAGTCATCTATTCTGTTGGCAACTTCCCTTTTTCTGTCTCCGCTCTGCCTTCATTGACAGTGTGTCTCTGCACTGTGTACGTGTGTGTATAGAGCCACATACAATGGTACTTGTCAAAAGCTATCATTAAGACATCCCCTCCAGTTAAAACCAGCAAGTCTCCCAGCTTCGCAGCATGCCCATGATTAGTCACATGTGATAATTACAACCCAAATGATAATACTTAACAGCAGCAGTGTATTAACCTTGTTAGGCAGTCACAATAGCAGAGTGGAGGAAAGAAAAACAGAAAAGCAAACCTGAGCTGCCTCTTGTTTGCTGTGAAGAAGTGAAAGCTAAGAGTACAGTTTACAAATAGAGTGCATGGGGAAAAGGATTCAATGAAAATGGGCATGTGTGGGACAGAGGCCTTCTTTTAGAACCATTTTAGTTAAGCAGTGTTTTAGCAGCTACTGTGTGCTTATAATAATGGTCAGTTCTCATGAAGATTGAGATATGGTGCCAACTGACCAAGTGCATGTGTAATTTTTTTTCAGTTGTCACAACAAAGTCAGAAATTATTAAAAGTGGTCTGGAGATGTACTAAGTTGGTAGAATGTTTGCCTAGCATGGATAGAGCCCTGACTTCAGTCCTTAGGGCAGCATCCATCAGGAATGGTAGTGTATGAACTTGGTAGAGGATGACAGATCATCATCGGTCACATGGCAAGTTCAAGCCAGCCAGAGACACAAGAGCTTAGGCTAAAGAAAAACAATCTTAAAAGCAACAGGGAAAAAGACAGCATTATATGTCAATTATATCTGAATAAAGACATTTAAAACCATGGTTAATGAGAGAGGAATGAGGGTAAACTAACTGAGGAGATGTACTTCTCAACCACAGAACTAATACTAAAGTCTCATGAGATAAATGCTCAATGTGTCAGTTTGTTCTTTGAGTGAAGGAAAAAAATAGACTTTGTCTTGAAAGTTGAAAGGGATTAATCACTGAAAGAATACTAAATAATATATTGCAAGGAGGAGGAAAGAGGAATTAGAAGGAAGTAATAGATGCAGGAAGGAGTCATGAAGAAAGGAATTGACAAACACATGCATGAGTGTAAGCCTGCACGTGTTGTGTGAGACAAAACAGGAACAGTAGTAAACATGATCAGTGTTGGGAATTAAACAGCAGAGTGGAAGTCAAATCCTAGGCAGATGTAACATGAAGGATGGGGAAGAGAGTTGGCAATCAAGGAATTCTAAGATCTTCATTTGCTTAAGAGATGATCACATATGGTCAAATGCTTCTTGACAAAGATGCTAAGATTATTTAGCAGTGTATATGTATATATGTGTGTGTGTGATTATATATAATGGGACTGGGAAAACTAGATGCATTCAAAAGAATGAAGTTGAATCTATACCTAACATCATAAACAAAAGTCAACTTGGAAAGGATCAAAGACATCAACATAAGGCCCAAAATGCAAAATTCTTTGAAGGAAGCAGCAAAATCATCACAATGTTGGACTTGGCAATGTTTTCCTGTACTTGACACTAAAGGCACAGGCAGTGAAATAAACACAGACAAATGGGAACCAAAAGGCAACAGCAGGGGCTGGCAGGATGGCTTAGTGGGTAAATGTTTGCTGTGCAAGTATGGGGACCTGAGTTTGGGTCCTCGGAACCCACGTAAAGGGAAACGTGGAAGCGTGGGCGTGTGATCCCCAGTGTTCCTATAGTGAGGTAGAGGTGGAGACAGGGAATTGCCAGAAGCTCATGGGCTAGCTGGCCTAGTTACACACCTGTTTCAGACAAGGTGGAAGGTGGGAACTTTACTCTGAACACTGTCCACTGACCTCCATATATATATTGTGGTACACATTCACATATATGAACATGCACGCACATATACCCATATTCACCCACATATGCACACAAAGATTAAAGAAAAGATAACAGTAGAATAATGAGGTAACCAAAAAATATGAGAAATAATAATCATCTATTTGAAAAAGAGATTTGTGCAGAGAATATATAGATAACTCCTCCTAAAACTCAATAGCAAGAAGTATGATTTTGAAATGGGTAAAGGACTTAAGCACTCATCTTTCCAGAGAAGATATACCAATGGCCATGAGGAGTGTGAAACTATGTTCAACATCACCAGTCACAGGAAAATGAAACACAGACTCGAGTGTGATATTAGGACCTGATGGATAGCTGTAATCAGGACTTCTCAAGTTATAAGAGTTAGACTGTAGGAAAACTGAGTCCTTCTGCATTGTGTGTAGATCAGCTGGTGTGGAAAACAGTAAGATAACTCTTAAAAATATATTGAATTGCTGTCTGATTGAGCCATTCCTCTTGTGAACATATACCAAAAAAGAGTTGATAGCAGGATCTTGAGGTATTTGTACCACCGTATTCACATCTACGTTACTCATAATAGTTAAATACAGAAGCAAAGAAACGTCCACTGGCGGATGGAAAGGCAAGTGGCACATAACAGTACATTAACCTAGGACATGTTCAGCCTTAGATAAGGTAGGGAATCCTGATATGTTCTACACTCTACTTAAACCTTGAGGACATTACACTAGTTAAATAAACCACATAGAGCTTACTGCATGGTTTTGTTTACATGAGATAAAATTTAGAGTAGCAAGAATTGGGGACACAGGCTGTAGGTTTGCACTGCCAGGGTTGGAGGGGAGAGGGACGTGAGTTAGTGTTGAATGTGCTTAGGATTTCAGGCTTTGAGAGGTGGAAGAGTTCTGGAGATGGGTGGTGGTGACGATTTCATGACACTTTCTATTCAGTCCCACAGAGCAGTGGTCGAGACGGTAGATTTTATTTTAATAGTGCATTTACTAATGGGCTTCGTAAGGACACTTTGATGTAAATCTGTTGCGTACTTTGGCATGCTGAGCCCCACAGCCTTCTCCCACTCCCCCTTCTCACTGGACCTTCCTGCTTCTACTTTCATGGCACATATACATAGAGGTTTTACTATGGCTGTAGAAAAACCTAGGATTTATAAATTTAAAAAAATGTCGTATTTGTCTTTCTGGGTCTGGTGTGTTTTACTTAATAGGATGTTTCCAGTTACATCCATTTTTTTCCTGCTATCAGCATAATTTCATTCTTTATGGCTGTGTAAAAACCCATTATGTATACATGCCACTTTTTTCTTAGCTCAGCTCTTAGGCACAGTGTTGCAGTAAGCATGCTGCACAAATGTTTCTGTGGTTTACAGAATCCAACCCCTTCAGCTCTATGGCTGGATCATATGGATGGGCTGTTTTTAGTAGCCTAACGGACCTCCACACTTATTCCCATCATGGCTGTGCCCGTTTGCACCCCCAGCAACAGGATTCAGGAATTTTCCTTTTCCCAGTCTCTCCAGCTTCTATTATTTGTTTTCTGGATGGCAGCCTTTCTGAATGAGATGACATGGAGTCTCAGTGTAGTTTTAATTTGCATTTTCCTGGTGGCTAAACATGTTGAACGTTTTGAATGTGCTTATTAGCCATTTGTACTTCATCTTTTGAGAACTGCCCGCTCATTTCATTAGCCCATTTCTAGACTGGGTTGTTTGGTTTCCCACTGTTCCATTGAGTTCTTTGTGTATTTTAGCCACTTCTCTGCCAGCTGTGTAGCTAGCACGGATTTCCTCCTATTCTGAGGGCCGCCTCTTCATTTGATTTTTTACCTTTGCTTTACAGAAGCTCTGTGGTTTTTGCGTAATCTCAGTTGTCAGTCCTTGGCTTTCTTTCCTGGGCTAGTAAAGTCCTTTTCTGAAAGTTTTTGCCTGTACTTCTGTCTCTCCATGTCCTCCTCCCCCTGAGGACTTCCACTTGCAGCTCTTACATGAAGGTCTTTGATCCATCATTTTGAATCGATTTTTTGTGCAAAGTGAGAGAGAGGGACCTAGCTTCATTCTTCTGCATATGGAGAGCTCTAGTTTCTCCAGTGTCATTGGTTGGAAAAGCCCGGTAGTTTTATGGTGCATACTCTGCCATCTTTGTGACAAAGCAGGTGGCTGTGGCTGCATGGATTTATATCAGGGTCGTCTGTTCCACTCCATTGGTCTACATGACATGCTGCTGTTCTTACGGCAATTCTTAAATCATAACAATATCAGCTATGGTGAGAATTATTCTTTTTTTTTCTCTCAGAACTGCTTGGTTAAACTTTCTAGATACTGGGAAAATATGTTGCAAAGATAACAGAGGGTATTATAAAACCAGACTAATAGGCCACACAAGAATTGATTGTTTAAACGGATGTCATGTTCAAAGAAAAATATTCAAAAAGAAGATATTAGGAGGCCAAGGTATGTGGAATCAGGGACTAAGTGAGGACTTTCTCAGCCTTCTGCCAAATTTTGTTTATAAACCTAAAAATACTCTCTAGTAATAAACTATAGAAATGACCCCTAAAAATATAGTCTTTTTATTCTTTGTGTCTTTTACATCATGCAACTCAATCCCATTCATTTTCGCGTTCCTTTATATCTACCCTCTGCCCTTGCAACCCCCTCCCAATAAAATGTAAGAGAAAAAAAGAAGAAAAAAGGGAAAAATCAATCTCATCATGAAAGCTGTAGTGTGACCCAGTGAGTCACGCAATAAATCCTTTTGTCCATACATCTTTACTTGCAAGTGTTCACTGCAGAGTCATTGGTCTGCATCGAGGCCTCTGGTTTCTGCTACACTATCCATGCTGGGCCCTCCCTGGACTCCTCTTGGATGTCCTGTTGTTGCTCAAGTTGTTGTGGAGATCCTGCAGCTTTGGGTCTGCAGCTCTGGCCCCTTCACGTGCTCCAGCAGATCACAGATGGGGTGGATGTCGGGGTGGGCCAACTCATAACCCTGGTTCTGGGCCTGGGTAGGTGCAGGCTTGGTCAGCCTTCCAGCTCTCCCTTGTCCTCACCACCAGGGTGAGCTCTCCAATGTGAAGCAGTTGGTCCAGCAGACCCAAAGCTGCAGGATCCCCATGATATAGGGCAACAACAGGATACCCAAGAGGAGTCCCACTGAGGGCCCAGCATCCATAGTGTAGCAGAAACCAGAGGCCTCAAACCAGACCAATGACTCTGCAGTGAACACTTGCATGTAAAGATATATGGATGAAAGGGTTAACTGTGTGACTCACTGTGTCACACTGCAGCTTCCAAGATGAGATTGATTTTTCCTTCCCTTTTCTTTTTTCTTTTTCTCTTAAATTTTATTTTGGGGGAGGTCACAAGGGTAGATGATGAATACGAAGGGATGGGAAAAGAATGGGATCGAGATGCAAGATGTGAAAGACACAAAGAATAAATAAAAAGAAAGTTAAAAAATGCTTTCTAAAGGCTTGTTAAAAATTAGAAATTTAGGAAAATGGAAAGCAGAAATACTGATTAATTTTAGATAATAAATTATAGTGCATGGTAAAATCTTAATCCTCCAAAACAATATAGAGAACAAGAATCAAGAAAATTCAATTCAACTGATATAAAATAGATGAAACATTTTACAAGTCTAGGAAATAGAAAACAAATAGCACAAACCAAAGCAGTAAACAATAATAAAACATCAACAATCACAAAAAATACAAAAGGATAAAATTGCCACATAAAATTGCTAATTGTGAACAAAATTTGACTTAGCTTTGCAATGCAAGAATGATGCAATATTAGGAAATCTGCTGGTATAATTGATATGTTAACTCATTCATGAGAAAACATGACTAGCTTCCTCAGATACAAATAGATTTTTGACAGAGTTTTCAAAAAATAAATATGATAATATCGACAGATTTTTAACACAGGATTTTGATGAAATGCACAATTTCTTAATGAATAAAATAACTCAGCAGATGTTTAGTATAAGATGTGTTAATATCGATTAGGCTATGATGCTGTAATTGATAGATCCTACCATCTCAGCACCCTAACGCAGCAAAACATATTTCCTCCCAAGTCTAAAGTAAGTCACATGACTTCCCTTCAAGCTCTGACTAAGGGCCATAGGCTTTTTTTTATTTGATGAGGAGATATGAATATATATATATATATATATATATATATATATATATATATATATTACACACACACACACACACACACACACACTCCCTGAAGGGGGAAAAGACAGTCCCAGAGATTGGGCTTGAATGGAATTGGTTGACTGTAGAGATGACTGAAGACGACAGTACTGTTCATATGCCATTGTTCAGAACTCAGTCACATGGTCCAGACAATTTATATTGTCTGGAAAGCCACTGTTTAATTAGATATTCACTGTGAATTAATATTCACCTGGCAACCTTTAGTAGGCCTTTGTTTTACAAGAAAACTTTAAAAATCTATCTCTTACTCTTTGGAGATGTAAAACAATCAGGTTTCTAAATACTGAAAGGTTTAAATTTTTATGCTATTTCCTCAAATATGGGTTAGTTCTACTTGGGTCAGTTCCTTTCCAAGGCTATCTTTTCCCTCTAATCACCTAAATTAAGCCAATCACACCAAAATATATGCCTGTAAATTCCAGAGTGTGCAGAATCCCTTTCCCTAGAGCTACGTGTTCATTGGGTATGTGTTTTCCCTTCTAAGTTGCAACTTTACCCTCTTGGGGGTATGGGTTGCCACTCTTTTTTTTTTCTTCTGCCCTTTGATCCTAACTTCTTAATGAATTGGCCCTGACTTCTAAGTCAATTCTCACATTTGCTTTTTAAGAAGGCAGCATTCCTGTTGAGATTACCTGTTACTGTATGAGTCAGATTTTTGTCTAGAAAATAGAGAATTACATAGTACACGGTGTCAGAGGATGTTTAACTATTAAGATCTGTCAGTGGAAGGCGGGAGGATAACCACCAGGAAAACTTATTTTTTTTTTAGGAATCTGAAACACAGATGCCACAGGACTGTTCTTCTGTGTGCACACAGTGGAATGTTTCTCAGGAGTTCCGAACACATTGGGCAGTCTCTTCCTCTGTCAGGCATTAATGCTTCCATTTTCTTCTTTTACTGTCTCTTGTGGGTAGCATTCATTGGTGGAGTCTAATTGGGATTTGACTGGCAAGAATTTAGGGGATTTTAGTTTTCAGGATTCATGTCTCTTTGGTACAAGACAGTCTTAGATACAAGATGTGCATCTACTAATACGTAGCCCAGAGGGAACTTTATTAACTTGACAATAACATTCTAGGCAGCTTAATAGCATAAGATATAGGAATAAAATAGGTAAAACTTGAAAGGAAGAAGTGAAACTGACATTACATATGTAGAAAATTCAATTGCCTGCATTAAAACACAAGAATATCTACCAATTTGTACAAATTTAAAGTAGTACTTGTACCAAATTACTTGTATTCAAATACGTCAGCAAAAGCTAAAAAATAGTTTAAGAATATTAGTATTATAATGGCAATACATCATCTAAGATTCCAAAGAATAACTTTAACTGAGGGCAAGTTGGAAAATTATAAAAGGAATAATAAAACATTTTGGGAGAAATAACAGAAGGGAATTAAATTGGTAAGTTGATATATATACCATGTTCATTGATGAAAATATTCCATACATTGTAACAACAGCTTTTCCTATATTAGTCTATAGCTCTAGTACAATTCTAGTTCAAATTCCAACAGTTTTAGAATTTTTTAAATATTTTATGTGTGTGTGTGTGTGTGTGTGTGTGTGTGTGTGTGTGTGAGAGAGAGAGAGAGAGAGAGAGAGAGAGAGAGAGAGAGAGAGAGAGAGAGAGAGAGCGAGCACACAGTGGGAGGGACATGACAACTCAAGAGAATTTGTTCTCTCCTGCCAAGTGAGTTTGGGGGAATTGAATCCATATTGTCAGACCATCTCAATAGCCTCTGACCATGGTTTTGAACTTGACAGGATGACTCTAAAATTCATGACCAAGAACCAATTAAAACAAGCTGAAGCTTAAAGTAACTAAAAAATCACAGTTTAAAGATGACATAAGGATTAGCTTATATAAAGCTTAAAGATACATCTTAAACACGACACGGGTTATCTAAAACAGCAAGACATATTTTGAGCCGATTATAATAAATATCATCAAACCTGAACCCTGGAGACCTGCTGGACATCATGATTTTTTTTTTTTGCTGAATAATTTACTGAATACTGCTTCTCATATAAAAAATAGATAGCTCCTTATCTCACACTAAAATATTAACTTTAGCCAGATTAACGATCAAAGGAGAAAAATTAGAATTTATAGAAGAAAATACAAGAGACTATGGAGTTGGAGTAGGGTGTCCTAGTTGTAAAAATAAATAAATAATAAAGCATTCCCTGAAAATAAGACATTTATAAACTTCACAATAAATTTAAAAATGCTACCGAAGTTGCTGCAAACACAACAGGAAGGGAAGCTCATGACAGGGAGAAAATACTGTCAGTAGACACAAGTGGCAAAGATTTTGCCATCTAGAATTCCAGGGAACACAGACATCCACTGACATCTCTGGGAGAGACTGTTAACTATCGATACAATGCAAATGGAATGGGGAAGGCTTTATGTTTCTTGGTTGTTACAAACATCCTTTCGTTAAGAAAATGGATGAGCAAGTTGGGATTCATTGATACACTGGGACAGTCCATATGGAAATAAACTCATCTGTCTCATACATATAGAGATAATACTTAAAATTTTAATGTTGAGTGAAAATATATATTTAGCTGGGTGCTGGCTATGTTATATGATAATTTGTGTCCTCAAAGTGGACAAAAAATAATGTGTTCTATTATAACACATATTCGAAGTGTCATGTGTGGAACTGCAAGTCTAGGATAGCACTCTACAAAGCTGGTGTCCTCTACTGAAATTGTTTATAATCATAGCCTTTTGCAGGTTTTCACTGAAAGATGTTTTTTTTCATTGACAATGTATTTCTGTTGTATAGTAAAATATTAGTATATTTTCATTATTAAACTGCTATATGGCTATCAAAAAATGAAAATGTTTCAGGAAGATATACACTAGAGTGTTAAATATGTTAATGTACAAAAATACTATTAAGTATGTTTTGGATTTCTTTTGTTTACATGTGGTGAAGGTCTAAAAACATACATTGGAAGTGATGAACTACAACTTTAGACGTTGAACATTCCAAAGAGGGCTGCTCAAGAATCATCAATATGGCTACTTTTGAGAGAGTTTTACTATGTAGCTTAGAACCCACCATGTAAGCCCAGGCTGGGTTCAAATTCATAATAACCCTTCTGCCTGGGCCTCTCAAGTCCTGGAATTACAGATGTGAGCATTATACCCAACTTCTTATTTCTTAAAAGACAAACAAAACTCAGAAAATATCAGTAGCAAGTGTGAAAAATGTTAACCATCCCAAATGGGAACATGTGATAATAGTTTCTCTATTCTTACATGTATTTAAAATGCTCTGTAAATACTAATATACTAAAAAGGAACAGAGAATTAAATGGCCAATTGCCTTTCACTTGCCCTGTTTCCCAGATACTTGAGTCATACAGACCTCTGCTCTGGAGGCTCACTCTGTAGTAGTTGGTAGAACATCCCTTGATGTTTTACTCTGCATATTTGGTACAGCATCCCTGAAGGTACAGTACCCCTGGAGGAGGCTCACTCTGTAGTAGTTGGTAGACCATCCCTTGAAGGTTCACTCTACAGTGTTTGGAATAGCATCCCTGGAGGCTTACTCTGCAGGAGTTGGTAGAACATCCCTTGAAGGCACACTTTGCTGTAGTTGGTATAACATCCCTGGAGGCTCACTCTGTAGTAGTTGGTAAGCCATTCCTTGAAGATTCACTCTGCAGTATATGGTACACCATCCCTGGAGGCTCACTCTGCAGGTGATGGTAGATCATCCCTGGAGGCTCATTCTGCAGTAGTTGGTAGAGTATTGGGTTGTAAATGGGCAGGTGTTTTTGAGTGGGCTCTTTTCTATGACTGTTTATTTCTTTGGTGTAAATGCCTTCTGTGGTACAAATGACATACTTTTGTGCCTTGATAAATTGGGTTTATTAGCTACTATGAATAAAATATAAATATATTATCAGAGTCACTTCATTGATCATTTTCAGACTTTTAGCCACAATTCTGTTTCTAACTTATATGTGTGCTTCTCTTTAAACATTCAAAATATTAGGGTACAAGTGGCATTTTCCTTTATGCCATGGGACAAATGACCTGATACAAATCACTGGTCTTTCAAAGGACTCTGACCCATTGAGCCTGTGATGATGGGTCTGAGTTACTGAAGATCGCTATAAAGATACTATAAAGATTTCTGAATCTTCTAAGATGAAGTTTTGTTCAATGTTGTTTTGTAGCTTCTGTGAGAAATTTCCAAAGAAATAAAATGGGGCTCTTTTAAGTTGGGCATTTGGTTACCTGTTGGACTGGTGCTCACTGGAGTCAGTTGTGGAGCTCCAGAAGACTCTAGCTATGCCTCTGCCAGGTTCACCCAGGCAGGACTTCCTGAAGGGCACGTTGATTTAAACTTCCCTCTTTGAACTGTACTGTGTCCTTTCCTTTAGTCAGGTGCCATTATGTTGTATTGCTTATAAAATGTCCATCTCTCCATGTCATGCACCTATGCCCCAGCGTCAGTGGTGAGGTTAGTGGTAAGTGGTCCTTTCTTGTAATTAGAGATCTATCTTGGGACAAGCGGAAGCTCAGGATGTTCTCTGCAAAATGAGCAAGTCTTTGTTCGAAAGATGAACGCCATCCTCACTGCTCCAACCGGCTGAATTGCCTGAGCAGATCAACACGCCTGGAGTGAGCTTTCCGACAGTGTCCTGTTGCTGTTCGGCTGCGGAAGTGCAGGCTCGTTCCCATTGTCGGTTTGTTGACAGCTTTTCTGTGGAACAGTTTGAGGAGTGGAGAGCCCTGTTTCTGAGACAGAGAAGTGTTTTCACACCTGAAGTGTAATCTCACACCTTGTGTTTCTCAGCAGATAAGTGCATAAAATAACACATCAAACCGGAATAGAAAAAAGATCAACATACAAAGAAAACCGTAGGTTGTAATTTGCTTCCTACCTTACAATGCTCAGAGAGGAAATTACAGAGATCTGGGTTTACGTTTTTAAAAAGTTAGACTGGTGGTTAGCTGGGAAAGCGAGCTGCAGACACTAAGCTTTCTGCCTACACTGAACAGAAAGTACAGAGTGGTGGAACTTAGGCAACACCCTAACATTTTGATTTTTTTTTATTTTGAATAGTAGCATGTATCTAAGTTAGAAGCAAAAGTTGTAGTTAAGGGAAAAAAAGGGGGCCAAAAATGATCAATGAAGTGATTTTGATAACATGCATTTTTGAGGATAATTTTCTTTGTAATTATTCATTCAGGAATTTTAGCCAAAGTAGATGATGTTAGTAAAATTTGGATGCTTTCCTTTCCTTTCTGTAGCTAAAAAGAGGACATCAGTTATGACTTCATAGTATTCTAGTGTAGGGGTCTTAAAGTGGGAGGTTTTGCTTGATTTCATTGTCTGAAAACATGAGATTGAAAGAGAAAAAGGTTTAGCTCTCTGTCTAGTCATGAATGAATATTCATTATAAAATTATTTGTTAGAAGTCTAGCTCCAGTTAGGAACTAAGCCAGGCTGAATAAGGCAAAACCTCTCTTTACCTTTGAGGGACTGGCAGTTTGCAGGCAATGGGCAAGGACCCTGAGTACTGTGGCAGAGTCATAGGGATTCTGGAGACAGTGTTGTGCCAATTAAACATTGTTGGTAAAAGGTAGGGAAGGTGGATGGCCACTGGGGTATCAGGAGAGTGGGAGATGAAGCTTGTGGGCTGGAGTTCCATCATGAGATGGTTCAGAGAATGTTGTAGACTATGCGGAGACAGAAAACAATACATTGACTTGGAAAGAAAAATCCCACACACGGAGAAAAAGAATGCATGTTCATCTTTGGCACATAAATCAAGCTCTCTCTGGATGGCCACAACCCCCATTGTACATATGCCTGTGCACCTTCGTATCTGCTCCATACAGAGGTTCTAATGAGCCTCAGAATGTGCCAGACTGGGCTTGTATGAAGCAATAGACATATAAGGCAATCTTCTTCTTCCTTAATAATCTATGCAAGATGTGGCGGTCCGGACCTGAAGATACCATTGCAAGGAGAAATTTGAAGTCCATGTGAAGATTACCGCTAAGCCAGTGCAGTGCAAAACACTGATGTTTTCTCCTCCTTCTCTTGTTTGTTTTTGCTGCAGATACATACGGGAAACTCTTCCTCCTCAACTGTGTGGGCCAAGAGATGTCCCGATGCAAGACATCCATTCGGCGTGGCCAACCCAATCCTGTCTATAAAGAGACCTTTGTCTTCCAGGTGGCCCTCTTCCAGCTCTCTGATGTCACCTTGATGATTTCCATTTACAGTAGACGCACTATGAAGCGTAAGGAGATGATTGGCTGGATCGCGCTGGGTCAGAACAGCAGTGGGGAAGAGGAGCAGGAGCACTGGGAGGAGATGAGGGAAAGCAAAGGCCAGCAGATATGCAGGTGGCATACATTGCTGGAATCCTAGGTTTACCAAGAGGCATCTATGTGCTCTATCAGCCTTGATTATCAGACACCAAGTCAGAGCATTGTGTGGATGTCTGTGGTGGGGGTGGGGGGTTCAAATTGAGAATTTTACTGATCTTAGGGCATTTTGTGGTTTAGAACATTATCAAAGGTTTGGTTTTTGTTTAAATGTTGTCACAGCCAAGTGCACAGTTTGGGAAATGGTACTCTAGTTGAGACTGCTGGTGATGTCATAATTTGTGCTAATGGATGATCATGTTTTGGTTCACACTGTGGGATGCAGCTTCTCCTGCTTTCTCTTTTTGCTTGGAGAATAGACTGAGATTTTAAGGGAGCTGTAATGTTGCTGTTTTCCATCACCGGGGTGTATGAATCACTCTTCTCAATGTTCAAAATTCCAAAAGAGAGAAATGAATCAGATGCCTAGGGTTACAGGAAGATGTAACCAATCCACAATCCTCTGCCACACCTACTCTTTTTATAAAAAAAGAAAAGTCTGTTTATTTAAAAGATAATTGTTATAAATTTGTGGTGTAAAATAAATTTGTATTCATGAAATGCCTCTTTTTTCTCAATTAGATATCACGATTTCTAAAAGAATTGGGTTACACAAATCATCTTAAAGTTGTAAGAGTTAAAAAGTGACTGTTATCTAACCCATCTCCTTTTGAATATGTAAAATTTCAAAAATCGAGTTTTTTTGTGCCTTAAAAAAAGAACAAAACAAAACACCAAAATCAGTACCTACACAAGAGGAAAACCAAGGAGATAATAAAGTCTTGGCTTTCTTAGGTTTCCAAATCTGGCATTCATTTGGATTATACCTTTTCTATAGCCAAATTACATTAACTCACATTTATGGTTTTTTTTTTTTGTATGTACTCCTGCATGTCAGCCATGTTCATCTTTATGCTATGTACCTTGCCAGCAGAGCATAGTAAAATGCACACAGTGGATCTTAATAAATACTGATTTGATTGACTTGTGAGAATGAACACGTGAACTCCTGTGAGTGAAGACGTAACGTCATTTTGTATGGAACGACACTGAATTCTTTGAGCATTTAAAATCCCCAGCAGTGCCGTTTCTCACATGGAACAATATGTATTAGTGACCCCTTGTCTTCTGAGCACGTACTGTTTACATGCTGACCATGCATGGTTCTGGGCATAGGGTTTTACTTATGAGCAGCTTTTACATATGTTTGCAGTGCATTTTTATTTTCTTGATTCCTAGATCTGAGCTCTTAATTTCAATAACTTTCACCTGGAAGCGAGAGGCGGATGGCATGCACACTTAACCCTGTGCCCAATGTTACAGGTTCTCTGAGCAATTGCCCAGTCATTTATTTTTAGCCTTTTATGTTTTCTTGTTGACTTCTATCCTGTCTGTGGGAAGAGTGATAGCTAGAGATGGGTGTATACAGTCAAAGCCATGTAGCTTCCCCCTCGGCTCTACATTTTGACAGATTGTAAGCGTAGGCTGCAATGCTGGGAGAACATATTTATTCCTTGCAATTTGTAATGGTTATTCTGACAAGACCAGGCAAGGGCATGGGATAACGCTACTGTGATCACAGGGATCAGATATTTGGAAGAAATAACTTTATATGGAAGGACAAGAATTTGCAGAATAAATTAGTATCTCCATTTCTTTTCTGGTCCTTTGGGTCTTCCCCTATCTTTCTTGGGAAGACCTGAGAGTGCTTTCTCAGCATTGTGTCCATTAACTGCCGAGTGGTCTTTGCAGCATGACTGTGTCGCAGGGTAGAACTGAGTGCAATTGATGAAGAGCGGCGAAGAATTGGCTTTTCACATCCCTCCCTCTCTGTATGCCTTGTGTTTAAAGGGAAGTAGAGCAGCCTCGTTATGCTTCCCTTTATGCCACCGGCATAATAGCAGCATTCATTTTCAAATTTACATTTGAAAAAAAATCTGTATATATTGTACAGACAGCCCTGGATTTTCCTCATTCATGTTTGCCTGCCTCCAGGGCTTTGTGGTCCCCAGTAATCACCTATGCTTTCTGCTCTGCTCCTTGACTTGCCCAGTTTTAGGGTTTTCTGCTGGTGTAGTGAGCTTTACAACAGTGTGCATCCTTTCAAGAGGAAAGATGCCTGAAAAGCATTTCCCCCACTTTTTAAATAATTTTCTTTGTTAGTAGCACTCGTCATATAACACATGTGCATCTTGATTATACAGCAGCGTTCACCCTCCGTGGATGGTACAGACATCAAATTCTAAAGACAAGATGCATTGAAATGTGAAGCTGAACATTTTTTTTTTTAAACCTCAATTTGAAATTCTGCTTTAGGAAGATCTTTGGATTTTGTGCACTTAGACACTCTTATTTTCTTGGCAAAGTCTAGACCCAAATGCATTTAACATGTTTTTCACTTGAGTGTTTACAGCTACATTTGCCTCTCAAAAGACTTATGAAAGATAATTAGTTGGCTCTGTGGTGGGAAAGCTGCTTCTGCCTGTTTTAGCTAGCTAATGATTAATATCTTGTGCAGAGCTTGATGTGGAAGAAGTGCTGGGTTTTGTTGCTTGCTAGTTCTTTCCTGAAGAGTGAACATTGAGAGTACAAGATGCACAGAGTTTATGGAAATGTGTTTCATCATGAGCCTTTTTTCAGGGCACAGGCTGCCACTGACGTGAGAAGAGCTGGTTTCACCAATCATCGTGGTAGCTGTTGTCTCGGATCCCCTCTGACTACTTTTCCTTTCCTTTTTTTTTTAATAGACTATTCACCAGAGTAGACAAACACCTGCTCTGGGTTCCTTCTCCCTCACTGGCTCCCTGTGAGAGATGCACAGGTGTTTTGGACCCTGTTTTTGCTGATCAAATAACTATTGGGCCGAGGGAGTCCTGCTTTCCCTGCCATATGAAGAATTTGTAATGCCCATGAATGTAGTGTTCTCAACATTTCACCACCATGAGTCCCCAGAAATGAGCCACACCGTGTTTGCAAAGAGGCATGACATTGCTTCTGTGGATGTTCAACTTAGGTGCCATTGGCTATGGCGTGCTTTGATGACAGTTCCGGCATTGATGCAAATGTTGACATTCTCCACAGTGCTAGGTGCTCCACTGAAGCACCCCTTCTCCCTTTTCAACATGTACATTCACAGCATTATACAAATGACTGCTGCCTCTTGGTATTGTGATTTATGTTGTGGCTGTACTAGAAGGTGTTATCTGAGGATCCAAATCCTTCCTTCCAAGTAAAGCATTATTTAAATCTCATAGCAAGTTCATTGATCTATTGATCTTTCCCTGTGGACATTGAGCTGTGTATCCACCCAAACCTGGCTGTGCTTTCCATGCAGAGGACATAGAAGGTATGGAAAGAGTCACTTGTAAGTGACATAAAACCAAGTGGAAACAATTTGGGGACAGGATCTTACTGTAGCCCACTGGAACATACTCTGTAGCCCAGACTTGCCTTAAACTTGTGATCCTCCTGCCTCAGGCTCCAAAGTGTTGAGATTACAGCAGCCATGAACTACCTTGCCTGGCATGAGGGCATATTCTTTGCTGAGAAGTGATTAGACAAGAAAACACAAGTGATGCTTCCCCCTTAACTTTGCATGGAACTATGTGTAAAGACAATTCCATTCTAAATTCCTAGTGAAAAGCGGATGATAGATCTTGAAATGGCAAATGACCTTTTATTGTCTGAAAAACTAATAATTTGTTTAGATACAGCTATAAAATAACCTGGTGGAAGAGATGAAGAAATTAGTATGTGGACATGTTTGGCATCATTGGTGTATATGCAGCAAGAATAGACTGAGAAAGGCATTTAAGATCAACCAACACTCAACAATCAGTGGGTTCTGGACAATACTTAAAGGTGTGGAACAAAACAGACCCCAGGCAGTGAAGTAGGTACAGGCCATGTGGTCATAGCTTGGGTTCAAGTGGAACTCTGCTGTGTGACCTTAGGAAAATGACCTAGCCAACTCACACCCCAGTGTTCTCAAATGGAAAGCAAAATTATTGCTTAAGTTTCCTTTAAGAGATAACAGTGAAGTCACAGATGTAATGTGACCAGAATAGAAGCTGGCACGAAGCTAATATTCAGTATTTTCTCCTGATAATCATGCTTGAGAAAGATGTGTTCGAGGTTGGCTACTTTTTCCAGGAATGCAATTATAACACTAGGCTGTAACTCAAAACATCTTTCTCAGGAATGTGAAAAACACACCTTCAAGAAGCTGGCTGAGAGTTGCACAAGTAGATTTTGTCAGGAGATGAGCATGATAGATGAGTAAGTTACATCATAGTAGATATCAACTGAGGTATAACCAAATCTCTGTCTTTCATTCTCTTAGTTTGGAGGTAATGCAAGACCTGAATAATTTATGTTTACATCTTGATCAGCTGCTCACAGGCCTTTCCTCAACCCACTGTGCTTCTCATAGGCAGATAGGCCACTTACTGTCCCCATCAAAAAACTTGGTGGCATATTGCTATATATTTTCACTTGATCTACAGAAATAAGCAGTGTAATACTACAGTTACGGTCTTTAAAAATCAATGTATCTTTAAAGCCTACATTATCTATTTATATCTTTATAGATGAGGAATTTTCAGCAGTGAGAAATTAAGAGTCATTGTCCAACTGAAGGTTCCATTCAGAACTGGTTCCTTGGAATTGTTTCCATTAGATCACAGTGAAAGGAATTCCATCATCGAGCAGAACTTTTCAGTTTAAGGGTTCTGGTTGATACAATGGGGTGTATGTCCAGTTGTTTTCAAGTGATTAAAAGTGATAAAGATGTCCTAAAAGTTTAGAAGAAACTTTGTTGACCTTTAACCAATAGATATCAGCGACAAGTTACCTCAAATGTTACTGGATGCCATGGGCCAATCATCTTCTGCATGGTGGTAGTAGTGGTGGTTTTGAAGATGGGATCTCTATGAGTTTGAACTCACTAAGTAGCTGAGGGTGACGTTGAACTTCTGATCCTCCATCTTTCATCTCCTGAGTGCTGGGATTATAGGTGTATGTCACCATGCCTGGTTTCTGCGGTACTTGGGTTAGGGCTTTGTGGATGCTAGGAAACATTCTACCAACAGAGCTCTATCCGCAGGTCCAGAGTGACTCTGGGATGGGAAGCTGTGAGGCTGTACTTCTACCCACTACCAAGG
Organism: Peromyscus leucopus; assembly: GCF_004664715.2. Taxonomy (NCBI): domain Eukaryota; kingdom Metazoa; phylum Chordata; class Mammalia; order Rodentia; family Cricetidae; genus Peromyscus; species Peromyscus leucopus. The sequence continues at coordinate 42,041,563 of NC_051075.1, forward strand.
TGTCAACATGCTATGTTGAATTCCAGGGTTCCCAATTCAGGGACAGCAACACAGAGGCATTGGACACAGGTCATTTAGCTTAGTGTTTTCCAAGGAGGATAACTAGTTGGGATGGGAGATGGGAAGAATTGGAAGTGACAATGACCCAGAAGGTAAAACCCTACTGGAGAGGACAATGTACATTTTTTTCTGATCTTGGCCACATGGATAGAGTCAGAGTACCCACAAACACTTAATGATGAGACTTTAATTGACATTAGCAAAAATATATGGAGGTTGTTTCACATTAGCTTAAATGTATTGGTTGGATTTCCCCATATCTAGCACTGGATTATCTGGGATGGTACAGAGCTTAAAAATCTTTCTGAAGTCATTGGCTAACATTAAAACCACAGTGCTTAACCAATATACAATCATTAAGTGATTTCTTAATTATTTGTAGTCCAAGGTAGATTTTCTAATCATGGGTTATGGGAAGGAAGTAGGACACATTTGGCTGAATGAAGCAGGAGAAAACTGCTGTCAGTCCCTGAGTTGGGGACCTTGATTGCCCGAAAGAGCGGATTAATTGCCAAGAAGCTTCCAGAAGCATGGCTTTTTTTTTTTTTTTTTTTTTTTGGTTTTTCGAGACAGGGTTTCTCTGTGTAGCTTTGCGCCTTTTCCTGGAACTCACTGGGTGGTGGTGGCGCACGCCTTTAATCCAAGCAATCGGGAGGCAGAGGCAGGCAGATCTCTGTGAGTTCGAGGTCAGAAGCATGGCTTTTAAAACAGGAAGTTGTGCTGGCAGCATTCGTTCCCAAAGGATGGGAGGGCACCCAGCAAGTGTGTCTTTAGAAGGTTTCTTCTAAATTTGGTATCTGGTATGTAATCTCTACGCTCCTGGCCTGTATTCTTCCCCTTGTAGTTTCCCCGTATGGATTTTTCTCATCTTCTTAGTTCTCTTCTCTGGGGAGTTGCTACTTGGGTCTTGTTTGGGTAACACTGGGGTGCCTGCAGGCTTTGGCTGGCTCTCTCCTATGGTGCATGGACTGTCGACTGCTTTCATCCCCCTTGGGCCAAATTGCCGTATCCTAGACACGGAGGTGATAATCATCTGTATTTACAACCCACATGGAACCTGTGCGCAGCTTGAGATTTTACAGTGCACATACGGGCGGCAGCCATGGAGGTCGATGGATGTTCTTAGAATCACTGCTGAGCTCTGTGAACAGCTCTCGAGTGCTCACTAACGCCGCCTCAAGTGTCTCAGGGGAGCTTTACCTTCTTACTGCCATGTGACAATATTACCGATCGACTTCGAGGTTCACAAGAAGGCAGATTTCCCCAAGGTGTCACCTGATGTATATATAATTTTTGTTGACTTGATTTTTCCCTTAGATTATCCATTTGACTTTTAAAATAATTTTTGGATGTATTCAAAACATATTCACTAAAGTCACTGATGCTTAGAATGTTCTGGAATCTGGGCGGGGGCTAGAAGATGTGCTGCTGAATAAAAGAGCTCGACAATATTTTTGCTTCTAAATAGCTTCTCCTTTCATGCTCGATTCTGACAAGGGCCGCAGGCAAGCAAAAATTTACTTTTATTATCTTGTAATTTGGGACTTAATATATTTCTGCCATGGTTTCTTCCCTCCTGTAAAGGGGAGAGGATTTGGAAGTTATTACTCTGTGTCTAGTTAAGGAATAAATATCTTTGGCAGTTTATGCTTCTCTTCCAAATAAATGGGTGTTTTATATCTACAGAGGGAGGAATGCAGTGTTCCAGTCCTACAAAGAACTGAGTTACAGCAGGAGATGGCGGTGAGACGGGGATTTGAACTTTTGTGACTGAATACTGAATTCCCTTTATAAGGCAGTAGGGTGGTAGGTCTGTACAGGCAAACTTGACAGTTCTTACCGGGGCTCTGCCTATCAGAAATGGCTGCTCCTTCCTGTTTGAATGTGTGGACTGGAGACTGTAGCCATGGGATACGTGGGTGAGGATGCGGACGAAGAACCCTACTGACGTTTTTAATTTTTTTAAATAAATGTTAGCTATCTGGGATCATATTAAGCAAGGTAGGACAGATGTAGAGAGAGAAAGGTTGCATATTTTCTCTCATTTTGGAGCCTAGACTTTATATGTGCAGACAAAACCATTTTTATTTGTGACACAGGAGAAGGGAGATGGAAGAAACAGGAAGAGCAGTGTGAGTGGGGAAAGAGAGTGATGAGGTGAGGGGATGAGGCAGATACGGTCAAAGAACATGTGGTAGAAACTGTATTTATGAAGCCAAACACAATGGACAGTGAGTCCCACCCTGCAGCCCCCCCCCAACAGAACATTTTGGGGCATCCTTGTAAAATGTGTCCGATCAATATTGGTTCTTTTTTTTTTTTTTTTTTTTAACATGGAAGATGGGTTAACAACTGTTTTCTAGTGTTGATTTTGAAACTGGTCTGAATACAACTTGATTTTGAGGTCTAGGAATCAATCCCCAGTCCTTACAAGTGGCATGTTCTACTGTTGAGCTAGATTCCTCAGCCCTGGATATAATTCTTGATACTGTCAATTTCATAATAAAGGACACAGGTTGGATTTTTTCCAACCAGGGGATTTATTGCTTATCATTCTTAACATCATAAAAATTCAAGCATCCACTAAGCACTCCTCAAGCTACCTAAGTCAGAATCTTTGGTGGCCTGAAACACCTTACCAAAGAATGACCCATCTATGGGCCATAGTAAGAAATACACATATCTCATCTGATAGTGACCTTGGTCGTTGAGAAAAGGTACCAGACGGTTGTCTAAGTTGTCCCTCTGACCCCCAGCCAGGGAGTCTCCCACATGGAGCTGTGTTGGGTTGCCCTTTTTTGTAGTGTTGCCTGTCTTTGTCTTGCAGTTTTCAGCTCTTGTCATTCTGTCTTTGTGACTTTCTGACCGTCTTCCTCTTTCTGTCCTTGAGATGGAGTCTGTTTGTTCTTAGGCTGATTTCCATTCTTGTTAAGTCATCCAGGGGACTTCTGGTGTGTTATCTTACCTGGAAGTGACAGCTGCCAATGACACTCTGGTTAACTGAGGGCCGTGTTCAGGAAGAGAAAGATAACAGTTCTATCTGAAGCACGTGCATTCTAGAGATGCACTTCTTTCATGAGAGGATTGGTCAGGTTCCTTAGCATGGTCATAGGGGCAAAGCTCACTAACTTTGCTATGTTTCCCTGCACCCTTCAGTAACCTTTACTAATGCTCAATTCTTCCACATTATAAAGCAACATTTATTATGCTACCAATGAATGCAGCCACATGTTGAATTTTATCATTACAAACTACAATGTATTTCCCAGAAAATTTAAAATATAATTTTATTACCAATTTTAATTTCAATTTATGAATAGAAAGGGAAAATGTGTAAACTCTATTGTGAAAAAATTATGTTTGTATGGATGACATTTGAACTGTATTTTCAGGTTAAACCATGATACTTTCGTGATATTTATTAATAAAGATAATGAACTTTCTTTTCCAGAGTGATTTTAGGTTTACAACAAAACCCAAGAGTCCACACCTACTCATGTTCCCACTCACACACACCTTTCAGTATGAGCATCCTCTCTGCCACAGTGTTGGATCTGGTACAGTCCATCTCTGCCAACATATCTCCATAGGAAGTGGATAGTTCATGTCAGGGTTTTACCTGGGTTGTTATGTTCTGTGGGTTTTGAAGTACATCTAATGTACATCTTTATTATCATAACAGCATGTGGGGTATTTTCACTATCCTAGAACTCCCGTGTTCTGATTGCTGAATCCCTCTCCTCACTAAGTCCTGGCAACCACTGATCTTTATACTGTCTTCATAGTTTTGTCTTCCAGAATGTCACATAGTTGGAATCAATCAGTGTGCAGACTTCTCAGATTGTCTTCTTTTACTTGCAATCTGCATTTACATTTTCATGTCTTTTTATGCCTTGATAGCTCATTTCTTTTAAGCATTGAATACTATTCTGTCTGCATACAGCAGTTTATGACCTATTTACTTTTGCCTCTAATTCCATTTGCTATGACACATTTGAATGTGAATCATCACAGGAAAAACAAATTGATTCTTTCCTATGGATCTGATGTTGCTACTGAGTCTGGATTGGCTTCAGTTTTCAGTCTGTATGGCCTCCCCTTTATCACTTCTGCCGAGAGAAGTGTTATGATCCTACACATTGCCCTTGTCAGCCATGCACATTGATTAACAGTGGCTTCTGAGCACCTGGAAGCTCTATATTCTAAGGGGAAGGGTGATCTACCACATGCAGGATGGGGGACCTATGACAAGCAGGTGGATGTTGAAAGGAAGATCCTGATAATCACATGGAAGATCCTGATAATAATGAATGAGGGAAAGGCCTGCTGAGTGAGCCATATCTGAGGCCATTACCATATTCTGCATATATATAGCCTGTCCTGCTTTGTGCCAGCAGCCACTTGTGGACCATGCCCTAGAGCAGAGATGAAGGTCTAACTGAGCAATGAGGGTCAGATGCAAATTAACAAGGCCTGCATTCTGGTACCCTGCCTTCCTTTCATGATCTCTAAGAACAGTGGCAAACTTCAGGTCCCCTGAACCTTCCCTGTATCTATCAGCCAGACTTCTCAATCCATTTTACTTATTTACAGTAGGGTATAGGAATACAGTTCTTTAAGGTTCTCAATTAATATAACAAGCACTGTGAGCCCCTACTGTGGATGTAGGATGAGATCCTAGATGGAAAACATTTTTTTTTTTTTCAGAATTTTTGAAGACGTGCATACTTTTTGGAGACTTTAAGTTATTTTTATATTAAGGTCAGATCCACTTTTATTATGTTGCTATATCAAAGTAATTGACACTTTTAGATCTCTGCCAGTAATTTGACTAAAAGTTACAGTTGGAATGTTCTTTAGTGATTCTGCCTCTGAGAAAATAATGTGTTAGGCTCTGATTTAAAAGGTTTTAAGATGTGTGTGGGCACGAGTGTGTGTGTGTGTGTGTGTGTGTGTGTGTGTGTGTGTGTGTAGAGCATATGCCATGGCGTGCCTGTGGAGGTCAGAAGACAATTTCATGGGGTTATTTTTCTTCTTCCATTTTTCCTTGGCTCCTAGGGCTCAAACTCAGGTCAGCTGGCTTGCGTGGTAAGGATTTTGACTTGTATCATCTCCATGGTTCTGATTTGTTTCTTTAACAAATTATAACTCCACTTTAATTTGGGGGTTTGCCATTTTTGAGTTGAGTGTGCACATTCCTTTATAACAGTTTGAGTACAGGAGAAGTACTAAATTAGCTGCACCCCCCACCCCCCCACCTCTCAATCTTCCAAAAGGGGATCTGAATGTAGCTTGTGGAAAGAATTCCAAGCCATCCCCCTTACCCACTAAAAAGGGTTCTTAAAGCCACATTATCACTTTCTCTTAAGAACATGGCTGTCCACCTCCCATCCCCAACAACCTTTCTCACTCACGTAATCACTTCCTTTGTAAATATACTTTCATTATCTCCCAGAAAAAGTAAAGATTAAAAACTCATTTTTAAGGAACATCCAAGATTTCATAGCAATATTTTGGGTTCACAGTACAAGATAAATCTGAGTATTTCTGATTTTTTTTTTAGTCTTCATATGGCATCTGAAACAGTTGTTCACATTCACACATCTATGTCCCGCCATATGCATACCGTGTGCAGTTCTGTTGTTTTAAAATATTTTATTGGTTTTCTTTCATATCTCAACTTTTGATGGGTGTCCTTGAAGAACTTGCATAAAAAATGTAAATGTGAATGATTCATTCATTCTGAGCACATGTAACTATTTTGGGAGACGTCTTCAGGAGGTTTTACCCTACGGTGGAGCATGCTGTTCTCAGTGGGAAGAGCTTCCCAGGACTGCTCTGCTCCTGGCTGGATACTGCAGATGCAGGGCCATGATCATCTCTTCCAAGCCCGTGTTTCCTGCCAGGTGTCATCTCTGTGTGCTATGCTACTCTTGTTCTTTGATGGGTAGCAATAGTTTTATACATTTTTACTTACATTTTTAGCATAAAATTGGGTCTTCGCCTAGATTTCTAAGCCACTAGCAGAATTTTTGAGAAGTTTATGGTTGAAGGCCAGGCCACTGTCAAATAAGAGTTGGCCTGAGCCTTTCTCAGGACTTCATAGGCATTTCAGACCTGGCCTCTATCATAGGTCCCCCTCTGAAGAAAGTTCATCTTCAGGTAATGCCTGTATGTGTATGTGTAAGAGGAGGAGAGATAAGCAGAGAGAGAGAGAGAGAGAGAGAGAGAGAGAGAGAGAGAGAGAGAGAGAGAATGAGTCATCAATGCATTTCATATTGGAGTCCTATGTTTCTCCCTGGTGTGACATCATTGACTTTAGGGTACCCCATGAAAGCTTAGATGACAGACACATTTCTGTCTGAAGAACAGACAGAATGGAACGACCCTCCCCATTTCTAAATTTACTTCTGTTGGTGAAAAATGAGCATGGTAGAAAAGGCTTTGGTATTTTTAAATTGTGAAACTCAGCAATGGTGTACTTTTTCTAACTTTTGTACTGTTCCTGATCTTGTATTCATGGTTGTGATCCACTGTTGAGCCACTGGTATGTCCCTTGCCTCTACCAGGCCACCAGAGAGGTATAGGATGTCAATCCTCTTGTGATGAATACAACCTTTGGAAATCCATTAGAATGTATAAAATTGTTTGCTCATGATAAAGAAGGAATTTATGGCTGGGAGAATTACAGTTTTTCTTCTACAACTCATAGAAGATACTCAGTCTTGGTGATGTGGAAAAGTACATTTGTGTAGCCTGAAATCTGTTTCTGTATTAGGTATTTAAATGCATGAGGACAAATTTGAATTGCTTTTTGTTTAAAAAAAATGAAACCTAGAAGCATTAGCCTCGGTTTGTTCAAAATGTCTAATGAAACTGAATTCATGGCAGTTCAAAACTGAGAAGTAGTCTGATTTTGTAAAAGCATTGTTACAGGTCTTGTCAATAAAGTTTTGGCAGATGGTTTGTATGTACATGTGTCAAAATTTTTAATGTAACATTTTGCACCACCAACATGTAAATTTTATGAGCCTGAATGATATTATTTCACTATACACAAAAACCTTAACTTCAAAACTATCCCATCTGCAGACCTGCATGTCAGAACCCTAAGCATTACACTTGCAAAGCTACATGATTTACTTTGCTTCAGAATGACGCGGGCTTTTATGAGCATGAATACAAGTCGACACCCGTCAAATGCTTGTTGAAGGGATTGAGTTTAAAAATACCAGGTAAGGAAGGATCTATATAAATATCACAATACCTGGATTACTAAAATGTGTCTGGAAAACTGAGGGCAAGTACAGGTTTTCACGTGCTGAGTGGAGGCGATTCCCCTTCAGTGACACTCTTGTCCAGAAATCTTGATCCTCCGTGTTTACTCATTTCTAATTAGTTTACAATGCTCAGATGCACTGATCTCAAGGAGAAGGAGTGGGGCTGTACCAGTCCAGCACCTCCACAGCATGAAAGCAAAGTCCAAATCCTCCAAATCGAATGAAAATGCAACACTATTCTAGAAATGTTCCAAGGACCACTTGTTTTCACTATTTTTATGTTAGTTGTGGCATTAATACCACTTGCCCTAAATGTGGACATATTTGTGTGAGAAAGGTTTTTGATGCCACAGTCTGAACCAATTCTTTGGCCATGCACCTTTCTTCTGAGTGCCTCTCTGTGTGAGAGTTTGCTACCTTCCTGTCACGTGTTCTCAAGGAACACTCTGCCTTGTCAGCAGGGGAGAAAGGCATGAGAGAGAATGAAATAATTGGACCTGGGGGGTACACTTCTGCCCAACCTCTATGGACCAGGACCAGTCACAGAACTCTACTGTGTTTAAGAAGGCAGGGGCATCAGCCCACAGAGATTGGAGTTTGATCGCCTAGACCCACATTATGAATGAAAGAGACAACTCCAGCAAGCTGTCCATGGCCTTCACACATGGTATGCATGTTTGTGAATGTGCACACACACACTAAATAAAAAAGTAATCTTTCTTTTGAAACGGTTGGCGATTTTAGTTTTACGTGCCTGGGGGAAATGAATTGAAAATAGTAAACCCCCTCCAGACAACATCTCACATTCCAACACTCTTTCCTTTGTCCATCTTCTGAAATAAGCTTCTTCCCAGTGTTGTCTCCCTGGTGGTCACAACTGAAGGCCTCGTGGTGCTGAGCTCGGTCCCCCCCACACACACCAATTTCTTCTCACCATGGCTGCACTAGGACATTATATTGGTGGAATTATTAAGGTCACTCCACATAGTTAAAAGGGAGATTTATTTAGTGGGTAACTTACAAATGAAGGGATAGGTAGGTCGTGGGGTCTGGGGAAGGTATATCGCAGTCCAGTGGTGTTCTCTGGAGCTCTGCTTGGTCCACCTCCACCGTCAAGGGTCCAGGAACAGAGTGAGCAGCTGGCCTATCCAGATCTTGGTCTCCAGGCACCACCCTTGGCCCCACCTTGTAGGCATGACAGTTGTCGAAGCCTCAATGGGGTTGGAACTTCCAGATCAAAGCTGGAATGGCTAGCCACTACAACATTATAGGCTGACTAGAGTGATCTGCTTGTTCACCAACAGTCACGTTGGATTTCAAGCATTTCAGGGCTGTGGGCACATTGCTGAAATGAGGGCTCCAAGTCCAGAGCAAACTGCTCTGAGCTGGTAGCCCGGGCAAGGCTGGATGCTCCTCCATATGGGCCACCGTGAACCACAGATGGTATATGAAGGTACCAAAATGTACAGTTTTAGCTGTAAGAGTGCAGAAGAAAGAGGTCTAACTAAGTTTAGAATATGTCATCTGGAGTCTCTAGGACTGCTGCCTCCTGAAATGTCAATTAAGACTCTCCCATCCTTAAGGGCTGAAATAGTACCCCTTTCTATGACCATGGATCTGTTTTCTCTTGTGTTTCCTAGCCCATGTGGTAGTGTTAAAACTCTATAGCATGGTTTATTTATAATATCCCTTTTCTTTTTTTAACGTTTATTTTTTTTGATATCACAATTTCCTTTCCATATATTGCTCCTTGTTCTCTTTCAAATTTATGGCCTCTTCTTTCATTAATTGTTGTTATATGAATATATATATATATATATATATATATATATATATATATATATAAATACAACCTGCTCAGTCTGTATGATGGCATTTTCAGGGCTGTCCCTTTGGTATTGGATAACCAATTGTTGTGCTCTTCCCTAGGGAAGACTCTTTCTCCCACTCTTGGCAGGCCTTAGTTGCCTGTGGTGCTTTGTGTAGAGTTACTTTGAAAACATTAGCCATCTCCAATAACATTGGACCGATGAATCAAATAATATAAACACCCCAAAACTTTGTGTGAGCTTTACAGTGTCTGGGGTTATTTCTTCAGGAGGATTTGTAAATGTTACTCAAAAGGAAGTGAGCAGGAGTGAAGCGTGTGTGAAGTTCTATCTGCTGTAGTCTGGACAAGGTGGCATATGCCTGGTATCCCCAGCAGTCAGAAAGCTGAGGCAGGAGGTCTAGAGTTCAAAGCTGGCCTGGGATACACAGCAAGATAGGGTCACTAGAGAACAACACAAATATTTGCAGATATCAATGGGCCTGCAGGGATCAAGAGTCACACCTTTGTTCTGTTTCTAGATTTGTCACAAGGCCACTCTGTCATCCTGATATCACCCTGACCCTTCCTTCACATTTTCTAACGTCTATTTTTTTTTTTAAAGGGAGCCCTATATGAAAGGGAGATGGGGCAATTACTCAGAAGTTACATCACGGTGGACCAGGTTTTCTGGTCGGTTCAGATACATTGTTTCCTGATTGGTTCAGATACATTGTTTCTTGATCAGTTCAGATACATTGTTTCCTGATTGGTCCAGATACACATTGTTTTCTGATTGGTTCAGATACATGGTTTCCTGATCAGTTCTGATACATTGTTTCCTGATCGGTTCTGATACATTGCATGTGTGCCCATCCTGCTCCCCTGAACGGTTTCTCTGCTTTGGTTCTGTAGTGATAGAGCATGTGATTATGGGTGGGGTTTGTCTGTTTTCAGTTCTGGAGACTGAATCTACAGGCTCCTACATGCTAGGCAGATCCTCGGCTACTGAGGTGTACCCCCATTCCCACGGGGCCGGCAGTGTACCTCAGTGATATACCTGCCTCTGCCTTGGCAGCATATGCTATTATATGCCACTTTTAAAGGTGGGTCTGGGGATTGGACTCAGGTCCCCGGGCTTTCGTGGCAAGCACTTCACTGACAGAGCTGTTGTCCCAGCCGGGGGGGGGGTGCATTTTTAGGAAAGAGAAGACACAGGTGAACGCAGAGGACTCACACTCAGTTTAGAGGACTGGGAAGAGGAGTGCTAAGACTATGTCAGAGGGACTCCAGGTTGAGAACTTCCTGCAGTTCATGGAGACCAGACACTGGTCCTCGAAAAGGAAATGGTGTCAGTGTATAAATAGAGTGCTTCATTAAGTCTTCCCACACCCCTAGCTGAAAATGACGGCAGCTCTGGGCTACCCTCATGTCACTGTGTGGCACTTGCTAAGAGCTGTCCAGCTCAGGAAATCATGGCCACAGGCTCAGTGGGGCTCCCTAACGTGCACCTGGTGCTGTTCGTTAAACACTGGGCGCTCACTGTTATCCTGAGAGAACTAGCTTAGCGTGAGGCAGGATGAGTACTGTAGGTGGGCTGGGGGAGTGTGACTCCGGCTGTCATTAGGAAAGCTGCTAGGAGGATGTATTTAAGCAGCAACTTGCAGGCTGGGTGGGAGGGAGGAAGCCAGGTGAGAGGGAGACACGCGCGAAAGAGAAAGAAATACCATGCACAGATCCCCGGAGACCTTGGAACCTTCTCCATACAAGGTAGAGAAGAGTCCAGGATGACTGGAAGCTAAAGGTCAAAGGTAGAGTCCCAGGGGAAGGGCTAGAGGAGAAGGAAAGAGATGGCAGCCCCTTTTAGCCTCTTGCTGCCAATAGCAAAGCAGCCATGTAACATACCGCTGGAAGCCTGGGAGATCTGAACTGCTCTCAAGGTCTGCCTTTAGTCCCCTTTGCAGCACCTTTACTATGATTAGCTCTTTAGCCCACCTTGGCTACTTATTACTGCTTTGCACAGTTCCAGTTCAGCTGTCAGCTTCTCAAACCTCAGGGCAAACACACTCCCAGATCCAAGTTTGACAGAGGCATTAAGTAGACACTGGAGGCCTCTGAGCTGTGGGGTCACACTGTAGCCCCACTGGCTTTGAAGATGGCTACCACCACAGTACTTAACACAGTACTATGCAGCAGACCTGTCTTGGATCTAAACACAGTATTTCTTTGTAAGTGATTCCCAGGTGGTGCTAACTTCCATCCTGGCCCTGGCCTGACTCTCTGGGGAGTTAGGGAAAGGCTATGTTCCTTCCTTAGGGGAAATTTACCATCAAGGAGGCACATTGGGCAAAATATCTTTAGTAGGTGTTTTGTCTTCCTTTCTTGAATTTGCTCATTGGCTTTTCAAATGTTCCCACTTAGAGGATCTTACCATCTTCTTTCCCAGATAAAATTACACTATTTAACAACAGTGGTGATGAGAAGCAATGGTTAAGAACATAAACAAAAACCAAATTAAAAAAAGCTCTATCCAGAAGTCAAAGAGCATGCAAACCTTTGTAGAAATTAAAATAAAGCAAAAATGACGGAAACATATATAGTTCCTCCCAGTTTTCTTTGTGAAAAGGAAGTACC